>NW_020825288.1:27349414-28574317 GCF_003286085.1 Drosophila persimilis | reverse complement strand
CAAGGTTGACAGAACACACAGCGGATACCAATCGTAGTAAGCCCCCAACCCCAAGCCCCAATCCCGTACGTTGCCAAAAAAAAAAAAAATAAAGATGTCTCTGACAAGAAAAGTAGCAGCAGAAAATTTACAGAGCAGCAAATATTAACTATGACATTTATGACACACTTTTCAGCAGGCAAACAACAATGTATGGAGCGGGGGGGGTGGGGCCTGCAACAAACAACAATTTATTGTCACGTGCCAAAAAGTACAGACACATACATACACACACACACACACACACAAAAATTGTATAACTTTGGCAAACTACTAAAGTAAGTGAAAAACGAGTGAGCGAGAAAGGGAGGGAGGCAGGGGGAGAGAGAGAGGCAGAGAAGACGAAAATGAACTCAAGACAAGAAACAAATAACAGAAGAGATGGGCAGTCATGACGACTAAAAGATACCCAATGGGATACACAAAAAAAAACTCTACCCAAAAAATAAAAATACTTTTTTCAAAAAATAAATAGAATATAAATAAATGCATACTTCTAATCCCTTCAGGATGAGGCCCTAAGAGGCGCTCCACCCTAGAAACCTGGAAAGATAAATTAACCAAATAATATCCACGCATTATTTTACTTTTTTTTTTTAAGTAACAAACAAGTTGTATAATTTTTTTAGAATCAAATACAAAGCCTTTAATAAACGAAAAAAAAAAAAATAATATTTAATAAAAATACATTTATTTAATTATTACATTTATTTTTCATTATTATATTTATTTTTTTAATAATTATTGTTTTTATTAATTATTATATTTTTTGTTAATTATTATATATTTTTTCAATTAATATATATTTATTTTTTTAATTATTATTATTTTTTAAATTTTACATTTGTTTTTTAATTATTATACATATTTTTTTATATATTATATTTACTTTTTTAATTATTATATATATATTTTTTTTAATTATTTAAATTTATGTTTGTATTTTTTCAGTAATACTGTGTATTTTTGGATTGGATTCTGGCAGAAAAGAGAATTGAATCGAACTAAAAATTGAAGGGAATTTTTTTTTTCATGAAATATATGGTTGGAGTTTGGGATTTTTAATATTTGTATTTATCGTTTGAAATGAGCTTTGAGCTTCCTCCCAAAATTCTCCCCCCAAGAGCTGCTTTCTTCTTCCAAAAATCTACCCTTTTTCTACTCCAAAAATACAGGGTAGCTCACCCGAAAAAGAAACGGTAATGCAAAGCCCGCCCAGCAGGCAGGGCAGGGCAGGGCAGTCTCAACTTCTTGGCAACTTTCTTCTCACTCTCTCCCCCTCCCTCCCTCGATCTCCTGCCTCTTCTGTTATCTGCTGCTGGAGTTGCCATCTCTCTTGCTCTCTCAGCCAGTCATAATGCCATAAATTTTGTGATTTCACATAAATTTTCGTCTCTTTCCCGGACCTCCCCAGCACCCTCCATCCCCACTGGTTCTTCCCGTTCTATTATTTTGCATTGTTCATATTTGCATATGAAATCATGTGTTAAAATGCAGTCGCTTTCAAATATATATATTTCTCTCGTGTGTGGCAACATTTCTTCGACATTTTGCCAGCAAGGTGCCGAAAGGGGGGCGAAAGAGAGGGAGAATGCAAACAAACATATAAATACATCGTTTTTTTTCTTGCACATATATTTTTCACAAATATATTCTACCTTTAAGCAAAATGTCAATTCGCTTGAGTGAAGAACAACTCTGCATCGATAGTTCTTTTTTTGCTTTCGATTTGGGTATTATATTTGTATCTTTTGTCTGTTCAGTTCTTTCTGTATCGACATGTGGCAGGTGGCAGGTGCACTTCTACCGATTGTTGTTGTTGTTGTTGTGTTAGAGAAAAGCCAGGACTTGTAGGATTTTTCAAGTGTAGAAGTCTATTGAATGCCAGAAAAGAAAGGCTCCAGGAAAAGGCCATTCACTTCAAGTTTTTTTTTTCTGGCATTTTCTCTATTTGGAGAACATCAAAATTAATTGTGAAATCAGATAGGGACCTATAACAGTGTGCTACAGTGATTTTTTTACTTAACAGGAGACAAAAATTATTATTAAAAATTATTAAATTATTATATAGAATTTGAAAAAATTCTATATACCCTTTTTGGTGTTTTTCAGAATTTTCAAGCGGCATCGACTGGGTCAATATCCAATAACAATCCTATAACACTGTGTTACAGAGAGTTTTGTACTCATATTATTAAAAATTATTTAATTATTGTAAAGAATTTTTTAAAAATTCTAAAAACGCTTTTTGGTACCTTTCAGAATTTTTAAGCGGCATCGACTGGGTCCAATAACAACTTACCAGGAGACAAAAACTATTATTAAAAATTATCAAATAATTATAAAGAATTAAAAAGAATTAAAAGACTTGGCGCGATTTCAAAATTTGTACTGTGCAAATATCTACAAAAATTTAAGGAATAATGTAAAAATGTATCACCTTTCAGATGTTTTTAAACCCATAAATATCTATTAAAATTTCAAATTTTATAAAATTTCCTACGCTTCTTGTTTATTTTAAATATTTTATTTTTATGGTTAAGTTTCCATTTTAGGCTTTCTTTTACATGTTTAAATATTCTCTATACAAGCGTTCAAAATTTTCCAATTTTATTGAAAATTCCAAGGTGGAAAAATGCCATGCAAATCAGTCGGTCGTTAGGCAGTCGGCCATTAAGTTAACTTGTTTTCGACATGGCCAATTCATTAAGAAACCAGCTCCCCACACCACCCATCCCACCAGACGCACGCGGCTTTCACATCTCAGTTTCCGTTTCAGTTTTCCTACGCCGGAAAATGACGACACCCTACCCGCACCCACACCCCACCCCAAAAAAAAAAGCGAAGAAGAAAAAATTGGGTTTTTTCTTGTGTCTGCGAAAAACTGAAGCAATCTCAAGTTGTGGGTGGGGGGATTGGGGGATTGGGGGTTCGGTGTTCGTTCGTTTTCCCTCAAAATTTCTCACCTTTCGTGGCAATTTGAGCGGACGGCAACGTGCCAGGCATAGCTGAGCAGTAAACGCTGGAAAAGCGGAAAAGCGCTTGCCATACCCAAGCCCCGCTCCTCCATTGTTTATTCGCTCTGCAATGTCGCTGGCCCCCAAAACAAAACAGCAAAGAAAATGGAAAACACACGCGAAAAAAAAACACGAGAACTAGTTAAGTTAACTCTTGGGAAAGCGACCGCTCGAAAAGAGAGATTTTTCTTCAACGAAAAGCTTCTTTTATTCTGCCTGCACTTTTGACTCAGCAAAAAAATTTCTTTTGTCTAGCAATACGACAAAAATTCAACGAATATTTTGCAGATTTAGCATTTATTTTTTGGTTCAATTGGGGTGAGCCTTTTCTTTAGATTTTTCTCCAGCTTTTGGGGATCTTTTAGTCTTTTTTATCATCCTTTCTTGGAGATATTCCCTCTAAATGATCTACTTTGCATTTTTTCCTATTTATTTCGTATAATTTTGATTTGCTTTATTTCGCATGCTTTGCTTTGTTTTGTTCTTGGACTCGCGCCAAAAAAAAAAAAAAAAGAAATACTTTCCGTGAGGCAGCACACATGTTGTGCCCCCAAGAGTGGGGGGGGGGGGGGGGCCAAACGTACGTCAGTCAGTCAGGCAATGCGCGCAAGTCATCCTCATCCTCATCATGCTCTATTCGTACTCCTACTCCTCATCCCAGTCTCCTTACCATGTGTTTTTCACCTATCCCCCAAAAGACTCTCTCTCTCTCTCTCTCTCTGCCTGTCGCTGTTTTTTATTGTTTCCCCCACACCCAAATGCAAAGATGATGAAGATTGAAGAATGCTCAAGAAACTGGGTCTTTCGCTTACGTATTCTGGGGAATTTTTTGTTTAATTTCTTTTTTTTTTTAGAGCCGTGAGTCACCCTTAAAAACAAGTGAGACATTTTTTTGTAATGAAAAGAAAACCGATTAAAAGCTGTAATTTTTCCTTAATTTTGTAGATTTTAAAACCCTTTGGATACTCTTTTCTTTTCAGTGATTCAGCAACAAATCAGAGAAGAGAGAGGGGGGGGGGGGGGCTGGAAATGCGCAAATTTGTGTGAGAACTCATTCACGTAATTACGCACAAAGAAACGGGAAAATCTCATTCGAATAAACCGCAACAAATGCAACAATCTCGACGGTAACACGTGTGGGCGATGACGAGAAACAGAAATACGAAAAAAAGACCAAAGCGGAAAATAAAGGAAAGGAAAGGCAAAGCCAAAAATAGCTCTCCCGAGTACAAGTACAAGTGTGTGTGAAAAAGCCGATAAAACAAATAAGAACAAGCGCGAAATATAATTGGAAGAGGAATATCCATTCTAAACAGTATATCACACAGAAGGCAGAGAGAGGGGAAGGGCAGGGCAGACAAAGACCAAAAGCTAATAGAGAGCCGCCTTATTTGCCGCAAGCCAATAGAGGGAATAAACAACAATACTAATTGGGGAGGGGGTATGGA
This sequence comes from Drosophila persimilis, assembly GCF_003286085.1. Lineage (NCBI taxonomy): Eukaryota > Metazoa > Arthropoda > Insecta > Diptera > Drosophilidae > Drosophila > Drosophila persimilis. The sequence goes on along the minus strand of NW_020825288.1, from coordinate 28,569,813 downwards.
TTGTGTTTGCGTGTGTTTGCACGCCCCGAAATGAGCAAAGCAAAGAAAAGAAACTGAAACAGACATCAAAATCGAAGCAAATTCACACGCCTCCAACAAAAAAAAAAAGAAAAAGAACAACAAAGAAACACAAAAAGAATTGATATTGTGACTAAGGTGTATCCCATTGCTTGGAATTACTTAATGTTTTCTAAGAAGAAAAATACGAATTTTGTAACTTTTTTTCGATCCTAAACCGGGTGCATCTCCCTTGCTCCCTCTCTCTTGTGTGTGTGTGTGTGTGTGCGTGTTTACGCCAAATTCCTGTAGTTCTGTTACTTTTCATTTTTATTTTTTTTCCTCTTTCCTTCTGTTCGTTTTCGATGTGTAATTTGTTTCTGGTTTTAATTAGTGCAGAATTTTTCTTGAAGAATTTATGGCTGGGCCTCGCCCCATCTCTCCTTTTGGCACTCTCCGCCCCCCCCTGGGGTTATCGCCTTGGGAGCAGCAGAAAATGTTTATTTATCTAAACGCAAAATGAATTATTTCTTCGATTTACCGAGTTTTGTTATTGTTATCGTATTGAATACACACATCGTCGCGGATTCTGGCCATGAGGAAGTCGGTAAAGTGGTACTGCATGTGTGTGTGTGTGTATTTCTTGTAAATACGCCGGCGGTCGATGAGCAACAATATTAATTTCATCATTAGACATTTCTTGGCCATTGCAATTACCGTTAATGCGTCTCGATATGTTATTAATACATCAGGGTATAATGGATGTTTAGAGAAACATTAGAAGTTCAAAAACAAAACGAAATGAGGTACCTGTTTAGAGCTGGAAAAGCGGTTCTTAGAAGAGTCTATACCGTTTCTTATATGCTTTGTTTGCAATTACGGAAACACATATATGATTCATTCATCTTCTTTGTTTCTTTGTTAATTACATGATTAAGTGCAAATTAATCATAGATTATTCCTTAAAACCGTTCTAAAATTAAATTTGGAACCCTTCTCCAATGATCTCAGAGTAAAACCCATAAACAAAAGTTGAACAGCCTTTTGGGAAAAAAAAAATAAAATGCAAATTATTTTTAAGAAGAAACAATAAATTTGCTGTCCAACAAAAATGAACTTTTAATGCGAACGAATCTTCATCTGCTTTTATGATCCCCCAGAAGACAAATAAAACATAATTAAGAAACAAGAGGGGGGGAGCAGGGAAATAGAAGAAGATCACAATGTGAAAAAGAGCAGACGGAAACGCAAACGCACAGAAGCGCAAAACCGAAGGAAAATCTAAAAGTAAACGATGTGCACAACAACTACCTGCAGCGGCAGAGGGCGAGAGAGAGAGAGAGAGAGAGACACTGATGATGATCCAAACCGGTATAACAAACAAACGCAAAGAAACCGAAAAAAAAACAGCGACGGCGAAGAAGAAGAAAACAACATCAGCAGCCAGCGACTATAAGAAAACGAGAAGGGTGACGACACCAGAGGATCGAATCATTTGATACCCTTATAGCAGGTGGTCACATTTTTGTTTCGACTTGGGAATCTCTATATGAAACAGTTAGCTTTCGTGAATATGTACCCTCCATAGTGCTAGTGCCGCACATCATACCCTTCTCTAAAACGGCATGCCAAAACGCAGCGAAAGACATAATGACTGACAGACAGGGCAGACGGCAGATGAGAGCGATAGGAGGGAGTAAAGAAAAGAAAGAGCGACAGAGCGAGCGAGAAAAAGGATGGCATGCAACAAGCGGTAGTAACAACAACACAAGAGACAGCTCAGCTCTCATTCAAGTATTTTTATCATTAGCTCAACAATTTGAGGTATCTGCAAAAATATTCGAGTGCAAACATTTTCAACCACAAAAAAATGTAATGTTTTTTGTGTTTGTTGTTGTTTTAAACAAATTACTCATCCTCTTACCTTGTAACTGTAGAGAGAGCGCGCGGAGGGCGGCATTCAATTCAACATAAAATCACAAACACATGCTTGCCAGCTCACTCACACACAAACACCCGCGAACGAACACGCACAGAAACACAGAGAGAGAGAGAGTGAACGGGACTACACTTGCGGCCACACAAATATAAACACACGTTTGTTAAACTTTGATTTTCCTCTAGTTTCAGCTGGACATGGTATATATATTCATTTATATACTTTACTACTCCATAAACATTTATTCTTTCTTGTGTGAGAGAGATAGAGGAATTGCTGGCCTTTGGCTGTTATGCAGGAGGAAAATATCTCCACAAGATAACGGCGCCTATTAATTTCGCGGGCAGACACAGTATGAAATAGGCTGTGGTTCCTCAATTGCACTTTGGCCACTGTCGGCACGGCTATTTGTTTAGGCGGCGCGGAGTAATAGATTACGTTTAGCTAGAGCATGTAAATGCGACAAAGACGGCGGTAAACACGGTTCCGAAACACGCAAAAAACACGAAATTCCCGCTAAGCGCAAGAAATGACTGGCGTCCGCTCGCGTTGGGGTGTTTTAAATTACTGTTGTTGGGGGCGGCGCGGCTGTTCCTCAACAACAATATAGCGTCCCGTAAATCGATAAGAAATCGAATTTAGCCCACTAAAGCCCCCTATTTTGAAACAGATCAACGACTGGAGGTAAATGGCGGAAAATATTACGGATTGTAAATCCATCCTCTAAATTTACAAAAAAACACAATATTTTTCACCTGAACGACGCTAAGATTATTACATTTTCATTATTTTTGGTGGAAAATTGAAATACCCCCTTGGCGTTTAATAGGTTAATCGTTCTCCATCAGGGATTGGAACCCATATTGGCCAATTTTGATATTCCGTAAAATATTATTAGCTAGATCGAACATCTAGCCATGCCCACATAATTTTATACGATTGATGAATCAATTTTCTACTTAACTGGCTTATTTTGAATAATTGCTTTTAATGGATCTTGTCTAAAAGAGGGTTTTAATAAAAAAAATCAAAACAAAAAAAACGGTTTTAGCGAAAATGGGAAAACAAAAAAAAATCGAAAGAGGACAGTCGTTCATATTACTCAATTTTGATATTCCGTTGAATATTACTCGCTACATAGAACATAAAGCCATACCCATATAGTTTAAAGCAAATAATGAATCTATTTTCTAATTGAATGGCTTGGTAAAAATACTTGATTTTATCGCATTTTGACCAAAACAAGGTTTAAACAAAATAATTCCACAAAAAATGCCGCAATGATGCTGGTACATGTTGTGTGTAACCCGTAGTATAGACCTTTTTATACCATATTTTTTGTATTTTGACCATAACAAGGTTTAAACAAAATAATTCCACAAAAAATGCCGCAATGATGCTGGTACGTGTTGTGTGTAAGCCATAGCATAGCCTTTATATACCCTATTTCGTTAATTTAATATGAACATAAAACGAAATGAATAAAGAACCTTGCTCAGATTGATATGTTTTAAACATATTCATTTATATGATTTTTATCTTGTATGTGTATGTACATATATCTCCTTATAGCTATTCTTGGTCTCTGTACGAAGACGATGAGCTGCAAAATATCGTTGAAATAGATTTAAAACAGAGCATTATTTTTGAGTTTGGGATGACAAACATATTCTCAATCTGTAATACCCATTTCTCCAGGGTATGAAAATTAGTGTTGCCCGCAACATTGTCCATGGAATTGTTGACTACCGGTTAAAAGAGAGCCTTACCCGTTTCAAGTTCGATTATCGATACTATCGACTGGATACGAGTGGTGCGCGCCAAAAAGAAATTTTTTGAAAGTGAATGGGTGACAAGTGACTATGCACATTTAATAGACTGATGATATAATGTAGACCCAGATACTTTCATCTCAACATATAACAAAAAGTATTTGGGCGGGCGCGTCTGTTTGCTGCTGCCCGTGATTCTGGTAACATTTCCAACATACAACATGCCTAACTATCAACATATCGTTGATCAAACACGTGAGGTGAGGTTCATATGATCTTGTTATGATGCAGGACCGTAATTTTGCCTGTTGTCCATACCTTTCCATGATAAAACGGCTCAAGTTCGTTGTTGTAGCTAGAGAACATGTTGCCGGCAAGGTAGAAAAAGGAAAGTATGTTTAAAAAAATTAGGAGCCCCTGTTAAATGTCTGCAATCAGCTGATAAATAGATAAATAAATAGATGATAATGGAATTAACGCTGGAAAAGAAGCTGCAGGGATTCCAACTGGTGGCCCAGGAAAAGGTAATGCTTCCAACACTCGAATATGTGATTTCTGATTCGTGTATTGGCAGCTCCAAGCCATACTGTGCTCCATACCCGGCAAAAAGGAGCTGATTCTGGAGCCCGCTCTCATCAAACCGCTGGAACACGTCTGCACTGCCTCCTGGTTAAAGTGGGTGGAATTTGCTTCCTTAAATGTGATTTAACGCATATGATTATGTGTCCTTGCAGACTTAAAGGTATACAGAGGATATACAAGCACGATGCCAAACAGAGTTTGCCACGCGCCGCGGATGAGGTGCACATCTACATGATACGCAGTCTGTTGGGCACATATCAGACCCTCCTGCGGCAGCTGCAGCCCCTGGCCATGGTGGAGACGCCCGACGTATTCCTAAAGATGTACCACATCATCTGTGTGCCCAGCTGCTACACGTACTACCAGACTCTGCTCGAGCAGGCGGGTCTGTGGGGCCTGGTGCAGCTCCATCACTACAATTGGGATTTCATTTACTTCGATCAGGGTGTCCTCAGCATGGAGTTGCCAAATGTAAGGGTTGCACCTCAAGGGCTCCACAAAACCTGTCTAATCTGTATGTATTCCCCTAGTTGTACGAGTGCCTGTACCTCCAGGGTGATAGTTCGCCCCTGCCGGCCGTGGCTCAGAGCCTGCGGCTCCTTCAAATGATCTGTGGCCCACCGGCGGTGATACTCAGCTTTGGCTCACACTCAGCGCAGCTCCTGCAAATGCTGCAGGCCCTGGGCAAGCTGCCGGAGTCCAGCAATCCCCCCGATTATGGCGGCTGGCTGATCATCGATCGGGACAAGGACTATCCCTCGAGCCTGCTCACCCCCGCCATCTATGCGGGTCTGCTGCTGGAGGTGTTCCAGCAGCGAGCGGGCGAAATTGTGGTAGACAATTCCAAGAACAAGATCAGCAGCCAACGCGTGGAGCTGCTGCAGAGCAAGCAGTCCTCAAAGGGGGCCAGCAGCAAACCCATCTCTGTGCGCCTGAACTCCGCCTCCGACGAGATCTATGGCGACAATCGCTACAAGCACTTTGCTCAGGCCAGCAGCTGGATACGGGCCCAGGTCAAGGCCTTGGGCTTGGAGCTGCAGAAATTGAACGACATGCAGCTGGAGGAGATGCACGATTACGTGGCACGTAAGCTGCCCAAGCTCACGGAACTCAAAGCCAAAGTCTTGCGGCATTTGAATGCCAGCGAAATCGTTATCCAAATGTTGGGAAACTTTCGCAGACTTCAAGCCCTAGAGGAGGATATCCTCAATAATGTGTCCAGGAAGCGCCTGCTGGGGGATATTGATGAACTGTTGACGACCGATGGCCAGCGCTACAATACCCTGCGACTGCTGTGCCTTCTCCATCACTGCGCGGGCGTGGCCCCCGAGGAGCTGCAGACCTTTGCCAGGAACTACTGCAACATGTTCGGCCATCGCGAGTTGGGGGTGTTCCAGCAGCTCGCCCAAGCGGGTCTGCTGCCCCAGCTGTTGCCCGAAAAGAAGGCGCCCACCAAGCTGCTGGCCAATCTCCCATTGCCCAAGTTCCAGCAAACCGAGTTCCAGGCAAATGCCAATCGCTTGAAGCTGCTCACCTCCTGCGGCGATGGTCCGGATGGTGCCGCCTCATCGAAGGAGGTGCAGTCCTGCCCCAGTTTCGTGTTCAATGGCACCTACATCCCCCTGGTGGCACAGCTGTGCTCCATTCTGCTGCGCGCCAACACCGCTGAAGAGTTGTCCACAAAGCTGGCCATGATCGAGGGCATGCAACTCCATTTGGACAGCAACAGACAGACGACGCCCAAGGCCTATGCTGCACAGCAAAAGACACAGCCACCAGGTCCTGCTGCTGCTGCCTCTAGTGGGGCGGATGCCGATGTGTTTCCCCTGCGACTACGTAATCTCTTTGTTTTTGTGGTCGGCGGGGCCAACTATGCGGAGATAGCCGCTTGTGATTTCATCTCCAAACTGACGGGTGCCCACATCACAGTGGCCTCCGACTCTCTAATGGCGGGAAGCGATCTAATCGCCGCTGCCTTCAGCAACTGAAGAATTTCTCACAGATATCTTTATTTTATATACAATTTATATTTTTTAATAAAAGATTCAGACACCACCCTTCATGCCTGGGACGCGATAGAGCAGCTCTCCGTCATCATGGTAGTAGGCATCCTCCACGCGGTACGTGGCTCCCGCACGATGCAGTTTTCTTGGTATCACAATGCGATCCTTGACTTTTGTCATCTCGTAGCGTTGCTGATCCGCTGCACTGATGACGATCTCGCTGCTCTCGAACTTTTGCACGTAGCTGGAGAGGAAACCCGTGCCACTGGGATTGCTGGGCGGCGGTTGGGGCGGCGCCTCCTCTGCCACGGCGGGAACAAGCTGCAGCTCCTTGAGCTCCTGTAGACGCATCTTTCGCTTATTGCGGACTTTGTCCAGCAAATAGGTTTCATCTTCTGCTGCTGCGGGTGGAGCAGCATAGCCTGAAGGTAGCTGGGGAGGGTTACGGTCCTCTTTGCTCTTAGTTCCACTTCCCAGAAGCTGCCGGAACTCGTTTCCCTGCGGCACTGGGAGTGCTGGCCGTGTGGGCCATTCCTCCGGCTTCAGTTGCTTCAAGTCCTGCTGTCGTCGCTCCGAGAACTTCTCCAAGTGCTGCAGAAAAGCCGAGGGTATGGCCACCTCACATTTTCCTTGCCGCAGCTGCTGCCAGTTCTTCATGACGCTCTCGTCATGGGCACGAATCCTGGTCACATTCCTCGGTCGCCACTTGGCGCGCAACACCTTCTGGACGATCTCCGGGGTGGCCGGAAAGCTCTCGGCCAGACGTTCGATGGTCCATTCATCCGGTCGCCGTTCGTGCAGCAGACGCATCTGCTCCTTTTCCGCATGGAGCAGCAAATTGGGCAGCTTTACATCGCGAAAATACTTGTGTTTGATCATAAGCTGACGCACACGATCGCGATGCGCCTGCTGTTGCGCCTCATGCTGTCGATGTGTCTTCTGTACGTCCATGAAATCCGACTCCAGATCGGCATAATCCTCGCTAGCTTCGGTCCTCGCTGTGGGTCGTTCGTGTTCCTGCAGCTGTTGCAGCTGATAGCCAAGGCCGGGATTGGCACGACGGGGTACGCGAGCCCTCAGGCAGCTCTGTGCTGTGTGCAGACAGCGTTGAACCATCCGGGAAGCCATTTTATTTTATTTTATTTTTTTGGGATTTAAGTTACCAAACTACCCGTGAGTAGCGTGGGATTATTTGGCCGCCCGCCTTTTGAAGGTGGAAATTGCCAAGTCAAAGAAGATGTTGGAGTGCTGTTTATAGCTTTACATCAGTTTTGTCGATGAAGTCAATTAGTGTTTGGTACGCGCTGGTGTTTTCTTTTTCAAAGAATTTGTAAATATCATTATATTTTCTTAGAGATGGGAAGTTTTGCCTTGTTGTGTTGTACCACTAACCATACAGCATATAGATGTGCCAGTTCATACAACGAAAGTGTCACACACCGGCTTGCGCTATCCGTACCCCAGAGTGACGTCATCATGAGAGAGAGAGCGCAGAGAGAACATCTTTGCATGTGTTAGTACACACGCAATATGTTTCGACAAAAAGTATGTGATTGTATGTTTTTTCAGATTTTTTGAACTCTCTCAGGTCTGATCTGTTTTGCCACCAGCATGTTTTAGTGTATGGGTGCACATGCATTCTCACGTACTTTGCGTGTGTGTGTTTACTATTGCTGGCCGCTAGAACTGAAATTTGAGTTTGGTTCTTGTTTCGGGTCTTTTGATGGACTGACCTACCGCCACAAAATAAATGAAGAATGGGCAGGGGGTGGGGGTATGGTGCACTAGGGCGCGGGAAACAAAATAAAAGCTGTTATTTGTTTGATTTATACCACAAAATATAAAATATTACAATAATATAATTGCACATTTATTTCCTTATCTTAAGCAGGTTGATTATAAATTATACAAATTATGCAAACGCCGTCGGTTCTCGACGTTTTTGTTTATTATAACTAAAATAATGATGTATCTAAATATACAATATAAGAAAATATATATATGTATATACTTAAATAAATATGCATAAATATAAATGGAATTGGTTTTACATATATTTCAAATCAATTGTCAATCGCGCGCTTTCCGACGGGAATCTGCAAAGTACAAATTTAGATGCCGGTCGCACCTTGAATACTCTCATGGACAATACCCATAAATTTTCTAATTCAATTATAAAATATCTTATGTACATACATACATATGCACATAAATATTAAAGTTTATTACATTCGTATATTGCATGAGGGTTTTCAAAATTACTGCTGCCCGGTCAGCGTCGAGTCGGTGTGTCTCGAGAGAAAGAATACAAAAACAAAATATGAATCGTCTGCGTGCTGAAACCGTAGGGCAGCGTGGTCGCTGATGTCTTTGGCGCGGCACAGTGGGACTCAGCCGAAATAGTAAAAAAATTGTATGAGTGCTTTAGATAAATTCTAATAGAGAATTTTCCAATCGAATTTTCCCACTGTGCCGCTCCAAAGACATCGGCGATCCGCGACCACCGCTTCGACGGTGCTGAGGCTCGAGAGTCCAGAATTGCCGAACAGACGAAACCGATGGGCAGCGGGGTCGCGGTAGAGACGAAGTACAGGCGAAAAGGGAATTGAAACCCCGCGCGCTCCCTCGTGCCTTTTGGGTTCTAATGTTAGGACCCGCCATAGAACAGCTTTTTGGTCGCTCATGCAACATCTTGGTATTGTATAGTCTTTGGTATTGTATAGTCTTTGATATAAACAAAACGTCGAGAACCGACGGCGTTTGCATAATTTGTATAATTTATAATCAACCTGCTTAAGATAAGGAAATAAATGTGCAATTATATTATTGTAATATTTTATATTTTGTGGTATAAATCAAACAAATAACAGCTTTTATTTTGTTTCCCGCGCCCTAGTGCACCATACCCCCACCCCCTGCCCATTCTTCATTTATTTTGTGGCGGTAGGTCAGTCCATCAAAAGACCCGAAACAAGAACCAAACTCAAATTTCAGTTCTAGCGGCCAGCAATAGTAAACACACACACGCAAAGTACGTGAGAATGCATGTGCACCCATACACTAAAACATGCTGGTGGCAAAACAGATCAGACCTGAGAGAGTTCAAAAAATCTGAAAAAACATACAATCACATACTTTTTGTCGAAACATATTGCGTGTGTACTAACACATGCAAAGATGTTCTCTCTGCGCTCTCTCTCTCATGATGACGTCACTCTGGGGTACGGATAGCGCAAGCCGGTGTGTGACACTTTCGTTGTATGAACTGGCACATCTATATACTGTATGGTTAGTGGTTGTACCACTAACCATACAGTATGGTTAGTGGTTGTACTTTGTACAATTGAAAATTAAATGCGAGGCGTTATCGATACTATCGCATGTATCACATATGTTGCTGGGAACTACATGCATTTTGGCGAGAGTGTGCCTATCGAATGCGTTACCGCTAAGCAGTCTGTTGATTCTTTTAGCGTCAATGGCTTTAAGTTTAGTTTTATTTAGGAACCACGGTTTGGATGATGTTGAGGGGAAAAGCGAGCAGTAACCACGGTGCTTGCTACTAGCAAACTCGGCGTATTCTCTCTCCCATTCTGCTTTTAGGATTCTGTGTATTTCGCACATAGCGTCTTTAAGGTTCCATTTAACAACTGTGTATTTTCCTCGTCTGTGGGCTTCTTTGGCTGCTGCGTCGACTGAAGTGTTCTGAGGGATGTTAGCGTGTCCGGGAATGTAGTGAACCTCTACAGTTCTTAGATGTGGATTTTTTTGGATCTTTTCTCTGATTTTGTAGGCGATAGAGTTATCCTGAATGTTCTTCGCCAGAATGAGGGCCCCGTTTCTGCTGTCTGTCAGGAGCGCGACACGAGGAAAATTGTACAAAATAGCATGGTCCAATGCCTTCTCGATAGCAAGGAGCTCGGCGGACAACGAGGAAAGGGTTTTGTGCGTGTAATAGCTATCTAAAAAACCTGTCCTATCGTGCAGGAAAGCGGCGCTGGAATGCCCATCGGCGACTGACCCATCCGTGTAATAGATTTCAAAACCCCCCTTCGTCAGCTGATCCTTCTTTTCCCCGTGGAGCAGCATGATACCTGCCTGGTCTATAGCGTGCTTGTTGGGTGCAGAGCCCTTGAAAAATTCGAAGTCGGAGCTAATTTTATTGCAAAATGAAGCTGTGTTCTCGAAAACCTCAACTCTGTCTATTATGCTGCCAAACTCCCGATATGCCTTAGCGTAGCCCGTGTTTAAATCCCTATTTGCTGACACTGTTTCACTTGCTGGGAGATTAAATGCAAACACCTTAACCAACTCTTTCGCCGCCAGGAAACTCATCCTGTAGTCCGGGGGAAGTTCTCCTGCCATGTGGTATATGATAGGAACGGGAGTGCAGATTATCAGACCCAGCGACTTTCTGAGGTGATGGTTGCAGTGGGATTTGATTTTGGCCAAGGCAGATTTGGACAGGTTGCAGAATGATGAGCACGCGTACTCTAGCCTACTTCTGACAAATGCCTTGTAAAATATAAGCCCTCTTTTGGGGCTGACACCATAGTGACACCCGCTGAGTAATCTGAGAAACGCACAATTTCTGTTCGATTCCGAGATGGCCAGATCAATGTGACCAGAGGCTGAGTTGTTTGCTGAGATAGTCCTGCCTAGGTATTTGATCTGCTCTACTTGTCTGATTTCAACTCCCTGATGCGAGATATTTAGCGCAGTTCTACGATTGTTGAAGTAAATCACTTTAGACTTCGCCGGATTGAATGACAGGTTTAGCCTATTGCATTTTTCCTCGAACTTATCTATACTGTCTTCCAGCACCCGTTTCGCAATGGATACGTCTTTGTGGAAACAAACTATGAAAAAGTCATCAGCATACTGAAACAGTAAGCAGTTATGACTGTTAATATCATGTAGTTCGGCTGTGTAAAGGTTAAAAAGGGTTGGGCTGAGACAACTACCCTGGCAAACACCTCTGTTCACCTCTACCTCGCTTTTGCCCTTTATGAGGATTCGTTTGTTAAGGAAGCTGGAGATCCAAGCCGTGAGGCTTGTATTGAACCGCATATCCCTCATCCTGTGCTCGAGTGTGTCCACTCTTACGCAGTCGAACGCTCTTTGTAAATCCAGGCAGGCTGCGACAACCTGACAACCCCTCGCCTTCAGCGCCAGAACTTTGTTGATAAGGTCGTTGATGCAGAGAGCCGTGGACCTGTTTCTCCTGAAGGCATAGGACCTGTCCGGCAGCAGGTCACAGTTTGCTATGTGCTCGTCCAGCTTCAACTTTATCAACCCCTCTATGGATTTGAACAGCGTGTTAATCAAACAAATCGGCCTATGGTTTTGGAAGGAAGTAGGGTCTGCATTCTTCTTGGGGATGGGTACCACTTTTATCCTGCGCCAGACTTCAGGGATGACGCCACTCAGCCATACTTTATTTATAATTCCAAAAATGTCTTGTTTTTTCCCACTTGGTAGCGTTTGAAGCATCCTGAACGAGATGCCATCAGGGCCTCTAGCCGAATTGGGGTTCCTGGTTTTTAGGAAGGCCAGGAATTCTTCCAGTTCCAGGGGTTCCGGGTCGTCTGGTCCTAACAAAGGGGCAGGAATTTTCTTAGGGGGCCTACTGTTTGACGTGGATGGGGTTGCTTTAACCATATTAAGAAAGTTTTTGTCATCTTCGTACGTCCATTTGTTCCCTACATTTTTAATATGACCGTATTTTTTTATGTTCTTCACCCTGCTCCACATAGATGGCGATGAGGAGACCTCTTCTATAAACTTGGAAAAGTTGCGCTTTCTAAGATTTTTTACGTGATTTTGTAGATTTTTGTCAGCTTCTAAGGTTGCTCTGGCATCAGCCAATTTTTTGGTGAGGTAGAATTTCTGCCTGCAAGCGTTTCTCACGCGAAAAAGTTTTTCCGTTTCCTCGTTCCACCATTTCTTAGCAACGTACTTGTTCTTGCTTGGGAATGTGACCGTGTTTTTTAAGGTCAGGGATTTCACTTTTTCGTTGAGCTCCTCCAGATTTGAGAAATCACTTGCACCCAGAATCCGGGCTATTCTGTTGTTAAGGATCTTCTTGCCTTGGAGGGGGACATTTAGGCCTTGCACTGATAATACAATTGGGAAGTGGTTGCTGTTCGTAATTTTTGTTTTGAGGACTTGCCAGTTAATAGTTCCATTTCTGTAGTTCGAAAAAGGTCAGGAGCGGAGAATTGAGATGGGCTCCTGGAGAAGGTTGGCGAACCGTCGTTTAGGCAGATAAATCCGGCCTCCCGGGTGGAATTCTCAACGCTGCGGCCCTTGCGATCACAGATCGGACTTCCCCAGATAGAAGACCTAGCGTTGAAGTCCCCGCCCACTATTGAGGGTATGTCAAGCGAAGCCGCGAATTCGAAAAACTTTTTTGTGCCCGATTTAAACTGTGAAACTGTTGTTGATGGCGGTGCATATATGCTAAAAATATTGAAATTGCTCTTGAGGTTTAATGTTTTTATTCCTAAAATTTCCAAGTCGTTCTCTATTTTTAAAATGCTGAATTGAATGTTTTTCCTGACGTAGATGCCAACCCCGCCGTAGCCGTCCACTCTGGGCCTGCAGAAAAAGTTATATTCTAAAATGCTGCAGTCCGCGTTGTTCAACACCCAAATCTCTGAGAGGATGGCAATATCTATTGCGTTGTTGTCTAGGAACATTGAGAGGAGCTGTTTGTTGTTGTTGTGTGTCAGACTTTGAATATTTAGCTGAAGAATCTTCATTGTTGGATGTTTTGAGAACCAACTGCCATCCCTTGGGCAATCTGACGCCTATCTAGTTCTGCGTTGGAAGCATTGACAAATTCTCTAATTTCCTTAATAAATTTATTCGCTAAAGAATCCCCTTTAATGATGTTGTTTGGATCAATCAGGAACGCTGTGAGTTTGGCTCCTAGTGCGTTTAGCTTATCCTGGGCCAGAGAAGATGCCACAGATGAAGATCTCACAAATTTCTCGCTCAATTGGACGTATTCTGAGTTTATTGAGTTCTTCCACTCTGCCATGTTGGCTGCTGCCTTGGCCGCCTCTGCGTTCCGGGCGGCAACCCTATTGGATTTGGTCACTTCCGCGAAAGAGGTGACAGAATGAATTTCCCTGGCGGACTCTAAGCTGTTATTCAAGGATTCAGGGGGGCGGTTAGATTGCCAACTGGGTCTAGGAAATTCACATCTTTTCTGTGATCTTGTCCGCATTTGAAACATTTCGCTCCACTCTTGCAATGCTGCGCCAGATGGCCAAACCTAAAACACCTGAAACATTGATTAAGCTGAACAAAAGGTTTCACTTCTACTTTAGAATATAGAAAATTGATTTTGGTTGGTAACTGCTCTCCTCTGAACCAGAGTTTCACCCTGCCAGTAGGTACACGTTCTCCCGATGCTCTATCCCTTCGCGTAATCCGAACTATCTCCTCAATTGGGATATCCGAGGTTACAAGCTCCGCTAGCTGTTCCTCCGAGTAGTGCCCGGGGATCCCAAAAATTAGTCCTGCTTTTTGGACGAAGTGCCTAAAGATTCGGGTTGAGTACCCTTGAGCAGCGAAAACACTGTTTTCCACTAGCCCGTTTGCACACTCCGCCGACCCGCACACAATCTTGCACCTGCCATAGCCCATTCTAGCAACCTCCTCGATATCGCTAATGCCCTGTTTCAGCAGCAGATCGGATAGATCAAACTGGTTTATAGCAATTCTGGCATTATTCGCACTCATTTTGTCGATACAAACAATGTATGGACCTTTATGCCCCTCATAATACTTGTTAACGATGGTTTTGCGGTTACTTCCGTTATTCGTACTCACAGAAGCCACACAAACCGCGTCAGTCTTCTCTCTCTCTTTCGTCGTAGAGATGTTTGATGTCATGCTTGTTGTCGTGTTCGTGGACATGTTTGTCGACACGTTCGTCGACAAGTTTGGTTTCTTCTGCGGAGCCGTTTTTGCCGCCATTTTTACTCCTACCCGCATGGCGGATTTAGCTTCTCCTTCCCTTTTCTTCAGCGTTTCCGTGCGAATTTTAACTCCCGTCGCCTTCTCCGTGGCCATCCTTGTCTTTCCTCTGTTTGCCATGCTTCTCAGGATCCAGGTGCTTAAACTGATTTCATGAAAATGCCGACTACAGATTTTGTTTGTGCTGCTGCGTTCCCGCGTTTTTTGTTGTTTTTGTTCGCCGAGGGCGATTTGTATTTTTTGGTGGTTTGTTGTTTATTTCGAGATATTTCCATGCAAAACGCGATATGACATACGTCTGATCGGTGGTATTTTGCTATTATTATCAAGTGCAATTATTATTAAACTTTTGGATGATATTTTTAATAATGAATTTATTATTTAAAAATCAGGAGCGCACGAGTCGGTGCCAGTGTTGTCACCAATTGAACTGGCACATTAAATACTTGGCTTTGCTTGTTTTTGCCTCAATTTTGGTTTCTCAACAACAATATAGCGACTCGTATGGAAAATTCTTTCCAATTTTGCGCTGTCAATTCACTTGGTTTTAGAAGTCAGTTGTAAAGTACTTGTTAGTGCTCATTGCTGTGTGTAAAATTTAAGTAAAAAACTGAAGCGCGCGTACTTGAGGCAGTAGCAAGTGAGATACATTTTTTATCCCCGGCTTGTGCACGCGTTTTGCCGCTTTGGCTTCATTGTATTGGCGCCCGATTTTTGCGACGCGTACCAAATTTTTGCGTTAATTATACTTTGTGCACACGTTCGAAATGGTGGATCGCAGTGATAATGGTAAGTTGAATATAATGTGAAATAAATTAAGGCTAATTTTGTGACTTATTTCCCAAGCGGCGGAATCTTTCGACGATGCCGTCGAGGAGCGTGTGATCAACGAAGAGTACAAGATATGGAAGAAGAATACCCCTTTTCTGTACGATTTGGTCACGACACACGCTCTGGAATGGCCATCCCTGACTGCCCAGTGGCTGCCCGATGTGACCAAGCAGGACGGCATGGATTACTCGGTGCATCGCCTCATTTTGGGGACACACACATCAGACGAACAGAATCACTTGCTGATCGCCAGCGTCCAGCTGCCCAGCGAAGATGCCCAGTTTGATGGCTCGCACTACGACAATGAAAGAGGCGAGTTTGGTGGCTTTGGTTCTGTGTGTGGCAAAATAGAGATTGAGATCAAAATCAATCACGAAGGCGAGGTGAACCGTGCTCGTTATATGCCACAGAACGCTTGCGTTATTGCTACCAAAACCCCGTCGAGCGATGTCCTGGTGTTTGACTACACAAAACATCCCAGCAAACCGGAGCCATCCGGTGAATGCCAGCCAGATCTGAGGCTGCGCGGTCATCAGAAAGAGGGCTATGGCCTCTCTTGGAATCCTAACCTGAATGGTAAGGCAATCCTATTGTCTCCTTTGTGTATAATCTATAAATGTTGGTTCATTTTCAAGGCTACTTGCTCTCGGCCTCTGATGATCATACCATCTGCTTGTGGGACATTTACGCCACGCCCAAGGAGCATCGCGTGATCGATGCCATGAATATTTTCACTGGTCACACCGCTGTTGTTGAGGATGTGGCCTGGCATCTGCTGCACGAGTCGCTTTTCGGTTCTGTGGCCGACGATCAGAAGCTCATGATCTGGGACACGCGCAACAACAACACCTCAAAGCCATCGCATACCGTCGATGCCCATACGGCCGAAGTCAATTCTCTGAGCTTCAATCCCTATTCGGAGTTCATTTTGGCCACGGGCTCCGCTGACAAGACTGTGGCACTGTGGGATTTGCGTAATCTGAAGCTTAAACTACATTCCTTCGAGTCGCACAAGGACGAGATCTTCCAGGTGCAGTGGTCGCCCCATAACGAGACCATTCTTGCCTCTTCCGGCACCGATCGTCGCTTGCACGTTTGGGATTTGTCGAAAATAGGCGAGGAGCAGAGCTCAGAGGATGCTGAAGATGGACCACCAGAGCTGCTCTTCATTCACGGCGGCCACACGGCCAAGATCAGCGACTTCTCATGGAACCCCAACGAGCCCTGGATCATTTGCTCCGTGTCCGAGGACAACATAATGCAGGTGTGGCAAATGGCAGAGAACGTATACAACGACGAGGAGCCCGAGATACCGGCTTCCGAGTTGGAAACAAACACCGCTTAAAGCATACATATACATATTTTCCCACACGACCAATTTTACGTTTTTCTCTCTGCTCCTGCTCCTGAAATCTAGCAGTGCTCCATCTTAATTTATACATATTACATATTTTTAAATCGAATTAAGTCAACTTTCTGTCAAAAGCAAACGTATGTTGTACGAATCTTTAATTAAAACCGGTCTTAAAAGAAACATATTGTAAAAGGCAATATATTGCAGTTTTTCGAATATCAAATTCAAATTTAGTCCACGGTGTATTTATAGGTCTTCCCAAAGACCTGAATCTCTACATTCAAGGCCCTGACATCGGTGGTGTTTCGTCTTGAGATGATTTTCCCTTTAATGACATCGCCCCAGCTCACTTCCTGTGGCTGATCAATGAAGAACACAGTCTGTTTCCAGTGCGTGGTCGTGTGATAGGGCGATGTGCTGAACATGACCTCGCGTGGCAGCTCAAAGAACGTATCAAAGAAACCCACAAAGGCTGACAACCGACCCGCCTGTGTGCATTTCAGGCTGAACTCGTACGTAAAGTGGGAATAATTCAGATCGACGGTCATCATATCGAAATTGTCTATTTGCTCGGCCGCTGTCAGCACGTACCGGGGATCCACCGTTTGGCGAGCGTTTGGCCAGGTCGCGCATATTGACGCCATACACATCGGACCAGAACTCCACTTGCTCGGCATAGAGCTTGTCATTGCCATAGCCCATCAGGCTAAGCGAGCATCGATTGGGCAGAATGATGCCATTGGGATTAAGATGATGCTCGCGGGCATAGATGATGCTATCCAGCATGGACTCGTACAGCAAAAAGTAGCCCATCCATTCGGAAATGATGATGTCGTACTTGGCCTCGGGCAATTCGGTGTCCTCCAGCCGTCCCTTCACCAGCTCAACGTTCTTTACATTGTTTTTCCTACGAACAGAGGGAAAAAAAACAGATAAACTTGAAGCATACCTGACAATGTCCATGGCTGTGTAGACAATCTCAGAGTTGTCAATGCCGACGATGCAAGAGGCGCCCGCCTGTGATGCAAAAAAAAAAAAAAAAAAAAAAAAAATGGAAGCCATTTTAAATATCAATTTTTTTAATACTCATTTGTTTATATAAACAGCGGCATGCACGCGAATTATCGGCCCAACTATCATCCCCAAAAACCACCAATTCCACCAATGATTAACCAATTGTAAGCCAAGGGTATTTTAATATTCCACTGAAAATTATGAACATGTTTTAATTTTAGCGCAGTTCAGGTGAACGAAATCGTGTTTTTTTTTAAGTTTAGACGAAATATAGCATGGATCGACAAGAAGAATTTACAATCAGTAATATTTGCCGCCATTTACCTCAATACGTTCAACTGTTTAAATAGAGGGGGCTTAAGTGGGCTAAGTTCGATTTCTTATCGAGTCGTCACACTGGTGGACCGGCAAATTTTCTAAATACGCATAAAAAATCCGCTTAAATCATGGCCCAGAACGATCCTGGCAGTGGAAACCTGATGGACGAGTTCGAGGAAGCATTCCAGTCCTGCCTGCTATCACTGACAAAACAGGAGCCAAACTCTGGCACCAACAAAGAGGAAATCGAACTGGAAGTGCAAAAGACAACAAATCGCTTCATCGATGTGGCCCGCCAAATGGAGGCATTTTTCCTGCAGAAACGTTTCCTCGTGTCCACCCTCAAGCCCTATATGCTGATCAAGGACGAGAACCAAGATCTCAGCATTGAGATCCAACGCAAGGAGGCGCTCCTGCAGAAGCACTACAATCGTCTGGAGGAGTGGAAGGCCTGCCTCTCCGACATCCAACAGGGCGTCCACAATCGTCCGACGCCGCCCATCAATCCCGGCATGCTGCAGGGCCCCTCCGGCATGCAACAGCCCATGGGTGGTGGGGTGCCACCACGCCCTGGCCTAATGCCGGGCATGCCACCAGGTGGCATGTCGCCCGTGGGCCCTATGCCACCGGGACAACAGCATATGCTGCAGGCCCAGCAAATGCAGCAGCTCCGCATGATGGGCAAGCTGCCGCCCAAGTGAGAAGTGGCGCAATCAATGGGCAAGCGGGGGTTTCTAGTTTGTAATTTTAATAGTTCAATAAACACTACACGGAAAATAAATGTTTGTATATCTATAAAACCTTTTGGATTCCAGGCATATTCGTACTGTTTTGTAGTAGTCTATAAGAAGGTTTTTTTGTGGCATTGTAAACGGATCCATGTCTACATATAGCCACTGCCAATAGCCCAAATTCTGTGTCATTATCTTGCATTAGAAGTTCCGCAAAAGATACGCTACGGTCCTTTGTACAGAATCCTATATCCAATCCTATCCTATCCTATATCATAAGCTGTACCTGTGTTCCTTATCGTTAAGAGTATTCCAAAAGATTCCACAAATCTCTTCTACGTTCCTTTCTGCAGCATCCCATATCCAGAGACGGCTTTAAATGGTCTATTACTCAATCTACTATATTTTTCTTCCATTAGAAGTTTCCTAGAAGATCCCACAGCAGTATCATAAGCCTGAAAGCATTACGGAGCCAAAAAAGTCGAAACTTCTTTCATTTCTTGTTTAATCTAAATCAGTTTGTTTATTAGAATAACATAATAAAGGATCTTGTAAGATGCACGCGGAAATCAAATATTATAAAAAAACAAATTTTAACATCAAATAATTTTCTTAGATCTTAGATCCATTGGCAGTGTTTGTGGTGTTTTCCGTGATGGTGTTGTAGGTTTTTTAGGAAAGCTTAAGTAGGATAATGGTAAAAGCTGCTCTATGCGGTCAAAACCGAATTGGATTCGGGGGCAGTCAACTCGTTTGGTGGAGTTTTCTCGATTATAGTAGAAGAGGCAAGAGGAGTGTTGTCCGTGTTGTCTTCCTCTTGCTCCTTTGCATCAGCCTCGCCCAAAAACAGAGCGTGATGGCCACCGCCCGATGCAAGCAGCATCTTCCGGTTTTGGATACTCTTGCCTCCGACAAGGGCCGGCTCCAGTTGATCATCGTCGTCGCCCACACCCAGCTGGTAGCTGTTGCCCATGCCCCAGGCATATAGCTTGCCATCTTCGGTGATGGCATATGAAGAGATATCGCCACATCCCACGTGGACGATATTGGCAGGGAGATTAATAGTGGGCGTTAATTCGGCCACCACGTCCTGCTGGCTGCCCAGTCCCAGGCGTCCGTACTCTGGCCGACCAACGACATAGCATCGTTGATCATTCTTCAGAAACAGTGTATGTTGTGTGCCACCACAGATCTGATTGATCTGCCTAAGAGAAGTCCTAATCGGATGTAAAATCCGAATCACATCTTTATCGCAGGCCAGCTGCTTGAAGTTGTTCAAGCCGACGGCCCAAATAGTTTCTGTTTGGGATTCCCGAAGGAACGTGCAGTAATTTGTGGCCCATATGGCCTCGAACGGCTTGCTTCCATGCACGATCAACTGGTTCGGTTGCAGCAAGTCGCGCTTGCCACGGCGACCTGGTTGAATGTAAGGGAAGTAGTTTCGGAAGACACATGCATAGGTATGGTATGTGGGGGAAAAAGCTCACCCTCTCCGCCCACTGAACGCTCTGAAATGCGTCCCAGCTGGCCCTGCTCAGCGCATCCGATCGTGTACACTTTTCCCATGGTGGTTAATATGACCAAGTGGTCGGAGCCCGAGGCGATGCTGCAGCAGACAGTTCCCGCCAAAAGATTTTCGGGTACGCGCTTGTTGCCCTCAATGGTCAGGCCCATGTTTCCGTGCGAGTCGCGGAACGATCCCCAAGCATAGACGCTGCCGTCCTCCAGTAAGCAAGCGGAGTGCGAGTCTCCCACCGAGATGCGCACCGCCTTGCCGGGCAAACGGACCAGAGCGGGCAGCGACTCGCTGCCTTCCTCGCTGGTGTCTCGCCCCAAGGCGCCCTCGTCGTTGCAGCCGAACGAGTAGATGTCGCCACTCTGCGTCAGCACGAGGCTGTGCATGCCACCGGCACAAACGTCCACAGGACCTGGGATGCTCTCCACCACTGCAAGGCGCCTCCGCTCCTGGATATCCTCACCCAAGCCAAGCTGCCCGAAGTCGCCCGTGCCGCATACCAGCACCGTGCCCACAGTCTGGCGTCGCTTGGGTATGCCCATTGCCTGGAAAGCAATGCGCATCCTTTTGACCGGAGGGGGCTGCGGCTGCGCGGCGTCCGTGCCGGTATCGCTGTTTTTAGTACTTAGTGTCTTGCGCTTGCGCCTCGGCATTTTTGTTGTTGATATTTCCACAAATCGAACAAATCTGAATCTGACAAATTGTGTCACTGAACTGAGTCGCAGCCAGGGCTGCCACTCGAAATTAATGCTCGGTACTCATTCAGGGCACACTGCGTGAGGAAGAGTGTGTGTGAGCACGTTGCGTAGGCACTGCAAAGTGCGCAAAGGGGCGTGGCAAAATTTTGAAAGAAACTCGATTCAGTGTGATATCAAAGTAGTCTGGATATAAAATTGTATTGCTCTAGCTCTTGTAATCTCCGAGATTTCGGCGCTCCTCGGGAGTGAGGGACAGGATATACTTGATAAACTTTATTGGGTCGGAAACGCTTCCTTCTGGGTGCTACACACACATCTTCCTATACTCTCTTTCCATTCCTGTGGGCGGTACAACAACAAAATTTATACCAGATCAAGATTTATTTTGCCGGAAAATAAGCGAAAACCTTCCCTTTTATCGATATCATAAATCCAAAGGCATCAAATACATTGTACATATGTATATTCGTTATCTTTTAGGAAAGTACTTCCTTTGTTAATCGCTAAAGGCCATAAAGATACCCCAGAAGAGCCCTCAAAACCCGTTCAACCCGTTCAAAACTTCCAAAAACTGTTTTAAATCATAAAGTATTTCTAAATCCACATCTTATATACCAGAAAAGAGGTATTGTATCTATAAACATTGAATGTACAACCACTTCAGGCTTCTACATCACCACCCATATCCAAGGACAGTCGAAACCTTCATTAAATCTTGGAATATAGCTATATCTACTGCTAATACCTCAGATATATTCCTCATCATTGGAATGAACTTCCTTTGTAAGTGACTAAATGGCAAAAGATATCTCCAGGAGATCCCTAAAAACACTTAAAATCCCTTTAAACATCTCAAGGTGTGCTTCAAACCTATAAAATATGGCTATATCTAGATGTTATAAGCCAGATATATCCATAATCAATGTAAGTACTTTGCTTTCAATCATTAAATATCTCCAGAAGATCCCTCTAAAGCACTTATTTCTTAAATATTCCGACGCCTTCCTCTCCAAGCTTCAGACATACCACAATAACCCTGTCCTTTCCCCAATAAAAACCTCTTTAAATGTTAAATTTATTTTTTTTTTGTATGTATAATATCTGTGCCATTTATTGTTTATCGTTTGTTGCGTGTTTAAATAATGTTCCTGTGTGTGTGTGAGGGATTGGAGGAGGTCCTAGCCAGACGCTACAGCGTATCCATTCATTCCAATATTATAATCGTAATAGCTAGGCGATCTAAATAGTATTTTGTGTGTTTATATTTAATTATAACTGAAAAACGCATCTGTGTATCTTTTATCTTGTATCTAATGCAAAATTGTAAGTCTACAGTTGAATTTTTAGGACAGTTTTAAACCCTTAACTAGACTGCGAGAGATAGATAGAGAGAGAGAGAAAACAATAAATTGGTTATTGGATTAGCTTAGATGATCGATCCATTTGTTAGGAAAAACAAAAAACACGAAATTACCTAAAATTATAATATAAATTTGAACCCATTCAAGGGTTGTGTTTTCTCAATGGAGAGGGCCGTGTGGGTGTGGCTTCTCTCTCTTCTGTGGAGTGGAGAGTGTTTATCCAATCTGCCTCTGTGAAGGTGGAGAATCCTAATCAATTTCGTATACCTTATCCGGCTCGAAACCTGGTGCTGCAGGCACCGTAGGCGGTGCTCCTCCTGGCACACCTGGAACGGCACCGGCACCGGCCCCAACACCCACACCCGCAACGGCACCGGCACCACCTGTACCCTGATTATAACCCGCCGCCGATGGATGCTGATTGGCATAGAGCAATGGATTCATATACATGCCACTGGGGTGTATGATATTCCCGTGCAGATTCAACAGATCCTTGTACATGGAGGGATCCCCATTGTTCATCTCGTTGTACAGCTGCTGCAGATATGTCGGCACCAATTGGATGACCTGGTTCTGTGTTAGTTCTGGATGATCTTTGGATATTTTCATGTTGAGCAACTGCAGCAGAATGTCCGAACGGAAGCCAAAGATCTTGTTGGAGGTGACGCTGCCGGAGGCGTTGCCAAATTGTCCCATCACCTGATTGCCAAAGGCATTGCGATCGTAGCTCATGTATTGGGAGGCCTGCACTGTGCGTGTCTTCTCCGCCTCGTATTCGGCCCACGCGGACTTTCGCTCCTCCTCGGTCAGATTTTCGTGCTCCTCCTGCTCCAGCAGGGAGTCGTGCTCGTGATATTTGAATATCAGCTTGTCGTGCTCGGTCAGCAGCTCTGCAAACAGTCTATCCTTGGGCAGAGCCGGCATCTCCCGCTCCGCCGTTGGCTTCAGCTCGTACGAATAGAGCTCCGTCAAGTCCGTTTGATTGTAGTGCCTGGAGATCTGCTGCTCGTCAATCACACGCTTGGCGGTGGCCTGCTTGGCCACCTGCCGCTCGTACACCTTCTGCTCCATGGTGCCCATGGCGATCAGACGGTATATGTAGCAGGGCTTCACCTGCCCGAAGCGATACACTCGGAAGATGCTCTGGGTGTCGTGGGAGGGATTCCAGGAGACATCAAAGATCACCACACGATTGGCGGCCACCAGATTGATGCCCAGACCGCCGGCACGCGTGGAAATGAGGAAAAGTCGGGCGCGTAGATTGGCCACATTGTTGAAGGTCTTGCACATGGCCTCGCGCTGCTCAACGCTGCAGGAGCCATCGAGTCGGAAGTAGTCCTTGCCATTGGTCCAGCAGCCCTTGAACTCGCCAACGTCCCCTATTAGAGGAAAAGCGAGATATTAGAGGGGAGGGGGGACCAAGAGGTTGCTCTGAGACTCACCCTCAAACTCGTAGTTCTTTGTATTGCTGTCCACCAGCGAAAGGAAATGCTCGATGACGTCCAGGGATTGCAGGGACTGCGAAAAGACCAACAATTTGTCGCCAATGGCCTCGCACTGCTGCAGGAGACGCAGCAAGATCAACAGCTTGGGGGAATGATTCACGTTGTTCAGTTCGCGCTCCTCCACAAATGGCTTCCACCACTCGGAGGGGTCGTCCTTCTGTGCGAGGGGTCCCGAGGGCAGCATCTCCAGATCGGAATCCGAATCGGCACCGGCTCTGTTGCGGGTCTTGTGCTTTTTGGTGCTCTTTCGAGCCCCGGACATGCTGGCATCCGATTTGAAGGACTCACAGCTGTCGGAGGAGTTGCTGTCGGCGGCTTCCTCCTCCTCGGTTTCGTCGCAAATGAAGCCCTCAATGTCCGAATCATCGTTGCTGAGCAAACGCTTGGCAATTACATTGTCGCTATTCACACGCAGATTCATGGGATGCGTCCAGATGCGTCGCAGGTCCTGGAAGTCCTGAAACAAGCGCGCACCCTTGCCACAGATATCGGAGCTGTTCTGTTCCCGATATGTGGTCATATAGTAGCCATACAATGTCTGCTGCAGCTCCGACAACGTCGTATAGATCACATACTCGTGTTTCGGCGGCAAGTACGGCGCCAGAACGGAATAGTCCCGACGCTGGATGCAGCCCTCCAGCAGCTTGTGGAGTATGTGCGAGCGGTGCTTCATCAGGCGGAGATCGCGCTCCGTGGAGTCCGTGTACTGGCCGTTGCTGATGGGATTCACAAAGCGATTCATGTACTCCTTGTAGGTGCCGAGCAGACTTGGTTTCACAAACTGAATCATACAGTAATCTATGGGCGGAAAAGAGACAAAGATTAGACAGCCGCTCAGGAAGGAGATCCTTTACTCACATTCTCTGAGATTATTTTGCAGCGGAGTTCCCGTGAGGACAATCCTCCGTTTGGTGCGCATCCTTGTCACCGCCTTGCTGATCGATGTCTTCTCGTTCTTCAGCAAGTGTCCCTCATCGCAGACCACCAGATCCGGCCCGGGCTCGACCAGTGCCTGTAGCAGCTGTTCGCGTTGCTTCTTGCGCAGTCCTTTGGCCTTTTCGTTGGCCAAAATGCGGTACATATCGTAGCCTAGGATGCAGACCCCGCCCTCGTTGAACCATTCGGTTAGCTTGAAGATCCGCGTGGGCTTGTCCTTGTAGCGGGAGATGTCGTACACTTCGATGTCCTTGCGATTGGCAAACTTCATCCAGTAGAGGAACTCACGCGCCCAATTGTTCACCGTGCTGAGGGGCGTGATCACCAGGACTCGCTCGACGCCTGTGCGCCTGTTCATGAGGAGCGTGTGGGTGAGGGTCACCACCTGAAGGGTCTTGCCCAGACCCATGCAGTGGGCCAGAATGCAGCCAGAGCCGGGCTTCTCTTCGCTGTCTTTGAGCGTCTCGAAGCAGGCATCCCACATGAATTTGACGCCCTCCACTTGATGGGGCTTCAGTTTCTTGAGCAGGCCCTTGTCCACCTGCAGCAGAGCCTTCTTGGAGTCCTCGTCAAAGTCCAGCACCAGTTCGGAGATTTCGATGCTCTCCGATTTGTCAAAGATGCGATTGTACACCCGCTGACGCTCCTCGATGCGGCGGCGACGATCGTCCTCCTCTTTGGCCGCCTCCTTGGTGGTCATATCGAGATCCTTGCTTTTGATAATCTTTCGAATCGTCTTCCGCTTGTTCTTCTGCTTCTCATCATCCCCATCCGCATCGCTGTCGCCGCTCGAGTTGTTTTTGATGCGTTTGCGTTTCTTTTTGGACTTTTCCTGGGGCTCAAAGTCGGAGGAACCCTTGTCGGAGTCGGTGTCGCGCTTTTTGACGCCGCCGCGACGCTTGCGCTGTGGTATCACCTCGCTGCCGCTTGTCTGGGCGGCATCCTCCTCCTCCGCCTCCGCCTCTTCATCTTCTTCGGATTTTGCCTGGAACTCCTCCTCCTCCTCCTGCTCGGACTCATCGGACTCGGCCTGCTCGGGCGCCTCCTCGGCTGCCTCATAGTCGGAGTCCGGTTCGGACTCCTCACTCTTTTTGGCGGAGCGGCGTGCCCGTTTGGCTGCTGCCGCTGCCGTGCCCGAGGTTGTGGCAGCCTCCTCGGAATCTGTGCTCATGATGCGTTGGCGTTTGTTTGAAGTGCTTGGCTCTGGCTCTGGCTCTGGTTCCGGCTCTGGTTCTGCCTTAGATTTTGGCTTTTGTTCTGTCTGGGGCTTCGGCTCTGGCTCCTTGATGCTTGGTCTTGGCTCCGGCTCTGACGCTTTAATCCGCTTCACACGTACCAAACAAGTTTTCAGTCGATGCTGCTGCTGCTGCTGTTGTTGGGCAAGCACAGAAGTGGCAGAGGGTTTCGTTGGATGCTTCTCCTTGGAAAGCGTCAAATCCCTTCGTGGCCTGCCGTTGATGGCCTTTCTGCGGGTCTCCAAGGGCTGGCTTTCCTCGGACGAAGAGGAGAACTCAGTAGCAATCTTCTTGGGAGACCTTGGCTCTTCCGCACCGTTGATGGCCGCCTTTAAGAGCTGTGCGAGGCTGGCCGCTTCTTCGGAATGAAATCTGCTACTCTTATTTCGAGACTTCTTGGTGCCTGGGCCTGCAGATCGACTGTCACTCCCTTCAATGGATGAAGCGATGCGTGGGATCTTCTTGGCAATCTTCTCTTTGCCGTTGATGGCCTTCGCGCGGACCTGCAAGGGCTTACTGTCGCCGCTATCCTCGGCGGATGAGTGGAACAGACTGGCAATATTCTTTGCCCGCTTCTTGGCCTCCACAGCCTTCGATAGCTTGAAGGGCCTGTTCTCTTCCGAGGAGGAGGATGACAAGATGGTTATGGTGGCACCGGTGGCGTTGCCGTGGGACTTGGTGATGGCCTTCGCTTTCCTGCGCAAAGGATTCACCACAATGGACGCTTTGTGCTCTTCTTTTTGCTCGTCTTCGGTCTCGTCGCTGTCGCTCAATTCAATGATCGAAATGTTGTTGCGAGACTTTCGTTGCGGCAAGACTTTTGGTTGCTCTCTCGTTTCCGTCACTTTCTGTGGCAGTAGTTTCTCTAGAGGCACAATGCGGATTTTACAGGTTTTCTTTTCCACTTGGTGCTCATCCAAGGTGGCCTCAACTTTGACAGAAACTTCGGCTACTGGTGCTGCTTCTGCATCTGTTCCACTGGTAGCATCATCACTTGTTGGCTCTTTGTGGCTGCTGCCGACTGCCTCCGACGGAACGTCATTTTTGGACTGCTTTTTAGTTCTTGTTCCTTTGGTTTGGTTGCTTTCAGAGTCGGAGATGGCGTCGGTGTAGTCCGTGGATTCCACACCCACTTCTGGTCGTTGTTTGGCTCTCAGAGATGTTGCGGCATTTGTCTCACAAGCGTCGGTCTTTTCCTTTCCCATAGATAACCGGAGGGTTTGTGCCGCCACTATGTTCTACAGATCTGCAAGAAAAACGCGATTTAGATTGCGGTTAGTCTGCGGGCAAGAAACTATTATTTCTCTTATTTTTATGTGAAATATACACACATATATATATATATACATATGTAATTTTGCAAGCATTTGCCGCGCGTTCATTCGGGCTCTTTTCTGCCTTTTGCGCGTTCTGCTTCTTCTTTTCTACTTCAGCTTCTTCTCGTTTTCTTCTTCTTATAGTTTTTTTGTCTCTTCTTTTTTTTTGCAATCCGAGAGTCTGCCTCTTTTTGTGGCGTCGGGTGGCCTTTATGCCTGTGCCTCCTCTTGCTAGACTTCTAAGCTCTGACTAGACACACACTACACACATTTATTATTTATTTGAAACTTTTGACGACTAAAACTAAAACAGCGGCCAACTCGCTCTCTCTATTCGCATTCTTATTCACCTTTTATTGCTGTCAATGGTCTTTCATTTTGACCAGGTGTGGGCTATGGTGGCTGTGGTTCAACATTTATTAATTGTTAACTATTTGCAACACCAAAAAAGTAGGAAAATTGTTGCAAGCCGAGGGCGAAAAGCCGCCGCTACAAATTTTTTGGTATACACAGGCGAAATTTTGTTGTACGTGTCCGCGCCACCGATTGAATGGCAAAATTCGGTGGAATTGTATTAAATTATTAACAGTGATTTGTTTGTGTCCGACCAGCAAGAAACCATTGTTATATCTATATTTTCCCTAACTAAAACCCCGAGCGAAACCATTATAAACTAGTTTCATATAAATGTTGATTTAATCGCGGCTGCAACTGTATTTTGAAACTCTCATATCGGCTCATCCCTAATCAGCGCAATGTTCGGACAAAGGCTGCCAACTCATTGCAAAATGGGCGCGTCTCGTGAGGAATGCCGAAAAAATCGTAGAGAAAACATGCTGCGAAGCAATAAAAAAAGAAGAAAACAACCAGCTAATATGTTTGATATAACGAGGCAGCAGCAGCGGCGTAAGAGACAAAAATTATAACTTAGTGTAGAGAAAAAAAATTGCTCTCGGTGCGGTGCTCTGCCCACGTAACAAAAGGAAAAACGCTGTTCGACACAAAAATTGCTACAAAAATGAGCAATAACATAAACATCAACAGCATGCTGAGGCCCAGCCTGGACTCCGAGGAGGAGGAGGAGGATGACATTGGCCAAATGAGCGTTGGGAGCAGCAGCAGCTCCGGCGCCAGCAGCAATCGGAGCAGCAGTAGTTCTAGTTCCTCTGCACCCGGTTCACTGCCCGAGGACGACGTCGATGTCGAGGATGAGGATATCTCCGATCAGGATGCGATCACCGAATCCGAGACGGAGGACGACACCACCACTTGCCAATCGGATGAACTGGAGCTGGCGCAGCTAAGTAAACGCGACACCTTTCGCCTGCCCCGGGGTCTCTGCGAGAATTCCGCCATCTTTCATGAGTTCTTCTCGATGGAGACATGGCAGCTGCTGCCGCAGCATGTCCAGGCGCGGCTGCAGTCCCTGCTGCCCGATTTCACGGGTCTGGTGTCTGCACCGCAGGCGGGGGCCGAGCAGCAGCGTACGCTCGTTCAGTTGTTTAATGGTGGCCTTCAGCGGTTCGGCCAGTCGCCGCTGCTGCAGCTGCAGCGGCAGCTGGAGGATGGTAACCTCCGGCCGGATGTCCTTAAGCTGCGTCGCAGCATCCAGCACTCTAGTCGGCGCGAATTCCGCTTCCAGCAGGCCGAACGTCTCAGCCAATTGGCCAAAGAGCTCTTCCTCTCCCGCGAGCACATGCTCAAGCTGGCGTATACCTCGTCGCCGCCGGATGAGTCTGCCGCTGCCGCCAAGTCGATGATGCCACGGCCGCGCAAGCGAAAACCCCCAGCGCTCTCGATGGAGAACAAAATGTGCTCGCAACGGGCAAAGAAGCGGTATGTCCAGGAGCTCCTGGAGGTCATCCAAGAGCTCAAGGTGCCCCCGGGTGAGATCAGTGCCGAGGAGGAGGACGAGGAGTGTGCGGATCTAATGAAGCGTCTGCCCAAAATGGAGACGGAGCCCAAGGTGGAGGCGACCGCCGTGAGGTCCTCGAACGCGGCGGACAAGAAAAGCATTTACAATACCTTCTTCAAGCGTCGCCCTGGGGTGGATGATGAGCAGGTCCTGCGCTCCATGCAGGCCGGCAGGATCCCGCAGTTGAATGATAAGAATTTCAAAAAGTATCTGCGGGACTACAAGCGACGGAAAGTGGAGCAACCGGTAAGCATTGGTCTTCGGTTCCCAAAAAAGGGACACTTTAAATGTATTTTTCTGTTTACAGGAAAACCCCGAATTCGATACATCGGAGGTGCGTTTGAGGGATATCTGCACGCGGGCACAGTTTGTGGGCAGCTTCAAGCCGGGACGCAAGCCAAAGGCATTGCTGGCGCGCCTCAATCCCGATCCACCCGCTCTGGTGCGCATTGGGGTGGTCAAAAACGAGCCCGAGGAGGATATCTTCATCAAAGAAGAGACGCAGCAGCAGCAGAAGCACCATTTGCAGCAACAGCAGGATCATGTGCCCAAGGAGCCAATGCCAAAGAAAATGCCACCACAAATAGGAGCGGCGGCGACTGCTGCTGCTCCGGTGCCCGCATTGATCCCCAAGCTGGAGCCCATAAGTGTGCCAACACCAGCCTCAACCATAATTTCCAATCTTTCAACCAATTCCCCAACCAATCCTCCTCTAAAGGCGGCTGCCCACATCGTAGGCAGTCCCCCCGCCAGAGGAGGGGAAGTGATTCGAACTGCGGCATCGCCTCGCCCTGCCTGCTACTTCTCTCTGCTGCGAGATCTGTTCGTTTCCACGCCACAGCATCGTTTGACCTACGGAGAGCTGCAGATTCTGTTGGCCACCTGGCGGGAGAAACATTCCGATGCTGTCATCCCCACGGGCGATGTGGCCCGAATCCAGCAGCCCGATTGGTCGTCGCTGCTTCAGTCCGCAGTCAACTTTCTGGCGGCCGATGTTGGCCCACTGCCGGCGGAATATGTGCCCTACATAGAGCACAAGACCATGTTGAATATCTACCAGTGGATTGGCGCTGGCAGGGACTCCGATGCGCGACTGTGCACCCTCTGCCAGTACTGGCTGAAGACCCAAAAGGAGGAGCAATCCGTAGCCACAACGGTGCATCTGAATCCCAGCCCGGGGACCATGTTTATTGCAACCGTACCCACGTCCATGCACGTGGATGCATCACCGACGCCGCCGCCACGGTGCCCCACCACCTGGACGGTGCGCACGGCCAGCCAGGCGGACATCCTGGAGTTCCAGCGGCAGGAGAGGCTACGCTTCGAGTATCCCCATCGACCGTTTACGTATCGCCTGAACGGCTACGAGAGCGTGGTGGGTCCCGTCAAGGGCATCTACACCCAGAGCTTGCCCCTAAATAAGGCCCGAGGACATGCCGTGATGGTGGACGATCGACCGCCGTTCGTGACCATTCTGACGCTGGTAAGGGACGCCACGGCCCGGCTGCCCAATGGCGAGGGTACACGCTCGGAAATCTCAGAGCTGCTGAAGTGCTCGCAGTTCGTGAATCATCAGGCGGCGGAGAACGTCCTGCAGACGATTGTCAGCGGTGCGCTGGATCGAATGCACGGCGGGATCGATCCCTGTGTGAAGTACGATGCCAAGCGCAAGATCTGGATCTACTTGCATCGCAATCGCAGCGAGGAGGAGTTCGAACGGATGCACAAGCTGAACATGTCGCTGGTGAAGCAGAAACAGCAGCAAAAGAAGAACCTGGCCAAGCCAAAGAAGGAGGATGGCGAAAGCACTATGGAAATGCTGGATATGCCAGCATTGGTAGCCTCTGCGGGCAATCCCACTCCTGCTGCTGGCGTTTCTGTATCCCCTGCAGCTGCTGGGCCTCTCCTGCAAGTGAAGAAGCTTCCTCCGCTCCCTGTCAAGTGCCCCCCCGTGCCGCCTCTCAAGTACAACATACCACCTGCCAACAACAACAACACCAGCACAACAGCCCAGCACTCGCCCACTGCTAATACCACGCCCATCCCGTCGCCGACAATGCAGAAATCCCTGCTCAAGCCCGTGCCCATGGGTGCAGTGCATCGACCCGTGGCTGTGGGGACCCCAAAGGCGGGTAATTTTTCTATATCCAAGATCAGTCCCCAAAGGAACACCACACCCATACTGGTATCGACACCCAGTGGCATGCAGACGGTTCATGTGGCCACCACGCCCACTTCTACCCAAGGATCATCGACTGCGGCGGCTGTTAACAAAAAGCTGATGATCAAAAAGACACCGACAACGAGCAAAATAGGGAACTTTATCATACCATTGGACCAGCAGCAGCAGCAACAGCAGCAGCAACACTCGCCACAGCAGCAGCAGCATCCTCAAGTGCTGGGCAAACCCAAGTCCATGACAATAAGTCCACGCCCGCAGATGCCCAAGAATATTATACGATTGCTGCCCGCTGGTGCGGCAGCCACAGGCCACACAAAGCCACCGCAAGTGCAGATACTGGGTCCACGCGTTGTACCCCAATCGACAGTGCGTCCGGTGCAGCAAAAGATTGGCGCCGTCTCCATAATATCCAATAAATCAGTGGCAACATCGACGGAGACCAGCACTTCACCCATAACCATTGCAACGAGCAGTAGCACGGCCGTAAGTGCCGTCACTGGAGGAGGAACCATCGTAAAGATGTCGCCCCAGGCTTTTGCAACGCTGCAGCAACAGCAACTGAAGCAGAAGGCGATGGGTGGCACGGCAAAGATTGCATCGCCAGTGCAGAGTACGCCACAGCAAAGGATATTAGTGGGTGAGTGCCCTGCCACTTCTGAGGTCTTTTCCAGTGTCTAATCTAATACTCTTTTGATTTCACAGGAAATACAGCCATTTCGTCGAACAAAAAGATTGTTTTCCAAGCACTGGCCAAGACCTCACCCAAAATACTCACCACAACGGCCACCATTGGAGGAACGGTGGCTGTCAAGGGTAATCTGTCGTCGCCACAGCAAAGGATTGTGCTGCAGAACTTCAAGCAAGCGGCTGCAGGAGGTGCCGCAACGGTTGTCAGCACCTCGAATGCCACGCGTGTGATACGGACAACAACGCCCGTGAGCACAGCAGCGGGCGGAGCGAGTGGTAGCCCCACCACTCAGGGTGGGCAGATCATTACGCTGGACAGTCTGCTGCAAAAGCAGCAGCAACAGCAGCAGCAGAGTGGAGGGAAACTCCTCACGACTGGCAGCAACATCATCCAGTTGGCAACCTCTTCGTCGGGCAATGTCATCACCCTGACGCCCAATCAAAGCCAAGCAACGCAGCCCATCCAAGTGCAGGCCAAGCATCTGCCGACGATGGCGCGCATTGTGAGTGCAACGGGCGGAGGGGGACCCACGATGGTGCCCAAGATCATTGGCAAGACGACAGTGCTGTCGGGCAAGCCACTGCTGCTGCATGCCAAGGCAATCAAGCAGCTAGGAGGCGGTAGTGTTGTGACCACTCAACCCACAGCTACAACGACAACAGCGGGAACAAATGCTGTGCGTACGACACAGAGCATTGTGATTGGCGGGCAGACGGTGAAGATCCAAGGAGCGGTACGAAATCCAGCAATCCTCTCCTTGATTTTTTATTAATGCATTTCTATTGCAGATTCCCGCACGTCCCGGTGGGGCACCCATGCAGACCGTGATCATGGGCAACCAATTGCTTCGCTTGGCGCCCACCACCAGTGGCAGCGGCAGCAGCAGCAGCAGCACCAGCACCACCACCAACAACCACCTCACCACAGTGGCATCCAGTGGCATAGCGACTGCACCAAAGACCCTGCTGATTGGGGCTGGCGGCACACAGACCCTGCGTCTGGCCAAGAACGTCCTGTTGGCCAACAAGCAGGGCACTTCGAATAGCACGGGGAGCAGCAATGCCACAGGAGGAGCCACAGCTGGCAATAATCTCGTCTTTGCCGTGCAAGGCAATGGCGGACAGTTGTTCTTCTCGCAGGGATTGCAGGGCATGAACCTCAAGCCGTTGTCCAACATGAAGGTGATACCCATGGTGACGGCCGCAGGAGCTGCTGCTGCCGCTGGTGGCAAGATCACTGTGACGACGACGGCCGGGGGAGAGGCTAAGAAACTAATGTCGGCAACGGTCCTGAAGACGGCGGCCAGTGGGAATGGTAATTAGCAGGAGGACTAGGAGTGCAGTGCGGAGTGGCAGTCCCAGTGGGAGAGGCTTGTTAATCATGTTGTTTACCTTCTTCTTGGGGTTACATTTTTCTTTGATTTACTTTAAACACATCGTGTAATTTATAATTCTAATTTTAGGCAAAAAGTTCTTGCAAATAATTAATGCTTAGAGTGTCGGTCGCTTCGCGTATGGCAGCGGCCGGCACACACCACATAGAAACCCCCCAATAAAACTCAAACTGAATCAAAAGAGCACATTTTTTTCTGGTAGTTTTGTTTCTTTGTTTTTAATTTTGCAAAACAAAATATTCTTTACATATGTATATTTAAATTTAGTTTTCTTTTTTCTTTATTAAATAACTTTTAACTCTTTTAACTTTTAAAAATATATATAAAAAAAAAAGAAAAAAAATTTATTTAGTTTCTATTTGTATACAAAAATTATCTGAATTTTTTCCAATTAATTATTGTTTTGTATTTTCCCAAAAAATAAAATTGGAAAACTTCAAGTTTTATTTCCATTTAATTGTTGTGGTTTTTTTGAAAATTATAATTTGGAAGCTTTGTACCTTTTTGTGAAGTTTTTGCTTTTATGGCTCGACTCCTGGGCAACCTATTCTTCAAGGATGCACTACATAAATCATTAATTTATCCATATTAGTACCTAGCTTAAACAATAACTATATGTAAATGAGAACATGGCATTTTCCAAAGCAAGAACTAATTCTGTTTGTGCATTTGAAAAAGGAAAATGAAAATTATGGAAAATTGTGATCTCATACTGAAGAATGAAAATACATTTGTTAAGGATCCAGGATCCAATCCAGGATGTGCTGTTGAAGATCACAAAAGGTGTAGAGCCGCCTAGAAGGGCGCCTTCTTGTGCTGCTTGAGATGACGATTAAGTTTGATTTTTAAATCGAATGGCTTGCCGCAAATGTGGCACTTGAAGATGGATTTGTCGAAAGAATTGTTGTTTGAGGAACTATAGCTGCGGGAGCTGCTATTCAGGTTTTCACTCCAAGAGGATGATTTCTGAGGACTTGAATCCGATTCAGTGTCCATGTCCACGTCCATGGCCATTGAAATGGAATGCAGCTGTGGCGGTGCTTTTACTTTCTGGGATGGACTCATCATATTCTCGTGTTTCGCCAGGACATGGTCCTTCAGTTGCTGAGCCTCCTCAAAGTTGTCGCTACAGAAGGCGCATTGTATCACACAAATTGGCATTATGGGAGAGTAAGCCACTGGTAGACTCTCCTCAGTGGTGGGCTCCTGCTCCTGCTGGTGGATCGGAGAGGAATTAACGGACAGTACCTCGGGTGGCAGCTGCTGCTGCTGCTGGACTGGCGAATGCAGCGGATTCGGAGAAGTATTTGATAGCTCTCCATATTTGCGCTTATTTTCTGAAGAAGGCATTGGAGAAAACAGAGCTAGAGTCTGCTTTAAGGCATGCTCTTGGGTTGCAGACGAAGTGCATGGCTGGTTAAGAGACTGAAGTACAGAGGAAGTCGACGGCAGACGTAGATGGTTGTCAACATTGAGGTTCTTATGGTCTGGAGCGAAAGGAGTAACAGGCATCAGGTTATGGTCTGAAGAAGAACGACTTTGAGCACACAGAGATTCGCGTTCTGCAAAACAAGCAAAAGATGAGAAAATTAGGTTAAAAATTAACATTTCAGGACACTTACCATGCTTATGCTTCATCATGTGCGACTGCAGAATATGGGGTTTCATAACTGGAATGAGAGGAAAAGTATTATTACCATGATTATATCAATGCTTTAGATGATACATACTTTTGCCACAATATTGGCACACGGTACGCGAATGCACCGCTCGTTTGTGCTGCTTGAGGATCTCTTTAGTGTTGGAAAAGAAGCCACAAATCGGACATTTCAAACGCCGCTGGAGTTTGTGAAATTTCATGTGTAATTTAAGCCGCGACTCTTTGGAATTTAAAAACTTCTTGCCGCACAGATGACACTCCCAGTCTTTGGAAAGATGCATGTTCTGCATATGTGCCTGGTGAAGCTTCTGATTAGGGAACTCATGGGAGCAGAGTTTACATATAACAGACGCTGATTGTGTGGGCTGCGGAATCGTTGTGGCATCTTCATCATCGTCATAGGTGAATTTTACGACTTCTTCATCGCTCTCGTCATTTTCATAGGGTATGGAATCATCAAAGGATATGGATGTGGCATTGGGATCGAGTTTGGTCTCATTTTCAGAGCACATGCCATCAGTATCTGGATCCTTTTCTTTGGTCGCAGTCTTTAATATGAACACGTGATCCGCCTCGGTTTTTACAGCCACCGGAGCAAGCTCTGGTTGCGGTTCTGGCGGTACAAATTTCATTTCAGTCTGTTGTGCCGGCACACGGGCCATATGCTCTGCTTTAATGGGCACATGTTGTATATCGAAGGCAGCGGAAACCCGCTGACTGCCGTCTTCGTCGCTGACTTCATTGTCAGAGTCCAGGTAAACGAAGGCACAGAACTTCTCCTTTGGCTTGCTGTCGGGTTCCTCTTTGATATTTATCCCAGGGTTCTGCTGTTGCTCCACCCAATGCTCATGGGTCTCCAAGCAGCTCTGCTTAAATTTCAGCAATCTCTGGAATTCAGCTATGCAGGAAGTGCACATGTACTGCGAACGCCCGTCTTCCTTTTGTATCTGTGTCGGAGGCATATACATATAAAACTTTGATTCGATCCGAATAAAAGATGGCCGGTCCGTGCTAACTCACCATTAAATTCCAGTCGGTCATCTGTTGCAGTATTTCGGCCATCGAAACATCTAATTTGGCGTCGCCGGTTGTCGTCGGGAAAAATATTGGCTTAATCAGATCGTCTTCGGTGCAATAAAAGGTTCCGCAGGTGCGGCACGGCTCAAAGGTGCCGTTATCCCAGCTACTAAAATCTGGGCAGATTTCCATTTTATTGTGATCTGATCGCCTTATATTCACGCAGATTTACGCGAGATTTGAGCTATGGCCGATTTTTTTAGCTTTCATGGGATTTTTTTTATACAAAACGTAAATACACAATTTTACCTACACGTTTACTACAAATTTGCTACACAATGGAAGGAAAAAGAGGTGTGGCCAACAGGCAACACGGCCTAGAAATTGCAACGCATGGCCTGTTGTCCATACCCTTTTTAATAGTTCATTCGAAATTACGACTCATTTTTTCGTCGTAGGAGAGAGCAGAAAATTCGAACTTAGCACACTTAAGACCCTTTATTTAAACCGTTTAAATCCTGAAGCTAAACCACGAAATAAAATAATTTTTGTAAATGTTCCCTGCATATCCATCCTATACTTCCTGTTTACTTAAAAAAAACTGCGGTTTCTTGTACATAAACTGCGCAAAACTTCTTCAAGAATAATTATTTTCGTGGAGTTTATTTTAATACACCCTGGTCGACAATGGGTCAATATTAATTTCACGAAAGGAAATTATATTCGGCTTAATATTGCTAGCAAGATACGATCCTCAGCCCTGAACACATAGTTTTATCCGATAAATGAATCAAATGGATAGTTTAAAAGATTGCCTTTTACTGGATTGTGTTTAAAATAAGGCTGAAGCAAATACAGTCAAAGCAAAAAATACCTCCAGGAAAAAAATAAAAATCACGCAAAAAAGGTCGTTTACCAACACTGATTCTATTGTTTTTATTCTCTATCCGCACCGTCCTGCTCTGCTCTGCTGATAATTGCTATCTGCCAAACTTAAAACGAAATTTGGTTAGACGGCCACTGCAGCGTCACAAATGAATCTGACGGAGCAAAATCCGTATGGCAATGGGATGCTTTACGCAGCCTTCAACCAGGACCAAGGTATGTTGTTTACATAGTCACGAACCCAGCCAGTCAGCGCCAGCACACACACACACGCACGAACATTATGTACTATAATATTTTCCACAAAAATTTGCTATTGCGTTGCAGGATGTTTTGCCTGTGCCACGGACACGGGCTTTCGCGTCTACAACTGCGATCCGCTGAAGGAAAAGGAGAGGCAATACTTTCCCGAGGGTATGTACATGAATTTCCCCAACCGTGTAATCCAATTTTACTGTCAACTCATTGTTTCGTCTCTTAGGCGGTCTCAGCCATGTTGAAATGCTCTTTCGCTGCAATTATCTTGCCTTAGTGGGTGGCGGCATACGGCCGCTCTATCCACCCAATAAAGTGATCGTTTGGGATGATTTGAAAAAATCTCCAGCCATATCGTTGGACTTCAATCAGCCGGTTCGTGCGGTGCGACTGCGTCGGGATCGGATTGTGGTGGTGCTGGAGGGTGTGATCAAGGTATTTACGTTCACCCAGCAGCCGCAGCAGTTGCACGTCTTCGAAACCAGCGCCAATCCCAATGGTCTGTGCGTGCTCTGCCCCCATAGCAATAAAAGCCTACTTGCATTCCCTGGCCGACGCACTGGCCATGTCCAGATCGTGGATCTTGCCAACACGGAGCGTGCCCCCCTGGAGGTGATTGCCCACGAGGCGGCCATCAGTTGCATTGCCCTAAATCTGCAAGGCACACGTCTGGCCACCGCCGGGGAGAAAGGAACTCTCATACGCATCTTCGATACGGAGAATGGGAAGAAGGTTTCAGAGCTGCGACGTGGCAGCAACCATGCGAATATCTTTTGCATTAACTTTAATCACCAGTCCACCATGGTTGTCGTTGCCTCCGACCATGGCACCATACATGTCTTCAATCTGGAGGATAACAAGCCGCGCGAATCATCGCTACCCATAATACCCAAGTATTTCTCAAGTCAATGGAGTTTCGTGAAGTTCTCCATACCACAGGGACCGCGGTGTGTGTGTGCCTTTGGTGCCGATCCAAATTCAGTTGTGGGTGAGTCCTTATCCTTCTTTCTCCCTTTGGATACCTGTGTTTACCCTTTGCTTTTTGCTCGATTTAGCCATTTGTGCGGATGGACATTATTATAAATTCCTATTTAATAACAAGGGCGAATGCAGTCGAGACATCTGTACACAATTCCTTGAGCTGCAGGATGATGAGACATAGGGAGCCCCGTGCTGGAGGAGCTGCTTCTATCTACATAAATCTATATATATATATATACATATATATACAGAATATATCTCTATGGAAATGTGTTATACAATATTACTTCTAAGCATGCTTTAAATTACGTTAAAAAATGTCCTCGAGTTCACATATAAAAAGAGTAGTTAACGATTGATTGCAATGCGCTCTGTCTCTCTG
Source organism: Drosophila persimilis (assembly GCF_003286085.1). Taxonomy (NCBI): domain Eukaryota; kingdom Metazoa; phylum Arthropoda; class Insecta; order Diptera; family Drosophilidae; genus Drosophila; species Drosophila persimilis. The sequence continues at coordinate 28,531,358 of NW_020825288.1, read as the reverse complement.
GGTAGAATGTAGTATAAAACAAAGCCCATTCTTGTGTAAACATATAACTAAATATTTAGATTTATTTCTCAGAAATATCACTGGAATGTTAAGCACTTGGAAAGGATGGTTCGGCTGGGTTCAAACCCCCCTCACAGATGTGTGGTATTGCTCTCCTCAAACGCGAGATTGGTTGCCCCACTTCGTCCATTCTGGGCCGTTCTGGGCGTAAAGTCACTTTGCTGCAAATGTATGATCTTGGACTGCTGCTGTGATGTGATTGGCACATGAAAACTCTGCATTGTGTCCACATTGATGGCATTTCCCGGCATCTGGATTTCATCTTTGATGGGAGGCTTCGTTTTCGGCTGTTTACGTAGTAAATTCATATCGGATTTCTTGGAGAAATGAGCCTCAATTTCCTACAACAAAAGAGTACCATTATAAACCAAAATTAATTGAGAATAATTAAGGTACTTACACCCAGCGTACGTCCTTCGGTCTCTGGCAGCGTGTAATACAATACCACAGTCCCTATGAACGCCACGGAGGCATAAAAGGCAAACGTTCCCGGCAACGTCAAGGCGGCTAACATCCACAGAAACAGTTTGTTGGCCAGAAAACCAAAGATGTAGCCCACTCCGCCAGCAAAACCCGAAGCGCTGTTGCGTATTTCTGCTGGAAAGACCTCACCAATCAGGATCCAGGGTAGCATGCGTATGCCCAGATGCGAAAAGAACGCGGATAGCAGCAGCAGGATGAGTGGCACCCACACAAGGTAGTTTTTCTCTTGTTTTGGGACAGCCAGCAGCAGATCCTCCGCAATGGGGGGCTTTGCAGAGCTGGTGGCCATCGCGGGAGGTGGATTTGGAGGCGGCTCCGGACTGCTCGATGGCTCTGTCGGCCACATTGTAGTCTCCATTGGGACGCCATCGGTGGTGGTCTCCAGCTCCCTTTTGGAGCGATTCCATGACTCCAAATCAAACATTGTAGTTGTCTCGAACATCTCTGGCAGCAGCGTCGTCAGTTGATCCACCTGATCCTGTAGAATGGCCTGCTGTTCGTTCTCAAATATCTTTGATATGTTCGCCTGCGAAAGGATGCCCTCCTTGGGTACAATCGATGAGGCATTCACCACCACATTGTTGACTGTGAATCCGGGCACTTCGTTGAGAAAGTGGGCATAGGTGGCAGTGCCAAGGAAGCAGAGGCCCGTGCCCACGGTGGAGACCAGAACCAGCGGTCGTTTGCCCGTAAAATGGATGAGTATCACGCCCAGAATGGTAGCTAACATCTCGGCCACACCAAGGAGTATGGTGGCATGGTATTTATTCATAGGTGCCTTGAGGGTGTGGAAGATCTGCACAGCGTAAGTCTGCAGGGGGGTCTTGCCCGAAAAGTGTCCTGTGAAAAAGGCGAACGAGACCAAAAGAAAGGGCACCAGGAAGCTTCTCTTGCGCCACATTCGTAGGCGTTGGCCCAGTGTGCGACGACTGGGTGCTACTGGCACCCCATCGGCTGTGCACTCGATGGCCTTCTGTGTGATCAATTCGTCGTACAATTGATTGAACTCCGCCTCGATTTTGTGCTCTGGCACCCAGCCCCTCAGCCACTGCAGCGACTTGACGGCCTCCCGGAAACGCTGCTCCCTGATCAGCCACACGGGACTCTCCGGGACAAAGCACAGCATTACGATGGTAATCACCGGAAAGGCAGAACTCACCGCGGCCACACTCCGCCAGTCCATCAGTGAGCCAAGTATGAACTGTATAAAGACCCCGGTGATGACACAGGTGGTGCCCAGCGCTGACAGAATGCCACGATACTTGGGCTCTGTGATCTCCGCCACATAGGTCAGCACCTGAAAGAAGCATCAAGGTTGCTCGTTACACAGAGACTGACATTAAGAGCTGCGATTGGCATCTCGCAATTCGCAACGGCTGCTTGTGGCTGCGGCATTCGCAAGTGGCACAAACACAACTGGCAGGTGAAGCTCTCAAGGAGTTGGTCAAGGTCGAAAAACCACAAAAGCCATGCTATTGTTGCAAGAGGCAACGTTCAACCAAAGTTTATGGTCCTGAAAAATACACTTTTTCCTCAGGAAAACTATACAATCGATAGATTTTAAGTTAAATTGACTATTTTTGCATTCGAAAAGCAATCTGAGAACGGTCCTGATATTCTTGAAACAACCCTCTAAAGCCGTAAGAAATCAAATTAAATAATCTTGAAACCATAGAAATTGCAATTAGGCAAAGTCTATACATATGTATATAAAAAACGCTTCGATGTGCTTCTGTGCCGTAGTTTCAAAATGAACATCTTATGGATTGCTGTGTTGCTTCTAAGTAAAGACTATTTTCATATTTCAGGAGAGTTCATTTACTATAAGACGAAATATCCCTACCACATTGATCGCAAGTCCTATCCCAAACCAACCAAGCCGATCAACTATTGCAAGTCACAGCTCTGCCCAGGGAAGGTACGTCACCTTACCTGTGATTCGAAATTTGTGAGTATATAACATGCGAGACCATCCGATCCGATCAGGCGATTCATCAGTGAAGATTTTCTTTCCTGCCCAGTGGGGTCCCAAGTGTGGGAACAGCCACGAGGGCGTGAAACTCAAAAAGAGCATGAAGAAAATTATTGATCTACACAATTCGGTACGCTTCCGATTGAACCGGGGACTAGCTTATGGTCTTCCTCAAGCGAACCGACTGCCTTTGTTCAACTGGGACGATGAACTGGCGCTCATGGCGATGCGGGTAACCAATCAGTGCAATGAGGAATCGGCGGAAGTCTGCGTGAACACATTCCGCTTTCGCAATGTGGCAGAGACCTCAGATTTTGTCGATCTCAGTCGGCAGCCTGCCAAGCACATGTCCTTTTTTGTAACGAATTGGTGGAACCATTTATCCAAATTATCGCCCACACATGTGAATGCCTTTCCTGCCAATGCCTCCCGAGAAATGTGGATGTTTGCCAACATGGCGTACATGAAGACCACCCTGGTAGGCTGTGGCATGCTGGACAGCGGATCCAAGCGCTTCGTCACGTGCGTCTACAACAATAAAGTTCGACCGGGAAAGCGCCTCTACAATGTCATACCACACTCAGACGAAAGCAAATAATAAATATCTATATCTATGGCTATCCTCCCTCTCCTCTATTGACTGCACATTTTTGCATTGTTTTTGTTTTTATCTCAGTGTAATCTTTTTTCACACCTAAATCAATTTGCGGTTTCGCAATAGGCTCTGAAGTTTCGGGGGAAATATGTTAATTTTTGTACTTAAACAAAAGATCCAATATTTCAAACAAAGATTACGAGAGGACCTATTACAGACACGTGTTGGGGACCATTTTCGAGAAATTAATGAGTGTGGTTATGGGATACACTTACCGGCGCCTCCATCAATCCACCGCCGAGACCAGCGAGGCATAAAGCCGCATACAGGTGCTCCGTGCGCGTCGCAAAGTGAAACATTAACCAGGCCGCCAGTATAGGCAGGTTGACAAACTGCAAAAAAAACAAGCATCGATCGCAATTGCAAGTCAACATAATTACACAACAAAATTCAGTAGAAGTCACGCAGCTCCGATTTCGGATCAGTATGTCAATGTTCCATGTTCCACGTGATTTAATGGTCAGAGGAGGAGGAGGAGGAGGAGGAGGAGGAAGAGGAGGCTGGGTAAGAGGTGATGATGAGGATGATTGCGGCTAAGTGGGTTATGGCTTACCTGCATTGCACGCCGCTTGCCCAGCGGCTGTGTTAGCACGCCAGAGAAGAGGCATCCCAGCGGCACGCATATCAAATTTATGGAACCTTCAAGAAGTCAAAACGGAGAGATCAGTACACTCGATAAACTGCAACTCAAACTTTGTCTCTTACTGAACCAGGATATCTCATCTTTGTTGAGGATTATATCACTGTTTGTTTCGCTGCGGCCCTCGCCTCCTTGGATGGCAGGTATCACAATTGTGGGGAAGCCCAAAGTCATGCCATAGCCTGTGGATAATTCATGGATATATCAAAGGACCCATGCAAGATGTTTGCACGTTTTAAGGGAATGAAATTGAGTTCATGGCACCTACATACATACATTTTTGAAGGATCTGATGGTATCACCTGCTGGTTTTGAACCCAGGAATATTTAATATATTTAAAGCAACATCTACATATTTTAAATTCTTTGGAGTTTCGTATGCAAAATGTTGTTTATGGTATATTTAACTATATAAAATATCACCCAATTAAACGCTTGCTAATGAGACTACATTTGATGTATATTAATCCTGCCAAATGAATGAGGTTTATATGCAAATGCATTCCACATGGCTTTAAATCAAAGTATTTTATAGAAATTCCAATAACATTTAGACACACTCGTAGTGTTCCGAACAAATTTGGGTAATTATTAAGGTAATAATCAAGATGATCGAATTGAATTTCCAATCAATTTCTCAAACAAATTAATATCATTCCTCTAAAAATCATAAATTAACTAGAATTTGTAATGTTATTTACCGAATAGCAATATGTTCTTAATACTAACAGCTAAAAACTGTGGCAGGGCGCGTCGGAAGTTGCTGACTTCCACATCGTTTGCGGGGGCCAGACGTCCATTGCCATTTTGCATGAACAATGGCCGATCGTTCAATGAGCTACAAAACAGAAAATGCAATGTATTTAATTTCATTTAGCAATTAACTATTGGTTATTGTTTAAGCTAGAATTGTTCGCAAAGAATGCACTGTAATTTTTACCCATTTTTCTCAGCTGCGGCAGCAGCCTTGCCATTGGACATGGTGGCGTATACGCGATGCGCCTGTTTTTTCAGCTGTTGGTTTGCTTTTGTGCTTTCTGTTTCCGTTTGATTTGTGTTTGATGTTCGTTTTCACTGCTGTCTAGCGATCATTTAGTTGGAAATTATATTCCCATCATCACGGGGATCATTATGTTTACTTATAAGTGAGGGACTGAGACTCCAAAGCTAGTGCTAAGTGGCAAAAAAACCTTTCGAACAAACACAAAATAGCTTTTAATTGAATATTCGTAGTGCCATCGGCTGTTGCTTTCTTTTGCTTATTATGCGGTTAAAGATTTTTGTTTTTGGGACACAAATGAATGTTACGTTACGTGTTTATATGTGCGTATTGGAAATAATTTCTTTTCATGGCTTATACTCTTACAGAGCGTCTATACGTTTCCATGTGGCGGTGGGCTTGATGGTTTTAAGTGGAAGTGCATTCAGTTTCAATTCAAAGAAATCTGACAACAAATGACACCTAATTTATGCGTAATATATATCATATTCTTCCACCTTTTTGCAGGGAATTAAGGAATTTGCATGCGGCTGTAAGAATAAATTTCTCTCAGTAAAAGTACACTTTAAGAGAGATCTTTGTAACCTCTTTTTTTAGTTCAAAGTTTATTGACATTTGGGGGCCCGAAAACTTTTGCAGGTGACTTGGCAAAGTAAGCCAAAAAATATCACAACAGACCACAAAAAAAAAGGTAAAACCTTGAAGATACTTTTAAAACCAGTTCAGATGTCGGGTGCCTAGGGTTAGAGTTGGAGTTTTGTTTTTTTGTTTATTTCGGTATGGCAGATCATACGTCAATAAGATGCGTATTTCCACACTTAAACCGGTTAAGATATTGATCTTCACAGATGATCTTTACGAAAGAAAGATCGCATGATATATGATATGATTAAATCAGACACACCTCAAATCATGAACCGAAAACCCTTAAAGCAGCCGCACCATCAAAAGACACTGAATTTTAGCAGATATCAAGTGGGAACCGTTTACGATGGTACCTTGTGGCACACTGATCAGATCACAAAGCGGGGTTATACGATATATACTGATCAGAGATCCACCATTATGGGCACCTCCTTAGTGTTGTTTTCCTGATTTACTTTCGTTTATTATAATTACTCTTTTTATTTGACTATAAAAAATTTATGGTATATGTTTTTTTGTTTGAGTTGTTGTCTGTTTAATTATTTTGTGGATTTGTAGAAGAAATATTTGCCAACTGTTCCGCTCCTCTGGCCTACAGACTAAGGCACTTGTACACGTATTGTGTTTTGCAATTAACGATTCTTAATGCAAATTTGTCTGCAGTTGATGGCCAAGAACTGGCAACCGCAGACTTCTAGCCATATTTCGTAAAAGGGTTACACCGAAGGGGGGTACGACTTTGATTGCTATCAGAGTCGCGTGTGTGTGACTGCAGCTGCTGAGTAATCAATGCCACTACTTAATGCCACACATATGTAGTCGTATATGAATATTCATTTTTAAGGATTTTAAATGGGTTTTCAAACTTCTATTTTTGGCCAAATTTCAACTATTTTTCGCCACGCACTTGAGAGAATAAGTTAACCGTTAAGTATAGTGTGATTATTGTTCTGTTTTAGGTTCTACGTGTTAAATTCAACCATGTCCGTTCGCGGGGGTATACTCGTAGGTTCTCTCTGGATCGGAGGAGGAGATCTCTCTATGTTCAGAGCGCGTCGCCCGGTCAAAACAAACTGAAACCGAGACCAAAGCTTTAGCCGTGTATTTTTTCGCTTTCGGTTCCGTTACAACAATGGTTGCCGCAGTACGTATGAGTAACAGCAACAACAACAGTATACGAGTAACAGCAAAGGCAACAAGAAAGAGCAGTAAATACGAATAACAGCAGGCAGTGGGAGAGGGAGAGTAAAGCTTTCCATTAAGCTGAGCTTACAAAACGGAGCGCCGCGAACAAAACAAAAACAAGAAAATAAGGTTCGATAAAAAGGGAATGTAGAAACTTTTGATACCCTGGATTAGTCAGTCCTTCTTACCCGTATACGGTCAATAGGTGATGGAATATATATCGAAAGGTACAAGTTTCTCTTCTGCCTTTTATATACCGAGTGGGGCTTTTGCACACATATATATTTAGATCTACTGAAAATCATCATAACCTTTTTGCAGAGGGTACAATCAAAGCTTAAGCCCTCTCCCGTGCATTGTTCTTGCTTGCAGTCCAGGCGCGCTTTGGCATTTGTGTCAATACGAATGTTGGATCGAAATTTGGTAATCGATTTAGCGGCAAACACAAAAAAAACACCTTAAAAGATATTCCATTGATTGCGCCGTGCCATCGTTGTGTGCAGGGAAAATAATTGAGCTGCCGACAAACCGGTTACCGCCTCAATGCGATGCGGCATACGACATTATGCCATGCAATAAGTCAGTCTTCTTCCAATCGATTCAGAATGGAATCGATTTACTGAATTTTATAATTTTTGTTGAATCTTTATTTGCAAATGCTAAGCCGCCAAGGCAGCGTCAGTAGCGCCTCCCGTCGACAGTTGATACCCGGCCGAGGCAACTTAAGTTCACATCCATCCCGCATTCCGACTGGGGTTCAGGTTCAAACAAGAATATGTACTATAATGCATCTACTCGCCCGAGTCGGAAGAGAATTGCATAATGCTGTCACAGATGCATAGAACAGCCCGTCTCTTTGATCTCTTCACAGAAGAATAGCAGCTCTCAGGCTTAAGCTCTTAAGTGCAATCAAAGTCGTATAAATTTCAATTTAAATTAAGCCAATTTCCTTCTAATTATGTAATTGCTTATTTGTTGATTTCGATAACTTGTTCGACTAAGGAATTCTGCGTATAAGCACATACTAGTCATGGCATTTATATGTAATGCATATTTTTTAATATAATTGCTCCTAACTGAGTTTTGTCGCGTTCAAGCATTTCTCACATATTTGTACGAACAATTATTAAGCAATTTGTTTCTGAAAAATGCGGCGCTAATTTAAGTTAAATGGGCGTAGGTGCAAATATTAGACAAGGCGACGACCAACAGATACCTTCTAATCGGAACAGGTCTTCGAACCTATCAACATTTCGAAGAAAGTGATACAAATATAGGAACAAACGGTTGTTTTGTACGTTCCAGTCACTAGTCACATACCAAGTTCTTAGGCTATTCATATAGATAGAAAGACGAACGTGTTCATTCATAGGCAGCTTCCACAATATGCCCCTGAATTCCATGCATACCCCCTACTAAAAAGGTGTTTATTAGAGCTGTTTGTTTATTTGTTCATGGGCGTGAAAATATAATTACAACGGTAATTATGGAAATAGACTTAACTTTTGTACGCCTCCCCCCGCAGTGGCAATGAACTTCAAAATAAATACGAATGATAAGAGCACTTTTATATGAAGCTTGGGTTCACCGTCCCGTGATAAGCGATGGTCTGCAGTGTTGACAAGCACCCTCAAAGCTGCACCCCTCTGCTCTCTATGACGGTTGGGTGTCATCCAAAGTGCATTTTCATTGAATGATCGTTCCGTCTAGGCAATTGGAAAAGTGTTCGGAAACGAGTTTTGAGCCTGTCTGCTGCCTGCTGCCTGCTGTTTCCGTTTGTATTTGAACCTGTCGATTTCCGAGCTTGCTTTCTGTCCGCCCGAAGGTCGTGGGAGAGAGGGACAACAACGCAGGTTGAGAACACCTTTGTAGCAACTTAAATTAAACGGTTTTTTTGTGTTTTCGCGCACACGTGATCTGATCGTTCTCATCAGCATCAGCCAGCAGTGTGATTTATGTTTTTTTTCGCAGATCCGCAACAACAGACACTTGAGCAGACTGCACGGGGCTTGTTTTAATTATTTGTTGCTCATTTTCAGCTCACAATCAACGGAAATACGATATCTAAATAACTTAAAGCAACAGAAGCTGGTTATATAAGCCGCATCACGCATCACAGTTCAATAATGTATTTTTAATCTACACGATTCACAAATATTTTAAGCAAAGTAGGGTATTATTGTACTCTTTAAATCTTACATTGCGGGTATTTGCCGACTTATATTTCGGCGCAAACGGGCTTCTGCCATTATTTCTTGATTAGTTTGATGAATTTCGCTTTATCCAATCAATATCCATGCGTTGGTCTTGGGTTTAGGATGCTGACTAAACGGGTCTGAAATTTTCAGCACTTTCAGACCCTATGATTTACTTCATGAACCGACAGTCAAAAACATCGAAATGGTTTCAATAAATTGTTGTTTAACAAATTAGCCGACACTTGCTAATTTCCTAGATCAACAAGCCCATGCAAACGAGTAATGGACTGAGTTTTCTAATAAGCTGGCAGTGCTTGGTACAATTATTTCGTGTTCAGCCCTTAATTGTTCCACTTAAACATATCTAAATAATTGAACTTATCAATCTTACACTACCTACTAAAAGATTTTCAAATGTAACGTTTAAAATACGGTTTCCAGAGTTGCAACTCTGTGTTATCGGGAAAGCCATATATTCGATAGCTAATCAGTGCTGTCGTGGCCGTTTTCTGCCATCATTTTATTCAACCCGACCAAGTTTTCAACGGTATATAGAAATCCAATAAAAGCAAGTATTTAAATTAAGCCAATCAAGCAGAGAATTGATTCATCAATCGTATAAAATTATGTGGGCATGGCAAAATTTTCTATCTAGCTAGTAATATTCCACTGAATATCAAAAACGAGTAATATGTAAAATAGAACTTGAATTCGTCAGTATATTTACGGTTTATTTGGTTTATAACAATAATGGCGGCAGCACCATTAACAACAACAACAACGAGTCGCCGCAGCAGCAGCACTCATCGCTGGTGAACCAGGACGCAGGAGTGGCGGAGGCCATTGGGTATATGCGAGAATTTAGCAGCCAGGCAGCCAACTACAACCAGCTAAAGTCCGAGGAGTCGCTAGTGTATCTGCACCGCAGCATCATGCTGCTGGAAACGAAAGTGCATCCGCACTTTTATGCACCGACTCCCGGAAATCTGGAGCTGGCTAGGTTTTTTATGGATCTGCACGCGCTGATGAGTGCGCTGGAAGGGAAGTGCGAGGTGCTGTGGATATGCGTAGAGCTGGTTCAGCACTGCAGCCGGAATTTAGAGGCGCGTGGGGCCATTATCGAGAAGTACTGCTTTGTGCCGCTGTTGAGTTTTCTTTTGAAGAAAACTGAGCGCGAGGAGCGGGTATATCGTCTGCTGGTCCTGTTGCAGGACCTAACCTATGGCATACACATCAGCTGGGAGGAGCCGTATCTGCCAGTCCTGCTCGAGCACCTGGTGGACATGGTCCACAATGTGGAGGGCGACACTGACGACGCGCAGCCGCCATCGCACGCCCTGCTGGCCCTTTCGATACTGGCGAATCTGTGCAATAAAAATTTCGTGGTGCTGTTCCTCTTCCTGCGCAACGTGAATATATCCAGCTTCTGCAAACGGATCATAAACTACGGCCTGCTCGGCTACAAAATGCTCATCATCCTCTCCGAAGATGTGCACGCGTTTGAGCAGCACGAGCTGCACACCTTCCTGCGCGCATGCTTTGTGGGTATCGAGGATTGCCTTAAGAACTGGAATGTAGCCGAGTTGCGGCGCATTGTGGACTTCATGCTCCAAGGATCATGCGGGCCTCCATCAGGCCATGCTCTCCCACAGCCACTACTGCGAGGATGTGGAAAAGCTCTTGGATGTAAGCAAAGAGCATATCATAAATCCATTGTCGTTCATTATCATGCTCTGTCGCTCGCTAAACGTTTCAGCAAATCAGTTCGAGCTGCGCCATGGACGACTCTCACGAGGATACGCGAAAGCATCAACAGATCTGCCTTCATCTGGTCTTTCGCCTCATCAGCTACATTCTAGATCTCTCCGAGGAGCAAAGCAGTGTCATCAGCCTGGACGCCATCACACCGCGTCTGTACGAGTTGATCGGCGAATGGCTGGCCTCCGATTTGTGCGGCGTGGCGGCCATTGAGCTTGTCTCCACTCTGCTGCGTCTGGGCAAGGGTGCCGTTGTGGCCCAACTGATAGCTCGCGACCCTACCAATCTAGTCAGCTTGGTGGCCAGTGCCGAGCGGCCCGAAACGAAGCCCGCTCAAGTCGTGGCCATTCTGCGGCTGCTGCTGGATCTGCTGCGCGAGTCCAAGACTGAAAAGTTGGTACTATCGAAAATATCCGAGTCCAAATTTGACAAAATTCTGACCGCTCCGCTGTCCCTGACACCACAATGCCTGAGCTACCAATCGCTGGGACAGGCCGAGGTAGAGAAGGCGATCTTCTGCCTTCTGCTGCTGCTTATCAATTTTGCCAACATTACCAACATTGCCAAGAAGGCGTACTTCGAAATGTGCTGCTCCCTGCTGGAGCAGCCCCAACTGCAGTATGCCCTGGCCCGGGGCTTGGCCAGCGGCAATGAGCAGCTGGTGGAGGCCGTTCTACAGATTTCCCGATTCGAGCGCTTCCCCAAGGTAGCCGTGGCGAAGGTGGGCATCACTACAATCATTCTTTTCTAGTCTATCCATATCGCTTATCGCTTGCCGTCGCCTCTTCCAAAGCATGTGGCAACCATCAACAGTGGACGTCTCAGTTGCTCGTCGGTCGCTCCGCCCGCCGGCTGCGGCAGTGAAGCACCCAAGCAGTGGTATAATCTCAGCACAATCCTCAAGTGCCATCGCACCTTCACCAACAAGGAGCTATCGCAGCGCATCGAGGCACTGTTGGACAACATAAGCGGCATTGTCAGGCGCAATGAACTGCAGTCGGCGCCCGTCTCTCAGGTGATCGAGCTGTACAACCATCGCTTAGACAGCCTCAACAGTAGCATGCTGAACGTGCAACAGCGACTGGAGCAGGCCAACAATCAATTGATTCGCAGTACACAGCTGGCCAATGTCCAGAACGCCGAACTGGAACAGTTTCAGACCAAGAACTTTGAGCTGCTCATCAGCCAGGAGCGGTAAGTGGCAATCACAAATTATGACTTGAGACTATTAGGATCTTATGATTTATTCACCCTCTTATTTTAGACTGCAAACGCAGTGCAAGGATCTCAAACAGCAGACACACAAGCTGAAGAGCAACATGAGCAACTTGCTGAAGCAACTATCCGAGAACGAGGATCATTTGAAGGCCAGCGAGCGCCGCCTGGCCGTTAGGGAATCGGAGGTAGCCAGCCTCCGAAAGGATTGCGAAGATCTGAAAACAAATCTTAGCTCAAAACGCGACGAGCTCATTAAATTGGAGGCCCTCAGCAAGGACAGCGTAAGACCAAGCAGCAGCATTCCAAATAACCAGTATTGAAATCGCATCATTTGTTTTGTAGATTTCACGCATCGATAAGCTGAAGAAATCCGTGTTGGCCTATGAGCAGGACATCAGGGAGAAGGTGCGCAGCATTGAGGAGCGCGATCGTGAGCTGGCCAAAAAGCACAAGAGCCTCGAGGAGCAGCGCGAGGGTCGCAAAAAGTGTGAGGATCTAGTCTTCGTGCTGGAAACGCAGCTGCAGGCGAAGAAGGAGCAGATCGAGCATCTGGAGAAGGAGCTCAAGGAAACGGAGGACATGCGCAAGACCGTCATGAGTCTAATGGAAAGCACAAAGCCCAAGCAAAAAAATTGACCTTCCGTTCCGTACATTCGATATTGGGCATGTTAGCTTAGTGTCGAGTGTCGCCCTAAGTAAGCAATCTAATTTACACTCGTATTTTTTTATTATTTTATATATTTATATACACTTTACTGCATTCTTTCGCACTGACACGGACAGCCCGTGTTCTTTGCAAAAAGATTAATTTAAAAAAAAAAAAACTCCAATTTATACCGATAAATACAAAAACATAAAAGAAAAAGGATACAATGGGAGGATAATCTAATGTGTACTTTACAAATTACTAGGGGACCTGTAATTACGTAATTACCTGTATGCGAAATCGATATATAGTTTGTACTATATATACGAGTATATATTTTATGTATTTACATATTTGTATTGTGTATATTTGTCGTATAAATTTACTAAAATGTGTTTTGCTGTATGGACTCTCGCGATCGTCATCTTTTACCAAAACTCTGTTATAGAAAATACAACTAAAAGCCGACTAAGCCCAGAATTAAGCTATGGAATAGAATAAGCGAGTAAACAAAACAAACAAATAAAAATCACACACATCACAAAACGAAGTAAGAAATGGTAAAGGTAGAGGTAGACACAGAGCCAAGAAGTGGAGGCGGAGTAGGAGCAAGGATTTGCCAGCACCAAAAAAAGGTACAGCCTAAAGTGGAGCGGTAATTGCACGTGGGTTTTAGAGAATCACACACTGCTGCCTGCTGTCGATTATTGGGCATTGAAAAAACGGAAGCGGGATGAATGTGTGGAGCCACAATGCTCCTTGCCCTGGTCGATCGCCTCAAACTCGTAGCTGCCCCGTCCATCGAACTGCAGATAGTAGTCGTGATGGACCCAAAGCGATTCCCGATGCGAGACAGTGAAGAGCGTGATGCCCACCTCCCGGCAATAGCTGTACATCTTGCCCTCAACATCCACGGACACGGCGCTGGTGCAGTCATCGAGAATGGCAAAGCCAGCACATATGTACGTACATACATACGCACACAAATACACGCATACGCATACCATTTAAATATTGCCTCTGTCACTTTTTCTGGTCCTGGCCCTGACCGTGGCCTGCCTCATGGCCAGGCCTCACTAGCCAAACAATGCCTAGAGCTGAAAACATGCGTAGTTCAGTGATGTAAAGGGGGTAGCGGGGTAGCAGCAGCAGCAGCAGCAGCCGTAGCAGGATGGAAGGACACACATGTGGCCCCACCATACCACCCAGAGAAAAGCAGAGTAGAGCCCCAACCAACCACTTGTCCACATTGTGTGCTGTGCAGCAAAGAGGTTTCGTTTTGATTTAGCATGGACTTTTCAAATTTTATGCGCCATTTGAAATATAACGCACGTGTGTGTGTGTTCTCGTGTATTTTCTTGTGCAAAAATCAAATACCCAAAGCTGAAGAAGGGGGTTACGCATAACTACCAAACAGGGATTTAGGATTTAGTTGAATTTAATGAAAAAAAAAAATGTAAGGTGATTTGCTAAAATTAAATGTATTGTAGAGTTTCTAACGACTTTCATTACCCAATGCAACAGGATAATCTATTTTCAACATTTTTCATTAATTTTTCAGCACAGAGAAATCTGCGGTTAGGAAAAACGTATATTTTTCAAATTCAAATTCAAATTAATACGCGCTCATGTCAAAACGGACCTGCCAACCTTGCTGAAAAGCCAGATTTTGCGCTATACCGCACTGCCAACCATACAAATATGATACATGTTTGAACTCTTTCGCTAAAAACCTTTTTTTTGGACAAGATCCAATAAAAGCAAGTATTTAGAGTAAGCCAGTGAAATAAAAAATTTATACACAAATCGTATAAAATTATGTGGGCATGGCAAAATTTTGTATCTAGCTAGTAATATTCCACGGAATATCAAAATTGAGCAATAAGGTTTCCAATCCTTAACGGAGAAAGATTAACTCATTGTAGACCATGAAGGTATTTGAATATTTTACCGAAAATAACTCTAATTGTATCATTTTAGCATAGTTCACGTGAAAGATATCGCTGTTTTTTAAGTTCACAGGAAAGATGTCAATCAGTAATATTTTCCGCCATTTACCTTAAGTCGTTGAACTGTTTAAATGGAGGGGGCTTATGTGGGTTTTTTTGATATTTCGATATTTTTATGAGGGTCTGTTTGCCGCGTTTTTGTCGCTTTTTTCGTAAGTATTCAATAAAACAATAATTTAAATGAATAAAATATTCTTAACAGTTGCTATACGCAGGAAAACTAACCAGAATGGATGATGCTTCTCCTTCGAAACGCCCAACTCCCTTATGGATTGGAACACACAACGGAACCTTCCACTGCGACGAGGTTGTGGCATGCTTCATGCTGAAACAATTGCCGGAGTACGAGAATGCCGAGATCTTCCGCAGTCGTGACGATAAGGAACTGAGGGAAAAGTGTGACGTCATAGTGGATGTGGGCAGTGTGTACGATCATGACAAGAAATGGTACGACCATCATCAGACATCGTTCAAGGAAACATTCAACATTCTTCGCCCAGAGGTCTCCAAGGATTTCAACATCCGGTAAATACATAACTGAGAAATCGAGAGCATTCAATCTTACGTGTAGTTCAATCCGTGGCAGATTGAGCAGCGCTGGCCTAATCTATACTCACTACGGCGAGCGGGTCATCCAGAGTATCCTAAAGCGTGAGCGTAATGTCCAGCTGTCGCCGGATAATCTGCAACTGGCCTTTGTGCAGATCTATGGGAATTTCATCAGTGAACTGGATGCCATTGACAATGGCGTGAGTATGTATGACGGAGGCGAGCCACGCTATAAGATAAACACTCATCTGTCAGCACGTGTGGGTAGGCTAAATACCTCCTGGCAAGACACGGATGTTGATAACGAGCAGCGTTTTAAGCAGGCTATGGATGTAGCTGGCAGGGAGTTTGTCGACAACGTTTTGGAGGTGGCCTGCTCTTGGATTACGGCCCGTGACCATGTGCGCACTGCTCTGAAGGAGGCAAAGACCATCTACCCGACGGGCGAGATAATCCTGTTGTCAACGTTCTGCCCATGGAAAGCTCATTTGGCAGATTTGGAAAAGGAGTACCATGTTGAAGGAGTGCCAAAATTGGTTATTTTCTCTGATGGCAGCGGTTGGCGAGTGGCTGGAGTGCCTCTGAGTCCCGGTAGTTTTGTGGGACGCAAATTTCTGCCCACCCCCTGGAGGGGAGCGCGAGACGAAAAGCTGAGCGAACTGGCCGGGATTAAAGATCTCATATTTGTCCACCACAACGGATTCATTGGTGGAGCCAAGACCATGGAGGCGGCATTGGCACTTGCCAAGAAGTCTGTCGAGTGGAAAGAGGAATAATAACTACTATTAAAAAGCATATTTTGTACCTAAACAAATTTTATTTGTATAAAATGTATGTTTCTGTTGTTGTCTACAAAATAAGCAAAAGAACTCCCCAATCACCCATCTAGTCCATGCGGGTCTTCAGCGAGCGCTCTGTGATCTTATCCTTTTCGATTATATAGACGGTGGCACCCCAACCGCTCATAGCGTCGCGGTCGAAGGCGTTCATCATGGACTGGGCAATCACCTCGAACAGCTGGTCCGGTTGCAGGTCTGGCTTCCAGAGAGTCTCGCACATGCCGTACAGCTGTTCGGCGCAAGTTCCAGCCACAACGAAGTCATCGGGCTCGTTGGGGCAGCCAATCAAATCCATGTTGCAAACAAAGGGCTTCAGTGTCTTGGGATCTAGGCCAGCCACAACGGGCTCGATGAAGTATGGTCCGAAACGGTGCTCGTAGAGGAAACTGGAGAGCATGGCAGAGAACGGCTTGGGTGCCATTTCACGGTTCTCGCGGGTCTCGTACAAGTTCTTGCGGAACATCAGACGATCGCGCACCGTCAGAATATCTGTCTGCAGTCCAGTGAGCCCCAGAAACATACGTGGGGCAATGTGGAACACCTTCTTGAAGTCAGTCGATATGGTCTGCGCCTGGACACCGAAGCGATGATCAGTAGCAATAGCCACACAGTCCTTGCCGCGCATGGCCACAACACAGCCACCGTTGTAGGCTAAAATCGACATTGCAGTTTACTTCTAGTTTAATTTAACTTGCTGGAAATGATAAATTTTTGCAAAATGCTAAACGCCGCCTGAAGATGACTTTTTGTTTCTGGTTAGCGCTGCCAGATGTAGTGTACTAAATGTACTAAGTATCACCATGTTTTTCTTTTTATGACAAGCTGGTAGCCTCAGACGAAATTTGCTATCGAACTAGTTTTTGGCCGTGCGGTCATTTTGGCATATTTTGAATCGATCTAGCTTTTTATAGTTTATAGGGTTATATAATCTGCTTATAATTTTTTATGTTTTGTAGGATTCCAAGTGCTTTGAATACAAATTTAGCATGTTCTGTTTACGCAGGCCGATAAAGTTTTATTTTAAAGTTCTCGAAAAAAGACCAATGATTTTGTGGAACAGATATTGTGAATATTTTTAGCAAATGTGCTGGGAGTGAAACAACCCATTCGAACCCAACAACTACTTGTCATTAAAATAGTTGAGCTTAATTTCAAAATAACATCAGTATAATGAAACCACAATATGATATAGTTTTGGGGTGTAATTAGTTTTAGCTTATTTTCGAATCTTGGCACCACTGTTCGGTGGTAAGAGAGAACCAGATCAAGTAGGCCTTATTGTTAGAACCTAGTTCGGTGGTTACAGAGAACCAGATCATCGTAGGCCTTATTTTTAGAAAAGTTAAATAAATTCATTTCGTCAAACTCAATATTGCAAGTGGAGCCTGGTGAGCGTGCATTGTCCTTGTCTGTGAAACGAAACACGCGCCGCAACTAAAACCCACACAACAAGCACGGCTGTCAGTTTTTGCAGACGGCCAACAACAATACTACCTGGAGAAAAAATATACCGACCGACCCGACTCTGCTGCTTGCACAATTGCAATTGAAAAAGGACGACAGCAAAAATGGCAGAGGCAGTGGATACGGAGGATCGCACTGTCGGTCTGAAGCGTTTCTTTTGCCACAAGTGCAATGTGGAGATTAACATTCCAAGCGGGGACTTCACCTGTCCCCTGTGCTCGAACGGTTTTGTTGAGGAGCTACCGGCAAACGCTCCTGAGATGACGGCCGCAACAGAAGCCCCCTCAACCAGTTCACTTGCGGGCAGCAATGACTCCAACGGTACATTTATCCTCGCGTCCAGCGATTCGGAGTCCAATGTGGAGTCTTTACGAAACGACATTGTCTCGCTGTTGAACATGCGTAATGTGCCCAACTTGGAGATCACGATTGAACCAAATCGTCGTCGGTCTGATTCGCAAAACGTGGGGGGATACAACGCCCTGACAGCGCCATCCGGTGTCGGACTGACAGCCGGCGGACGTGTTCGTCCGCCCAATCTGGATCGCCTGGACAACGTCCTGTTTGACTTTCTGCAAAGCTTGCCCTTGGCCGGCGCCACTGCAGAGTTTGTTACTGCATCCGGGGGCGGTGTGCCCGGCAACTCGCGCATGTTTTTCATGGGCAACCCGGGCGACTATGCATGGGGGCGCGAGGGATTGGACACGATTGTCACCCAGATGCTCAACCAAATGGAGACCTCAGGACCTCCGCCACTGTCGAGCAATCGCATCAATGAAATACCAAATGTGCAGATTACCTCTGAAGAGGTAGAGAAAAAGATTCAGTGTTCGATCTGCTGGGATGACTTCAAAATAGATGAGACCGTTCGCAAGCTGCCGTGCTCCCATCTGTACCACGAGAATTGTATAGTGCCATGGCTAAATCTGCACAGTACTTGTCCGATCTGCCGCAAATCCTTGGCGAATGACGCCAGCGATGTCGATGCGGAACCACTATCCATGATCGACGGATGGCGGATGGATGACTCCCAAGCCAGCGGCTCAAACATTAGAAGAGTAATTGGCACTGGAACAGGAAACTCAACCTCAGCCAGCACCATCGATTCGCCCGAAAGTCCCTCTCCCAGTGATCGCGCCCCGGCCGGCAACAATGTATTCACCTTTGATGACGACAATATGTTTCTAGACTAGCTAAAAACACGAAATGCAAACGGGAGGAAGTATGCGGATATTGATATTCAAAATTAGGCCAAATCTATGGCATTGGCTCTAGAAGTGTAGCCCTTAAAACACAATTAAACTAATATATATATTTATAATAGATTTCCTTCACGCTTAATTTTGCTGTTATTCAAAATAACAAAGTTGTAATAAACAACACGGAGCTAAATTTCCGTGGAGGTCGAACGCCGGCTCTGCAAGAAAGAAATATCTTTGTTAAATGTTTAAACATTTTTGCTAATATAATACATAAATGTATGTACTATACTATACACCGAATAGATAGGCACTTTAACTAAGAGCATGTAAAGCAATTAATATATGTATGTAGCCCGACAAGATGAACAAGTCTATAGTTTATAAACAAAAATTTCTGCCTGTGAGATTGCAAAAATGATTTTTAAATAAACAAAAAAATTAAAATAATTAATTCAAGAAACTAAAAAAAATAATATAAATAGGAGTTATCGATAATTTGCAAAAACCAGCTGTGTGCGAACCACCCTGCTTAAATAACTTTTTAAACTGAACTGACAAGAGTGGAAAAAGCTCGCGTTGCATGTAATAAACGTTTTAAAAATGATCCAAGTCAATTAAAGCCGTATAGTGGAGAGTCCTAGGTAGCTATTAAGCATGTCATTTGAAGGTTACAATGATTTCGTGGTGCTCACAGAGGTGGTAAGTAAATGGGAAAAAATTATTGATGTTTGGCTGCATTTAATCCCTCAAATCGAAAGGTTCGTAAGCAATATGTACATTACCTGGAGCGGCAGCTGCAGGAGAATGTCTGCGCCTGGGCAAAGAAGTCAAGGAATCACCACAAGAACACCGCGTGGGCCTGCATCCCCCAGAGCCTGAGCACGCTAGAGGAAATGGCAGTCAAGGCTTGCATGGCTGCTCAGATCTATCAACGGAGCATGGTCAAGATGGTACGTAGGCTGGATGTTGGGGTGGTATGCAAGCTGCTTGGCTAACACAATTTGGGTCCCGTTCTCGCAGATAGCCACCGTACGAAGGAATACGCAGGAGTGTCGCCTGGCCAACGTTTTGTTGAACAACATGCAGCTCATGGGTAGCGAGAGTGGGAGCGAGGGCGAGGATGCACTGCCAGCCAACTCTGTCGAATGTTTTGTCGATAAGGCAACGCAAACCGTATGCACCGAGCCATCAAATGATATTATAAGTCACAGTCAGAGTAATTCCCATGCAGATGACGATTACGGCAGCGTTGAGCTGCGCCAGAAAATCGATTTGTTTCAGGCGCGACTCGAAAAATCAGAGGCCGACAATGAACTCCCGTGTCGCCGCTGTCGTCAACTTCGTCGCAACAAGCGTGTTGTCCTTGAGCAGCAGGAGCAGCAGCAACAGCAGGAGCCAGTGGAGGACGAAGATGCAGTTGGCAAGGAACTGGCCCTGCTATTTGGCGATGAGAACACCGATCTAAATGAAATCTTTGGGATTGAAAGCACAACAGACGACCTTCAGGTATCGGCCATCCTGGAGGAGCTGCCCGGCATAGACGACAGTGAAGATCCGCCCTCACCCTTGGTATCAGCCGCAGAGCACAGTGAAACGAATTTAAGCACCAGCCGCTGGCCCTGCGAACTGTATGCCCAGCGCCGGCGACTCAATGCCTGCCTGATTCGCTTGCTGGAGGCCGACTGGCGGTGCGAGGATAGGCTGCGGCACAAATTCCACATACTCTTTGGCGAGGACAGTGACGATGAGTTTTCTGCCCAAATATCAAGTCCCTCGATAGATCTGGTGGATGAAGTACTGCTGGCCAGCTGTATCCTCCGCATTCGCCCGTGGATTGTGCGGCACCTGATGGCTCCCCTCCAGGAGTCTCTCATTGCCAATCGATTTCTGTTTAAGAAACTAGCCAAGATGATGGCCCACCAGATTGTCATGGCCAATCCGTACTGTTCGGAGCAACAGGTCAAGCAGGCTGTGGAGCAGCTCTTTTGTATTTTACCGCGAGGAGTGCAGAGCGCCTATGATCTCCAGAGTTTGCCTCCCGTGGAGGTGGAAAGATTTGAGGAATGAAAAATGCCACGCCATAATCCTACTAGTCTCGTAAATCGTACAAATTAATTACGAATTTAGTCAGAGGGAAAGCCAGAACAGAAGTCAATTATTTTTCGTTTTTTGTGGTTTCTTTAAATTATAATTAATTCAATGATTACAATAATTTTCTTGCTGCACACATCTCTCCATCCTGTTTTTTTTTATAATTATATAAATTTTAATATATTTAATAAACGATACATAATATAGTTTTCCATTTGACGAAATTGCTGCGGCGGCGGATGCGTCGGGCAGCTGCTAGAGATGAATCGGTACTCCCGGGAACTCCTTGAACTCCTGGGAGCCTGCCTCCGGGGAGCAGCAGCATTACTCTCCCTACTACGATTGGTTGTTTTTGTTGTTACATATACGGCTGTGTTTCTTGTAGTTCTTGTTGCTGTTGCTGTTGTGGCTCTTCTTCTGGTTGGATTGGTGGTGGTAGTGGTGGTGATAGATTTTTTGTTGTTTTGTGGCTGCTGCAGCTACATGTGGTGTTGTGGATGCATCTTTGCTGTTGTGTGGTGTGGTGATCGATCATCTGGATCATCAGAGGCACTACCTAGTGTCGGGAATTTGATTTGTGTTTGCCGCCGAATTTGCATTCTGTTTGTATTTCTGCTGGGAAGCTGCGGGCGTGGACTGCTGCTGCTGCGGCGGCTGGGAGCCCGTGGCCATCTCTGGTGGTGGCGGACGGCCGCGTCTTTCGATGCCTCTGTCAGCTGTTGGCTTACTGCCAGCTCCACCAACCGCACCCCCAGTAGCTGCATTTGCTCCGGCTACTCCTCCCCCACCACCAACACCACCGATACCTCCTCCTCCTCCTCCGACGACACCTCCTGCCGTGCCACTTGTTTGTGTTGTATTGGCCTTTTTGTTTTTATAGCGATACTCATCGCAAACAAAATCCTCGGGCGAGGTCTGTTGCATTTGATTCACCTGTCGCACCATGGCGGGCTGTGCTTGCTGCTGCTGCTCCACATCGGCATTGTTGTTCAGCAGAGTGTCCTCCTCCTCCTGCTGCTGCTGCTGTTGCTGCTGCTGCTGTTGTTGCCCCTTATTTACATTATCACTCTTGGCCATGCCATCGATGCTTTCATTGGACGCATTCAAGTCCAGGGCCTCTGTGCATAGCATCGACAGCAGCAGCGACTGCACAAACATGGAGCTACAACGCCGGAGAACAAAAGAGGTTCAATAAGGTCTCAGAACAAGAGTGTTACTGTTGCGGAAAACTCACCGATCTGCCCGCTTGCGCTCCACATTCGCCCACTCAGCCTCTGTGAGTGTAGGCTGCATAAATTGGGCCAACAACAAAGCCTCGCCAGCTGTCGAGCCCTGACCAGCCGCCTGGCCAGTGGCTCCGTTTGCGCCGTTACCATTTGGCGCACCACCGACGCCCACACTAATTCCGAGGGCATTGTTTGAGCTGCTGCTAGTGCCGACCGCCTGCAAGGATGATAGTGGACAGAGCGGATTAGTGGACAATTCACTCATGGCAAGTGGGCTAGAGGGATGAACTACTTCTCTGGCATTGAGGCTATTGGCGGCCAGACTCGACTGAGTCTGCTGATGATTGCTGGCCGATGTCGAGAAGCTCGCTGTCACCGGCCACTCGGTGGTGCGCAGGTTGGGCGGTGCGGTCACACCACTGCCACTTAAACCTCCACTGCCGCTGTTGCTGCTGCCGCTACCAACTGCACCACTGCCTCCGCCGCCGCTGATCACCTCGGCCATAGCGGCATTCGAATTCGATGTTGAGACTATGGGATGCGCACGCCTTGGCAGTCGATCGATTTGGCGCGATGCCTAGAATAATGCACAAAACAAAAGCACCAAAAAGTCGCAATTTCCTTATACACACAAAAACACACAGAAATATAGAGCCAGAGGATGGGACGTCTCCGTCTCCCTGTCTCCGTCTCCGTCTTACCGTCACCTGCTGCCTGTCCAACTGCATCTGCATCTGTAGCTGTTGCAATTGCGACGTAGGTGGGCCGCCGCGTCTAACGCCGGACAGCTGAGAGAGCAATTCCGCAATGGGATCAACCGATTCGCGACCCGAGGGCGACAAGGCCGACAGACCGCTCGACGAGCTGAAGTGCATATTGGAACGACGCGTTCGTGGTCCGCCGAGAGTGCGTCCAGGGATGCGACGCACTCCACCGCCATGACGAATGGCAGATGGCTCATCGTATTATCTATAAGGTTAAGGGCAACCAACAAAAATTGAATGGGCTGAAAGCTTACAAGTAATGGAATATTCGTAGGTGTTTGGAAAAGGATATCAAAAAGGATATTAGCTCGCGTGGTCCCTGCCGATGCTCCAATGTTAGATGACCGGCAAAGTCATCTGTGACTAGATTCGGATCACCGCCCGGTAGTCCGGCACAGACCGGACATACAACCTCGAGACTGGTCTCCGTATGCTCGGCAGAGACATGCTCCAGCAGCGTGGCATCGCTGAAGCCCATCTTCTTGCAGTAGGGACACGTGAAGCTCTGCGGCTGATCCGATGTTAACATCTCACCGCCGAAATATAGCTCGATATCGGAACGGGTAAGTATGCACTGCATAGGATGCTCGACCAGGTGGCGAGTGGAGGTGACGCCTTCCTCATAGCAATCGGCGCATAAATCGTAATCATAGCAGATTAAGCACTTGTAGCGGCGTCCATTGAAATTGCTCTTGAGACATGAATCGCAGCTGACACCTGGATTAGATCATAATTGTTTAGTATGTTTAGTCAGAGATCTGATCTGCACGGTATGGAGTGGTACCTTCATGTCGACTCATTATACGGCAGCACAGGCTACACTTCACGATACAGAGCCTCTCCCGCTGACAGGTGCCAGGAGAAGATGGGGGTTTCTGTGTTGGTTCTGTGGTTCTCTTCACGCCTCTTTTTGATGATTGTGATGGACGATGATTGTTTGGACTTGTGCTGTCGGTTCAGTGGCTGTGTATGTTGGGTTTTGGTTGATTCGTTCGAGATTGCTATATTGTAGACATTTAGGATACAAAGGAGCTAGAAGATAACCATAAATAAAACGCAGACTGAAAACAAAGAACCAATTTCGGAGAAGGAGAAGCAGCATTACGTCCCGGGATACCTAGACAGTCATCGTCTTCTTCTTCTTTTGTTTTCTCGCGGTCTGTGCACTTTTCTTTTTTCAGTGTTTCGCCACACATCACACACACACTCTTATATGTGTATTTTCTTCGCACCGTGCTTTCTCATCCACACAATTACGGTTGTTCTTTATTTCTTTTCGCATTGTCTTTCGAAAAACGAACAGAAAACAGAAAAAGGAAAGGTATAAAAAGAGTCGCTCATCCCCACCCACTAGCTGGCCCGAGCAATAAAATTATTCAATACAATCGAGCGCGAGCCATAGCAAAATTACTTTTAACACTTTGTTGAATGCGGCTGCGGCTGAGGGGGCAATTGCAGTTTTCCCTTTTCTCTTTCAGCTTTTTTCCTCCATTTTAACATTAAGCACAAACAGTAAACATTTATTTTTAACTTTTTGGTCGCGAAAATTTTCAACTTTTCGTGGATGTCGTGGGCTTTTTCCCCCCGGATATATGGCAACGCTATGTGCGATTTTTTTCTTTCTTTTTGTCAAAGAAAGCTCCCTTGGATGAGAACTTTGAGCAAGCTGATTGGGCAGGCAGCTGGGAATAACAGTAGGCTGTGCTGTTGTAGTTTGTCACTATTTATAAGCTTATGCGTCGAATGCTTTTCTCGCGTTCTTTGCACGTTATTCACAGGCGCCGCGAAATTCTTGTACAATCTTCGCCTTATATACATTGTCTTGCACTTGTATGGGTAAACACATGCATATCATATATGCGAATGCTACGCAATTGCAAATTGCGCTGAAATCTTTTGTTCATTGCGAATTTTTCATAGCCTATATACACAAGAAGCTGTCGATGATGATGTTATTGTTGTTGGTGTTGCTGCGACTGTGATGCAGTTTACAGTCCACAGTTTTCTTGACATGCAAGCTTGTTAGTTGGTATTATTTGTGGGAACACGGCAACATACTTCGCTATGGTGCTGTATTATCTAATTTAATGTAGCTTTAATGCACTAGCACTCAAAAATTATTAAATTGAAATGAAAATAAATTTTTGTCGAGTGAAAAGCTTTTCCTGACCTGCAGTGCGACCGTATGGCTTCAGCCCACAAACACCAAATTTTAATAGATCCCACAATTTTTCAATTTTCTATCGATATATCTACCGAAGAGCCCGGCTAATTATTAACAAAAAAAAGTTTGCGTGTTTGCTTTGATTTATTATAATGAAAGATATATGGTATTTATATATGGTATAATAGGTCTGCGTTACACGCCTCCAAATCTGCCTTGGCGGTAGCCGAACGCCAGAGCCGAAGACCCCGGGTTTTTGGAACAGTCGATAGTGTCGTGTCGTTACCACTTGACTAGGGCGATATCTATCGATGGTTATTATTATTATTCAAAGACCATTTTCATCCTTGCACAATGTATTTATTTTATTCTTCAATTTAATATATTTCGTTCTGCTGGCTGGCATCTACTACTGATATAGATGTATTTTATGTTTTAGATAGTTTTCGATATAGTTATGTCGGGGCCAGCCAAGAAAGTTCATTTTGAATCTTTCTTTTTTGACACGCAAACAATATTTGACCCACTGTGCCGCGCGCTACTATCGCCACTACAAAACAGACACGCAAAACGGGACCCCTTAAAGCTGCTGGCGACGACCACTTTTTGGACAGAAAAGGAGACAGAGCAACTACGAATTTTATCCAACTCAAGGGACGAAATTACGGGACTTTCCCCAGTACGGAACCAGGTACGAACTGGAAATTTGTTTCGAAAGCATTTATTTACATGTTCTGTTTAATTAATTTTTTTTGCATTTCATATGCCGCACACAATTAAAAACTATTATTTTGGATGTTTTATAGCCGTATAGCCTTTAGTCTTATTGCGTGGTATGCATTCGAAGTGAACTTAAAAAAAAATTAAATAAAAACCACCTCAACCGGCCATTCTGATTTTGTTTCAAAAAATCAGCTGTTGTGCTTGCTGCGCGGGCGTAAGTCCCGCTACGGTCACACTGTGCTTGATCAGCAGTCGTTGCCAGCTGCAGCTGACTGATATTGTATTTTTCCTTATTTATGGCAAAATTGGTTCAAATTGGCGACAACGAATTGAGGTGTATAGTGTTTTGTTTACGAGCTCGACGAGAGTTGCATGAACAGAATTATCGAATTATCAATCCATGTGCGGAAGAACTTGCTTGTAAGTTTTTAAGTTAAACAAATTGTCTGCTATCTGCTAATAGAATCTGCTTAATCGGTAGAACCCTAGATCCAGATCAGGTGCTGTGTGCTTGCAAATACCAAAACAGCAGCGTCAAGAAGGAAACTGATGCGCATAAAAAGGAAAAAGATGATTCTATCGCGCCTGAGGATGAAGAAAGAAAAGGGATGGAAACACCAGAGTGGCGCGCGGAATTCAATTTGGGTCGACGCTATCAGGCATCCTACAACATAGCTCCCACAGATATAACGCCCGTCGTGGTTTCTGCGGCCCACTTTTCGGACCAGGAGGATCAGAAATGCGCTCGCATTGTGATGCCCATGATGTGGGGCATGATTCCATTTTGGCACAAGGGCGACTACCGCAAGCATGGCCTCACCACCAACAACTGCCGGCTGGAGCACCTGATGGACTCGAAACTCTATCGAGGACCCTTTAAGCGTGGCCAACGTTGTGTGGTGCTCTGCGAAGGTTT
Organism: Drosophila persimilis; assembly: GCF_003286085.1. Lineage (NCBI taxonomy): Eukaryota > Metazoa > Arthropoda > Insecta > Diptera > Drosophilidae > Drosophila > Drosophila persimilis. The sequence goes on along the minus strand of NW_020825288.1, from coordinate 28,504,951 downwards.
CTACGAATGGCAGACGGCTGGACCAGCCAAAAAACCATCCGAGCGGGAAGCCTACCTAATCTTTGTTCCCCAAGAGACCGATGTCAAGATCTACGACAAGACCACTTGGACGCCATCGAATGTGAAGCTCCTGCGGATGGCCGGGCTGTTTGATGTGTGGGAGGATGAGAGTGGCGACAAAATGTATAGCTACAGTATTATTACCTTCCAGTCCAGCAAAATCATGGACTGGATGCACTACCGAATGCCAGCCATACTAGAAACCGAGCAGCAAATGAACGTGAGTCACAGAAATGCTTTATTTTATATGCAATTAAAGATGTAATATCATTGGCTGTAATAGGATTGGCTGGACTTTAAGCGTGTAAGCGATTCGCAGGCCTTGGCCACTTTGCGGCCTGCTAAATGCCTAGAATGGCATCGGGTCACCAAGCTGGTGAATAATTCACGCAACAAGAGCGAGGAATGCAACAAGCCCATCGAGCTGGCCGCAAAACCGGCCAAGCCACCCATGAATAAGACTATGATGGCCTGGCTAAATGTCCGTAAAAAGCGCGAGGAACAAATCAAGGCTGAGCAGAGCGAGCCCAGTGATGAGGAGGACAAAGATAGTGCAACGAAGCGCAAGAATTCGCCGGATGCGAATAGTCCTGCCAAACGTCAGCGTTTCAGCGATTTCAAAAAGGCACTCCAGAAACCTAGCTGTGGCGGCAGCGAAAGCGAAAATAAGTCCTCTCCTCCATAATAGTTAGTAGTACATTATGTTTATTTTTCATTAAAAACCGAAATATTTGTTCTCAATACCCCAAAACTCTAAGCATAATCGTTGATTTTGTGGCTTAATTACAAAAAAAGGGGTGGACTTAGCGACTAAACGATTTGTGTAAAAATTGGTTTCTTGAAGTTTTTTTTGCTTAATAACTAATTTGTCATAATTGAATGGGTGGGGGGTGCATTCGTCTTTCAGCTGACAATGTAGTTTGTGCCGCCACTGTTTCCAGTACGTATGTGAAATTCAATTTTGAACGCCACTGTATTGAGCTTGAAAGTTCAGACGTTTTCGTCTAAAAACGAAAGAAAAGCTGCACATTAAGCGAATTTGTTTATAAATGAATCTATGCAGATGTGTGTGTGATATACTTTTGTTTGCATTCGCAGAAAGCGAGCGAAATTAATGGGAGAATTGGATTGGTGTCAATGTTGGCGCTGGAGGGCAATACTTTTCAGGGGAGGATTTGTATGTGCTTTTGCTTAAAATTAACAATTTTTGTATATTAGACTACGATTTGTATATGTATTTATATATGTATATAAGTTGCATATGAACTTGAAAATTTGCATAATGGTTGGAGCACTTAATGAGAAAAGAAGATAAGAGAGAATTTCACTCCCAAGTCGAAGCCCTTTTCAGAAATCGTATAGAATACATAGGCTCTGAATAAATATTATCGCTCTTGTGTGCTCTTTAATTGCAAATACCTTTAGCTTTTTGCGAATTATCGGGGTTTAGGGAGGGGCCGACAAAATGAAGATACGAATATCGGAATTCTTGGGTACGTGCCCAATCGTTATGTACTTAAATTGCTATTTACGAGATTACCATGGGTCTGCGTTTTGGCTGAATTATTTCAACAATTTTCCGATAGATTGCACTTGAGAAATGGTCAAGAGAGAGAGACGCGGCAGATGGAGTGGGATTGGATTGCATAGGACTGTAGGGATTACTCAAACGGTGTACTAAACATATTTATGTTCAAATCCTCGAATGTTGTGGGTGCACTGTGATCGAGCATCTGGAGCATGTCGGAGAACTCCTGGCCTTGCGGCTGACCGGCTCCGGCTGGTCCCCCGGGATGTGCATGCGGATGATGCGGATGCGCCGTCGGATGGGGAGGATGTGGGTGACCTCCTGCATTCTGCCAGTCCCACATGCCCGGCGCATTCGGTGGCGGCGGCGGTGGTACTGCCTGATATGGTCCCTGCGGTTGGGGTTGCTGCTGCCGATTGCCATTGCCAGCGCTTAGCTGCGTGTAGGTTGGTCCACTCGGCGACCGTGCCGGGCTGGTCTGCTGATACGCATAGCCTTCGGTGACGGGCTGTTGTTGTTGCTGCTGTTGCTGTTGCGGACGCAGTGCGCCCCACGCATTGGGCGCCCCGGGCGTAGGTGACGTACCCGACTTGGGGATCTTGGCCAGTGGCGAGGGTCCACCGCCCCCTGCGCTGTACGGCGAATGCGTTGTATCGTAGGCATAGCCCACTGGTGTGTTCTGGGCCGATCCCGGACGCTGCTGTTGCTGCTGCTGTGGCGTGGGCGCCTGCATGCTGAGCATGTGGGTCTGGTACATCCCATCATTGGTGGCACTGCCAGCGGGAGTGAGTTCCCTGCGTGTGTAATCAACGCCAGGGGCCTGCACATAAACATGCTCCTGCTGCTGCTGCTGTTGTTGCTGTTGTTCAGGTGTGTGGGCCGCAGCGGCGTCAATCGGAGCACCGTGCATGGTCTTCCCGGAGCTATTCGTGCACACAATGTATTCCACTTCATCGGTGTAGGGATTGAGAAAGGCATACGCCTGGGTGCGCAGCCAAACGTATTCGGAATTCTTGGCCCGTGCCCTGTAGAGCAAAGAGAACATCTGTCCTTTCTGTTTGAGCACCTGATCGAAGCTCTCCTTCATGTGACTCTGATCTTCGGGATGGAAAAAGTCGTAACAAATCTTCCCTAGCAGCTCCGTTGGGGTGTAGCCCAGAATGTTTAGCACACGCTGATCGACAAACGTGAATTTCCCGTCCATGGCATGGCGTGTGATGAATTCACTCTGATTGTTTGAGCCGCTCATGTCATTCGCTGCCGTGGAGGTGACCTGCAGCCTACCGATGGCCACCAGGCAGCAGTGGGACGTCATGTCGTCCACATCCCGCTCCATATGCATATTGGGGAACATATCCGTGGGCGGCCAATTCTTGATATACCCCGTGCAATGGACCACAGCAAAGTTGGTGCCATCGCGAGAGGGTCCGAGGGAGTTGCGCTGCTTCAGGCGATTCAGATGTCCCGATACCATGGAATCGGAGCTGACATTACCCACGCGCATGCGACAAATAAAACCGCGACGGGCGCCCATGCTCAACCTCATCGAAGACTGATGTCCCTCCTTTTTCACCGTGCCCGATTTGAGATCCAGGATACGTCCCGCATTCTGTGATTCCTGGGTGGAGAGCTGCTCGCGAATCTTCTCGCGGTCATCGGGATGTATGTGCTCGTACAGACTGGTGCCATACCAGTCGCTCTGGGTGTAATTCAGCACGGGCGTCACCGAGTCTGAAACGTAGATAACGCGACCCGAATCACAGGATACCACGAAGAGGAACCCGTCAGCGGCTTCCAGGATTAGATGCTTCAGTTCCTGGTCGGTAAGAAAGGAGGGTTTGTAGGTGCCATCGCTACTGGTGTTCCCAGTGCCCCGCAGAGCCTTCATATGCGCCACAGCCATACGAAGTATGGTCAATTTATCCGGTTTTCTGGCCAGCGCACTACATGTGGGTACCATGTCCGAGAGCTCTGTTATATAGGCCGTCATTTTATTGCGTCTCCGTCTCTCGATCTCGCAGTGGTTCTCGCGACTGGCAAAGCGCTCCTTGTCCTGTATGTTCGCCTCATCCATGATTGGAATACGTAATTAGGCACAAACGTTTCTTCAGTTCGCTCGCGCTTCGTTTTCTGCTGCTTCTGCTTTAATTGTATTTGGGTCGCTTATGCTCTGGAAAATGGTTGGTAGACCCAAACGGCGGGGGTGGGGTTAGTATTTTGTCTACGTTGTGTGTATGTGTTTGCTCGTCAAAGCACGATAAGCTCTTTTCATCTATCATTCATGGCTCAACTCACATTTAATATAAGCGGGCTAATTTTCAACACACCTAAGCACCTTTATTTAATTGTTTAATGCGCGTTTTTACCATTAAAACAAGTTTTTTTCCTGTTTTTTTTTTATCTGTATAAAATCTCTGTTTACTGCGTGTCAGTGTTACCGTGTCGAGAAAAGATACCGTCCGACCCACTGAAATATACCGTCTCATTTTAAAAATATACCGTAAATATACTAACGAATTCAAATTCTATATTCCTCGATTCTTATATTCCGTGGAATATTATTAGCTAGATAGAACATTTTGACATGCCCACATAATTTTATCCGATTAATGAATCTATTTTCTACTTGACTGCCTTATTTTAAATACTTTGATCGTTTTTGCCCCAATTTTGGTTCCCCAACAACAATATAGCGTCCCGTATAATGAAAACCCGAACTTAGTCCACTTATGCCCCCCCTATTTAAATAGTTCAACTACTTGAGGTAAATGGCGAAAAATATTAACGATTGTAAATTCTTCTTGCAGTTTCACGCCATCTTTGCTCTGAACTTAAAAATAACCACGCTATCTCTCACCTGAACTGCGCTAAAATTATTAAATTTGCATTATTTTCGGAGGAAAATTTAAATACCCCCTTGGCTCCTAATAGGTTAATCGTTCTCCGTCAAGGATTGGAAACCTTGGATTGGAATATTGCTCACTTTGTATATTCCGTAAAATATTACTAGCTATATATGTATATCGAAAAGTCACTCTGGATTACCGTTTTTACGAATTCATTATTATTTGAATTATTGTTATTATTATTTGAAATAATGTAATTCAAACTACCGATTCGAGGTCGGAAATCTTAGAATGCTAGAATACTGTGAGTGTGGCCGATACATCTCCATTATTTGTGATGAATATATAGTAACGTCTTCGGCTGGAATCTCCCTTTATTTTTCGACCTATTTTCCCCAAAATGAAAAACAAACTGTCTGATATTGTTGTCAGTAGTGTATTTAATGGTATTACAGCATTGCGTTGTCTTACATATATCAAATATAATTTCATAAATACATTTAAATGTTTACTCATAACTAGGCATTTGTATTCGTAAGAGTACGAATACTTATTCATTAAAAAATTAAAAATTAATTATAAATAGTGGCAATAACAAATGTCTCCATTGTATCCCTCGCGCCTTATCCAATCCAATCCAATTCAATCCATCCATACTTATAACAAAAATAGTATGCTTGCGCTTCATTTCGCATTCCATTATTTTCTTTGTTTCTTTTGCTTCTTAGATGATCTTTTACTTTAATACAATCTTAGGTAAAGTTTGTTTTGCTCTGTGTGTTTCTGCTTGGTGTTTTTAATTAATTATTGGCAATTCTCTAACTGCATGTTTCTGTTCTTTTAGATGGGCATCCAGTTTTCAATACATGTATTTCCTTTCGAGCTGTTGCTGTACAACATACAAGTCTTTTGTTCATTTAAAATATATAATCATTGTTTCATTAAAAATATGTGCACTACTTAAATGTTAATTCATTAAAATGCGGCATTTCCATTAAAATTGCTTAGCGTGAGTGCTCAATATACGATTTTCCTTCATAGTTTTTTTTGTTGTTTTTTTTTTCTTTTGTTTTGTTTGGTTGAAGTGAAGTCCCATTTTGTTTTTTTTTTTAGATTAAACTTCAGCATAATTCGTTGACTAGAAATTAACTTAAAATATCGCTTAAAACTAAACTATAAACTAGATTTAACACGCATCCTGCTCTTGCAGTTTTCTGTCTTTCTTGTATTTTGGTTTTCGTGCATATAAGCATTTTTCTCTGATCTCAATCTTTTTGTGCTGGCAGAATAGATTTATTTTCTGTGCTTTTCCTTCTGTTCGGAAAGTAGTCAATGGTTTTAGTTCCTATAATTTCCATGTATTGTAGTTGCCGCAAGCCTAAACATAACTTTTCATTCAAAATCCTTTAACAATTTTCATAATTTTTGCAAATTCAAAACATTTTTTAGCACCAAAATGATTGGAAATATATAATTTTTGTTTTGTTTTTGAATCGAAATTTTCATATACAGAAAAAACTAAGTAAATTTGCAACAACTTTTGTCCTTAAATTTTTGCACAATACAATAAAAAAATTTAATACAAAAACGGATCGGCTCTGATCAATCGTTCAATCCTTCCATACAATACTTTGGTTTTTAATATTTAGTGTACAACACGCATAAATATATTATGTATACCATATGTATGTGGCTTCGGTGTTTACAAAAAAATTAAATAAACGTAAAAATCTCGGTTGAACAATACAATAATATTCTCAGGGGGCTCCGGCTCTCGGGCGCACTCTCTTATACTCATAAAATCACAAAAAAATTAAATATATCTAATAAAAATATATAAGAAGCATGCAGACATTCTTGCTTCTGCCATCTCTCTAAATAGTCCTTTCTATAATCTTTAGTTTCTGCAAAAATATCAGTTATTTGTTAATACTAGAGTCTTGCAATCCATTCCATGCCGTGCTACTTTTCCTTCCTTATGCCCTATATAATTGATCTCTCTTCCGCTGCTCTCCTTTTCTTACGAAATGCAACAAAGTATTTTTTATATTAGTTTTTTTTTTTTTTAGATTTGATTGCGAGTTAAAAGGTTTTCTTTTGTTTAGGAAACTGAAACGCTTCCCGCTGGCTTGAGGGGGCTGCTCCTACGCTCAGTCGCGGCTCCTACGTCGTGTAGGTCCTGATGACATCTCGAATCACTGCCCGACACAGCGGACAATGGCCGCCGCCCGCGCCGCGCCACTGCTCGATGGCGCAGTTGTAGCACATGCACATGTGTCCGCACATATAGAGCACCGAATCAATGGGATTCTCATAGCAAATAGTGCACTCCGCGCTGGAGTCCGTGCTATGCTGATCGCTCAAGCTGTCCTTCCATTTGTTGGCAGCATTGTTTGTGCTATTGGCGATGGGCTATACGAGAGAAATGTCTGTTTAGTACGAGGCAAAGATGGAGATCTCTCTCTGTTTGGGACTCACCTCAATATACTGACTGCTGGCGGTGCTGATGAGGGTCCCACTGCTGCAGGCTCCGGCCAGTATCCCACTGGAGGTCACCGTCGTGGTCGTTGGCCTCGACGACATCTGTTGGCCATTCAGATCATGGGAGCTGCTGGCTGGCGGGAGATTTACGACCAGCACAGTGCCACCGCCATTCGGTTGGATCTGCAGGATGTCACCATTGGAGGGCATGCTGATCATACGACTGCCGTTCGCTGCTCCAGCGGCCGAGGCCAGCGTGCTCGTGCTCTGCGCCACACTCAGCTGTGAGTTGTGTTGCAGCATCTTGGTGGCCGCCCCAAGCAGCTGTCCGGCATTCAAGCTGGTCATGGACTCGGTCATGGGCAGCATTCTCGAGGTAGAAGCGGAGGAGGTGCTGCAGGCGCTGGCATTCACCTGCGGCTGTGAGGGATATGCCACCATGTTCGGCAGCTGCTGGCGGAACATCCTCAACGACTGCGTCGAGCCGTAGACATCGAGGAAGGCCCACAGCTGCAGGGACTGATCCACGTGCATCACCACAACGGCTGGGCCATTGTTCTTGCTGATCGACACCTCCCCGTTGGGGGCCACAAAGAAGGCAATCTCATCGCCGCGCTGCGGGGCGGCCGCAATGTCTTTGCTGACGACCCAATACTCGGGACGATCGAGCAGAAAATCGGAATCATTTGGCAGATCGTTTGGTTGCAGGACGGCAGGATTGCACGACGTCAGACCCAGCGCCAGGGCCCCCACATACATCTGTTCTGTTTTGAGGACCTGCACAATCAGCTTCTCCCCGATGCGTATGGGGCGGGCCGTGAAGACATAGCCCTGACAAAAGTCCGACTCTGTGCGGGAGGCAATGAAACGGTCATGGGAGAGACGCACATTCCTGCCCTTCGTGATGTGGAAGGGCACGGGAATGAGCCGTCCATTGGCATTGTATCGCAGCGGTGGCAGACCGTTCGCCAGGTCGTGGGCGATGGCCGCCTGCTCCACACTGGCTGTGGCGTTTCCTGTCAAATGCAGCGACTGCAGCGACGGCATCACATGCCGCTCCAGATCGTGCTCGATCACGCCGCCGTTCCCGGGCAGCGAGCGACGCGACTGCTGATGCGGATGATGCGGATTCAGGGCGGATTGTGGCGGCATCTGCTGCTGCATCTGTGGCACCGGCTGCTGCTGCTGTTGCTGTTGGATCGCCGGTTGCAGGGGCAGGGACTGGGTTATCTGTTGCTGCTGCTGCTGGTACATGTAGATCCTCGAGTCCAGGAATTCAATTCCCGTGCAATTGCCATAAATATCAATCACAGTCCACAGCAGGCTTCGCGTATCGATCCCCGAGAGGATCACACCCTTCTCCTCATTGTTGATCCCGTAGATCACGTCCCCCGCATTGTTCACGTAGTAGTACAGGATGTTGTCCTTCTCGCAGTACTGCTCGTGCAGGGCCTTGGCCCAGAAGCCGGGCCGATTCGTCAGATCCGGACAGGCGTACTTGGGCAGGGTGCCCTCCAGCGACACAGGATCGTTGCTGGTGAACCCAAAGCGTATCCCTCCATTCCAGTTGTTCGAGATCTCCGCAAACTTCACGCAGATCCTTTCGTTGATGCGCACTGGGCGCGCCGAGAAGGTGATGGCCCGACAGAAGCTCTCGTAGCGACGTGCCAGGGTGCCATCGCGGGAGATCCTGATGTTATCCCCGTGCACGCTGTGGAACTGCAGGGGCGGCAGGTTGTTGGGTCCAGGGCAGGAGGAGGGCGAACGGCGAACTGTTGGAAAAAAGATAAACAAAATTCTGGCTTTAGAAAGGGTTTTCGGTGGGGAGATCTATGATGGATCCCTCTACGACTTGTATTTATCCCCTAGATACTTTTTCTACAGCCACATTTACCCATTCTACTCATTCTTCTTCCCATTTATCTCTTAGATACATTTTCCGCCACATTGTTTGAACATTTTTTGTGTTAGAGAAGAGCCACAGACACGTCCCACGTATTGGATTACGCATCTTCTTGGCTGCAGAGTTTTTGGCAGGTAGCCGGCAAGCCATGTGCTAGATATCGGATTACAGAGCCTCCTCGCTCTCGCTTCGAGAAGTCAATAAACCCCAGAAGCCTAGGCCCTGGTATTCCTGGGCCCTAGTTGCAGCAGCACGTGACTTCGATGAAGATTATTGATCCCCATTCGATGGGGCAATGATCTCTCAGCGATTCGAAAAGCGAAGGAGCATAGATCTTTCAAGGGAACTCAACGTAAGACCTTGAAACGAAAGGAGAAATGGAGGAAGAACCAAAGGGAGAACAGGAGAAAGGGAGCACCGATCGCAAGGGATCATCCAGTGGATCAACAGGCGGATGTTCTGCATAGAACAAACCATATTTCAGGGTCAGATGGTGGCATCTTTTCCTGGAAAACTGCCCTCGAAAAGTGTGTGTATTTCGGGCATATGAAAATATTGTTCTTGGGAATTCTGGGCAAGAACGTGAGTGTTCAGAAAATAAATTTAGGGTTACATTTGAGTAGCTTTTCTGGTAATTTTCAATGGCAAGGGAATCCCTAAAAAATACACAAAAAATTTCTTAATTCTGATCCGCCAGCAATTGGCATTAATTAATGATAAGATGCACCTTGCAACCTTGCAACAGCTGCTGGCGACAACAATTACCACCAGCAGACGACGACTCCCGACTCCTGAAGGATGCCAAGGACCTGCAGAAGTATCTATAAGCAATCCATATGGCAATATAAATAATTACGAAAAAAGAATGACAGAGGACAGGTTTTTCCTTTAGACATCAGACGAAAGCGACTGGCTGTGGCATGCCGCCAACAGTTGCACAGGGCAAAAAAAAATAAAGGTAAAAATGTAGAGAAAATACAAAAAAAAAAAAAAAAAAAAAAAGAAGGACCTGCACAACATCAGGGACGGACGTGCAACAAAAGGAGGCAGATGGAGACGAAGACGAAGACGCAGACGGAGAGGCATGAAAGATGAAGATGATTACCATGTTGATATGCGGCGCGTGGCAGCAGCAGCAGCAGGAGATCCAGAGCGAGGATCAGCGGCGGCATGTGGCAGCTGCCACACGAAGACGGAGACGGCGAAGTAGGAGGCGGGGGCACGGAGCGGCAGGAGCGGCAGGAGGCGGGGGCTAAGGTCAGAAGCAGCTGTACATTCGGGGGAAACAGGTAAAACTACCCTAGAAGCAGACGAGTGTTCCAGTGTTCCAGTGCTCGATTTTCGTCCACCGAGGGAGGGTTGCCTGCCCTTTCCCTGGGCTTCGATCGGTGTGTCCTAGGGGTTGGCGGCAGCTGTTCAAATTTCATGAAAAACGAACAAACGACAGATACAGCGATACAGCGATACAGAGATACATCGAATGCAAAAGATTCTCCCTCTCCCGCTCTCTCTCTCTCGCTCCTTGAGGGTTGAAATTTAATCCCCGAGAGTCCCAAAAATCCTGCAGGAGCAATGACTTGCAGCAGCGGCGGCAGCAGAAATCTGTACAGAGAAATCCCCGTTCTGGGCAGCGTTTAAGTGCTTCTCCACTTCCGCACTGGAAGAAACAGGAAGTCTCTGTGCCCCTCACCCTGCAGCAGCAGAAGGAAATCACAAAAATCACACAGAAAATGGAAAGGGAGCAGCAATCTCTAAGGTTCTCTGTGCTTCCGGCCACAGATGGAGAGAGAGAGAGAGAGAGAGAGGGGGGGGCAGCCAGGGGTGACTAGAAGGAGAGCCCCACTCCAAAGAGAGGAGCCAACACTCCAGAGAGGAAGAACCAGAGACGCAGAAGTGTCCACTCTGCAGAGACACCCGATCCCAAAGGCTTCTTCCGACTGCGTCTCTTCCTCGGTTTCTGCGATAGAATGTGCCCCATCAATATTTATGAATCGACAACGCCAGACATTTGAGGAAGTAGGAAATCACGTATATTCCACGGTGCAGACGTGTATTGGAGCTATTAGCGGCGGCTGCAGCAGGATGTGGCGACGCCTACTTTTTACTGCAAACTGGAGACCGGCAGCCCCATGCCACATGCCCCCTGCCACATGCCCCAGACACAGACAGACAGACAGTTTGTCCAGTCAATGGAAACACAGAAGCTATGCCATGAATGAAAGACGGCGTCTCTGTTTTTCCTTGTTTTTCCCCTGAATTTACAATGCACACAACGGTGTTACGACGCGTCGATACTTTCAATTAGCCATTGGATAGCAGAGCCCCCCTCCCCCCTCCCCGACGCCAGCCACGATCCCAACTCCATCATCGCCCCTTCAAGTCCCAATTAATTAACAGAAGCTGCGTTGGAATTGTCTCTGGAATGGGGGTTTTCCTCTAAATGAATGAGGCTTTTCCTCGGTATTAAATAGAACTAATTGCATGGAAAATGTGTGGAGAATATGATCGGGAAACGATCTTTGCTAAGCGAAGAATTATGTGGGACAGCACATTAGCAATCTTTAAACAATCCCCACATCCACTCTCTGTTCTTCCCATCTAAAGATCTCCTCTTCCGTGATGATCCTCTGAAGATCTGCCTATCTTAATGATCTGCTCTTCTCTGATGATCTCCTTTTCCGCTCATCTCCCCCTTCTAATGATCCACTCCTCTTATCCTCTTCTGTGCAGATCCCCCCCCTTCCTGTGAGGATCTCCCTTTTAGTTTAATGTAGATCTCTCTACAAAATTGGCAGCATAATTTAAGGCCCAAACTACCATTCGGCAATCGGCAATCGGCAATCGGTAATCGTTCGGATGAGAAAAGTTCAAACGAAACTCAAAGAAGACCAAACACCGAAGCCCAACGATCGTTGTGGTGGTGCAACAGAGAGGCACCGCGGCACCGCGGCACGAAGGCAAATTTTCGTCGTTTTGGGAGAAAAAGGAAAAACCTGATTTACCGTTTGGCAGGCAGATCGTCCCGTACCGTCCCATGTACGAGGCCCCGAACCAAAACATTTCCCACGCTGTGCAAAACACAGAAAAGAAACAATTCCCACGACTCCAAATTTGTATATATAGAAGAGAAGAGACGAGATATATCGAAGAAAACCTGTAACAAGCCGCAAAATAATTGCAACCAGAGATGGAGCCGAAGAGTGAGAGAGTGAGAGAGCGAGAGAGCGAGAGAGCTAGAGAGATCTTCTCTAAGAGAAGCAGAGAGCGGGTGGAAATATCATGTGAAAATCATGCAGGTGTCATAAATACAACTCCAGAGCATGAGGCATGAGGCAAGAGGCAATCATTGGAACCACAAAAAGATGAAGATCACAAGGGAATCAGCGATTCAACGACTCATTAGATTTCAATTGGCACTCAATCGAAGGAAAATGCAATGAAAATTCGTTGAAAATTGAGTTACATTAACTCTGGGGAGATACATCATTAAACAGACAGACAGACAGACAGACAGACAGACACCCCTGTGCCCCCTTGAAGTGGAGATTTGAGCGTTGAATGGTAGCCTCTTCAGGAGATTTATGGCTTGGATGGTTGGATGGATGGGAGCTTAATAGATGCTTAACGATTTGTGTTAACAAATCACTCAAGACCAATGTGGGCAGAGAAAGCAGGAGTCTAGAGAGTGTCCTACTTTGAGAGATCTTTGAAGAATGAACAGCAGAATTAAGCCAATGATTGGGACAGCAATTAAGAGAGTGATTATGTGCCTATCCCAAGCAACAAGTGATGGACTCTGTCTGTCTCTGCCCACTCGCTGTGCCTCAGAGTTCATAGGTCACGTGCCGCCGTGTGCTATGCCCACGTGCATGATTCATAGAGGAAAGGGGGACGTGTGCGGACAATTAACACAACGACTGGAAGGCCGTCATCCGTCGACCGTCGTTTAATTGCACCGGAAATGCTCCATAAACAGGGAATAGAGGGGAAACCTCTGCGTAGTGGGGGCTTTTCCGTATCATTTACAAATTGTATCAATTGGTCAACCATTTGGCATAAATTACTTTGGAGGGAGAGCGAGAGTGGAGTGTGGATCGATTGAGTGGGTGAATGAATGAATGAATATTGAGGTAAGCTTTTGGCCTACGGACTACACTGCGGGGCTTGTCAATGGCTCAAGCACAGCCCACATGCCGCACGATAAAAAGCCTCGGATACCCCCCTCCCTCTCTCTCTCTCTATCCGTTAAAGGTGCAACATTCATTACATGTGTGTGTGGGTTAGTCGTTTGGATTAGAAGATAGACCGAAGACAACAGACGATGGATGTTGTGGGCAGCAGTCGCCCCTCCGCCCTCGCCCTCGCCCCCTGATTTGTCGTCTGTGTAAAACAATTCTCACAGCAATAAAAATATTGCTAAATTCTTGGCTTAAATTAACTGCAAATTAAGCTGTAGCTGTGACTAATTAATGTTAATTAATAACTCACAAAGCAGAAAAACAAAAACAAAAAGCAGAGATGAAAGTTTTCTAAGAAAGAAATCCAAAGGAAATAAAGGAATAATCAAAATAGTATTCCGATTAGGATGATTTAAAGCATTTAGGTACTCAATATCTTCATCTAAAACCCTAACAAATAGGGTCACAATATCTTGAAAATTGGAACCTCCACAATTGTTTTTTAATCTGAACTTTCTCTCGCTTGAAGTATTCTTTTCTTTCCTTTCTCCAGGGTATCCTCCATAGTCGTTTACTTGCCTAGTCTTTCCCCTTGAATGCAAAAAACAAACCACTTCCGTTCATGCCTCAATCGGTGGTCAGTGCAGCGGAAACCGCACTCATCGCATCGCATCGCATCGCACGAGAGAAGAGAAGAGAAACTTCTGTCTCTGAGGAGAGTGTTTTCCCCCCGCGCTAAAGACCCGGTTTTATGACACTGCCCCCTCTCTGTTGTAATTCTAGTAGCCTCTTTTTTTACAGCAAAGAAAATGGGAAATAGACTGCAAAATATAATAAAAATAATTGCACAACAGAAACACAGAAATGTGGCGACAAAACGATGGAAACCAGAGGTCAAACGACGAGTACGAGTATGGCTGGACAGCACTTGGTGGGTCGTGGTGGGAGGGGGGTCTCTTCCTCTAAGTACAATGCACTTTTGAGGCGATTAAGCGAAATCTGATGCCGCAGATGGATGCAACAGACAGACAGACAGAGAGAGAGAGAGAGAGAGAGAGAGAGAAATCAATGCTGGAAAAAGTGCTCCCCAGAAGCCCCCTAAGAGAAGCCGCATTTGTCCACCTTTTCTCTCTCTTTTGGTGGGGGGTTCAATGACACCGCATGTCCCTCTGGTGTTTTCCTCCTTTTTCACACACCAAAAACGGTGCCCCCTTCTAAATATAATTAGCTAAAGGGAAGGCATGGAGAGCATGGCCAAGCTGTAAAAAACGTGCTATAGATAGGAGATAGAAGGAAGAGAGCAGAGAGAGAGAGAGAGCGGCTACGGGGGTGGGTGGCCGACAGCTCCAATCAAATTTACATGTTGTTTTATTTTTACAAGACAACAAACAACACCAGGAATGGGAACACCTCTCTCTCTCTCTGTCTCTTCCTCTCTGTCTATATATATGATATGGTATATCTGCTGCTTGTTGCGCTTCCATTTGTGCGCTGAAGCATGCCCCACGGCCTCACAGGCCCCACAGGCCCCACAGGCCCCACAGCTACTCCAAGCCAAGAACAACCGAAGCGTATAGCGGCCATAAAAACACGATCTAAATACAGAAATACACGCAGAAGGAAGCCTAAGACACTTCAACACATCATAATATAAACCAAAAATAGAGAGCTCCAAGAGTTTTCGAAAAGTTCCCTCTCAGGGAATGGGAAATGCTATAACTCTAAGAAAAATTAAAGATCCTTTCAAAAGAAATACCCAACATGAATAATGCCCTAAGCAAATAATTCCCTAATGAAGTTTGAAATTTCCCTGTAGCATATTCAAACAAATGGAACCCCTTAAGGAAGGGTTAAACAAAGGAAATTAAGGAGAATAATGCCTATCCCTAAAATGCTATTTTTATTCGAAATTTTCCTACTTTAAACCACATTTTCGTACAGTTTTCAAATGGAATGGAATGATAGGGTAGCCTCTTGCTTTTAGATAAGCTTCGACGTCTCGTAAGCCTTTGTTTTGTTGCGTTTATCGAAGCGTTGCAATATCTACTAACCCTCCACCAGAGACTACCCACATATGTACGAGTATATATATAATACAATATCATATAATGTAAGGCCCTCCACTGATGATACGACTCTTGCATTTCCACTTCTTGCCGCACTTGACTGCACAACGACGCTCCGTCTTTGTGTTGTGTATTTTTTCTGTAATTAAATCACTCAAGCGTTGAACGGGGGGAATGTTCAAGAAGAGGCTTCTTTTTTCATAGAAAACACATCATTAAAATGTGATTATTACAAGGGCTACAAGAGGCGCTCTTCCAGCATTTGTTTCTTTACAAAATATGCTTTAGATATCTTTTAATATTCAGATACATTTAACATATTTAAACCATTTGGAACAGCTGCAAAAAGTCTCAAATCTAGTTCTAGTTCTTCCCTGAAACCACATTAAAGCCGAAAATAAAACGCCACAAAGCCAAAAAAAAAAAAAAAACCCGATTTGACCAAGTTTTTCGATGGACAGCTGCTGCTGCTTTTGGGACATAGAAATACGATAGATTAAAGACCCGTAGGTGGTGTTCCGTGGTGGCAGTGATTTATGCATATCGCCCGCCTCTGCCTCCCGTCGCACGCCCTCCTAGTGCCCCGTAGATAATTGACCCAAAGAGATGCCTTTTTATACCCGATACGATACGATACATAGGTATTTCTGCTCCCTCCCTCCCCCTCCTTTTGCGTGAGTTAATTGCAGCTGCCTCTTGGTTCGTTTTACCTGTTGTTGTTGTTGTTGTTGTTGTTGCTACCTGAGTGAGTTTTTGGCTGGCCTGGCCTTTTGTTGCAACACCCTTCCCTGCCTCGGGGTAGCCAGAGCTTGTTTTTTCTTTGTATCTAATTTATCTATGGAGTGCGTTATCTTCCTCGAGAGACACAGATACAGATACAACACTGTTAACCATTTCTGTACTACATTTACGGGGTCTTAGAATGTACTGCCAACCCTTTGGATTCATTAACTGATAAAAGTTAATAACAATTTGGGTCGAGAGAAAAGATAAAAAAAAACATATGAGAGAGATCTAATATCTCTTTTGTGGGGTTTTATAGGTATTCCTGACCGAAAAGTTCCTGTATTTAAAAGAGTTCTCTATGAATTTTGGGAATAATAATGGAATCTAATCTTATGATCGGTCCTGTATCAATTCTAACTATAATTAGGCATTCTCTGAATCCCAAAAATCCCCTAATTTATAGCAGTTATATTTTTGTAATATTTATGGTCTCTTCAACCACACTTGTGTTAAGAGATAGCCACATTTGTACTTATTCGCACATGATTCATTCTTAAACCCGGAAGATATTCGTTTTACATTTGTAAAGGAGACAGAAAATCGCTTTATTTCCAACATTCTCCTGAATCAAATCTAGCCGCACTTTATTTCTGGCACAACAAAAGCGACTATTATTTGCACTGACCGTTATCAGAGAACAGAAGTGGAGTGGGAAAATAGAATTGGCACAGGAACAGGCACACCCCCTATCAGCTGATAATTTCACAATCATGAGAGCCACAGATGTGTGAGTGCAGTGCCCAAGAGATGGACGGGTGACACATCGACTAGCATGAAGTCATAGGCGGAATAACAGCAAAACGAAAGAACAGCAGAATTACCCCAGAGGAAGAAGAATTACCCCAAGAAGGGAACAAAAATTGCCCAAGAGCCGAGCGAGAGAGTGAGAGCGCAAGGAAGAAGCGTGGGCGTGGGCGTGGGTGAGGGTGAGCAGAAACGCAACAGATGTGTATGTAATTGTTGTTCCCCTTTCTATGGGGGTGTGTGTGTGTGTCACTCGCAAAATAACAATCGAAGGTCGCTTCGGCAGCCAGCGAGCAGCGAGCACTCTCTCGTAAAAGCCGAGACTCTGAAAAAGTAAACCGTGAGAAGCAACAGCTATGCCGCGTTCGATCCTAAGTAAAAGCCAAAAGCAAAGATAAACTTTTTAGCCAAACGTGCCAGCATACAACGAAAATGTAATAGAAAGAAAATACAGGTAACAAACAACAGACAGAGAGAGAAAAAAAGTAAAAACCAGCTGATTCCAGCAACAACAAAGTAATTTCATTGATTACCGATACGCAACGCACGTTCAAAATGGAATGGAAGACATAAACCATTCCGTAGCCATCCAGCGGCTAACCCGCGTGGCTGAAGCTCGACTTCAAAGCTTCGGCCAGACACCATACCACACCTCTTCCTGCTGCTCCCTCCCCACCCGCCAACACAGGCTGCTTCTTCGCAGATCGTTTGCTGGATACCCTTTGGGGAGGGGAGTACACTCGAGCAGTGTTTAGAGAAGCGGCTTAGGGCATCCAGGGCTCGGCTTTGCTATTTCTTCCTTCTTTTGTTTCGTGTGTGCCTTCTACCTCTCTTTTTCTTTGCTCTTTACTTTGTGCCGACGGCGGCAACGGCGCTTCGCGTACAACGATTTCCCCCTCTCTGCTGAATGGGGAATATGGGGGCTCGGGCTCGAAGAGGTCTTTGCCTATGCGTCATTGGGGCCTTTGGCTTTGGTTTTTCTGGTTTAGCCTTTAAGCCCAGAGAATCCAGAGAGAGAGAGAGAGAGAGAGAGGCCTGTTGGGGCCTTTTTCTCTCAATCAAAACAACAACAAAATTGTTCCCCCAAATGGTTCCCACATGAAGATAATCGTTATGATAAACAATAATCGTACGTTCGCTCCTTCTTCTTTCGGGAAGATTACTCTTTTTCCGATTCTACTTCTCCTTCAGATTCTTCAGGCAATTTGCGGTTAAATTTTTGAAATTTGTTGCTTGAAGAAGTGCATTTCTTTTGTATCAACTGACATTTCCGGCTAAAATGACTTTCGGTTGGTCTTAAGGTTAATTTCTTTAGAAGAAACCTTGAAAAAGCTAAGGTTCTTCAAGTGTTAAGGCCATTACCCCATTCATAAAACATTAACTATATTTTGGCTTAATTTTAGCCCACTTGAGAGGGAAATTTGCTTTTGTTTTAAGGCAAACAGAATTCTCTGTTTGTTTGACTTTGAAGAAACGGCAAAGAAAAATGCTAATGTATGCAGAAAGCACCGAGCGATTGCTTTTGATTTACTTATTTATCTTTGCCGCATTAATTAACAAACGCTACAGAGATCCGGCTAATATTATGTGGGAAACGGAATCATTTCTTAATGAATTCAGTCTGTGATCACTGTTTCCCAGGCCCAAACGGATAGCTTTATAAGAAATGGTGGTGTAATTACTAACCGAGTCCGAAGCGCTTCTTGATCTTTTTGAGCAAGTGCATCTTCTTTTTGCTGGACAACTTGTCTTTGGTGCTCATCAGCAGCTCGTTCGATTCCATCGCCAGGACCTGGGCGGCCTGCTGGGCGGGCGTTCCATTGTGCTGATGATTCTGTTGATTGTGATGCTGGTGCTGATGCTGGTGATGGCTGTGGCTGTGGCTGTGGTGGATGCTCAGGTGGGGATGACTGCCCTGGGTCATATAGTTGGCTGGTATATCCGAAAGACCCATCTTAGGTATTATTGCTTTTTGGTTTTTTTCTTCTGCGGAAAAACTATCAAAGTGTGGCGTTTGGAAAACGCTAAAACCCAACAGAGAACTGCTCTACAGCTGCTTGCAAACTTTATTTGGCATTAAATTAAGCGAAAATTGTTCTTTTCGATTCTAGTAAAACATTTTGGATTTTTTTGTTTGGCTCTCGTTGGACGCGCAACAAACGACAAGGTACACGGAACGGAACAACGGACACACGAACAACCGAACGACTGACAGAACGACAGAGACGAAGGCGAACCGAATGCTTCGACGTTACAATTTTAACTGTTCTTTGGTCTGTCTCGGCTGCACACGATAGAGCCGCTGCTCGGCTGGAAAACGCCACAGCTGAGAGACGGTTAGGCAGCCACCAGGCGAAGGGGGAAGGTATGTCACACGGAGGGTAGGGCTGGTGCACTCTCTTGGTTGTACATTGGATTTAATTTTTGTGGAAACTGCGGCCACAAAGCAGGGAGCATGCAAAGAAATCTTTTTTTAGAGAGATTCGTTGATTCAGGGAGTTACGCGATTTAGTTTGGGTCATATTATATTATTTAAATAATTCAAGTCCACAAAACAACATTTTCTCGCAGTTTTACTGATTTTTCAGTGATTTTCACGATGAATTTTACTGAAAACATTATCTTTATAACTAAAATCTAAAAATCTAACAAGCATTATTTTCTGCAGTTCAACAAAATTTGTAATGCATTTCCTAATGTCTAATTTATAATCGACTATTTCTTTTTAGGGATCTCTCCGATAGAGATCGCCCTGTCGGACCTCACCTTCTTTTACAATATAACCTGTCAAAAGGCAACACAAACACAGCGTGAATTTCAGTTCTCTCTTGCAGCTGTTTCTTATTTACTATGGTTTCCGCTCGCTCTCTTTGTGCCTGCCATTCGCGTTTATCGTCGCTGAGCCTCCCTTATAATTCCCCTTTGTGGCACAGCGGCTTGGCTTGGCTTGGCTCTTGGCTCTCCTTTCCTCCTCGCTCCTTGGCCTTTCCGCACACCTTGATCAGCGATTCCTTTTATGCCCATTCTTGCTTCTAGGCCAAGACGCCTGCAGACTGCAGCCTGCATATTGCCTTTGGCCAGAACGCTCTGCTCTGTGCTCTGCTCTGTGCTCTACTCTCTGCTCTACCCCTGTGATCTCTACTAACTGTTGTTTTCCCTTCTGGTCTGTCCGTCGGGTCTCTCTGCGTTTCGCAGCAGTTCAAGCCGAGGTTCAAAGCAATTCTCTGTCTTCTCTGTTTTTGGGAAAGGTCATAAGGTCCATCATTCCATTCGACGGCTCTCCATATAATTCGTGTGTAACTCTGGGGGGGAAACTATGCAAATTGCCCCCTTAATGCTTTTGATCGTGAACTTTGTTCGGAAATTTCGTACTCTAGGGACTTTGGAGTACATTTGCGGTACTTCATTGCTAGCAGAGAGAGAATATCCCCTCAAAATATGATGATTATCCCAGATATGTCTTTTATACAAATTCATTTTCCGTATCAGATATCTTTAAGTAAAGAACTTCTATTAAAATCTTCCAGAAATCCATTGCTTTCATGGGAATACCTTCATCCCCTTTCTTTGACAATCTCCCCCAATTCCGTATTCACAGTTTTCAAAGAAACCAACAGAAAAAACCACAAAACATCAGTCTTCTCATAAAAACCCACACTCCAAGACCTTGAACTGCAATTATTTTGAAGTTCTTGGCTTCAAAATGAATACAACTTTTACCTACGATGATGGGGACACATGCTATTCGCATTTTGGTGCCATTTCGTTGGGGCTTTCTGTGGTTCTGCGGTTCTGCAACTGCTGTCTTCGCTACTGATTATCCTTTATAGATGGATGCCACGCTGCTCTGAAGGACGATAATTGCTCAGGGAGTGCTCTTTGGCCATCATCATCATCAATGCGCTGGACAGCAACAGCAGCAGCAGCAGCAGGACAGAAGCAGAAGCAGTCTTGACAGCAGATGCAATTTTCAAGATCGGAAGGGATCAAGATCGGAAGAAGCAGTACGGTACGTTAGGTAGGGGCTGTGGGGAACGTAGGGAAACAAGGAAAGCATTTAAATTTTGATATTAAAGTGGAAATGCATATTCAGCATCCTGGCAGCAGGCGTGCGTCCTGGAAATACAGCTGCTGTGTGCCTGTTTTGTGCAAAAAAAAAGGACCAATATATTGGCGAAACAGGAACCAGCGGCAACCAGCAAGGAGCCCAGCGGATCAACCCCAAAAAATTGTCAAAGAGCATAGCAGAAAAGGCGTACATCTGTGGTTGCAGTTTTCGAAACGAAAAAGGACCTGGAAAAAGGGGTCTACACTCATTCGATGTTCTGTTTCGATCGCTCTTTGCTCTGTTTGTTTGCCGATTTCCAGGTGTAAAAATTCCTAGATACAGAAAGGATTTTCAGAGCCACGTGCCGAGGGGCGACCGACGTGCGCCAGTTGCCAGTCGGAGTCGATAGATAATGCTGCTACTCCTTCCATCTACCCCCGACTCCTGTTTCAACTCCATTTATAAATACGCGCCTGTTTATATATTCATATTTTGTCAGCAGTCAGACCCCTCTTCAGGGCAGATGGTGCTTCTTGATGGGGGAGATAGGCCCCAGATACAATACTATCTCCTGCTCTGTTTCTGTTTCGGTTTCTGCTGTTTATTTGTGTGTTTAAATTTAGATTTTTGGCACAAGGGAGGCCCCAAGAAGGCATTTTGCAGAACGCAGTCTTTGGTCTCCCACGAACATCTGCCAACAGCAGAAGTATCTTCGTATCTCAGTCTCAGTCTTCGCTGAAAACCCGCATTTATCTTTTACCTTTGGCCTGACAATTGTCTACATTTTCGAGCATTGTCTTGGAGGATGTCACAGCCACCGAGACGATTTACCTTTGCAGGCAGTTCCTTAACCTCCCTCCAACTCCTCACCGCTGGTGTCCTTTCTGATCCCTGTCACTGTCCCACTGTCCCTGTCCTGTCTTTGGAGAATTGTGTTCTTAGGCAAGCGTTTAATGAAAATGCCAAATGATGATTTTGCACGCCAAGTGAATAGATATATTCCTACCCAAAAGGGATAGATAGATCAACGATTCAAAGTTGTGGGAAATATTATAAGAAAATGTCCAAGAAAATGCCTAATCGATCTCTGGCAAAAGGCAGGATTAACAGATATCAAAGTTCTACCACCAATCGGTAGAAAAAACGAGGGATTAATAGATCAGTTTACAAGCAAAGTTCCACCCACGGTTCCAGACAGAATGGTAAACATTTTTTATCTTTAGATATTTCTCAGATATTTCCATTCCGTCACATTTCGAAGATAACAAAAACCCACACCCTCTACGTTTCTATGGTGGTCTCTTTTCGAATAAAACCTCAAAGATAAACAGAGAATAAAAACAGGGTTACACAAATGATATTTTGATTGAATTTCCCTACACACATATCACATCATATCATATCCATTGAAAGGAAGGGAAGGGGGTATGCTTCTACCCTCTCTATGATCATGCTGTAAGCAAATGTTTGGAGTCCGTCTTCACCTTGGGGAACGACGACAACTCAAAAATGTCTGATAAACCCCATGTCTGGGCAGTAGATAAAAATAGGAAATATATAGAAATAATGAAACGATTTCTAATCATCGGAATGGCATCTAAATTAAATGGGGAATGGAATCTGAATACTGCAAAAAAAAAAGAGGAGTTTCAAGTGTTTCTAGAGATAGAGATACGTTCAAGGGACAGGAAGAGGCCTATGAGGAAGTAGATTGGAACGATTTATATACCAAAACCAAGAGAAATGTTGTATATATATACCAGAATCAAGGGAATGAACAGAATGATGGTATTTATATACTAAAATATACCAGAATCAAGAGAATGATGATATCATATTCCTACTATTAATATTTACTTCTCGGCAGATGTCAGGCAGATCCCTTAGACAGCTGAGAATTTTGTCGATCCACCGATAACCGATCAATATCCACCACATACATAATTAAGTAAAAACTGTAGCAAAAGCCGAAAATGTTTAATTAGAAAACGACATATGCAAACGCCAGCAAGAAACGAAGAAAGGGAAAGGACGGATCCCGATCCCAAGGAGTTTTGTATAAATAAAACCCGAACTAATCCCAACAGGACAGGACAGGACACAAAGGGGAATTGAAGAGAACCGAATTGCGCAAGCACTTGAGAAACGAGAATGGAGAATGGAGGAGGGAGAGGCATACAGCAGAAGCATATCGTATTCGTATTCGTATTCTCTGTGTTTCCCTTCTCCCTAGTACCTGGTACCCAGTACCCGATCGAAAACAGGGGATAATGGTAGTAGAATCCATGAATCCCTATAGATCTTCGATCGATATATAACAAAACTATTCAAAACGTTTTGTTGCTGAAGGAATCGGTTATGATAGAGACAAAAAGATGTTTTAGATCTGAGAATCTTAGTTTTTCATCTGAGAAAACCAATTTGATCCTTAAATTTAAGGTTTCTTTGGAAATATTAGCTAAATATTTGAAGATAAATAGTGATATTTCTAGGAACACAATGGTTATGTATCTACCAATTTTCTTAGAATTCTGAGTTCTTCTCAGTTAGAGTATCCTTTAGTCGATATACTTATCCGTATAATTGCTTCTTCTCCTCCAATTTTTTGGGATACCTGCCGAGACAGCAGCAGTTGGTTTTTCTCTGCATGCATCTTTGCCTCTGTCTCGATGGAAGATCTAACAAAAAGGGAATTCGTTTGAGGGATGCATTTGGCAGCAGCAGCAGCAGCCTTAGCTTCTACTTCCCATCATATCCGTATCCGTATCCGGATCCTCCTTCCTCCATTCGCGTCCTTATGTGCATACGCTAATCAAATATAATCGAGAGAATCGAAGAGAAATACCCGCCAAAAATCAACATATGCGATCGAGGATCGCAGGATCGCGGGATCGAAGGGAAACGGCATTCCGTTAGCAGGAAAATATTGGATTGTACTGTGTGTTATGTTGGCCAAATGTTTGCCTTTTTTTCATCAGGGGTTTCAGCTTACACAGTTTTTCCATAGCAGTTTTTTCCCGCCTGGAAAACTGGAAAAACTCCTCATCTTTCGCAGATACAAACAGGACATTTGGCAAGTCATAGAGAGAGAGAGGCCGGCCACAGCATGTGTCTTTGTATGTTTCATGGTCAAAAGGAGAGTTCGAGTTCGAGTTCCAGTTATCATCCTACCTGCGCCCAGAGCGCCTGCCTATTGGAGGTTGCTTCATTGTTCTGATCCTTCTTCGTCCTTTCCTTGGGCCATAAACTTCTATAATTTATTGTCTACAGCTGCATGGGGAATATCTTAGAGAATAATTGAAACTGATTTTTGATGGAAGAACATACATAGACTATGGACTTGTGATGATGATGTGGTAAGAAGAGCAGGTATCCTTAGCAGTTCATGTTGCATCCCCCGTTCATTGCACCTGTAAGATTGCATTCGAGTTCGCGCCCTTCGTTGAAGACTCTTGTCTATAGCCCTGTGAGAGAATTCTTCGACTCTATTCCTTTATTTTTTTTTTTATTTTTCCCACTTCTATTTTGTGACTTTTTGGGGGTATCTAAGCTGCTTAAGAGTCTGTTGTCCCTATATTCTTATAACTTGAGGAGTAAACTCAATGATAACTCACTGCTTATAGCTAAAGGAAAACTCTCATAGTCTGTATTTCACTTGTGCCTCTATAAGTAGCTCAATTGATGGTTGATCCTACCTTTACTGTTCCCCCAAACTGTATTTAATAACTATTTATGACTTATGGGACCCTTTTGCTTTCTTAAAATTTTGATTATAACGAAACTCCCTGCGAGCTCATATGTTTTTGATTAGATTTTTCTTTTTCTCAAGTAGAAAATAGATTCATTAATCGTATAAAATTATGTGGGCATGGCTAAATGTATAGCTAATAATATTCCACGGAATATCAAAATCGAGGAATATGTTTTTGATTAGATTTTTCTTTTTCTCCCAAATTTAGATATTCTAGTCGAGCCTTAGATCCTTAAGAAAGTATCATAACAGTATACGTGAAAAAACAATCGCCACAGCCAAGCACCGGCAAGGTGCCATCTCTAAGGGCGAAACAGCTGTTCACCTGCCATGTGTCCGCCCTTGTATGTGTATTGGTGGTGGGAAATGAATGGGAAGGTCACAAACCTTATTGGAATGTCCCCAAAGTCTCCAATTGCACGATTTAAGAACTTGCAAAACGATTATCAGAAGATATTCTTATCATTGAACCAACCTCATACACCCCCCCCCATAGCTTACCGAACAGCCCCCCTTTTATGTCCTCAACAACAAACGGCTAAAGCCGCTTCGGAACATATTCCCATGAATTCCTTTAAAGTCTACATTTATAACGGGCTTGGACTTACCTATTTTACTAGCCGACTGTCCCATTGTTTACTATAATCACTATATCCGCTTTGATATCAAAAAGGCACAAAATGACAACAACAACAACAGCAAATACACATTTACAATTTCTTTGGCATCGAATTTTCAGATGGCCGTCGGCCTTTGCAATTTTCGCGTACGCACTGTATCAACTCGATGCCTATAGCAGGCGGAGGAGCACATTATCCGAGCTATTTAGTTTAGTTTTAAAACATTTTAAAGCTTTTAATTGGTGTTTGCCGGTTTTGTGAGGCAGGGATTTATCGGACTTATCGATGAGAAATCTAACTTAACCCACGAAGCCCCCGTATATTTAAACAGGTGCACAACTAGAGTTAAATCGCGATTTGTAAATTTTTTTATAAATTATTCTTGTAGATCTATACTATCCTTCTTCTTTAGTTACAAAAAAACTGCGATATCTTTCACCTGAACTACGCTAAAATTCTTCAAGTTTCATTATTTTCGGGATATGTATTTTAATACCCACAAGTCGAATATCGGTTAATCGTTCCTTGTCCATGATCGGAAATCGTATTCCTCGATTTTGATATTCGGCTTAATATTGCAAGCTAGATACGATCTTCAGCCTTGAACACGTAAATTTATCTGATTGATGAATCAATTTTCTACAAGATTGGCTAATTCTAGAGATTCTTTTTTGCTGTATAGTTTATAAAATAAGGAAAGGAAAATACCAACAAAAAGAGAGCAATTCCCAACAATCGAACATTTCGATATAAAACGACATAATGACAGCCCTGGTTGCACAAAAATACTGACTAGTATTCTTCAGAAGAATGCATGCGAATCAGGGTGACCGTTTACGGTATTTTTAATACTTTTCAGTATTTTCTGAGGTCAAAATTGAACCGACCTATATTTAGTCAATTTCATTTTCAACGTTATATAGAAATCCAATAAAAGCAAGGATTTAAATTAAACCAATCAAGTAGAAAATAGATTCATTAATCGTATAAAATGATGTGGACATGGCTAAATGTTCTATATAGCTAATAATATTCCACGGAATATCAAAATCGAGGAATATAGAACTTGAATAAGTCAGTATATTTACGGTATATTTTGCAAATGAGTTAGTATATTTTGGTATTTTTCTGCGGGTCGGTCGGTTCCGCATAATTCCATAAAAAAATAATTGAAAAATATGGCATAAAACGCAGTTTTTAATTGTAAATATTCTGTTGTTTTAAGTGGTTTGATTGCCGACAAGCCACGGGCACAGCAAAGTGTTGGAATACAGATTTCGCCTGCAGCTGGAGATAAGAAAAAAGCTGGGGGAAAATGGCGGACCCTCTGAGCCTCTTGCGGCAGTACAACATAAACAAAAAGGAAATCATCGAACGGGAAAATCAAATCATATTCGGTGAATTCTCCTGGCCCAAGAGCGTGAAAACAAACTACCTCAAATATGGGTAAGTCTGCGTATATTTCCCTCCAAAAAGTGCAATATGCCAACGATGCAAATTTTTGCGTTTACTTATTTTGCAGTTCGGGAAAGAAGGGCGCTCCACGTGAATACTACACGTTGGAGTGCCTACTGTATTTGCTGAAAAATGTTATGCTCCAGCACTCGGTGTATGTGCGTCAGTGTGCTGCCGAGGATATACCCGCTGTGAATCGGCCGGATCGAAAGGAACTCTTGGCCTACCTCAATGGCGAGACGCCCACATGTGCCAGCATCGACAAGAGTGCTCCGTTGGAGATACCCACGCAGGTGAAACGAACGGCGGATGGCGAGGCCACCAGCGGGGAGACGGCCGCCAAGAAAGCGCGCTTCGAGGAGACGCAAGTGCAGAAGGTGCGCGAGCAGCTGGCCGCCCGATGGGATGTGAATCAAAAGGAGACGGCCGTCAATATGGACAACATCAAGTCACTGTCGGAGACTATGTCCGTGGAGAAGATTGCCGCCATTAAGGCCAAGCGTTTGGCCAACAAAAGGACGACCATTAAGCGGACGGACAACGATGAGGCGATGGGAACAGATCTGCGTGCCATTCTGGACTACGATGTAGACTCCACCAAGGATATCATTAGCAGGGAAAGGCAATGGCGCACGCGCACCTCCATTCTGCAGAGCACGGGAAAAGTGTTTGCCAAAAACATATTCGCCATGCTGCAGGGCATCAAGGCTCGCGAGGAGGGACGCAATCGTCCGCAGGTGCCGAATCCAATCAAGATGCCCGAACCGGCAAGGATATCCAAGCCACAGCCGCAGCTCTCCCAATACAATCGTTACGATCAGGAGCGTTTCAACAGGCAAAAGGAGGAGACCGAGGGCTTCAAAATCGACACACTGGGTACCTATCATGGCATGTCGCTCAAGTCCGTGACGGAGGGCTCTCTGGCGCAGCGCAAGGCCCAGGGCGGACCGGGCTTGCCCGGCGCAGGACCGGCAGCACCGGCGGGGGCAACCGTCAATCGGCCAAAGGAACTGCTGCCCACAGCGCAGGCGAGGCAGCTGCCCGCCAATGGGCCACAGAAGCGACCATCGCGCACACCCATCATCATTATACCTGCGGCCAACACAAGCCTTGTTACCATGCTCAATGTGAAGGATATACTGCAGGAGTTGCGCTACATATCCAACGCGGAGAAGAAATTGAAGGGCTGCCCGCGTGATAGCGAGGTTTTGCTGCAGGTGCGACGATTTCGCTTGCTCTTACATCAATATTTTGTATTAATCTTTGTACTTTTGGGCCTTAGCGAAAACGAAACAATCAGACCGTGTCGTATCGCGTGATTGATAATCCCATCAAGCTATCGCAACAGGACTGGCAGCGTGTGGTGGCTGTTTTTGTGATGGGTCCGCAATGGCAGTTCAAAGGCTGGCCCTGGGATGGCAATCCCGTGGAGATATTCTCAAAGAGTGAGCCCATAATATTCATATTTATATTTGCGAGAACTAAACCTCCTTTTTCCACTGCAGTTTGCGCCTTTCACTTGTGCTTTAGCGAGCTGAAACTGGATGCCAATGTAGAGCGTTGGTCGGTAACGCTGCTGCGTCTCTCCCAAAACAAAAGGCATCTGGATCGTGCGGTTCTAAGCAAATTCTGGGAAACACTTGACAAGTAAGGGTCCCCTTCTCTCTTGATTTATAAAAGTAAATGTATAATCATTGCATTTCTTTTGCAGATATATGGCCAAGTATAAGCCCGATCTGAGGTTCTAACCCCCAACATAACTATTCTGTTTAGTAATCTTTACTGCAATGACACGAGTACGTAGATTTAGACCGTTGAGCCCCTGCCCCCGCCCCTGTACACTCTCGATATTCTTGAACATCGCCCTCAAATATTCTTCTGTCACTATTTTTGTAATAAACAATTGCACATTTTACATACATACATACATATATCGCCAGAGTCGCCAGAATATGGAATGCACTATAGCTTCCTTTTGTTCCGCTTCCTTTACAAATGAGGAGTGGAATTACTAAACGTTGATAGACCATACCCATACCCGCGCGGACCCTTAGCAGTTAAGTCACACGTTTTGTTGTTCGACTAGTAAGATGTAAGCAAAAAGCAGTAGAATTCCAGTAAATTGTATACATAAATTAGTTATAATAAAAAGTTATAAGAAAATTAACAATATTGCCAGTCAATGCCGATGGAAGTCTATTGAATCAAGGCTTAAAAGGATAAAGAGAAGTGATCATTTTCGAATGGTTGAAATATTTGTATAACCTCCGATTATATTTTGCGTTATAGAAATAATTGTGGCACCATTGACAGAGAGAGCTGTTTCAGTTAGTATTATTATTACTATTAAATGTTAGCGGTTTAAATAAGAAAATACTATTTCAGAAACTAAATTCTATTGAAAGGATATTCCCGGTCCTTTTGGGAAAGAGCATCACACCAGGGCGCTCTTCCGGGATGCATTCTGGGCCGCCTTCTTGGCCGCCTTGAGGGTGTTGTACATCAGCATGGTGACGGTCATGGGTCCAACGCCACCAGGCACTGGGGAAATGTGTCCAGCCACTTGGCGAACCTCTGCGCAGGAAATGAAAGGGAAGACATTGGATAGATGGAAACATGGAGGATGGTCTGGCCGTACTCACCCTCAAAGTCCACATCGCCCACCAGCTTGTCGTTGCCGGTCTTCTCGTCCTTGATGCGATTGATGCCCACATCGATGACACAGGCGCCCGGCTTCACCATGTCCTTGGTGATGAGGCCCGGCTTGCCAACAGCCACCACAATGATGTCCGCCTGGCGACAGTGAATGGCCAGCTCCTTGGGCGGCGTATACCTGTGACAGATGGTCACCGTGGCATCCAGCGCCTTGGTGGCATTCTTGCCATCCGAATGCATGAGAATGGCCAGAGGCAGGCTGACATTCTTGGAGCGCCCCACCACAACGGCGTTACGGCCGAACGTCTCGATGTTGCAGTGCTCGAGGAGCGTCTTTACGGCCAGCGGTGTGGCCGGCACAAAGCCCTCCATGTCCAGGGCCAGGCGGCCCATATTGATCTCATTGAAGCCATCCACATCCTTCTCGGGCGCCACAGCATTGCAGATGGTGCGCTCGTTAATTTGCTCGGGCACCGGCAGCTGGACAAGCACTCCCGACACACTATCATCCCTGTTCAGTTCTCCGATCAACTGCAGCAGTTCTTCCTCCGTGGTAGTAGCGGGCAACCGCTTCGTTTCGCTGGATATGCCCACCTCCTTGCAGGCCGTCATCTTATTCCTAACATAGATCTCGCTAGCTGGGTCCTCGCCCACTATCACAGCCGTCAAATGGGGCTGGGGATTGCCAGCGTTCACAAATTGTGCCACTTCCTCGTTCAGCTTCAGGCGAATTTCTTGGGAGATCACCTTGCCGTCAATGATTTGAGCCATGTTGCTGCAAGAAGCGGAAAGAACAGCGAGACGGTTAGGGGGTTCATGCCGTAGGAATGTCGCTAGAGATAAGGTGCTGCTGGCTCTCTGCTGCTGAAGGGGAATACCCAGAGCATTGCATTACTGTAGGTAATTCCCCCCACCGGTGATTCACCCTTGTTTATTAGGCTGGAACAAACTTATTGGATGCAACTTATTTCAAGGGAACTCCCCTTTCTCGGGCTATGATAATCTTATATTTATAATTAAACTATGTGAAAATGATATCATCATCAATCTACAATCGGAATTAAGCCTCTCAAAAAATACGTGACATCCACGGTATGCATTGTTTGTGTTTTCCTCGTATTTTCGAATTTTTATTTTCTGATACAAATATAGTGTATTTATTTTTCTTATAGTCACGGGCGTATATGTTTCATTACGATTAGGCATAAAAACTTAACTAGTAATATATTGATTTCTCTGATTGATTCTTTCTCTGTAGCGCAGTAAATTCTAATCGGAAGTAAGCAGGGCCGATGCCTCCGAGTCGACCATCTCCAGGGCCAAGACAAAGGTGCTATACTCCACACACTTGGCATTATTGAGAATATAGTCGAGCATTGCCGCTGCGTCCTGCCAAAAGAAACTGAATCGCTCCATATGCGAAATACGTGCCAAATGCTTCCACTTGGGTTGATGGGCGTCGGGTCCGCTGCCCATCGGGTTGTTTAACAGTGTCTTCAGCTTATCGAATCGCTTCTTGTTGCTCAACAGCAGCTGAAGATTGTATCTGGGATCGATGCTTGTTTCCACCTCCGTCTCGATGACAATTTCATTGCCCCCCCATTCCATTTCGCGGCTGTGCTCTTCCAATTCCGTTTTGGGGTCCAGCATCTCGCTTTTGATCTCTAGGGCTGCCTCGCTGCTCTCATCGGAGGAGGTGTCTTGCTCCTCTTTGATATTGTTGGGTACCCAGGTCATGGCCGAATCATTCTTCTCCGAATACACCTTGTCCAGCAGCTGAAGCACCTTTCCGTCGCCCTTGGAACGCGCCAGATCCATCGGCGTAAAACCGGCCGCATTGCGCGACATTAGTATGTCCGAAAGGGTCGTGTCCTGCGAATCCACAATGAGCACAATCAGTGCATGGCTCTGCTCAAGCACCGCCATGTGGAGGGCATTGTTGCCGTCTTTTGTGTTCGACACACTAATGGAGGTGCGATCGTGATTGATCAGCTTCTTGGCCACATCGTAATTATTCTGCCGGATGGCCATATGCAGCGGCGTCAATCCATCGTCATTTTTGAGCGTCAGGTCGAGCCTTACGCTGGTCTTGCCACCCTTCAGGAAGCTCTCAATGCAGGACATACGCTCCTCCTTGACGGCCAAATGTAGGGGCGTATTCCCTGCATGATTCTGCTGATTGGGACTACATCCAAGGCTCAGCAGTGGCCGTATATAGTATTCGCGATCGTGCTGGCAGGCCACATGCAGAGCACTATCCCCATCCGCATTGAGGGCATTGTTCGCCAGATCATGCAGCTTGAAGTACTTCATCACCTCAATGGTTCGGATGGCCTGCTTTAGCTGTCCGTCTGTCCGCTGGCTGATGATCACCTCGTGCAGCAGCGTGTCGTTGTTGTCGTTCCGCAGGGCGTGTTCGGTGAACATTTCCTCCACCTGCTTCCGCGAGCTGTCATTTGGTGACCGCAGATGCGCCTCGTAGATCTTGAAGATTGCACTCAAAAAGTGTGGCGTCCAATTCCGGTTGGGTGCTGCCGTTGGGACAGCCGGTCGCTCCGCTGCCCGGCCAGGGCCATCTGCCTCGAGGGCGCCCATGCAAATCGGCATGAGTTCTACGGACTGCGTTTCGATCAGCTGGCGGAAGTCTTCCGAGGTGATCAGGTCATTCAGGACCGTTTCCCGTCCAAACTCCTGGCTGATGGTCTGATCTTGGTACGTGAAGTGCGTTCCCCCCATGGGCACTTCGTGTCCCTGAGGCACTCCCAGGGGCTGGTCCAGAGCCAGTGTCCTGGGCAGGTCCCCAGAGTTCTGTGCACTGCCGCCGGAGTTGCTGTTGGTCGCAATCGAACAGGTGCGCCGGCGTTTTCGCGAGACGATAGCATCACGTGGCTTGTAGCGGAACGGCAGTGATGGGTAGGAGCGCTCATCGTCCGAGGGTCGTATCAGCTCAATGGAGACATTCACTTCCCTGTCGACGTCCTTGTCCTTGTAGGCGGGCGTCTGGCAAACGATGGCATACTGATGATGAACATCCGATTCACGGAACTTGGCATACGCCTCCCACACAGGCTCCCCGTCTTCGTCCTCCTCGAAGAAGCGCACCTTGATGTTCTTCTTGCTGACCTTCTCCACGAGGAGGATGAGCTCATCGTTGCCCATCACAGAGCCGGTCGGCTTGCTCAACCGCACGATGCGCAGCTCTCCCGTTTGGGCAGACTTGCGATTGTTGATAGCATTACTGAAAACGGGGTGGGCAATGGGCACCCAATTGCCATTGTCCTCGATTTTGTAGGCCTCAAAGCAGAGGCGCACCTGGAAACGCACCAAAGTACCACAAAGTGAGTATCGAACGAAAGCGAGTTCCTTTTGGGGCTGTACCATACCTGATTCAGATTCATAACCTTGGCCTCGTCTTCTGTCTCCTTTTCCAGCTTCTGTACCTCCTTGGTGGACAGCTCGCGACGCTTCATTTCGAACACCAGGCGATCCCGCTTCTTTTTGAAGAGCTCTTCGAAAATATACTTCTTGGCCGTGTGTATGATGCCCATGTTGATGAACTGAGCCACATAGCCGCGGTCCTTGGACACGTGCAGGTCGTGCGGATCGCACACATCCCGGTCCTCCTTACGCACCACCAACTGGTGTGAGTGCGGACTTTCGAGGTTCGTCTGGAAGAGACTGCACCGTATCACCGCCGGCCCGTCGTAGTTGCAGAGCGTCACCTCTGGAAACGTTTTCGGTGTGCGCTTCGAGTTGGCCCCGTTGAGCGAGCCATGTGTTCCGTGCATTTCGCTCTTGTATCGAAAGCGAAACTTTTCCACCGGTTGCTCCACGATGCGCAGGGCAGCGGGCATGTGCCCGAACTCCGTTTTGGCCACCAGGCCGCCGACGCCCCCATTGGTTCGATTATAGCCAAAGTTTTGTGTTGTGTCGGGGGGGGCCTGGGCGTAGTATGGATGGTCCACATACATGTTTCCAAAACTCGTGGCAGTCGTCAAATTGCGGGCGTCAACAACAAGGTTGCCATTCAACATCTGGTATGGTAAACTCTGCAGTGGCGGTTGAGGTGAGTTCGCCTGTGGTAGATTTAGATTTGCGAAATCATTTTGCAGCGCCACCGTTTCGGGGGAATGTGATGGCGACATTACGGATGATGGCGAGTTTCCACTGCTATATCCACTCGTGCAGGAGGCTTCGTTCATGTACTGAACATTCTTTCCCTTGTCCAAATCGAAGATATTGCTCATTTTAGTTAATCACATATACACTGGCTGTATGTATCTATTTGTTTTAGAAATTGCGTCTTGCGTAAAAAGATCGAGATCGACCGTAGCGCTCGAGTATCAAAACGAAAATGAATCCGTGACGGTTGGCTTTTCGAAGCGATGTCGAATGCTCCTCCTTTCGGTTTAGGTACTTCCCCGACGTTGATTGGGCGCTCGGACGGGGAAATTATCTTCCAAAGAGAGAGAGAGAGACAGAGAGATAGGGGGGCGCAACACCACAGTATAGGCCGCCACGTCAGGTGACTCATGGGTTTTTCAGCAGCACATCCAGCACCGTGTGGTTTTGTTTTTGTCAGTTGAGGTTTTAATGCGAATAAATTGTTTACATATAGAAATCACACTATCAACGTATTGAAATTCGCTCGCAAGCGCGCAGACTCGCACATACTATGCATATATCTATATATATATATATATGTATGTATATTCTAGGTAAATATATACGGGATTTGAAACGCGAACGTGCGGAGATCGGAGAAGTACGAGTCGCAGCAACTGCACAACACAAAATGAGCGAGCTGAGCCGTAAAAACAAGTAATCTCGCTCTCCGCCCGACCCATTCGGCTGATAACAGGTTTCAGTTGCGGGCGCAGAGCTTTTTGGGGGCGTAGCGCAGCTTTGTACTTGTTAAAGGAAGAGGGCATAGGAATATCAGGGAGTATAATGTATTTAGACAAAATACAAGCAGAGCTTAATTTGAATATCTTATTCAACACACTGCTCACTCACCAGAGTTGCACTCTAGTCTGGATACACACCCGGTGGCAACTCTGCACAAGCGCACAGCTGTTCGTCTAGATATGTAATTTTCTTTTTATATCACGTTTTCTGGAATTTACTAAATTGTACCCACCTGTTCACCAATACTTTTGTTACATATCTGCGCCCGGGCACAGCCCAAGAGCTGACAAAGCATTTAAACATGCTTCACGTAGGATTTAACATTTAAATAAGATAAGTAGAACGGTATCGAACTTGACCCACAGGTGATAAACTTATAAATGATTTTCACACGCGACGGAAAAAAGCGAAATGGTTGCCGGGACTTATATGTACATATGTATATATAATATGGTTTTTACTATAGCTCCTTTGTTTAGAGGAAAATTTGTATGACTAAGGTAACGGCACGGCACCCTTGATCCTGAACAAGAATTATACGACATATGGTGTGCGTGGGTGTGTGTGTGTGTGTGTGTCGTGTCTGTTTCCATGTGTGAATCACGTTATCAGTGATTGTTTATTTGTATACAAAATTAGCTAATTTCAGGTCCAGCTGCATGTCTGGGAGGGTATCAGCATGCCAGGTTTAAAAGTACCCATTCCCAGACGTAAAAAAATATATTTTTTGCACATCAGCAAGTTGTTAATTAATTTTGATTTGTTTTTCACTTGCACTGTACCTTTTGAGATTCTGGAAAATTTCCCTGGGGAAAAGAGTAAGACTGAACTATTGGATTGCACCAGACGGAATGATTTGTTTCACCGAATATTCTTCGATATGCCCCCACACGTGTTGCTAGGCATGCACAATACATTTTGGATACAAGCTTTCGCTCAAGCGCTCCAGAAAGAGACGGAGACGTCGCGACTTGAAGTTTGGCACGATCAGCTATTTCACTCAACCCGAAACACTCAAACACGTTCTGTAAAAAGTTAATGCACCCGTAAAGGGAACGTTGGAAAATTTCGTTCTATAACTTTAAACACGAGCTATTTTCCGGCCAGTTGTTTTTCTCCTGCGGATGACGAAATTCGGAAGCACGATTACCGCGCAACAGTGCAGTCGGCTGCCTCTTTGTGACGTCTATTCGATCCCTAGGGGGTCGGGCTCGGCTGTCTTGGACTGATAAGCCTTTGATGCCAATCCCTCAGAGTCACGCTATACCTATTGGGGGAGCGAGGGGCGCCTGGTAACTGATGATCTTTGTTTAGCTAAAGGCAAACAGCAGCCATGCTCTCCGGCAGGCGTCATTAATAATGTTGTTCCCATGTAAAGATTGCATTCGATTTTGGGTTGAAAAACATGTTATTTTCGAACAGAAAACCCAGATAAGCAAAGGAAAGTGCAAGTGAATGGAATGCACGTAAATTAATGTCATGTGCAGAGCTAAATATGTAAATTTACGCAAAAAACCATTTTAAACTTACCTTGTGAAGCGCATTTTGAAGAAATTTTAGTATGTATTTTTTGGATTTGATTTACAAAGGGAAAATTGACTTATTGGTTTATGTTGTTCGGTTTAAACTTGTTAATTAACTTTGAGCTGCTACAGAAATTCCCTTGTTTCACTTGCACTTGGAGCTTTTGAGTTTAAGTATTTGAAAACTGCGGGCTGCAGCGGTTTTTATATGCTTTTTTAGTACGTTTTTTGCGATACCGAGGTATCGAAAAGAATCGTGGGCAAAAAGGTGTGAAAGTGAACTAAGTAGAAAAATACCAAAAGAGTATTATTTTTAGTACAATTTCATCGGTATATTTAGAACATTAGACGGTATATTTCAGTAGGGTCAGGCGGTGTGTTTTATCAATTTTATCAATCTATTAAACTTCATTTTCAAAGATATATTAGAGAACAAATGGTAGAAACTTCTATACGCAGGTTATTTGGATTTTCGCCGTCAAATCGTACATTCCAACAAATTGGATTTTAATGCTTTACCTCATTCACTTTCAAAAAATTTCTATTTGGCGCGCACAACTCGTATCCAGTCGATAGTGTTGATAACCGAACTTATATCGGGTAAGGAAATCCTTTAACCGGTATATTCCAAACTCACTTACGTTGGAACTGTTTTTTGTAGACCTTTTTTGATTACACCTTGTTTTAGACACAATAAAATTCGAAATAGTTTTTAAAAGTAGATAATATTGTGAAACATTCATTCATCAATGCCCTAAAATTATGTGGGCAAAGCTAAACGTTTTTTTAAATCAGTTTTAGTTCAATCTAGCTACTAATGTTTGACGAAATATCAAAATTGAGCAATTTGGTTTTCAATCCTTAACGGAGAACGATTAACCTATTATGAGCCAACTATTATGAAATAATGAAAATTTAATAATGTTAGCGCAGTTCAGGTGAAAGAAATCGTAGTTTTTTTTTAAGTTCAGAGGAAATATGGCATGGATCTACAAGAAAAATTTACAATCATTAATATTTTTCGCCATTTACCTCAAGTAGCTGAACTTTTTAAATAGAGGGGGCATAAGTGGACTAAGTTCGATTTTTCATCATACGAGACGCTATATTGTTTTTGAGGAACCAAAATTGAGGCAAAAACAATCAAAGTCAAGTATTTAAAATAAGCCAGTCAAGTAGAAAATAGATTCATTAATTGGATAAAATTAAGTGGGATTAATTAATAATTGGAAATTAAGTTCCCCGGAATATCAAAAACGAGAAATATGTATTATACGACTTAAATCCGTCAGTATATTTACGGTATATTTTTTGAATGAGACGGTATATTTTGATATATATTTCTGAGGGTCGGACGGTATGATTAAACGATAAATCCACGGTCCCACTGACACCAAGTCGCAAAATAAATAAAATTAACTAAAAGTTTCAAATTGTGTATGATTAGCAAGAACCACCGAGGACTTGTCCTGCCATGCAGTGAGACGTTCTGCGAGAAAAATGAACTCACAGTCAAAGAGGAAATCTTTTCCCTTCAATCCCCCGCAGCCGGGAGTCGCCATGCAGTTTGGCTTCAATGCGAATACAAATTTCAACATTGAGACTGAGTGCAGCAAGTGGCCACAGCACAAACGAAAGTCCGAGCAACAGGAGACCGTGCTGTGAGTATCCGTATCAACAACTTCAATCCCCGCCAGACACTAACGACAATCCGGTTTTTTAGCCCACCGAAAATGCTGATTACAGAGGAGCGGATCACACAGCACTTCAGTGGATTGCAGATTTCGGGCGACTCGAAGGGCGTCGTCGGCAATTGTGCGGGCAACAACAACAGCGCCTCGATCGTCACCGGCGGCCTGGCCACCGACGATATACCCTCCACCAGCACTGGCAAAACGCACCATCACCCGAATCCAGCCTATCAGATGGCGGCCATGGAACTGGAGCAGAAACTGCGAAATGCCAACCGAATTGTGATCTGTGATGAACTGAAGCCGGGCTCTGTACCGGGCCCTCTGGCGCCTGGTGTCATACCCCGTGAATGGCTCATCAAATCGGTTCCCCGTCCCTGCACAGCCCTCGTGCCATGGCAGCCATCTCCCCTCCAAATCCCGATGCCTGTGCCCAAATTGCCGTCACCGATGCATCTGCTGGCCCCTACACCGCCTCTCCCTGGAGAGGAACTCGACGACTATGACGATGATTTGGAGTTCTTTGAGAACAACAATACTTGCAATGTGAATTTAAACAAGTCTGACGAGCATATGGACGAGGATCTGTAGCCATAGCTGGAAGCCTAAATATAAACGAGTAGATCTGTATGTTTGCAAGTGCA
This sequence comes from Drosophila persimilis, assembly GCF_003286085.1. Classification (NCBI taxonomy): domain Eukaryota; kingdom Metazoa; phylum Arthropoda; class Insecta; order Diptera; family Drosophilidae; genus Drosophila; species Drosophila persimilis. Next base: position 28,467,064 of record NW_020825288.1, on the reverse strand, counting down.
GCAGGAGGGTTTAATCGCATGTAAAGAATTCTCATTGCTCCTCAACTCTTTATGTTTGTTTACACCCTTGCAGAGGGTACCGTACCACTATTTAAGGAACTACCGTTCTGCAAGGGTATCAAGCGCCTCGGATACCGATGATAATGATAGCCCTTTTTCATGTCACTCTTCAACTATTTTGTATTACTATTTAAAATAGATGTATGTGATTTTATCTAGCTGGAGATATCTGTGGCAGTGGATTTGTTTGTGCTTCTGTTCGAATAAAGTAAAGCCAAAATAAATTTTAGTACAGGGTCTTTAATTATCTGCGATAGATCTTCTGACAAAGAGCAGCATGAGCGTGTCCGCTCATTACTAATCCTTGTGGCGTCTGCTAGCTAGCGCACCTAAGCAGTGGAGGAAATGCGAAACAAATAGTTCATGGTGTAATCTGGAGGAGCACTAGGCCCATAATATTTATCTAACTTTCCAACTCTCAAAAAATAATGTTTTATGAGAGAACGAAAATAGTTTTTATCACCTCAACCTGATGGTACAAGTAATACGTTTATTGCCCTCGAATATAATTTCCATAGTTCGAAGACAAACAAAACGATTAACTTTTATAAACTGCATATGTTGTTTTATGGCCGTATTGTTTTCAAATTAGGCGCGAACTGGGGTTTCCAGACCATTCCAGGTATTTCTACCAAATTCAGGTACCCGCGCGATTCAAATCGGTTATTGGCTCTCTTCAAATCGGCTATGACCCTCTTTTCGTTCTCTTTGAATCGGGTAGCAACAATGAGACTCATTCCACTTTTACCGTTCTCAGCATCAAATTTTTATGAGCGTTTGTTGCGAGCAACATGGGCACGGATACCCTACGGAAAAGGATATTATAGAATTGAGGAAATGTTTGTCATCTCAGGCTCCAATATATGCAAAAACTAGTCAGTCAATATAACAATTTACCAAGAATGGTCTCAGGATCAGGATATACATAAATATATCTAGGAAACTAATCAAATGCATAAATAGGTCTAAAGCATATCAATCTGAGAAAAGGTCTTTATTAGGGTATACAAAAGAGCATATTTGGTTGACAAGCAACAAGTCAGCATGTACGAAATGTCGTGACATTCCATACTCACCTACATTGCCACTGTTTTTCGTTTTATACTCAATACAATAAAAAGCAGTACTTAAAGGCAGTTAATCTTGCAGAAAATTTATTCACTAATGGCATAAAATTATATGGGCAGAGCTAATGGTTTTAGTTAATCAGCATTATTCAACGGAATATCAAAATCGAGCAATGAGAACGTTAACTCACCTACGTTTTAATTGCTTGACCTTCTTCGCTAAAACTCTTTTTAGACAAAATTCAATAAAATGCATTAGTTATAAACCAGTTCATCTTGTAGAAAATTGATCTATCATTCGCATAAAACTATGTTTTCAGGTATGGAAGTCCTGGCTAGCTAGTAATATCAAATCGAATATCAAAATCGAGGAATATGATTACCTGCCAGGGACCGCAAGTGATTAACCCGTTGTCGACCAGAGGGTATTAAAACACACTCCAGGAAAATGTTTAAATTTTAAGAATTTACGTGTAGAAAGATATCCTGATAATTATTTTTTTTACGTAAATAGAAACTATGTGCGTACGAGAAGATCTCGCAAAAAGTATGTTTTCCGCGGTTTACCTCAAGTCGTTCAACTGTTAAAATATAGGGGGCTGGGTGGGTTAAGCCGCTCGCTATAAATACGAAGCACCCCTGAAAGAACCGCAATAGTCATGGTGGAAAATTTGAAGAGAGCGTACCGATGCGCCAAGAATCGAAGAAGATAAAGTTAAATATTGATTAAAATTTCTGCTACAAAAATATATATATGTAATTATATATTGTAAATGTCTTTAATTTAAGTGATATAAATCAAATATATATGTGTAACGTTTAATATTTTAATACGCGTCAAAGTACAACGAGTGAAGCTAACCGCACACACACAAAGAAAAACGGGGTACTTTGCGAGCAAAAATAAAAAACAACCACACAAAAAAATTGGAAAACTAAAGAACGCTGCGTAATAGACGGTGGTGTACATAAAAGAGTTTAACAAAAATCCGAATCAGTTGAAAGTGTGATTTTTTTGAGCCTTTGTCTGTAAGTGAAGAGAAAGCTTTAAGCGGAATTACATATAAATAAATACGAAGCCAGCCCGTCGCCATTTTGAAAGTGATTTTACAATACATACACAAAAACACATACACACACACACATTCAGCGAAAAAGCCCCTCATCAAAATCTGAGAAAATCAACAAAACCAAACCAACATTTCCGTAACATTTTAATGTGAACCAACAAACAAAATCAAGGCAACTTTTAATCCAAAAAAACGAAAATTCAAAACCGTTTTGTATAATTGAAATCTGTATAACAAAAGTGGCTAAGAAAATCCCCGCAGCCTGCAGAGCGAGAAAATCGATAGCTGCGACACACACGTATACATATACTATACAGTGGAAACCCGTAGTGGAGCAAGCGAGATAGCACTAGCAGCATCAGCACATTCGTGTGAAGAGGAGGTCTACAGCAGAAAAAGTAAGTCGCAATTGTATGGGTTATCGGTATGAGTGCGAGTGGGATTGAGAGTGTATGCATGAGCGCGCTCATTGAAGTCCTCAGACTTGTTTTGTGGGGCGGGGAAATATACAATAGCTAAGCAAATACGTACGTATGTAGCTTTTGTTGACGTAAATGGCACACACACACACATACTCACATATGTTTATACAGATTACGATGTTGACAGTCCCTCCTACAGGTTGCCGTCTATATTGGAAGTCTTTCCAATGGGGAACTTTACTCTCTCCCCGTTATTCCTTCTTTTCTATACATATATTTTTTTTCTTTTGCTCAAAGTCTCGTTCGCTTTTATTTCATTTTTCCCAAAAACAGGACCAGTCCCGAACCAGCAGCAGCAGCATCAGGAGAAAAAGCGGTGGAAATCAGTTTTTGGAAAAAGGAGTTTGCAAAATTATAGCTAAGGATTAGCTTAAACAGAATAACAGAGATAATTCAACAGACTGATAACAATACATAACGTTACAAAAGTTAAACTACATTAAAGTAAATAACAGAGAATTGTACATAAGAAAAACGAGACGCAAACCGGACGGAGAATAGCGCCTACGTGCCCAGCCGCCCGTTGCTCGCCCTAGATCTTGCAGATCGATTCGTCGATTTGGAGATCGAGAGAGAACAGTGGAGAGAGAGAGAGGGAGAAGCAGCAGTCAGAGAGTAATCAACAACAACCAAAGACCCAAAGAAGCAGCTGAAAATATCAACAATTACAACACGTGGCATTTGTTTAAGAGAGCAAGAGGCCCCCCTACTCCCCGAGTTTGGTTTCGATTTATAAAAAATATAAATTGATTTAAGTGCGTGTGATATTTAACGTTAAGCATTAATTTAGCGAAATAACCAAAAACAAAAAAGGCAAAACAGCAGAAATTTTAAAGAGGAAAGAGAAGAGAGAGAGAAATAAGTAGAAGAAAGAACGCGCTTGGTAGAGCTCTCAAGGAGAAAAGAGACGAAGAGAAGAGGAGAAGAGGAGAGAAGAAAGTTAAGATCAGATCAAGGAAGAGAAAACGACGGAATTACTATGACATACTCGCACAATAGCGTTAGGAACAACATCAGAATGACAACAGCATCGGCCACCAAGGCCATACGATTGAAAAAGGGCGCCGCAGGATCTGCTGCGTCCCCATCCGCATCCGCAACCCCATCACCGACATCCACCGCATCCGCACCCACAACACCCTTGGTAACTGCACATTCCAACAGTATTGCCAGCAGTACAAATATCAATAGCCACTTCCATCAGCAATCCCTGAGCGCTGCCGCATCCCCCACAACCTGTTCCGGCCTTGGCCTGTCCGCCCTGTCCACCAGCAGCAGCACCACCACAACGCCCAATAGCCGCCAGCAGCGGCAACAGCAGTCCCAGTCGGCGGGAGGCGCCCAGCGTAGCCGCCAGCAACAGCAGCCGCAGCAGCGACAGTCGCCACAGCAGACCGGCGGTGGAGGAGGCGGAGGAGCCTTCTTCTTTGCCAACAACAACGGTAGCGCCAGCAAGCGCAACGGCGGCAGGTCTCCACAGGGAATGGGAATGGTGGTGCGTCAGTCACCGGCGACAATTCTGGGCGGCGGATTCTCCCCCCCAATGGCCATCAACGGCGGATCGGCGCGCAAGCAGCGCAAGAGTCCACCCACCATTGGCGCCTTCGGTGCATCGCCCCAGCAGCAGCACCCCCTCATACCCACCGCATTGACGCATTTCGCTGGCAGCAAGTGCTTCGACGCACCAGCACCAACGGCGCTGCCAAAACCGCCGCAGCACTGGACGCTGTCCAAGTCCGAGGAGAAGCTGGCCAGCAGCGCTGGTCCGGCCCTGCAGAGCCTGATGCGAAGTGGCGGCGAGTATTTGTCGAGCCCCAGGTTCCATCTGGGAGGAAAGTCCTCGAAGCGCAATCTCCTCGACGACTTTGACACGCACAATCTGAAGCTGCTGCTCAATGTGCAGTCGTAACAGGTGGCAAAAGCAGGAGCAGGAGCAGAAGGAAGGATCAGGCGTTAAGGATCAACGAACGAACACATACGAGGCGATAAAACCGACGAAATGGATTGAAAATGGTGGACCCAGAACCCGTCAATGAGAAATAAAGAAAACATGTAAAACAAGAGAAAATACAAAAAAAAAAAAAACAAAAACAAAATTATAAAAAATGCAAAAAGAAAAAACCTTAAAAAAAACCTAAAAAAAGCGAAAACATTTCAATCGAAACTTTGAACTTTTTTAAACCAAAAAAATGAAAAAAATTGCAAAACAAAAAAATGAGTAATGTTTGTGATCTCAAAAAGTGTGTATCATTAAACAAAAGCAGTAAAAATTGAGAGAAGCTATACGAAAAAAAAACCAACAACAAAAAACCAGAGAATTTCAAGGGAAAACTGAAGATTAAAACCACACACAAAAATACTGTCCTCACACAACAAAAACAACTTCTACAACAACAACGACAAGAGAACAAAGAAACAAAACAAAACAAAACAAAACCAACAAAAAAGATGCAAAATTCCACGCTACAACAACCCCATAGACCTTCCCCAAAAACAGCTACAGCTACAGCAAAAAAAAAAAGGTGTCAACTTCAATATACAAAACTTTATAAAGGCCAATATTCAAATGCGAAAGGAAAACCCACAGACTAACAAACGAACGAACGTACGACACGGACGGACGGATGGATGGATAGATGGATGGATGGCTTGGCTAAACAGAGGGAAACGATGATAAAGATATGAGTATGGGATGTAATGCACGATGGATACGAGAGATGAGATGGCTGGATCGTATCGTGGAAGGATGGAAGATGGAAGAACTTATATTATATATGTCTAACAACGGATACTTCACACAACTGAACATTGTTTTAAAGGTGATACGCAAATAGACTTGAAAACTAATTGATAAGTAAGACTATAAATAATATTTATGAGTAATTCAAAACAAAAACAAAACAAACTCAAAAAATGGACGCTAGAAGCGCAGCATAACAGTACAGTTTATGTTTATCCACCCCTAAAAAAAGCGGACAAAATGTGCAACGTACCTTAAATGTTGATGAGAATTAAAGAAGAAGAAGAAGAATAAGAAGAAAGATGGCAGAAGTATATTCGAGAGATTGATACGCATATAATAAAATAATACAAACAAAACAATAAATAAATGAATGATACATAAATGATATAATAATAACTAAAATAATAATACTACAAATCGTATACCCACCAAATCGCAAAAAAGACTAATTCAACAAAAACAAAAACTCAACGACAAAAACTCAACGCAACGCAACGCAGCAGCCGGCAGAAGCAGAAGCAGCGTTGCATCTACACACAGAGGCAGCGTTGCATCCAAGTACTAGCAGCAGTAGCCGCCGCAGAGCAGCAGCAGCAGCAGCAGCAGCGCAAAATGCATTCAAACTTGCCTACAAATCCCCCTTCTATTCATTAAGATATATAGTGTGATCCCGAAATCCCCACCCACCCCCATTTATTGTAATTCCCTTGACCTTTTATTAGAGACTCTTCCATTACCATTTAGTTTTAAAGAGAAAGTCCCCTCCCCCATCCCTCAATTATTCTACATACATGTGTAAATTCTTAATTGTAATTGCGAATGGCTTTAAAACAAAAATTCTTAATTTAAACATTCTTGAATTGTACATAGAGAAGAAATCGAGAAGAACAATGCTAAAAATGTTCAAAATAAAAAAGTTTTCAATCAAAAAATTGTAAATCAACTAAAAGCGAATAAGAAATCATATGTAGCGCAAACATTTTATTTATTTCCAAACAAATATATTTGATCTTGCGCCCAAAAACAGCCGAAATGATACGAAATGATTGTGAAACACAATACAAGAAAAATATATTAGTTGCAATCCCCGCCCTCGAAAAGGGATACAAGAGAAAGAGAGAGAAATGGAGAGGAAACTACTTTTATGTAAAAAACTATTCGTTGATGCTCAATACTGAAACACTTGAACCCAGTACCTTATTTTCATTATTAGCATTACTATTAATTGTTAACATTTAATATGTATGTAAATTATTTAAGCATATCCCCGCCCCCGCCTCCTCCCCATCTCCTAAACCTCTTAAAAACCCAAAAAGTTATATGTATTTTGCGTAGAAGAGAATGATAACCCATATGCTGTGGCAGGCAAGCAGCAGCGCGTGAGTTTTGTTATTAGTGTTTTTGCCAAATGAATTGGCCAACCGAGTGATAAGCCAAAAACAAAAATTAAACAAAACCCCCCCACTCCCAAATTGATAGGAAAACCATCCCTTAAATAATATGAACACCATAATAATTTGAGTTATATATTGTTTTAACTGAAAAAGAAAACTTCCTGAAGCTAAATTATGAGGATGAGACGACGAAGGATGAAGGATGAAGGATGAGAGAGATAGTTTTAAAAAATGTTGAAAGCCAAAAAAAGTCATGCACTGTTTAGGTTTACTTGAGCAAGTTGTCATATATTGGTAGCTTTAAAGGCTTGTATCTTCAAGTTACACACAAAACCCCTTTCCCCCCCCCATACACATACATATATACTACTTAGAGTATTTGAGCGATCGAGCAGTGCTCGTGGCATGCCCCCCAAGACACCACACAGACAAACCCCCGCCCCCGCCCTCCTTTCAGAAGAATCCCATCTGGAATTCTTGCGCAGAATTTTGCATTTTTTTGTTAAGTGTTACTTACTGGACGTCAATTTATGAAGAGAACAGGATTTCATTGAAGAAAGATAAAACAGAAAACCATAATAATAATAATACAAAACAAAACAAAACAGACCAAAACTTGGAGCCATGGCCAAAGCCGCACCTTGGATCAATGAGATGGCAGGGGGGTACAAGCGTTACGGTTCGGTAACTTTTTCAACACCAATCAGTACAAATTAATTTCCATTTCAAAAGTTGGAGCCCAGCCAAGATCAAAGCGTGCTCTATACGATGTGCGGGCCCTCATCGTTTGTACCCACCCCCCCTCGTGTGTTCCAAGGCAGCGGCTGCGGTTCGGCCCCCCCTGAAGAAGAAGAAGACGAAGAAGAAGGAAAATTCATTTTAATTTAAAAGCATATCGACGAAAAATTAATAAACTATTCTATTGGAGTTCGAATATTATTTTTATCCCACATTTTTTTAAGCCAGAAGATTCGTCGCAGCATATATATTTGTTTTAATTCTCCATTGATCTAATTTACAATTTAATTTGCAATTTTTTGTGATACTTTGCTATATTTTTAAACCTGGTATATATACAAATTATAAACAAATGATAAATGAAGAAAGGAAAAAGATAAGAAAAGAAAAGAGAAAAATGCCCCAAACACACAAAATACCCCATGAATGAATGAGGACCACTGCTGTGAAGCAGTAGAGTTAAGATCCAGAGTACTGTAACTATATTGAAGAAGAAGAAAAAACAACTGTGAATACTACACTGAGATAAACATTTGTAAAAGCAATATATTGGAATTGTGTTAAATCCAAGTCAACTTGTAACATTTGAGAAAAACAAAAGAAAAACCCTTACAAACCAAATCCATTCAACAGAAAAAACAATAGAAGAACAAAAAAAAAAGAAAATAAAAAATTGTACACGGCTTTTATGAAGTAATTTGTTAAAGCTTTGTATGATTAAACAAAAAAAAAAAACCCCAAATTTGTGTTTTTATTTGCATTTTGTAACCGTTTACTTTTTTAGTTGGCGATTCATTTTTCAGAGCTCATTGGCAAATAACCCCCCTTTACTCCAAGCTACTCCACTGTAAACCCCACGCCTCTGGTACACCATGTGCTCCCCACGAGATTCCAGTTTCCAGATTCCAGCCTTCTTCCACTGTTGTTTGTTCTCACATGTTCCAGGCTTTGATTTGCTGCACAATTTCCAAGCGAGAGAGAAACCGCTAGCCTAAGCGAATGAGTACAAGTAAATGCATAAATACGAGCATGTATACACATATGCAGCTGCAGTACATACATACATACGTATGTGAGCAGCTAGCCACAGTTACACACAAATAAATAAAATGATAGAGAAACTTTATAGCGCCGAAGAGTAAATATCCTCTGCAGGCCGACAAACAACACGACAAGCAATAAAACACTTTCCTTTCGTTTCTATGTGGCCTAACACACTATCCTGATTGTTCCTATGTTAATTCTACATAGATGATATGTGCCTGTAGGGGTAGGACAAACAGTATGATAAGTGCGATATGTCATTGTGAGTTGGATAAATTTATATACGCAACATTTAAGCATTTTATAGATTCTTACACAAGAAACCAAAACGAAAGCCCAGCATGATAACGATAAATGTTTAAAGGTTTTATTACACCACAGATAACACATAATAGATACATACATACATATAACAAACAAAATATATATATATATATATATATACATACATACATATATATATATATAGATATGAAGCGATAGGCGAGCTCCGAATACATCAAAGTCAAGTTAAAACTTAAGAAAAATCATTACACAATTGCCTAAACGATCAAAAAAACAATCAATGTAAAAGTCCCCCCAAAGAGATCATCATCAAAAATACCCTAAACCCCGACCCAATACCCCGCTCCTACCATCCTACCATCCCACCACCCACCTTCCCCCAATTCCCCAAAGAAATGAACAAAGAGATTGGGAAATTTTCAATATTCAACGACAAATGCAGATGGCGGCACAGCGACCACCCCCCCAGGCCAAAGTGGAAGAGAGAGCGATGCGGCGAGAGAGAGTGATTGAAAGAGTTTCTGGTTCAGTTCAGAGGTAAGTGGGCAAAAACATGATCATGACTCATTCGCACTATAAACTAGCATTTGGATTGGACTCTGGTATGGGCAGTATTGTTGGAGGTTTCTCTAGAGGTTGCCCGAAGAAAAAAAGAGACGACTATCAAATGGTGAACGTGTCTTCCATCACCTTTGTCGCACACCTCCCCATAGCAACATAGTGTTTTGTTTTGTATACCGCTGCAGAGGGTATGATGAATCAGACAAGATGTTTGGAGCGCAGAAACCGACAAGATCGGAACACCAATAAAGACTACATTGCAGTTGGCAGAAAAAACATTTAGTATCTTGAGACATAATCCAACCAAACGGGTGACTTTATCATAGCTGCCATGGGAAAGTTGGATCGAAAGGGTATCCACAAAGGCCTCGGCCTCACAAGCTAGCCTTCTTCTCTAGGTTTTTTTTGTGTCTCTATTTCTTTATAATCGGTGTCGCAAAAGAAAACTGGATTTACAGACAGCACGAAGCAGCGGTTTAATTTTTTTGTTTTTAAATGATTTCAGACCACCCCTGTACATACAAACATAGCATATACATATGTACATATGTACATCAGTATGTGCTCAAACTTAAAGCGAATCAAAAGCGTAAACAATTTGGTTTTTATTTTGCTTTCTGTTGCGCTACTCTTTTATTTTTATGGCGCTGCTTTAAGCTAATTGCGAACGATAAATGTGTGTGAGATAGTGAGTTTGTATGTGGAAAGGAGCACAAACTAAGGTATATTAAATATAAGGTATGGCAGTCCGATAGAGCACCCACTTTTCGCCAGGCGAACATCCTTCAATGAAGCTTTTGCCACGTGAAAGAGCAGGAAGGAAATGTAAAATGCAAACTAAGCATTTGGCGGCACTGCCTCACCCCACTATTTAATATACGTTGCACAACAGTAACGACGACGACGCAAAAGCTTCTCTTCCCTCTCGCTCGCACGTCCGCTTAGATTTTCGATTGCGAGAGTTTTTGCATTTTTGTTGCTGGGAAAAAAGAAGCAAAACAAAAGCAAAAACTAAAAGCTGAAGACAAAAACAAGTAAGCGTGATCAAATATGAGCTGCGACAGCTAGGATACCCTGTACCATGACACGACTATTCAGCTGGACGGCAGCTATTTTGAGAAAATTTTTATCAGAAAATCAGAAAGCTGAAAATATTGTTAAAGGAAGGTAGATGTCCCTCTAAGCCGCATAGTGCGCCCATAGAGGGATGTTAGATACAGTAATCCAATTTAATAAGACGGCCATGCTATTGAGAAGCCCAGGGTATTAAAACGAGACGGGGAATAACAAAAAGTGTGCGTGCACCACTGGGTCTCGTCTCGGGGACGTGAACAGGGCCGGGGATCTCGGGTCTGGTAGATGTTTTTTCCACGCAATTGGTATCTGTGAGATACATACACAGGCAGAGATACCACACGCGCTCACACACATATACAATACATATGTACATCAAAATACGTATGTACATACATATGTATGTATACCCGCCAAAGATGGATGTTCATATTTACAAGTTTTGTGCGTTGGTCTCCCCGACGACGACCCGAGTCGAGTACGCAAACGCTCAACAAAATAAAAAAAGTATAAAAATAAAATGGAATACATAATGTGCATATGTATGAGGCGTCAACACATATGACATATGTACATACATATGTATGGTATGTACACTTATGCTCAAAATAATAAGTACTCAGCCAACACTTGAATTTAAAATAAAATAATTCAAAGAGCGACGCTGATAGGGATGTTATCTGGTAGGTTGAGATTCCTATCGAGAACCAACAAGGAACTCCATACAAAATACATAAATATGTACATCAAACCAAGAAAACCTAGTGGAAAATAAAAAGAAAATAAATAATGAGTCGAAATGTTACAACTCAGCTCAAGCGTAAAAGGGTGGGTTGGGAAAAAATACATTAAGTACATAGTACATACATACATATATGATTTGCCAGTTGAAATTCCATTTAGGGATGAGTACTTAATATTTTTACCATAAGTGTACTATCTGCATGTGTGTATGTATGTATGTCTGTATGTCTGTATATTCTGCAACGTTCGTGTCAACGGTTATTTTATTTTCATTTTTCTTTTTTGTTGCTTTTGTCAGGCTATGGAATAATTTTATATTTGCTGCGCAATTTCTATTATTGATTCCCTGTTATTTGTTTTATGCTTTTCTTCGCTTGGCCCCCTATCATAGTCGCCTGTTCTGCTTTCGCATGTACATATGTATGTACATACATATGGATGTGTGTATTCCCTAGATGTGATAGCCAGTTGGCACCTTATCGCCTATAGTGGTTCTGTGTACATTTTAATTATTATTGCACGCGTTCACACAGCACAGAAATGGGCGATTGGGAATTGTTGTTTCCCTTTGGTTTGATAAGAAAAAATCCCAAGCTAGCATATTTTGAACCCTTGCGAAAATCAAACAATTTCATGGCACCGCGTAACGGAAATGGCTACGAACGAGTTCCGAAAAATAAAGGTGGATGATTCATGAATCTGAAATAACCATGCGGGTTGGCTTCGGAGTAAATTTAACAAACTCCCGTACAATAAACAAAACGCTTATAAGACTTTTATTTGCTTTATATGGATTTCAATACGATTTTTGTATTGTTAATTGCACGTGCGCTTGTATATATGTATGTATGTACATATGTACACACTCTTACGTACAGTAAAGCTCTCTGTGCAGACAATCCTGTGTACCTATCCCCCTCTGTAGTTCCCTTGGAAATCCTAGGTGTACCAGTATGATATATACTTTTCATCTAAGCCACCACGTGACTAGAAAAAACATGCACGCTCCCCACACTACGGCTATCGCCTGCCAGGCATTCATTGAATGAATTCGCTTATCGGTCAAGCGACTGATAATGATGAGCCGCCATTGGTGACCTTTGGGGCAGATAAGGGCCCTCCTATCATCTGTATTTAGTGGTGTGATCTATGCTGGGACTCCAGTCAAACAATTCCCAGTCTCCCAGCAAGATGTCGCTCTCTGTGGCTGTTGTGGCAGCCAGCATTTGGCTGATCGTGTGCACATTTTCCTTGGTTCAGGCAGGACACTCTACTTTCTACCATTCGGATCTAGCCAGTCTAATATGACGATCTCTTGCAGGCGAATGTGCGGTTTCACTTCACGCTGGACTTCCATGTTAAGCAGCCGGCCAACGGCCAGGACGAGACCATCAACAAAACCATCCTTGTGGAGAACAATCAAATATCCGTGATAGACAATGAGCCAACGACAAAGTCACCCATCAGCCAGTGGACAGATCAGGAGCAATACAATGAGGCGACTGTGCAGAAGGTGGTGGAGGCCAGGCGGGCGGTACAGCAGCTCAACGTAGAGTTGGCTCCCCTGGTGGGTCGTAGCAACGATCTGGCCATCCGTCTGAAGCAGAGCCTGCGCTACGTCAACGAAGTGGATGCCACGCTTGAGAACCTCTCAAACTTTGGACAACTTGTGGAGCTCCTGCGGAAGTTTGTCATCCTAGTGGATGCCCTAAGGGAGCCCGCCAACTATGGGGGTATTCGTTCCCTGGAATATGTACTCCTCAAGCTGGCCCTGGAGAAGTACGAGCTGAATAGCAAGCGGCAGGAGATCAACGAGTATTTACAGCGGGCGGAGACCGCCTGGACGAGCTATAAGAGCACGCAGGTGGTTCTATTGGAGAACTCGAACACAACCTGAGATTTCATTTGGATATAGGCTTACACACATACACATTTTCACCCGTAGATTCATTGTAGATCGTAGTGCATAGGTTATAAGGGCACAAGCAGAAGAGCAAACAAAGACCAGCATCAATTGGTAGATACAATCGATGCACCAGCGACAAGGGCGGCCGCTCCGTCGTCGGGACCCTTGAAAGAAATAAAAACCATCAAAGGGACTTCCTGCCTATTATTCGGTTCCACTAGAACGCTCAGGATTGCTACAGGTATAGGGACCATGCATGGCATCAGCCCAGGGGTTGGGTTTTGGGCATTCATCTGACCTAAATCTCCCTCTCCCTGACTATGGGATTGAAAATACGTTACACACGCTGGGAATACGTTAATATACGAGAGGGTATGCAGGTAGCCGACGACGCAGAGCTAAGGGAGCATTAAAATGCTGAAACAACAGCTGCCGGAGCCATGGCATGTCTAATGTGGTGTGAGTGGAGGGAACAGGAACGAGAACGAGAACGGATCGGGTCCCGATCGTAGTCTCGAAATTCCTGAAACTCGAAACAACCACGAAATACAATCGTCCATCATCCTTACTTCTTCCATATGCAGCAGTTGAGTGGCAAATGGAATGGGGGGAGACTACTAAAAATACAATTATTAACAGCGCAGCATATATGTATGTGTATGAAATGATGGTATATGGAGTTGAGGGCGGTTTAAGAGGGTAAAGTTACCGTTACCCTACGCCTGCCACATAGGGAGTCAACAGTCACATAGGGAACAGCTTGGAACTCTCCCCCTGTAAGCCGACACCGAAATCAGAATTCTTTGACTTAACGGGGGGGAAGCCTTAACGGTTTTCACAGTGATTTCCTTTATAAAGGGTGCAATCTGAAGTGGCGACTTATGAATATACATATATACATACATATGTATGTTCGTATGCACGTAAGTTTTGCAGTGAGAAAAAAACCATGGCATGAAGAAATCATCGGTATACATAAAGGAAACCCGATTGGCATAAAAGAGACAAGGTATACAGGTTTAAGCTCTTTTTTTATATTTATTTATAAACCGAAACTGGTCGAACCGCTTTGGACGGCCGGCTATCCGATGGCTTATGTGTGTTTTTGACAGTTTATGTTTTTGCTAAAATATTGCTGCATGTGACAAGCATGTATTAGGATTGGATTTGATCCAAAGGTGGGGATAAGGATTAGGAAATGGGAGGAAGAATATGGGATTTAATGGTTTCATTTATCTTATTGGTATTTATATTAAATTCCTTCTATTACAGTTATGATACGATCTCCTTCCACATGCCTTCAATATCCAAACTCTGTACTATGATCCATTGTGATAAATAAATCTTCTCTTTTTTACATTTCTTAAAAGAAATATATACTTTATTCCATTCCTTGTAGAGTACCCAAGTAATATTACAGTATTTCAAATGTCGCGGTATATGCCAAGAGTCGATAGCCGATAACGATTACGTTCTCTGTTACGCGTACAAAAAGTGCTGTAATACTAATGTTATATTGCCTCGCTGCTAACAGCAAAAATTTTAAATAAGAAAAACACATTTTATGGGTTATTTCTATAGCTACTGTTTTAATTTGGCTTGAAATTGCGAAGTATTTTTAATACTTCTATTTGAAAGTCGAGCTTTTGATCGGCATTCATTCTTTGCATATGCGGCTTAATGCTATCAAAGAACGCCTGATCGGCATCTGGGGCGGCGGAAGTTGGTGCAGAGACATTAGTAAAGCTGGCGAAGTCTCCTGAGAATGGAGTGACTGATCGCTTGGCGGGGGTGGCACCACATTCTGGATGCGTTGAGTTATCTGCTGTGCCGCTAAGATCGCCCAGCAAGGAATGCAGATTATTTGGCAATGAAGAGTTTGTGGCGGCCGGCAGATCGGTTGTTTTCTCCTCTGAGCATCGCCGCTTTTTAGCTGTTCTTTGGGCGCAAATGCGCTTCTGTTTGCAAGGCGATTTGGTTTCCTCCTTTAGGGGCTCCTCTTCATCATCGGTTTCAGTCTTGACATCCAGCAGAAAGCTTAGCTCTTGCTCGTATATGTAGGATGCCCGCACCATCACATCTTTGCCACTCTGTCGCATTCGGTACACACGCAAATAGCTGTCGCGCGTGTTTTTCCAACGCTTCATTAGGGTTTTTACTGCAATTATTTGATAAACATAAAGCACCTGCAACGATTCCTTGTGGGTAGTCTTACCAATTTCGTTCTTCTCGGCATCACTGGCTGTTGCAAAGTTCTTGCACAGTTCTTGGCTAATTTGCTGCCAAGCCTGATCCCGAAGTTCCCGGTTATGGAAGTTTGGGTGTCGGCGCTCCCAGATAATCGTCCGCTTGTGTACGGCTTCAATGAACTCATACATGGAGTACCGCAAATTGGCTCCAGCAGTTCGAAGTACCTTGTGATTTCCCATTTTGGTTTATTATTTATTAATATCAACAATTAAATTAGCAGCGCAGGAAAAAAACAAGACAGCGCTTTACAGCACGCTGCTATGGCGGTCTGTTGGCCCTAACATATACAATGTTGCGTCTTACAGCACGCTGATACGCACACATTTGGCCTTAAAAGAGATAATGATGCCACCCTGTTCCAATTAAACAACAATTTTTGTTATGAAAATAGGTTTTAATTTTGTTTTATTATTAAACATATACAGAGAGGTCAGTTGATTAATTTAGCTGTTGAGGGGTGCAACGCGAAAATCCTGCATATGCCAATGCGAACTATGACCGAGTAATACGTGTACGTGTTAAATTAGAAGAGAAATGCAAGTGAATGTGAGGATGATTAGTGTTCGTGTACTATTGTGTTCCTTGCTTGATTTACATGGGCCTGCCCATGCCGCGGCCCATACCACCCGCCATGGGAGCTTCGCCGGCCTTGGGGCTCTTTATTGTCTCGTCCACGGAAAGAATCATGCAGGCGGCTTCGGCGGCAGCAGTCAAGGCATTGATCTTGATAATCGATGGCTCCCACACGCACTGCTCAAAGTTGTCGGAGATGTCTTCCTTGGTAATGTCAACGCCATACCACTGACCACCTGGAACGAGAAAAGCAATTTTATTTTTGAATATACAGTAATATTTGAAACATGGTGGCAGCACCGACAATGCCCGCGCGCACACGAATATGCAGTTGTGCGAAAGAGCACACACTATACCACATGTGCGTCGAGCGAAAGAGCAAGCAGGGGCGAGAAAACACGCGTTAGCAGAGAGCACTCTGGAGATATTTATATTTGAAAAAAGTAATATTTCGAGCAAAATGTCTACCTCGGGACGCAAGCGCAAGCAGCAGCTAAAGCCGCGCCAGGATGATCACAGATCGCCGATAAAGCGCAACAGTGTGGACATTAAAAAGGAGCCGCTCGACAGAGGGTACCCGGCGCTCGCCGACTATGACCTGAGCAGCGCCGACATCAAGCCCGATTTGACAGAGCTCCATCTGGAGATGGCGGCGTCGGGCCGTCCACAGCCCCCAGCTCAAATCGGACCCGACCTGGACAATCAGGAGAGTGACTCAGACGAAGACGGCTACTCTGAGATAAACTACGAGGCGGCCGATATCTTTACCCAAGGTAAGCAGTATTCCCCACTTCCACTAGCAACTCCACCCTTGACTTATGTAACCCTTGTCGTGCAGACGAAGTGGACGACTATGATCCGGAGTGGACAACGCAGCAGTCCAGCACTCGCCTGCTCTTCAAGTTCAACACACCGTTGCAGCAGACGGGCCTGAAAGGCGGCAAGAACTACATGGGTCCCCAGCACTACTTCAACCAGATCCTCGGCCACCGGGGCACGTTCTTCTTCTCGCTGGCCAAGAGCTGCAACATGCGTGCCAATGGCGGGAACCTGACCCACGCCGAGGAGATGGAAGCATTTGTGGGCCTCTCCCTCCTCATGAGTGATGTGAAGCTGAGCGAGCTCTCCGACTACTGGAACAACAAAGCGCACTACGGATTTGTTGGTTTCAATGAGAAGATGACCCTGGAACGCTATCGCCAGCTGATGCAGTGGCTCAACTTCGATGCCCTCGATGTGAAGGGGAAGAGCAATGGAGAGGATTACAATAAATTGCTGGCATTCATCAACGAACGCATGGCGGAGCTGTATGTCTGCGGCCAGCAGCTGGTGCTCAATGACCCAGTGACCCTATGGAAGGGCAGATTCAGCTACAATCAGGATTTGGCGCACAAATTCCGCAGCAATGCGTTCCTTCTACACATGCTTACGGAGCAGAGCGGCCTGGTCATTAAAGTTCTCCCAGAGATTGTGCTGCGAGAGAAAGCAGGCTCCTGGGTTCGTAATTCCCGACAGTTGGTGGAGCACCGAAATGAACTGGCCCTGAAGCTGGTGGAGGATCATCAGGAGGGACGAACTGTTTACGCGTCCAAGTTCTATGGCAGCTATGGCCTTGCCTTTGAGCTGTCCAAAGTGAACACCTATTGCACTGGACTGCTGGACAGGAATAGGTATGGCAACAGCAAGGCCTTGGTGCATCAGCAGCTGACATCGAACAGCATTGCCATGTGGTATGCCACTCCCCCATTGATGATGGGCAAGTGGCGGCGTCGCGAGAAGAGTTTGTACTTCTTTAGCTCCGATTGTCTGGCCATCTATTCGAAAGAGATGTCCATGCAAAAGACAAATGCCCGACCGAAGCTCATCCAGGAGATAGACCGGCAATTGCGGCCGGCCAACAACACTAGACAGCAATTGATTGAGTATCAGCCGACTTGCCAGGGCCTGCAGTCGGACAAAAAACTGGCCATCTTTCTGCTCAATATGATTGTCTACAACTCGTATCTGCTGTATCAGAACAATACCCCACTGCCGCGAGGAGGAGATGGCACACTGAAGTATAAAAACTATCCCGAATTTCGTGTGGCAATCATTCGGTCGCTGCTGAGGTTGGAGACGGCGGGCACGGAGCCAACTGTTGCTGCCACGAGCCCAAACAAAGCCGAAGTACCCGAGAAGATCAAGAAGGTGACGGCGATCCCGGAGATGAAGTTAATCACTACCATACGACATGACCCGATCCTTATACGCCAGAATGGTAAGCCAGCACGAAAGAATTGTCGCTACTGCCACAAAGGTGGCATGCTGCAGTACAGCAAATACATGTGCAACAGTTGCCCGGACAAGCCAGGTCTGTGCCAAGATCCCTGCTTCCGCCTGTGGCACGAGCAGCTCAAAAAGTAGAACCTCCACATTTCATTGTATAAACAGATTAAAGATTAAATACTATAAAGCCCCAAATATTGTCTATAAATTGCATCTGATCTGTACTCACCAAGAGAGTGCTTCTGGCGCAGCTTGTTCAGAATGTTGGTGGCATCGAAGCCGGCATTGTCGCACAATTGGCGCGGTATGATCTCCAGTCCCTTGGCAATGGCTGCAATCAGCAGCTGCTCCTTGCCAGCAATTGTACGCGAGTAGTCGCGCAGCAGCCGGGAGAGTTCCATTTCAATGGCACCACCGCCAGCCACAACCGAATCGTGTTTGATGGTGCGACGCACAATCATAATGGCATCGTGCAGCGAACGTTCAGTCTCCTCGAGGAACTGCTCGGCACCGCCGCGCAGGATCAATGTGCTTGTCTTGGCATTGGGACAACCTGCCCGAAAACAGAGAACCCTTTAAGCAAACGACTTCTTTTAGTAGTGAGAGCACGACTTACCCTGGAACAAATTGAAGCGCTCACCGCCCACCTGAACCTCCTTAAAGGTCTCGCAGAGACCGAGGACATCGGCCTTGATGTCATTGGCTGTGGTCATCACAGCACCGCCGCAGGCCTTCATTGTGCGCTTGAGATCCTCTTCGGGGACACGACCAGCGCAGAAAATGTCGCGATCTGCGAAATACTGTGTGGCCACATCGCCAATGGCCAGCTTGGACAGCACCACATTGGCACCGGACTCGACAATTTTGGCCAATTTGTTGTACAGAATCTGCCATTCGGCATCAACGATCTTCTGATACTCCCGGACATTGTCCACACGAACCTCGGCATTGTCGCGCTCTGCCTTCAGCTCCAGTTCGATGTTCAGCAAGGCAATCTTGCAGGGTGCATACGACTTGGGGGCCATCTCGAAGCCGGCATATGAGAAGGTCTTCTTGAAGGCCACGCCAGAGACCAGTTGGGACTCCTCCAGCGAACCGCCGGTGACCTTCTTGATGCCAATCATGTTCAGTGGCAGCAGCTCATCCAGCGAGAGCACAGCATCCACAACGATGCGGGCAAAGAAATCCTTCTGCTGATGGATCAGCTTGGAAGACATGGCTGTGGCAGCGCATTTCTCCAGCAGAGTACGCTGTTCCTCCTTCGACTGCTTCTCAATGCGCACGGCCATTTCGTTGATTTTGTCCATGCACAGCTGCAGAGACTTTCGGATGGCCTTGATAATGATGCGCGCATGGACACCCTCCTCAACGAACGGTTTCACCTGCTTGAGGAACTCACCGGCCAGCAACACCACCGAAGTGGTACCATCACCCACCTACCAGAGAAAACAAAATGGAAACAAGGTGAGTCACGTGCCTAAATTTTCATTTCGGGCCATTTCGAATTTTTACCTCGGCGTCTTGTGACTTGGCTATGTCGACGAGGGTCTTGGCGGCCGGATGTATAATCTCCAGGAGCTTCATGATGGTGGCGCCATCATTCGAGATGGTCGCCTTGCCCTGGGCATTGACAATTAGCTTGTCCATACCCCGGGGACCCAGAGTGGTCCGCACGGCATCCACAATCATCTGGCAGGCATTGATGTTGGACACCAGCTGGGGCCTACCCTGCGACGTGTCCGTACCTTCCTTCAGGAGCACAATTTGCGGTTGCTAAAAACAGAATCCAAATAAATCTCATCATTAGTCAGCGCCAGATGTCGGCTTTTGCCAGAAGCTTCTTTGCAGGTTATGTTTACATTCGCATGCTATCCCACAGCAAATGCATATTTCTACCACCGAAGGCCATCGGGTGGCTATTTACAGGATGACTTACCATTTTTATGTGATAGTATTTGCCGTTTTCAAGTTAAAGTCGTTTAAAACAATCAATTTCCAAGCAGACAGCAGGCAGCGGCACGTTGTTAGAGCTGGAGAAACGTCGATTTATTATCGATGCCCGCCAGGCTGCCGATGAAAAAACTAACTTGGCCCACCTAAGCCCCCCTTATTTAAACAGTTCAACGACTTGTTGTAAATATTAACGATTGTAAATTCTTCTTGTAGATTCATGCCATCTTTCCTCTGAACTTAAAAATAACCTCGCAAACTTTCACCTGAACTGCGCTAAAATTATTAAATTTGCATTATTTTCCGTGGAAAATGGAAATACCCCCTTGGCTTATAATAGGTTAATCGTTCTCCGTCAAGGATTGCCAACCATATTGCTCAATTTTGATATTCCGTCAAATATTACTAGATAGATCGAACATTTAGCCACGTCCACATAATTTTATCCGTTTTATTAACCAATTTTATACTTGGCTGGTTTATTTGACACATATGTTTTATTGGATTTTGCCTAAAAAAAGGCTTTTACGAAAATGGTCAAACAAATAAAACGTAATAAAACGTAACGATAAAAATCGTTCCTATTGCTCAATTTTGAAATTCCGTTGAATAATGCTGACTAACTAAAACCCTTAGCTCTGCCCACATAATTTAAGGCCATTGATGAATAATTGTTCTACAATATTAGCTACTTTTAAAAACTATTTCGTATTTTATTGTGTCTAAAACAAGCTGTAATCAAAAAGTCAACAAAAAACAGTTCCAACGTAAGTGAGTTTCTGAATATACCGGTTAAATGATTACCCGATTCAAGTTCGGTCATCGATACTATCTACTGGATACGAGTGGTGCGCGCCAAATAGAAATTGTTTGAAAGTGAATGAGCGAAAAGGGTTTAAATCCAATCCATTGGAATAAATTATACACGTAATTATTATACACATACACGTACGATTTGAGAGCGAAAATTAAAAAAAACCTGCGTATAGAAGTATCAATACCCGTTTGTAAAGTATTAAACGCACCGTAAGCGGTCATTCTGAACTCAAGCCCCCTTTATTTAAACGGTAAAAACTTGAGTGAAACGGAAACGCGGAATAAAACACGGCAACTACACAGAGCTTAAAGCGTACGCGCGTTATTTTAAAATTAAAAGCACGATGGTCACACTGACGTGCAACGTTGTTGACCGTTGAGCGGCGTTTTTGAAATTTCTTCTAACTTCAAATATAGATTTGGTGATTTCTGGCTATTTATATAAATTTGGCGATCGTCCACTGGGTGCACGCACGCCTGTCGCTTATTCCATTTTAGAATATGCGTCGCATCTTCAGTTTGTTCCGACCGCTCAACTTGAGTGAGTTTGTGTGCACCAGAGCAAATAGAGCCCATACAAAAAGGCAAATTGAAAATGGAAATAGAAGAAGATCTAAATCTAATTCGGTAATGTGGAATTGGAATTTTAGTTGCTCAAGGCTTCTGTTAACGACAAGACAACCCAAAAGAAATGTCAATGGATATTCAATCGAAACTCGCCAAGTGATTACGAAACGCTGCTCAGGACTCTAGTCAGAAGAGATCTACTATGACAAAACAAATGCAAATTCAGAGTGAGTAAAGTTTATTGAAACTACTTATAAGATGATAAGGCAGGCATCAACCTATTTCCAAGTTTGTTCCCCCCTTTTGCTGTTGACAGACTGGAATCCGAGTGTGTTCTAATTGTGTCCATCATTCATCGTGTCGTTAGGGGCATTGTCAAATTTATGTGTGATTTGTAAAGTTTCAGCTGTTGGGGGGCCGGCAGCGGCAGGCTGCATTTAGTCTTGCATTTATAGATACATATTCCAATTCATTGGGGTTATTTATACATATATGTATGCATGCGCGTCGATGGTTTGTTTTTGTTATGAATATGAAGATTCAGCTTTCAATAAATTGCCTCTTCCGGCTTCCAACGGCTGCTTTTGTGTGCGCCTCCGCCGCCCCCAACTACAGTTGGGTCAGAAGTTCTTTTGTGCACGCACAATCAGGCAAAGCTTTGCCACCCCCTAAGCCACACGCCCGCCCAAGGCACACTGCACTGCATCAATAAATGCCAAAGCTTTCTTTAATTAAACAAATATACGGAAAGCTGGCGAAAGCTTCGCCGGCTCGTCTGCGAGTCAGTCAAACGGTGTCCGGCCGAAACGAAAGATCTCTGGCTATCGCCCAGCAAAACGAAATTTTAATTAGAATAGAACGTTTCATTTTAATTTCAATTGATTGCAACTAATTTAACATAACGAACCACACGCCTCTTAATTAACATAATTTTCGACACAATCGCTACCTAAAATTAAGTGTAATACCCAGAGCTTCCTGTAAAACCTATACGAGTATCTGTGAATTATTCGATTGAACGAAATCGGAAGAAATTATAAGAAAATTGATTGTAAAGAACTGCTCCACATACCAACGAAATTCGACTTATTCTGTGCGGCGCGAAAAAAATTAACGTATTGACGTCATTGCGAAATTCGAGAAATTACACTGCAAGAAAGAATATTAATAGTTCTAAACAAACAATTTCCGCACAAGCAGAAGTAAATAAACTGTAAAGACTATTACAAAACATATGTAGTCTTCGGTCTCCCGCTGTGGAATGTGGAGTGAGTGAAGCTGGTAAACAGTAAATTCGTTCATGTTAATTACGCCGAGGCAAATGCCAAACTTTGGTCTACGTTTGCGCAAGGATTTGAATGTTAATGGTGCGTATACGTGATCGTCAATGAATCAGCAATGGGGTGCCATGAAAGAAGTATACATTTGTCGAACGGAGGCTGTACGTACGGTATGGTACGACTCATCCATCGTTTGGCAATATGTGTCATTAAATTGAAAAATGTCTGAAAATATACATACTTACTATAAAGAGCAAAAACTTTCATCTTACGTCTTTCGTCTGGTCGGGGTCTCTGGTGGATGTTGGAAATGTGGTGTGGGCGCACACCAGAAACGAAGGCAAGGCAAGGCAAGGCCCGTGTGATGTCACCATGGCGTGTGTCGACCCCAAAAACACTTTATTAACACGCCGGACTTTGTGGCAACAATTTTTAATTTAATTAAATGCAACATCAGCATTCCATATATTTAGATCCGATCCCCCACTAAAAAACTTTAACCACTTATCCAGAATCTATGGCGTTTCAAATTGGTTTTGGAAAAACAAATCAAATTCCCATAAATCTCAGGAAAGTTGCCAAGTGCACACACATTTTCTATATATGTATGTAGGTGCGTATATATAGAAAGATCGGTGGCCTTGATAAAGATGATCATCCATATGAACTGAGGGCCTCATGTGCGCGATCACTCGGTTGGTCGTATCTCTGCCATATAGTAATGGTATATGTATATAGATGCTTTTGTTCGAACGGATGTTTGAACAATGCAAAGTATTTTTGCTCTAGTTGCTAATAGTGGGCTTCTGAAGAGTCTGGGGGGAAAAACTACCATGAAATATGTACATTTTTATTGCGTGCAAAGAGCTCTCTTGGGTTCCCTAAAACATTGTTTTAGGCGCGCCACATGACGTCATTTGGATAGACCATTTGGGAGTAGTTTATTTAGTAAACCCCCCGTCCAAAAACAATTCACATCATAAACTAGTCCCCCATTACAATAGATGTTTCCTTTTCATTTCATTCATACTCGTACATATGTGGCCTCTCCCACAAAACTGAAAGAAAAGCTCTGCTGCCATGGAAATCAATAAAGGGGGGCAAAAACTTGTTGATTTGTTGCATGCCACACAGAAAGGAGGGAATGGGGCAAACGAAGAAAGAAAAGAGCTTAGAAGTTAATGGCTAAGCAGAAGCCAAAGAAATGCAAAGAAAAAGCCAGAATATTGCACCCAAGAGAACCCTTTATGAGAGAGAAACATTGTTTTTCTAATGATTGTGTTCTGATTTTATTTCCAGATAAACCCTGAATGAGATTCAGGCGAATCTATCAATGACCAGGTGAAGTAAATATAGCAAAGACTTTCGTCAGGGTCGGACCACACACCGCAAATGCAGAACTTTTAAAAAAACTAAAAACAACAAAAAAAAACAAACGACGGCTACATTTTTGTATACGAAAGATACATTAAAATGGCTGAAAATCAAACAAAAACGACCTCTAGCAAAGGATTCAATGAGAAGAGATTAACCGCACCACAGATCCTGAAGCCCCACAATGGCGGGCCAGGAGGAGTGCGTAGTAGAACAGAGCCCCAATCGAGGGGCCAAGCGAGCTTCCAGGAGGACTGGCAGACGCTGGTCGTCGGCAAAAATAAACTGAAACGCAAGAAGAAGCTAAGTACATCCCTGACATCCGTTGGGGATACAGTCAATCAGGAGAAACGCACCCGTATCGAGGGTATCCATTTGCAGTGTCGCGGCAAATTGCAAGCCAAGGACACAAATACTTTTGAGGCTGCAAAAGTGCAGAATGCAGCCGTTACCAGGCCCGCCAAGACCGAGCGCCCTCCGGTGATCATTGGGGGCGTAACCACGACTAAAGTGCAAACGGCCCCGCCGCAGCGTATAAAGCGCAAGCTGCAGGAGAATCTGGACACCATACAAAAGCTGAATGCTCTCACAGAGCAGCTACGTTTGGAGGTGAACGAGCTAAAGTCCAGCCTGATCACAGAACGAGGAGCAGTGCGTGCCCTCAGGTGAGTGTTATCGGTGGCTATCGATTCTTATCGCTTATCGATCCTTTGTTTCTGCGCGATTCTCAGGGCCCAAAACGATGCCGATAGCCGCAAATGGAAGACCGATGTTAAGAAACTTCAGCATACGCTGGATGTAACCAAAAAGTGTAATGGTTCAAAGAAACCCAACGAATTGGCCAACGAGGCCACCAATGCCAGCACTAGCACACACGTGACGACGGCCGATGGCCTGATCAACTATGAAATCCAAAGACTGACAAACGAAATTGCCGTGCTAAAGGAAGCAAACAAAACTAAGGAGGAAAAGTCCCAGGTAAGTGACCATCGCACACATGATGGCCACCCCATCTGTCACCCCATGTTCTTGTTGCATGCGTCGTTGTTGTTGTTGTTGTTGTTGTTGCTACTGCTACTGCTGCTGCTTCTGCTACGTTAGCGCCGCCGCTTGGTTATGGCCCAGTTGTAGTTGTGGGTTAACAGCTCCCAGATGAATGCCGCACACGCCAGCCCCATGCCGATGAACCACAGCGAGAATACGGCGTGAAAGTGCTCTAGTTTCAGCACGACCGGATCATCGTTGCTGTTGTGCCGGCGATGCACCACCTTGGCCCCCGACTGAATGAACGCAGTGTTCATAATGCGATCCCAATAGCGCTCAAACCCAAACTCATGCGAGCTGCGGATGAGGGTGTTCAGGAAGCCCAGATACGGCGATCCATACGGCACAATATAGACGGCATGGAAGGGCACCAAACAGCTGTCCATCAGGTGGAACACCGGTCGCCCCAGAACCATATGCTTGCGATTGTTCACCTGAAAACGGGCAATGTGAAACTTCTCCAAATACGCAAACCGACGATCGTTGCGCTCTATCCGGGTGTTGAGCACTCCATCCGTCACTTTTATCATCTGCGCCCGTATCCTGGCCTCGTGCTGGTGGCCCAACGTCAAGAAGTGTTCAATATGCTTGATGT
Source organism: Drosophila persimilis (assembly GCF_003286085.1). NCBI lineage: Eukaryota > Metazoa > Arthropoda > Insecta > Diptera > Drosophilidae > Drosophila > Drosophila persimilis. Next base: position 28,441,182 of record NW_020825288.1, on the reverse strand, counting down.
GTCGCGGTCGGATCAGAATGGGGTAGGATGACTGGGCCAACGCGTCCAGATCGTCAATGTCCGGGAGATAGGGTTGAAAGACCATCATGCTGGTGAGATTTCCCTTGAAGGCGCTGCAGATGAGCATCCCAAAGTACAGCCAAAAGATGAGGAATTGCCGGAGAGAGTGGCTCCGGGGAACATTCGTCAACGGCATGTTCAGAGCACCAGCAAACAGCTGCATGGACACTGCTGCAGCCCCTCTGCCATGCGGCTGTCGGTGGACCAAATAGCAAAAGACATTCGCCAGCAGCACAGAGCCGAGGATGAGGGTCCACACCCAGCCGCTAAACGAGCGGAATATGTTCCAGAAGATGGGCGCAGTCTTGGCCTTCGGAACAATCACGCACAGATCGTCTCGGTTGTGGGCCACTGTGTTCTCCGCCAGCCTCTGGAACGTGTCGGGTGCCAGGAATCGAATATTCATGGCCACATCAACGTACTCCTTGGCCACCTCCAGGAAGCAAATGTCCGAGCTGAGATTGTAGTTGTAGGAATGCGGACGCGTGATCATCATTGTGGCATTCAAACGTTCGGCCACATAGCTGGCCATCAGACCGTCCGTTCCCAAAATCAAGCCTTTCGGCCGAAAGATAGCCCTAACGTCGTCCTTGTAGATGCACATCCTCAGCGGCTTGCGTTGCATATCCGGTAAGGTCTTGGGAAAGAGCTCACCGACTGTCGGCAGGCGATGCCTCTCATGGGATACGGTGATTAAATAGTTGTCGGTAAAGGGATTATACCGATAGGCATGCAAGCGATCGTTGCGCCAGTAGACGATTACGATATTGAGGAGCCAGATCTTCCAGAACTGTCGAAAGCTGGCCCTCATCCAGGCATCCGACACGGTGTCCGCATCACGCACCAGTAGAAAGACATGAGACAAATGCTTGGCTGCCGACTTCTTTCGAATGAGCGACAGTTCCAGAGGCTGTGAGATGTTCGTGATGATCATTACCATGTACATCAGAATGCCATCATCCTTGACGGCCTCCAGCGGATGCAATTGGTTCCTGTCAACAGCACCAGCAGACACGAGACATGAGCTGCGATTGCACCTTGGACTAGACTCTATATTCAAAAGCCTACCTCAGCGATATGTAGGATATATCACACTTGGTTACCTCCCGCAGTATCTGTCCGGTGTGCTGATGCGATGTCTCGTTCTCAAAGTAGACAAACAGCACCTTAATGCGGGCCCTGCACAAGATCTTGCTCACCTCCAGCATTAAATTCGAGTCCATCTTGAGGTTCAGCGGTATACGGCTCTCACTTGTGCGGCCAACCAAATGGCATACCCATGCAAGGAGCAGTAGGTTCTTTAACCACTGGATGAACATTGCAATGCACACTGTTTGCCCGGACACGGTGGCACCTTTGTTTTTATAGACCACACCAATTTCAATATGGCAATTTCGTTAATGCGCTGGCTCTATCAGCAGCAGGACGTTAAGCAAATATTGCTTTGTGTGGCACAGTATCTTGTGTCTCTCGGGATACCCTGTCTAAATGGCTTTTAGAGGATATATATTGAAAGTCCATCTATCGAAACGTTTTTGTCGAGGCACACAGGCCTACAGTAACCAGAAATCTCTTTCAAATAAGTCACTAGTGATACAATACTTTAGTTTCTATTAGTTGAAAAGCCAACCCAATCTCCATTCATGTCCTGTATGTGAATTATCTTATACTCGCGCATCCTACAGCAGCGCCTATCGGCTGTTTTTCGTCCTTTCGCTCTCTTTCAACTTCTGCAAGGGCATCCAAAGCTTCGGTTATGCCCTAGATAACCCCTTTTTCCAGTTATTTCCGATGTGTGTATATATGTGTGTTTCTGTGTCTCGTTTGGTTAATGGATGCGCGCCACCTAATCGCAAAGTGCAAACTAACAGCATGGATTGGCTTGCTTTTGGCCCCCCTACCGCCGTGGCTGCCGGGGGGCTTGATTAGTGGTTGATTAGTGGAACGCTCATGTGATATGACAATTTCTTGCAGATTATTGGGCAGGCAGATAGACTCAAGGCTGCCGATATGCGGCAATTGAAGAATGCATATGAAAACCGATTGACTCACATACAAAAATCAGCCAAAATTGAAATAACACGTTTGGTAAGTTGTGCGTACACACTTCTCGTAGAAGAGACACAAACAAACAACCACAACATTCGAGAGAAGCGGTTCAGGCAACTTTTCATATTTCACATTGAAATCTACATATATACAAACATTTCTGTACATACATATATCTAAAGGGGTTTGCTAATTAATTTATTTGACTTTCAGCTAGAGGAAATCAAAACCAAAGAACGTAATATAGGACAACTGAAAAAGGATTTGTTGACATTGCAGAGCCCACCCGGCGGCCCCAAGAAGAGGCCCTCGAATGAAGCCAAAATGAAACACAAAACGAACGAAACGAGCCAAAAGCCAAAGAAACCCACAACGATCCCAACTACAACTTCAACAACTTCAACAATATCTTCAACCAAAGCAACAAAAGCTAAAAACGAACCAGATACAGATACTGCTATACCGAATCCCATACACCAGGCTCAAGTTACACCTGAGGTAAGTCGTTGTCTGACTGCCAGCCTGACTGTATCTTGTGGGGGGGAATGTGTTGGGACTGGAGTGGGACTCTGATTTGGATTCGGAATCGGGTTCGGATTCGGGTTCGGGCTCGGGTTCGGGGGCTGTGCGGCAGCACTTGAACTTGTGCCGCCAGCATTTTCGAGACTTGGGTTAAATGTTAAGAGCTCTCTTGCAGATATGTATCTCTGTAGCTACAGATGTAGCTGTATTTTTTGTATACTATACTCTTTATAGAGGGTATCTTTAAAAAGATCGTACAATAAGAGTTGTATATAGTGGATGAGGATAGTTCACTCCATATAGTATATAGTTTTCTCTTCATTCGGCAGGATCTGGGCACTATACAGAACAAATACTGATGAGTAAATCGCATTGTTTCCAAAGATAATCGTTGAAATATCTCTACATTGACTATAATCGATAGTTATCGATTGCTAAACGATCATCAGTATACAATAATCAATCCTTAAGAGTATCTCAATCTTCGGCCTCTGCGCGTCTGGTTTCTCCTTCTTGTTACCTGTTTTGCTGGCGTTTCTCCATCTCCAACTCCATCTGTATCTCTGTATCAGTCTCGGGATCTGCATCTGTATCTCTCCTGTCCTGTCGTCGTCTGCTGCGGTTATGCACTATTGGCATGATCTATGATATAATTTTGCGTTAGTTATGAGAATGGCAAAGACAACAATCGCTTCGACAGAAAGGAGACAGAGCAACAGACACAGCAGCAGCAGAAAAAACCTGCTCTGCTGAAACGTGAGCAACTTGCAGCAGCAATTGCAGCGGCACCAGCCGCACCAGCAGCAGCGCAAGTGTTGCAAGTGGATCGCAGGCAACGCAGACCCCAAAACGGACAAAAAAGAGACATAGAGAGAGAGGAGAGAGAGCGCACAGGCCTAAGCAAGCCGGTTTTCCGTTTTTTTTTTGCACGTCGTCACACTCGCACTCACACTCACTTTCTCTCACCTTATGGGGAGAGTGAGAAGAGAGCGCGCAGACGCAGCCGCAGTCGCAGCCGCAGCCGATTGTCGCAGTGCACAAGATGTATAAAAACAAGGTGAGGCGTTCTAGAAGAGTGCTCTAGAGCTCTACATACATGGATGTATATGTTTCCTCCACTATTGAAGCCTAGACGCACCAGAGTTCCAGACAACACATGTCCAAAGAGCGAGAGAGAGAGAGAGAGATCGAGAGAGTGGCCTCACCTTCTGCCAAAGACACCCTGGCCTCTACCGCAGTGCGAGGCTCAGCTCCGGGGCTCGGGCTCGCATGAATGGCCCAACAGATAGCGTCCGTCGATAGCACCGTCCCGTCAGTTGGTTTTCAGAGTACGCAGGCGTCGCAGGTGCGCAACGGGGCACCACAATTCCACTTCCAATTCGCGGCAAAGTCGGTGTCAAGTGTATACTGGGAAAGGAGAAAAAAAGTGAATTATATTAACAAATCAAATGAAAAGAAATGCTCGGGCCGGGAGTGCACGCAGGGTTCAACGAGTGGCATAATTAGGTGAAATTTGCTGTTAATTTGGTGAAGCCCCTTTTGAAGAGCCGCTAATGAAAAGTAAACCAAAGCATCAAAGTGCATTGTCTGTGTGTAACTATGCCAAAAATGAAGGAACCACAGACACAAAAAAATACTAAAGAAAAGAAAAATGCTTTTGTACGATACTCGTACCCAAAACCACAACAAACAATCGGTTTCAGTTGTTGTTACTGCCTTTTGGAATCGAATGGGCCAACAACAATCATCAGAAAACCTATTTTACAGCCTGCCTTGTCTGTCTTTCTCTTTTGTATTGTTTAACGCACACACGAACCCATAATTTCACCGAATTTGCACTAAAAAGATTAGTGAAATATGCCAAAAAATAAAAACAATCAAAATTAATTGACTTTCACACGGTCCCGTCCCCCTTTGGCGTTTCAACCATTCCACCAGCAAATATCCGCCGTTGCGCTGCTGCACCGTTCCGTTCCGTTCCAGTGATCGAATTCAATTTTACAGTTCATTAATCGCCGCCTGTACCGTAATTGTTTCTATCGATTGGGCCAAAAAGTAATCGAGAATCAGTTATGGCAACATCTTGCCACCCAGCCCCTATCGATCCCCAACTTGAGGGATCATCCAGGCATGACTTGCGATGTGTTGGCTTTGCCTTTCCGCAGACAGATCGGTCTTTAATCCATGCTCAGATGTCGGCCAGTGTGGAAGTTTCTTTGGTTTTCTAAAACTATCCATAATTTGCATATAGCAAAAGTGCAGCGGCGGCAGTGGCAGTGGCAGCGGCAGCGGCAATCGGGAAAACGATGTCATCTTGGCAACAAGATGGTCAATAGACGGGCGGCATCAATAAATATATACAGAAGAGTCTTTAAGGAAAGTGCAGTGGTGGAGTGGTGGAGTGCTGGAGTGGCTGTGGCTCTGGGGAGTGCTGTGCTGTGTTGTGCTGTGCTGTGCTGTGGGGCTGTGTGGGGCACCACCAATTGGGGTCAGTGAAAAGCTTTTAAAATGTTAACGCTATTTTAAATACGATATGTGTCTATGTTGCCTGCAAAAATTTAGTCATCCCCCTCTTCCCCATCGCATCGGCATGGCCAAACGACAGTAAAAGCGAAGCGACCAAAATGATGATAATGATGATGATGATGTTGCTAAAACAAGACATACTCGTAGACGCCACGCCGGACGTTTCCAATATGCAAAGTAATCACAACAGCACAGCACAGCACAAAAAAAAACCAAAGAAACAAAATAAAAAGACCCCACCACCAGCACCATCAGCACCACTCATGAAAGGAAACAAAAAAGGGGTGTGTGTGAAATTTGTGGAAATGTGAACCATATGCAAATTATGTATATATCGTTTTTGTTGAATGTGTCTATAAATTTTGATGTGTTTTTAGTGAAATTACCACGGTGAAAACTACTTTGAAACTTGACAAACTGTTTGGTTAATTGTTTTTTGTTGCCCGAGAGGAGTATACATCCATAATATAATGCATAAATATTTGTACACCTGACACAATGGATTACTACTACAACCGCCGAGATGTCAAGGTATGAACGAACACCCCCTTGGACAAGGGTCTAAGTCAAAGTCTAAATAAAGTTTTTAAAATTGTATTCCGCGAATTGTACAAGCAATTCCACAATTATTACTCATGCAACGTGTTGTACATACGGAATGAGCTTTGATTTGCGATGAAAGTGATGTCGAAACATGATTTATGGCAATAGATCGGAGGGGCTCACAAATATAATATTTAAAAGAATCTGCACTCCAAAATTTGTTAATTTTTGGTGGCCTTACAGTTCTGTTACGCACAGTAACAACATTTCAAGATGAATAATCGCCTGTCTGTCTTTTGCGGTATCGCAGATCGAAAGGGAAAGGCCTCGCCGACTATCTTCCATGGTTGCCTACCCAAAGATTAATCCTCGGGGTTCGTTGTGCGATATCGACAGAAATTAACAAGCATAATGCACACGGTTTGGAAGGGGATCTCCACATGTCAACGGAGACCATTCAAATCCATTCATTAGTTCAATTATCGTATCCCACCGAACGATGCAGAGTGTTACGCTTCGATGAAGAACCCGAAGACCACCCGGGGATTGCGCCACTGGGGCGGGGCCCGGGGAAACTCTGGGAAGTAGTGTCTTTCGATATACAATATAATTCATTAGCGGCATATAAACTTTCGCTTTCGCAAGATCAAATCAAAGGCAATGTCTTTTGTGCAGACTTCAGATTGAAAACCTGAATTACAATGCCAAATGCAAATACGAGGAAATTTTCTGTATAAGTATATAAAGCATCGCGTCTCCGATGCCTTTTGATGGAGCTGCTGCTGGGGCTACAGATTGTACTGCCGCTTGACACGTAATCGTGCACCGGACCGGGGAGTCGAACCCGGAACGTTGACGTCGCGACGTCGCGACGTTTGCTGCCTAAAAACTGCAGTCCACAGTCGCTGGAGATCGAAGTGAAACCTGTCCGTACAGAAAGGAAAATCATTTCACACAATCACAATCACTTGGCCCGCGGCTTGTGCAAACAGACAGACACCCAGACTGACAAACCCGACGGCAAAACATAAACACATAAACCTTATGCATACGTTGGAGATGCCTGCATGTATGTATATGGTTGTATATGGCTCAGCAGGTTGAGAGTTTGTCGACAGATTTACAAACAATCCATCCATCCATCCATCCATCCAGCGCTTGAAATCTACCTGATGGCAGCGGCATCGGTGGCGTCTCGCAACGTCTGGCGCTGCATTTAGCGCAATCTGAATATGCGAGATGTGCGGATTGTACCATCAATAGAGCCATCAAAGTAATCCCGATCACCGGCAGAGAGACACTCGTTAATGGGGGAGTGGAGGAGTAAAATTGCTTAATCTCCAGAGCACGTTGATCAAGAAGTTCGTTAACTTCAGCGTCTCGTCCGTTACGTTACGCAAAAAAGTTCTTTTGGAATCGATTCAAGAAATTACCATAACTGTTAGCCAACCCCAAGACGCGCCGACAGAGCCGTCTCTCGGGCTATCTATCCTCTGGCTCTCTCAGACATCAAACTGATGATAATTTCCAATCACCAGGCGACGACCGCGACGATGGTGAAGACGTGCAGGCATGCGACACCAACGCCAAACTCCATTTTGGGCCTCCAGACCTGGGCCCTGGGCCTCTGGATTCAGTATTCATATGTGTAGCTCTGGGCCGGCCTGTCTTGGGAAATTATACGATCGCATACGATATATGTTTATACAATTGCGGTTATGATACTAGGAGTGATAAGATTTTCAACCTGGATGGTCATCTCCCTTTGGATAAAATCTAACATTCAGAAATCATTACGATCAGGCAAATACCATTTGCAACGTTTTTGTCGAGGCACACGAGGCTTTAACAGCAGAGGAGTCCACAAAATACTGATAATTTAGCTCATAGATCAAACCGTCTAGATCTGGGACAGGCAGACATGGATAAATAGACTCTTCTATGACGTCTGATCAAGAACATACATGCGGAAAAGTCTTCCTTCTGGCTTTAGATACAATTAAAACTCGAAAAATGCTTAGGATTATAATGGTAGCTCTTGTTTTTGGAATTTACCATCTATTTGAAATAAGACACGTAATGCGGCAGCGCCCATCGGTCGGTTAGGCATTTCTACCTGGGATTCGCGCCTGAAAAGACTCGTCTTGGTGTCGTTTGGACCACTTGATGGTGAATTCTCAAGACATTCGTGCTATATATTTTAGTGTTGAAAAGTGGTACATAAATATTCTTTGAAGACCCTTTTCGCTGCTATTCTTTTGACCGCAACTGTGCGGTGCTGTTGCTGGTGGGCACTTTTATGGGGAGTCAGGGACCCAGTGAGGCAGAGACTCGATTGGTCATTGCACCGCCTGGGCTGTGCTCTTTAAATATACTACTCATACGAGTAAATGCTGTGTGTTTTTTTTGGGCTGAGCCCTACCTCGTTTCACAACTGATTAATGATTTCTCTGTGGAGCGGCCTGGCCCGTAGACATGTTCAATGAGGCGCTGCCACACACAGAAATTAGCATAATGCAGCACAGCATTATGCGTATAATAGCCACACACAGGCAAGCCGCACCATTATATTATGGATGTTATATAAAACATGGAAATTGACATGAAAGTAAGACATATAACAGGGCGTTGCTTGATTGGAAAGTGATTTAAAGCTGTGAGGCATGGCAGGGGGATGAGAATGGGGATGGCTATTGGTGGATTATCGAGTTTGAGTTTTGAGTGGTATTTAAGTGGGCTAATTAGCTGACAATCAGCTAAAGGGAAACGAGGCTTCGTGACCATGAAAACTCGTGATGAGAGAAGACACACCACAGATATCAAAATTCAATTGTTTGAATGTTTTTAAATGTGCGTTGGAATTCGTGACGCTTTTGGGAGGTACGACCGGGCAATCCTTGGACCCAAAAACTTTTGATAACAATACAAGCCATAAAAACTCTTTGACTCTTTGATCTTTCGAAAAGCGAGAGAGGGGGGAATGTCATTGAACCTGAACGAGCCCCTGGAACAGCTCATTGTTCAAATCAAAAGTAACCTGTCTGTCGGTCTGTCTGTCTGTCTGTCTGACAGTCTCTTTGGATGATTTGGCTCTTTTTAGCAATGCTCTGTTTTTGTGTGGCAAGAAATCAAGTCATAACGGTTAAGTGTTGGTCCCTCCCCCCCCTTCGCCAAACTCTTTACACCACACACACACACGTGTGGAGGGCCACAAAAGCGGGTTCTATTCTTGCCCCAAGCCACAGAAAGACATTCGATTTGAAGACCGCAGCGTACAAGCCAAGCAGGGAATAGACCATAAAAGACAAGAACAGAACAAATTCTTTTGTTAATTGCCATTCTGGGGCAGGGCAGGCCGGGGCGAAGCAGGGCGGGGAGAAAACTAATGAAGGGAATGAAACTAAGGCACGACATTTTCTCATTCGTTTTTCCTTCTGGCATTTACGTTTTTCCTCCTCTCGCACAGATAACACAACTCAAGAACATTGAGCTAATCAACAATACGAAAAATGCGCATAAATCAACGCTCGAGATGCGCACAACATTGAAGAGCAGCAGCCAGAAGGAGCAGCAGCAGCAGATTACAGATGGGGCCACCACATGGATGACGACGCTGCTCAATGGCCATGCAGCAGCCAAGACAAAGGTGAGTGGAACATCCCCAAGGAACACACTGTTTTGACTCCCTCTCTTTCTGCCACTTAGGACCACAGTTCGGATACGGATTCGGCACTGTCCTCGGCCCCGCCTTCGATTAGTCCGCAGCCGCCTTCAAGTGGCTCCGACAGCGGTGTCATCTGGCAGACTGTAAGTGCCACAGCCAGCCCAAACAGGTGCCCTCATAGACTCACTTCCACCCTCATTTCCATTCTTGCAGCTGCAGGATCTGGACAAACTGCAGAAGGAAGCGGAAATGTATCACAAGGAGAACGAACGTCTGCAGGCCGAAGTGCAGCTGATGAAACAGGAGCTGGAGAGTGCCGAGAAGGCGGCCATCAGCCACACGCATATCAATGAGCTGATGCACCGCATCAAGGAGCTCGAGGAGCAGCAAATGCACATCAGCGACGAGTCCAACGAGCTGCGCGAACAGAACGAACTTCTCGAGTTTCGCATATTCGAACTAGAGGATGTTAGCGATAAGGTAGTGCAAGCCGACACGCTCAAAAGCAGGTTTTGTGTGTGTGGCGCGGAAACCACTCAACGAACGGCTCTGAGCGGCTTTGAGTCTGTTTTTCTTGGTTTTATGAATGAATTGCGAGTCAGAGAGCTAGATAGACGCCGACCGAGCTTCGTTGTGGCGCTGAGCGGATCAGCTTTTGGCCAGGCCAGCTTTTTGGTCTTCGTGTGGAACAATGGCGCCAGTTTTGTTTTGGCAGCTGCCAGAGAGCGAGCGCGGAAATTGTCTTGTTTCGATTAACAATCAGCGGGCAATCTTTTCTCTTGTTTTTCCTTCTCCAATTTGAAAATTGTCTTAGTGGAGCAGTGCAGTGCAGTGCAGTGGAGTCCAGTTAATGGCAATCTCATTATTTTTGTATTATAAAATATTCAAGCCAATTGCCAGTATTTGCGGTTAAACTTTCCAATTGTTAGTGTGACTTAACTATTGATTGAATGATTGAGTACACAGACAGACTCGGACCAACTACGGTTAGTGGCTCTGCCTCTCCATAGAGGGTTACTTCATCCTAAGAGTTGCTTTAACCAAAAACAGTATCAAGTGCCTAATATGTTTTGCTTATAAGGTGGCAGAGTCGACCCTAAGTGGGGACACCATCTACGATTTTGCATTCGATTTTGTTTGTGTTTTATTGTCTATTACTCATATAGGGGCTAAGCCTTTGTTTGACCCACGCCTTAGGCCCAAAAGTACCCTCTAAATGTAGAGTATGTTGGGCTAATGCTACAGATATTATAGAGCAAGCAGTGCAAAGAGCACTTTGTAAGGAAATTGAGACATAAACTTTAAGGCACCTTAAATTTGATTAAATAGTTAGTAAGAAGAACTTAAAAGATACCATTAAGACACACATTAGAATCACAATATGTCCTGTAGCCTGTCATTAGATCTTTCCCCTCTTACAGGGGGCTTGTACCCTTGTAAGCCCATACATCCCTATAACATCATTAGAAATAATGAACAGATTGTTGCGAGAACTCCCCAAATGAGATACCTTTCTCTTCATTGAGTAATTGTGCTTATCTCTGGTTGTTATAGGGTATAGCACAGGTCTATATCTTCGCATCTTCATCCTTCGTTTCGTTTCTTTGGTTTTGATACCTTTTTGATTTTTAGAGCCGAACGCGCCAAACAGTTTTCAGCCGTCTTTCAGTTCGAAACCAGCTGGCTGTAAAGTCGTTCAGCTTGAAAATCAAATTCATTCGCTTAATTGCAACAACCGAAAAGTAATTATTTATTAGAGAAGCAAAGTGAAATTAGCAAAAATTTTAGAGACGAAGGCAGGAGGGGAGAGTGCTGTGTGCTGTGTGCTGTGTGAAGCGAAGCATTCACTTTGATGATAATTTGAGCAAATAAACAGTTGGAGATGTACAAGATCTAATTCGAATTCGCCCCACCAGATGGACAGCACCTGCGAGGGTCACTGCCAGCGACTGCAGAACCTGCTGGAGGAATCCGCACAGCACCTGGAGGACAGGGACAAACGCTGTTTGCAACAGTTGCTGCAGTGCGTCCAGCAGTTGGATCTGGATGCCATGATGCCGTCAGCCGAACAGGTGTGTAGCAGGCACTGGCCATTCCGTCAGTTCTCGAACTGACCAGCCCTAGGGATATACCGGATATAAATATATATTTCTACAATCCAGCCATACACTCAGATCCGAAAAGCAAAGTTTTTTCGAAATACACGCAAAATTCATTTAACAATTTAAAATTTACATTCATTTACAGACGAAAGCAGATCAGCGTCTGCGGCACACACAAAGCAACAATAGGATTGTTGCCACTGTACAGCCGTACAGCAATTGCTGTGCCCCGCCCAGTGCCCCGCCAACGCCCAGCAAGCGATCATCGAGTGCCGCCTGGCAGAGCAGCAGCCTCAGCGAAAGCGGCGTCTTTGTAGAGTGCGATCTGTCCACATCCTCCGCAGCGTACCAGCACCCGCATCTGCAGTACTACCAGGAGCGCCTGGACCAGCTGGAGCGTAAGGTGCTGGTCTACGAGAGCGCCGGGGAGGTGCAGGCCCAGCATCTGTCGCAGCGACTGCAGCGAGAGGTGCTGCTGGAGAAGGAGGCCCGCGAGCTGAGCGATCGAGTGCGACAGCTGGTCGAGGAGAACGCCCTCTTGGAGGAGGCCAAGTGTGAGTTTGAGGAGGCGGAGAACGACACGCGGCTGCATCTGCAGCGCAACGAGGTGGAACTAGAGATCACCCGGCAGCGGAACGTAGAGCTAGAGTTCAGCAAGGAAGCATTGAGTGCCAAGTACAAGGACTGCCGGGCCGAGTGCCTGATTCTGAGAGAGGACTTGGGTGCCGCCGAGACGCAGCTGGAGCATCTGCACGAGGAGCGTCAGCGAACGAAGCGACAGTTGGAGGCACTGCGTCGATCTCTGCCACTTTTGCTGATCTGGCGCCTCTTGGCTCTGGCCAGAATGGGCAACAACATGTCCGCCGATAGTCCCCGCCTGTACTCCGGACAGTGCAATGGCCGCGAGGACACTCTCAGCCAAGGGGAGAGTCCACGCCACAGCTGCGACGCTCGGGAGGTGATCTTCCTCAGGGAAGAGGTGAAGGAGCTGCGCAGCCAGCTGAAGGCACTCGACTCGCGCCACTACGAGGCCATGGAGTCGGCCGACTCCCACTGGGCCGAGCAGGAGCAGGAGTACAAGGAGCGCGAGGAGGTGTATCTGGCCAAGGAGGTGTGCCTCAAGCAGAAGATTGGCCAGCTGCAGGACTGCCTGCGCGAGGACTCCCGTGCGGCAGCGGAGAAGATCCAACAGCTGGAGGAGACCGAGCTGGGACTGAAGACCTGCCTGGTGCGGCTAACCAAAGAGCATCGCGATATCCTCGAGGACAATCGCGTGCTGCGCAGCCAATTGGAGAGCCACAAGGACCAGGAGCAGCTGGAGGCAGAGCAACAGTTGGCCGTGGCGCTGGAGAACGAGAAGCGACGCTGCCAGGCGCTGATCGATGACCTCAGTTTCGCCAAGAAGCTGCAGGCGAGCACCGAGGAGGCGCTGAAGCAGGATGCCGAAGCATTGCGCAGCCAGATGTACGATCTCCGCAAGAGCTTCATGCACATCGAAGTCACAAACGGGGAGCTAAAAGAGGAGGTTGGCACCCTGGAGAACAAGATCCGTCAGATGGAGTCGCAGTTGAAGGAGTCCGAGGAGCGCGCCCGTTGCCTGGAGGATGAGTTGCGCACCAAGGATGAGCTGTGCCAGCGCATGGAGCGCGAAATTGGTGTCATCCCGGAGGGCTTTAGCCTGGCGCACGAGCTCTACGACAGTCCGGCCAAGCGGGCCAAACGGGAGGAGATCAAGGATTTGCAGTCCGCAAGCCAGGGATTGGGCTGTATCCTGCGCGATGTCGAGGTGGGTTACAGGACGACAGGTGTGCCAGGTGTGCCAGGCTGAGACTCATAGATTTCCCTCTCTTGTTTGTTTTTCCGTTTAGCAACGACACAGCGAAGCGGATATACCCTCTCAGAAGAAATTCCAGGCGATAGCATGCAGCGTGAAGCAGCTGGCAGACCACATACTCGCTTCCAAGAACTCGTCCGAGGTGAGTACCAAGTCCAATGAGATGGTCTGTGGGGGCACAGACGGAGAGGGAGAAGGTGATGTGCGCAGGGAGGGTGGAGCTGCTCCTCAAGTACCGGAAGCACCACCGAGACCAACAGGCAGGTCAAAGGCCAAAGCGATGGCAGCACTACGCCGATATCGACTTTTGCATGGCATCAATCTGAACGAGAGCGATGATGAGGAAAGTAACGAGGAAGGTATCAGTGAGCCTCTCGCCGAGGCTCCAGCTCCCGTGGAGACGATCAGCGCAGGTCCTGCTTCCATCGAAGAACTTCCTGCTCCCGAAGCACCTGTTTCAATGGATTCCTTCTATGAAATCGATGAGGGCATAGCGCCCCCAGAGGTGGAGCCGAAAGAGAAACTCTATTCGGTGCGACGCAAGCGGAACATGCTCAAACGCCACATCTATAGACGCATCTATCGCGGACGAGTGCGCAGCCGTGCCCTCCAGCGGAACCCGTCCAACAGCAGCTTCTACTCGATGAATTCTATTTACACCGTCCACTCGGACACATCGGCACTGTCCTTCCGATCGCAGCACGCGAGTATTGTGGAATTGAAGTTCGAACGAGTGTGCCGCGCCATTGTCCAAACGGACCCGATATCCACTTGCGTCCAGGATGTGCAGGCCACGCCCCAGACCTCGGATTGCGGCATTCAATGCGACCGTGTGGATGTGGAGCAGCGTCTGATGTTGTTGCCGGAACGTACACGCGGCTTTGTTGAGCTGCTGCAGTCGGAGGTGCAGGACGTGGATCGCTTTAGGGCTCGCCTGCTGCGCAAGTGGGAGACCAGCGAGTCCTTTCGCGATAGCATCGAACTGGTGCAGGATCTGTACTGGGTGCCGCGACCCCATCCCATCGACAGCTTCGAGCTGTTCGCCAATGCGTTTGGAGCTGTGCGCGACCTGAATGCGATCTTCAAGCCCAACATTTCATTCACGATGAAAAAGATCGCGGAGCGTATCAACGAGCGCTTGATTGTCTTCCACTGCCAGAAGGCGAAAGAGCAGGAAATGCAAGAAAAGGCGGACGAGAAAAAGGATTCCCCTTCACTCTTCACTCATGTGCGTCGACCAAATCATGCCCTCGAAATAATGGGCGTACCAAGAAGTCAACCAACATAGTGCTTAAATTACAGCACAGTCTACGATTACCTTCGTTTCGATTCGTTTCTATCGTGTCTATCGTTGGGGCGACGCTCACAGTTGCCTAGACTTTAGTTTCGTTGCATCAGACTTGATTCAAGTTATTCTCAAAATTCATTATTAAAATTCAAAATTCCCAAACGCATTTCCACGTTCAATTCGAATAACAAGATGGACCACTTCTACGATTGCCAGGGTAGTGAAAGCGAGACAGAGGATTATATTTTGGGCTATGCCTACGAGGTGGTTCACCAGCCATTCACTCGTTTTGCCGGTCCCATCGACAAGCGAGATGTCCTGGCCCGTTCTCTCAAGGCCGCAGAGATTCTCTTCAGATACTACCATGAACGGTTGGAAAAAATGCAGCAATTGAATCAGTGATGGAGTTTTAGCCATTGTTCCTTCAAATGTCAAAATAAATACCTCGATTGACACATACGAGTATTTGTTTTCCTTTCCGATCATGGGAGGCCATGCGTAGCAGATCATAGCCTCGTTACAGACAAAATCAGTTAATTTTTCCTCTGATAAAATTCCAAATTCTTCATTTGCTTTTCATTGCCTGACGATGACTAAGTGTACCACGAACAAGTGCCATTGTAAGAGTTACAGGGACAGGGTTCAGGACCGCTTCTACGACTGTATTAGCGATACTGAGTGTGAGGATAATAGTGTCTCTGGTGGGGACGTTTGCAAGGTGGTCAGCAGTCTGAAGGATCCTGGCCAGATGCGTGCCGTCTTGGAGCGGGCCCTTTACGCCACCCAGAACCTACTCCGTTGCTATGGCTCGGCCGTGGCACCCGCTGGCCGCAATCCTCCCCCCCACGAGCTGAACTACTATCCAGCCACGCTGGAGGTATCTGTCACTCTCAAAACGGAGGAGACCTGCATCTGCCCCAAGAATCGCCAGTACAGTCTGCGCGGCGATCCGGTGACTCTCAAGCTCCCAATCAAACTGAATCCCGACAGCGGTCAAGTGAAGATGAACATCTACCAGCCCAGACCTGGGGTGGCCAGTGGTTGTCGTCGATGTGGTGCCGGCGCTCCTGGCGCTGCCGGAGACAGGTACAAGGCCAAGAGCAGGAAGTCTTCCTCCTCCATACGGAAGGTGCGCTGGTTCAAGCATGAACACACCGAAAACTAAGCGAAGAAAGCAGAAGAAATTGAATATTTTCCCCATTTGCCGTTGAATGTTTGAAGTAGATTGATTATATAAAAAGTATATCCACTGAAAACGTTTTCTTGTCTTTCGAGTTTTCGTGTGTCCCCCTAACGATAAGAGTATCGTTCCTATATCCATTTATCGCCAAACAAAGCAATCGAATCGGATGAAATTCTGTAAACTGTCATTCAGTTTAGTTTTGCTCTCGATTTTTGTCATAATTTTAGTTTTAGTTGAGTAGCCAACACCATAACACACAATAAAATTTTCATGTAAGTTCGGAAAATATTGGGAAAAATCAGTTCGAACCGTTCTTGCGACATGGATGAGAATCAAGCGGGACGAATGTTGGCCAGAGCCGCGGGAGGCGTTTTCCCTTACTCCAACATGCGCGAGCTGTTCGTGCGACAATTTGCGTCCATGTCGCCACGCTCTGAGCAGGACACGTTCTTCGACTGCCAGAGCTCGAACGAGGACTGTGGGAGTCCGGGGGAGCCGGGCCACGACGCGGAGGCCATGCGCTGTGCCCTGGAACGGACCGCCGCCAACATCCAAATGATGTTGAGTAGCCTGAACGAGATGCCCCCTCCGAGTCGACCCATCGGCTTTACTCTGGAGATAACCACCACCCTGGTGGTGAACGATGACACGCAGTCTGCGACGTGCGGCCGCGTCACTGGACAGCCGGTGACCGTTCAGATGCCCCTGCAGTTCGATCCGCGCACCAGACAATTGACCTCCAGTTGCCCTGGGAAACAGCAGCACCAGGAGCACCAGCAACAGCACCAGCACCAGCATCGACAGCAGATTCAGGCCTCCATTTGCGAGTGCAGATCCATCGGTGCGACGAAACTTGGCTCAGGTAAATCCGACAGCAAAAAGTTCTTAGCATGCGACTCGTATGACGCAGGGGGAATTTTCACCGAACAATACAAGACATGCGACTCGGAGTCGTGTGGCACGTGTCAAACAGACAGCGATAGGTTCTACACGTACGATCAGGATCCCTCCTTTATGGGCAGCTGTGGCGATAGCACATCCCGCGTGGTGACCCAATGCCGCTGCACACACACGTGCTGGTTCGAGCAGGACTCGCGGGAGGTCATCTCGATTACAGCCATACCCTGTTCGAAGCCCTGTTCGATGCCGGAACCAGTTCCAGAGCCACCGATGCCACCCATAGTGGAACGGCCCATAGAGATAGAACCCATAGTGGAACCAGAACCAGAGCCGGCGCCACCACCACCGCCAGAGCCATTGCCCGTAGTGCTGGAGGAGAGCGAGACAGAGTCGGAGGCGGCGTCTGAAGAGTCGGTAGTGACCATGAAAGAGCCCTCGGAGCATTCGCTGACACCGCCGCCGACACCAAAGATTGAGACACCTGTGCCAGAGCCGGCGGTGGCGCCTGCGGTGCCAGCGGCAAAGCGTTACTTTCTGGCACGGCCGCAGCACAAGGAGTTCTCCAATTGTTCGCCGTGCCGCTACGATCCCAGCCCCATCGTGGACGATGAGGGGAATGTGTTCTGTCCGGGGAACTGCGGCTGTTGCCAGTGCGCCTGGAAACCGCGCTCCTTCGAGGACAATGTGCAGCACGAACAGGTGAAGGTGTGCCGCTGCATCACTCGCGGCACAATCTTCACCAGCTTCGAGGACAGGGAGACCTGCAGTGCGACCTCTTCGTTTGACTTGTGTCCGTGCCGGGAGAAGGCAGAGGCAAAGTTCCTCGAGTTGTACCACTGCGAGATGTGGTCAGCGCCGGACATGATCCGCGGACGCGAGGTGCAGCTTTCGGAAATCAAGGAGCTCCTCACACCCTATCCGCACACCAAAGGCATCCCTCAGGAATCCGAAAGATCCGAAAAAGAATAAAGTGTTCGCCATAGAATCCAAAAATCCACATCTAACCGGTCTCTTTTTCTTTCTCCCGTCTCATCCGCAGATTACCCAGCTCTGACGTATATGCAGGACGAGTGCCGACACCAGACCTGCAACAACAACCGCACCCGCCCCCAGGAATCTCAGACCGACCAATCGCGCCTCCGACAGCACAGACAGCAGTGTCCATTGAGCTGCGCAGCAGCAGCAGCAGCAGCCGCCCGCAACAGGCCATCCCAGACGGAGATGTCGTATCTCCGCGAACACCACAAGCCCATGTCTAAAAGATCCTCGGATGCCCGATCAGAGGGTAACCGCAGCAGCCAGGACTCGCAGACGGAATCCTCCTACGTGAACGATCATTACATACACGAACGCGAAAAGCTCATGAAGGACATGCCCTCACAGACCCATATGCAACCCATGAACAAGTTCACATATCCCACACAGTTTATGCGGTGCGATGGACGATGCGCGGATCTATGCGGTTTGGCCACATCTGAAACGGACGAAACAATCTACCCTACTGAAAGCAATCCTACCACCAGTCGCGGCGCATGTCCGGCCACAACAGGAGACGTGCCAACCAGCAGCAGCAGGGCATGCTCATGCAGTTCGAAGGCGACAAAAGGAGGAGAAGGAGACTTGCCCACATCGACACCCAGTCCAGCTAGCAGTCGTGGGGCCTGTTCATGCAATTCAAAGACCACAATAGGGAATCCAACCAGTCCAACCAGCAGTCGTAACGCATGTCCATGCAGTTCGAAGGCCTCAAAAGGAGACTTGCCAACATCGGATGACTACCATACAGCAGACAGTCCATCGAGCAGTCGCGGGGCATGTTCATGCGGCGGTGGAACATCGAAAACTAATTATTCGCCCTGTCAAAGTACCACAAAGGACATAGTCCGGTCGAACAGACCTTCATCATGTGGATGCAGTCTTCGTCGCTGTTTGTCCAGAGCAGACAACAGGCCACCATTTGCCAGTGATCCGCAGCCCCTCACTTGCGAGTCTCTCCTTTGTGGCGGTCAGCACCAGAGCAATTTGCCGGCTTGGGCACCGAATCCGAATGTCCAACGTACAGTCATGTCGAATGCGGATACCTGCGGCGTTCAGTGGACCGCGAATGAGGAGGAGACAGATCCCGCTGGCAGTTGTCGTTGCCCTACTCAGAATTCATCCAAGGTCACGACACTTGCCACTCAAGGAAAACATTATTCAACTCCAGCCAGTACTTGCCCGATTACAAGCACCATAGATATGTCTCTTTCATCCAAGGGCATGCAGAGTGTCTCCAATTGCGCTGATAAAGAGGATCCTTGCTCCAGTTCGTGTCCTGTCACGAGCGTTGATCTGTGCGCCTCGACAGCTCTTGCAGGTGCTGCATCATCTAAAGGACTCAGGAGTAACGCCATTTGTGGCACCAAAACGAGTGTAAGCTCTTGTCCGGCTACGAGTTTATCGAATGCTGTAGCAGATCCTTGCCCAGCGAAGGCCGTTGCAGATCCTTGCTCATCGAAGATCAGTGCAGATCCCTGTTCATCGAGGGCACTGATGGCAGATCCTTGCTCATCAAAGATTAAGTCGGTTCCTTGTATAATAAGGGATATGATGGTAGAGCGTCGTTTATCGAAGGCCACTGTAGATCCCTGTTCATCGAAGGCCACTGTAGATCCCTGTTCATCGAAGGCCTCGGCAGATCCCTGTTCATCGAGGACTGTGATGGCAGATCCTTGCTCATCGAAGGTTATGGCAGATCCTTGTTCATCAAGGGCTATGATGGTACAGCCTTGTTTATCGAAGGCTATGGCAGATCCTTGTTCATCAAGAGCTATGATGGCAGAGCCTTGTTTATCGAAACCTGTGATGGTAGAGCCTTGTTTATCGAAGGCTATGGCAGATCCTTGTTCATCAAGAGCTATGATGGCAGAGCCTTGTTTATCGAAACCTGCGATGGTAGAGCCTTGTTTCTCGAAGGCTATGCCAGATCCTTGTCTATCGAAGGTCTCTGTAGATCCCTGTCCATCGAAGGCCTCTGCAGATCCCTGTTCATCGAAGGCCTCTGCAGGTCCCTGTTCATCGAGGAGTATTATGGCAGGTTCTTGCCCATGGAAGGCCTCTGCAGGTTCCCGTTTATCGAGGCCTGTTATGGCAGATCTTAGCTCAACGAAGACACACATTAATCCTTGTGAATCCCAGGCCGTTTCAAATCCGTGCTCATCCAGAGGCCTAATAGAAACTAGCGCCATTCATGCCTCATGTGGCATCCAAACCAGTTTGCTGGGTGTAAATTCTGCCGGCAATTTGGAGCCCATATTTTCAGATGTGAGCACACATCAACATCAACTCCCATCGTCGTTTGGGATTGATGAGCAGACCTCGGGCACCTCCCGATCACGCTCCATCGTGAACAAGATCACCTGCCTGTGCTCCCCGGACCAGAAGTCCTTTAACAACGCAAATCTCGATAAGGCTCCTCACGAAGAAGGCCACGTCCAGTACGGGAATGAGGAGATGCCAGAGAACTCCGAGCAGTGCAATGTTTGTGAGATATGTCCACCGCCCCACGATCCCATGCAGTCTCTTAGAAGCTCTGTGCGCGATGCACCGATTCCCAAGCCACTGCAGATCAAGTGCCTTAAGTCCTCGTGCACATGCAAGTCGCAGTGCAAGTCGAATACCAAAAGGAAGAGCCAACCGAGCCCT
Source organism: Drosophila persimilis (assembly GCF_003286085.1). NCBI lineage: Eukaryota > Metazoa > Arthropoda > Insecta > Diptera > Drosophilidae > Drosophila > Drosophila persimilis. The sequence continues at coordinate 28,420,827 of NW_020825288.1, read as the reverse complement.
CAGTCCCAGACCACGCAGAGGCCCAGGCGTGTGCAGCGGGAGGATCAAGATGACTTTCAGGACTGCGTGTCCTTCAGCTCCACCGTCAAGACGAAGAGCAGCCGCAGATTGTCGTACAAATCATCGCCGATGTTCTCCTGCCAACAGGAAGAATCGCTGCCGATCATCACCAGCCTCTACAACCAGGACCAAGGGGAAAATGCGTCGGGTCAGTGCCCCTGTGGCATCTGTGGGCTATCCGACAAGACCGGCCATGGTGGGGATGAGTCCCAATGCAAGCACTCCAAGATTGTTACATCTGGGATGAACATTGAAATCTGCGGGATGTACAAAGATGAGCCGCCAACGAAGAGCTGTTGCGATAAATCTGCTGACAATACATCCATGGACATGAAGAGCTGCCGCGAACCATCTACGGATAAGGCTAGCGAGTCCGGTTACTATTGCAGTCCGGACACATCGGCCTACACAGATTATACGGATGCCCCCTGCAAGGAGCTGATTGTGGAGAGCCGCAAGGAGCGCATCTTGGACATGGTGCAGCAGCTGAGCGAAGCCGCCGACTGTGATTGCAACGAGGATCGTCCGGCCATGATACAGAACCTCTTCCGGGAGCTGGCCCTTTTGCTGCGCATGGAGGAGGAGCGCGCCGTGGCGCCGCAGGACGAGGTGCAGCCACCCAAGCCCACCTTCGAGGAGTGCTGCACCGCCCAGCAAAAGTGTGACTCCCAGCAGCCCAACGAGAATGGTAAAGATTCGACTGACAGGCGCCGCATCTATTGCTTCGAACAGCTGGACGATGCCGTGCGCCAGTGCATCTTGCAAGAGGAACCCAAACAGCTGCCAGAGTTGGAGATCTACGAACTCGAAACGGACACTGACTCCGATGCAGAAGATGCCTGTGCCAAGTCGCTGCCTCCAGCGGAATCCACGATATTCAAGGATGCAGATGGCCAGGGGTGCGGCAACGGCGATGACTTTATGGATATGACAAGCGAATGCAATCTCATGGAACAAATGAAGAAGATACTGGAGGAACCCGGTCCTGAAGAGTGCGACTTGTGTGAGGATATATTGCAGCAGGTTATAGAACCCTGCCACAGCCAAGACAATGACAAGTTCAGCGGTTCATGTGCCAGCATGGGGCCAGCTAGAGTTGAGCCCTGTCCCTCTCAAGATCCATGTCAATCCAAGCAGCCATGCCCCAAAACGGATCCATCTCCAACGATTGCGCCCTGTCCCTCTCAAGATCCTTGTCCACCCCAGCAGCCAAGCACCAAACCGGCTCCATGTCCAACGATTGCGCCCTGTCCCTCTCAAGATCCTTGTCCACCCCAGCAGCCAAGCACCAAACCGGCTCCATGTCCAACGATTGCGCCCTGTCCCTCTCAAGATCCTTCTCCACCCAAGCAGCCAAGCCCCAAACCGGCTCCATGTCCAACGATTGCGCCCTGTCCATCGACTGAGCCCTTGAAAACGGAGACCTGTGTGAACGTAGAGTCCTACAAACAGACGGATAGCAAGCAGCAGCTCTGTGCCAGCGATTTTGGCCATCTCCTGCCCGACGGACAGCTCAGCCCACAGGCACGTCAGCTGTGCGAGAAGCTCCTGCGCCAGGCCCTGGTGGACTGCGGTGCCTGTGACGCCGCCAAAGGGCCAACTCTGGGACCATCGCAGTCAGGTCCGTGCTCAGAGGCAGCAAGCAAACCAAAGGTTGATCCGAAGGAAGGAGGAAAATGCCAGTGCTGCCATTGTCGTGCCCTCAGGTGCGATAACGAATGCCAAACAGTGTCCAAGACTCTGCGATCGGCCATAGCCGATCCAGCTTGTGAAATGGTAAGCGATTGAGATCCCCGACCACCGACGTTTTCTTTGATGCAAAAACTTTATTCTAGAAATGCTTTATCGACTCCATGATTATGGATTTGGAAGTCATGGACCATGTGCTGTGCAACAACAAGGCAAAGGCCAGGGTAAGATGCAACAATTGATTGCTTCTTTGGGGAGATTCTGTAACAATTTTCCGTAGGATGTGACGGCCAACTGTTCGGGCAATGCGCCGGGTGATAGCTTCCCCGTGACCATCACCGCTGTCTCCAGTCTGGGCTGTACCGCCCTCTACATCAGATGGGAGCTGCAGGACTGTGCCGGCATCGGCGGATACGAGGTAAGGCAAACCCTTACTATTTTCGCAAAGAAAACTTCTCTGAAATCAGCTTTTTCCATACACAGATTTACCTGGATGGAAATTTAAGGAATCGCTTTTACAGCTACCGACACCAAGCCGCTGTGGTGGCCAATGTGGATGTGACAAAGGGTCATCAGATTGTGCTGCGGGCCCAGGCACTGGGTTATGATTTTCCAGGAGAGGATGTGGGTGTGGGCAACTGCAAGACCGTGGCGCGCACCAGCCATCCGGAGATGCTGGCCGGAGCCAAGAGACCGTGGTCGCCCAGCGTCTACTTCTACGATCCCAGCGTGGGCGTCAGGCCAACGTCGAGCGCGAAGCGAGCTAGTCAAACATAAATCAGATATCATATCGGATTGGGGAGCAGCAGTGAGCGGAAGACTCCCCACACAATACCACAAGCATACAATATTTAGCCTGTACATATAGGACTTACATGAGATTTATATTTTGTTCAAAGTTGAAGGGAGAAAGATGTGTAGCGCCCCATAGCGCTTAAGGAATTGATTGGACTCGAAGTGTATTTGTAGTGCTTTAAATAGTGCCTTAAATTGTAACCGTATTTAATAAGCAGAGAGAAAGAGAGAGAGCAATGCATCATTGTACATGAATTGATAATACCCTTAGATACATATACCCTTAGGGGGCCCTTCACACGTTAGTTGACACAACACCAAAATCATTTTGAATAAAAAAACCAAGAATCTCAATGTTAGAGATACCAACTAAATGGATCAAATCTCTTTGGAAACGGATTAAAGGGTGCTGATTCATCTTCGGTAGAGGAGATTAATAGTCGTTTCATCGCTGAGGACGGTGGAACAGGAACCGATGGTGGGCGTGGAGAAAATGGATCCGGATGATGGTAGACGGCTGGTAGACGATGCAAAAGCGAAGAAAAGTCCGATGAAAAAGACAAAAATAAATAGACAGAGTTCCGCAAATGAATATTTAATTCAAATTAAACATCTTTTACAAATTATTGAGCTCTAAAAATTAAGTATATGCAGAAAAACGGCTCTCCAAATCGTCGAAGATATATTTACAGCTCTGATTATCATAGGCGGGCTCAATTAAGTCGGCCTCGACGCTGGCCAAAATCAGGAATTTCGTGATGGCGGTCTGTGGAAAATAATCAAAGGATGAAAATACTAGAACCTATGGAATGTGGGTGCTCGGACTTACATCCTTCAGATCGTTGTGCTTCCAGAGATCGTTGGTCTCCAGATAGGTGCGCATAAGGATGCGCCACTGCCAGTAATTTTTACAACCATGTAGTTTGGGAATGGCCCTGTAATCCAGTTCAATGTGACCCATTCTGTTCCGCTTTGCTAGACGCACTGATTAGGCATGGAACTTGCACCAACGTTGCGGCTGATATGAAAGCTCCATTGGAAAAAGAGAGAGCTTTTCCTATCTGGAATTAAAATATCTAAACAGCTCTATAGGGGGGTTTAGCTCTAAGATTGAACGGAATGTGTCATGCAGCCAGAATCAAGCGCTAAATTGTTAACCACTCCGAGTGGGTGGTTGCAGGGGCAGCTCAAAGGCCAGCGGTGGCTGAGGGCTGAGGGCGTCCAACCGCAGCAAGTGTCAAAACCAGAATCGACATCAAATTGTTACCAATTAAACCATTAAGTTGTTACAATCAAATTAAATGCCACACAATATATAGAGCACCAACAACTATGTCGCACAACAATGGGAATTTAAAGCTGAATGAAATTATCGAGCTGTCCACACGGCGATTCAGAACTTAATTCGTTTAGTATTCTACACAAATATACGACCAGTTCTCAATGGAGTTCTCCCATAGGTATGGAGTTGTGCATTGGTGTTGGCAATGGATAGGTGGTTATTTTTTGGCTTGACTTCTCACTGGGTTTTAAACATAAGAGGGGTATATCGACTTGAACATGGGGTTTGTGTTTGTTGATAATTTGACTCATGCTTCTCCCTATGGTTACTCCAGCGATAAACTGATAATTATAGTTGAAAATTCCATTAAAAACTTTATTCTAGAGTAATTTGCTATTCGTTTTTTATTGCCATCAGCTAGCAATTTTCGCCCTAATTTGCTTTTTATGATTGTTTTTTGTGACTCTATATGCAGTTTGCTGGAAAATCCCTGAGCTGAGGAGGCCATTTGTCAGGCAATTTATTGTTGGGGCAACCAGAACCACAAACAGTGTGAAGCCCCAAAACCTATATAGTTAGGCGGAGCATTGGTGACTCGATTTAGTTGTCTTTGGTAAGGGCTATGACTAAGTTTAGTTGCCTGTTGCTGCTGACGCTGCTGCTGCAGTTGCTCCACATCGATGGCGGCCATGGCTGGAGTTTTGGGCCAGTGCAGGAGGCAGAGGATGAACCAGGAGGGGCAGAGCCACAGCCAAGCGATGTGGCCAGTACGGCGAATCATACGAGTAAGAGTAAGAGATCAAGCCAGTCAAGGACCCCTTTCGATGAGTCTCTCCTGTTTTAGTACTCACCAGGCAGTTGATTGTGGGAACCCTGGTGCCTCCACTATTGCCCGGACCCTGGCCCAGTCCTGCCATTGTGGCACCAGGCACCAGCTACTGCCAGTGTGTTCCGCCCGGATCCTGTGCGAACCCCCTGCCCACCGTACCGAGCGATGGTAGCGGACAGCTGGACATACGCATCGTCAACACGGGAGCTTATGTGAGTGAGTCCTCCAAGGATATAGCCTTCTCTAATCTCCTGTATCCTGTTTGTGCAGCCATCGATCCCGAGCACTTCTGCTACCTTGACCTGCAGCTATGGACAGGTGGCCTGCTGCCAGGCGGGAAGCTATCAGTGTGGTCGCCGTTTCCCGCCGCCACTGGGCTCCTCGACGGCAGGAGCGGGACAGGCGAACTTCGGGGCATATCCATGGCAGGCGGCGCTGCTGACAACCGCAGATGTATATCTGGGCGGAGGAGCTCTGATCACGGCCCAGCATGTCCTGACGGCTGCCCACAAGGTCTACAATTTAGCGTGAGTTCTACTAAAGCTCCCTTTTCCGGATGTCCTTGCATTCAGGTTCAGTTTGACTTCGTTTAAGGTCCGCTTGGGGGAGTGGGATGCGAGCAGCACAAGTGAACCGATTCCCGCCCAGGATGTGTACGTGTCCAATGTGTATGTGAATCCTTCGTTCAATCCCACCAATCTACAGAACGATGTGGCCATCCTGAAGCTTGTCCAAGCCGTGTCCCTCACCAGCAAGTCCACCGTGGGCACCATCTGCCTCCCGACCACAAGTTTTGTGGGACAACGCTGTTGGGTTGCCGGATGGGGAAAGAATGACTTCGGTCCGACGGGTGCCTATCAAGCCATTCAGCGGCAGGTGGATGTCCCGCTGATACCTAATGCCAACTGCCAGGCTGCGCTGCGAGCCACTCGATTGGGTTCATCTTTTGCCCTCAGTCCCACGTCTTTTATTTGCGCTGGCGGGGAGGCCGGAAAGGATGCCTGCACGGGCGATGGCGGCTCTCCGCTTGTCTGCACCAGCAACGGGCTGTGGTATGTCGTGGGACTGGTGGCCTGGGGCATCGGTTGTGCTCAGGCCGGGGTGCCCGGGGTCTATGTGAATGTGGGCACCTTTCTACCGTGGATACAAACGACACTGACCCTTTAGACGATCCCCTACTCTTAAGTTGTTAAAAATTATAATATATGTACATATATACTCGAAAGAACAGAAAATTTAAACATCAATAGCGCAGTCCCAGGAGCTCATAGAGCGGCACTTCATTCACCGATTCACTGGCACTGGACTCTGCAAAGTCACCGCTCTGGAGCAGATACTCGGGTCGCTCCAGCGAAGGGTTCGCCAGATAGAAGTCGATGAGGGCCGAGGTGCTGCGCAGATGGGTGATTCCCTTGAAGATCTTCTCGCGGGTCAACAGCTCCTCCGGGTAAACGGTCGTGATGGCCGTGTCATTGGATCGTTTAACCCACGGTCGTTCCTTGACCGGCACCGTGCGTCCAAAGGCGCTGATGATGGGTGCCTTGCTCACGCGCGATGCTTGATCGTTGATGTGCTTCTCATACTTCAACTCGATAGCCATCTGTGAAAAGGTAGACAGAGCATCAGTAGGAGATCTTCCAATTGTGCGCATCTCTGTACTCTACTTACATGAGGTTTGTTCCACTTGTCGGCCACGGTCTGGGCAATGGCATTCACCTCCTTGGGATCCGTTTTCACAGAGGCCAACAGAGTGCGATCTCCCTTGATGGAGAAGAGATTCTTGACCTTCTCCGGCGTGAGGCTGCTCTCCATGGTGCCAAATGAGTTCAACCACTCGACAAAGCGTTCTGCAGACTGAGGGAGCGAGATTATACAAGGATTAGATGGGGTTTTGGGGTCCAACTGATACTTGCCGCATCCATGAGATCTTCCGCCTGCTCGTCAAGGGTGTAGATGGAGCGACTCTGGCCGGGATGCTCCACACGGGACTGCCAGCAGACACGCTTGTCGCTGGGAGTGCACAGGAATTTGGCATACCAGCTGGTCTTGTCCACAGTCTTGTAGCTGTGGCCCACGGGCTCGTCCAGCCGCAGATCGAACTTCTCGAACTCGTGATCCATGCGCACAATGTCCGAGTGTTCGCTCTCATTGAAGTACTCTTCGACCACCTTGCGTTTCAGGTTGATGAGCTATCCAAAAAATAATCATATTAAAAGGGGGAACATGGAACTACTCCTGAATCCTCTTTCCTTCAGCGACTTACAAGGGGAACCTCCTCTTCCTCGCTGTCCGGGCTGCTGGCACTCATATAGTCCTCGGGTCGGTCCTCGCGCATATCATCCCGTATATAAATATCATCATCCGACTTGGAGAAGTCATAGTCCTGGATGCGCTTCACCCTTTCGCGCAGTCGTGGTGGCAACACCAGCGAGTAATCTACCACTGGAATCCGTGGACGGGTGCGGCACGCGGCTGCCAGCTCCACCTCATCGATCACATCGTTCCAGTAGGCCTTACCCTCGAGACCGTTGCGCTCTTTGAGCTTGGAAAAGTCGCTCATTCCACTGCTGGTGGAGTGCTCCTTCTGCAACAGCTTGGGCTTCACCTCCGTGGGCTTCTGGTACGCGACCAAAGCCTGAGTGACGGACTCCATGCGGGCTGAGCGCAACATGCGATTAATTATGGGTCGATTGGCCCGCGCCACAACTGTGCGGCGGACCGTCGACGCATAGGTATGCTGCTTATTCAATGACATCGTGAGGCGTTTGTCTGTCCTCTGCCTCTTAAATTGGTAAAAACTATAGCAAAAATAGCACTAAATTTCTGTCTAAATTTGTTTGTTCGATACGAGGTTTCAAAGTAAATACTAGCTATGACAACCCACAGTTTGTTGGGGAGTGTAGCTTTAAAAAAAAATGGGGGAAAATGGCAGTCAAAGTTTTTACGGAAATGACAGAATAGTCAATCTACATGGTATCTACATTTTCGATATATATCTACATCTACAATACTTGTTTTACTAGTTGTTCATATTTTATGCATATTATCTACATGGCTTCTACATAATTGCTCATACGACCCATTGGTCCTGAAGAATGAAGAATAATTTTTAAATTCTATTCAAATTATAGTACTTAAAAATGGATAATTCTTTTGGGATTCCGGTTTTGCTAAAAGTTCCTTTCTGGGGTCACATTTCCTTTCTAGGGTTAAGCTATAAGCTAGAGTCATTACAGAAATAATTGCTCTTACGACCCATTGGTGCTCTGCCAGCCAGAGTGGATTGTTGGGCAGCAAAAAAAATGAAGACAAAGGTACACCTTTACACACAGATACTCACACATACATACATACATAAGCAAGGGTAAGTTAAATTTATACGCACAGGCACCAACAGGTTGCCCCGAGCAGCAGCAGCAGCAGAAGCAGCAACAACAGCAACACCAGCGAGACATGTGTTTGCCTTCAATGCACAAACACAAACACAAACACACAGACGGGCAGCCAGGCGGACAGACACCCGCAGACAAGCACAAACAGGACATACCAAGGCAGGAAGAGTAGAGAGATAGAGGGAGACCGACAGACAGACACCATTTGGAAATTTGCTGTTCGCTTAACAGTTGCGTCTTGCCCATAAACATCAGGGGACAGCGGCAAACTTTGAGCTGCGAAGCATTTGATACCCTTAGAGAACGCAATTTCCCTAGAAGATATATCTATTAAAAGAAATACAAGCAATGAAGATACTCGAGAAACGAGGGGGAACGTTGTGAGTTGCTGCGAATTTTTGATTTTTATTGAATAATTATTATTTTTGATTTTTATTGTATGATCATTATTTTGGATTCTTATTGTTTAGTAATTATTTTTTATTTTTATTATTTAATAATTATTATACAATAAAAATGAAAAATAATAATTATTCAATAAAAATCAAGAATAATAATTATTCAATAACAATCTAGAATAATAATTATACAATAAAAATCATAAATAATAATTATTCAATACAAATCAAGAATAACAATTATAATAATAGTTATTCAAAAAAATCAAGAATAACAATTATAATAACAGTTATTCAATAAAAATCAAGAATAACAATTATAATAATAGTTATTCAATAAAAATCAAGAATAACAATTATAATAATAGTTATTCAATAAAATCAAGAATAACAATTATAATAATAGTTATTCAAAAAAATCAAGAATAACAATTATAATAACAGTTATTCAATAAAAATCAAGAATAACAATTATAATAATAGTTATTCAATAAAAATCAAGAATAACAATTATAATAACAGTTATTCAATAAAAATCAAGAATAACTATTATAATAACAGTTATTCAATAAAAATCAAGAATAACAATTATAATAATAGTTATTCAATAAAAATCAAGAATAACAATTATAATAATAGTTATTCAATAAAATCAAGAATAACAATTATAATAATAGTTATTCAAAAAAATCAAGAATAACAATTATAATAACAGTTATTCAATAAAAATCAAGAATAACAATTATAATAATAGTTATTCAATAAAAATCAAGAATAACAATTATAATAACAGTTATTCAATAAAATTCAAGAATAACAATTATAATAACAGTTATTCAATAAAAATCAAGAATAACAATTATAATAATAGTTATTCAATAAAAATCAAGAATAACAATTATAATAATAGTTATTCAATAAAAATCAAGAATAACAATTATAATAACAGTTATTCAATAAAAATCAAGAATAACAATTATAATAACAGTTATTCAATAAAAATCAAGAATAACAATTATAATAATAGTTATTCAATAAAAATCAAGAATAACAATTATAATAATAGTTATTCAATAAAAATCAAGAATAACAATTTTAATAACAGTTATTCAATAAAAATCAAGAATAACAATTATAATAACAGTTATTCAAAAAAATCAAGAATAACAATTATAATAATAGTTATTCAATAAAAATCAAGAATAACAATTATAATAACAGTTATTCAAAAAAATCAAGAATAACAATTATAATAACAGTTATTCAATAAAAATCAAGAATAACAATTATAATAACAGTTATTCAATAAAAATCAAGAATAACAATTATAATAACAGTTATTCAATAAAATAAAGAATAACAATTATAATAACAGTTATTCAATAAAAATAAAGAATAACAATTATAATAACAGTTATTCAATAAAAATCAAGAATAACAATTATAATAACAGTTATTCAATAAAAATCAAGAATAACAGTTATAATAACAGTTATTCAATAAAAATCAAGAATAACAATTATAATAATAGTTATTCAATAAAAATCAAGAATAACAATTATAATAACAGTTATTCAATAAAAATCAAGAATAACAATTATAATAACAGTTATTCAATAAAAATCAAGAATAACAGTTATAATAACAGTTATTCAATAAAAATCAAGAATAACAATTATAATAACAGTTATTCAAAAAAATCAAGAATAACAATTATAATAATAGTTATTCAATAAAAATCAAGAATAACAACTATAATAATAGTTATTCAATAAAAATCAAGAATAACAATTATAATAATAGTTATTCAATATAAATCAAGAATAACAATTATAATAACAGTTATTCAATAAAAATCAAGAATAACAATTATAATGACAGTTATTCAATAAAAATCAAGAATTACAATTATAATAATAGTTTTTTAATAAAAATCAAGAATAACAATTATAATAAAAATTATTCAATAAAAATCAAAAATAATAATTATATAATGTATATAATAATGTATATGTAGGGCCTACACTCATTTTTAGTATCGGGTATAATTACAGCTTTTACTCCTCTTCAGGCTACATATCGTTACTGCCACGAAATCTTTTTCAAAATCATTGCACCCCTCTGCAAAGCGTATAAATGTAAACCTGCACGCCCCCATCCATCCATTGAGCCACTCGACGACCCCGCTCGTTTGCAATCCATTCCCCTGGAGGACTGACACGCCCCCCTACCTCCTGTTTGATGGCGTGAAATCTGTATGCAAATTTAATGATTCTGGGGCCAATTGTGTAGAATTTAATAAAAAACAAAATAAATAAAATATGCCTGGCTGGTGGGTGGGTAAATTTGATCATTTTGGGGGCAAACGCTAACCCCTTACCCCATACCCCATACCACCACCCCTTATCGCCACCCGCTAATGCCAAACGGAAGCCGGAAATGTGTCTTGTCGCACACAGCCAGAAAAAATGCAAGCGGCAAATGGCAGGAAGCCAAAAAGAGTCTTGTGGGGGGTGGAGGGTAAGTCACTCAAAAGTGGACACCAGAAACTCACTCAAGTCCCAGTCGCGAGTCCTTTAGAGCCGAAGCAGCACCCGAGCGAGTCCTTAGTGGAGTTCTGTTTTAGTTCGTTCGGTTTCAGTCCGTCCTCGGCTTTCGTGTGCAACAGACGTGTGTTTGCGCTTTGAAACCAGAGAATTCTGAATAAAGTAATACCAACAACAACACAATCGCTGGTAGTACCAACAACCAAACGACACACGACAGACGATGACTCGTCCACCCAAATGCTAGATAGTGCTAGTGTTAGTGTTGTTGCCGCCGCTTGAAATTAGCCAAGTCAAAAGCCAAAGGCCCCATTGGCAATCGCAATATCGACTGGCAGACCGGGGTTACAGTTGCACTAACAGTTACAGCTACAGTTACCGCCGTTGAGTGCCAAAGTGAACTTCAGGGGCCAGTGTTGTGTAATCCGTGCACAGTACAGTACAGTGGATTATTCGATCACCAGAGTGGCTTTGATTCGTGGCTATCGGTGCAGTGTCTTTTGTTTGTGCGTGTCCTTGGGTGTGTTTCTATGTGTGACATACATTTTGTGGCTATTGTGTGTGCTTTGTGCCCTCCGATTAATGGCCTTGATGTCGTCGTTGTCGTCGTTGTCGCCGTCGCGGTGTCTGACTGCCGCCACGCCTAGAGCTTGAATGCCTTCTTCACATTAAATTGTATTTCTTTCTGATACATTCCAGGAAACGCGAGCAAGAAATCTAATTCGAAATTAAATAGAAAACAGAAAAACTCAATGAACAGGCAAAAAGAACCCCCCATTAAATGCTAGAACAAGCATAATCCCAAAGAATTGCTAGCATACTTTTTTGGGGTTTACGTCATGTTTGTCCACATTTAGCGGCAAAGAAAGGAAGGAGAGAGAGAGAGAGCGAGAGAGTTGAGAGAGAGAGTTTGTTGTTGCCACACACCATGTCCCGTTGTGCGCCTGTGTCTCTGTCTCTGTCTGCGTCTACGTCTCCATCTCTGTATTCGTGTCCAAGAAATCGCCGTGCATGTGCCCCCCCAAACACACAAATCCCCAACAAATATCATCACAACCGTTCCAGCATCGTGCATTGTCCATTGCATTTGTTTAACTAATTGGCTGAAGGTGTTTTGTGCCGTATTTTACGTAAGTGTTGTTGAGCCTTCAGTCCCCCCCCCCCCCTATTATAATCTATTTACAATCCCCCCAACTAAATATACAAATATGATATATGTAAGTGCTTGCATTGTCTGTGTGCTGCCTATACTCCTATATACTATATACATGAAGACACACTCCCACACTTATACTTATACTTTCATTCATTTACCATTCATATACAATAACCGCCATATTAAATCCAACACAATTTGTGACACTTACGCTTCCGTAGCATGAAATTCCATTTAATTTATATGCTTTCCTTTAGCCACCCGTTCAGCCATTTTGTGCATGTCTATAAATATTTAAGCAATTTCCGCTCACATTTATGCCGATCTCCATTTTGATTCAACATACACCCGCTTCCTGTTAATCCTCTCGTCCAAGCTCGTCCTGCCAATGGAAATCACATTAGCGACTCAGCTCTCGAGGACTCTATAAATAAATGAGAGTTACATGAGTTCTGAGCGCCCGTCTGACAGACAGCCACTGACGATGACATTTTCATGTGCTAGTACGGGGTATCTCTGGTCGGCAGGGGGCATTACTCATATGTACGTCCCTTATTATATGAAAATATAATTTTCTTTTTGTTATGGCATGTCGTCGTCCCGTTCTGTGTTAGTTTTTGTTGGACATGGGCATGGCCAGCGTGCGTGTGGCCAAGAGATATGGGTCCGTACCCCCCATACACCCCTTTTCTGTGTCATAAGGACCGCAATCAGCTAAGCAAACGCGTCGGATGCATGCATTTTCAAGCTGGGACAACAGCAGACTCTTAATAGAACAAGGAAAGCAGAGTGACAGAAAGAAACCGAAGAGGGGAATACCCTTCACAAAAACTTGAAAGATGGTAGCTTACTCAATGGTAGATACATATCTCCTATCTTCCAGAAATCCAGAAATTTCATTTGCTATAAAGGTTATACCCCTTCTAAAGTGTATATTAAAGACCAGATGGCAAAGGGGCAAAAGGGGTAACAGGGGTTCCTGGCTGCTTTCTACGCTGACAAGCGCGTTAATTTGCATAGTTCATGCCACGGTTCCTAAGCTCCGCTGACACATGAGATGCATTTGAGTGAAGCATTCATTAAAGAGCAGATATTTAGTGGAGAGGAAGTACATTTTCCAGCTAAACAACCATTTAATGTTCATCACACATCACCTTTTCTGTAAGCCTTTTTCCTGTCAGATTTATGTTCCCTCTTGTAAATGATAACTTTGATTCGGAATCTGAACGTTTCCCCATTTGTGGAGGCGACATCCGACATCCGTTGATATGCCGGCGGGGACATACAGCAAGGAGCACGGCATTCCAAACAGGTGCAATGAGTACAATGCAATTCACCCGCAAAAGGCAGCATCGGGCATCGGGGATATATCTAGGGGAGCAAGAGCAATGTCAATCTGGCATGGATGTCACATCGGGATCTCCTGCTCCTGCTCCTACTCGTCGTTCTGCCATGTTTTCCTGGTTTTTTTTGTTGTGGAAGAGAAAAGGCTGGTAGGAGCACTGGAGTTGTTGTTTGGACTAGGGAATACCTGGCTGTTGGCTTGATATTTGTGGTTTTAATCTGCAATAAGTGGAACAAGTTGTAAGGTGGGGAAATACCTCAAGAACATAAGAGCCTATATATCGGATCTGATTGCTGTTGCAGTACGCTACTGTAGATTCTGATCCTTCCTTTTGCCCCTGCTGGTACCTCGACACGAATACACATCACATCCTGTACGCCACTACGATTACGGGGTATAAAAATCGAACAGTTTGACATGTGACCAACATGTCAGGAGGCAGGAGGAGAGTTTTGCTGTCTATTGGTACGACTAGGAGTAGGAGAGTGTGTGTATGTGTGTGTGTATGTGTGTGGATGGCTTGAATGCAAGCCAAACAGGTAGGAGAAGACATCTTAGACATCCAGCCATCGCCATTGCCATTGCCAAGAATTGTTCAAATGCTTTCCTCTGCATCCAGCGCTGGTGCATTGTGTGAGTCAGGGATTCTTAAAGGGAACCTTACACGAGTACACAATATATGTATGTATATGCATGTATAGAAATGGAGCTGGGGGCATGCATTGTGGCGCCACCATAGCATCAGAGGGAACGGTCTTTGCCTCCTTTATGGCCATTGTCTGGCTGAAACTTGCCTGGCCTTGTGCTTCATTTTGTTCGCACAATATCTTGTGGTTAACAATGTTGTGTGTCTTCGCTATTGTTGCAACTGTTTCATTGTCAGGAGTTGACTTTGTTTTGTGGCAAGTGTTTGGCTAATAAAAGCTGCAAAATGGCCCCAGAAAACCAGGCTTAAATTATGCCAAATAAAACATGCAATATGTGGGGGTATATCTGCATTTATAGATTCCCCAAATATAGACACAGTATTCAGGCGAAATCATAAATACTCATTTCAAGTTGGCACATTTTGATTTATTGCAAAAAGTTGTTATATGACATGGAAAAAAACAGCAACAAAGAGCCACAAACATGGGCCTGTAATTGCTGTCAGAGGGGGGTTCTGTTTCTGGATGTTTTTTTCTTGCTCAGGCCATGGCCAAGTCCTCCTCTTATTATTCTCTCTCTTTATTCGGGGGATATTTGTTTTCTACATACATTTATATATCGTATTTTGGCAAGACATGCGACATTTGTAGCCTTAATTTGAAAGCACTCGCCGAGGGTAAGAGAACAGCAGAACAGCCAGTACAGCGACCGGCTAAAACAGCAATAACAATGTCTGAACTTGGCCAAGTTTTCATTATGCAAAGTGAGAGCCAAGTGGCATTAACAATTCCGGCAAGAGGCAGCACCACCAACAGCCAAAGATAAAGGCACAAATATGCGTACATACTCGTATTTATGTTTATTTTGTATATACAGTATGCACATACATATTCTGATATCAATTTTCCATTTCAAATTATGGGCCAACGACTGGCAGGGGCAGCGTGGGTGTGGTCTCATTAAGGGGACAAAGAGCTTCTAAAGAACATGGAATTATGAAAGAAATGTGGGCTTCCCAAAAGGTAGAGGCCTGCCATGCCCTGAAATAATGGCGAATAAATCACACAAATTGTATTACATATATTTAAAAAGAATTTTAACAAAAGAAAAGGTGGTGGCATTATATTTTCCAAACAAACGCTTGTGAAATCTTTAAATTTTGCGTTGTATCTAATAGATCTACGCTTCTGAAAATGTGAAATTTACATTGTAGTAACCTCCAAAAGAGTGTACTTCATAGTTGGCTTCATTTTGGGGCAACATTAACTGACTTTTCTGCAGAAAACTTTAGCTTTTCCCCAGTATTTTGGTTTACCTGGAATTTTGTTGTTTATATTATTGTTGAAATTGCAGTACTCGTATCTCATTTAGTTGATTTTTCACCCGAAGAAGAAAACTTTTTCTTACCCTCATTGTATTTTCTTTATTTTGTGCTGTGTGTTTTCTGTTTGAAAAGAAAACTTTCTGGGGAGGGCCAAGCTCAATTGAAATTCGCATTTGGAAAATTGGCAAAAACAAGTGCTGCAAATTCAATATAATTGTAAAGACACAGATGTACCAGTATATACGAGTTTAGGTATCTATAGAGAAAGGAGAATAAACCTAAAGAGGGTAAACTTTCCACATGCCTTGAAAAATGAGCGCAAACAGAGCGGCGTCTGACCTGCGTGGGGCAGGACTATAATGGCCGGGTCCAAGGGCCCCCATGGACTTTTGACTTGATAAATGGCCTGATTTGACTTTCGACTCGCAAACACACAGATACATATATACTACGATAAACAAACTGAAGGATAAGCAAACAAAGAAGGACTGAAAGTTTGTCTTAAATGCTACAAGTGCTCGCTCGGGCAATTGATTGCAAAATACGAGACCCGGCAACGAATTGATTGTCTACCGCTTTGCACTTGAAGCACAGAACATATTGAATTATCCAGGCAAATATATATCTGGTACACATAAAATACTGTGCAAACAGATAAATAAAGCGATGACCATTTCCATACGCCCCGTTGTCCGTGCTACAAAATGATTTCGCTCTATTGCCTTCTGTCCGCTGATGCGCTTAAATATTTAATTGAAATTCATTTGACTTGTGTGCCAGGGGCAGATTATGGTCGTTTATCTCGAAATGAAATTGTTTCATTTGAAGTTTAATGTGTTTTAATTGTCAGGAATGATAAATAGCTCAAGGAATGTCGAGGTCTAATGTTCTCTACAAATAAATTGAATATTTTACCCTCTTAATGTTCTTTTAAAACAAACTTTTTCACTTTCCACTCAATTGGACGACGAAAAAAGACCCCAATGAGATAGAAAGTAAAAAACTAAAACAAAAATAATTTCATTCTGTACAAAATTGCAATTTAAACCACAAGAAAAAACTGTGGACATGATTCCCGAAGAGTTTAATTAACCTTTTTTCATATCGAATCGTTATTGCTGCCCAAACCGCAGCTCTTGGTTATTAAATAATTAAAGTTTGACGTCAATGCAGGTTCTCAAACACAAATACTGACACAACCCTATAAACTATGCCTATAAATGTGCCTATATACGGACTATATATAGACCCCTGGGACATGCAAACAGTTCGCTTGATTTGACGCCGGAAAACGGAAAACGAAGACCCAACGGAAAGCGAAAAATAGAACCGGAATGACACCACACGCATCGCGCCGCCGGCGCACTCCATATTCTTGCTTGCACCCCATTTGCAATTTTGTTAAGAATTTTGCAATTTTCGAAATGCATTCGAGTGCACACGCAAATGTCATGGGTGGGGCCCTGGTCATGGCTGTCAGGACGTGACTTCGGCAGTAAAGTTATGACCGTCGTTGCCTCAACAAGTTGAGAAATTATGCAAAATTATTCAAGTCCGCAGAGCGTTTTAATTGCTGTCTGGCCAGCAAAACGGCACAACTTTCAATTGTAAATTTAATTTGTGTCATGAGGCATGCCACTACTCAGACAGAAAACGAAACCTGAGAGAGAAATCGATAAATAAACAGGAAAATGCTTTACAAATAAACATATTTTCATAGCACTAATGCATCTTACCAGAAAATGAGGATTTGTGGGATTAGTCGCTTGGGAAAAAGTAAAAACGTTTCCCTATTCCCAGAGCATTTCTCTCAAGCCCTGGCATCAGCTGAATGGTTTTACCAATATTATACGCTAAGTTTTCCCGCACGTTTCTCCGACAGCAAACAGCGTGGCGTATACTTAATATTTGAAGAGCCAAAGAGCTTAAGTTTGTGGAGCCGCAGCTGCTGCCAAAAAAGAACTCGAACTCTTTTGAAAGCTTAGCCTTGACCAAATAAAATCCTGCAAATGGGATACAGTATAATCCGAATTATGAATACTTTTGGATGTGCCAAAAAACAACAGACAAATCTCTACATAAATGGATTTTACGCTGGGCAATCTCGTAAATAAATAGACGACAATTGTCGTATGAGCAAAAACTACCAGAGAATTGTTAAACTTTCTGTAAAGAGATAACATTTTGAATACGAAATTAAGTGCTGTGAGTCATAGATATGTAAACCATCTACTACACCCACAGATACACCGTACACAAGCACAGAGGCAGACACACAAACAGCTTTACGCTGGGATCAGGGTAGGGAAAATATGAATATTAATGTCTGCTGTGCAGTCGTTCAATAAACATGGCTAAGCCATTCATATTCATGTTAAGACACTTACACGCACACATAAGCATATGTCTGGGTAAAAGCAAAAGGAGGAAAGGGTGGAAAGTGACGGAGAGAGAGAGATGGGGGCAAAGGGTACTTCCCGTCAAATGCAATTAGAATATCAAGGAGCCAACATGTCGTATGAGCAATATTTTAAGGTGTCTTTCATTAGCATAAATGGGAAATGGCTTTCAACGGAAAGATATAGACAAATATATGTATGAATAGATGAAGATATCCCATCACCAATGTACAAACTGAGGTCGTGTCTAAAGCAATAGGTGATATTCCTTTGTTTTCCCACACAAAAATCAATATAAACTATAAATTCAATAAACTACGTTTAAGTTTTCCATATTTCATAGCCCACCAGCTGCCGTACAGCCATGAAACGCAGTGTATTTATGGGCCAAACAAACCCCATACCAAAAAGCTGTTCTAAAGCCATGTGGCTAATCATATAAGGAAGAGAGAAGGGAGTGCAGAGGTCACGGAAAATGCTAAGTGGCTAAACCACACACTTGAGTGTTTTTGTAGGGGCGTGTCTGCGGCGTGGGCGTGTTCTGCGGTGTGAAGGGTCTTTACAGGACAATTCATATTTCATTGGGATTAAGGTCCTAAGTCAACTGCGAAATTGCTTTAGCCGCGCCATCGATTTCTTTCGGAAACGGAAAGTTCAAGCCGTAGAAAAACAAACATTTCTGCTGCATCATTCGCTGACTTGAAATATTTATATTCAATTTGACAGTTTTCGTGTGGCATGGCCTTGGACGGGACAGCTGCCCCAAGCATTGCTGTGTGTGCAACATCTAGCAGCTCCACTTCATTGCACGAGACACGAACATGCCCCGGAGGCAGGCTCAGACCCCACGCATACTCTGATCCACATCCACATCCACATCCACATCCTAGTGGCCTCCCCAGTGTGGGTGCTGACATGATGCCAGTCTGTCTTGGCATGTCCTGACGATTGCCTCATAAATTTTTTAGATTGACCCGAATAGCAGAAACCTTTGACATCATCGCTGGCTTAGAGTTTTCCTGCCCCTCCGCCACTCTGGGAAACTTGAGCAAAGAGGGAAAAAGACAGAGAGGGGAGAGCGACCTGCCTTGACCTTTTACGTTGCCTTGAACTTCCGCCCAGAGGGGCACATACATATCTCTAATGAGCTTTGGATTGTCGCCCCACTTTTGAGTGTGGCAGCTGATAAGGAAGCTGTGGGCCGAGCACTTGAGCTGTGAAAACCTCTAAACGAAGAGTACAGGAACGGCTTCCGGTCTCAATTCAATTTATGCATTTGCCGCTCATAAAAATCCGCGCGTTAAGCGAAACTTTTTGGCACAAACTTTACGACTTTGGCCTTGAGCATGAGGAGGCCGCCCCAGACAGGGAATGAAAAATCGCTGGGAAAATGTAATCTAGCAGGCGCCCCCAAAGATATATAAATAACCCGGGTGCTTCTGCCAGGCCACCGGGAAAAAGTAAAATGGAGAAATGTCGACTGGAGGCGCGCCCTTGAATGCAGTTACTTTTTGGCCAGCGAGTCACGACGGGATTGCGTATACGTCACGGTGGTGCGAGTAATAGAGCAACAAAACTGCAGAGCAGCATCAAGAGAGAGTGAAAGTGGGTCTAAAGAGCTTTGGCTTTGGGCAATCGGCCAAATCACAGACCCAGATACCCCCCAAACAGAACTGGGAGCTGGGAACTGGGCCAATGGGAAAAGCCACACAAACTAATCCCAGCAACCGTATGGTAGATGCATACATACATGTCCAGTGTAGTGCAGATTGCAATTAGAGAGGGATTACATTTATGGCACTCCGCCGGCTCCCCCCCGTCATCTGCCATCTGGGGGGCGGGAAAAAATATGAAATCTCATATTAATGCCACACATACGGATAGGGAGTGGAGGGAGTGGTTGCAGAGAACTCTGTTGCATGTTGGCATTTTACAAAATTAACTGCTTTTATCTAGTTTTTTCCCTTTGGCACATACACACGTCTGTGTGTGTGACAGCCCATTAATTTGGTGGAAATGTTTTCTACGTCATTGGAGCCAGGAAAAAAACACACAAGGCTAAGAGGATAAAAACTGTTAGCTGGTAGCTGCTTTTGACTAAATTACGGCTCGAATGCCATGAGTGTGTGTGTGTGCATGTGGGACACCCATGAATTAATGACCAAGCCAAAGGGATATGAAGATATTTAAGTGATAGTTTGTCCCTATAATTATATAAGTGGTATTTGGCTTCAAGTGAAATGTATTCCATGGCTGCAATGTCGATTTATCTATGCATTATTGAAAGGCTATTTTGATGACCAAAGGAGTACGAGTAGAGTCTTCTTATGGCCTTAATATTATAGTCCCCAATCACATGCAGATACAGATGAATTATAAAGTACTTCTGCTCAGTACATCACCCTATTATAATTTTAATTTAAACCAATAAACACTTAACCATTTTGACTTGAAAACTTTCCCCCAAAGTCAAATCTTGAGTCAGCCTTTAATTCAATTTCACATATTTTGGCAGCAGTCTCTTGCTCTCTGTCCTTGTTCACACCACCTTCCCCATGGTGTGATTTATGTGCATAATTACCCAGAAATTGCATAAGATTAGTTTTAATTAGTTGGGCAACTTTCTGTGCGAGGCAGCAGCAGCCAGAAATACTAAATAAATAACTTGGGCCACAGTCGTACGAAAAGCCAAAAGAAACTTCAACTTGGGCACAGCTCCCGCATCCGCAGTGGCAAGTATCGTGCCCGCCTGCGGAGAATCCATCCTCCGAAGTGCATCGAGAGCAAGAAGGAAGCTCTGAGTTGCAGGAGGTGGCCGGTGCCTGCGGGAGGAACTGCAGAAGAAAGTTTTACGTGCTCCGCCCAAAAGCAGGCAACGATTTCTTTCTTGCGGTTGCGGTTGGACTCCTGGACTTTCCTTCTGTTACTGGCCTTATCCTGGTCCCTGGTCCCTGGCACACTGAGCTCCAGCTCCCGTTCCTGTTCTTTTTCTGACCAAATGTTCGCTCATTATTTTTCATTTGCATTGCGTCATTTGTTCAGAGGCAGGAAGGCAGGACGCTGGCAGAACCCCAGTGTCTGCTTGGACTCTTAATTTATTGTTGACCCCCTTTTTTGGGGCCTCCATTCGTTGTAGTTCGTTCCTCTTTTTGCTGTTGCTGCTGTTGCTGTCGCTGTTCGCTGATTGTCAAGGCGACCGCGTGGCCGCGTTGCCCAGGAAACAACTATAACAAATACAACAAAAGGCACCACTGCCACAGCCAGAGCCACATGTGTAAGGCGAATATGTATGTTAAGTGTTCTTTTTAATTGCCTGCATAAAAAATAAAGACATTAGCCATAAGGCGACTCCCATAAAAATGGTTGCTTGGGGGAAAACCCCACCGCCGAAGTGGCAGAAACAAGAGGATACATGTGGATGTTTAAGGGTAATGTCCGCATGGCAGAGAGCTCAGGGAATAGTCGTTGAATCCTTGAGCAATGAAATGGGGTTTCACTCCTTATAAAAACTAATGAAGTGATATTCGCGGGGGTTCTAAGAAAAAGTTTATGTACTGAAGCCCTGTGGCAGATATCCGTCGACATAACTATCCTTTAGTTCTCAGTTTTCGGTAAACTAAGAATCAACCCAAGTCCCCGTTTTATTCAGAACTTTCTGCTATGGCAAATATTCTCTAAAGTTTTCTCAAGACCTCCTTCTGCTTTGTCTTCCGGTTTTGCTTCATCGTCTTTTACTCGTTAGAAGTGTAAACAAGGCCACAAGCGTTCTCCACGATTCTCCACAGTTCTCCCCATTCTGTGGCAAGCTCAACCACACACATACAGCCACAGTCACAAGGGACCCCATCCCATCCTCTTCGCTTTCTCGCTTTAAGTACCCCATGTTTGGGGGCTGCTGCTGTACTTTTCGCCAACTTTTGTGTAAAACTCTCACGTACACTGCGTTGAAGCTGCTGCAGCTGCAGCCTGCCTCTGTGTGTGTGTGTGTGTGTATGTGTGTATGTGGAACGTGTCGGCTGCCAATTGCATTGCGTAAGTGTGTGACATTGAGGCTGCAGGCAGACCAGACTCTTTGCCTCTCTGAAAGGAAGTGCTGAACCGACTGTCAAGTGGCCAACTCTCTGGCATAATCAAATTATTCCCATGCCTCCCCCCGTGCTGCCCCAGCACGGCGCTGTGTGTGTGTGTGTGTGTGGTTGCATCTGCCACAGAGCTGGCTGACAGGCTTCAGGATGCTTATCATGCGTTTTAATTAATTTCAGCTGCTCGCTCTGACCCCTGGCCTCTGAGCCACTGACCAAACCAGAACTGAGACGACCCACACGGTCTGCCCCAGCACGTGTGCCACTTGATCAATTATGCAAACGAGTCGAGTGGCGGCTTATTTCTTATTACGTTTCCATTAAGAATTGAACAAGCCAAACGAGCCGTGAGAATGTGCCACGAAAAGAGGCTTGAGCCCCGAGCACGTGCCAGCTGCTGATCCTGCGGTCGCCTGTCGATGATGTGCGAATGTTTTTTTTCATAGCATACATTTCGGTGCCAAGTGATTGGCACTTTAAAATCATTTAGCGGCATCTCTTCTTTCGAGGGGAGTCCCATTATATCTATAAAACTATTCAATGGTCCAACAGTAATATATTTACCTGTAATCCTGTAGAATTTATGCCTAAATTCACTCCATTCTACAACACAAAGCCATGGGATTACTTGCAATTAAATCCACGGATAAATTATGGAATTTTCAACTGCTTTAATTTATTGTTTAAGCTTTTTTCAATTTCCGCCATCAGAATGTGTGCAAAAATTACCCAATTCTATAGAAAATTAAAATATTTCATCAAATGTTCAGCTTTTTCTATTTACATAACTTTGCAATCACAAATATACATACCACTAAAATACGCCAAAAATCAAATATTCCATTAAATTCCAGCATCTAATTAAGGCATTTTAAATCGCTTTAGCCGCTTTTCACATTGAAATACCACTTCAACCAGCAAAAGTTGGCCTAATTCGTGCTCTGCACTCGGCAAACCGAATGTGCAAGTGTTTCATTAAAATGAAAATTAAAACTCATTCTGCCGTACTCTCGTGGCAGCCACAAAGCAAAGTCGAAAGCAAAACCACTTGCTGCAATCCCAGCTGCCGGACCACAAAAAAGCAAACACGAAAACTTAGCAGCGGAGCGGAGACCAAAAGCAAATGATATGCGGACCGATGGCAGGCCTGGCTGCCGGGGTAAACCAGGTGTATATGCGGTGGATCCAGAGCCCGCATAAACATCCCCATATGACTAGAGAGTTCCGTTTCGGGGTCTATCACACACCAGGTGCACCTCCTAATGGGCGGCCGGGCCGCACACACACAGCAAATTCAATTTGTTCGTGGCGAAAATGGGAGAAGAGCGGCAGCCAGGCTAGAGGAATCCAAGCCAAGCCCCAACCATCAGGCTGAAAGCCAAAAGCCTGGCCAGCGGATATCCGCTGAGCTGGGAGCTGGGTCCGGAGAGCCTCATGTAATATGCAACAGCCTCCATTCGGCTCGGATCCGGGTCGCGTACAATTGAATTTTTCGGCTACTCAGCGCCAATTCAAATTTTTTGCCGAATATTTGGCTGTGTCTGGAGTTGGAAAACTATGAAATTAGATTAAATTCCAGTTGGGGGGTCATAATTCGTAATGAATTTAAAATGCAATTTGAAGCATTTTTAGGGTCCATTAGGCAAGAAATGGCAAATGGAGTTATCTTTTATAATGGATTTATTTTGAACGCATGCTTTTTTCAATGGAACAACAAAAATTAGCACGGTAGTTGCTTCTTAGCACTCGATAATGTATCGATAGCACGATAACTAACACTATCTCAATATATCACTATCTATCTATTCCTCTCACCTGCACACAGTCTATCGATTGCACGATAACTTCTTCTCTCATCTCTAGCACACTCTCTCCCTCCGTATTTAAACCATTTGTAGCGTAACTTTCTGGTATCTTTCGTATCTGTCTGTCGTCTTTGTCTCCTGCTAACTCTCCTTCAAAACTCATGTTGTACATTTGTTATCTTCTACTTCTTTTCTTTTTTTTAATATAGCTTTCAAGCTAAATGTAGTAAAAGAAAGAGCAACAGAATCAAAAAATCATTAAAAAAAACTGTAAATTGGTAAAAATACTCGCAAACAAAACGTAAAGGCTAAAACAAGGCGTGTTGTTTTGCCGCAACAATAAACAAAACAACAAACAAAACAACAAACAAAACTACAAGCAAAAACTACAACAAATATAGAACAAGAAAAATATAGAAACAACAAACATCTACAAGAACAAACGCCGCTAAGTAGATACAAAAATCATAGAAATTTCTTTTGTCGAGGCACCCGCGCAAAGTTCCATTTTGCATAGTAGACTTTTAGGCGCCGCACACTCTTAGCCACACGAAACAGACAGACAACCAAACCAAACCAACCATCCATACGACAAATTCAAGAAACATTCCAAGCAAAAACCAAAAGCAAACCACCATCGCCACCAAAGCCACAGCCACCGGCACCATCGCCACCACCACGAACCACAATATGAGCCTCAATAAGATCAAGAAGCGCGACTCGAGCGACTTATGACTGATGCGCTCGAAGGGCCATGGCCATGCCACCGTCAATCTGGGCGCTGGCATTGGCAGCGGCAGTCGGTACAAGGTTACGTGTGTGCCGGAAGTGAGCATCACATCGCCCACCAGTGGGGGCCTCCTCCATGAGGCACCGTTGCCGCTGCCGAGTCCCATCTCGATCGCACAACAGCCCCAGCCACAGCCCCAGCCACAGCCACAGCAACAGGCGGCACAGAGCAATGCGAAACACTTTGCGCTGCTCCAGCGCAGTCGCTCCCAGCCACAGGCACAGTCGTCGTCGTCTAACAGCATTTTCTCCACGCCTTCAGGCATAGGCCCTGCTGTGGGCGGCGCCACTCTGGTCGAGGAGGAGGACTTCAGCTTGGCAGCGGCTAGTGCCAGCAGTGTGGCCGCGAAGAACGTGCTTCAGCGCCAGTTGGCCACGACCACCATCGTTCACCAGCAGCAGCAGCAGCAGCAGGAGGATCAGGATTTGGATTTGGACAGCGAACGGGAACGGGAACCGCTACAGAAGTTACCCCTGACTTTGGAGGCGTCGTGCGAGCCACCCAACGAACTGACACCGCTCGTGGAGGAGGAGCCCAGTGCCAGTGCCAGTACCGCTGCCGCAGGCCCATCGACAGGAGCCTCCACAAGCAATCGTTATAGCCGCAACTCAAAGACCACACGCTCCTGGCCCGTCATCTATCGCAATCCGCATCACTGCGACTACGAGGCTCTGTACATCCAGCAGCAGCAGCATCCGCAGGGATCGCAGAGCTTCAAGCAGAACTGCTACTCGAATCAGTTCAAGCAGTCGATCGTCTACTCCAGCAGCAATGAGGAGGATCTCCCCGGCGGCGAGCAGCAGTTAACGGAGCCCAGGCAAACCACCTGCTACTATTTTGCACCCAGTCGCCACAACAGCATTTATGAGCATCCCTCCTCCGTGGTCGGCGGCTCCTTGCAGTTCGACGCAGGAAATTCGGGCGCAAACGCAGCCACATCCGCCGTTGCGGCAGCGGCCGTCGAGAGTCTGAGGCGCAGCAACAGCATCCTGTTGAGGCAGAACAGCTGCGCGAAGGTAATCCAACGTCGTGGTAGCGGCGGCAGTGGTTCCCCCACATCCCTGGGCTCACAAATGGACGGCCTGGGCATGGGCAGTACGGCGGGGGGCAGCGCCTGCTGCTCCACCTGCTGCATGGGTCCGCCGCCGGTGCTGTTTCTCTTTGTCACCCTTCTGATGACCACCAGTGCCACGGCCATGCTGTGTGCTGCCATCATGACGGATCACTGGGAGCATGTCACATGGGATCGTAATAGTCTGGATCGTTACTCGAATCGTTCGGGTCTGCATCTGGAGTGGCTGCTAGAGGACCAGGTGGCCATGCTCAAGCCGGATAAGAGAGGTATGTCCTGGTCCTATATCTATATCGTAATCCTGTACATCTTTCTTGCCATCCTCCAGCCGATCATCGATTTCGTCGCGACTCTGTATTCCTGGTGCCCATGCACGGCGGGATCTGGACCCTGTGCATTGATCTGCCCATCCAGCAGCTGCAGGAGCTGCGGCGCAATCCGAAATTCCCACGAGGAGCCCCTCCATGTGTCAACTATCTGGCGGGCTCCATGGAGAATGCACGCGGGGAGGAGCAGCGCAACGATTGGCAGCACAGTGAGTCACAGGTCATCACTCTGCAGCCGCATCTGAGTACGTATCTGGTCGCCAATCCGTCCTGAATCCATGAATCCATGAACTCTCCACTCTCCACTGTCTTCCAGCCCACTCTATTCCTCTCCGTTCCTTTTGTTTAATACAAAACATTCGTTTATTTTTACGCACTTTCTTACGCACTAAATTGTGATTTTAAACTTACAGAGACTTACAGAGAATTTTGGTAGAAAAAACAGCAAACAAAAAGCATAAATAGGAGCATAATAGGGGGAAAGCATGGGGACAGTGACAGTGTGCTTGTGTTTTATAAAATGCAAGTGTGTGAAAAAGGTGTTTCTATCATGGGTTGAGGGTCGAGGGATGGGTGGTTTAAGTAGCTGATGTGTGGGGGGTGATTGAGTGTGTGCCACTGGAATGTGCCGCTGCTTTTCCTACAAGGCGGGACGCTTGGCCGGCGAGCACAGGGCCTCGGCCTCAGAGCCAGGCTCCTCGGGCTTCTTGCGCTTAATCAAATGCGTAATATCGGTGGGCTTGGCGGTGGAACTGCTGCTAATGGTCGACGAGGACGAGGTGGCAGCAACAGCAGAAGTAGCAGCAGCACTGGACGATGATGACGGTGATGGAGAGCTGGCCGCCCCATTGGTGGATGAAGACGCAGCAGCATCGTTGCTGCTGGCGCCCCCGCTGCTGCTACTGCCACTGCCCATTGGCTTGATGTAGCTATCCAAAGCCGCACGCACCTCAGCAATGGTCTGAAAATTGGTTTTAAATTAATAATTATACAGGAAAATGTATCGTTTCCCTTACCTGAGCCTGCATCTCTTCAATTTCCTGTATTTTGGCCAATATCTCCTGCTTGGTCTCCTCCAAATCCAACATATTGTTCTTCTCGCGATCACTGAGGGGCTCCTCTTTCTCCTTGATCTCTGTTATTTCCTCCTCAATCAAGGCACTGGAGAGACGCAGCGAGGCGGCTCCTTCCTTGTTTTGCTGTGCCATCAAAAATGTCAGGCCGATCTTGTAGTGCAGCTCGGCGAGTGCCCGGCGATTCTTAGTTGGGAGATCGCTTAGAATTAAGAGTGCTTTTTCTGAAAAATTCAAATTCCATTCCACAATCAGTAAATGAAGTATCTTTGCTCAAGTAGTAACTCACCGTAATCCTCACGTGCCGCCTCAAGGATCCCATTCTCGAATTCAATATTTGCCAATTCAGTTTGAACCTCTGCCAAATAGGGAAGGCCGTTGAGGCCCTGGCGCAAAAAGATCTTGGCAGCTGCCTCCAAGATCTCCCAGGCCAACTGGAGACTGCCACTGACGCCCTCTTCGGTCTCCTCCTCATCCTCTCCTCCGGCTGAAGCCGCAGCTCCATTGCTGGGACTGGCTGCAGCCTCACCATTCGAGGTGCTGGGACGCTCATCATCGTTGACCGTGGCACCGCCATTGCTGCTGCTAACTTCTTCGACTCCTGTGGATGATTTCTTGGCATTCTTCTCATCTGTTGGGGCATCTACAGTGGAATCGGCTTCATCGGAGGCCTCCTTGATGCTATCCAACGCCTTGCCATTTGTGCTGCCGGCGCCATTGGCTTCCTTCTTGGATGGCTCGGCTTCCTTCTTCGACTCTGCCGCTTCTTTGGCCTCGCTTGCCTCCTTCTTGGCCTCGCCTGCCTCCTTCTTGTCCTCGCCAGCTTCTTTCTTGGACTCTGCAGCTTCCCCTGCTTCGTCCCCAGCATCATCGTCATCGTCCATATCCTCATCATCGTCATCGGCTGCCTCATCGGGCACATCAATCACTTTGTTCTCATCCAGAGCCATGGCAATCAGCGCCTTGGCATATCTACCGGGAGGGACAAATTATACGATATTAATAAAGTTACAACCGCTCTCCATCATCTGTGTCATCCACTCACAGCAGCAGGGGCTGCCCCAATTCATCGGCCAGCTCGCCGTAAACCTCCTCGTACAGCTGGCACACCTGGCTCAATTCATCGGCGGCCTCATCGTAGCTCTTGACCAGGAAATTGCGCGATCCCTGGCTAAAGAGCTCCTTGCCCTTGAGTATTTTTTCGGCGCGCTCTTGCTCCACCTTGCCGTTTCCCTCGGAGGCGCCATCTGTGGCCACGGGCACAGCGTTGTCGGGTGTGGTGTCTGCATCGACGGCGGCTACTTTCTTGATTTTTGTCGGTGATGTGGAGGCATCGGCAGCGGCCGTTGTGACAATGGCTTCAGCTTCAGCAGACATTTTTTATATTGATTGCAGCAGAAAGTAGATAGATCTGGAAAAGAGTTAGGAGATAGGAGGGTTAGCTTTGTTGGCTTTGTTTTCCTTTGGTTTATCCTCATTTTGTAGACCCTTCCTTCATTCCTTGAAACCCTAAACAACATTTGTAGGTTGTGTGCCCTAGACGTCACTTTCGATGTATGTAGAAGACCACCAGTAAATGTGTGTTTATTTTTGTAAAACACAATTTTTAAATGGCATTTTCGCGTTACTCCCCCGCTTTCGCTTGCTTTCTTGGACCATTTTACCATTTATTCTGGCTTAAAATGTTGGCTCCAAGCTGTCGCACATTTCACAAGTCATTACCGCAAATCCCATTTCCACCAGCAGCGGAGAGAGTCGGCAAAATCCCATAGAACAGAGCAGAGCAGATAAAAATGAAAACCAAAGACAGCAACAAATGCCCAGAGGAGGAGCATAACCGAATGTGTCCTGTGGCCTTGTAATAGCACCGTCTACTATATAAAGTAATTACCGCAAAAGCTAACCGAGTTTGCCTCCGGTTTCCTATATTGTCAATATAGTCCCGTGCTGTAGCTCCTTCCTGCCAGCCCACAACAGATGAAACATGTCCGTGTCGATAGGTGCATGCCTCGTGGAAACGGAAAGCCAGAGGTACAGCAAGTGGCAGGGCAGCAAAGGGAGCCCCGAAGGTAGAGGTGCAAGTGGTTGGGGAAATATAGGTCACCAAGTGGTTTGGTTCATCTACCTTTTTGCGTCCCCTACCGACCGACCATCCCTCTTCCTCCCTTCCATGCGTTCTAAAAATCGCATTTGCCACTTTTCCCAGCCATTTTATGGTTCCGTGGGAGCTGCCACCAACACCACACATATGAGATTTAATTGCTGGTAGTGTCGGAAAAAGAGTCGTCTATTGGGTAATTGGTTTTCCAGGTGTGTGTGTGTGTGTGTGTGCGCCCCCGGAGAGTGTTTGAGCGGAAATTGAAGAAGTATCTTTTATTTATGGCCACAAATGAATTTAAGGGCTATAGAAAATGATTTTAAACCTTAAGGGAGAAACTTTCCATGATTCCAGGCTTCCCATCCCTACTGCTTCTCCACTGCTTTAATTCCAGTTTCAGTATTGGAAACAATACAGCTTTAAGCAGTGCAAGCTGTTGTCATGATTATACATTAGATTGCTGCTAATTCTATGAATTTCCATGAACTTTTCCAATCAATGGAATAAGGAAATCCTGTTAGAGACTCTATTCATCATCTCAGCCTTCTGCTTTTGCTTTGCCAATCAATCTTCTTGGTATTATACACTATAATCACTATAATCCACAGAGTTAAGCAGTATCTTAATGAATCTAGTCGCAGGAATGGTTTAATCGAATTGAAATCATCTTTTAGGAATGCAAAATCTCTCCATATCCTGCTCATTGGTGTGCCTCATTATATTGGGCAGTGCCGCTTTGGTTGGAGCCTTTGGCGTCTGTCAGCGTCAGATCAGTGCAATCCTCATCACAGGTG
Source organism: Drosophila persimilis (assembly GCF_003286085.1). Taxonomy (NCBI): domain Eukaryota; kingdom Metazoa; phylum Arthropoda; class Insecta; order Diptera; family Drosophilidae; genus Drosophila; species Drosophila persimilis. Next base: position 28,390,924 of record NW_020825288.1, on the reverse strand, counting down.
TGATGTATCTCCTGGCAGGTGAGTTCTTGGAGATCCTTTAGCCACTCAAACTTTGATAAAACTGATACTTTCAGCTCTCTTTGCACTCTTTACGCTGATGATCATCCATTTTAAGCGACAGCAGGGACGCCCAATGCTGGACAGCGACTATGATGGCACTGTGGATGGCATTGTGGCACGTCCCGGGGGAGTGGCCATCATGGCCAAGCCACTGTTGGGCGCACGGATATTCCTCACGTCCTGGAGCCTGGACTTGGGATGGGGCGGCGTTGTGCTGTGCGCCATCACCTCGGTGCTGTGGATTTTGCTGTCAAAGATCATGCGGTATAACCCATTTTCGGCTTTAATGATTTAGCTAAACGCCCTGCCGCTCGGCGGCTATGGATATGCCGGCAGCAGCTATGGCAGCTACGGCAGCACCAATAGCACCAGCAGCGGTGGCAGCTCCAGTTTCCTGCTGGCAGCCGTCACCTCGTCGCAGCGGCAAAAGGAGCATCGTGGGGGCAAGGGTAAATACATTCTGTAGAATGTGTCTCGGAGTCCTGTCCCCTGGCTTCCACCTATCTATCTTTGTTTCCATCTTTTGGTGTAATTTATACTCAAACTTATTTCGAATCGTTCTTCAACGTGTGCTCTTAATCCTTAATCTTACATTAATGTACGAAGAAAACAAAAAACAAACTCAATTGCCTTGTTCTTATATACAACTTAATCTATAATTAATTATTATTGCGGAACATTATGTACTTTAACCAAAATGTAAATTCAATTTACACTCTATCTTTACAAGTAAACCCTCTCCACCCCTTTTTGTATTCTACACGATTCTACACAACACCAGTACTAATACTAAAACTAATTCAAATCTATAACTAACTTTAAAAGCATATGTAAAATGTGAGACATTTATTTACACGAAAACAGCAACAACAACCACAAAACAGAGGCTTTTGCTTTAAATTGCTTTCTAGTAAACAGTTTCGCTTGCAATAGCGTTAATCAAACCGAAAGTAGGGAATATCTGTTCTGTATGTGGCACTTGATTAGAATTATGCCAAATGATTGGAAGATTACTGTAATTTAGGAGAAACAAATAGTCAAAAACGGAATAAAACTGCTTGCACTGCTCTCAAACGTACGGGAATGACTGGAAAAGAACTTGGAAAGTACAGCTAAAAGTTCCCCTGCAATGAACTGCTTTCACTGCTTTCAACTGTTGCTACAGCTGAACACGGCTAGAAGGAGAAGCAACTAGTGTTGAATGCTGCTTGTAACATTTTTGAACTGCTTTTTTACCAACTAAACGGCTTCTACATTTTCCCGCCTTGCTCATTATTTGGAAAGATTTTAAGAAAGTGTCACAACAGAATGTCACTAATTGTAGAAATTTACGGATACTTAGAGCTCCTCCGGGGGTACAGTTGTACACAAAATGTAGGGACGCTTTACAGCAAAAATGTATTGAGAACATCTAGTGCTTTAAATCACATGGTTTACAAAACTTATTGTATAGAAAACCAAACATCAAAAACCAAAACAAAAGAAGCTACAAGTAATAAACATGGACAACAAAAAGTGTATTTTTATGCAAACGCTTTGCCTTAAAACCAAAAAAAATACAAAGAATATAAGAAGAAAATTATTTAAATACAAGAAAAATACTTTCTTTGAAAAAGTTTACAAGGAAATGAGTGTATTTCTTGAAGGGTTTTCCTAGGGAATGGGTGTCTTCTGTGTTCTATAAATAGCAGATCGACAGATCATTTATGACATTTTTGGTAAAAATTGTATTGCAAATTTCTGCTGGCAGGCTGCAGGTTCATTAACATTTGCGAAGAGCTGCTGTGGAAACAAATTAAACAAACATGCAAATGAACTCGCGCGAAAAATAAAAAAAAAATGTAAGAAATACCAGAAGGAAGGTTTGGCTCGCAACTGAATCTGGGGATACTCTAAATGTTAAATTGTGCCTATGAGAGGTATAATATATTTGGTTGAATTCCTGTAAGCAACAAATAATTTCGCAGCCACATCACTCCCGTAAAAAAGTTGTTTCATATTTTTTTACTTTGCAAACTGCCTTTTAAATTTATATATCTTTCTTAAAAGGGTATTAAAGACACGACACTTTCGCGAGCTTTTGGCGAGACAGATGATGGAGAGTAAGACTGAGAAAGAGAGAGGGGTGAGAGCGAGCGAGATCAATAGCTAACTCGTGTGTAAATGCAGCTGCAAAATGAGACAGCAGAGAATCCAGAGCCAGGGGCGGCAAATTGAAAACAATGCAGAGAAAAGAAAATGAGAATAAAAGAAAAAAAAAACGGCATGTGTGTTTTGTTTGCGCGCGCTCTGAAAACAATTACAAAATTCGCACACAAGTACAGAAAACAGCAACAAATCGAGATTACAAAACAACGCAAAAAAGTTCATTCACCTGTGTGTGCGCTGTGTCTGTATTTGTATGTGTGCCGTTTAACGCCGAGTTTATGCGTTTGCTGGCGATCGCGATCAGTTGTGACCCCCGATGTAAGATTTCCCACGATCCCGCAGTACTGATCGCGTTGTGGTATCAGAAAAACTGCACCAAAACTCGCACTGTGTCAAAGTATTTACACAAACGGCATTCAGCCTAAGTAGATACCCTAAATGATCGTTTATTTAAAATAACTTCCTAGTTGATAGACAAAATTCCAAAGCCGACATCGCATAAACGTAAACCACTATCTGCACTTATGCATGTGTGTGTGTGTAATTGCCCGCCATTCGCCCGCGCCAACAAATGCACTAATACCGGCAAAAAAAAAAGCAACGCAATTGCCCATTGAATTAAAGCAAATACCGACAGCACGTTTCACATATTTATAGCGAAACAGAAATTGCGACAATTAATTAATGTTTAGCACATACAACATATTACCAACAACAACAGAAGCAAGAGCCAGGCCAAAACGAAATTCGCAAATTCGCGTGTCGCTGTGCCAGTATATGTGCGAGTGAATGTGTGTGTGTGCATCGGCATTTAGCCACCGAAACAGCGCAAATAACTTACCAATTCTTTGATTATTTCCACTGTTTGTACGCAAAACGTATTCGCTCAATTATGGTCTTTAAAATTGTACACAGAAAGCACTTTTAGAGCACGAAAAATACGGAAAATTGCAACAAAAGCACGAGCACCGCGCAATGCTAACCTGTGTGACCGCGGAGATAAAATATACCGTCCGACCCTCAGAAACATACCGAAACATACCATTTAATTTTTAAAAATACCATAAATATACTGACGAGCTAGAGTTCTATATTACATATTCCTCGTTTTTGATATTCCGTGGATTATTACTAACTATATAGAATATTTAGCCATGCCCACATAATTTTATCCGATTAGGGAAACTATTTTCTAAGTGCCTAGTTTTTTTTAAACACTTGCTTTTATTGCATTTTGACTAAAACAAGGTTCTTATTTTAAGAACTCATCTTTATTGGATTGTTTGTAAAACAAAGAAGGTCAACGGTAATTTCCTACTCATTTTATTACATGGTAACTCCACAATATTTACATATTAACTACATTGGCATGTAATTTGTTCAAGGGAAATGTGTACTTTTGAAAATTTGTTGGTCGTTTTTAAGATTTTGGTGGCAAACGATCAGGAATTCAATGCTGATCAAGAATTAGAAGTGGATGTAGCCTGAGACATGGCTCTAAATGGCATTTCTACACGATTTCTACGTGGATAGATATGCACAACGAGTGAGTCAATAACGGAGCTTGAAAAATACTAAAAATACTCAGAGAAAACTAAGAAAAGCTTACAAAAATGTAAGGTGTGTGAGCTAGACATGATACGCAAACCAGCTTACCTCTGATAATTATTTATACTTTACCTTTGGAACTGTTAATGGATAGTTGGAACATTGCATGAGCTAATTTGTATACTATTATACTTTAGCCTGATATTGAAATATATCGTTCCGTAGCAAAAAGTAATATTCCATTTTATAGCAAAAAATATATACCTTTAGGTATACCATAAAAATACCTTCTTCTCAATTTTGACGATAAAATATTACGAAAGGCATGTGAACGCAAGGTATAATTAGGTAAGCGAAAGCAACAATGTCCCGCAACATGAGCTAGAATGCACCCTAGAAAGAAGGGTATTCTAGTGTTGAGGAAATGTTTGTCATCTCAGGCTCCAATGAATGCAGAAACTAGTCAATCTCTGTTTTAAAGTTCATGGTCCTCTTACAGAGACTTGGAATAGCTATAGGGATCGAGATATGTATACGGAAAAGAAGCAAAAAAAACAGCAGCTTGGAAAACAAAATTTAAACAAGAGTTACAAAAAATAGGGTATTCCAATGTCCATACTCAGTAAAAATGTTGTCGATATGTAGCAAATCTGTAGTTGCCGTGTAGTTACCAACCAATTCGAAAAATTCAGCCATCGCGAGCGGGTGCTGTCGTGCGCGAACATTTTACAAAACGTTCGAAGCTCATTTCCATTTGAATAACGACAAGTGCAGTGCTTAAATTATAACTAAAAATTAAACAGAGCAGCTCCAAATACAATTGTTACATTGAAATTCCACTCAAAACTTGCTTTAGGTTAGAGCTAGAGTTTTATAAACAACCCTTCGTTATTGTTAAATATTTATACACACCACCGCCCGACCGCCGACCGCCCCGCGGAACGTACGCACATTACGTGTGGCGCCAACAATACATATGTAAAGGGAGAAGCAGCAGCGATAACGAAACCAACCCAACAACAACAACTAAAATTATTGTAAGTGAATTCCTATGTGCTTTTACTTCTTTACTATTGATTTTTGTTTCGATGGTGGCCCCCAAATGTTTTTGCCGCCTTTTGTCACGTTTTTGTTTTGATTTGTGATGTGTATTATGTGTTTTTGTCTCTCTGTTGGTATGCTTTATCATTTCCTTCTTCTTAGATTGAGTCCTCAAACAGTGTGCGAGAGGGAGAAGGAGTGCATGCGTAGAGGGGCTGTTGATTCACCTGCTGAGGTATTTCTGGCACCCTAACAGAGCGTATTTTCAATTTGAGGAGGTGTTTGCAGTGCAGCTTTGAAAATCCCATAAATCCCATACTAAATTGTAGTTCCACACGCTTCATAGAAGTTAGTTTTATATATTTCCACATAGAACTCAATTTCGCACAAATCTATAGAACCGAAACTGCGTTCGCTGGCTCCGAAAGGGTATAAAAGCTTCACCTTGGTATTTTATTGTCTGCCAGCCTCTCAGCTGCTGCTGCGACAAACAGCAACAACAACAACCGTAACACACGATAAAGACGCAGCAGCTTTCGTTATGGCAGAGCAATAACCGGTTTTTTCCTTTATCGAATTTCGAAACTGTGCTAATAACTTTTTCGCTGCTTGCTTTGTTGTTTTGTTGTTGTTTCTGTTGGCTTTTCGCAAACAATTAAAGAAAACTAATCGGGTGCCAAAGAGCGATAATTTCACAAAAGAGCTGCAGTTGCAAATTAATCTATTTTTCGCCCCTGTTTCGGCCGGCAGACACAGGAAGTACGAGTGTATTTCGCAAACAAACAAAAAACTTTGCCACTTAAAACGTCACTCCATTGCCAAGCTTTATTTTTACCGTTGCCTGCAAATGATGGAAGCTTCCTCTTTTTCACCCACTATTTCTGGCACGACATAACGGCACTACTGTAGGCAATTGTGCGATGAGGGGGAGGGGAAATGCAGCAGCAGGCAATTTCTTTGGACATAAGCTCCTGCACACACGCTCTTTCACTCCACTGCGGCTCCAAGGATAACACGTTCGTCATGCCGCAAAATCGATTTTCAACAAAGACCGACAATACCTTGGAGAATCCATGCCTCCTCCCTCCACCCCATTCGGCACGTGATGTGGCGCCTGGCCCGGGAATAAAAATGGGAACTTTCAACCCGTCGTCTGTCGTCTGTCGGGTTGCGCAAAAATTGCGGTAAAAACCGACGCGGGGCGAAATCAGCCGGAAATAAACTGTAAATTAAAGGGGACACTTTTTTTGGGGCAACGTTTTTGTGGGCTGACAACCACTTTGTCCACAAGATAACTTCGAGAGATAACTCTATTGAGGGTGTTTTGTCTATGAAGCAGGGGGATTATCGCTGCCTTGTAGCGTTGTTGTAATTGGAAATAAATTACGTTATTTTGCTGTACAAATTTCCCCTAAGCGAACATTTATTTTAAATATCTAAAAACTAGAGATCTTTTGTTTTTAAAAATCTTTGCGCAGTAACAAATCAAATGTTGAAGGACTTTCCCAAACTTTCAGCTGTGCATTTTCATAGTTTCGCCATTTATTTGAAAACCAAATGGAAAATTGCATACCAATCGCCGGCGCCAGTCGGAATCCCTAGGAATTCAATCACTTTCGCTTGGCAACCAAAGAATTTTCTGCTCAACTTTTTTCTACTCGTAGTTTTTCCCCACACAAACTTTGAACTATTCGTGGAATATTTTGTTTCCCCAATTTATTTTCTCTTTTTCTCCGATTTTCCGTTGCGAGAAGCAAGGAGTCTGCTGCCGTCTGGCTCTGATGCCCCCAGAGGTGGGATGTTGGTGGTGGTGCTGCTGGCTGCCGCATGAAGTTGTTCTGTCTGGGACTCCCAGCCACCAACTGGCGGTCTTCCCAGGCTCCTGCCTCCATCCTCTACCACGACCATCCTTTGTTGTCTCGATGGCTGGTTTTATGACGTAGTTCTGGTCCGTGGTCCTCTGCTCATGTGGATGTTGAAGTTGAGAAGTTTGTTTGTCCGGGCTCTACGGCTCCACAGCTCCACAGCTCCGTAGGAGAAGAGTTCATTCTTCTTTAATGCATTAGCTTGCCTGCAGCAGAAGCTCTGTATAAATATTGAATTTCTATATTTGTTTAACTCGAATACAGAGTGGGGTTGTTCTCTATCATTAAGTGGCTGGAGGGGAGGCGGGGACTGCTTCTCTCAACAATAGGAAAAACTCTATTCAGCTGAAAAAGTTTCCAGCTCATTAAAAACAATTTGTCTGGCGAACATTTATAGAACTTTTTTTTGGTCTTTTTGTGTGGCCTTTGATGAAGAGAAGTTTAGCAAAAAAAAAAAAAAAAACAAAAACCACCCACAGCGAAGCGGAAGCATTCGACCAGCAACAAAATGCACAAATAAAATTTTTGCTAAATATACAAACAAATTTTGCCAATTTTAAATTAATGGCGAAGAACCGCAAACAAAAAGTTCAATCAATGAAAACAGGAAAGACTGGAGGAATAATCATGTGTATATTATTAAAAGTATTACTAAGATAAGAAAGGTTCCAGCATGCATATTTTATAAATGAATTTATTTATGGGGTTTCTCTTTCTTTATGGCTTTGTCTAAGCATTCCCCCGAATGCATTAGTCAGCCAAATGATTGTATGACTCAACAATCAAACAGGGGACTAAACCGAATAAAATTCAAATTAAAATGTGGCCAAAAGAAGGACAGGCAGACGGTCAGGGGTCAATTAACGCCGCAATAGAGAGAGAGAGAGAGAGACATCAACCCACCACCTGGAAAAGAGACGCCTGTCCATCCAGTGGGCAGACATTTGACACCAGAAGCAAACGACGTGGACGACGATGGCCATGACTTGGATTGGGAGTAGGAGTAGCGGGGTTTTTGGAGGTTTGCCTCAGGCACGGGCCCAAGCACAGTCTTGTTGTTTCTTTGTATTTGCTGCCACAATACAGTTCTTTGGCCCCACCGTCGGCTGTCCGGGCCTTGACTCCGTTTGAATTGTCTTTGTCCATTACAAAAATTTAATTTAATATGTAAGTCCCACACCCAGTCACCATTCCGCAGATATTCGCTTGTCTGACGGGTTTCTCTTCAGCAAATTTGCATAGGAAGGAGTTGGAGTTGTCTCTTATTTGTATGCCGCACAGCGCGGGGCCAAGCCCCCAAACCCAAACTCAAACACAAACCCAAACCCCAAGAGGCAGCCTTTGTGGAGTTTGTGGAGGCTTCTACATTTAATTTATTCATGTAGGATTAGTTGTCGTGTATAAATCGCCACAAAAACATTGACGACAGGCATGTCCGCTACCTGGATCTCCATTCAATTATGGAAATTGTTTTTTGGAAGGAAAAAAAAGGGTATTAGGAAAGGCAGACAATCAGTGTGAGAACTTTTATGGGGTTTTTCTTTAATCACAGCCAAGAGGATTATCCCCCACAATCTGTTGTTTCTTTCGGCCAACTTCAAACCAAAACTTGCCCCAAAACAATAGACATTTCCACTCCACTCCCCTTTTTTTTTCGTTACTATTTCACAACAGCTGCTTCTAAGGCTTAGGCCTTGCCTTGCCCCACATTTTCTTGTATTGTACGAGTACTTCTTCGACTCTGGCTGCTCCCTCCCAAATGGGTTTTCATTTTGGGCCAAGTAGCGCGACCTCAAAAGCCCGAGGAGAATGAGTGGAAAACATGCAAGCGGAAATTGCAACGAGGGAAACGAGAGGCTTAGGGGTGGAATCAGAAAGGGAGCTCCTCCTCGCTGGAAAGCAATAAAACAAAAGGAAACCTGCCCCCGATCTTTGTGTTGCACTTTCAGTTTCGCCGCGCTGTCAATTTTCAGAGTGGGAATTGAGTTGCACTGCCACTCAGAGATGCGGTGATGGATATGGATGTGGCTGCAGCCGGGGGGCAGCCGGGGGCAGCGGCAAACTCCATTAATTCAAATTGTTGCAACAGGAAATGGAGCGTACCACGCACCGTATGAAAAAAATATGCCAATTAGATGGCAATTTAAGAAATGTTTCGCCCATGTTTGGGGGAAACGATAAAGAGCTTACCCCTTGGCTCCTCTTTCTTTCTTTCTTTCTTTAAAATTTCTCCCCGTATGGGGGACGTCACGCTATATGCCAGGCCATGTCGTCGACCCCCAACAGGCGATCCATCATCCCCTTCTGGAGGGGTCAAGGAACCTCCTTTTGTGATTGTTTTCCATGCGGTTTAGGTTTACATTATGTAAAATTTTAATAACCCGATTTTAATGAAGCCCCAAGCGGCTCTTGGCTCTGGGGGGCGGTTTAAGAATGCATTATTTATGCAGGCAACAGCTTTTCCAATGAGTGGTCCAACACCTGTTTACATATTTGCTTGCCCTTTGTCGTCTAATGGAGGCAGAGAAGGGCTTTCATAACCAAATGATTAATGAAAGAGTTCTGCAATTGTTCTCTGCATTCACAGGCCCATCGGTTGAAGAAAAGAGTTCTATAATCTCTATATAAAGCTCTGAAAACCTACCCATACATACGAGTGCATATTTCTTAATGAATTTATTTACTTTTGTACACATTTTCTTAATCATATTTATGGCTTGATAGGCCTTCAGGGGAATGGAAAATTATGGCAAATCAGGAAATGAGAATTAAGCTTTTTATATTTTTTTTTTTTTTTGAGAGATTATTGTTTATTCGGTTCTGTGGTTGAGGCTGGCTGCCCGGGGTCTGCCCTGTGGTTTATGGAACCGGTTTTCCATATACGAAAAAATTCAATAAATGCATAAAGAATATGCACTTTTAAAAATAGTATCAGAGGGATTATGGAGATATTTTTAAGGCAAGAAAATGCTTGAATAAATGATAAAGTTGCAGTTAAAGATACTTTTGGTATATTATTTTCAACTTAAAACATTTGTTATTCCATCTTGATCTTCAGACGGCCTTCAACTTTCTTTTGGGTGTGGAAAACACACACACACACACACACAGCACACGCAATGAATGCATTGCCCACAAATTTTCACTTTCGTGTGTGTCTCTGCTTTTCTTTTGTGTTTTTGTCTGGCTTTGGCTTTTCAGCGAGCGATGATGCACTTGACTTGTGCTAAGACCTCCCCACCATAGAAAAACGCCAACAAACGGCCTGCACCTTGAGATTCCATGGGGCTCTGTCTCTCTCTCTCTGTCTCTCTCTGTCTCTGCTACTTGTTGTCACCATCTTCTGCTGCTCGTGGCTTTCCATGCAGACCAAACCACCGAGACAGTATCTCTCTCTCTCGCGCTAAACCCCACTTTTCTGACGACTTGTTTGCTTATGGCTTTAGCACGCACGTCTCTCCCGCTCTGGGGGCCACCATGGCATTAAGTCAACACTTTTGAATATGCACAAAAGCCAAAAACAAACATAAAAGAATCTCTCTGGGCGGAGGCAGAGAAACCTCAGACGGGAGACTCTTTTCAAACGATGAAGAGACCTTGCCCCGTAGTCTGTTGATGCCACATCTAATTAACCCACAGAGTAAACACAGATTCCCGTGGTAAAAAGTATCTCTGATTAACTTCTCGTGTGAATTGATTAACAGGAAATGCGGTTAAAAGCCTTGTCGTATAAATATTTCCAGGGAAATCGCTTGAATTCTAAACAAATTGTGCACGTTTGAGGATCGAATATAGACCACTTGAATACCTGGGATTACCGGGGATACATTATAGATTGATTCAATCGTTATAAGTTTGGAAATTTGGGTAGAAAATGTTTTTATCTGTACAACTACCAAAAACCAGAGCAATATCTGTTAAAATATAAGTGCTATGATCTTTTAAACGACAGATAGATGATCAAAATCGAAATCTAGGCCAAGAATGGATCTCTATATCGAATTGGGACTGATCAAGAGACAGCCAATCGAAGGATTCCAGGCAGAAACCTAGCCGAACAACTGAGGGGTACTGCTGCATGTGGCGTGACACGTTTTTCCCACTGTAAAATAAATATATGTGCATATATTGCAATCATTTTTCTCTAGAATTACCAGGTATAGCATTCCCACATATTCCAAAGATAGAGATGAGGTTAAGAATCAGTCTGGGGTCTGTGGTCTGGGATCTGGGCTTCTGATGGCCCCCATATGCGGCGGCTAGTGGGGCGGCCCGTCGTCTCGATTATTTATAGTTTGAGGAAACTCATTTCGTTGTTTATTTTGGGTTTTTTCGAGCATAAACAGAAGATGTGGCAGCAGCAGCAGCAGCAGCTCACGAGATCTGCTCCACATTTGAGATAATATTTATACACATACATATATATATACTCGATCTTTTATACGGTGCTGTCGTGCCCCTCCCCAGACCTTGCACAATGCTCCTCTTGTCCCGGCCTGGTACGAGTATTCGTCCGAATAGTTTCCCCATTTCCATGCTTGATTCGTTTCGAGTGTTGAAACATTCGATGCGCCCCAAAGTGTCGATTGATTGCGGCGCACGCCTCACAAATTGTGGGGATCGTATGTTGATTTAGAGGGAGTGTCGCTTTTTGAAACGATTAAATGTTGTTATTGCACTGACGGAATGCCCAGATTATGGAGGAGATCGTTCTAATTGAAGACCCACTTGTATTTGTGATATAACTTGAGGTTCCATTCATTCCTCACAGCACGTGCTCTCGTCTGTCAGGTGGACAATGGCCTCACATTAAATATTATTATGTGAGAGGTTCTCTCTCACAATAGCATCATCAGCGTCATCTTCAAAAGATGAATGAACACAAAAGTTGAACGAGAATCGAGAGGGAAAACACTGGGAAAAATAAGAACATAATACTCTGCGTAATGCCTTCAAAAAACTGGAAACTGGATGCTAGAATAGATCTGTTGTTGTTTTGTGTTGAATATTCTCATTTACCTTTGGACTCCGTCATGCGGCAGTGCCCCTCGGTGGGCTATTGCATTCCCTGCCCCATTCTACTGCGCGTACAAGTGGTTTCCAGATCGACATAGTTAGAACATACTGAAGTCTTTTCTCGCAGTGACTCGAACGTCTTTTGTATGTCAAGTGGTGATGACTTTGATTGACGCTGCTACGCGGTGGAGGAGGAGGAGGCAAGTAGGAGCTGTGGCAGCCTGTAAGCTGGAGCTCAGTTCCGCTCAGGTGGGGCACAAACTGGAGCACAAACGACGGAGAGTCAGGGGCAAAACTGTGGCCTGTGAGCATCGATGTTGGCGTTTGGTGGCGGACGCGACTCTTGCGGTGCCGCCTGTGGCTTGTAATCTCACTTTGGCTGCACATTTAATCGCATATTGCATATTGCAGTACACATTGTTGTGGCCAAATTGAAATGTTATGCAGTGGCTGTGGGGGCGGAGGCGGAGACGGAGGCAGCAATGGCTGTGGCTATGGCTGTGGCGATGGAGTGGAGGCTTTTTCAATCATCCGATTGATTGCCATTGGCTCTGGTGTGCATACAGTTGGCTGCACTTCAATAGGCTTGCCACTGCCACTGCCACTGCCTCCGCCACCCTTCCTCCCTCCCCGCCTGTGCCGCCTCTGGCTTTGTCTTGACTTTTTCAATTCATTTTGATTTGTATCTTGGAGAGCAAAAATGGAAATGTAATTTGGGTTAATTCGATTTTAATGCATTTACTTGCAGCGTGGGTGTGGATCTGTGCAGATCAGAACAGATCGGATCCGATCAGTTTTCTGTTGCCTGTGCCTGTGACTGTACTGTCGATTGATTCCTGATTGATTAAGAAGAGGAGGTCCAATCAATTCAAGGTTTCTGCTTCAAACTTTGAGAAGTGCATAGAAAGGCTCCTTAATCGTCATACACCTTCTCTTCATGCCCGCCTGCCTTCAATTGCGTGCCACCAATCTTCATGCCATAAATTAAAGCAAGTGTTATTGTTTATTTTTTATTTGTCCAGCATTTGGCGAAATAATTGCCGCCTGCCTGTCATCAAGAGCACTTTCACGCTCTGAACACATTTTCTGCTGCTGCTGCGCTGCGGCTTTTGTTGTTGATCGTTTATATAAATCGTTTTGTGTGTAGGAAAAACATCATCTCGGGGCTCTCCAGAGAGCAATTGCCGTTGAAGATTAGCATTTTATGGTGGCTTCAAGTAGGAGAAAATTGTAGTGGAGAGGCTTGCATAATGGTTGTGGCAATTAAAATGGGAATGAAGGTTGAGCAAAGGTAGATTCATAACTACTCTACGTTGTAAGTGCTTCCGTTTGTGGTATTTTGTGCCCTTCAAATGCTGTCCTCCATTTGTTTCTACCCTCCAGAATGGTGTCTTTCATATGTTTTTACCCTTCAAATGTCTATCATCCTGCAGAATGGTGTCTTTTATTTGCCGGTTCCCTTATGGAACTCCCATATGATATCATCTTTCAGTTGAATGCCAGAACTTTTGAGACTCGAAAACTTAACAGCTGCTGCTGGGGGGTTCTGGTTCGGGTTCGGGTTCGGGTTCGGGTTCGGGTTCGGTTTCTGTTCATTCATTAATCATCAGAGCACACAAACACACACAAAAAGAGCGAAGAGAGGAGTATAGAGGGGGGGATTCCGCATACGAAATGAGTTGCAAGACGGGGCACTGGGGGAATGAATGGGCTTTTCAGCAGGCAGGTACTGTCTGTCCTCTAATGAGGCTGGAATAAAGAAGGAGGAGGAGGATGATGGCCTGCGGCAACTAAAAAGCACATCCTGTCATTAGAATGCCACGAGATGCTGGATTCTGGCTGCTGGCTGCCATCTGCTGCTTCTATTGCAATTTAATTTTTTTATGCCTCATTTAATTGCATAATTTATTGATAATTAAATGAAACCCTCTCTCTCTCTCTGTCTCTTGTTGTAGGAAACAGAAGCCGCAAGCTCCCACAACAATTGCCCCGCAAATGAGGTGAACGAACTGCTGTCCACTGGTTATCCCTCCAGCATCCCAGCAGCACCACCCGCTCGCCAGTAATTAAGAGGCTCTGCCGCCTCTCTCTAATTGGGAGCTAAGATGCCTTCACTCCGTCAGAAGGTCACCACGTACTTTCGTCAATTGAGCTTCATTGCAGAGCCCCGCGAGGGTCGTCGTCGTGGCAATGCAAACGATGGCGATGACGATGGCAACTTCATAACCAAATATCTCGAGGGGTAAGAGACTCGCGATTGGAATCGTTAATTGAATCAAAATTTAATAGAAATCTCCCTCTCTTACTGTGACAGGCGCATGCAACGGCAGTTTGTGGATGGCCCAGAGATCTACAATGGACAGAATCCCACAGAGATGCCCGTACTGAAGCTGGGAGGCTATGAGGCTGGAACCTGCTCCATCACGGCCGCCTGCACTGGTCCCGACGAGGGTTTGACGGGGATCAAGCGCTCGAAGCTCCATCTGAGTGCCAGCTATGCGGACGACATTGATTTCATCGATACGCAGCAGGAGAACGAGGATTGCTATGCAACGGCACGGCCTCCTGCTGCAGCCACACAGCAGAGCACCTCCGCCACAAGGCTCACGAATAAATTTGGCCGGCCACAGGGGGGGCCCAGCGGCGGCGGTGGTTCCCGCAGACAAAGCAATGCTGGTGACCAGCAGGTAGGAACGGCCTCCACATCGGGCATGCGTTCGCGCAAGAACTCCAAGAGCAGTATTGCAAATCTCGCGGCGGCGGCTTCCGGAGATACCGGAAAGGCCAGCACCTCCTGTGTTTCGTCGCAGGACCAGAACAACAGAAATCTGTTGAATGCAAAGACTGAGGCCTCTGCGGATGCCAGCCCAAATTCGGAAAGGGAGCGTCTGCTCCGCGAGGCAGTAAGCAACCAGGGTGGCTCGTCCGCCACCTCATCTCCTCCTGCGATCGTTGCTGGCGTGGAGAACTGGCGCATGGAATGCGACTTTGCCTACGGAATCTCTGTGTCCCTCTACGAAACGAATATGCTAACGAAGGAGCCCATGGGTAATCCCATTGCCGATTGTTATGGCATGGTAGTGCGTGGGGATTCCGCTGCAATGGCCATGGCAGATGGCGTCAATTGGGGTGAGCCCGCCGAAGATATACCCCTTAATCCCGACTCGAATTTAATCCCTACTCCTTTTGCAGGTGATGGAGCTCGTCTGGCCGCTCGTTCGGCCGTCCATGGCTGTCTGGACTACCTAGATCGGGCGGTTTTCGGACAGGCACAGGAATGCAGGGCCACCACAACGCAGGAGGTGTTTGTGAGTCTCCTGCGCAGCCTGTGGGAGGGTCATGGCTGCATACTGGAAGTAGGAGGCGCACTGTCCACACTCACCATTGCCGTTGTGCTGCCGCTGGACGGTGCACCCGGAAAGTATGTGGTGTGCTCCTGCAATGTGGGTGATTCCCTGGGCTACGTGTACTCCAAGAAGCACGGGGTAAGGGAGTTGACCCAAGCCTCCCACGACATCAGTTCCATGAGGGACATGCGTGATGCACTGGGGGCCTTGGGCCCTGCAGATGGCAACAAACCGGAGCTCAGTAATCTCACATTTACAATGAGCTGCATCGAGAGCGGGGACATTGTGTTCCTCACATCGGATGGGATAAGCGATAACTTTGATCCGGTGGTGGGGAAATTCGCCGAGGCCTGGACACCCGATGTGAAGCTGCAGACATCGGTGGGGAAGCCCTCAAGTTTGGCGCCCAAGCGGCAGAATAAGAGCGCCTCGGCGATCTATGCACGTCTGCATCCATCAACGCCTCCCACACGACCAGCGAGGCAGGCAAAGGCGAGCAGTCCGCCCAGCAATGCGCCCAGTCGTCCGAAATACATGCGCTCCCAGACGCTGATTGAACCACGGCAGGGACTGGGACCGCCAGCCTCTGTGACGACAACGCCGCAGCGCATACCCAAGTCGATCTCTGGATTGCCTCTCGTGACGGGACCGCAACGACATGCCCTGACACTGTATCGGCTGGAAGATCTTCTTAGTTATGGCATCAATGGCACCTTCTCGCCCTGCGCTTCGGCGAGGCGGCTCTGCCACCTGCTCATCGATTTCGTGCGAATGATAACCTCTGCGCGCCGCAAGACCCTGGAACAGAGAGAGCTCTTCTACAAGCTCTCGACGGGACCCGATGGGGCCAAGCGGGAGGTGCAGCTCAATCGAATGCAGCATCGAGCGGCCAGGAAGAGGGTGGTAGACAGCAGTGCCTTCGTGGCGCTGCCAGGGAAACTAGATCATGCCACAGTGCTGGCCTACACAGTGGGAGGCGGAAGACCGGAGGGAACATCACACAATGGAAACGAAAATGAGGGAACGACGACACTTTCCCCCGTGCTACAATCCAAGGAATTTAAGGAGACAAATTTCTAGACTGCAGAACCAGCTTTTGGATATACTTTTTCTCACTCATAAATTTACATATGTATACCCTCACATCATATATAGTATATATACAAACGATATACATGATTAGTTATATATTGTATCTCTATATCTTTGATATTCATATTACGCTTTAAGTTTTGTTGATTTTTGATTTCTTGAATATTCGATGCTACTCATTTGTCAGCCATAGATTTTGTAGCCATTTATTTGTACGACAGAAATGCCTCAAATGTTTTAAACTACCAAAAAAAACAAAAAAAAAAACTGAACACAGAATAAGAAAAACACACAAAATGTAAATCATATTTTTACACTTCCCTCCTTCATTCGTAAAACCTTTTTACACCCTCCCATACCATCTGTTGAGATGTGAAATATGCTTTTAAAGAATAAGTCCCCAAAGTAGGGTCCAATCGAAGATTAAACAGCACATAGATGAAGCATAACGAAGAGAAGGAGAGTGTGTATGCTGTAGATGTGTTCTCTAATCTTTGGTTCCATATTTTTCTCTCTCTCTGGAAAAAACAGATTGATTTGGCGAGCAGAAAGGTGTAATTTTTGGTAAACGCACAGCTTAAATTAAATGATAGCTGTGGCAAACGGGCCTGCCGGCAATCGTATTATTGAATAAACGCATTGGGATACTGCGCTTTTACAAAACTCTTTAAACAAATTTCGTTTCATTTTGCAGTCAAAAATTGTATCAAGTCTTTATATATAAACATACATTTGTAATTGCACACAAAAATGTCAGCTAAAAAAGCACAAAACTGAAGGTATATCCAGGCCTTGAATCCGTAAAAGATTCATGCATATTGGGGTATAAGAATATGTAGAGTAATCTCAGCAGGCAGCTAGGCTTTGCTTTCACTCAGGAGCTCCATCCCTCAGCTGTTGCGCATGCGCAGGAGTAGCTTTGCAATGGCCTGTGCCTGCGCTGGTGCCACATCCCTCAATTGTTTGTACAACTGCTCTACAACGCGTAAGGTTTGGGGCTGCATAATTAAAGGTAAATATCACAAAAAAAATATATATTGTGCTATACATACTAGTGTCTTTGTATCGAGCTGCGTTTGCGATTTGTTGGCCAAGAGCCAGAGGTTCAATGCCAATTGGGACACAGTTTCCCTTTCCAAATCCGCATAGCGTACAATCCTTAAGAAAAGATCTAGGGATAGCTCTGCCTGCTGTCGCTGCTGATGGGCCACACCAAGGGCCTTGAGCTGCAACAGAATGGCATCCACCACTTGCACACACAGATTGTTGATCTCCGCCAGAAACTTGGGATCATGGCCATACAAATCATCGTTGGAAACCACACCCTTTATGTGATAGGGATACTTTTCCAGCGACTGCACATAGAGCATGTCCAAGGCATGCAGATAGATGACGCTCGGCGCCGTGCTGTCCGCCTTGAACTCATGCTTCCCAATGACATCTAGGAGCAGACGCAGAAAGTACAGCACTCCCTGCTCTGGACTATCGGGCACCACAATCAATGTGGCCAGCATGTTGCACAAATATGAGACTAAGTAGCGCTCCAGGCTGCGCGGTTTACCCTCAAAGTCCACGGTGGCGGCAGGCAAATCATTCACCAGCTGCAAAGCGGCCTCAAAGCAGGCATCAGCTAAGGAAAAATAGCTTATTTAAACAGAAATTGATTCCTTAATTAAGGAAATGCCTTACCCTGTCCCAAGCACAGATGCCTGAGGGCTAGCTGACCGCACAGCAGATACAAATCCATTTGCTGTTGGACAGCGCTAATGCTCGGAATGGTTATGAAACAATAGGATATGCAGGCCTTGATGAAACCCGTGGATCTTGAGGTATTACGTGTGGCCAACTTGCAGGCAGCATGCACTAGGGTGACATACACCGCATCCAGATTGCTAAAGGTGCCCCTAGCCTCCACATAGAAGCCTAGCTGCTGCTCCAAGTCGCGACCAAAGTGTACTTTGTGTATGAAGACATTGATGAGCTGCGATATCTGTCGTCTCTCATCTTCCACGCTGAGAGCACTGAACGAAGAGCACACCAATATCAATGAGGAAATTGTTTCTAAGTCACTAAAGTTTCACCTACTTCACAGAATCATTGAGAATCTTTCCCAGATACATCAGAGCATTCGTGACCACCGCATCGCAGGTGTATTCCTCGCTGTTTTGCTTGTAGTATGTGAGTATTGTCTTGCACACCTCCACGCGCACTGATTCCTTTTGAAACAGGTCCAAATAGGGCAAGAAGTTGGGCTGTATCAGCAGCAATTCAATGCTGCGGTAGTTCTGCATAATCCTCGACAGAATGTTCTGCAGTTGCGGATAGTGCTTCTCATAGGCCTTGCCCAAACACATGCGTGTATTCAGCTCTCCCAGCAAACGATTCACTTCGTGTATCTGTTGAAACATAATCAATAATTAGTTATTATCTAGAGTTTAAGCCACGCTCTTAACGTACGGTAAAATACTGCGATACAAAGACAGCCCAGGTCTCCACACAGTTGATGTATTCATTCGGATCCGTCAGCTTGTTGATGGTCTCAAAGGCGGCCTTTAGAAAGGTCACACGCTGCTCCTGCAGCGGGGCACAACTGCTGACGCAGCTCCCTAATGAACGAAGCAGCTGGGATTTTGATATTCCCGGCGTCTCTGAGGTATTTATCAGCTCTACAAACTCCAATGCATTTGTGGCAATGAACTCGGATGTGAAGGAACTCAGAATGGACATCAGTATTGCGCCGCTGGCAATGTATGGAAGAGTTTGATTGGGTTTCATTGAAAGATATGGACGCCTACTCACTTGTTCTTCAGTTGTTTGCACTCGTTGAGCATATCCTGCGTGTGAAGCTCGCATTTGTGCACTAAACACAGCAGCATATAGTCGAATGCTGGTGCATATAGCTGTAGATACGAGCTGGCGGTGACAATCTCCGGATGCAGATTAAAACGTGCCACAAATCGAAAGATCTATTAAAAAATATTGATCAAATAAAGCCATTAAGAGTACTTCCTCTCACCTGAGGGTAAACAATGAACAGATCACCGAAATTTTCACGAATATATGTCTTGCTGGGCGTTACAGTCACGCCCATGCGCACTAGATAGCAACGCGCATAGGTGGAAACGAGGGGATCCGCAATGCCCCTCAATTGATGCGTTAGACGTCGCAGTAACTTCTCGTATTCCTCGCGATCGGATGTTAAGAACTCATAGCACTTGAAGATGGACAATTCCAGGTACAAGCGCGGAAGCAGCTCTCGTATGGAGGCAATCTTATAGAACCAATTCTGGCACGTATCCCGAGCAGCTTCACGTTCGCGTTCCAATGTGGCCGCCGAAGCACCAGGCAGTCCCGATGCCTTGGCCTGGAGTCTGTCGTACACCAATTTTCCGAAGACATCCAAAATGTCCGTAATGAGGACATACTGGCTGGGATAGAACTGCAGGACAGTGGTGTCTGCCAACATCTTGGCACACTGTATGGCAATCTTCAGAGCCTTCACTCGTTGATCGTTGTGCCAGGATTGGGTGAGCTCCTGCTTGAGTTGCTCGAATCTCTGAATGTATTCCGGTTGCGTGAGGTCCATCATGTGGCGCATAGTGCCATCATCGAAATGATCCAGCTGCTCCAGCCGATACTTGGTCTTGTCTGCCACCACAGTTTGTGCTTTGACTGGGATTAAATTTGTTAGGAGAGGCCCAAGAGAGTATTCCACACAACTTACTGCTTTCATTGCCGCCGTCCAAGCTGCCAGAGGCGACCAGAAAACTGGTCGATAGCGATAGCTTCTCATTGGTAGTGAAGCGATTGAGAATACCCAAGCGCCTTGTGCTCCATTGCAGGGTATTATCTTCTGGCTCTATTCTATCACGTTCGCGACGCTTCGACTTGAGGTCCTGGGGAAGAGGAAGGTTTAGTCCAAAGGTGGTTGGGGGATTGTGCACTTACGAGTTCGCTGACCATTTGGGAGAGTGGATCATTCAGTTCTTCATCTTGGCGCGCAAATTGCGAGAGCGGATCAGTACCCTCCAGAGCCAGGCTCAAAGGATTAATGTCCACCACCTGGTTACAAGAATTACGAGTATTTATAAATTCAAGTCATAGAGGGCGTCATATTCCAAAACTCACCGTGACTGTCTGCTGTTTTAGCGGATGCTCCAGCGTGGCACGGCCAGCCAAGTGGTTTTTTCTTACTTCATACAAACGCGGCACGCACACCCTTCAGTCAAATGGGATTATAAATCAACAATTAGTTGTATATTTTCCTTGAAAACCTACCAATCCAAATTCGACATAGCGTCCTGGTTGTTGTTGTCGGCATCACAGACACAGCTGTTCAATATGTACAGCTTCGCGGCGACTGACCATATGACCGCGCACGCTGTGAATGGCAAAATCCAGCTGTCAAGCGACGCGTTTACTTTTTGAGCTCGCAGTTTTATTGTAAAAAGTGCAAATTGTTACACTTGCAACCAAAAAGATGTCGAAGTCGTCGTTAAAACATTTGAAAAGCACTTGCCGGGTGTGTGCCAAGTATGCAAGCATCAAAAGATCCCCTCGCTTGTTTGACAAATCAAATCCAAAGATGGTTGAGAACATTGAGACGCTCACTGGATTGCGGGTACTGTATTTTTGCGCCAGAAATTATTGTGAATAGTTTTAGCAACCATACTTTTCGTAGCTGGAGTCTTTTGGATGTTTACCTGAACTAATTTGCGAATGCTGCGTAATGGAACTAAGTGCTGCAACCAAATTTCGCGAGCGTTGCATTGGCGCCCAACGCAGTCTCCTGATGGGACTAACCGAAGAACAGCAAAGCGTGATACCCGCGTACTACCAGGCCGCAGTCTTGGGCACTGACGTCGAGGTGATGGAGGAGGCGGACGTCGACAAGAGGGCCCAGCCCCCCGAAGAGGTCGAAACTGTAGAAACTTATATGGATGATATAGAAGCAAAAGAGGAGGGTGAGGAGGAGGTGGATATTGGTGAAAAAATCGAATACGACAATGAATTCTTCGACGATGCCGAAAACAACGTGACGGAGGACGACGGAGCATCGCTTATAGAGGAGGCCGAATACGAAAGCCTCATGGCAGACGAAGATATTGAGGAACAAAGTCATCAGGAGACAGAAATGATAGATGCTGCTGGGGAACTTATTACAGGCGATGGAAATGAGGGCTATGTTTACGATTCTGATGACGAAGTGGCCGTGCTGGACAACGTCCTGGACGATGAGTATGAGCATGAGAACATCGTTGTAAAGAAGTCCAGTCTGCCGCCCAAACCGAAAGTACGTTCTGACGATCCACGCCGCCGCGGAACAGGCGGCGTCTACATTTGTGAGCAGTGTGGCAATCACATCAAAGGCCGCATGGCCTTCGAGCTACACTGTCGTCGCCACCGCGGCGATAAGCAGTTTGGTTGCGAGTGAGTATATCCCACCCGACAGAAGCTATAATCTCCATTAAATTGCATATTGATTTGTAGACTGTGCAACTCTCGCTTCTGCACCACGTCCGAACTGAAGCGCCACATGCGTAAGCACACCGGAGAGCGTCCGTTCGCTTGCCAGTACTGCGGACGCTGTTTCACCGATTACACCACTCGCGTTAAGCATGAGCGTACCCACACCAATGAACGTCCCTATGTCTGTGGCACATGCGGCAAGGCTTTCACCACTGGGTACATTCTTAAGAACCACATGTTAATACATTCCGGCGAGCGCGCTTACAGGTGAGTAAAGTGCTGAATCCGCCCTGGAATTGCTTTGAAAAACTTATTCGATTTTGAAGGTGCGAGCTGTGCGACAAGTCTTTCATGCTCCCCACCCATCTGAGTACACATTTCCGTTCGGGAGTGCACAAACGGCATATGGAGAAGGCCGGGATTACACTGGAGAGAGAGCAGAAAAAGGAACTTAAATTGGAGGATGTGGAGGAGGATAGTTTAATAGTTTAGGACTAGAGATGCACCATTATAAATTTAAGCTTGGCGCGATTATGGATTATACAGACAAATAGCATTTCAGCAATAATATAATAAATTTGACTTGTTGTAATAACACTTTATCATTAATAAACTCTATCCTTCAAGTCGAACAAAATCATTGTTTTTATAAAACAAGTGTGCGTTTTTTTGGACCTGCAACGGAACTGGAAGTAGCGCGCTGTCATCGATGTTGCCCAAAAAAACAACCCTGCATGGAGCGAAAAAGGCCCTTCTTAGATTTTTATAATTTGTACGTTTTCTTGATAAAAATTGTTGCCGTACAACACCGACTCAAAACAGTCGTAAGATCTCGAGATCTCCACAAAGACTTAATGAAATTAAAGTATAAACTATATATTTGGCTTTTCGTTGTCGTTGGTTTAGTTTGTACTAAATACTAAGGTTGTTGGTCCCAAGAGCTGTTGAGCGGCTAGATCCAATGAGGATGCCTGCTCCAAGGGCAAAGGAACATCTATCGTGAAGCCCAATGCCGGTTGCTGCTGCTCCACCAGGAATTCAGTCTGCTCCGCCTGCTGTGGCAGAGCCATTTGCAAGCAGTCGGCCAGCTGTTGTTTCTCGGCCTTTGCTTTTTCCATATTGTGCTTGTGCGTATTCGAGCGATAGTGGGTCTTCAAGTGGGTTGGTCGCGAAAACGAACGCTGGCACAGCTCACATCTGCAAATACATAGCTCTGGTAATACAACAAATTGAACAACAATGAGTTGGTTTCTTGCCTAAACAAGCGCTCGCCCGTATGGATCAGCATATGGTTCTTTAGAATGTACGAATTAGTGAAGCCCTTGGAACACTGGGAGCAGACAAAAGGCCTATCATTGGTATGAGTGCGTTCGTGACGTAGTCGCCCGCTGTAGTTGACATAGCTGCGATCGCAGTAGCGGCAGGGGAAATTACGATCCCCAGTATGCATCACCTGATGACCTTTCAGCTCCCCAGCGGATAGAAAGCGGGCGGGGCAGAGTCTAAGAGACCAAAACGATTAAAAACTGCAATGAAATTTCTTAGTTTTCTCATCTTACTGGCACTGGAAGGGTCGGACGCCGCTGTGCTTACGCAGGTGGCGATCAAAGGAGGTTTTTCCAGTGATATTGGTGCCACATTGATCGCAGAAGAAGACGGTTAGAGCTGGTTTTTGGCGCTTTTCACTAGAACACCTCTTTCGTCGACCTCTTCGGATCTTAGCTGCGGAGCCAGGCACATCATCGTCTTCTGACAGGGGAAACTCTTTAATTACGAAGTCCAGATCTGTTTCGTTGCTAGTGTCCAGATGATCAACACCATCGTCTTCTTCATGGCCATTGCTCAGGTTCTCGACTTTGATCATTACTTCTATGGGACTGGGCAGATTCTTTAGTTCTGTGGCAGCGTCCAGCTGATTCTGGGAGCGCGTACTACGTCGTAAACAGAATAGGTGGGTGGATGCAGGCCGAGAGCCCTCAGTAAGCGTCCCATCGAATCTTTTGAACTTATCTTGGCTGCTCAGACATTGGTCACGGAACTCTATTGCACCCTGCAAGGCTGTCTGACATCTTTCGCATATCCAATCGGGTAAATCGGGATCGAATTGAAGCTGTGGTGGGGCAAACGATTGATTTAAACGTTTTTATCTTGGATTCCTTAGAGCTTACCAAAATGCCGGCGATTAAATTGATTTGTTGCACCAGCTCCCGCGTGCTGCTCATGAAGAGCTTTAATGCTTTGCTGTCGTCCGTGTTACTGGCGCATATGCGACAAACGTTTTTCAGCATTTTAGTTCAACAAATGGGTAATAATACTCAATATTGCTAATTGTAAACAAAGACATTCCACCCACACAACTGTTGACCATTCGCAGCGCAACGCCCACACGTACAGGTGTCGCCATGCAACACTGGCTCGAAATAAGACCGCAAAACAAAGTCTCGTTTAAACTAAGTTTCTTTTCTATTTGGTTCCCTGCTAATATGAATTATTCTAAAAGATTTCACATGACACCGCCTTGCTGCTGCTTCATGACGTTCTGCTTGTGAGTGTTCGATTGGAAATGCGTCCGCAGATGCGTCTTACGCTGGAAAGATCGCTCACAGAGATCACATCGAAATTGTCGCTCGCCCGTATGCACAAGCATATGATTCTTAAGTATATAGGAATTCGTGAATGTCTTGCCGCACTCGGCGCAGACAAAAGGCCGCTCATTGGTATGGATTCTCTCGTGCTTCAATCTGCCCATGTAGCTCACATACCGCCGCTCACAATAGCGACAGGCAAACGGTCGTTCTCCCGTGTGGACACGATGATGGGAGCGGAGTTCGGCAGCCGTGAGGAACTTGGCGGTACACTCGCTGCAAACATAATAATTGGGATTTAATACATTGTGCTATTGTGAACTTTGTTATGATTCTTACAGGCAGCCATACGGGCGCTCTCCCGTGTGTTTTCGCATGTGCCGCTCAAATACAGTCTTTGAATGGGAATGCTTTCCACATTGTTCGCATATGTAGGGTTCGTCTTCCTGCTTTGTGACTTTGTGGTCATTTTTGGGATTTGTGGTTAGTATGGGATCAGCAGTTGACTGCTCCTCTTCGCTGCAGATTTCCTCTGGCTCATCCTCATCGATTTGTTCACATACGAAAAGACTGCTCGTTGGCTGCTCTTCCAGCATTATTATAAACGGTTCTTCCGGCTCCTGTGCCCCGTCATCGGTTTCACTGAATTTGCTGACTTTGCCAGAATTCTGTCTTGTTATCTTTAACGTCTCAGCTGTTGCTTGGCATTCGGTTTCGCTAAGCGAGGAATCTTCGTGTACCACGATTTTGGGCTGCCATCGTTTCTGGGTTTTAAGGCACAGTTTTCGAAAGGTCATGGCCAATTTGAGATCCGACTGGCAGCAATGGCATATGAAGGCAGGAACATTCGACAGATCTCTCAACTGTGGTATCCATAAAACAAAGACATTTGCATAGGGATATGTAAATTTAAATGTTTCTCAATAGTTCTAGCCAATTCCGGCTTACCCGAACACCAGCAATCATAAAAATATGTCGCACCACTTTCCTGTTGGCATGCTCGAACAGATTTATGCTTTGTTCACAGAGATTGCGCCTGGCGCAAATTCTACACATATTTATTAACATCTTTGAGGCTCCCTCGTTGCAAAACTCGCCTAAATGGAATGCAGTTTCATGTAAATCGGAGCAGCAGCAGCGTTGACATTCACTGGAAGACGCGGTAATTATTTGTTGCTGCTTTGAAGGGCGCGAATTTAGGGGTAGTTTTAAAAGTAAACAAAAATATTAAAGGAATCTACAGCAAAGCTAGTCTAGTGCTAGACTTGTGAACTTCTAGAAACTATAATTATAATTCTGTATTCTGCTGCTTATTGCTGGCACAGTTTTCTCCCCCAGGGAGCACAACCTTTTGCGCTGCAGCATTAAGTTTATGTGTGTTCGATATGTAATGCGTGACAAGATGTTTCTTGAGCGTAAAGGAACGATTGCAAATATCACAACTGCAAAAAGAACGATCTGCATAATTATACCATATTATTGCTGGAGACTCGGCAACTCACTTGAACATCCTCTGTCCCGTGTGGGAAAGCATGTGCTGCTTCATGATGCACCCTCTGGTGAATGCCTTGCCGCACTGTTCGCAAACAAAGGGCCGTTCATTTGTGTGGACGCGTTCGTGCTTCTTTCGCCCTATCGACGAGAAATATTTCCGCTCGCAATAGCGACAGGGAAATGGTGGTTCCTTTGTGTGTTGCGTGAGCATGTGGGCGCGAAGTTCGTTTCCGGAAAGAAAAGCTTTCGGACATTCCCTGTAAAGAGTCCAAGATTAGTATCGTGGTATACACGGGGTATATATTCGCCCATACTTGCAGGGATGTGGCCTTTCGCCAGTATGCGTGTACTTGTGCCTCACTAGCGATGCTTTGTTGTTCTTAACGATGCCACACAGATTGCATTTGTGGAGCTGTAGCTTTGGTTGTGCACTGTAGTCTTTATCGGAACTGGAGGAGCTGTCATGATCGGTTTCGTCTGGACTAGCCTCGGTATGTATTGTGACCTGTTCTGCGGAAGTCCAGGCCAGTTGGTCAACCTCATTGTTAACACTTGTTGCTTGTATGAATTCATCTTCCGTTTTCATTACAACATCAACTATTTGCAAAGGTTCTACAGGCAAATGCAAGACCGGTCGTCGCCTAGAACATCGAACACTCCGGCGAATTTTTGGCGTCTGATCTTCAGTTTTCTTCTCCATCGGCGACCATTTCTGTTGCACTTTAATGCACTGCCTGCGAAACACATTGGCTGTCTTTATGTCCATCTGGCAGCAGAAGCACACCATGTGGGGTGAATTGGAATGACAAAGCAGCTAAACAATACAAACAACTAATATAAATCGTGCAATATTTGAGACGAAACATACAAGGCTAAAGCTTACTCGAATCCCAGTCAGATCATATATATACCTCAGTAGCTTTCGATTACTAGGTTCGAAAAGCGGTAAGGCTTTCGGGCAGATGTTACTCTTGCCACAAACCCGACAAAGGTTTATTAACATTTTAATCTATTAATTAAACCGATCTAAAATATAATAGGCAGGGTCCATTCACTGGGAAACGCCTGCATTACCAGTGTTACTGAACGCAAAAGTTGATCGGCCACTTTTAATTGGATTACATAATGTTAAGAAACATGTAACTGATTTTTAAATAAAAAAAGAACAAATATGACAATAATTTTCTTTTCCGGTCTATGGCTTTCTTTGTTTGGGTTTTATTTTTTAGACTTTAAACTGTTTTCGAAGTACTGCGACCTTGGCTAATTTATTTCAACATATGTATTGTAAAGCTTGTTCTTAATCTGAGTGAAGTGATGCTGCAATTGAGATCCTAAGCATGAGAGACATCGTTGTCGTCATAGGTTCTCAACAGATTCTCTTTGATTTGCAAATCTTTGCGGAAGAGGATGTGCTGTTGATGAGTCCCCTCAATTTCGCGTTTAACCTTCAGCTGAAGCAGTTCCACGCGAAGCTGTTCGACGAGAAGACGGTAACGGTGAAGCTCCTGCTGGCGCTGGCGGAGATTTGGCAACCCGCTGCCAGCGATGCTGCTGGTTTTGCCCGTCTCCGAACGTGCCGTGCTGTTGCCACTGGGCCTAGTTGTTCTCTTGCCAGACAGCGAGGGGGCACCTCCGGCCGTACCGCTGTTGCTGGAGGTAATCGCCTCCGGGGAGGAACGTCCTGCCGAGCAGCTGTTGCTGGGGCTGGTCAATTTTTTGACCGACTCCGATGACGAGTCTACCGTGTCACTGTTGCTGGGGCTAGGAACTTTTCTGCCCGAAGCTGACGGTGCCTTTGTAGGCTTGACTGTGCCCCGCTTAGGTCCCACATGAGGACCGCTTGAAAAGGAGGTCGCTAAGGGCGTTGTTACAACGACGCTTGCCAGATGTTTCAATGGTCCTGTCACTCTGCTTGCTTCTGATGCGGTGCCGTTCTTCTGCAAATCCAACTCCCCGGAGCTGCACGAATCCGTGTCCTTCGACATTGAGACGCGCACTCGGTGAGCAAACATCGGCGGGACCTCACGCACTACGCAAGTCTGATGTGGCGGCAGGTCACAGGTTTCTATTTTTAAGTTGATAGCCGCAGCCTGGGATGTGCTCGGCTGCTGCTGAATATGATCCAGGCCTTGGTCCTTGCTCCTCTTGAACTTGAGCGATTCATGGGATGGCTTGTAGCGCAGGGCAAGGCTGGGACTTCCACTCAATTCGAATTTCTCTTTCTCCTCCTCCGGCAGTTCGCCCTTTTTGATCAGCTTAATTGTGTTGAAAAGACGCTGCCAGCTTGCCTTGGCGCGCTCCTTGCTCTCGAGTCCTTCCAGTTTCGCCAAAGAATTTGATTTTTGTACAGAAGATTGAGATGTTGTCGGCTGCTCCTTCTGCGCCAGCTCCTTGCGCTTGCCCAACTCTGCGACCAGCATTCGCCAGTTTTTGTGTGGAGCGTCTCGATTGACGGCCACCTCTGGATTGCTTTGGGATTCCTTAGTGGTGTCACTGGCCACCTCTGATGGCATCCAGCGATAGGTGACGATCGAGTCAAAGACCTCCTCCTCATCCTTACAGCTTTTGTCCATTTTCCACATGACGCGACGACTGCTGTTCGAATGGGAACGTCCGCCAGAGGCAACTGAAGTATAAGAGAATATTATTCAATATTATAAATTGTTTATGAAATATAAGTAATTGCCTGAATACCGACCGGATTTATTCTGTTTGTCCATTGGGAATTTTTGCAAATTTATTTAAATTCAAGTAGTATTTCGTTTCGTTAACTTTAGGTACTTCAAATTTCAAAAAATTTGTAAAATATTCCGACAAAAATAAATTTGGAAGAGATCTGATCTGGATTTGTGTAAAAGTGTTACTGAAATCAAATGCCCCACATATGTATGTAGATTGCCTGCAAAAGGTCTATAGAAGCACAGCCTACTACTTTGAACAAAAGATTTTGTTGCTTTTTGGTTTTTCTTTAATTGTGTATATAGTTTTTGTCATAAAATCTTTTATGTTTTCTGCTTGTTTTATATTTATTAGCTTAATTGTTTTGTTAACATCTTTTGCGTTCAACGAAAGTACATAAATATCATACATACAAATAAATTAAATTAACAAAGGATATTGTGGCTTTGGTTTTCCTTGTTTCTAGCTGGTAAGGTATTTGCCTTAGTGTTTTCTAATTAAAATTGTAGTTTTAAAAGCATGAGATTTGAGTGTTTCATTTTGTGATCTATTTGTGCGGGCATCTGGCTATGAAACCACAAAAAGGTCTTACAAATTATACACAATCTTTGGTTTTTTTTATTGACCAGCTGAATCTATGACAAGAAGAATCTCTGATCCATTTTTGAGGCGGGGCGGGGGATAATTGAGCTTGACTTATTCCGGGGGCGTTTTATTTCCATTCTGCCAATAGGCAGTACAAATACATACATACATATGAAGAATGGAGGGAGGGTCCTTTGCCTAGGTTAACTAACACTCTCTAGATTTTTAGTATGCTTTCCCTTTTCATTTCTTGCTGTTGTTGTTGTTTGCTATATGCTAGTTTTTATATAAAGTATTTGTTCATTAAAGTACACACATCGTCTAGACTTTCTTGTGGGTTTGCTGTTGTTTTTCTACTGGGGTTTCTCTTATTGTTTAATAAACTATTTCTTTTTTGAGTTTTTTTGAATGGATCTCAAGCGTAATTTACATGATTTCTCCTGGTTGTTTTTTGTGACTAGAATTTGTGTAAAGATTCGAGTTATTATGTAACCATTTTAACTAGTTTTTAGATTATTTTTCCACACTTACAATTTTTAGTTTGTTTTTTAACTTGTTTTTATACAAAAAAAATGGCATCTTAAAAATTGTGAAAATTATTTTCAAGTTTTACATCAAAGTTTTTGAAGCTTTTTGTTGTCTCTCTTTTTATATTGGTTCCAATTGATGCTTAAATGTTAACATTTCTTGTATATAAAACCATGTGTGTGTATGCTCTCTATCATAAATCTTATCATAAGTATAATTAAATATCATATAAACTACTCAAGTTTTTTTGTTTTTACGGATTTCACTTTTCATCTCATCTAAGTTTCTGTGTATGTTTTTTTTTTTCGGGGCATATGAGCAAGTCTCGACTGCCTACTGCAATTTCAATCTTTATCTATCATTCAATATCATTCTTTTTGGTTGTATATTGCTAAACTTTGCGCTTGTTTGTAAGTACTAAATGTATAAATGTTTTTTGTTTTGTTTTGTTTGTTTGTGACCTGTTCGGTTTGTTGTTCTTACTAATCATAAGTTACTGGACGACACAGTGAGAAAACGAAGACGATGGCATACCACACTTCGGTGAAATAGAGGGCTATCTGCAGCGTACAGAGGCAGTACTCCAGGCGCAGTCGGTAGGTTTGTAGCAGCAGCAGATAGGAGACACCGAGGAAGCAGGGAGCAGTCATAAAGACCGACAATATGGCTGACCAACCTGTGAAATAAACAGAGAAAATTTCCACATTAAAATGTTGTTTTTATTGATAACAAATGACTAAAATTAGAAGAGAGCACACCACGACAGAGAGATATCTCTACAGTTCTACCTCGATCGGCCAACGAACTCTTGCGTCCCATTATCAGACGTATCGACTCCAATAGAATGAATGAAACCATCACCGCCGAATCCATGGCCAGGGTATGCCCCGTATAGCTCAGATTGATGGCCTTCAGCAGACCCATCGCCATCTCGCAGCAGGCGAACATCCCAAAGTAAAAGGAGTTTAAGTAGATTAAAACTTCGTAGTTCATGCTGGGATTGGGCTGCTTCGGCACCAGTGGCGGCGGTCGCTTTGGCGGCATCCTGTTAACAACTTTTGCACCTCTCGATCTTCAATTTGATGGCAAAATTCCTGCCCGAGATCGCCGCGCACGGTGTTGCTCACGTTGGGCGCTATATTTATAGACTGTGGTGGGAACCTGCCTCTGCGTTAGATCTTGCAGCGGGCAGTCGAGCACGGTTTGTAGCTGCGAAATTTGAATAATGTGCTGCTTTTGGCTTGTCGTTGTCGCCGTTTTAGTGGCTTTCTCTGGCGTTGTTTGGGCCAGAGATGATCTACAGATGCACTGCCCCGGGCTACATGAAAGTGTCAGAATAGATTAACTAATCCCTGGCCCAAAAGAAGGGGCTAATTGGGGGCCAAAGACCGAACAGCCGAAAGCATCATCCGAGAGACCGCGTAGTAGTAGTATCCCGCTGGTAGTCTCAATCTCTCATCGATGGTCTGGCAGACCGAAGGTGTCCGTCCCGCCGTATATATTACATTTGAATTAGAAGTGTGCATTGCACCTAGGGGACACGAGCACTGAGCACTGCAGTTCGTATATAATTTTAGACCATCATAAGCGTATAAAAATACCAACAACGAGCGCGTACGTCGAGCAGCAGGGAGGCGATGGCGACAAAAGGCCAGACAAAAGAATGCAAACAAGAAATTCAAATTAAATGCAGCTTTGCTTTTGATAGAATCGGACGCGTCGGTCGCGTTGTACTGTCGCGAATAAGATCTGTATCTCTGTGCGCGACGCCTTATATAATTTGAAAAGCAGTTACCTTAATGGAAGGAAGCCTCCTCTGACTGTATCCAAATGTGTGCGTGGGTTGTTTGGTTCGTTTCGGAGCGGAGTGCGGCGTGCCAGTCGATCATTCGGTTTGTGGTTTATGGACACAGGGCACACACAGCAATACGCCAGCGTATCTGTTGTATTGGTGGCAATATCTCTGTTACATTAGTTGCTAGTCGCTAGAGTAGAGGAGTCCTTAAAGTGGTCTAGTGTCTGATAGAGTAGTGCCAGGAGAAAGTCTCGTCTCGTCTTCGTCGTCGCTCTACCTCGGCTGCCGCCCCTTCCTCTAGCAGTGCTAGTTCTAGCGCTAGTGCTGATGTTGATGGTGCTGCTGATGATGGCTTGGTCGTGGTACATCAACTGCTAGGTGTATGTTACGGGTCGACACATTGTACAAATGAATATGCTGGCATAGACTAGTTCAGCACCTTGTAGGGTGATCATTAAGGCACTCAGAATCATTTCGAGTTTGAGAACATAGGTTTGAAAACAACACAAATATATAACAATAGCAAGACTGGGCAGTGTTAATATTACGGATGCGGTTGCTTGCCATCCTGCAAAAGACAGAAAGAAACATATAATAGAATAGATTAGTAGCGGAATATGTTTTCTCTGTCGTGACGCCTTCCGCCATTAACCGATTACATTTCTCATCTGCATCATGACCATAATTACGCATACGCCACTGGGGCCGGGGGAGGGGATGAGTACATACACCACGAAACGAAACGTTTATGGGCGGCTGACGTTTGCAAGCAAATGGCAGGGGAATGTGTAATGTGGGGAGGGGTTGGCTCTTGTTTATGACAATGACGAAGCCGTCATCCATAACTTTGCAGTGTCATCGTCAGAACTCTTGCTAGGATTTCTTTAGAAAGGCAGTGGACTACTCACCACGATCGCTGAGACTGCTCTTGCGGCCAAAGACAATGCGTAGGGTCTCAATGATGCACAGCGAGAGCAGTATGGACGCCTCCCGCGACAATACATTCTCGCCGTAGTTCAGGTTGATTGCCTTCAGCACGCCCACGCCCACCTCAAAGGCGGCGTACATGCCAAAATAGAATGAATTCAGATACATGAGTATCTCATAGATGAGGCTGGCGTTCATTGCGCTGCGGCGGCGGCGTCGGCGGCTGTTTTTCTCCTGGCCGCTAGCTGCTGCTCCACTCGGCGGGTAGAGGTCCTAGGGCTAGGGCAGGGGCAGAGATGCTGCTGCCCTTAACTGCTCGTCGTCACCGGCGCAGTTTGAAGCAGCTGTCTGGATGGGAGGGGCAATGCCAATATCCGTAGTGCTAGTCCTAATCCTAGTCCCAGTCTCTGAACCACTCGTCCCACGAAGCAGCAACAGCAGCAGGTGGCTTGCCTTCTAGCACGCGCACTTCCATATATCCATTTGTATGATGGGGTGTATGGGCGCTGGGTGGCTGGGGACAGCGTTAATGGAGCTCTTGGTGTATTTTTAATTGTGTTCTCCTCCTCATATGTATATTTACTCGTATGGTAACTGCTGCTGCTGCTGCCCTCTTGCCGTTGCTATTGCTGTACTGGCCAGCGCGTCGGTTGCCAGGGGGGTCAATGACAACTCTTTGCTAATATTAAGTATGTGCGTTCACATTTAGATGTAGCACACGGGGGGGATATATTGTTGAGAAACATAGAACATGGAGCTTCTTATATAAAAACTTTTGGCAATTTATATGCTCTGCTCTGCACACGCACACAACAACAACAACAGCGACGGCAGCAGTTCTTTTGGTATGTACGCACACACACGCCAGGGGCCAATGGCCAACGAATTTGCACCATTAATAATATCCAAAATATATTTTAGACCTTTTATGGGATGTTGTTGCTGGGGAATTTTCTTTTCTTTGGATGATATGGTTTATTTTTGAACATGCTCTATGGAGTCTCATTTTCAAAATATACCGTAAATATACTGACGAAATATTTCCATTCAAATTCCATCATATTCCTCGATTTTGATATTCGGTTCAATATTAATAACTATCAAGGAACCTTAGCCCTTAGAACATAATTTTATCCAATTATAGAATCACTTTCCTACAACACTGGTTACTTTAAAGAACCTAGCTTAATTGGATTGTTTATAAAAAAGGTTTAAACAAAAAAGGTCAACAGCAATTTCCACAGAAATGCATTTTGTTTACATGGTAATTACACGTTTCCTACATGTTTTCTACACATTGTAATGTAATTATTGAAGGCCGCCCCTAGGGGGAAGTGTGTACATTTAAAAAATGTTGGCCGTCCGTTTTTCATATAATCCCCATGGAAGCGCCAGTGTGCAAAACCTGCGCTATCCACTTTCTTATATGCCTTTTCTTCGACATTTAAAAAAATTGAGATTTTGATGGCAGACGACCATAAATTCGATTCTGATCAAAAATTAGTATTCGTTGTGGCCTGGGACATGGCATTTAAATTCATTTCTACATTATTTCTACATGATTGGATTATCACAACGAGGTTTTCCATAACGCGTCTTAAAAACATACTGGAAAATACTATGAAAAGTATCAAAATGTTCATGGTGTGCGAGCTAGACATGGTGTTGAACATGGCAGTGTGACCGTGGATTTATTAATAAGGTAAACGGTCTGACCCTCAGAAATAGACGGAAATAGACAGTCGCATTATCATAATATACCGTAAATATACTGATAAAAAAACGAAATTGAGTTAAACCGCGTAAAAAATATTACTTTTAAATTATTGTAGATCCATATTGTCCTTCATCATTACCTACTTAAACATTAACGTGTACAGAATTTTCGACAATAGGTTAGCTAATCGTTTTCTGTCTATGTTCAGTCACAACGAACTTGTTATCGAAGTGCTGTCGTCTCTGAATAATTTGTTTTGATTTTACTTTATTTAAATTTGGTTGAATTTAATTTTTGTCACGATGCCTGCAGATCAAATCCAGTACTCAGAGAAGTATTTTGATGACAAATTCGAGTACAGGTGAGTGCGCGCCAAAAAAACACCATGTAATGACTTTGTTAACAATTGCGTTTTTGCCCCCGAAACCGCAGGCATGTTATTCTGCCTTCCGATTTGGCCAAGCATGTGCCCAAGGCGCATCTGATGACTGAAACGGAGTGGCGCAATCTTGGCGTACAGCAGAGTCCCGGCTGGGTCCATTACATGATGCACGCACCAGAGCCCCATGTGATTCTGTTCCGCCGCAAACGCGTCGGGGAAGAGAACGCGCCGCAGGTGTCGTCTCAACAAGCGGCAGCCTGTGTATAAAGCCAGACATAACAGCACCCACCAACTCACACAAGTATTCCATAAGACAAATTTATCAGAACATCCTGATGTAAAATAAGTATAACCCATTAGCTTTAAGAGTATTGCAGCTGATCAAGTTCAACCCTCGAAAATTTTTGTTTAACGTGTTGAAACGTTTCTGTTAATTTCATTTAAGTTTATTTACCTAAAATACAAATCAAATGTACGCCATGTGTACGAACAGTTTAAAAGCAGTAGTAGTATTGTACATTTAAAGCTAGTTATAACAACGCCAGACGGCCGGCACCAGGTGATCGGTCCAGCTCTCGTAGCTGAGATCGCAATTCTTCTGTGCATAATACTCCATGGCGTAGAGAGAGATTAGGACCCCATTTCCCAGGATGAGGGAGAACCAAAGGAACATGTTTCCCAGCACTTTTGGGGCACTTCGCATCAGATACACTAAAGCGACGCCCACAACACCGAAGAGGAAGAACATTACGGGGAAGAACATTTGCAAGGCGAAACCCAGCACCTGCTCGTGCACCAGAGCCGAGATCATGAACACCGACAACGAAGCGGCCACCTTGGAGCCTTTGAAGACGTGCGTGTACATGTCCTTGTATACGTACTCGTACAGCCAATCGTGCACTACCACATTCCAGTTGCGGTAGTAGGCGTCGTAGGTGTGCGATGTCCACCAATCCTTGTAGAACATGCGATCACCGAAGCGCAGCAGCTCCGCCGTGAAATTAAGCCATGAGTGCAGGATCAGGTAGAAGCCACACAGGAAAATCACTGCACTGGGCAGCATCATGCCAAAGAGCTTCAGTATCAGCTGCGATGGGCCCATCTCCTCCTTGCCGTATTCTCCGAAGTGCTCGTGTATGTGACGCTCGTGGATAAAGGCGTAAAGGAAAGCTACCGCTACCACCTCCAGGAATCTGTTAAGGGCAAACTTCCAGCGTATGTGCGAGGTACGTGGATACCTGTCCCGGTAGATCAACGTGGGGGCGAAGAGATAGTACACATAGCTTCGCACAGGTGGCACAAATGGCCGTTCTCCCGACGCAGCCTCCTTGTCGTCATCTGTCTTCTCCTTCCCCGCTAGCACTCGGGGTGCATTGTATCGAATGAAGGCATGCATCTTCATTAGCAGGCGAGTGCTCTCCAGAAGCAGGATGCAGGCGCTAACAAAGGGTAGGCCAAACTTAAGGCAGAGCGAGGAGGACACAAAGCAAAATACCAGCTGGGAGCTGATGTACATAATCAGGCAACTGTGCGACCAGAATCTTTGAAGAGAACCTGCCAAACGGAAAGATCAGGTGGGTGCTTTCTGCTGTATTCCCTCTAATACTTACTATGCTGCTTTAGCTTATGTCTGACCAAAGCCCAGCCCTGGAAGGCGTAATACAGCGCCAGGACAAAGACATGCTCAAGGAGCCACACACCAAAGACCCAGTGCAAGCGTTTCAGTCCTCCTCGAAACGTGCCCAGGCCCAGATCGATGCGCCCCTTCACAAAGTAGTCGTAGAAGATCACATTAAGCAGAAACATGATCAGAATAATGTAGAAGATGTGATAGATGGTGCGCATGTGCTCCACCTGGAGCAGTGTGGTCAGGTACGATTCCCGCGCCACGAATACCTTGTCGGGCAATTGACGTCGCTGCGGTCGCTTCTGTCCTTGGTGCGGCGCCGGTGTTGTCGTACCATTTGCATGACCATTTGGACTGTCACCTACGTCGCTGGCTGCGGTGGATGGAACTTTTGGATTGGACATGCGATTATGCCAAGTATTGTTTCGGCTTACTCCCCCATAGGGGCTCTCGAAGTTGCGAAATTCGTGGGCGCGCAGCTCACGCTGTCGCATATCCTGGAGCACATCCTCGACCATGCAGGACAGGCGCTGCTCAAAGTCTTGCAGCATTGTTGATTGGAATTTTTGCAATTTTTCGCGCACAAAATTGAGTTCGGTCAGTTCTGCCGCGCCCCTGCGCTGCTGCTGCTGTATCCCGTCGGCCATGGCTTTGTTTGAGGTTTTGTGCGCTTAGCCTTTGTTCCTTTGTTAGTCCTTAGTAATCTTTACTTAGTTTTTTATAGCCGCGTTACTCAATTAATTGTATTCTTATTGCGACTGTCCCGTGGGACGTCAGTTTGCACAATGTCCGCGTCGAGGCATCCGAGACGGCGCACTTAGCTTCGGATTCTCCGCCTCCAAAGCTTACGCGACGTTGTTTTCAAATTCACGAAGATAACGGCGCTTGGCTGAATGGCTAAGGCAGAGGCGTGGGTAAAGGGGGTCGGAATTCTGCTGTACCGTATTGTATTAACATGAATATAATGGTGGAAATTATTACTTGCAATATTTAATAAAGGGTGTTAATAAAGGGTGTTGACCCCCTGCACATTATTTGACGTACGCCACTGGTTGCTAAAGCTAAGTCTTACTTTCCTGCTCTCTCCCTCGCCTCCCTCACTCTACATTACCTTTAGCGCTCTTGCAAGAGGTTTGCGCTCTCCCACTCGTGTTGCCATGTGTTAAACGCTCAACAATTGGAAATTTTAGTTACATTCGTTTTGATATCTCGTGCATTAGGCGAGACGATTAGCTGTCAACGGTACTTTAATCAATCCAGAGGCAGATTCTGATGTGGGCCTCTATTCAACGCCACTGATAAGCCATTTTGTTCATTGGCCTCGCACAGGGGCAGCAGCAGTTGCAAGTCCGAGTGCACTTGCACTCAAATGGTTTACATGACGCCGAGCTCCCACGACCCCATTTTAGGGTGCACCGTGGGACCAAGTGCATGAAAAGGTTGTACTAAATGTACTTACGAAAGCCATAAAAAAGGTCTTCCATTCTCCAGTACATGGATTGTTTGTCGTCCAACTGGCAAAGTTCATGTTTTGTATTGATACGATCTAATAAAACAATTTAGATTAGAAGGTACATATTTCGTCTTTAATCCGAATGGGGGAGCAGGTACACCTGTCGACATGGTATAAGAATGAGTATCATATGTCTTAATCTAGAAAAATGTGTCATACAATGTGGCAATGGTACTAATTGGAAATTCAGCAAGTAATTACTCACTTCGGCTCGGATATCGTACTAGTCTGAGTACGGATGTCCGAAAGCAATAGATTTCATTAATAAAAATATTGTCAATTCATTTTGCTATCATGTCACATTATTTTTCCTTATTTTCTCCAGTTCTTTGTATATTATCATATTTTTAATTATTAAATTTGTTATAAAAGATAAAAGCACACCGAAAATTGGAGATACATGCATGTATGTATGTGTATGTTTTTGAGCTGCATCAAATATGCCCCAAAATTGGGGAAAATAAGAAGGGATATGTGTTTGTATTGCGGGTGTATTTTTGGCATATTTAATTGCAAATATTTACGACGAGCGGGTAAGTATATATGTAGATAGATACGTATCCATATGTATGTATATATGAGTGGAACAAAAACAAATACAGGCGCATAAACATAATGTTTTGATAGCGAAAAATGAGCCAAAATTAAAGCTCACGGCCATGAGGTCCTGCGGTTAGCAGGATGCACAACCATCTATACCTAAATATGATTGTGTGTGCGTGTGTGTGTGTGTGCGCTTGTTGGAAATAATATTAATGCCGTGCAGACGCAATAACCGAAAATATATATTATTTATGCGAAATAAACAGCAGCGACAAGAAAAACTCGACGACCCGACCGCCCACAAACCCCCAAAACCACCCAAAACCACCCGAAACATAAACCAAATATGAAATTAATGCAAAACTGACAAAAGCAGCGTGAGTACGAAAGAAACAACGAGAAAATGGAGAGTGTAATATATGAAAATAGGAATAATAAAAGCTGTGCTTTTGCCTGTGCCAGCGTCAGGACCGGACCTCGTAAAGCCCATACCATATACCATATAGAAAAAGCCATATCTAGAAGAAGGCATATTCATAAACCTCCTGACAGAAAGCAAACCATTATGGAGAAACCGAAACCGAAAGATCTTGGCCTCGGGATAGTATAAGACAAACGTACACATAAAAAGACATTTTTATTGCCTGCCCCAAAAAGAAAGGAACAAAAGAAAAGCAAAGCAAAGCACACAAAAAAGGAGAAGGGAGAATGGGGGGAGAGAGAGCCAAAAAAGGCCACCAAAATAATATGCGACCGCATAAAAATCTATATAATTCATAAACCCGCAATGGGAGGAAGGTCGGGACGGAACGGCAGGAACCGGACACGTACTCCGCTCTGTGGCGGCCATATTGGGTCATAAAAAGCACTCACACACACCAGTACACCAGCACAAACATCCACACACACACAGAAGAGGCAACATAAAAGCCACGGCCACAGAGCGGCGGAGGAAAAAAGTGACAGCAGCAGCAACAGAAAAAAATTTTTATGATGCTGCCTGCGCAAAAGTTTTGTGAAGCAGAAACATATAAAAAATGTTGCATATTTTTGGGCATGTGGGTAATTCCCTTTCCGCTTTCCACGGTTATTGTATGTGTGTGTGTGTTTGTATTTCTGTTTTGTCATTTCCGTTATTTGGCTGCCGGCGTTGCTGTTGCTGTTGCTGTTGTGCTGTTTCTGGTTTCTGGTTTATAGGCACACCATTTTGTGTGCTGTGTGCCCTGAAACTCTGAACAAGAAAAAAAGAAAAGAATGAAATTAGAAATGGCGCATTTTTGTAATTTACTAAAAAGCCATATAAAACGCAGTGAAAATGTAAGGGGAACTATAAAATGAATGAATGGATGTACATAAGCTATGATTGGGGGTATTAAATGGATGTGGGAATGGAGTAGAGAGTCGGAGCTGCATTAGGAGAGATTCATTAGAAGGGGAATTAGTGCTGAATACAGTGTAAGATTGTTACGAGTACGTATTAAATTCCCTAGATTTCCCTAGAAAAATTTAAGTTATACCGCTCTAAATTGCTAGTGAATTCTGCATTCAATTGATTATAGAATGGTATTCCATTTTCGTATTTACTTGAGCGCAACGGATGTGGATCTCCCTCTCCCGAAATCGTATCCATTTTCTCCATCGAACTAAATCTTCACCGTTTCAAAGCCCAACTGACGTCTGGCCACAGGAACCACCCGCCATATGGAAGAGCTGCCAGGAAGGCTGTACATCCCTGGTCCGATCTGGCAGGACTCTGGCTTTGGCTCATTTCCTGGTGCTTTTTGGCAACCAAACGTTATTAGCGTCTCGCACATGGCTCCGGCAACCATGTTGGGGGCGTTGGAGGCGTTGGAGGCGTGCCTGGTGGCACACGTTTGCAAAATAAACGAAAGCTGCTGCGCCTGCCACACAGGACACACGAGAGGAACAGGAACAGGGCTCGCCAGCACAGAGGGCTCATAAAAATATGCTAGAAATTGGTTTGGCACAAGGGCACAAAAAGAAGGCAACAGCGCCGAGCGAGAAGGGAAAAAGAAAGAACTCTGAGCAATATTTAATGTCGCCAACGATGTCAACGGGGAGATTGAACCCCAAAATGGGAGAGTGGGTGGCAGGGAAAGGAAAAAAGTACGACGAGCATGGCGACGGCGACGGCGATGGCGATGGCTGGGACGACGACGATTCCGTTCGCTTTTGATTGTTTTGCAAACAAAGCGAAACAGTTTCGTAGCACAGCACAGAGCCATCCACATCCACCCACCACTTCTACCCCACTTTCATCCACTTCTCCCCCACACAAAAACACACACCCACACACACAGAGATACATTTCCCACCCCTCACACAGATACTTTTTGTGCTTGTCCTTTTTTGCCCACTTAAACAAAACAAAAGAGAACGAAGGAAAACAAAATAAAACGAACGAAACGGGGGGAAAAAAAGAAAAAACGTTGGCAACGTTTTTTCCGAGGGTGGATTTTCATTTTGTATGGTTCATGATTTCCAACTTTATTTTCGCTCCCCCAATCGCTGCCCACCCAATCCTCCCTCCCCATCCCCCCTGGCTATAGCCCTCTCTTTTGCTCCTCATATTTGTGTGGATTTTTTTTAGCATTACATTATTTGGAAATTTATGCGGGGTGGCAGGCAGGCGGGCAGGCAGGCGGCCATCCCAGCGTCCATTCCCCTGCTTTTCCTCGCTCTCCTCATCGATTTTTTGTGCTTCGTTCGGGGTTCGTTCGCGGAGGGGAGGAGCGATTTTTTATGTAGATTGGGCCATTATGTGGAATTAGTTTTTGTGAGGACCGCTGCTGATAGAAATGGCGCTGGGTCTGGCATCGAATGCTGTTATTGGCTGGATGCTAAGCGGAGACCTAGAGGTTCTGGAAAGCACACATTTTAGGGAGAAAAGGATTTCAATTAAAAAAGCATCAATAGTTGATAAAATTCTATACAGATGTATGTTGAATCGACTAATCGAACAGTGTGTACACCATACTTCCGCTTCCACCCAAAGCTTTTCCAATGCTTCGATCTTGTGCGCATAGTTTGTTGGGATAGTTCAAATTTCCTGAGAAACCGTAAATAAAGCTTCTTTATCTGTCAATTAAAATGTTTGCATTCGACAGTTAAAGCATTCCATTACTCATCACTTTTCCCCTCAATCAGATCAGCATTTAATGTGTACACTTTTCATGGAAACCAAGAAGCATTTTTCATTTGTATCAGTGTAAGCTAACAAAAGATCTCGAAGTACCCCCAAAAATACAAATAGTTTTTAAATTTGAAACTTATTTGCGATTGGGATTATTGAACCGACGATTACCAGAAGTCAATTTTTATATTTGCTCATTTTTCGAGCTCTAAAAATGCTGATAGTGAAACAAAGGCGAGAGAAAGTCGATGCAGAGTTTGGACTGGTGCTGATAAAAACTAATCTGGAAAACCCAATGGTAAATAGATTTTATTTCAGTGATTTTTATGCTTGAATTTTCCCAATGATTGTGTGGAAAATATTCCGCTGAATTCGATTCTCAGTCAGACAATAACCGATACCCCATTTTGAGCCACTCAAGTGTTCACCCCCAAGCCCCAATCCCCGAGTAAAACCTCCCATAATGCTATATGGAAGGAAGGAAAAAAAACAAACAAATGGGATGCCAAATAATACGAACGTGAACTGCATGAATGTACGACTATGTGCGATAGAGAAAGCAGGGGCGTTGTTTAAAAGAGGGTTTCGGGATTTACTAATGGAAAGTATTAGTAAGTAGTAGTTAGTGAGGATTGTGGAATTTAAAATGCGTTAGAGATTTACTTATAATTATTTCCTACATTTCCACTACCTTTAAAACCGTTAAAACCCCCATTTAGAAAGACATGCGAAGCCTTTGATCTCTAGTATGTGTGTGTGGGTGTTGCTTTTGGGTTAAGGTGTAGATCGGGGGAGGGGGGCAGTAGATGCATAAATAGCCATAGCCACAGGGGTTGGTTCCCACCAGAAAACTGGGTGATAATTTAACAACAAAACAAAAACCCACGAAATGCGAATGCGAAACGAGTATTTTAGTTTTATTTTTGCCTTTTTTACACGCAGGCACATAAATACTCACCCATACACAGGAAGAGTGACACATGGCTGTGTGTGTGTTTCGGTGGGTGGATGGATGTGGGGTATGTGTAGTCGTCGGTGTACTCCCCTTATTCTTTTTTTTTGGGGTGGTTGCTGTTTCTGGCACAAAAAGCAAGAAATTCACATAAAAATATACGAGTCCTCATTATGATAATACGAAAATAAATGACAGTGGTGTTTACACCGGAATACTAGAGGACGAAGCGAAGGCAAGAAGGAGGACTACAGAGGACAGAAAGGCGGGTAAGGACTATGTGTTAATGCAGCTTCTTAGTTGAGCGTAGCATAGATATGAGGCATTTATTGGTTTAGTTTTAGCTATAACAATGACGGAGACAGAGAGAGTGCGTAAAAACATTGAGGTTGGAGAGGCAAATAGAAACCTATGAGGAGATGGGAGAGCTAAGGATTTAAATTATAGGAATGATATGTGTCAACTAAGGGTACTATCCATATCCTGAATACAAGAGAATTTTAAATTAAGGATCCCGGTAAGTGCAAAGTATTTGCTTGTATTAGTGAGCTTTGAAAGCTTCCATAAGAAGCATACTAATACTGATAAGAATGTAGCTTTCTTTCTGTCTATGATTTGCGTGTGTGTGAAAGCTTTGTTATAGAGTATCAGGAGAGAGGTATTTAATCTATATATCATTTACCTTGCAAAGAATATTAGATTGAATGGAGATTGAATAGGAGATTTTTATTGCAATGAAATATGGAAGTTCTAGTCTATCCGCTTCAGGGTATTCCCATAGTCTAGTTTCGTCCCAATATTGGCGAATAAATCCGAAACCTGGCATTTCAACGCATTCACTAGAAAATAAAATATTCTGCTTTGTCCTTTGGCATCTTTGTGTTTCGCTAAAGACTAGTAGCTCTAACGTTTTATGCCTTTTGTTCTTTTGGCTCCCACACCTTTTGTACCCTTCCTCTTCCTACGTTTACTGGGGAGAGGCAGAGATAGAGAGAGAAAGAATTACTTATTCAACATTTGACATGGGCTTCGGCTTTGGGACGTGGACTTGGGCCTGGGCCTAAAAGCATTCTGGCCATGTTTTGGTTGAGATTCGTTTGCCGTTGTCTGTGCGACTAATAGGCTCGCATATTTATCGTAAGAAGTTCAATTTTTTATTCGCATTTTCCTTGGGTACGTTTTCCGGCTTAGTTTCCACAGGACCATTACCAAACCTTTTCCCTTTTGCCAAAAGAGCGAAGAGTCCATGTGTGTGTGTCTGGAGTGCTGGCCATTAGCTAATTCTTTGGCTCACAGAGAGGCAGAGTGAGCGAGGGTGAGGTACGAAATGCTGGCAAAATCCAGGAGAGTTTTTCCACAGCTGCAGATGAAAATTCTTGGGTGAAAATACGTTACATTTTCCGTGTCATCCGAATGAGAAATGATCCCCCCCCTCCCGTTTCGAGGGGTCAACAATTAAATCCCATTTCCAATAAAAACAAAACTGAAATGCCAGACCAAAGATCCTTTTTCTGCAAACATTCAATGCATGGCAATGAAAAATTATTTAAATGTGCTAAAATTTTCGAATATCACAAGACGGAAAAAGGTCAATTCCGGGGTTGGGAGGGTCAGGGCGATGGTCAATTAAAATGGGTCCAAAAATCAACCCCCACCTCTGTGGAAACCTCATTTCTCACTATGCAAAACAATGAAGCATAGATTTTTCAGCCGCCAGAAAATCCTTTTGCAGTCGTTGTCCCGCTTTTCCCAGTTGTTACAGTTTTCAATGACCAATGTCGGGGCTATAAATTTGACCCTAGAGCCACCCCTATGTGCCCTATGTGGTACTCCTTGAGGCCGAATCGTCTTAGCCGTGACCCCGAATTTTCATGCAATTTTCCCCCCTGAAACATTCACAGTATTCGCATTAATTTTAACCTCTGGCTCTCTGACGCTGACAAGGGGTCACGACGGACCTTCGATGGCGCGCGTTCTCAATTTTATTTTATTTTATTCGGTCCGAATTTTTCCTCTTCCCTGACCAATGGTCGCCGTCCAACCCTCAGGGATCTCTCTTTGGGCAGGGCATCTGTGTGT
This sequence comes from Drosophila persimilis, assembly GCF_003286085.1. Classification (NCBI taxonomy): domain Eukaryota; kingdom Metazoa; phylum Arthropoda; class Insecta; order Diptera; family Drosophilidae; genus Drosophila; species Drosophila persimilis. Next base: position 28,346,775 of record NW_020825288.1, on the reverse strand, counting down.
GTTGGCGGCATTTCCACCGCCGCAGGGGTCACGAAAGTGTGAAAATGTGTAACTGCTGCGTGGACTGATTAGATGGCTGGGTTTTAAGGATCATTTGTGGGGTGGGAACTGGCCACTGGCATGCATTTGGCGCTTATTCTACAAAAATGCCCAATTGCCTAAGCTTGGGATTTTGGGATACGGACGACGGACAATGGAAGCCAATGAATGGCTGACTCAAAAATCTCACATTTTTACATTTGTTCGAATGCATTTCGCTGGCGACTTAGTGGCCTTAATTTCCAGCGAATTACGAATGTAAAACGGGGACAAATGTTCAGCCAAGAGAATATAAGAGAATATAATTTATGTGATTTTCTGGATTTTCTAGAATTTTTGTGTAACGGCTACTAATGGATAGGATTATTAAAATGATTTCCCATTGTCAATGTGTGCATGCAAGAGATTTGTTTGTATTAGTGAACTTTGAAAGCTTTCATAAGAAGAGTGGGAATATCATTGCAAGTTTAACTTTCGTAGTGTGTATGAAATGCGTGGGTGTGAAAGCTATTTCACTCTTTTGTAGAAAATCTACAAAATCATGTGAAATTTCAAGAAAACATTTACTCTTTCCTACACCAATTTCGGCCACACCTCTACAAGTTCTCCTCAGTGATTTCCAGGCTGTAAAAGGGAAAAACTATTTCTTCTGTCAACCCTTTACTTTTTCTTACCCCTTTACATATAAATTCATCTAGAACCTAACCCTTTTGCGTTCTAATGACCAAAAACACCCAATTCCGAGAAAATGCCAGCTTGTAAAAAGTACCAAAAATTGGACTTCATTTAACCCGTTCGTAGTCAAAGCGGCAAAAGGGTTAAGGAAGTATTTTGAATACAGACTGTCCATGCAAATGAGAACAATGAATGCCATAAAAAATATACAACGGATGAACCATAAAGAACACAATGGAACAGACATTGAGTGGAAAGAAAAAAGAAGAGAAAACGACAGAAATTGTGGGCCACCTTCGAGGGAAACCTTCAAGGCCACTCCGGATAGCCGGATAGGATCGATTTGTTAATGGTGAAAGGGTTAAGGGACACCAAGCAAAAAACAAGGATCTCTACCTGATCTGCCACCAATGACCATAAAAAACTAAATGTTTTATGGTCTTTACAAAAAAGGATTCCATTACGCGGAAGTGAGTTTTTTTCGACAAGTTTTTTAACTTGTTTATTGGGCGGTCATACTGTTTGTTGGTAGAATGTGCGCCGTCCCGCGGAATGACAATTGTAAGTAGAGCGGAGCGCGACAGTGTCCCCTCTAATGACCATTAGATACTCAGATGCATATACATATGTATCTTTCTCTGCGCATAGTAGTTTCTCGCGATTTTCCAGCTATTTTCATTGTTAAGGTTCTTCTTCTAAGCGATTCTTTGACCATTACCTGAACAGAAAAGCAAAAACCAAACCAAAAACATACCATAGACCGTAGACCGTAGCCAAAGCCAAAAATCTTAGAGAGAAAGCAATTCGTTGGCGTCATAAAAACCCCGGGATGAAAGTACCATAGCAGCGATTGTTTGCCATGTCCTGCCGGTTGTCCTTGCAACGAATTTTACTGCATAACCATTAAGACGGAACAATGAAAATTAGAGCAACTATTTGCCCAAGTCCCCGTGTGGACTGTGCCTCTGCTCTAGTTTCCTTTTTTAATCCTTCGGTTTTTCATGCTAAAAAAGGATTTACGGATGTTGACGCGAACCGCCTCGCATCGCCTCGCCTCGGTCTGCCTCTCGGTCTCTCTGTTTACCATAACATTTCCACGAAAATTCCATCCATCTCTCTCACTTCTCCTATGGCTATCTCTTCGCTCACTCGTCGTGACCCTCTGTTCCTCTGGTGGGCGTTACGTCGCGAGCAATTTTCACATTTGATTTATGCGAAATATGCAAATTTTTGAGGCATGTTAAGGGACTCCCGGCCTGAAAAGGGCAGTGTTTTGAAGCATAGATCATGAACAGGGATTGTGGTAGTCTTTTCTGAAAAGATTTTTGTGCCCTTTGGGAGTTGAAATCATAAAAAAGTGAAAACTATGGTGAAAGGAGAAACTACTTAGATTATAAGACTATCTTTATGTTAGTCTAGGTTACCCTTTTTCAGGCTATCTGAAGAACTTTTACCTATGCTTTAATTTTATTTGTCCCAAATCAAAACAAGAAAAATTCAAACGTAAACTCATTTTGATCTTCAGAAATTCCTCCTCCGATAATCATATCTCAAAATCGATCCATAAAATTACCATATCTTCAACAGTAGCACATCAAATGCAAGTAATTGGTTCCCAAAACCAATTTGCACTTAAGATCAAAGACGAAAAACCCCATAAAGAAACCACAAACACACACACAAAAAAAATGAGTAAAAGAGAAAAACCCTCCAGGAAGAAAAAACTCTAGATAAAATGGCAAATCATCCTTGGCATGAAATCGGCTTAGGAACTCAAGGTGATATCTCAACAGGAAAATATAAAATGGAAAGGGAAAAGGAAATGGGAGTAGGGGAAAGGTCAGGAGTAGGGAGAGTGTATCTGTATCCCTCTCGAGGGGGATACTCGGTCAACCACAAAATCCTGAACGCTCCGATGCACATTTTGTGTGTGATTCAATTTGCATATGGGAGATGCAAAGATGCTTAGAGGAAGATGTTCTTCAGATGTACAGGATCCTCCCCTTTATGGCACACTCTTGGGATCTATTGAGAGATCTTCTTCAGGATCAGCAGCAGGCCAAAAGGTTAGGGTTCATTTGCATATGAGACGCAGGACGAGACGGCTTTCAGCAATTAGACGATCATGATCATGATCGTGTTTGTGTTTGTAGTTCGAACGAAGATCAACATCTCTGTCTTTCAATTAAAAGGTCAAGCGTGACGGAGGCGACATTTGTTATGCCTTTGGCTTCAACTTTACATAACTTTTGGTCCTGGGCCAGGGGTTTGGCCAGGGATCAGGAATCTGGAATCAGGCATCGGGGGTGCTCCAAAAACACCCGCCCTGTCGCTAATCAGGCTGATCAGCGCTAATCAGGCACGCTAATCGCTCGCAGGATCAACAGGATCACTGATGATCCGCCTACTCCTCGAGTACTGCGTAATGTTGGATTATACACTGAACCAAACTCTTAAATCACTTTTAAATCTGGTCTATCGCCCGCTCTAGTTATCCTTCTGAGGATGCGTCCGGAGGCAGTGACTGCATCTTCGAACGCGCGGATTAATGAACGAGGACGAGGCCCGAGCAGGACCGCCTCGGCCCGTGTCGAGGCCGATTCAGGTAGTCCTCTGGCGTTCCTTTAATCCTTTCTTCTGCTAAATCCGGTTGCAGTTTATCTAATCCGGTTGCCACAGTGTCAATGTCCATGCGGCGTTGCTACCTGTGCTACCACGCACGGGCTCCGACTCCGAGTTTCAGCGATTCTTCAGCTTCATGTTGTGGCATGATGTCCTGCGTCCTGTGTGTAATTTGCATTTTCAGTGCGCGTTTTTGTTTGCTTTCTGTGGCAATCGTTTGTTTGGTAAATATTGCTTTTAAATTTTCCCCTTTCTGTCTCTTGCCCCCCTCTCTGTCATAACCATATTCGTAGATACAAATTTTGTAATTATAATGTATCTACATATTACATATGAATGTGTATTGGTCGAAAACTAAGCCCAAAATACATGGCCTAAACCTAGTTGAAAGTTTGCGTTAGGGCAGATGGAATATGTTTCTAAATTATGTTATTATATAGAATATTAAGGGAGAAAATGTGGGGCTTAGAGCGATTTTTAGATCATAATTATTTGATTGTTTTTCATGTTACTCAGATTTAAGTGGAAAATGTCAGAAATAATCCTAGTTCCATATATTTTATTACTACCTAATGTTGTTAAATCTGTATGCACAAATATTCCATAATTTGAACACTTTATTCCATGATAAATAAACATATTCAAACTGTCCCCTCATCAGCATTATAATTTCCACAAAATATTCGGTTCTCCCAAGTCTTTCCTCAATTTAGTTTCTCAAATTTCAGACATTCGACTGTCCTGCAGTCCACACAGCTTTTCCTTCAATTAATTTCCAGTGGCAGCTAGCCAAGCACACACATGGAACGTCTCCTTGCACCCCCTCTGTGTGTGGTGTGTGGATGCAACAAATAGGGGCAAAATCTGTTAAAGCAACAAAAACGAAATCTCCAAACAGACAAAATTCGTTAATGTGTCTGGGGCTTAAAGTTGCAACGAAACGAAAAAAAGACGGTGCCCAGTCCAGTGTCCGAAGAGGAGACCAACGAACCCCAGGCCCCGAGTGGAGGCGCCCCCATAAATCCCTACTCGGCAGTGGACACAAAAATCAATAATCAATATTGAAGCGAAGCTGCCAAAAAACTCAGCCAAAGAGGCAGCTGCAGTCCGCAAAATGCAGCAAAATGCAGCGTCGCGCGTGTCGTGGCAGCAAGGCTCGAAAGGATGCCACATTAGAGGCTGCCACACAGAGACAGAGAGAGAGAGAGAGAGTGAGAGTGAGAGAGGGCAAAGTGTGAGCGGGAGAGAGCAAGCGTGAGAGCCTTGGGGTTGCCTTTTGGGGGATGGGGCACATCGTTTCACTCGCCCTGTACCAAAATTCCACTCACTTACAGCAGCCTCGTTGAGTGCTTTGTGCTCTGTAACGCTCTGTTAGTGAGTGCTCTCTCTTGGACAGGGAATCGCTCTCATCCTCTCTTGGAGTCTTGTGTGTGTGCGTGTGGCAGTGCATTTCTGACATTTGTTTCTTCTTTGCAATTGAGATTTTGAGTGTGAGTTTGTTGCTATACCCTATACCCTATACCCGACTGATTTTTTGTCTTTCTCTCACGCACTCTTTGTCGTGTCGTTCAATACTAGCGCCGTCTGGTGGAGGAGAGCCATACTGACTGTGTATCATGTATAACTGTAGAGTTGCGGTCGCAGCAGCAGCCAACAACGTTCCCCCTCGTGTTGTTTGCAATTGAGATTTGTGATTCTGAGTGCGTTTTTCGGCTATGACTATCCTCCGTAGAGCACGAGCCGTGTCAGTCTGCTCCGAGCCTCTAACAACCCATAACGTACCCAAAAAATCGTAGAAGAGAAAAAGAGCAAAGAACGGACGAGTGTTGGGCGCTAAACGAAATTTTGCCATCATCAAAACCAAAGAAAAACTCTTAGTGACTGTGCTTAAACCAAAAGCTACTCCTTAAAAAAAAAGAACAAGAAAACAAGCAAACAATTTTTTATTTGTCAAACGACTTTTTTCCCGCACATGCGCGAATTTCGCGCAAAAAAAGGAAGCTTAAAAAGCAAAAGCCAAAAAATAGACTAAAAGAGAAGTGAAAAGGAGCGCCGGCCCCTCTGCTCCACTCTCGCACACGCACTGTTATCGCAGCAGCAGCAGCAGCTTTTGTGTGCGCGGTGCATTCGTGTGGGTGTTGATTTAACGGTGCCGCGGTCAAGTTTAGGAAACGAAACGAAACGCACAAAAGAGCGGAATAGAGAGTGAGAGCGCGACTGGAAAGGCAAGAGAAGGTGCTGTTCGCACGGTTCCCGTTTTTGGATCCACTTTGGGAGAAGTCCCATATTCAAAAAGGTACATATGTATGTAAATATTATTTTCCTAATTAATATCTTTGGGGGGCTATTTTGCCATAAACATTCCACTTAACCTTCAATAAATCTTAAAAAACACAGATGCTAGTGGAAAAGCTTCTCTTCTCTCTTCCTCCCCTCCATAAACAAATAAACAAGAATTAGGAATTTCGCTTTTGTAGGGGCCGGAATGATGATGGGGCACATTACAAATTGTTGAGGCATAAGGAATATAAAGATTAGTATTCCCTGATCCCCACTTGAAACAAAGTTAAGCGTTGATTGTGATATTAGCAAAGCAGTTAAGCGAAAGCTTTGAAGAGCAACTGTTGTTGTCTTATTAAGCTTTCCAGAGAATGATTGGAAGCCTAGCTTTGGCTGGCCGAGGCTTGGGATTCCCTTCCCTAAAGCTAATGTGGGATTTGGATTCGAATGAAATGATTCCTTCTCTGCTTTACAAGCTTCTGCGTAAAAGCGTTCTACCGTCTGCTCTGGTAGGGTATATTCCGAACCGAACTTTCTTCTGTTTCTTTTTCTGTCTAACCTTAAGAACACACAAACACACACACGACAGAGATAGCCTCATGTGGTAAATCATTTGCTAAAAATGCAACGGCACAAAAATTCTAAAACAATATTTTAAAATCTGTCTGGCTTTTGGCCGATCTTTTGGCTGAACTTGTTTTTTGCCTTCGTACCCGTTCCGCCTCCTGTCTACTGTGGGGCTCGCTCTGCATCTGCCCCCCGTTGCAGCCCCATATGGGAGGGAGGGGGATTGGACTCTCCTCCGTTCTCCCCCCCTCTACTTTCCTTCTGGCTGACAGCTAATTTTATTTGTTTACATGTCGACTTTCATGTTGTTTTTCCTTTTCCCCCAGTCCGTCCCCCACACTTTTTAGCATTTTCTCGGGCTTTTCTTTTGTGCCATTGCACATTTTTCTCGCCGTCTCTCTCTGTGTGTTTTTTTTTTTGTGTTGCAGTCTCTTTCTTTTTTAATAATTTAAATTTAGACATCGAACTATAATTCAAAGTCAACGTTTTGCAATTTTTTAATGGCAAATTGTTTGGCACTTGCCAAAATGCATTTCAAATACTATAATAAATATTTAACACGAACCGAACGAAAGCTGCCCCTGCCACTGCGAAATGGTATAATTTCTTGATGTTTTTTTAGGATTCATCACAAGATCAGATCTCTTTTTCCCCCGCCTCCCATGAAAAGATTGTCAGTCCGATGTCCAATGATGATGGGATTGTGGTTCACTATTTTAATGTTTTTCTGACTAAAAGAAACGCGAGGCATAAATCAAACAAACTACTCTTTGTTTAGATATATAAATAAATATCTATATATATTAGAGCAGATATATTTATAAGCCCAAAAGACATTGAAATGCAGTTACAGTTGCCTACTTGGACTTGAAGAGCATGAAAGAATTGAGCTTTCCCTTTAAAAAATGCCCAACAAGTTGTTGCAAATAAAGACTGAGAAAGCTTTTGTAAAAGATGAGACCGCCTCCTCCTCCATAGTATTCTTCAAAGCCACTACAATATCCTACTCTCTCAGTCATCCCCTTTGAGCCACTCAGAGGAACAAAATTTACTGAATAAACATAATTTATACATACATACATATATTATATTCTCTTTCCTCCTCCCATTTCCCGAAAGTTTTATTTTCTACTTTTTTCTACACAAATTTTTCAACAAAACACACACATTTTTTTGTGTGTGGCGCATTTTCTACGTTTTGCTAGATTTTCCATTTTTGCAATTTTCATGATATTTTTACGTGCTCTAAGAGGCAGAGGGATGGAATGGAGCGGGAGGTGGGAAGATGCAAACAAAAAAGGGGTGTGGGGTGGCAGTGTCGGAGGGGAGTGCGTGGGGGCAGCAGCAGAACGACTAGCACATGTTTAGTTTACTTTTGCAGTTTCGGTTGCCTCTTCTCTGCCCCTCACGGCTGCACTGTGCCAGCGCAGGCCCCCGCTACACCCATCCTTGCCCCAGCCCCTCTTATCAGCCCCTCTCTCTTCATTACTCTTTCTGCAGCTCCCTTCCCTGGTCTTTCTCCTCTTTCGCTGCTTTGTAGCCGGCGTAATATTAATTTTACACTTGGCCTTTAGTTTGGCTTTTGTTGTAATACCCTTGAAGATAACAAGGGGTATGATGATTTTATGCAGATATTTGCAACGTATGAAAGAAAAAAAGGAGCTTTGAGTCCCTTAGGATTCCGCTTCCAATAGATATTTCAGTTGTCTATGTATTTCTAAGACCTAATCTTATTATATTCGGATGACTATTTCTAATAGTTCGCACAGGAATGATAGATATTCAAGGGTATCTAAAGTTTCGCTATCTAAAGTTCACCTTCCTTTCCTTTCTTGTTGTTTTTGGGCATTGCACAAAAAAGCGCCTAGAAAAATGCAAAAATGTTCTTTGTTTCTGCAATAGAGACAGCAATACAGAAGGAGAGAACGAGGGAGAGAGACAGATGTGGCATACAGCACAATTAATTTTTGGCTTTTCTTTCAAATTTCTATTGTACAAAGGCAAAATATTAAATAAATACGAATATGTTCAAATGCAAAATGAGAAATGCATTTGCATTTATTTTGCTCTCCGCGGAAAACAGCATGGGAAAAACTTTTCCGTGTACCATCAATTATGCGCACACAAGAGTATGGTCCACTCGCCATGCCACCCCTCCATTGCACCCACTTCCCCCCACTCGACTGCTGACGTTCTGCGTTTTTAATAATATTTACTTGGAAGCACAAACAATTGCCCAAAAATGCATCGAAAATGCCTCTGAAAATGAACTAATTTTTGGAAAAATTAAATCGCCAAAAAAATAGAAATTTTTGCATAGGAAAAAAGGAACGAAAAATGATTGCTCTTGAATAGGAAAATTCTTTGTGGAAACTACGCAAATCAAAGTGCATTTGGAAATTTTTGGGGGAAGGGAAAACCATGGCAGCAAAAGAAAATGTGTGGGGAAATAATAAATGAAATTCTATATAAAAATCTCCTTTGGTTCAACGTTTCTTGCTTTTGAGATTTAAGAACCGAAATTAAGGAATTATTGACCTTCAAATGTGGAGTAAAATGTTGGAAAAGTTTATTGTTTTATGCAATTTTAATAAGTTTTTAGTAGAAACTAGATTGAAAGATGTTCACGTTTTCAGAAACCACCGAAATTTGTTCGGGTTTCTTTACAAATATTCGAACAATCCTGCAAAAGAATGAAAAGTATTCAACAAAAGTATAATTGGCATTCTACAATATTCCATATACTTTCTATATATAACCCTTTTAAGAAGAATTAAAAGAATTCCAAAAATAAACCAATATATTGAACAATATATGAGCTGTAATAAAGAAATAATGTATGGAAGGTGTATAGAAATTTTCCACTTGCCAGCCAAAAAAATAGAATCCCGGCAGCTGTACCGTACCTCCTTCCTCTCTGTAGAATCCCCTAGGTATATCGCACACACTCTTCCTCTCTGGGGAATTAGTCCTTTAATTTAGTTAAATCCTTTGTTGCTTTTTATTATATTAAAGAGAGAGAGCCGTCTCTCGTTAGGACACCTCCTACTTCTGCTACGTTTAATCCTCGCGTAGAAAATGCCACGGGAAAATTCGCTACGCTTCGAGTTTGCCTCATAATCTGGATAGCCAGTCCGTTAAGCTCCCCGGATCATCGCAATCCCAGTACAAATCCAAATCCAAGTGTCGTGTATTTTTCTCTCTTCTGCAACAATTTTGTGTTGTGTGCTCTAATCCAAAAGTGGATCAAGCCATGAGGATTCGCGGCAGGATTCGCGACTCGCGACCTATACCTGACTTTTCATCTCCCTCTAATCCCTTGACGCGTGCGTCCTGCCACACAGCCACTACCTGAGGCAGATATAAGCCAATGCCAGCGGCAGTTGCACATTCAGTCACAAGCGACACAACGCACACGCAACATCTAACCGAGCGATTCTCTTGAGAAAATATATATATATATTTACGAAACATTTGGATTAAACTTCGAGAGCGAAAGGACGAGAGAAAGCGGCTTCAAAACGGTAGGTGGACTCCAGCCTCCAGCCATGGATTTTTTTTGCCACCATCTGTGTCTCATTCTACGATTCACCATTTTGTTGTGGAAAAATCACTCAAAAAAGCCACCCTCCTCCTCCCATCGTTTCCCCTTCTAGAGCCGTGCTTTAGGGGTGGCTCTCTCTCATAAAAATCTCCCAAAAAAAAGAACAGAAAAAAAGAAATGTAGAAAAAAGGGAAATAAAAACCTGACGCATGCGCAACAATCACTAACCACCCCCTCTCTTTTTTTGTCTCTCTTTTAGCCTTTGAAGAGCCCTGCCGCCAAGATGCAGAACTGGGAGACGACTCCGGCCGCCAGCTACGAGCAGCACAATCCATGGTACAGCAGCATGTTTGCGGCAAACATTAAGCAGGAGCCGGGATTGACCAGCAGCAACAGTGTGGCAAGCGGCAGCCCCAGTCCGAGGCAGTCGCCACTGCCATCGCCGGGGAATCACTTGGAGCAGTACCTCAAACAGCAACAGCAGCAGCACCACCAGCAGCAACAGTTGCAACAACAGCCCATGGATACCCTGTGTGGGGCAGCAATGACACCATCTCCGAGCCAGAACGATCAGAATAGTCTGCAACACTTCGATGTGACGTTGCAGCAACAGTTGTTGCAGCAGCAGCAGTACCAGCAGCACTTTCAGGCAGCACAACAACAGCAGCAGCAGCAGGCCCACCATCATCATCACCATTTGGGATTAGGTGGATTCAATCCATTGACTCCGCCAGGATTGCCCAATCCCATGCAGCATTTCTATGCCGGAAATCTGGGTCGACCCAGCCCACAGCCAACGCCAACGGCAACCCAAGTGGTGGCACCCACACAAGTGGGGGAGAAACTGCAAGCCCTGACGCCTCCCATGGATGTGACGCCACCAAAGTCACCAGCGAAATCCATGGAAAAGGAGCTGCTCCACCACGAAAAGGAGCACGATCAGATGTCCAACTCCAGTGAGGATATGAAATACATGGCCGAGTCCGAGGATGATGATCAGAACATTCGAATGCCCATCTACAATTCGCATGGAAAGATGAAGAACTACAAATGCAAGACATGCGGTGTGGTGGCCATCACAAAGGTGGACTTTTGGGCGCACACCCGGACCCACATGAAACCCGACAAGATCCTCCAGTGCCCCAAGTGTCCGTTTGTGACGGAATTCAAACATCATCTGGAGTATCACATCCGGAAGCACAAGAACCAGAAGCCCTTCCAGTGCGACAAGTGCTCCTACACGTGTGTGAACAAATCCATGTTGAACTCCCACCGCAAGTCGCATTCGTCCGTGTATCAGTATCGTTGTGCGGACTGCGACTATGCCACCAAATACTGCCACAGCTTCAAGCTGCATCTGAGGAAATATGGTCACAAGCCTGGCATGGTGTTGGATGAGGATGGCACACCCAATCCTTCGCTGGTGATTGATGTCTATGGCACGAGACGTGGCCCCAAGAGCAAGAATGGTGGCACTGAAAGAAGCAGCAGCAGTGGCACCACCAGCAGCAGCAGTCGAAAGAGCAATGTGGCAGCAGTGGCACCACAACAACAACAACAGCAGCAGCAGCCACCAGTAGCAGCAGTCACCTCGCAGTTGAGTGCCGCTCTGCAAGGATTCGCCACTTCGGTGTCAGCACCCTCGCCAGTAATGCCCGCCTCTCCTGCCAAGAGTGTGGCAAGCAGCAAGAGCAGCAGCAAATTGGATCAGCAGCAGCACCAACAGCAGCAGAACCAACAGCAGCAACATCAGCAACAGCAGCAGCAGTCTCCTGCCAGTCTCCTGCCGCCGCTGGCCAGCCTTTTGCAGCAGAATCGCAACATGGCCTTCTTCCCGTACTGGAATCTAAATCTTCAGATGTTGGCCGCTCAGCAGCAGGCCGCAGTTTTGGCACAACTTTCCCCACGAATGCGAGAGCAGCTCCAACAGCAGCAGCAGCAACAGCACCACTCTCAGTCGCAGCACAGCGACAATGAGGATGAGGAGCAAGATGATGAGTACGAGCGCAAGTCGGTGGATTCTGCCATGGATCTGTCGCAGGGTACACCCGTGAAAGATGACGAACAGCATCCCCAGCAGCAACAGCAACAGCAGCAACAGCAACAGCAGCAGCAGAAGCCGCTGGCGATGGTCATGAATATGAAGCTCGAGGAGGAGGCCACTCCGCTGATGAGCAGCACGAATGCCTCACGTCGGAAGGGTCGTGTCCTGAAGCTGGACACCCTTCTGCAACTGAAGTCCGCGGCATTGACCTCCCCAGAGCAACTAAAGGTTATGCCCACCGCATCATCGCCCATTGCAGGACGCAAACAGCTACCCGAAGAACATTGTTCGGGTGCCAGCTCTGCGGATGAGTCGATGGAGGCGGCGCATGTACCTCAGGCTAATACGAGTGCCAGTTCCACTGCCTCCAGCTCTGGGAATAGCTCCAATGCCAGTGCCAGTAGCAATGGGAATAGCAGCTCCACCAGTGCAACAGCACCCGCTGTGGCATCCACACCCGCAGCAGCAGGGGCCATCTACGAGTGCAAGTACTGTGATATCTTCTTCAAGGATGCGGTGCTCTACACCATCCACATGGGCTATCACAGCTGCGACGATGTGTTCAAGTGCAACATGTGCGGCGAGAAGTGCGACGGACCCGTCGGCCTCTTCGTTCACATGGCACGCAATGCGCACTCCTAAAAAACACCAACACAACCAAAAAACCTTGTTATTATTATTTATATATATAATTATCCATCATCGTTGTCCTGAATTGTACATATTCGTAGCATTAAGTTTTCAATTAATTTTGTTGTCGAGAATTGTAAATAATGCATACCCTCAAAAATCGTAGAACTAAGCTTAGAATCTATTTGTAGAACCTATCTGTAACTCTCTAACTATCTAGAACTCTGCCTTTCGCTGATTTCCATTTTCCATTTCCCATATACGACTCCAAACCCAGAAAAAGGTTTAAAAAATGATCATCCCAAAAATTCGAAACAAAAAACCGAAAACCTCTACAATAATTTGTAAGAAAAGTCACAAGTCCAAAGTCACATTACGAGTAATAATGTTTAGGTTTATAATAAATATATGAATATATTTTATAAAAATAAATATTTAATCTTAATTTTTAATGCTTTCTCTCTCTCTCTCTCTCCCCCTCAGTATTCAGTATTTTGTTTTAGTCGAAATTCAAAAACACGAATCGAAAACGAATCAAATAAATAAAATTTATTCAATATAATTTTACACATCATTTTTTTATTTTTTAATTATATCTCGAATCTTTGCAAATCTTCGGCATAAATGACAATATTTTCGAATGAAACGATGAAAATGAAGTACAAATTTAGAGATTTTTAAGAGGCCGCTGAGCTAATGGATCAAAATTAAATAGTTTTTACTCGAAAGAAAGGACTTTTGCCACTTTAGTCCCCCAGTGTAATACTTGGAATATACTCGTACTCCCTTTTTAAGTATAGATATTTTTAAGCCCAAGATTTCCGGAACGAAATGTTTTTATGTAATTGTGTAATAAAAAGAAAAATATATTATACAAAAGTTTTTATTGGTTATTACCTTTCCTTTGGATGGTTTCAGTGTAGTTTTTGGGAAGAATTGTTCTTTCGAAACAAAACCAATGATACATAGAATAATCGTCTCTAAAAAGTTTAGTAGTAGCTGAATAAAAGGAGATAATTCATTGAGATATGTATATTATGCGGAACTCTTCAGGAAAGTCCAGAATTTCTTCAACTAAATTTTTCTATTTTCTCAAAGTAAAACCCAATTATAATCAATCCAAAACTGTAAGCCCACAACCAACCATATGTCTAAGGCTTCTCTGACTGTCAACACGCGATCTCTGACATATGATTTATCATATGAAATGGTAAGCAGCAACAATGTGGAAAATGGTATGGATGTTTTACCAATTCTCTCTCTTCTATTGGAAAAACTGCTCCATCATTTGCTAAATACTCAAGTTATTAAATGAAAAGAAAAACATATTCATGTAGAAGAGAAATTTGTGTGCGGGCGAAACCAAACAAATTGGTGCGGCAAGGGACCGCTATGGGATCGCTTCTCTCTCTTAAGAATTTTTGATGGATTATTGACATTTTGCGTGAAAACGCACAATTCGCATTGCATATGCGAGAGGGGGAAGAAAATTATATAATAATGAAAAACTCATGAGCACGCGCGTTGGATGCTGGAGATGCCAGGGAAGAGTGACGGCAGGGCAACGCCTCTCACAAAGCAAGAGATGATGCAGCAGGGGATCATCGGCGATCGCCTTGGGATCGTCTGGGATCACTTGGGATCACTCTTCGGGTTGGCGCGCATGCGTCGAGCGCACTTCAACCAAATGGCGCGTGGATGCTGGAGGGAAATTCTCTGTTGGTTCTTTCGGTTTTTCACTCAATTTTATATAAATAGTTATTCTTTGGGGATGGCTTCTGATTGGTTCAGCGGTTCTTCGGCCTGGAAATTATCCCTTAAAATTCTTTCGATGTAAATTTCACTTAAATGCCGTTTTTCCTCATTAAAAATTTTGATAGTAATTGATAGTTATGGCTGAAAATGAATTTTGATAAAAGTTGGGAGATTTATGATTGGTTTTATGATGGTTTTTATGGGTCTCTGGCTAACCTTTGAAGTAAAACCTGAAGAATTCTGGCTGAAATTAATTTCGCTTAAAGTTTGAGCATAAAATAAAGGCTTAAGAGCTCTCCCATAAGGCAGATCTTATCCAAAATTACATTTTAGTCCTGGAAGTGCTTCCAGAAATTAATTTAGACAAAAGTCAAAGTCTCTACCTCTCCTAAGATGATGGTTTTAGCGTCAGATCTTATCGCAAATTAGATTTTGCATATATCCCTTTGAGATGACAGACTTTGCGAAGATCCTTTGCTCATTTGAGCAAAGTTAAGTTGGCAATTTGGCCTTTGGCCTTTGTCCTCTGGGCAGTGGGTTTCCTTTTCCTTCTATTTGGCTTGTGGCTGAAGCAAGCGAAAGATGTTTATCGTGAAAGAGAGAGGGTCCGTCCTAACTTATTGTTTGACCTGACCTTAACGATCCCTAGTTTCTGGTTTTGTTTGTCGGGTTCTTATCCTCAGCTTGTGGCTTTGTTGAATCTCCTTTCGTTCTCTTTTTTCCTGCTGCTGCTGCCTCATTGTTTGCGGAATAGACACAAAAAAACGTACCAGAAAGAGGAGTCTGCCACTTTGTATCCTGGGAGTTCTTCAAATAGTTCAATTGCTGGACCCTTGCTGACCATTTGAAAGGTGTAATTTTGGTTTCTGCGCCTGTGCAGCTGTTCTCTGCATCACCTTTGCCCAGACCAAGGCTCCCAGAATCTGTGATTGAGGAGGGCACACGCGTCTGGCACGCTCTCACCAAATATAATGCACAACTTGTGGCCACCCCAACCATCAGTAATCCACCCACTCCTGTGTAAAAACCTCAGTCAGGAAAAAGTATTATTAATATCGTGGTAACGCTGCGTGGAAATCTCCCACAGTGCCATAAATTCTGTATTTATGTACAACGAGGTATAGCCCTTCCCCTAGCAACGCCATCGCCATATTGCAATGGTTTTTGGGATGGGTTGAATATGGTTTCAGTTACGGATTCGTATGAGGCTTAGTGGTGCGCCATTTTTAGCTTTATAACTAAAAATAACATACACCAAAAATAGCCGTCAGAGAGAGAGAGAGTGGAAAGAGGTTTACAAGGTTTTTCACTCTCGTTTTTCCCAAAATTTGTACCCGAAAAAGGGATGCATGTGAGGTTGCGTTGGGTTGAGTGTTCAGTTGATTGAAATGCGCTGTTGGGGGTTGGGTTGGGTGATGATTAGCAAACCACCCTCACACCCCATTATTATCCAGAGAACTCTCCTCCCACTCTTTAGCCAGAGAATTCTCCTCCCAATCTCCTCCCACTCCTTGTCCAGAGACCTCTCCCTTCCCTTATCGAACAGCCGTTGCCTTCGATGAGCTGTTGATTGCATCAGTAATTTTCTCCCGGCGCCCACATCTCTCTCTCCTCAAAAATTCTCCATTCCTTTTTTCCACAACTTTACGCATTTTAATTATTAAAATTGCCAGAGTTGGAGGATCGTTTCGGGTTCGTTTCAGGATCGGCAAAGGGACCAGCATCTGTGTGTGTGGGTTAATTATCCATTCGCCGTTGTTTTCCTTTTTTTTTTTGGGCACCTCAAGCGTGACGTCATGTGTGATCCCACCTTAAGGATTTGTTGAACAGTCGATTATTTATTTCTCTAAACAGTTTTTCCCTGGAAATGCAGCCACGCAGTAGAAAGGGAGAGTGCTGGCCAAAAGAGTTCCTTGCGATCCGTCCAACAGCTGACCAGAGTCCGAAGTCCGAGGTCCGAAAGTCCTTTATGTGGGATTACGGTGGGTGTAGCGAATCCTTAAGTGGTCACCGCTGCCGTTAACAAGGGGCTGAAGGATCTTCTCTGCTGACCGGTTGCTGAGTTTTGAGTTTTGGCATTCGACTGAATTATGGGTTCAGGCTCTCTAATAGCCATAGATCTTGTTAGAAGCGTGTGTATAGTATTTTTAGATAAATAGATGCATATGTTGTATGTTAAAGAAGCGATTGGAATGGGTAGCAAAGGATTTGGGAGTACATCCAATTGATTTAATACTAAAAAAAAACAGGGGACTGAAGGTTTTTTGTCTAGATATAGGCGTCTAAACGGACGTAAGAACGGGTCTCTTAAGTAGAACTCACCCAAAATAATTTCCAGATTATTCTAACCTATTCAAAAAGGTTTTCAGAAAAATAAAAATTTTTGAAACTATAGAAATGTGAGCAAGTATTTCTATTAAATCAAGTATATATTTCTGTTATACCCATTCAAGGCTATGACTAAATGTGACACCAAATCAAATCTAAAACCCAACCATTCTATGGAACATCCATGAATGGGATGCCCAGCATGACCGCAGAATTCTATGTAAATTTTCAAACCAAAACTAATTTCAAACGCATTCAAATGATGAATATGCAAAAGTGTATGGAATTAAAGTCATGGATAGATAGATAAATGATTGGTGGACGGTCGATGGAGGACATAAAAGAACCCACTAGTCCCACTGGGGAAAACAAACAACAGGCCCAAGAAAATTAGGGAAAACTCGCGGCGGCAGCAGATAGCAGAGACAATTTTTACAGTTCCACAAACAGAACTGCGTCCATCAGGCGTCCACTCTTTGTACACACGAGTATATCCAAAAAAAAAAAAAAAAAAATCATAGAGACGGAACCGCTGACGCTGGTATGGAAAAAACATCTGCTCCTGATGGCACTTTAGTTAACGAAAAACAACAAAAGGTTAAAAATATATGCACGGAGAGAAGGACGCACGACTCCGATGCCCTATGCCCCTTCCCATCGATAATGTCCAGCATCCGTTATGGAGAGACACACAGAAAGAAAAAAAGGAAGTGGATATACGACAGGACACAAGCAGCGTGTGCCTCTGTGTGTGTGTGCCTCTGTGTGTGAGTGTGTGTGTGGGGGTTGCACAGATATACGCGTGTCCTCCTCTATTTCCCGTTCTGTATATTTGCACTGGATGCGGACTTCAGGCCAGCCGCCGTTTGCTGCGTTTCATTTGGTCAGTTTGCTACAAACAATACAAATTTTTGTGTGGGCTAGTCGATTGAACTCGAGTTTCCATATAGACACTCCGTACTCCAGCCTTTTCTTTATGTTTGCCTCGGATGCTGTTCGACACCAGATGCCAATATACGAACCGAATGTCAAATAGAGTAATCAAAGAAGCCTGAGAGACAGGGAGTAAAAGGAGTAGTAGGAGTTGTGGAAGTGTGGCATAAAGAATTAAGTTCAATGGAGGGCAATACTAGAGACCAACTAATCAAATTTCATGGCATTTAATACTCGAAAGATCCAGGTTTAAGAGGTCCTTTAAAACTGAACCATTGATTAATATGGAAATGTCAATCAGCCACTTAAATGGTACCCACATTATCCTGTAACCCTCAACCTCTCTTTCCATAGGTCCTCCCTAAAAAATCTCCTGATCACAACCAATCAAAACCCAGTCAAAAAGTCACATCAACGCCTATTACACAATCCCAATGATTTTCCGGAAATTTCATGCAAAAAACGAGATTACAACCAATAAAAATATCCACACAAAAAAATGCAACCAAAAAGAATGGAAAAAACGTAGCAAAAAATTGAAATGAAAAACTACCCAAAAATGTGTGATACGGGGATGCGATGGGGTGGGTGAGGTTACTGCAACCACCCCTCTGCGAGAGGGGTTGCAAAAAAGGAAAAAGAAAAACTGAAATGAAAAAAGAATCCAGAAAAACATTTGGCAAATATTTTCAATGGATCGATATGTCGCTTCAGGGGCCGGGGGACATGGCCATGGATGCCTTCGACATGTGAATAAAAAACAGGTAGGTAAGGTCTTTCCTCGTGTAAGAGATACTTTTTTTTAGCAACATGTGTTTTTTCTTTAGAAAAGAATTTCGTTTGTGTTTTTTGTTGGTTTTTGGGCTGGGATAAATCGACTTATTGGTCTTTTGTGAAAAGGTTCGAAGTGCAAATGTCAGCTGTAGAGCGCTGTGGAGCGAGCGTTGTAATGTGAGCAATTAGAGAGTTTCTCGGAGGATGAAGATGAAGTATCAGTGTCCCAGGGAGTGGATGTTGATGGAGGTGTATCCGTGGTCGTCTACAGGTGTCAGCCGATACTTTAGATCTGTACAAGTTGTCATCGGATTGTGGTTGATGGGCGGATATGGAGTCTCCAATTTCTGTTCGAATCAAGTTCGATTGCACTCCCACAATTTGGCTTGTGTCCCTTCGCTGTCTGACATCTGGAAATTGCATGATTCACTCTCATTTTCAGCTGCCTCGGACCCAAGCCTTTCTCCATATCCCTTTGAGTGTTCCTCCTTTAGGTCTCGCACATCCATCAATAATTCCACATTTTCCCGAAAGTGAAGTGCATAAATTTCACCATTTCTGCTTCGATTTGCCAAGGGTTAAATTACATTTTTCAGCTGGTCATTGTGGTTGACAAAAGGGGAACAAAACCGTCAATAGGTTCCGTTCTTCTGGTTTTTCTCTGGAAAATTGTAATAATTTCTGGCTTTGCCAAAAACCGAGGGAGTGGAACATAGCAAACTGAATAAAAGGTGTTGAATTTTCGCTTATACTCGTAGAAGGTAAACCCTTTTATTTTTCAATATATGTACTATGTATTGTTTTCTTACTTTTTCGGTGGTTACTTTTTTTTTGGGTAAATGTTGCTAATTGGAACAGCTGGTTTTCCATAGAGAGAAAATTTGCCAAGGGTAGGAGAGTAATATACTGTAGAACTTGGTTGAAATATGTATAAAAGATAGCTGGTAAAAAAATATTAATGAAACTGTGAAATTTTCTCTAATTAAAATCATGCCCATAGACGCCCAAAGAACTTTCTTTTACTATGTTTTATCTGATAAACCATTAAAAAGTTTATCCCACATGACCTTGTAGCAGCATTTTCCACAAAAACTTTTCCCTTTCACTAGCTTCTGGAAACATCTTAATTTTTTCCCTCAGTTTCAATGAACTTTTTCCTTCAGAGTAGCCTCGCCATTTTGGAGCTAGAACTCACCCTTTGTTTCGGCTGTCTGAGACTCCATTTTTGTCCCTTGTCTTCAGCCACACTTCATAATAGTTTTGTTTGTGCCACACGCACTCTCCACACACTCTCCCCTGCAACTACAATTTACAGCGCCTAATAAAAACAAAATGAAATCAAGGCAATGCGTTTCCCCCCTGTCGTTGCTTTCATTTATTTTTGGATACCCTTCTCTTTTGGGGAGCGGGGGCCAATCAACGCCAAGGGATTATATGGTTTTCGGGCGTGTGGCACCACAAGATCTTTGTCATTGAACTTGAAAAAGAAGCCGAAGAGGAGGCACGTTTTCCCAGCGGCAGACACTTCTACCCTTTCAACACATTTGGTACTCACCCCCACCCCTTCCCCTGTGTGTCTCTAAATATAAACGGATTGTTGCCGCATCCCCGAATCGGAACCCTTTTCCCTTTTGTATCTCGTATCTTTTTATCTCGCGCCTGTTGCATCATCATGATGCATGATCGTGCTACCCTCGTCAAACATTCGAGTACGGAACACTCTCTGAAAATTAACCACCAATAAAAAGGCAACACTTCATAAAAAGTGCTTCCGTTTTTTCCCCTCTAGATCCGCATCCGCTCCCTTTCTCTGATCTTTTGTCCTCCTGTTGTCTGCCTGTTGCATGCCCCTCGAAAACTACTTTTTAGATGATGTTGTAATCGAGGAGTCGTCGTTTGGGTAAACACCCTTAATTTGATTTTTAGCGCCACTTAATAGGAGGGCACTTTTTTTACATACTCGTACGAGTGTATAGGGTGTGTTTTTTCATTTTTTTTATAGATGGGGAGGGTAAAAAATACGAACATGGTAATTGGTGTATCCGATGGCTGCCTCGCGATGTGTGGCACGATTATGTAATTGACCTTTTGAGGGGAGAGCAGGGGCAATGGGCGTGGCATGATCGGATATTTTTTAAGGGCATAATAGTCTTCTTTAAGGGGTGTCACTATGGGTTCTGCGTAGGTTGTACGGTGATGAGGGGATAGGGGATGAGCGTTGATTAGTTTATTGATTTTGGATGATCTGTTTGTGGTAGATGATCCTTTTCGATTTTAAGGCCTTTTAGTTATATCCTTTCTGGATCTATAGTTCTGTTGATCTTCTTCAGAGGCTTTCCTGAGATTCCCTATAGTTTTTATTGATTATTTTTAGCAATTTAGATTATTCTTGAAGCGTATGCTATTCCATTTTTAATAGAATCCAACCTTCCCCCCCAACAACAGATCCTTGCCATTTCCCTGAACTCTCCTCACATTTTCTGGCCATCATCTGCTGCTGCTGCCTTTGTCTTTATAATGAATTCATCACATCAAATGCTGATCCCGATCGCATGTCCTGTCGATTGCCTCAGAAAGAGAGCCAGACAGAACGAGAGAGAGAGAGAGTTTCCAACAATTGAATCCAACAACAAATGCACAAAATTCAAATGTCATTCAAATAACGGCTGTGAGGACAATGGACCGCCAGGACGAGGCACGGGTCCTAGGACCCGGAGTGGGAGTACACCGTACCATAACAGAAGGAAAAGGTGGATGAGAGGTCATTGGAGTGGGAGCAACGCCTGCATCTCATTTCGTCTTCGCTTTCGAATACGATTTGTATGCGGCGGCGTGGCAATATCCTGGGCACAGGATACATGTTCATATATTGTTATTATACTCCTCTTCCATCCGGTGCTGGGCTTCAGCTGATGGACGGCTAGAAAAACATCCAAAGGCGACAATGATGATGACGAGGACAAAGTTGGACTCTGGCAATGTCAATCGCACTGGCATGGCACTGGGTGAGGAGAGGCCCAGCGGTCTCGACTTCCTTTCTGCCGCCAAACCGCACAACAGATGAGGGACTGTGAAGACCTGATCCTGATTCTGATCCTGATCCCGATACGACCGATGGATGGTCGGTACGTTCAGGTTTCTTTCTGCCCCGATAAGCGTGACATTTTCATATTGTTGGCGATCTAAATCTGTATGCCATTCATGCCATTGATGGCCGATGGCGTCTTCGGCCTTCGTCTGAGGCCAATCACACGCTGAAGGGATTAGCAGAAGTGAAGTTTTTTATCTGGGCTAATTGGAGCGTTCTCTTCCGAGATAGATAGTCCTAAGCGGACAGCCATGAAATGAGAGTCCATTCAGGCGATGGGATAGCTTTGATTATGCCTTCCTCAGTAAGTACTTTCTTTATGTCCGACGCAATTGGCGTTAAATCTGAGCTGACATTTAGCCAAGGTCTCAAATTGAGCTGGAAACTTTCTTCGATCGCGAGTGTGATTCTTATAAATTTTTGGCAGCTGTTGAAGGAGTGAAGGACCCCCCTGGAGCATCTCGAATGGAAGCAGGAGTCTTTTTCCCATTGATTTTGGAGCACAACAAATTTTCATAGCTTGAAAAATTACCCAAAAACTACCAGAAATTAGGGCATAACTCCATAACTCTGTAAAAGAGGGGGGCCCACCGAGAGTCTAGAGCCAGGGGCAGATGTCAAAGATCTGCTAAAGATCACACTAAACATCGTCGCCAAAGAAGGAGCTGCTCGACTCAACTCATTTGAATGAGAAGGAATTCCATTTCCCGGGAAAAACAAACACACACTCCCAAATCCCAAAGGAGCAGACATAAGAAAATCATTTGTGAGACACCCTTAAAGCCATCGAACACTCGGGGGCTGAGGGAAGAGGTCCACAAGGGTCGCCTTTTGGAATGTAAATGTCGCGTGTTCGGAGACGCGACGTTGGCGCGTAAGATTTGTGTGTTTCCGGGGTCGCAATGCCAGTCGGGGTCGGGGTTCGCCTATAATAGGCTCATTTCCTTGCCTGCTCCTTGGCTCCTTGCGCCTTGCTCCCTGCTTCTTTAGGATCGTAATAGCGTAAACATTTAACGGGAGCGTGCGCTGCGCACGCGCAACATTGCCTCACGCGCTCGATCGACCCTCGACCCTCGACCCTCGATCCTAACCTCTGACTGATCCCCGATCTTTGGTTCGCTTGTGAGCTATTGTTTGATTTCCTTGAGGATTTTCGCGTCTTATGATTGATTCAGTGTTTTGTATTTATTGTTATTCCCATGATTTCTCCATGTTACACGATCACAATCTTGTGGCATTCTCTCTCTGTGGCAGCATGATTAATCTTTGATGCTTCTTTGTGGGTGCAATAGCATTGGGGATTTCGGGAGAGGGGTTCCAGTAGTTTGTTTGACAAATATTGAAGCGATCCATGATTTGACATACAAAATGTAAGGTCAGAGATGGTTTTTTTTAGTGGTTGAATGGAAAGCGGGGAAAAGCTGAACTAATGGGAATGAAAAGAAAGCGGGAAATCGAAGAGATTTATTGATATTCAATGGCAAAAGAGTTTTGGAGTAGTTTAAGAATATATTTTAAATAGAGAATTTATATATTTTGATAAAGGTTACTAAATTATGGTTGGAAATATGTACATATATGTATATGCAGAGCTGAACCAACCATTAAGGGAGACATTGCAAATGTTTAGAATATCTCGAGTGACTATTTATTAAATTATGTCTCGATTTAAATATGATCTACATCCCTTTTAGGTCCCTTGAAGTCAATCCTTCACATGTGATCTTGCGTTCTATCCTTCCCTTAAACCTTTTCCCATTGGGCTATTCCCAACAGCAGCATCCTAAACTCCTGCAGCAGCCGCAACATGATGCATGTGGCATATTTAACACCTCCAATTCATAATGAATGAGTTAAGAGCATCAACAAACTAAGCAAGAACATATCGATCGCCAGCTACTGCGCTTGCGTCCCATGTGAACGAGAGAAGTGCTTGTTCGGATACGCCAGGGATACGCCCGCATGGGGCATGGGGCATTGGGCATGGGGCAGGACATGTGTTAATCAAGCAGCAACCTCAGCAGCATTGTGCATCGTATAACTCTCTGCTGCTCTGCCCTGCAGATGGACTAATTTTTGTGTAACAACGGGGAGTGGAGTGGAGTCGAGTGCAGAGAACAGCTGCCAGAAGGACTAAAAATAGTTGAGAGGCAAGGTGCAGGCAAGGCTCTACTCCGTTTCGATGGGTAGAAAAGGCCTAGGGAGAGGGGGTACTGACACAATTTATGTGACAGAATTCTCATGTTTGCGCTTAATTTTCATTTAATTTTTATGGGCGCCAAAAACTGTCAGACAGGCAACGGCTGCTGCTGCTTCTGCTTTTTGGATGCTGTGATACCCGGCCAATTAAGGCCATTTATCTTGGAAGGATTTCAGAGGTACGAGTGACAAAGAAGGTAACATGAGCTAAAAAACCAACAGAAGACACAAACTGTGACAAAGAGAGAAAAGCGCAATTGTTGCAGAACTACAATTGAATGCAATCCGGAAGTGTACTGCGTGGACAAGGATCGATGGGAAGGCCATCGCCCAAGCGGTTTTGACGATCGACTCACTCAAACAGGAGAAAAACTGAGAGAGGAGAGATGTGCTCACTGAGAGACTCACTCGCGCTCTCTCTCTCTGAGAGAAGTCTACCCCTAAGAACTGAGTGGATCTCTGGAATCTCTATCCATCCATAGGGGTTGTCCCTAAGTAAGGTCAAACTTGACCTCTAAGACGACCTCAATGTCGGGTGGGTGAAAGATTCGAGCGAGCGCGCGCGCTCTCTGGTTGCTCTTTTTGTTTGTCCGCTTCCTTCAGCAGGGTCATTGTCTGACCTTTTCTGCTCGCCGTTCTCTTTCTCTTTTGGCACCCGCTTGCCATTGTCTTTGGGCCTCTGGCATCGTTGACAAAGGCAAGGGGCATTGCAATAAATGTGATAAAGATTGTTTTTTGTCCCTGTCCGAGCAATTGCTTGGAGACCGTGCCATAAATTGCCCGTGGTCCCAGACCAGTGATCGCTGACCGTTGATCGCTGGGTTGCGTCTACGCTGAATGATGCCTTAATTGTTGCACGGCAGCTGAAACTGACCGATTCCTTTGAACTATCCAGCATTTGTGGGTGTTTAACGTATGTTTTGCTGGGTTTAAATGGTTCGCTTTTGATTGTGCGATGCATATATGGACGTCGCACATATGTAATCCCTTTATTTATTGCTATAGAAGGAAAGTAGAATGAGGAATTTGCACCCAGTACTCTAGATAAGTCATATTAAAATATTTTGCAGAGTATAGCTAAATTTGAATTTAACGGTTTCAAAATTGAAGCGTATTATGTAAGATTGCCGTTTTCCACCACTTCGAAATCGCTTGTGGCGCTATCTGTTGATAATTACATGAACTAATATATAAAAAGGGCTGGCCGAACAGCTGTTCGTCTGACGAAAGATTTCAAAGAACGGTTGGAATCTGAAACTACAAGTACACGGGGCTCCAAAAAAGCCCCAATTCGATCCAATTTTTGTGTACCGTAAATTATCGTATAGAGGCTACGCTTCTGTGTTACCTCTGAAATCCTTCCAGCAGTAGCAGCAGACGTTGGCAGTTTTTGGCACCCATACAAATAAATTTTTTTTTTTTTATAATTTTAATATTTGTGTTCGAAAACATTGGTAGGTAGATTGAAGGAAAAAATTCGTTGTAGATAATCTTTGATTTCTTCTTTGGTTCCTCAGTGGGTGTTAAATTCGGTTTCCGTTAAATATTAAGTTCTGCTGCCTGCCAGCCATCTGCCTAGATGAAGGCCAATTCGGGAATCTCTCTGTTTTCCTTCATTTCGAGAAACATTTTGGTGGCCCGTTCAAAATCCCATTCGGCCGACTCCACGATTCTTGTGCACCAGGGAGATGTTAGGCCGGTAAGCTGCTGGAACAAAATGAGCTTGTGGCTCTTGGCATCAAGTGAGTCCTCGGAGGCTGGCGCCATTAGACGATCCTTTGGCAGTGGGCAGACCTTGAACGCACCTTCTAACTGTTTCCTCGAGGGATTCATGATGCTCAGGTGGTCATTAGAGATCTTCCATCGGCAAGCCTTCTTGCCAAAGCCCTGGAAATGATAGATGGTGAATGAATCAATTCAAAATAGTATCTCCAATGGTGTCCTACCAGTCCCTGCTTATCAACCTTGAGTACGAAGTTCCTGGTAAAGGCCAAATAGAGCTCCGCCTGGTTATGGGTGGTCGGAGAGTCATCGCGCATCAGACCCGTGACATGAATAACTGCCGACTGGCCATTGTAATGCATCACATCCGTCTGGACGGAGAGAAAGTCGTGGACGATACTCGGCAGCTCCATGAGCACGCCAATGATCTCCATCAATCCCACATGGAATTCGTTTGTGGCTTTGGTATAGTCCGACCACTTTTTGATGTCTCGCGAATGCTTGGTGTACTTTGAGATGCGCTTAAAGAGCTGGGCGTTGAATGATTGCGAGCGCCCCATCACATAGTTGCAGGTCATCGTGAATATGGAGTCTTCCGTGTAATATTTCATCAGGCGGTTGGCCCGCATGTCTGCCTGCTCGAACTCGCGCAGATAGTTGCTGAGAAATACGTCGCCCACCAGCTCGTAGGCCCCAATGTCGCAAAGGAAGTTCTTCTGCGGCGCCTGGCCCGGCTTGCTGCTCAGATCCACCCCATCCAGCGTCGTAAGTTGGGGGAAGATTTTCTTCACTGCCTGGATATAATCATTGGGCAGGCCGTACTTTCGGCACAGCGGATTGCCATGGAGTCGAAGCGACTTTAGCGGCAGCTCACCTAACGCCTTGATGTCCTCCAAATCGTTTATCCAATTGTGGCCCAAATCCAGGGCCCTCAGGCTCCCCATTCGGGACAGGACGCGCGCGGCGTCTATCCTGAAAATATTATTGTTGCACAGACGGATCTCTGAGCAGTTTGACATGAATTGACGCGAGATAATTGTCAGAATATTGTTCAGAATCCTCGTCGAGCCCATGTGGACCCAAAGGCCCTTGAGGCCCTCGTTTGCCTGGAAGTCTGACATTTTGAGCAGCTGATTCTGGGCCACATAGCACTTCTGTATGCATTTGGTAATCCTCTCCTGGGGATCCACATGATGGAGCTTGAAGCGGCTGACATTCATGCGCAGATAGAACGGAATAGTACGAGGACCCATGCACACATCTGGATCTTCTACGTTTGTTACCGTTACGGGAATTGGTATCTCCAGATTACAACTGTGCACCAAATACGCAATCTGTTCGAAGCAGTTGCGCACTAGAAAAATGTGTTCCTTTCCGTCAAACTAATAAAGGATTGAGATATCAAAACACATGAGGAAAATCCTTAGATGAGACCTCACCTTGTAGTAGCAGGGATAGATCTCGCTCAGAAATTGGTTCGCCGTAAGAAAGAATAATCTAAAGAGACATGTTTCAGTTAGCGCGTGCATGGGATCAGGTACCTAAAGGTCACAGATAAGTGGTAAAAGTGCTGACTTGGGGTTGGGATTACAAACCAGAAAGGCATGCCAATCTTCGCTATGCTCAAAATCAGCCAGCTTCGATTTGTTTGTCCAGTCAATGCGTATGCCATCCGACTCCAAATCAATATCATAATTCAGGGGCGTATAGGTTTTGTGGAGCTTGTCGTAGGGAATGCCATCCACCATACTGAAGTTTCCCTGCAGCGCCTTGATGTTGTTGGGATATTTGGGCCCCTTGGTGATGGGATTGTTGGCCAGCTTCAGTTCCTTTGCACGAACACGCTTTAATTCACGGCACAGACGAACCGAAGAACCAATCTGAAAATGAATTCTTTCTCGATTTGATGCCTTACTTTACACCCCACACATACCTTGTTTTCACTGAGATCCAGCAGTCCATATTCGATATCGCCAAAGAGTTTCAGAGGATCCACGCTCTTCATGTGATTGTTCGCGAAAATGAACCCATTCACCGCGCTAAAGTGCTCATCGTTATGATAGATGCTGTTGCAGACATGCTTTAAGGTGGCCACATTTGCCAGACTAACCACAATGTTCTTGAAACAGGGATTCGCCCCGAAGTTGCTCAGATTCAAAACGCCACGCACGCCGCTATGCACTTCCAGACGCTCCATTAAGCGCGAAACCTCCTGAGAAATTAGCAGAGGAGGCGAGATCTGCTTGCTTCTATTGGCGGCCACACCAAACTGCACGCTTATATCTACAGTGGCGCCGGAGGAAAGCCTTAAGCAGAGCTTCTGGGCAAACAGCTTATCGATCGCCGGTTTGCAGGCACGCGCCACAAATTTGTCGGCGCGAGGACCACACTGAAAAAGGAAAAGTTTACAGTGGAAGGATAGCAAAAGTTTTTCATGGAAAGCCAACCTCATAGGCCACCGGATAGAACTCCTCGCCGTCAATCACATCAAAGATGGCTTCGAGTATCACTTGTTTTGGATTCTCCAAATACTCGAGTTGTCCCAGATGATGTATGGAAAACTCATTCCAGCTCAAGCCCGGCACCCGATCACCATAAGTTGAGCAGTTTCTAAATATCCTGGGGTCGGGATAATCCACCTGGATCGGCAGGGATCCATCCGAAAAGTTTAACACGTATCTTTGGCCTTTCGACATGAATTAATTATAATGTTTTAGTTAAATTCTTCAATATCTTACTCCGGGGGTCCATCTTTTTGCGTTGAAACTGGGGCAGTGCTCAAAATCGGCACTTTGGAAAAGTCCACCACTAGGACCCTATGCACCAAATACAAAAACTTTGTGACAAAATCTGAGTTATGCCCAAAACTCAATAACTCAACCTAGGCGTTAATAATATATAAATTATTATTATGTGGAACGTTAGTTTGTCTAGCAAGTAAAGAGAAAGGATGGAACTACAAGAAGAACTTTTATTATTGTTCGAAATATTTTCAACACTTAAGCTCAATTTGTTGCCCTTTTTAAGTCAAGGGGTCTTAGGTGGGTTAAGATCGATTTTTCATCGGTATATTTTTAAAATGAGACTGTATTTTTCGGTATATTTCTGAGGGTCGGACGGTATATTTTATCCATAAATCCACTGCTAGGTTTTTTCAAAACAAAACAAAAGATGAGCCAATATAGCCACGTTAAGTATACAACATCACCGACACCATCCGTGGTGTCCGGCTACTCGAGTGCTTCGCGGCTCCACTCGCACCTACCGCCCCCGGCGAACCATCGGAAGGATTGCCTGTCAGCGACCACAAAGAGCTACAAATATCTGCGACGTCTGCTCAAATTCAATCAAATGGACTTCGAATTTGCCCTGTGGCAAATGATCTATCTTCTAATAGCACCGCAGAAGGTGTATAGAAACTTTAACTACAGAAAACAAACCAAATCACAATTCGCCCGCGACGATCCGGCATTTCTGGTGCTCTTGATTGTCTGTCTATGTGGTAGGTCTCGTCCCACCCACTCGTCGTACCCCATAATGAAAGTTTCTGATACTAATTTCTCTACTCTACTCTGCAGTGACCTCCCTGGGATTTGCCTATGTCTTGGGGTTGAGCCTCTTGCAAAGCATCGGCTTTATCTTCTATGTGATTTTTGTTGACTGTCTTCTTGCTGGAGTTATTATTGCATCATTCTTCTGGGCGATTACAAATCGCTACTTGCGCACCAACAGCCTGGAGCCGGACATTGAGTGGGGCTATGCCTTCGATGTGCACTTGAATGCCTTCTTTCCGCCCCTTATGTTGCTTCACTGCATCCAGCTTTTCTTCTACAACTGGCTTATAAGTCATACGTGGTTCATATCGCGGTTTCTGGGCAACACTTTCTGGCTTTTCGGCATGAGCTACTATGTATATATCACCTTCCTGGGCTACAACTGTGAGTAATTGGGATTGGACATTGGAATTCAGATATTAATTTTTGTTTCTCTTGCAGGCATTCCCCATCTGAAGAACACCCGTCTCATACTCATTGCTCTGCCCATTATTTTCCTATTGTATCTGGTCGTTACAATCATTGGCTGGAATGCCACGATATCCTTTGTCAACTTCTACAAGTATCGCGTTTATTAAACGACCGACGTGCATTGTAAATTATTCTGCTTTTAGCTGCTAAGCACTTCGCCCTCCCCTCTACGATTATGACTAATAAACTAAACGATTTAGCATTATACAAAGCTATAGGGCTCATCTTGTACAAGTTCTCAAAAGTTCTTTAATCATACAACATGTTTTGGCTTTATTAATCTACGAATGGATAACAAATGCATTCTTTAAGCAAGCTGTTTGGGCTTCACAAAGGTGCGTTTCCGCTTATTGCGTTTGCGCTGCAGCTCCAGGCTGTGCAGTTCCGTGTGGACCTCGGCGAAGACCTCCTTCTGCTCTTCCTCGGGTATGGTGGAGCGATATTGCTTCATCAGATCGTACTTCTCCCAAGGCTTTTGCACCTTCTCCGCCGATTTGCGGTGCTTGTCCTTAATATACTGATCAATATTCGCCACACCGCGTAGATTTTGGCGCTCCCAACGCTCCAACCAGGGCCGCGGACGGAGTACAACTTTGATATCATTTACCGGCACTGGAGCGCCCTCTTCTAGATGTTCGGCTTCCATGTTCTCATCAAACGTGCTGAACTCCGGCAGAGCGTCACGGAGGTAAAACAGGTTGTCATCCAGCCGCTTTTCGAGACGTAGCACTTCTACCTTTTGAATGGTGGGATCGTATAGTTCGTAGACCACCTCCATGCCCTGGTGATCAATCACGTTCCGTAGTACGAAGCGAGCGCGGAGACCACAACGGTCACGATTTATGCAAATCCCGACAAAGCGACTTGTCTTGCCCGCAGCATGGGGATCGGAGCTGGTCACCGCCATTATAGAGCCCACATAAAACTCGGGCAGATCGATTTGACGCCGCCGGTCCAGCATATCTAAACGTTCCAGCTTCTCACGGATCGGATTGCGCCACTCTACTTTGGGGTCGGGCAGGAATTCGGGATAAATGAACCGATAGTTCGAGGGTACAATGGGTTTTCGCACTGGCGTGGGTGTGGGTGTAGGTGGCTGAGCTGCAGCGGGAGGAGTCGCGCTAGTTTTCTCTTCTCCTGGCGGTTCGGCGCCTGCCGATGAGACAGCGGCGGCGGCATGTTGCGTGGCTTTCGTGGAAAATGTGACTGAAAAAAGGTATTCAATGTACGTTTTGCGATGGGAAACTAACAAGTACGTACCGATTCGATTGAAGGCCGACTGCTGTGCCCATACTTTGCTCATAGCCCTGGCGCTGTTCATTTTAATAATTTTACTTCGAAATAAATGTTTAGATAATCGTGATGCAGTGTGGACGTTTCACAACCAGTGTGACCTGCTACATTTTGCATTTGTTCGATAACCTACAAATTTCTCAGCTGATTTTAGAACGATAGAAAAATTTAAAATTTCTTAAAATGGACGACTATTTACATTATTTGTCCACATTGTTCTTACTTTATTTGGTGCGCTCGCTCCTCCATAGATGGTACGTTTATATCCCAGTAATAAAAAGAGAGCAAATCCCACATATAGAGAGAAAAGCACGGGCATTCGATATTATCGACTGGATGGTATACTGTATGGTTAGTGGTAGAGCTGCGCGCCTGAGTTTGAATGTGAAAGAATGACAAGGATATAAACGCAATCTATTGAAATAAATAATGGAGGGAAGCACTAATCAAGATGTACAGAAATATTCAAATTTAAAATGAAGACGATCATATCAATTTAAATAAGGAATATTTGTATTGTATTTATTGTATTTATTTAATATTGCATATTCGTATATTATAATTTAAACTATATAGACTGTCGTGTAAAAATATTTAACAAAAAGCAACTTCCACTTGTTTGTACTCAAAAATAAAAGCGTAACACACACAAATATTAAGTTAAATGTTAGATTAAAAAATATTTAGTTAAAGAAAAAAGTCATGTCAATGAAAAAATGCTTCAAGCGATTTCATCCTTAATCTGCAAAGAGAAAAAAAAACCAACAAAAATTAAAGATTCTATGAAAATCGGACACGAGGCACGTACGTCCAAATGCTGTCCAGGCATATTGTTGTTATTCGACGCCTTTCTTTCGTGTATCTCCAGTTTATAACTTTCGTCAAAGCTTTTTTCCTTCTTCTTGAGGAACCCTTGATTATTTTTCTCGTTACGACGTTCGCAATTGTGAATATTACGAAAGTGTTGTTGTAGTGCGTAGTTATCTCTAAATTTTTTGTCGCATTGCGGGCAATCGGAATGGTGATCACCAGTGTGGATACGATTGTGCTTAAGCAGGGTATACTTGCGCGGAAAAGTCTTGTCGCAAGCCAAGCACTCGTAAGGACGGTCGCCAGTGTGAATACGAGTGTGCTCAGCTAGGTGTATCTTGCGAATAAATTTCTTCTCGCAAACCAAGCACTCGAAAGGACGGTCGCCAGTGTGGATAGTAGTGTGCTCATCTAGCTGAGCCTTGCGCGAATATTTCTTCTCGCAATACGTGCATTCAAAAGGACGCTCTCCAGTGTGAACACGCATGTGCCTAGTCAGGGAATGTTTATAGGTAAATTTCTTACCGCACTGCTGGCATGTATTTTCCAGTTTTCTGGTTGGGGATAAAATACCCGTTAAGACGAAAATCCATAATGGAAAAAGATAGACTTACATTGGCAAGGATTGGGTCATGCAGCTCTTCTTTGTGGGGCTTGATATAGCAGGGTCGGGGTCGGTGAGCTTCATCCTGGTGTGAGTAAAAAAGTATTTAATGTCTATTAGATCATTCGTTATGATTGAAAACCTACTTCTTTTTCATTGTTGGACTCTTTGAGCGACTATTAGCGTCATGGCAGGAAAACATTTCTAAAACACTCTTCTTCGAGTCGGAGTCGACCTGTTTTCTGGTTGGGGTTAAAATACACGTTAAGACGAAAATCCATAATGGAAAAAGATAGACTTACATTGGCAAGGATTGGGTCATGCAGCTCTTCTTTGTGGCGCTTGATATAGCAAGGTCGGGGTCGGTGAGCTTCATCCTGGTGTGAGTAAAAAAGTATTTAATGTCTATTAAATCATTCGTTATGATTGAAAACCTACTTCTTTATCATTGTTGGACTCTTTGAGCGACTATTAGCGTCATGGCAGGAAAACATTTCTAAAACACTCTTCTTCGAGTCGGAGTCGACCTGTTTCTTAACCCTAGGGAGTGTGACTCCTCGGCTACGCTCTAGTTGCCCTTGCTCACCAGTGTGCTCTTTACTGTGGATCTGCAGATAAAGGATGTCGATGAATTCCGCATTGCATTGTTGGCATTTAAACAGGCCATTGTCACTTTGCTTGACACGGTGCTTCATCACCTCATGGATGTTCGGCAATGAGCGCGGGCAACGCGTGCAATCTAAGGCTGTCATTGGAATGTAGTTCTTGGTATGTCTCAACAGACTACGATGCCTATGCTCATTAGTGTGCTCTTTACTGTGGATCTGCAGATAAAGGATGTCGATGAATTCCGCATTGCATTCTTGGCATTTAAACAGGCCAACGCCGCTGTGCGTGACACGGTGCTTCATCACCTCACGGATGTTAGGGAATGAACGCGGGCAACGCGTGCACTGTAAGGCTGTCATTGTAATGTCGTTCTTGGTATGTCTGAACAGACTACGATGCCTATGCTCATTAGTGTGCTCTTTACTGTGGATCTGCAGATAAAGGATGTCGATGAATACTGCATTGCATTCTTGGCACTTAAACAGGCCATTGTCGCTGTGCTTGACACGCGGCTCCCTCAGCTCATTCATGTTCGATAATGATCGCGGGCCCTCAAAGGCTGCCAGTGGAATGTTCTCTTGTTGATGTCTCCCTAGACTACGTTCATTTGCATAAAAGCGTGAGCAGTGGGGACACTTATGGCACATCTTATCAATGTGAAATTCGAGCTTGTCCTGTGAGTCAAAACATTTATAGCATTGCGGACATGGAAGTTCTGCGGTACTACGAATTTTTCTGGGAGAAATGCTTTCCAGACGATCATTGTTGAGGTCTACTAGGGTCCTATTTTTCTGCGACGGACTTTGATACGTGTTCTTACTTCTAAGAGGCTTCCTTTTGCTGCTTTAAGGGGAAAATTAACAATGATTTGGTTTTAAAAGCCAAGTACTTACATTTCCGCCATCTGATTGTTATTGTGACTGGTGGTATGTCTTTTCGGGTGGTTCTCAGCTATAAATCCTTTGCCACAAACATCACAAAGAAAACGCATCGTGCCACAGCGACGCCTGGGGGATAATATCTATTATAATTTATAAACTCTGCTCAGTAAAATTTACCTTGCCGCTCCACTTGAACTCATACGGTGTGACCAACTTTTCCCTGTCATCGCTTTCTTGGTTCTCGGTAGAGGTGGAAAAACATCGATGATACACCATCGATGCATCGATATTTAATAATTTTTTTAAACATCGATTGTTTGTGGGTTGGTTGGGTTCGTTGGAAATCTAGCTTTATATAAATTAATTATAATAATATTTATGGGAGTGGCGTGGCGGCAATAGGAACAAACTTCCAGTCGTTTTAGAGTAGTCAAAAATAGGGGCATAACAAAAGAATTATTCAGTAATGTAAGCAGTCCTTATATGTTTAAACAAATGTCATGTCAACAAAACATTGCTTCAAGCGATTTCATCCTTAATCTGCAAAGAGAAAAAAAAACCAACAAAAATTAAAGATTCTATGAAAATCGGACACGAGACACGTACGTCCAAACGCTGTTCAGGCATATTGTTGTTATTCGACGCCTTTCCTTCGTGTATCTCCAGTTTATAGCTATCGTCAAAGCTTTTTTCCTTCTTCTTGGGGCAATCGGAAGGGTGACCGCCAGTGTGGATACGATTGTGCTTAAGCAGGGTATACTTGCGTGGAAAAGTCTTGCCGCAAGTCAAGCACTCGTAAGGACGGTCGCCAGTGTGAATACGAGTGTGCTCAGCTAGGTGTATCTTGCGAATAAATTTCTTCTCGCAAACCAAGCACTCGAAAGGACGGTCGCCAGTGTGGGTAGCAGTGTGCTCATCTAGCTGAGCCTTGCGCGAATATTTCTTCTCGCAATACGTGCATTCAAAAGGACGCTCGCCAGTGTGAACACGCATGTGCCTAGTCAGGGCTTGTTTATAGGTAAATTTCTTACCGCACTGCTGGCATGTATTTTCCAGTTTTCTGGTTGGGGATAAAATACCCGTTAAGACGAAAATCCATAATGGAAAAAGATAGACTTACATTGGCAAGGATTGGGTCATCCAGCTCTTCTTTGTGGGGCTTGATATAGCAGGGTCGGGGTCGGTGAGCTTCAGCCTGGTGTGAATAAAAAAGTATTTAATGTCTATTAGATCATTCGTTATGATTGAAAACCTACTTCTTTAGCATTGTTGGATTTTTTGAGCGACCATTAGCGTCATGGCAGGAAAACATTTCTAAAACACTCTTCTTCGAGTCGGAGTCGACCTGTTTCTTAGCCCTAGGGAGTGTGGCTCCTCGGCTACGCTCCAGTTGCCCTTGTTCACCAGCATGCTCTTTACTGTGGATCTGCAGATAAAGGATGTCGATGAATACTGCATGGCATTCTTGGCACTTAAACAGGCCATTGTCGCTGTGCTTGACACGCGGCTCCCTCAGCTCATTCATGTTCGAGAATGATCGCGGGCCCTCAAAGGCTGCCAGTGGAATGTGCTCTTGTTGATGTCTCCTTAGACTACGTTCATTTGCATAAAAGCGTGAGCAGTGGGGACACTTATGGCACGTCTTATTAATGTGATATTCGAGCTTAAACTGTGAGTCAAAACATTTATAGCATTGCGGACATGGAAGTTCTGCGGTACTACGAATTTTTCTGGAAGAAATGCTTTCCAGACGATCATTGTTGTGGTCTTCTAGGGTCTTCTTTTTCTGCGACGGACTACGATACGTGCTCTTTTTTCCAAGAGGCTTCATTTTGCTTCTTTAAGGAGAAAATTAACAATGGTTTGGTTTAAAATGCCAATTACTTACATTTCCGCCGTCTGATTGTTCTTGTGACTGGTGGTATGTCTTTTCAGGTGGTACTTAGTTCTAAATCCTTTGCCACAAACATCACAAATGAACGGAAACTTGCCAAAGTGACGCCTGGGGGACAATTTTAATTACAATTTATAAACACTGCTCAGTAGTACTTACATTTCATGCCATCTTAAATTTTGGCTGCGCGAGACTACCTTGCCGCACCACTTGCACTCATACAGTTTGACCAACTTCGCCCTGTCATCAGTTTCTTGGTTCTCGGTATCCGTTGATATACTCATACGAATTTCCATCGTCTCCAAGGAATCCTCTTTTTCTAATGGATGGTTATTTTTCTCTGACTCCTGCCTCTTATTCTCTTTGTTCGATTGTATATTTTTTCTTATGTGAACCTCATTTTCTCTCAAAGCGTGCTCTAATTTCAGATTGTTAAGTTTCGATTCTGCCACCTGAGCTAGCTCGGGCACATGCTCTATTTTGTGAATATCAGGTGTATCCATTGAAACACTCATCTTCAGGCCAGCCTGTTCATCCACGTAGTCCCAACGAGGGTTCCTTACTGTGTAAGTGCCTTCCTCAATGTCAATGTCAAAATTGGCAATGTCTTCCTGCAGACTAATACACATGTGAGCCTCGTCGTAAGCGTTGTGCTCCACCACCTCCGTCTTCACGGGCAGCAGAACAATCTCGTGCTCTGCCTTGATCCCATGGCTTTCATTTGCACGAATGAGATTCTCCTCTTTATCGCTGATATTAATTGTGTACGTTTCATTATTTTCCGAAACGCTTGATAAAACTGTATGAAAACGTTTCTGCTGCGTTTTCTTTAGAAAACGTTGATAATTTTCAGATCCTTGGTCCAATTTTAGCTTATAACGATATGCACTCTGGACCCCATTAATGCAGGAGTGGCATATAAGCTGCGGCATAGAGTCCCCGCGCTCCACAGAATTCTCAGGTGAGAACTGGCTTATGACGTAGGCAGGGCTATTTTCAGGCAGCTCCCAGAGATTGCAGACTTCAGCGAATATATCTACCAGTAGAACGGAATCATCCAGGCACACCCGGCACACCTTCGCCATTCTTTGCGCTGGTTTTTTTTTTTTTGTAAATTTCGGCAGCAAAGCTGCGACTATGCAAATTTTAATTTCCGATTATAGGCCAGATGATCAGCTGTAAACAAAAAGTGTTAAAGTGTGCGTGTTGGGCGCATTGAGATGCCAAAAGGGGCTTTAAAGGGTTAAAGTTTGTTTGTTTTGGCTATTTTAATTAAACAAAAGACAGCGACTAAATCATGTTAATTTTGTGTGACAAAAGCACAAACTAACAAATATTTTTGTGGATGGTTTTTGTACGGTCTTAAATATACGCGCACTTTTCCAACCAACACCAAACAGGTTGGCAGCACCACAGCAGTCAGCTGATTGGGTTCGTTGGAAATCTAGCTTTATATTAATTAATTATAATAATAGTTATGCGAGTGGCGTGGCCGCAATCAAAGCGAGCGATACAGTGATCAATGTCACATTATTTTGCTGCTCTCAATAAATTTTCATGTAACGTGATCTACACCCAGTGGAAGCAGACAATCAGTAACCACAACTCGGCGAAAACTTGGAAGACGTTTAAGCGCGACCACAAAACGACCAGCAAGCGCCAGAGTAACCAAATGCTGAACCAACTTCCTCTTTATGCCAGCGGCGAGATTGTGAGGGGATTTGGCCGAGGCTCCAAAGAGCTCGGCATTCCAACAGGTTCGTGTGAATTGTACCATGACGGCGAAGGTCGTTTCCAATAGATAACCAAACCACTCATCTATTTTATTTATAGCCAACTTTCCGCTGGAGGTGGTAAAGTCTTTACCCGAATCCCTGCTCACAGGCGTCTACTACGGGTGGGCGAATGTGGACAGCGGACCCGTGCACAAAATGGTTCTCAGCGTCGGCTGGAATCCATTCTACAACAACACAGAAAAGAGCGTGGAGACGCATATGCTGCATGAATTCAACTGCGATCTATATGGCCAGTTACTTAAGATCTGCATAGTTGGCTATCTGCGACCTGAAAAAAGCTTTGACTCCCTGGAGGCACTTATAACTGCCATTAAGGCGGACATTGAGCATGCCAAAGCGCACCTGGAATCGCCAGAAAATAAGAAGCTACAAGAGGCTACTTTCTTTGCCAAAAATCCTAACGGATCTGAATGTAAATAGTTATTCCAGAATGTATCCTATCATTTAATTAGCACTATGTACATAAGAGAGTTCGAATATCGCTTCAAGGTACTTAAGTTGGGTGTTGAATTGAAATTAATCATGACAAGAAAATATATACATATGTATGTACATATGCTACATTCTATTTCATAATTGTCTAAATCTAAATGATAAACCTTATCCCAAATTATAATCTATAATATAAAACTGCTGACTCATGAGATTTAAATTCGCCATTAGCTCAATTATTCTTGGTACAACTTTAATTTTAATAATTTATTAATTAATTTATTAAATCATTTGCTTTCTTATAAAATATCGGGTAGTCTTATCGATAAGAGTACATTTCTTTCAGGCTCCTTTAATATCTGAATTATCAACTGCAGTCAGTTTGCACTCTGCTCATCTTGAACTTCTACTCATTTAATTACCTTTCTTAATCCATTCTATTTACTTTTTTTGATTGAATTCAGTTTTAGCCGATCGAAAGGTTTTAAGTCTAGTATCGATAGTTAAAGCCCTATCGATATTGCGCTTGATCGGACCCCCACCCCCCGACACCCACAAATAAGGTGCGCGTGCGAAGCGTGCGAACAATTTTCGTGTATAAAACTGTTGCGTAAATCAACAGGTAAATCATTCGACGCTTTGGTCCAACTGCCCAACTAACTAGAATATCAATCTGCATTCGAACCCAGCGGCAGCAACAACATGTCGACGCCACCGGAGCAGCAACAACATGTGCGCGTGGAGGCAACGCAACAAGTGGAGGCTGCCTCGGCATTGACTGCGAATGCGACTGCAATGCCCACGTCCATTGGGGAGAGTAAGGAGCTAACCGGTTTGACGCACGAATGTGGAGTCTTTGGGGCGATTGCTTGCGGAGATTGGCCCACGCAGATAGACATTGCGCACGTGATTTGCCTGGGCCTGGTGGCGTTGCAGCATCGCGGCCAGGAGTCAGCTGGCATCGCCACCAGCGAGGGCAAGTCCTCTACGAACTTTAACGTTCACAAGGGCATGGGCATGATCAGCACCCTCTTCAACGACGATTCGATGAAGAAGCTGCGCGGCAACTTGGGCATTGGACACACCCGCTACTCCACGGCCGGCGGCTCTGGAGTGGTCAACTGCCAGCCCTTTGTGGTGCACACGGCTCACGGAGCCATGGCACTGGCTCACAACGGTGAGCTGGTCAACAACGAATCTCTGCGTCGCGAGGTGTTGGCACGAGGCGTGGGTCTCTCCACCCACAGCGACAGCGAGCTGATTGCTCAGTCTTTGTGCTGCGCCCCCGAGGATGTGTCCGAGCTGGATGGCCCCAATTGGCCGGCCAGGATCAGGCACTTCATGATGCTGGCTCCCCTCTCCTACTCCCTGGTCATCATGCTAAAGGACAAGATCTACGCGGTACGCGATACCTACGGCAATCGGCCTCTGTGCATTGGAAAGATTGTGCCTATTAATGCGGGCCACGGCAACAGCTCGGAGACCCCGGCCGACGGCTGGGTGGTGTCGAGCGAGAGTTGTGGCTTCCTCTCGATCGGAGCCCGCTATGTGCGCGAAGTGGAGCCCGGCGAGATCGTGGAGCTGACTCGCAGCGGCTATCGCACTGTGGACATTGTGGAGCGTCCGGACTTCAAGCGCATGGCATTCTGTATCTTCGAGTACGTCTACTTTGCCCGTGGCGACAGCATCTTCGAAGGTCAGATGGTATACTCAGTGCGCATGCAGTGCGGCCGGCAGCTGTGGCGCGAGGCTCCCGTTGAGGCGGATATTGTGAGCTCGGTGCCCGAGTCTGGCACAGCGGCATCTCATGGCTATGCCCGGGAATCTGGTCTGGAATTTGCCGAAGTGCTCTGCAGGAATCGCTATGTGGGTCGCACCTTTATCCAGCCCTCCACACGCCTTCGACAGTTGGGAGTGGCCAAGAAATTCGGTGCTCTGTCTGAGAATGTGGCCGGAAAGCGGCTTGTTCTTATCGACGACTCCATTGTGAGGGGCAACACCATTGGGCCGATTATCAAGCTGTTGCGCGACGCAGGGGCTCGCGAGGTACACATACGCATTGCCAGCCCCCCACTGCAATATCCCTGCTACATGGGTATCAACATACCCACGCGCGAGGAGCTGATCGCCAACAAGCTGAATGCCGATCAATTGGCCCGGCATGTGGGCGCCGACAGCTTGGCTTATCTCAGTGTCGCCGGTCTGGTGCAGGCTGTCCAGCTGAAGCAGCAGTCGGCCGATATTGGCGACGGAGATGGCAAGGGCAAAGGCAAGGCCATGGGGCATTGCACCGCCTGCCTCACCGGCGAGTATCCAGGCGGTCTGCCCGACGAACTGAGCTGGTGATCGCATGCAAAGGCGATGAAGGAAAATGTAGTTCAAAAATGTAGGTTCTGGAAACCAGTTTGTTTGCATCTCCCCCCCTGTTTGCTTGCTACTCTGAACCCCCACCCACCACACAAAAACATACAACAGTATCAAAGCCATTGACTGGCCAAGGAATTGCTGTCACAAACTTTTGCATTTAGAACCCATTCCGCTCTTAAATAATATTTTTGTAGAGACTAACTATTTAGGTCGTAAGTGAAAAGCGCTCTCTAAAGACATAAACTATACTCATAGTACAAAATGTAGCCTTCTATGTTGTCTATCTGTGCAAAATGCACTTTACTTTTGAATATCAATATACGTTTGTTAATTGCAAATGCCAATAAAAGACATGATCATAAAAACAACAAAACTGGATGTAAGAAATTGGTAGTACATATCAGATAACAGCATCGTATTCGAGGTGCAATGGCAATCCCATGGCAAGGTCTGTTCAATCAGCCGCCGCCATTGGGTCAATGGTTGTAATGCATCATTTCAGATGGAGATTGTTGAATACTTATGAATGTGCATCGTGTAAACGTTAATTGCTTTTCAGCCCTGTAATACAAAGCCAAACCAGATCTAAAGAACGATAACGATACAGGGACACAACCATCTATTGATGCACTTTAAACTTATTCTATTTAAACTACTTGTTCCTAGGATTCTAGCATATTCTCAAAGTCCTTAAGCTCCAGCTCCCTTTCAATAACCTGCGTGTACAAATTATCCAGGGTCTCTTGCATGCGCTGTTTTAGTGTGGCATTTTGGATGGATGCAATTTCCATTGATTTTTGCGTCTGCTGGGCCTTCAGCTCACTGAGCTGCCGCGTTAGCTGGTTGATCTTCTCGTGCACCTGCTGTTGTGTGTACTGTGGCTGCGGTTCATCCATAAACTCCATATTCTCAAACTCCTCTCGTTTCGTTAGCATTTGGCTGTCATAGAAGCCGCTTGGAGCTGCCAGGTTTGAGCTGGAGCCAGCCGCACTCAATTTGGGACTGCTCGGCTCTTGGCCAAACATGGCTTTGGTAAATTCGTTCTCCTCCATTTTCATGCCGCTGGTTCCGCCAGCACCACTGGTGCTGGCCCCAAAGAAGTCGGACATCCGTGAATCGTCTGCTGAAAGGCGGGAGGAATCCTCGAGCTCGCGTCGCTGCATTGTGTTGTTCCGCTGTTCGCCATCGTCTTCGTCATCTGTGGTGGACACCTCCTCGCCGAAGATGTCGTGGGCTGCCACGCCCATGTTGGGAGCACGATGTTGAGTGGCGAAATTGCTGGTATCATCATCATCCGATTCCACATTGATATCGCGCTGCATGCCATTATCATTAATTGCCTTTTCGCTGGCATTCATGGTGTTGTCGTCCTGCATTTCATCATCCGCGTCGTTGTATTGCTTCATATCCGACTGATCCAGATCGTCGGAGGGCTTGTCCTCCTCATTGATTATCTCGTAGTCGACACGAACCGCCTCGTTGTCGATGCGAAGCAAATGCTTGACCTCCTTCTCGATTTCGGGTGCCTCCACGTTCTTTTTTTTCAGTGTTTTGCGGAAGCGACGCTTGCGGGCGTTCTTGCAGGGCGGTGTTATGCCATGCGGCCACAAATACTTCTTGTCCACCTTGTTGGGATCCTTCTTCTTGTTCTTGTTCGGCGACTCCTTCTCGGGCTCCTCATCGGGCTCTTCTTTGCAGATCAGAATTTGGCAAATGTCCGCCGACTTATAGAAGCTCTTGTTGTCAATGGTCTTGTAGCTCTCTACAACCGTTGGCAGGTCCACGAGCTTCGTGTAGAGCAACTGGTCATCCAGCCGGACCTCACCGTATCGCAGGTCCTGATCCAATTGAATGGATAATCTATCCTTTATGTTCCCCGCCTGAATGGCTTCGTGGACAGTGTCGGCCATTTCCTTCGGTACACGCATTATAAAGTGGCTCTCCAGCTCAATGCCATCGTCGCGAGGCTTTCGCTCA
Source organism: Drosophila persimilis (assembly GCF_003286085.1). Lineage (NCBI taxonomy): Eukaryota > Metazoa > Arthropoda > Insecta > Diptera > Drosophilidae > Drosophila > Drosophila persimilis. The sequence continues at coordinate 28,304,887 of NW_020825288.1, read as the reverse complement.
TTCTCCTTGGCCTTGTCGCTCTTCTTTTCAAACATTTGCAAACGTTTAAATGTATTTATTTCCCGATTTTTCCAGAATTGCGGACAACTTCTTCTTCTTTGTTTATTTGACCGATTATTAGGGTTGCCAGCATTTTGCAATTTGAACCACAGGTTCTGGTTCCCTCAGCCCCGATAAACCTGATGACAACCCTGCTCTGCTCCAATTTCTTCTTCTCATCCCCCTTTTGCTATGACGGAAAACACGAATTAATGTGGATTTTTTATAGTTTATAACATAAAAACGCATTTGTAGTTAAATTTTTTGTGCTTGTGGTAGTCGGAAGCAAAACAGCGATACACGCAAAATGCTAGGCATAAATGTTTTAGCCGGTATCTCCATAGCGCTCTTACTTTTGAGCACCTGCTCGGCGCTGTACGAGGACCAGATTAAGAAATTCGACTGGTAAGTGACACAACACAACCACTCATTGACCATTGACCATCATCTGTGTAACGAGTCGTATGATCATCATCCACAACCAGGCGAAGCGTGCATGTGGGAGCCCTGAAGCAGTCTCGCGTCGATTTGAATCACTTTCAACCGCGTTTGCTCGTCAGCACTCATGAGGATGTCGTGGCCTTTTTATGCCCGAAAACCGGCTCCATTTTGTGGCGACAGGTGCTCGAACAGAAGCCGCGCGGCGACATTAAGCTGCTCCAAGTGAGCGGATTCTCGGTGGATAGCAGCGATACGGCGGCCGCACCAATTGGCACCAATCTGGGATTCGATATGCTCACAGTGCAGGGCCATGCGCCTGCTTTGGTGCGTGGCTGGAATACCAATATTGGAACTATTGAATGGGAATGGTCCATAATGCCTTTGAATTCCGAGAAAGCCCAGGATGCCCTCTGGTTCTATAGCAATTCTATTCTCTATCACATTGTTCCGGCTTGGCGAAGCCACCTCGAGGTCACCGCTTACTTTGCCAGCTCTGGCCACAGCACTGGCAGCACCAGCAAGATCATGGCCTCCTGGATCACTAGAGAAAGCTGTACCCTCAGCGGTACCTTCTACGTTTGTGTGGACAGCAAGCAGCTGATCAGCTTGGATTTGGTGTCGAAGAGCACGCAAGTGATAAGAACTGCACTGGAAAGTGAGCCCCAGGGAAAAATTGAGGCAGTGGAGGTAAGCCCAGGACCACAAATAGTAGAAGAAGTAGCAAAGAATTATCTTGTAATTTCATTTTCCCCAACAGGGCCTCAATGGCGTTGTAATTGTTGATGGCAAACTCGTGAGCGTTAATAAGGATCAGGCCGTGTGCGGTGCTCTCCAAGGCTCCAGCTATGCTGTGGGCAGCTTTAACTATCGCAAAATTGTGGTATCTGCGGATCTCACATCAGGAGTAGGTGTCTTGTTTAACTCAATGATCCATAATCGTTAATATTTAAATTCTTTCGTTTAGAATCTCAAAATCAATGCTGCGTACTTGGATAATTGCTCTCCCGTTTCTGAGCTGCAGCAGACTCTACAGTTCCCCGAGCACTTTGGACTACCTACGTTAAACAGCTTTGATTGCAAGCTGAAGCGCTCTGGCGATGGAAAGAGTTGTATGTTTGTGTTCAGCACCAGCTCGGAGTCCATTGTGGCCGTGCAGCAGGGAAAAGTGCGTTGGTCGCGCGAAGAGTCTCTGGCCAATGTAATTGATTCGCAGTTCATGGACCTACCCCTGGCCGACACAGAGGGCACTTTGGAGAGCGAAATGAAGGGCAAAGCCGGTAAGATACCATTGCTTAATGCTAGGAATTAGTTTATTTAATATTTACCCCTAAAAATTGCACCCCCAAAAGTGGATTCCACAAGTTTTGACAGTAAGATATGCCAAAAGTGTTTATTTCTAAATAATCTTTACGATATTTAATCTAAATTGATGACTTTTTTCTTATTTAGGAGACATTGCCAGTGCCTTTTTGCGTCGCATTAGCACGCAGGCAGTTCAAATCAGAAGCCTATTCCTTCATGTCATCGGTCTGGGGCCACCGCCTACGGACACACAGCGGGCGGGTTTGGTTCGCGACTCCTTTGGCCTCCACAAGATACTCGTGCTGCTCACACGCAGTGGAAAGATATTTGGCATCGACAACATCTCGGGCAAACATCACTGGCAGCTGTATCTACCGAAAGTAAATGCTTTCGACAATGCCGAGCAAATGCATTTAATTGTACAGCGCACCTCCAAACACTTTCCACTGCAGCCCCTGTGCGCCATTGTGGCCAAGAATTCTGTAAGACCGGCATGAAAATCTTTTAATAGGAACTCTTAATAATTATAAATCCTCATTTATTTACAGATCAATGGAAATGGTGTGCTGTATCGCTTCAATCCCATCACGGGACAGGCCACAGAGGGCGGACTACTGCACCTAGACTTTAAGATCAAACAGCTTTCATTGCTGGCCGAGACGGAAAAAGACTTTGTCAAGGGCATACTGATATTCGATGCCTCAAATCAGGTGCATGTGTATCCCCAGCATGCCACACCATTGGTAAATGAGTGAATATCTAATCCAAAAAGCGACCTTTGACCCTCTAAGAATATCGTTTGCAGGCCGATGGAATGTATCTCTATACCGCTGATGTGAAGAGCGCTCAACTCGAGGGATACTTTGTAAAATATGCGGGTGGAGTGAGTACTGAAACTTCAAACCGTAGAAAAACCCACTAATTGAATGGTTTTCCTCCACAGAAACTGTCGTGCACACACATTTGGAATGCCCGTTTGGGCGGACATCATTCCGAGCAGCAAATCATTGCTGTTGCCGGCAAGAATCCCATTGAGCATGTCCACTCCCAGGGCCGTGTGCTGGGCGATCGTTCTGTGCTTTACAAATATATCAATCCCAATTTAGTGGCCTTCGTTACCCAGGCCCCTGATGCCACACATAAATGTAAGCTGGGTCTGCAAGCCAAGTGCTTAGTAAAATCTATAATAATGTTAATCATTCCTTTAGCCGTGCTTAACTTGTATTTGGTGGATGTTGTGTCGGGCTCTGTGATATTCTCGATGACCCATCGCAAGGTGCGCGCACCATTGTCCATTGTGCACTCGGAAAATTGGCTCGCTTACTCTTACTTCAATGAGAAAGTGCGACGCACGGAGATTAGTGAGTTAAACAGGATATTTTAATGTACATTTTATACGACATTCCATTTTACAGCCACTATTGAACTGTACGAGGGTAAGGCGCAGGCAAACAGTAGCGTTTGGAGCTCTCTGACGGCGCCGCCAATGCCGCTCGTTGAGCGTCAGTCCTATATCATACCCGCAATAGTTGAAGCGCTCCGCGAGACGATCACAGAGCGTGGAATTACCAATAAGCATGTGCTAATTGGCACTGCCAGTGGTTCCATTATTGAAATGCCTTGGCATTTGCTGGATCCTCGACGTCCCATTGCTTCCACGACCCAGGGACGCGAAGAGGGGGCCATTCCCTATATACCCGAGTTGCCTTTGCCTACGGAAAGCCATATTAACTATAACCAGACGGTGGCACGCCTGCGTAACATTTACACTGCGCCCAGCGGTCTGGAGAGTACCTGTCTAGTCGTTGCCACGGGTTTAGGTTCGTACTGCTCTATATATTGTCCTTCTGGATGACTAAATTGTTTAATTATGTTGCAGATTTGTTCGTTACTCGCGTTGCGCCCTCGAAGACGTTCGATTTGTTGAAGGAGGACTTTGACTATATACTAATTTCCATAGTGCTAGTCGCTCTCACATCGGGCTCGTTGATTGTTAAGCATTTAGCGTCGCGTAAATTGCTCAAGCAGGCGTGGAAATAGGCGCGGCGTGTGGTGGGCATTATTATTATTAAATAATTGCTTTATATACATACATATACAATTTTACTGCGACCAAATATAACAAGGGATGATGATGATGATGACGATCGATAAGGATGAAGAAGGAGACGTAAAAGGAAGATTAGAAGCGAAGAGAATATTGATATACATAACATAATTCTAGTAGCTGCATTACATCCAAATAATGCAATCGATGAACCATATTTTCTCAACGCTAAGCCTAGGCAATTATTTATAATTAATTATATAGCGTATAGTTAAATCAACAAAACAAATAATTCTAATTAGCTGTTGAAAAAGGTTATTCATTGCATTTTTCTGTTCCTTTTCATTTGTGTGTATGTTTCAATTTTCCATATTTGAAGAATATCAGCATTGAAGTTGTGTGTTTAAAATTTAGTTAATAAATGCATTTGTAAAGGAGGACAAAGGTAAATAAAATGCGTTTTTGTCATAATCATATTAAAATAAAGTTCATTTTCTTTTTAAATTACGCGCTGTGCACGTTGTGCAGCAAACAGCTGTTTTTGTCTTTTTCTTGCGGCTGGCGTGCATGTCAGGATTTCATCAATCTATTAAATTTCATTTTCAACGGTAAATAGAAATCCAATAAAAGCAAGTATTAAGAATACACCTGTTAATAGAAAATTGATTCATCAATCGTATAAAATTATGATGGCATGACTAAATGTTCTATATAGCTGAGAATATTCCAAAGAATATCAAAAACGAGGAATATGTAAAATAGAACTTGAGCTCGTCGTATATTTACGGTATATTTTTAAAATGAGATGGTATATTTTGGTATATTTCTCAGGGTCGGACGGTGTACTTTAACGATAAATCCGCGGCCACACCGGTGCATATGTCCAAAACCATGGCCCTCCGTGTTTTTGGTTTAAATTTAGTAAAAACTAACAGAAGTCTGCTGCAAAATGCGTGCAAGGCAACGGCCCTGCCTGCAGGCCATACGGTAAGTAGATCTAGTGCAGATATAGAGCTTGTTATGTGCTCAATTCGGTTGCTTCAATAATGCCAAACGTTTGCATAACATTCTCAGGTGGCGGAGGCTTCATATGCCACAGAAGTGACGGTCCACGCCTCACCGGCGGCTATTCAAAAGCAAAAGGTCAGCAAAGCCATGAAGGCCTATCTGAAACGTGCCACCGAGCACGACGAGTTCATGAAAACGCAGCACCTGGAGTTCCAAATCGGCAAGCGGCACTTGGCCAATATGATGGGTGCCGATGCCGAGACCTTTACCCAGGAAGACATCGATGTAAGTAGATCTCTTTCGGATATGGTATTTAACTGACGAAATGTGCTTTGCAGGAGGCCATATCGTATTTGTTTCCCTCTGGTTTGTACGATCCAAAAGCAAGGCCCGCCATGAAGACACCAGAGGAAGTTTTTCCCGCCCGCAAGGCAGCAGAGTTCGATGAGACGGGCAGGCCGTTTCATAGCATGTTCTACACGGGAAAACCCAATTTCTTTCAGCTTCTACATGTGAGTTAACTGGATTTGATGTTAATTTAATTAGAATTCATATTTATCTGGTAAAATTCCAGGAAATTGTGGAGGAAACCAACAAATTGTACGAACTAGAGGAGCGAATGCTGCGTCGTGGCATAAAGCCTGATGAAAACCAAAAGCTGTAGGTATCACGAGTTCATTACATAAGCGTTTTATCATACGAATTTTTTGTTATTTGCCAGAGAAATCGCTGGTTTCCAGGTTCTGCCCAAAGATCAACTGGAAACGCAGTTGGTGGAGAGCATTGCGGACATTGAATACACGAACTTTTCCAACTCAATGGATCGTTTGATTGCCTCGCCATACGCCTACAAGAGCAAGGCATTTATTGAACGTTATCTAAAGCCCCTGATGGACCAGTCCAAGCAGCTGGAGGTACCAAAGCCAAAGATCGATGAGCAGGGACGTCAGTACATCACTACCTATGAGTGTCTGCGCAAGACGGCCCGTGCGGATGTCACCGTACGAATGCCAGGCACTGGCAAGATCAGCATCAATGGCCAGGATATCTCCTACTTTGAGGACGAAAACAGCAGGGAACAGGTGAGTGGATGAAGGATGGGGGCTTTTTTTGTAACAATAGATATAGCATATGTATTTATTAAGATTATAAATTATGATTTAAACGATTCTTCTTCGAAACAACAAAAGACACAGCCTAAAACCAGCCACACATCAAAACTGCTCGCCTTCTCTAATGTATCTAAACTCTAGATTACAGATAGTGTTGTATATATATAATAGTATATAGTATAGTATGGTATAGTATAGAATATGGTGTGGTATATGGCTATATATATGTATATAGTATACAGATATCAAAAATTTCTTCTATGATAATATCAACAATCTTCTGGGGGGTCAAAAACACTTACACAATAGGAGGGAACATCTAAATCTTCAATTCTAAACATATATTTATATATATATATCGAATAATTTATCATTTTACTAAATGCTTTTAGCAACTATTTGCGCAGATTCTGCTTTTGCTGATTGGAAATGACAATCAGCAGCTTATCGATCACCTTGCTCGCCTGCTGTTGCTGCGATATGAGGGCCTGCTTCAGTTCCTGTATCTCCTGCGTGAGGAACTCGATGCGATCGGCATTCTCATCGATTTTGGTCGTTAGCGTTGTGAATTGTCCCGCATCTGGGTCGGGATCGCCAGCCAGCACATAGCCCGTTGAGGCACAGCCATTACTCGTGCTGTTGTTGTACTTGTTCTTGTAGGACAGATAGTTCTCTGCCGGATTCTTCGAGGATATGGTGTGTCCAAATTGTTTACGCATCTTTCCGACCTCATAGGCCTTCATTAGAATGTCCCTGGGCAGGCGCTTCTCACTTGGATTCAACGGTTTGACACACAAGACAACGCGATACGCCTGAGGGGATACCAAGGCCGTGTAGTGCAAGAGATTCCTCAACCAAGTGGGCAGATATCCATTGAACAGCGCCGATTCGATGTAGCTGATGAGCTTCGTCTGTCGCACTAGCTTTGAGAGGCCAGCCGTCTTTTTGAGACCCTGAATATCGTGCACTGCAATGCCCACGAGAAGATTCATCAGGATTATGGTGACAAAGAGTAGAAACAGCACAAAGGTGATCTGCGCGCTGACCTCCAGCAGAAAGGGTGGATCTTTGCCATCCGGATCGTTGATCAGCAGCGATAAATCCTGTTCGCCAATCATCATGACCAGCACCGATATGAAGCCCATAAATGGATTGGCAAATGACGACGAGGAGGGAAAGATCACACAAAAGCTAATGGTGAAGCCAATCAGCATGCAAGAGTAGGCCATAAAGAGCTTGGCAAACTCCCCCTGGACCTTGGTATACATGGCCACATAGACATCGAACACTGGCAGCTGTCCGATCATCAGCATGAGATTTGTCCAACCCAACAGCACAGCAAAGGCGCCAATGTGATTCTGAAAGGTGTACGTCTTGTTCGTGTAGATGTAGGAGATGACAAAAACGCTGGTGATCACAAACCACTCCATTATGTTCTCCACTTGTGTCACATAATGTCGAAACGAAGAGTAGCCCGTAATGCCGTAAACCTTTCGGAATATCTCCACTATGGTGATGGCCACCAGGACCCACCATTGCATTTCCATCACAAACGGATTGTTGCGCAGCATATCCCCAAGGATAGACTGCTTTTGGCATAGTTCCTGGGCCTGAATGGTCGTATTGTCATCCTTGCTGCCATTGTAGCAGTTGTGGGCAAGAGCCGTCAGCACGTAGAGCGTTAAGAAGAGCACAAAGCTGAAGCAGAAGATCAGGCGTCCAATGTAGTATTTGCGTATTTTTCCCCATTTGATGTACAGAAAGGAGGAGCAGAGCGGATGCTCTAGTATCTCCTTTTGGCCCTCGTCGACAAAGGTGTTCAGATAGCTAATCTCCCGGGGATGACAATGCTGCAGCAATTGGCGAAAGTCCAGCTCCAGTTCCACCTCACGATTGACAGGATCCTAAACGGGAGGAACACACATATTAAATTACTTGTAATGTTGCCGCATGAAGGTGTGCTTCCGCAACTCACCTGTGAATGATGCAGCGTGATGGCTGCATCCAACTTCTGTCGGATCATGGCCACCGATGAGGGTGTCTTCCTGGTGATCACGTTGAGTGCAGATGTGCCCTTCTTCGATTTGGTGGTCACATCTGCCCCATGGAATATCAGCATCTCCACGCACTGCACGAGGCCATCCAGCGCAGCCAAATGGAGAGCCGTAAAGCCGTAGATATCCTTGTGATTGACATTGGCACCCCACTGGATGAGCGTCTCCATGATGTCGTAGGCATTCTCTGACTTTCCCACCGCCGCGTGGAGCGGCGTGCGATGATCAAAGTCCTCGGCGTTGGCATCGGCATTCCCGTTCCTCAGCAGCGACTCCACGCACTCCAGGCTCGAAGTGCGTGCGGCCAGATGGAGCGGCGTAAAGCCTCGATGGTTCTTTAACTTGGCATCCGCGCCCTTGGCCAGCAGCAGGTCCACACACTCCACGTTTCCCTCATCCGCAGCGAGATGCAGAGCCGTCGACTCCTTCTCTCGAATGCAGATCCTCACATTCGCATCCGCATTGGGGGCATTGAGCAGGGTCTCGAGGCACTGCATATTGCCCAGATCGGCGGCCAAATGGATAGCATTGGTGCCATTCGGCTTCAGGGAGTTCACGTCGGCTCCCTCGCTTATGAAGATCTGCAGACACTCGAGGGCATTCGAACGCACGGCGCAGTGCAGGAGACTCTCCTCGCAGTTCGGTTTATTGGTGTCCTTGGTGATGTCGGCCCCATTGTTGATTAGGAACTTGGCCGCCTCAGCGGCATTGCCAAAGGCGGCACAATGCAGTGGGGTATAGCACTTGGACTGCAGATTCACATTCATTCCCTTGGAGACGAGCAATCCCAGCGTTGCCAGGCATCCGCTGAAGGCCGCCAAATGCATGGAGGAGATGCCATTCTGATCGCAAAAGTGCAGATCGGCTCCCACCTCCATCAGGCCTTCGATGAGGTCCCATCGCTTGAGGAACGCGGCCCACAAATAGCATAGATTCTTCTCCAATTTCGAGGCGGACTCAAAGTGCGTCTTCGTGCTCTCGGCCACCACATTGCCTTGCTCAATGTCCTCGAATAAACGTACTCGCCCGGTGGCGCTCTTCATCTGATCGATGAGACTAATCCGGAGCGTATCATTGCAGATCTGAACGCTCAGCTCGCTGGTGGGCTCCTCGAAGCTGTCGTACATTGACGGTGCACTCTCCGCCGGCGGCGACGGTCCACACTCCATGTATTCGAATTCTCCAGCTGTCGGATACTGGGCTTCGATCATGGCGTCCGTGTTGTTATTCCGCCATCGCACCATCAGGTTGGGTGGAATCGATTTGAAGCTATGTTGAAGAGATGTTTTTCTATGATTAGTGAAAGATAGTTTTGTATTGGTGGAACATAGAAATTTAATTAGTCTCGGGTTTGACACACGTTTAGCTCATTAGTGGAAACAAGTGGGGGGTTTGGTGTAGAAAGAACTTTAAGGTATAGATTAGTTTACTTATTCAAAACATGTCTTTGGCTAACTATAAATATATCTTTGGTAAACGAATAAAATTCGTTTATTTAGAAGCTACTATTTGGAAACACATTTAAAAATCATCAAAGTTATACCATTGATTACTAAATTTTCCGCACTTAAAAATAATTATTTTCTTCCGTTTTGCCGTTTTACTATAAGAAAAAATTTCATTTTTTTTAAGAATTTCTCCACATTTAAAAATCACTATTTTCTTTGTTTTGATATCAAAAAAGTTATACCATTAGTTACCGAATTGTTAAGGATATTTGACATATTTTGTCTTTGTCTCGGCTTTGTTTTTCTTAAAAGTCCATTAAGAACTCTGAATTGTTTGCTTTTGTTCAGAAAACTTCTCCAACTGTTTACAGACATATGTTTTTATCAGTTCTACCATTAGTTTCCGAATGGTTAATGATTCATACACTTTGAATTAAAACTTGGAGCATAAGATAAAGTCGCAGTTGTCTGGCTCTCATCTCTGTTTTTTATAGATTGTAAATCTGTTTTTCATTGCTTGTAAATGGCACTGAGAGCACTAGAGTTCGAGACTCTGTTTTGTTTGTTGAGAGCATGCATAATTTTAAATAATTTTATTTTATTTTATTTTTCTTGCTTTCAGAGTTATGCCAACTTTGGCGATATATTTTGTTGTTGCTTTTTTTTTTTGATGGATTGTCCGAGTGCCGGCTGTGATATCTGGCGAAGTCCAAGACCAAAGCTTGAGTCGCTTTATGGCTGATATGTATTTTATTTTTTGCATAATTTTAGACCTTGTCCATGCACTTGTTGTATAACTTTTGGGTGGCTTTTACAGTGGGGGTAAGGGCTGGCTACCCTGCCTTTTCTTTGTTGATCACTTAGCTTAACTCTCTTTCTCTCTCTCTCTTTATCTCACATTTAAAATACGTACACCGTTTGCAGCCATATCCACGGATGATGCCAATTCGCCAATGAGCTATTTTCAATTTCTAATTTCATTTCCAAAATACATGGGAGACAAAGCACCGCCGAATGCCATACGGACTACGGACCGGATCGGATCGGATCGAAAAGGGGGTGGTAGGGGGTTGTAGTCGAACGGAATGGAACGGAACGGGACAAGTGGCTTACAATGGAAGCCTTTTGTGGTGATTATACAATTGTGTTCATCTCTAACGGGCGGAAAATGCAAAAATGTTGTGTGAAAAAACGCGAATTTTTCACTTCCGTTTTGTTGTTGCTTGTTTCTATTCTACAGTTTTTCTATTTTTCAATTTTTGTGTGAATGTGTGTGTGTGTGTGGTTTTTGTTGGTTTTATAATCACTACGAACGCGTTTTAGCTTTTTAGGTTTTTCGTTTAAATTTTCAGTCAAGCCACAAACGCGTCCGCCTGCATTGTTGTTCCAAAACCGACTGCCGACTGACCGGACTGAGAGCTTGATGAAAAACCATAAGCCGTTGGTTAAGTCGTCAATCGAGATTTAAAGAGAGGTAAACTACAGAGAGAATCGCGGAGAGATCTCGTAGAGAGAACCCTATATAGAGGAGAGAGCTCCACACACACAGAGAGAGAGAGAGAGAGAGAGAGATGGCCAAAAATCATCTGTAAATTATTTGTGATTTCGAGTGGGTGTGGAAATCTTTTTGGACTTTTGAGAGTTGTTCTTTGGAAAGTTTTCAAGTTTTGGGTATTTTCTTTTTTAGAAGATCCTTTGCTTCGATGAAAGATTTAAAGGGGTAATAACCCAGCAACGTATCACCAAAAAGTCTTATGGTTATGGTTTTATTCAGCTCTGAAGATCTCTTTGATGGAATTTTGTTTCCCAAAAGTTCTCCATAGTTTCAAACCCTATTTCTTCCCCTTTTCTTTGGTAAAAGGATATTTAAAATAGTGTCGCTTTAAATTGGGAATTTTTTTAAAGATATATTGTGCAATAAATGGAAAAATATTTAACAAAGAACCAGCAAAATATAATTTTAATATTGTGAGATATCTTTAAAGCTGCTTTTTAGTGTTTTAAAAAGGAAAAAAAAGATCTATAGGCAGTTTTGCCTTGATTTTATGGTATTTAAGGGGTTTTTAAGAGAAACTTTTAACCTTTTAACCTTTTACGTTTCAAATATGTAAAGATTTATTTTATTATTATAGTAATTGTATTTAATGTTGTTCCCGTTCAATGACAATTTCGTAATAATTAACTCGACTGCTGGCTTGTGAAGTAATTCAAATTTTAATCTTTTGTAATTTTTGCACGTGAAAACTTTCCAGAAACAATCCCTACAAAAAAGGTTGTTGTTCTCTCGGTAGAAGATCTTTTTTACTTTATATTTGATTGCCGGTCCATTGCCATTTATTCAATTTGTCACATAAATCATGAGAACGCTTCCGTGTCTTTGTTTTTCGGGTTTTGGCAAACACATTCTCATATTCTGTATTATTGCTATTATCTCGGGGGGAGTCTTACATATAAGATCTGTAAAGTTTCAGTGTAAACTGCAACAGAGGCAGAAGCTGGCTTCCACTTCGTTTTATTTTCGAATCGGTGGCACTTACCGGTTATTTGCATTATTCTCATTGAGCGGCTGTTCCACTTCGGTCTTGGTAACGACACTGATGGAACGTGTCATGCGACGGGGTTTCGTACTGCCCTCCTTATAGCCAAGATTCTCCATGGTGTTGACGGCGATGACGATGGCCAGTCGATGGTTGGTTGTCGTTCTCGTTGTCGTTGTCGCTGTCGCTGTCTTTGTCTCTGTCGTCGTTGCTTTTTGTTGGTGAATCAAAACGCGCAAAAATGCGCTAAAATACTCAACGGAATTCAATGCACTTTGCGGCTAAGACCGTTGTCGATGCGTTGCAATTGCCAATAAATAAACGAACAGTGTTACTTTCCAAACGGGGATCGAAGCGTTAATTTATAGCCCAATTTTCATACTGGATTGAGTCTCTGCAAAAGATAGTTTGGATGGAAAGTTTATAGGCTGGTTGATCGCTCCCGCAGAGCGTCCAAGTCCAACTGAATGAAAGAGATCTTTCCAGTTTACTTTCTTCTAAATATCTGCACAAATATGAGGCTACTTTTGGTTTATTTTCGATTGGGAGAACTAAGAGTAAAAGGCTCTGGACTCTGTCTTCAAATTTTGGCTCTGATTTGCGTTGAATGCGACACTCCACTCCACTCGTTTGGCGGTTGTTGGTCTGTTATCTAAGCGCCTGCCTGCCATTTGACGCAGCGATAAGCCGCCTCTACCAGCATCATCATAGCATCATCATAATCATAGTGATAGCCAGACAATCTGGGGAGATTTATCTTCAAGTGCTACTGGTTCTCGTCAAAGGGGGATGTCTCTCTGCCTTTTTTCTAGTACTATTAGCCCCTCTCTAGACCCCAACCATGCACTATGTTTGCTTAAGTTTTTTGCTTGCTTTTTGTTTGTTCAGATTATTTACAATTTATGTCAAAGAGAGAGGCAAAGTTTACAGACTTATTCATTCAGTGTGGAGTGCAAATTACTCTAAAAGCAGTCCAGGAGCGGTTTGAGAATGGAAGTTAAGAAAAGGTTTCTAAAAGATTTTTGTATATATTCTTAAGAGCTGTTTTTTTTGCTTCTTTTTGTTGTGCTTCTATTTTAATCTCTTTCTTATTTCCTGTTTCTTATCTTAATCTCATCTTTTGCTTATCTTTTCGTTAGATTATTTTATTTATTGTTTAAATATATATATGTATATCTTTAGATGTCTTATGCCCGAAGAAAACTGTAAGCAGAGCTGTGGAAAACTATGACGAACTAATTTTCTAATATTTTCACAGCTTATTGGCACAGAATCGAGTTAATTGTTGTCTGAAATCTCAAATCTCAATTATCCAACGAAGCGTTAAGCTTGTTTAGGTTCCATTTACTGGATTTTACATCTGGCATCGTATTACCCCCAAGAATTTCTGGGAATCTTTTCAACCAGTTTCGCAAAAATATAAACAAAAATAAAAAACACATAAACAATCGGCATTCAACAAAAAGAAGAAGTTGAGATTGTTTGCCCAGCAACTGAAAAACTTTCTTTGCGTAAAAATTGTTGCTGACTTATTGGACAAATCTGGTGATAAACAAGGCAGGCCAAAAGATCGGAGACTGGGCTGGCTAAATTATGCGAGCAAATTAATCAAATTCTGTGCGTAGTTGAGAAACCAGTTTTCGGAGCTCCATAGACCAGAGGAGATCGATCTGTTTTGGTCTGCTGGTTATCGTTTGTCTGTGGCCACAAGGTGCGGGGGGCAAGGGAGTCGCTTCGCGTCGAGTCCAAAAGTCGCTAACATCATAAACAAATATTGGTTTTAACAAAAACGCCCCCGTGTGATTACAGTTTGCAGTTGCAAACAATTAATACATTTTTGATGAATTTTTCGCACTGACAAAAAGCCAGAAGGTACGAAAAATAGACCTTTTGTATTGTATGCTTTAAATAGAGCAAATGATTATCGGAGAGTGGATCGGAACGGAACGGAGCGGCACGCTTTTGTTGTTGATTTTAATTGCCGATCGACGGATGGCCCGGAAGCGCCATTTTGCTGCTGGTCGGCGGCGACGGCCATTTTGGGAAAACTGCGACGCCATCGAGCGATCGGACGGACGGACAGACGGACGATTGTACTCGTCGGTCGCTTACTATACTTTCTCGTGTATTTCTTATCGCTCGAGCGTTGATTCAATTATAATTGAAATCAATTTGAGTTCTTATTTTCTTACTTTTTCTTTTGTGGATACAATGCTGTGTCCAGGGGGTCGGGGAGAGGGGGGGCGGAGCAAACGCATTGGCCCGAGTTAAGTTTTTATTTGTTGCGTTGCTTTCATAATGCCCTTGAACCTGAATCGCATGCCCGCAGTCGGCTATATAGAGACAGAGACAGATACGGAGGGAGAGAGAGAGAGAGATGTAGTACATAGAGTATAGACCTACTACTAGATCTATCTCTCATGTGTGCATGCAGTTTGCAATTGAATTTTGTGTGCCATAGTGCACCAATTAAAGGATAACAAACGTAGTAAACAAATCTCAATTGTTATTCATGAGCGGGGCTTTCCATTCCATTTCGTAGTATTATCACAGATCTAAAGAGCGTTTATTTGTGCAGATATTTCAATGATTGTAGCTAATTAAATGAATAGATTGCTCTAGAACACGTTTATAGATCTATCTTTCATTATCTTTCGTCTTTAATTTAATAGAATTTTAATTAAATTTATGTACAAAAGATTTATAGATCTTTCACCACTAATTAAATTGAATTTCGAAGAAATATTCAAGAGACTTTCTTCATTCAAAACTCTAATATTTTCTTGCGCTTTTCTTAGTCCTTTTTCTACCTAATATTTCACTTTAAATTGACCCAAGTCTTAGATCCTTCTTTTAATGACAGGCCCAGTGCCGTGGCTTCATTAATCGACGCGACATTTTATTCCCAAGAAAGATATTCCTTTTTTTATAGACAGTTTTCCTTCAACAAATTTTCCGACACTTGAGACGCGGACGCTCAACGACGTTGAATCGACTGATAAAAAGAACTGCGCCAAAATGATATTCTGTTCTCCGTTTGTCTCCGGCTCTGTGTCCAAAACTAAGCCCCCGAGCGACGCGTCAATGAAGATGTAGATACAGTACACTTAGTATATATACTATATGTAGTCCGACATACAATATGACTGTCTTTTACGGCTGTACGACGACGATAGCCCACGAAGATGTCGTCGTCGTTGGATGTGTCAAACTATAAAATTCATTTAAATCATAATAAAAGGTACCCGCGAATATTCTTGAAGTGCCAGCAAAATGCCGGGTTGTCTAAAGAATTTACCCCTCCAGTTAATCTTGAGAAAGATGGAGAGTGTTCTAGTAGAAATATCTAAGGGAAGACCCAAGGAGGGTGTCCCTTAAGTTCCTAAGAGAACCACCCCCATATCTTTCTGAGAAAATTGGTTCTGAAATTGGGTTGCGGGAACCCCTAACGATTATGGGGGCGTTTGGGGATTAGAAACCAGTTTTGATCTCTTGTGTGTGAATGCGCCTCGTCACATTTTCTGCAAATTGGTTGCTATTTTTATCGCATTTTTTTGCTGTCGTTAATTGTGTGTGTACATTAATTTAAAAATCTTGTCCGCAATCCTAAAGCCTTTTAATGTTTCTCGCTGTAGCGTGAAGTCATCTGTCTAGCAATTTGTTTAAACAAATCACAAATTTGCCCGGGCGCTCTCTCATCTCGAAAATCTTTTGATTTGATTGATTGTCGTTTGTCAATTTGGTTTACCAAAAAACGAGTTAAAAAATTGCCTGTCCCCCGTTTGATTGTTGAGCTTTTTATTGTTTATTGTTTTTTAATCATAACGTTTATTGTCTGTGTGCCGTGGACCATTGTGCCAGGGGGGGCTTGGACTTTATTTCCCACGCAATCGGATCGACAGATCTCTGACGCTCTAAAAACCAAATTCAGAATTTGAAATACGATTTGTTGTGATCTGATCTGTGGGATTATGTGAACTTTGAAACTGGCGTCACAGTGGGTTTTTTTCGGGGTGTTTAATGTATGCAAAAAATGTGATATTAATTGTAAGATTTCTCAGAATTTAGCAGGTGATTGGGGGATTAATTTAATTGAGAAGCTATTTCATTCTTTCAATAGTTCTTTCTCTGAGTTTAACTTCGATGTTCGAGAATTAATTACTATATACTTTTCTTATACTCAGAAACCATCAATCGATTCCCTATATGAAGTGTTCATAATTCATTCATAATTCTTTATGAAAGTCATATCTTATTGAAGGGAAGAATCCTTTCATATTAACAAAGAAATACCATTCCTTTTGCATACTTCATAGATATTATACCCACATTTCTTTACTTTTACAAACGAGAAAAACTTTCATTCAAGAGTTACACAATTTTGAATTAAAAATACTTTTGTTTTCTACATTTGTTCTGTATTTCCCCCTACTATTAACGACTGGGAGGGCAGCGCGTGCCTCTGAGCCTTGCCTGCGGCTCTGCAATTATCCCCAGACCTCTGCCAAATGCACTTATAATTTGCATCACACCTACTGTTAGAGAGAGATTGCACAGTTCACACTAGCCGTAGTTGACGAGCCGCCCCCAAGGGCAAACATGCAACAATTTGTTGCAGTGGCTGCGGCTAACAGACATTTAATTTGGCTAACGATTTGGCCCATTATCTATTGTTGTACAGGAAGCTCTACCGCATTCGGGGGAATACAGTATAGCTAAAACTATTATATAGATCTCTATAGTACAATGGATGCCTCGGGGGCGACATCTGAACTTGACATCTAACGGTGGCCCCACTTTTCATACGTGCTTCCTCTGTGGTCTGTTCTTTTCAGCTGCTCTTCCCGCTGAACTACAGCGAATTGCTGGGCAAAGTCGATGTGGAGGCCAATGTGGAAGGCGGCGGTCCATCCGGTCAGTCGGGTGCCATACGCTGGGGCATTGCCATGTGTTTGCGCAGCTTCGTTGATCAAGAGATGATTGAGTCAATGCGTCTGGGTAAGTTCTGATGCTGAACCTCCCTCCTCTACTGCTCTATCTTTTTGCCGCTAATTGTTGCCATTTATGTTGCATGCTTTTATTGCAGCCGGTCTGCTGACACGTGACTATCGCCGGCGGGAGCGCAAGAAGTTCGGACAGGAAGGAGCACGTCGAAAGTACACGTGGAAGAAGCGCTAAGGCGGACACAGGTCTCTCACGTTGCATTTCAGTTTAAAATGTTTAATAAATATCAAACTATGTTAAAGACTGTCTCCTTCTCTACATTTGGTTGAGTGGCCTGAGGCCCAGTAGCTGCATCCCCTGCTGAAGGGTCCGCTTGGCGGCTTGGAAGAGCAGCAAACGCTGTGATTGCTTCAGCGGACAGCTCTCCTGCTTTACAGGTAAACGTTTCAGGGCACGACTTGTGGCATTGCTAGTGGAGGTACAGAGAACAGATTATATACTTCTGGGTATATAGGATTCTTAAGGATACGCACCACAAACCAAATAAATAATTAACGAGAACACACGCCTCCAATTGCTCTTTGGATTGCCAAATGGATTGATCAAAACGCGCCAGCTCATACAGCAAATCCAAGGCATCCACTGGCTCCTGGCTGTAATGCTGCCAATCGGGTCTAATGTCCTCCAGGTCTATATCCTTGAAGTTCTGCAAAAGGCTATGCAGCCGGCAGTGTGTGTACTGGAGCTTAATGCCCGTATCCCCATTGACTTGAAGGGCATGCTGCCAGCTGAATTCATGATCGCGTTGCCGACGCTGCTTGAGGACATTCACGAGGACGGCGGAAACACCCAGGATATCACAGACATCTTCATCGTCCAGAGAGCTATTCGATCTGGTGGCTAAAAAAATGATTATCAAGAATGAATTCTTATAGAATGATGCTTTGCCGCTACATACTTTGTGTTTGAATACGCTTCTCTCGCATCACATCGCGTGCTTCGTCCAGGACATCCCGCAGAAAGATTGCCTTGCCCTGGCGCGTGCTCATACCATGAATCCGGCCGAATTTCACATGCTTCAGCTGCTCCAGACTCAATCGCTTGTCCAAGGCAGCCGTTGTCTTGAACAAGGCATTGAAATGATCCGCTTGGCCATTGTCCACCACATAGAGAATGCGGGAGAACTGCAGACGCGAGTGACGCTCGAGGAGAGCAGCTATATCCCTTGCCAGATACAACGTGGAGCCATCGCTTTTGATCACTGGAATGCGTCGATCATCCACCACCACTATCTCGCGGCCATCCACTTCTCGCTGGAGAAGACCTGCAGACCGCAGCTTCTCCAGAACTTCACTGATTTGCTGCTGGGAGTACTGCGACTCCCATTCGTAGCTGTCAAAGTGGACGCCCAACCGATTGTAGACCCCCGAGAGCTCTTCAGTGGTGTACTGTCGATACTGCTGCCATTGTTGGGCCATCGCGTCGTCTGTTCCTGCCTCCAGGGCTGTGAAAAGGTCTCTCGCTCGCTGGGCAATCTCTGGGTTCTCCTCAGCCGCTTTATTGGCGGCCACATAAGATCTGTAAAGCGTCTCTATGGGTGCTCTCTGCATATCCTTATCGCTGACATTGGTCAGCTGAACGCCAAGTGCTAGGAGCCCAAATTGTGTACCCCAATCTCCGAGGTAATTAAGGCGCGTGGTGCGGTATCCCAAATGCTGGTGGAGATTGGCCAGCACATTGCCAATGATCGTAGAGCGCAGGTGGCCCACATGGAAAGGCTTGGCGATATTGGGGGAACTGTACTCCACAACAACATGCTCGTCGCTCGGGGAGAGTGGCAGAGCCTCCGGCTGTCTTTTCCGGAGTAGCTGTTCCACAAATGACTGCGGCTGCAGCTGGAATTCCACTTTGGCGGCACTGCGTCCAGCGCTGGGCACTACACGCACTTTCTCTATGTAGGTGGCATCGAAGGTGTGACTCCTCAGGGAATCCAGCAGCTCCTGCTCCTGTTGCGCAATGGAAGCCGGCAGAGTCCATTCCAGAGTCGGTCGCTGGGCATTTTGCAGTTGCTGCTTCTTCAGGGGCACTTCCAGGGCATGGTAAATGTTCTTCAGCTGCGGCAGCTACAGGAAAGAGTCTCGGGAGAGTTAATAAACTGATATTTTATGGTTTTAAGAGCTCACCTGCTCGGAAATAGCGCGACGAATCCGTATCATTTCATTTGTAAACAAGTTTAACCCAATTTACCCCCCTCTATTTAAACAGGGAAGCGACATGAGTTCAATCGCATTGAAAAATACTGCTTGTAAGTTCTTCTTGTAGATCCATCCTATCATTCGTCTGCACTATAAATACACCATGATCTTTATTACCTGAACAGCGCTAAAATTACGCCAGATTCATAATTTTCGTTTATGTATTTAAATATGTACATACCTACTGGCCGACAAAGGGTTAATAGTTCCCTGTTTATGATCGGAAACACTAAACACTAGTGTCGGAAATCATATTCCTCGATGTTGATATTTGATCTGATGATACCATCTAGCTAAGACTCTCAGCCCTGTACACATAATTTAATCCGATTTATGAATCAATTTCCTACAAGAAATGCTAATTTCTTTGATCGAAGATTTTAACAAAAAAGGTAAAAGCAGTTTCGTTTCATTCATAAGCAAAATTCTGCATGTTAGACATTGATATTTTTGTGCGATAGGCAGTACTTGAAATCGATACCAACAGTATGGTGTTGTAAAAAGATCAAAAAAAGTTATCGATGGCTTTAAAAGTATAATATTTAACAATGTTTACCAAATGTTAAAATAAATGTAAAGAATGTTAATTTTAAGGCCTACTACTAGGCCTTTTTAACTACTTGAAGTGAGAAATGATCAATCAAATATTTTGGAACTTCGACGCCCCTGCAAACATATGTTTACTCTCCCATTTCCAATCAAAATTTCCATAAAGCGGGTAACTACCCCGCTAACCACCGGGTTTTCGCGACCGAGAGATGGAGAACTTCCAAGCCCTGCGTCAACTCCAACGCCGACGCGCTGGGGGGCTGCTTCACTACTGCTGCTGGGGATTCTCGTTGCAGCACTCAGCACTTTACGTTCACAGTCGTGTTCGTACCGTCGTCGAGTGGCCAACGTTTTTGCGGTGAAAAAATCCAAGCAAAACCAAAGGAGAAGCAATACCCATAGCACCAGCAGAGTCCACAAGCAGCAGCAGTGCAAAACTCAATTCAAATTGAAAAAGTGTGTTTTCCTGTGAACCTCTAATATATGTTATTGTTGTTGTTGTTGTTGTTTTTGTATGCCCCAGTAGCCCCCCTTCACGACGGGGTAAACCACGAAAAAGTCTCGCTCCAGTGGCCATATCCGAAGAAAAAAGAAAGAAAAACCAGAGAGATTATCGCAAAATTGCAGTCCAAATGCGAGGCGGCAAAAAAGTATTGCATACCACAGGGCTGTCATGAAAAATAGATATCGATTTGCCAGGGCATAAAAATAAAAGGCAGTACAACGAGAACGAGCGTGTGGGAGGGGAGGGTGTTGTGCTATGGGATTTTCATAGCCAATAAAAAATTGTTTTTCCCATTGCCATAATCCTTTAATTGGCTAATTACTAGGATATTCCGTGGGTTTATACCAAAATTTTCGAAGACGAGTTCTGCCCCTGGGGTGTGTGTGCGTGTTTGTGCATGAGATCATCAGTGGAAGAACGGTAAAAACAGAAGTACCGTTGATTGGCGCCTGCTGGTATGCAATGCCTTTTCTCACTCCTTTTTCTTCATTTTCAAAAACCAGGCAAAATCTCATCCAATTTTTCGGCCTATGACAATAACACAAACGCACTTTCTTCGCTACGCATTATCCAGGTGCGTGTGCGTATAGAGAGTGAGCGAGAGAGAGTGATAGAGAAAGGGAGAGAGAGAGGAGTGCAAAGGACGAGAGAGATATATAGAGATAGAGCGGAAACGGAAGCGAACTGAAAGCGCGTGTGATTTTGTGTCCCCCGTTTACATATACATACATATATGGTTGTTGCTCCCAAAAGTAAAGCCCAAAACAAATAAAAGCAAAAAGCAATTAAATAAGTAAACTTAAAATTTAAGAAGGAAGAATATACATAAGCCTACGTGCGCGTGTTGAATTTAATTTGTATTTTCTGGTACAACATCAAAAGCATTTCCCTATGATTGGCTCATTCTGGAATCTGTGCAGAGCGTGCCCATCAATGCCGGTAGACAAGGTGAGTTCCGCATCCAATCTTTTATAACCATTTGAAGCCCATATTCGTCCGACTGTTTTTAAGAGTCTCGTTCGGTTAGCCTCTTAGCCCACTTTGCAGACTGCGAACATTTGCATTTATATCGTCACACAGTGCCTTTCTTTTGATTTATCGTCGACAGTTGGGTCTGTCTTCTGTTGGAGAGTGTGTGTGTTTGTAATGGATTTTTATTGCAATCTTGCAGGCGACAAGTGAATGGGGATGTTTGGGGTGGTGGGCGATGGCGGATGCAGTGTCTCGAAAATGGGGTGACTCGAAGCCGAAGCCGGGCCCTGAGTTATGACTCGACCAAAAAGAATTGTGGGATTAGGGTGCATTTTTGATTTCGGCGGAAATATATGAATATTTTATATTACATTTTGGGCTTGTTTTTGGGGTTAGAAGTACATTCTCCAGGGCCATTAGTGAAATTAATCGTAAATAATGACTTTCATAATTCAACAAAATGATGGTCGGTATTTCTAATGAAATTCTAAAGCGTCGGATAAAGTGATTATTCACAATTTACTGAATAATGATTTTGGAATATCCTTTCGCCTCTTTTATTCTACCATTTGGTGCCATCATCCATCTCTTTTGATTTCCCTTTGGTCACATTTCTGGCAGTTCTTTCATAACTTTGATCAATATCACCTTACAATCCTTGGAGTGTCATTACAGTCAGGCCCAAAGCCGAAGCCCGAGCCACAGAGTCATGCAACATTCTTCGTACTTACTTTTGCAGCCAGAACTCAGCTCCAAGCGAAAACTAGACCAAAAAGAATATATGTATTTGTAGGCCTGTGAAGACATAAAGTAAATAACAAAAATATATTCTCTGGCTGGAGAATAAATTAACTGACATTACGGCCGACACCGAGCGCATCAGCGAAACGCGAAGTAAGCCGAGAAACACGGGCTAGAAGACCAAGGCAAAGAAAAATGGCCAAAAAGGCAGGCATAGGAGACCGCCCCCCAAAGAAAATCAATAGCATATGGCTTGTGGCACAGACAGCGGTGCGGTGCCACACGGCGGCCGGGGGCACGGGTACTCAGCCAGCTGTGGCGGCCGGCCGGGGTGCCACGGTCGCCCATGGACTATGGGGAGCCACCGGCAGCAGGACCGACACCGAAATGAATGTCGCCACTCACTGGAACACTCACTCAATGGAATGGAATGGACACGACACTCACTCACTCACTCACTCACTTTGGAAGGAAGTTCCACTAAGGCCATTCCAGTGGCTGTGCAGAACAGCTGATTCATCAACATGTCAGAGGAAAGAGCATTCTATAGATGGGAGAAGGCAAAAAAAAAAAGAAAAATGCAATTCGCTGGCCAATTTCAAAGTACAAAACTTTACACAAATTCACATTGAGCCACACACAAAAGGTTTTACGCGCATGTGCAACGCAGACAGAGAGAGAGAGAGAGGGAAGGGAGAGAAAGAAATACCAGAGAGAGTACTCACCCAGAGAGGGAGAGCAGCTTTTCAGCCGGCGTTTTATTCAAAGTTCTTGTTGTTTTTGTGCCGCTTGTTCGACCATATGACGTACAGCAGTGAAGGAAAATTGCCTTGCGGTATTACATCAGCGGCAAGGCAGCAGTCAAAAGTTTTTATTGCAACACCTTGCCACCCCCCACCGGACTGCTTCTTTTCTCGTGTGGCAGCAGCAACAACAACAAGTGCCGGCTATGTGTCGCCAGTCAGTCCATCAGTCGTTGCCCATCGATTCGGCCGCACATATGGGGGCTCCTTGTACTGCTGGCTCTGCTCCTTCGGATCGATCCCTGCTGTCAGCTGGGCGTCGGCCCCAGGAACTGCTTCTGCCTCTCCATAAGTAGTTTCAGTTACTCGTATCTTATGCTGGGTTTATCGCCAGTCCCACAGTCTTCAAGCCCCAGTCGCAGCCACATCCGCACTTGTTGGAGGTTTCTATGGCAGCATTGTCTGTGGCTGTGGCTGTGGGGCTGCTGCTGCTGTCTTTTGTTCCTCGTCTTATCTTATGGGAGCAGGAAACTGTGGGGATAAGGATGAGGATGAGTCGTCCTGCCTGACAGTTTCCACTTTCCACTTTGAATACTAACCAAATTCATTTGTCTTCTCTCTCTCTTTTTTTTTTTGGCACATATTTTTGTACGTGTTGGCATTTTTGTGGGTGGAAGTGTGGCAGAAGTGTTTCCATTAGATATTTTTATGGTTGCAAATCCGTAAAGGAAATTAGATTTGAAAATAAATAAGGGATGTACATATGTACATAGTAATAGAATAGAAAGAAATGGAGAAGAATAAATTGAAGTGGATTGAAGAATATAAGGAAATGGAATAGATGGAAGTGGATTGAGGAAAGAAAAATGGTCTCTACGAAATGTACAAATCACTGAATAAATCCCAACTTCCCAAAGATCTTTAAAGAAACAAAAACCTAATCAAACAATTTTCACACTTCAAAAGCGATTGATTTCTAAGCTTTTCACTGCAGTGCAAAGCCTTCATTTATGCTTATATAATGGAAAACTTGGCATTTCAATTGTCTACCAAAGTGTGCAGTCCCCAGTACCAGTACCAGTCCCAGTCCCAGTCCCAGTCCCCCATTTCAATGCATCTAACGAAGGCAATTTGCGCATATTTCTACCACTGCAGCATAATATGGAGGGAACTGGGCAAAGTGTGAGGTAAACCAGAAGCAAATTGAAAGCTGAATCCTCAGAGGATTTGGGAGGAACGAAAAGTTCTTTTGCTGAACAGCAATCTCCATGAATCACAACGGATGGGAGGAGCACAAAAGTTTTCTAATTACTTGAGGTCAACATTTTCGGTTCTGTGAAATCAAAAATGTAAACTACACTCCTGTTCGGCCTCTGTGAGAGTTGAAATTTAGCGCCAGCTAATGGCAAACATTTCTGAAGTGCACTTTATATAAGCTCCTCCTCCTCTGCTGACAGGTGAAATGCTGAAACACATGTCGCACGAGAGTTTCCCCCACTTCTGTGTTCGCTTTTCCGGCTCTTTCGATTGTACTTTCAGGTTTCCTCCGCCGTCAGTCACTCTCTCATTTTGATATTTGCATATTTTCAACGCAAATCAGAGAATCGCATGCAGAGGGCATATAAAAATTTTACATTTCCCAGAAGTTTTTATACGTTTTTGTGCCTCTCGTTTTTTCGGCATTTTTGAGCAAATATTTTAATGGCCCTTTAATAGTGTACTTTTTGTGGCAGGGTTTTTTCATTGATCAAATGCTTTAATGGGCCATTGATCCTTGACTCTGACTTTCGACACGTGTATGCTGGACATGTTCTTAGTTGTTGGTTGACTGGCGTTTTCCGTGTTAATCAGAGGAATAATTTTCCGTATTGATTTTCCCTATCGACAGGCATTAAAAATACTGCGCACGAACGTCGGAACAGGCACGAAATGTCTATCAAGCCGTCCCCATCAACGTCAGGCGATTGTAAAGAGTGCAGAGAACACACATAAAACAGAACTTTTCCCATTAAAGAGGAGCCTCTGAAGCCTGGTCCCCGGCGGCGTATACGTAATCAGTATCTAATGTCAATTATAAGCAATTTACTGATGATTTCCGTCTTATCTGATTAAACGAGCTAAGGACATCTCCTCTTCTGCGAAAGAACCCAGAGAGTCTATTATTTTTGATTAATTTTTAGCGAGAAAAAAAAGGAGGCATTAACCGAGTGAACGGGTGCCATATGGCACCAGGACACGCCTCAGCCAGGGCATATTACGTCAACTTTAAAGGCAGAACCCTTCCTTCTGGCCATCTGTACAGTGAACACTCATCCAATCTATCCATCTGCCCATCCATCAGCATCCGGCCATGCCCGACATCGTCTAACGTATTTCAATTTCAATTTTCTGCCTTTGGAACTAATGCAATTATAATAATTTCCTCTTCGCAAGTGAATGGATTACGGGGCCAGTCGCCGGGCTCCCTGACTGCCTGCCTGCCATCCTGCCAGCCTGCCAGGTGCTATATGCAGTGGCGCCCCGGCTCTGTCGTGACGCAGTCTTCGGGGGTCGAGTCTCCTCTCTCCCCAAAAGTATTCGGTCTCTTGGCTGACGACCAAGTTGCATGAGGCTGTTGACGTTGATAGTAATTTCATTGGACGGTTTTGGGGAGGCTATTCTGGGCGTCAAGGCGAGTCCTGCAAGGAATCCCTAATGGTGGTGTTTATGGCAGTGTAATGGCTGTTCCCAGACTGTGTAATATGATATAAGGGATTGGGAAACCATAACTTAATAGATCATGAAAATCAGCAATCACTTAGATACTCAATATTTTTGATAGCTAACGACAGGAGTGGCAGTTTCCTTGGGTTAATCCCTCTTTAATGACTTAGTCATGGATAGTTTAAGCAATATTTTGCTTCATTTAAATACTCAACTATTCAACTATTCAAACATTATGCATAATCCCTATTCATGAAGCTCTAATAGTTTGGCTGAACCCCCATTAAAGATTAAATTCCCTGAATAAAAGTCCTATTATTTACACATCTAAATCTGCTAGAAATTGTTGCACCTCCACGTTCCACCTGTCTGCAAAAAAATGCATATTTTTACGAGTATTATAATCCAGACGTTCGTTTTCCTTTTTGCAATCCTTGACAGCCTCACACGCCCACTTGTTCCGAAAAAAAAACACAAAAAATATGCACTCTTTTGCATAAAAAGTTAAATGTTGAACGCTTTCAGCATTTCGCTTAGAGTGTTACCTGCCTCTTGCTGCGCTTTTCTTTCGTTTTCCATAAAAACCTAAAAATGTACAGTGGGGGCTTGTGTGTGGAAATCCCATTATATAAACGATACGAGGAAACCGTGTGCGTATGCATTTTTTATGCGTTCCACAGCGGGCACAAAAAAGATGGCGGGGCAAAAAACTTTTGCTCAACAATAGAAAAGCGTAAAATATTTAAGTGGCCATGGAGGGGTGTGTTCCTCCCCTCATTCTGACCTTATTTGCTTATAAGTAATGTGTTAGCTTTCGGGTCTTGGCAAACACAAGAGAATCCATTGCCAATTGGCTGGCAGTATGGATGTGCAGGCTCGTAAAGTATTGGGAATGATGTCAGAGTTAACTGGGAGTTGCCCAGGAACAACATAAGGAATTTCACTATCACTAAGCCTAAGGACTCCCTAACCAGAAGTCTCTTCAACTGAAGTAATTCCAAGTTCTTTCTATGACAAATATTTGTACAAGAAAAAACTACTTGCAGTCTGTAGGGAAATGTCATCTTGGGTCTGGCAATTTGTCATTCGCTGGCTGGCTATAATTTCATATTATTTACCTCCCAATGCCATGCTGCATTACGATCATTTGCCACAACAATTGTTGTGGCACAGCCTTCAGTCTTGGCGCAATTTGATATGCAGCTAAAATGAAAATACACTGCACAAATACGAAAATAAGAATAAGAGAAATAAGCGCACACAATAGACAATTATTTGCACACAGCCATGAAAGAAGGGAGGAATATATATATACCTATTCGTATGTATTCCTATTCTGTATGCTGCAGTGCCATTTTATGCTGCATTGTCTTAATGGCATTCAACCGGCGTTCTCGTCCATCCCATGTTGTTCTCGATTGCCAGCCATCATTGAGGGATAAGCCAACTCTCGCTGTGGCAGGTTCTCCGAAGTTCAACACAGTTTAAGCCATGGTTCTAGCGAAGTTTTCTGCTGATTGCGCAATGTATTACCAGACAAGGGGGGGCATGAGCGATCAAATCGTAAATGACAATAGAAATAAATAATCCCAGAAGTGCAGAAGTGTAAGGAAAGAAGTCAGAGTTCTGACAGAAAAAGTTCAATGAATCTTAGAATAAAACTACAATTTGATAGCCCGTTTGGGATATGTCTAGTATATTAAAAGGCTCTTTTCCTATCCCATAAAAATATCTGTAACTTTATTTATTATTCTCAAAAAAAAGGGAATATTTCTTCTACTTTAAGTTCTTTTAAAATACCAAAATAAATATACAAAAATGCATGCGTCACTCTCTGTCTGTCTTTGTGTTTTATGCTCCAATCTTTTCCCCTAAATCGCCGCTAAATAAACGCTTCCGATTGCCCGCTTCCTGCATAGACACCACAGAAAAGAAAAGCCAGGAAGCACGGAGTGTGGACTGCGTTCGATTGCCAAAAGACTGAAATTTGAATAAAAGTTTGTCTGGCAAGAAAGTTCTTTTCGAGAAACATGGTACATAGAACCAAAGAGACTTCATTGACGTAAGCCGTGAATTTATGGCTTGACCACAAACCCAAACCCGAATTGTGATGTCCATTAATCAAATTAGCTCCCCCAAGCCCCAAATTCAGGCACATTCACATACAAAAATCTGCCAGAAACAAGAGACCTGGACAAAAAACTCTTAATTTAAGTCATACTTTTTCCGTCTTACCATTTTCCCGGTTTGTTTACGGTTTTATAGCGCCAACTTCGGTCTCGAAAGGAGGCACAAAGCCTGAGCATAATCTTTATGCGCTGAGAACTGCGAAAAGTTTTCCTTTCAGTTGCTGGGAAAAATCGCATAATGACTTGACTTTGTTTTGCGGAAAAGTAAGAGAATGCGGCGGCAGAGGACTAAACATTCGGCTGGAGGATGAGAGGATGCTTGAGAGTGGATGAAGTTGACGTCATATTTGGGTTTTTCTTTTTTGGGCATTCGCTTTGCTTTCCTTTTGCTGACGCAAGTTTTTGTGTCCTTATATAAGTGGAGATTTTCCTGGGGAATGCATTTTGATTGCTGCCCCGAGGAATTGTAAATTGCCAGCAGATTCGGCGGCCAGATAAAGACGCCACCAAAGGAAGGACCACCCCACCCTACAAGAAGAGGAAAGCCACCAAAAATAGTGGAAAGCTAAGTCGTTTTTTAGTGGATTAAAAACGAATTTGGAATGCTCTGTTTAAAGGGGGGAAATCTTGTTTCGGGAGCTCTGAGTTTAAGAGTGTATTAATACTCTTTTGATGAGCTTTCCACTGCAGTGTCTCCCATTGAAGACATCGCTAGATACAGACAGGCAGCGCTACCAATCGATGTGGAAAGAAACTAAATTTGTTGCGAGTAAAACGACTGGGAAATGCCCTCTTTTAAACATAACTATGAGAGTTTGAAAAGCTCTTAATGAGCAATTAGAACTTTCTTATAAAGAAACCAGAGAAAAATCTCAGTGGAGTGGCATAAGTAGTTGACAACGATTGAGTTTCTGATAGCACAATGGCCCTAATGATCTCCCAATTCTTATGGCTCTATAATACCAATCTTTTCCTGATCATCTCTCCATCGATTCCCATCTGCTGCTCCACCACATGGCAGGGTATTCGGGGCACCTTAGAACGTCGTAAGCGAAGCGCGTGCCATCGATGGCAATGTCGCCTTGTCGACATCGTCGTTATTCACATGAGTGCACTAAGCACAGCAGTTCACACAGATACTTGCGCAGATACTCGCACACACAGATACCGGTATACACTGAAAGAATCACTCACCCGCACTCACACAGGGACAAGATGCACTCGTGCGGTAATCGCCTGCACAGGAAAACAAAAACAACAAAAAACGCTTCGAAGCACGCACAAGCGGCGGAAAATAGTTTTCCTTTGGTTTTTTGTATTTGTTAAAGAGCTCAAAGGCGGGGGCATGGCATCGAATTTCATTTTAATTGTTTAACATTGAATAACGCTTAGCGGAGCAGAGCAGAGCACAGAAGATGCAAATGCAGATACAGATACAGATGCACAGATATCCAGTAACTCGTCATTGAAGCTGGCGTCGGCTGCAGACATTTGAAGTTTGTCCCAGGGACAGACAGGAAAATGCAATTAAGTATGGCTTCCCCCTCCCGCTCGCTTGCGGCCCTGCCATGCACATAATTTCAGACCCACAAATATGGGAGGGGGGGAGGGGAACGGAAGGGCAAGGAATGTGTATACCAAGAACCAGACGCTCTTCTGTCTGGCGGTGGGTGGGAGGTGCGAAAAGTTTGCGCCTGCATAAATTGCTGCAGGAAGTGCTGCAATTTTCCAGCTCAAGTGTGTGTGAAAAGTTGCCCTTTGTTTTGTTTGTGCGTGTGTCTGGGGACAGGAATTTGATAACTTAAATGGATTTTAATGCCCACAAAAAGGTGGACTGAATTGAAATTGAGACAGGAAATGCAGATCAAATGGAAATCCCACAAATGCACTTAAGAAAACTCCTGCAACTTTCCACTTTCATATTCCATGTGCCACAGTCCTGTGTATCCCTGTGGCACGAAAGGTGTGGCAGGAACGTGCCTGGGAGTGCATGAATATATTTTTGAGTTCTCCCAGCTCCTGGGTAGAATACACAGAAATTTTGTCTCTTCCTACTGAGATTCGTCCATGGCCTGTGCGGCCATATAAATCAAGCACATTGCCACATCGACAGCCATGTCACCGGTAAGCCGTCAAATCAAAGCCAAAGCCAAAGCCAAGAGCCAGAGTCACCGTCACTCCATACGGTCGAAAGGTACTCTTCTAAGGATTAGAATTGAAAAGGACACACAGCCGCAGAGCTGTCGAAGGACCGACCACCCATTGAAGGGTAGGATACACGTGCAATAAAAGCGTCTTAAAAGTTTAATGTCCTCCGATTTGCGGTTGCATACAAATGACTTTTCAGCTGTCGTCCCATACGTCAGTCGTCAGTCGTTCCGGTTCCTGTCTGGCTCCCTGTTTTCCTTCCTCCCCCTCCCTCAGTGTTTGTGTGGTTTTTCCGACTTTTGGCTTAAAGCAAACATCCGCGAGCATCGCATTTAATGGAAACTTTTCAACGCCTTTTTGCTGTTTTTTTCCTCTTTTTTTTTTGCTGGCCAGAGCTTAATTGTGTGTTGACATTAAATTTTGTTGCACAACTCGTTGCAAAGCTGTGGCACATTGGCCTAACCAAAGTTTTGTGGCAACAGAAAACCGCTTAAAAGGATGAGCACGCAAATCGTGCCAGAATTCTGCTAAAGTTTGTTTCTACTGCAATCAATTTCAGTTTGTGTGGCGATGAATTTTGAAAGTTAAACAGTTTTGGGAGTATTTTTTGGTTTCTTATTAAAGAAAACTCTGATAAATCCCTGATTGGACTGATTTATACTCCAGAATCTCGGTATACTTTCTTATAGATACACCAAATCCTCTCTCCCTCTTTTCCATATTCCATTTTAAAGTTCAGGCAACTGCATTTTTCTCATTTCTTCTTGTACAACTTGTACATCTACTTTCTGGGTACAAGTTTATTAAAAACCTCGCAAGGGGTATAAATTAATTCCCAACTAATTAAATGTTGTCAGCAGGTTGTTCTGCTCCCATTTCAGCGGGAAACCTAATCCATATTTATGGCCCGAAGAAGGCAAAATGCCAGAGAGAGCATCGCCCATGCAAATGAGCGGCATTCTTTAATTTAATGAAGGCAACCTCCGACCCGGGACCACCTCATTAAGCGCTGACCTCCAGATGGTCATTTGTATGCTCCTCTGGAGCCCCAGTTGCAAGTCAATCTGCTGGTGTTTTTTTGGGGCCTGTCTCATTTCATTGCAGGCAGGCGGCAGATTGGGAGGAGTCAGGCAATTAAATTAGAGCCAGGAGCTGTGGCATGCCTCTGCCTGGGGCCTGGGGCCAATCCTGAGTGAATTAATTGCTGCTGCAGACAAAATGCAAACAAGCAGCAGCAGAGAGGCCATAGAGCCAGGCCTATCCATCGAGTCTTGGCAGCCGTCTACGAGTGCCCAGCCAGGGCCGGACCCGAAGGCGCTGGCTAGTTGAGCAATCGAGCTAAACGAAACCACAGTGGCACAAAGGCACGCACCACAGAAAAGAGTGAGTGTGTGTGTGTGTGTGTGTGAGTTGGGCAG
This sequence comes from Drosophila persimilis, assembly GCF_003286085.1. Classification (NCBI taxonomy): domain Eukaryota; kingdom Metazoa; phylum Arthropoda; class Insecta; order Diptera; family Drosophilidae; genus Drosophila; species Drosophila persimilis. Next base: position 28,273,792 of record NW_020825288.1, on the reverse strand, counting down.
TGGCAGACATCCAACCTGGTCGCTCGGTCAGCCACACAGCTGGCCACCAGAGCAGGTGTTTTGTATGCATGTGTCTGCCACGGAGGGTTTTCCAGGTGGAAACCATAAAAGAAAGCGCAGGCACACACTCAGACACCACGGTGTCTCTGCCAGACAAAATGGTGTCAAATGGCAAAAATGCATCGTAAACTAAATGTAAATGAAAAAACTTTACAACCAACCAAAGCGAGGGCTGCCCCAAAAGTTCCACAAACAATGGAAGTTTGCTGAACAATATTCATTTAAGATAAGGCAAAATTACTATTTGATGGGGGGAGGGGGGAAACATTTACATGGGGGAAAGTTCAAATTTATGGTAGAAGTTAGAGTGCAACATCTATCGTGGCTTCAGGTTTAACCCAAGGCAGATCTATAGAGAATCGGGGAGTACCATATATATTGCAACAAACTTCCCGCACACTCTTCAAACAAACCTTTTGGCGTGGAAAATTATCTTTTCCTTGCCCTGAAATGCTTGTTTCCACTTCAAAGAAACCGAACCCCTACACACACACAGACAGGGTCCATGTATTACCGCAAAACAAGGATCTAGGGGGATCTGGGAGGCGATAACTATGCTTCTAAGGTGTCATTTTGCTTGTTTTGGCCCGCATAAAACTTGAAAGGTCCCTTTGGGTAGATTAAACACGCACACGGATACACTTCAAATACTCACAGACACACAAACACACACACACATGCAGTCCCAGCTATAAATATGTGGTCAGTATGCGTGTGTTGGTGTTTTGTTGGGGATTATGGTGCAGTGTAAGATGACGCCGGAAAGTATGCTATGATAAATATGGCATTCTTGTACGATATCCCATAAATACACAAGAAAAGCATTCTTTAAGTTTGTGTGTGGGGGGGGAGGTCAAAGGCATCGATGCATCGGTGGTTATTTATAGGACCAGAACCAACTACAAATTACTGCATTGATCTAAAGGCTGGCAAATTATACCATTGCAATGGTTGACAAAATAATATCCGCCATACGTCAACGCTTTACTTTCCGTTAGTTATTTATACGATAGTTAAATTGGATGGCCATATAAATGGCTATAAAAATTCACTTGCATTCAAAAGTGTTTTCCCCTCTTAAACCATAATTAAACTCTTCTGAATTTAAAATTTTAATTAAAATATGCCAACCCTCATCCTCATCTCATATCGCTCTGCTCTGCCGGGCACTCTCTGCGGGATAGTTGAGATGTCACTGGGCTTATCAGGACTTCAACATCACTGAACAGACACGTAGGCCGACTACCGACTACCTACTGCCGACTGCCGCTGCGTCTGTGGCTAAGTGTCTCCCAGCGGTGGGACTTTCTCTCTCTCTCTCTCTCTCTCGCTCTTGCATAAATGTTGGAAATTTTTAAGCAAAATGTTTTCCCCACACAATTTAAGCGGATCGGTTTGCAGCACATACATTTTTAATAGACTACAAAAAAGTAAAACCAAATTTAAATATTTATGCCAGAGTGCAACCGCAATCAATTGATGCCACCACGAAACATAAATCAGGGTGCGAAATATATGTACAAGGTTTTTTCCTCTGGTGCTGCCAGAGCCATGATAAATAGTAGTCGCAGCTGCCGAGGAGATACGAGTACATTGGATGGGCAATAAATATAGTACCTAACAATGTGTGGGCGGCAGGTGTGGGAGCCCGACACGGACACGTGGCACTCAAATACCCATGCAATACCTCAGCCAAAGTCCTCCATCGAAACCATTAGCATCATGCTCGATGGCGACGCCCCTGACATCAACTGCCAATTCGTATGACAAACGAACCTCACAGTAGGCCTCACCTCTTCATGGACCTCTCCATAGCGGCACAGTAGCTGGCACTCCTTCAGTCGATTCAGTTAAAGTGAGCCACCGGCACACGACAAACGACTGAATTATGCATGAAGTGCGTGCCGGCGGAATATAGTATTTGGAGTGGTTCTGGCCCACCTTTAAAGGTGCTTTTCCCCCCTCCAAATAATCCTTATTTATTGCCCCAGGAATTGATTTGTAATGGAGTTTTTAATTGCTGCGGTTTCGCTCTGGGGAGTTGAAGCGTTTGTCGATAGCTGGAGTGTCTAGCGTCTAGACGGAAGAAGAGGTTTTGCCAGCAATTGGGTTAATTGTTCAAGAGGTCATTGCTTGGGGAAAGGGAGTTTATTGATGGAAAGTTCTGAATAGAGAGAGAGAGTGAGAGAGAGAGAGTGTGGTCTGATTTGTTGTGGTCTGATTATGGTGGTTAATTGAGTGAAGATATAGCTCGTTGAGTGGTGAGGGAAGAGGCATTAAATTACACAAATATTTCCTTATTTAAAGCGTTTATTAAGTGACTTTTGAAACTGTCTTGAAAACTGTTTGAATGGGAAATCACTGAAGAAAAAAAGGCTCTCATCCTTGCCATTAACTCCTATGATCCTATGCTAGAAATCTCTTAAACATTTGTATATAAATTAGTATTCAACACCAATGGCAACCTTTTTAGTCACTCATTTTGATGCATTTGTTTTTGTACACTTAAAAGCTTACATGACCTTTGACGATGGCTGCCAATTAGCTTACCATTTTACCTGTTTTAAAATTAAAATTAAACCCGAGAATAAAGGAAGCCAAAGAGTAAATGACTAATGTACTTTGTCTTTTGACATTGCGTGTTGGAAGCCAATTATTTTCCGCTCGAAGCACACACACACACACACACACACATAGAGAGAAAGTGGAACAGGAAACAACGAAGGAGACAACGAAAGTTAAGCTCACGGTAGATATAAATTCCTTGAAAACGAGAAAGGGGAAAGAACTCCACTCCAAGTGGAGGCATAATTAAATCGACTGCTGTCTTGACTGCTTCGCTAGAATGTCCTGAAAATGTCCGACAGTCGCTTGTCTGGGGGGGCTTTCTGGGGAATTTTCAACCCAATTTACAGCTTACATGCAAGTGTCTCAAAGCCCTTTGGCTAAGGATCGATACGCGGTTGTCGTAGCCATAAAAACAGTAGCACAATACGCCAGTAACTGCTGTTAGTACTGGTGGAAAAATTGGCTATTAATATGGATTTTTCTTTTTGTTGGCAGTTGTCGCAATTATCAAATGGCTGCAGTCGCAATGGAGCGAGGACTGGGAGGACAGCTGGACTGTTTGCTGCATTGAAATGCGACACAAACCGCAGTTTGGCCGAGCGCCCGAAACCCGTTTGACTAACTGGCCAATTGGTTCGGTTCGCTTCTGGCCAAAAGGGGCTCGGGTCGGGGCTCTCCCTGACCATGGCAAATGAAAATATTTCCCTGTCAGGCATATGTGTCTGTGGCGTGGACTTTGGTTTCCATTGTTCGACTGCCATGCGTGCGCTGGTACTTGTAATTATTTTTATGAATAGAGAAACCTCCATTAATGGTGGGGTATACGGTATCGTGTGTAAGAATGTTACAGGGAGAGTCCCCTGTTGACAGAAGCCATTCAAGCTTCTACAATGGTTGTCCAAATAAAACTTGAAAAACAGAATATTTTGAAACATTTGTAAAGCCCCAAAACTATCAAATAAAGTCGATTTGCTTCACAGCGGAAAATGGGTATGGGTATAATGGGTATCGTATCGTTTATTCATAATACTCATCTGCAGCAATACTCCTCTTAATAGTTAATCATTCGAAATCTTTTGTTTAATTGTTAAAGTCGAAAGCATTGTCAAAAGCAAGGACAATCTTTAATCAAAATGTTTATAAACCATACCCAATTTAATGCCTGATTTAACATATTATCCATATCTTTTGTTTCCAGCAGCTCCACTCGGAGTATCGGAGCACTTATCGTTGGCATGAATTTACGGGCAACTCGCGGCCAGAGGTTGTGCGACGGGCGCCAGCCCCAAATCAAAATCAAAGTCAATTTGATGGTGCGTAGATTGAAAGACATTTTTCTTGGAGGACATGTCACATTATTGATCTGGGATTTCTCCGCACTTGTTTGCAGGTCCGACAAATGAGCCGTCGATGCCGCGTCGGAAAAAATGTCCAGAATTAGCATATAAATCGCACGAGTTTATTATAGGTTCGGAATATACAGATGCACGACGAGAAGCCAGTGCACATCGTCTGGCGCGGGTAAGTCTCTCCATTCCTTAATCCATATTTCACCTTGGCATGACCTTTCCCTAGCGGAAAATGCGCCAGGTGCAGAATATACTTACACTCAGAGAGCCAGGGAAAGGATGGGGATTGCCTGGGAAAATCTTTGGGAAGCATGCAAATTTATTATGTGGGGAATATCGTATAAAATGAGGTTGTCAATATGGAAGCAGAAAAGGAAGAGTCTTGGAATTATGAGGCGTTTCCTCATTGGTTACATATTTCGGGACAAAAGATGGAGGATAATGAATGCATTATATTAAAGGGATTCCAGATTGCTTTCTCACAACTTTTTTAAAGTCCTTTACTTTTATCCTCCCATAGTTTTTACAGTATTTCCTTATGTGATCCCAGTTATTTTGTCACGTTTAATTTTCCTAATGCAACCACGTAATTTTCCTTTAAATTCATATCCTTATACGAAGAGGTGGAGCTTAGGATGTCTGCATATAAAAATGAAAAAATTATTGTGCCTTTTGCTGTGTCCGTGGACGAGTTAGAACTGAATTCTAAAAGAGAAGGACCTCCACATGAGCACATAATGGTATTTTCATTTTATGGCCCACACACAAACTTAATGCTCTTTTGACATTTGAAGAGGTCCATGAGGGAAATAAAAAAGTGCATGCAAAAGAGCAATAGAAAGAAGTATATTTAATATACTCTATAATCTGGTTAGTCGTATAATCGTTTGACATTTGATGTGGTGTCACTGCATATAATTGAGCATTAAAAAGATCGTTCAGAAACGTTTGAATTTAATTATATTGACAGGTTTTTTTTGTATATTTCATTTTAATTCGCATTTAAAGAGCATTAACTGCTGGTCATAGTTTTTTTTGTGTTTGGAATTCTATATACTAGCATATTTATTTGCATATGAATGGGGCTTGCCTTTACGCCGGGATTGGCATTAGGGTTAATTCGTTTAAGTCGTGGTGTGGTGCTCATAAAAGTGCCACAAAAAGCACACACTGCACACACAGAGCACAAAAAATCTTATATAAGGTGGGGTCCTTTCCTCTGGACTAATTAATAATGAGGCACACAGTGAGCAGCACATGTTGCAAGGACATTTGAGATAGCGGTGCCCTAGCGTAAGGTCTGTGTGCTATCATGCACACCCTGACAATACATAATTAATTGAGTTTCACCTGATGACGCACGTCGACAGGGCGTATGCGTAATATTAATGACCAACTAATTAACTATACATCGTACTACATATATCCTGTGTGTGCTGTATATTTATTTGCAGTCGGAGGGACGGGGCGGGACACCTTCGCGTCGCAGCAAATCGGAGGGACCACCCGTTGTGCCTAATGGACGTGCCTATCCCGCTGCAACGGAGATCGATGGAGCCACAAGAAAACAGGTACACAATTGTTGAATGGATTGGGCTCCCATCCATTATCCCAAATATCTGTCTGTAACACTTGGGTATTATGTATTTTAATATATGTACGAGTCTGTATGTGTTTTTGGGTTGAGCTTTGAATGAAATGCATGTCGGAATCAGCTTGCAGACATCATTTGTGAATCTCATTTGGAGTGGACTCCCATCGGAAATGTCTGCAGAAGCCAACGCCCATCATTTGGTGTGCCTCTCCCTTCGTGGCGCCACATAAAGAACCCTGGGAAAAGCGAGAAAAAACTGTCTTTTATTTCCGATCAGAGATAGGACGCGCTTCGGACCATTGAACCGGGACTTGCGACTGGGACTGGCGCAACAATTTCTATTAGTCCTGTCGCTTGTCCTGTCTATCAGTCTGAATGTCCGTTCTGCCTTCGCCATTCCTGTCTATAACTTTTCTGGGCCCTTTTATTGGCCATTTTCCATGTGCTGAACATGTTGTGGAACATTCCGTAACTCGTCTCGCCTTTTGCGGCAATGGGTAACATTTTTATGTACATGCTTTTATGCAGTGTGTGGATGTGCCATTGAGTTGTCAGACAGACAGACAGACAGATAGTCAGCCTTGTACTCGACCTGAATGTACAATTTTAATCTGCAGAACTCTTCAACATTTGCATAAGTTGTTTGCATCGATTTCTTTGTTGCAACCATTCAGGCACTTCCTATTGGTGTACTCTTGATATACTTTCAATACTTGTATCGTTATGGAGGAGTTCTGTCTGTGATTTGTGTAGTGCATGTAGATCTTGGATCTAGTATAAGTGTGCTACTATATTCAGATTTAATCAATAATTTTAAACCGAATACTAAACCATCAATTAGTGATAGATATTCAAAATTTACAATTTATACTTGTATTGTGTGTATTTCTTCTCTTTCTCTTTCTCGTTCTCGTTCTCCCCGCTTCTCCGTTTCTCCATTCCATGCCTGAAAACTCGGTCTCGTCTCCATCTTTTCTTTGTTACATGTGTGGTCTGATCATCGTCACTATAATAATGATAATATTTACGTAAATTATAATATTGTATTTATATAACTTGTGCTCACAATCAATACGACAATGCAATGCTCTTTCTTTTCTCTTTCTCTTCTCTCCTCTCCTCCCCTCTTAATTTTGTCACCCCTTTTGCGTTATGTGATTTCTGCTCTTCTATTTCGCAGGCGGGTGAGTCAAATGGCCTATTTCGAAAGACCATCTCAAAACTGAGCACAGAGTACCGCCTGCAATTCGTTTGGCCGAATGTTCGGCGGATTAAGGGCGGCGGCGAGGCGACGTCTAAGGCCGCGGCCGGCGATTACCCTCGAAAGAGTATCTCATTGGGCGCCCTGCGATCCAGTCAGAGCCACAGTCACACTCAGAGCCAGAATCAGAGTCTAAACCAGACCCAGACCCACGGCCACAGTCACACCCATCAGTCGGTGATGGGTGCAGGTCTGCCAACGGTGCATAAAAAACGTACAACAAATCAGAAAGAAGGTGCGACAACAAATTGTCGTCGCTAAGCATTTATTTAAAATACTAAAAACCAAAAAAAAAAAACCAAAAAAAAAAAACTGATAAAGAATACATTTCCTATTAGCGTATAGTTTCTTTCAAATAATACTCTATATGTAATACTAAAAACAATCCAAAAACAAGAATGAGCGTACTACTAAAATGAATTTCCATTTGATTTCTAATCATTTTCTTTACGTAACCAACTAATTCACGAAACAAAAACTAACTTTTGTTACTAACCTTTTTGTGTGTGGAAAGAGTAAATTTGTTTATTTTTCAAGATGATTTTTAAATGAAAAATTTGTGCAGTGGCAGCAGCATTGATCAAAAAACAAAAAACTAAAAAAAAAAACAAACGTAATAGAAATCTTTGTTGAATAGTGTTGGTAAATGTAGCTAAAACTTTTCTCTAACTCTCAGCACTGCCACAAAAAAAAACCTATATACAATTAATTGAAAAAAAAATGCGAATCAAATCAAGTTTTTTATGTACACGTCGTCGTAAATTTATGCTTTATCATATATGTACATATATAGCTCTTTATATATGTATACAGTGCTCTCAGCCTTAAGATAGATACTCGTAATATTCCTAGTATAACTTATTGATATTATTTTTCGTATGATTTCTGTATATACAAGCCAATATTTCGTTGATCGCTTTTATGGACTAATGATTACTTTTTCGTTTCAAGCAGTTAGCAAAATACTTTTACTGTCTTTCAAATCTATTTCATATAGAACGAAATTATGCTAAATTCCTTTACAAAAGAACAAAAAAAAGAAAAGAAGAAAACAAAAGTTAAAAACACATTCAAGAATATCTTTTTAGCCAAAAGCTGACGTAAGTGTTGAACGAAATTTCATTTATATTAGTGCTAACGAAACCATAAAAAAAACACACACATAAATTTGTATTCATGCTAAGCGATAAATTGCCTTGAATGAGTCCCCAAATGAACTCGAATACGAATGCGAGTACGTGCTTCAACTAGAAGGAATTATGGATTGTGAGTGGATGGATATCAATGCAATTTAATCGTGATGAATGGATCGATTGATGAACTAGCAAAAGTGTAGTCGGAGCATGTTGCGGCCGCAGAGGTTGTGTGATACATACCTTTTATAAGTATTTTCAGTTCAGTTTCGAGGAATAGGAGTTGTTGGCCTTAGTTTCATTGCATGTGTGAAACGGAATTTTTAGAGACTCATAGCATACCACATACCACAAGAACAAACTATCCATCAGTCAGTCATGACATCCTCGTACTATATATCATATATTCATTTAGTCAGGGATATTGGCAGGGGGCTTTAACATGAACATTCTCCAAAAACCGAAACCGAAACAAAACCGAACAAAATTTACAGTGTAAGCGCATAGGTAAGGCAAACGGAAACGGAAATAGAAATACCACCTTATCCCTCCTCTACTCTACATATATATCTGCTAAATTGTTAAGTGCATCTGCATCGCAGTGAAAACAAAAATTAGTGGCTTCAAAATGCAAAAACTGCTTTGGTCTTGCGACGCCTTGAGCTTACAGCGAAACGAGCTTCAAATAGTGTACAAAACCCATTGGCTGTAGTGCTTACAGATACTAAAAAAATATTACTAATAAGGTGCATTCAACTCGAATTTATACATTAAATATACAAACAAATTGGTTTGAATTTCGTTCTATATTCTAAAAACAAAAAAAGCAAACCCAAAATTGAAGGATAACCCATGCCAAACACGCTTCAACCAAGTCATTTTCGACATATAATTTACTTTTTTGTTTCAATGCCAACACCCACACACACACAAAACACACACACAAATTTGATTCTGATTTAAAGTTTTTTCTTTTTGCATTTGCCAAAGAAACACCCGAAAAGTAAAAGCCACCCACCACTGAAACCACTGAACCACTAAACCACTAACCCACCCACCAAGGCGCTGCTTCCGGCTCATTTATTTGCTGTACAATTAATAAGAGATCACCTTAATACTTTGTTCCCTTGAGTTCCAACAACTTAGACACTTTGCAAAAAAAAAAGAAAAAGAAAAACTAATGTTTACTGAAGCTCCTTTATTTCCACCTTTAGTTCTCCTATGAATATACTATATATATATTTTCGATTATCTTAATGTACATGCAGGATGAATCTGTATAAAGCTTTCGATCGTGTATGGATAGCAGCATTAAATTTCATATCTGTGTGCTTTCAGCTACTCTACATGAGTTGGAGCCGTTGGTTAGCGATACGGATGATAGAAAAACGCACGAGAAGTATGTACACGTTTGCTTAACTTCACTTCACTTTAGATAAACCCAACCGACAGTCAGAGCTTCTGCCATTCTCATTCGACGATGTCCTCTTCATGTAGACCCGATTACCCGAAATCAGCAGCATCACATCTCAATCTCCCACTCATCCACATGCATGTTGCAAAGTGTTGCATGTCAGCAGCCACCGCCATCGAGATGCACAGTCGTCCCCCTTTTCTTAAAGATTGTCTTGTGTTTCCCTTAAGCTAATGATCCCTGGGCTGTGTTTTTGCAGACAAGTGACCATCGTGGAGCACAAGGCGCGTCCATTCTCGCAGGCATACGATAACGAGCGTATAAATCACTTCATCACGAAAAAGGAGAACTTTGGCTTCACCGATGCCGCTTTCAAGGATGTGGTGGACAATAAGCATGGACATGGAGCCGATTCCGGCCAAGTGGCGGTCATGAATGGCACCGATCCGCCGCACTCTAAACCGAATTTGGATTTGTGGTTCAAGGACATGGTTGAACTACGCAAAAAGGCAGGGGAATATAAGGTATGACAATGACATCTCATGTATGTCTTTTGCTTAAATCAAACTTGTTTTCCTTTGGTAGAGCCGTGGCTGGGGCAGGGAGATTGATCCGGAATTGTACAAGAAGCAGAAGGATCTGTGGGATCAGGTTTCAAGGCGCAGCTCACTTTCAGCATTATCTTTGGCTTCGACTGTGCATAGGTAATACCTGATAATTGAACCTTATATATACACCTCATAATATCCGTTTTAAATCCTCGATCAAAGACCCATTACAAAGGAGGAGAAGGATCAGGAAAATAATAAGAAATCAGCGCCATTGCCAAAGACTCCACTCAAACCCCGAGTTCCTGGTCAAGCCTATTTGGTTGATAATAAAGATGAGATTTCAGCACTGCCAGCACGCTTTAGCAATATACGCCACCATTTAGAACGCACCACGGGTCCGGGTTGGTCCAGCCCCTAGCTTTTGCTCTTCCAACCACTAATGGTAGCACCTTTTCAGATGTGGAAGAGGGAGCCCTGCTGCCTTCGCCCACCCGCGAGAAACTGATGCCAGCCATAACCAAGAGGGAGTCGGAATCGCAGAGGGGTAGCCCCAAGAAGACAGCCCTTTCCAGGCATGGATCGCCCCAGAAAGGCAGCCCCCAAAAGGGCAGTCCCAAGAAGGTTCTCAAATGTGAGTAGCCATCCTTTTTTTGCCTCTTCTATTTATTCTCTCGACTTCAGAAGAAGACAAATATACACATCCTATACCGAAAAGTTAATCATAGCCAAAATAGAAATATCTACTTTCTAAGCAAAAAAATGACACAAGTACACAAAAAATGCACAATCCCATAAGTGCAACACAGAAGCTGTCACAGAACAAACAATTGTACACACGCTCCAAACAATAAGTATACGCCCTGTTATCCTATGATTTCCGTTTTTGCCATAGTTTGCTCAAATGCTTCCATCATTTGATTTGCATATATATTTTCCATCCCACTCCTTGCTAAGGATTCGAATTCGTTTCTCATCCTTTTCGAGTGTGCACCGAAGACTTCTTGTTGGGCTATGAGATTTTCTGCACCAGACTTTTATGTAGTTTCCTTGTTTAAAGTATTTATATTTCTATTTACTTTGAAAAACGAGTTTTTAATCATGTAATACATTCGAGAAACATGTCTGTAGAGAACATTTTGCAGATACTTACATTCATGGGTTGTAAGTAATGGAGCTTCTGTCCTTTTTTTGTATTTTTAAGTTAAGGCTACTTCCATTGATGTGTGGCCATCATGTTCATATCGCTGTATCGGTGTATATATTGCTTCATTGTTTTTTGATTAGCAGATGCCTGATGATAGGTTGACAATTGGTTGTAAATACAATATGTGATTAAAGTGATATTTGAAGTGTGCTGTAAAGTGACTGAGAGCAGGAATAGATCTGGCGTTTTTTTTCGATTACACAGAGACTGTAAACAGGAATTGATTGGTACATAGATATTTAGGAGAGTCAAGTAATTATTTTTAAAATGGAAACTGCTGTCGATTAAGTAGCTTATACTGTGACTGGGACTGGGGCTTTGAAGTCGGGGCTGTATATTTGCTAAAGTTAATCCATAATTTTAATAAGAATTCAGGCTACGATTGCGGTATGCACCAGGATATACAGGTCGTCAGAAATCGTTTTAAATCTTTGTTAGGCGCTAGACATCCGACTATTTTACCACCCGAGCGATCTACTACACTCAAAACTCACTTTACGACCATAAATCTGCCAGAATTGAGGGTTTAAATGAGTATTTATTTGTAGTACCTTGTAAAAAAAAGAACACATTCTCCTATACAATAATTCACACCCCCACAAAAACTTCACCAGTAGAGAGAACTAAAATCATAAAGTATAAGAACATCTCTGCCAAAATGCGAATTTTTGAAATTAAAACATACCAAACCGTACTTTTATCATCAATCAAACCGCCACCACCACCAACCATACAACAAAAATCGTTCAAAAAATATAAAAACCAAACGAAATGAAATGCAAAACAAAACAAAACAAAAAAACAACCAAAAATCGAAAACGAAACCATCCTCATTTGTTCGGTGTGTCCATGTTGGGGATGTGTCTGCAGCACGCTCCCAATCGGTGGGTCCGGGCGTTGCTGAGAATGAATCCCCGAAGCGACAGATACGGTCGGCCTCACAGGCCCCTCCGGCGAGCCGCAAAAAGACACCGACTTCAGCCACGACAGCGGCCGGAAGCGAGCGTAAGACACGCCCATGTAAGTAGTCCAAAAATAGAGCAGCACTACCGAAACATTCCCACATTCCCACATTCCCCCAGCGACGTAACGAGGCCTTCATTGCCTTTATTTTTAGTTTGGAACTTACTTTAGACCTAGTTTGCATAATGTCATGTGTTGATTCGATTTTTGTTTCGTTGGTTTTTGCATTCATTTAATTTTGATTTGCAAGATCTACTCTCAGTTTTAGTTAGTTTTTTGGAACACACCTCTCCTCTAATCAATCAATCGACAATCTAGATAAGTGTCTAACGAAACTAATAACTAACATAATTACAGAATCATTATCCAGTACTTTGTTTGAACATTTCTGTTAGTTTAGTCTCTGGTCATGCAGTTTTTCATTGTTTCATATTTGTTTAGTTCCCCCTCCTTGAGTTCTGTTTCGTCGTTCTCTTTGTAATGAAGCGTTTGATTGCTCTTTCGAGTAACATAATACTAACAATCTATAGTTTTAGCATGTTGAAGTGAACAAAACTACTAACAAAACTAACTAACAAAACTAAAACAATAAAACAATTAAACTTAATTGTAAGTAATTTAAAGTAAAACTAACAAATCCAGTTGTTTTTTCGTTTTTTCGTTTGTATTCCGTTTTTGCCCAAAAAAAAACTAACCCTAAGTGTGTGACGTTGTTGGCTTTTAAAGCAGCCCTAGATATTGTGTAATATTTGTTAATAATATGTACGTAAATAGGGGAAAAGTATTAACTAATGAGATATTCTCAGCCAACAATGAATCCCCAGCGTTCCAATAGATGTTCCCATTTAAGTACTACTAACAACTAGAAATTGTTAACCAAAAACTAAGTTTAAACGTGTACTCACTAACAGAATTTAATTTGTGTTCATTTCATTTTTTTTTTTAATTTGAAGCTATGATTTTATGGACATTTTTTTAGTCTTTGCTTTGATTGCATTTTTGATTCGTCATAAACCAAAAAGAAAACTTTTCTAATAAAAAAATACTTTTAACCATATACTTTTTTCATGTGCGTTTTGTTTTCGGTTTAAAAATCATAAAAATAAAAAAATATGCAAAACGACGAAAAATATCCAAAACAAAAAACCGAAAACTTGCTTACGTTTTTATAGCCACCCTATCCACAACATTCCAATCCCGCATTAAAAGTAGTTCCCTGCCACCGCCTAATGGTAGAGTAGCCTCTGCGCCGCCAGCAACTGCAACAGCAACAGCAATCCGATCAGCATCTGCAACAAAATCAACTTTAAATGCTAATCAGCCTCATGCCAATCAATCGCAAACATCACAAGCCAAGACAACCCATGGACCCGGCAGATCCAACAAAATTCTGAAATCATCTGCGGCATCTGCAACATCGGGACAACAGCAGCAGCCACAGCAGAAACAGCAGCAGCAGCAACAGCAACAACAGCAAATGCGTAAGACAGACAAAGATAGATCGAATATTAGTTGCATTGGTTTTGGTAGTACTGTTGGTGCTGGTAGCGGTAGTCAGACGAATAGTGTCAAAAATCAGCAGAACAAACAAAAGCAACAGCAACTACAACAGCAACAACAACAGCAGCAGCAGCAGCAACAAAAGACTGCTGCCCCATCAGACAAAACACAAGCAGCAACATCAACAGCAGCCTCGGGCACGGCCTCGGTCAGAGAAGGCACATCTCAACCAGTTGTTCAGTCAACAGCTCAATCAGCAACATCCTCGTCTCAAAATCCCATCCGGCCTGCAACCATCAACATCAAACGGCTCACGGTACCAGGTCAGGATAGAAAATTGGCTGAAAGTGAGTAAAGTTTCACCGAAAACTTGAATCTTGAAATCTCTTCAAATAAAAATCCCAAAAAATAAACAAAAAATACATAAATTATATACGGAAAATGCTGTAAAATGACATCTGATGCGCGAAATGTTTGTGTTGCAACTTTTGTAAAACTAAAAAAAAAAAAACAAAAAAATGAAAAAACTATCTCAAAAAGCTATTAATAATTGAGCATTTTACACCTTGGCCAAAACTGTTTGTACACCATTTTATCATTTACCGAATTGGCATCAGAATGGGCTCCACAATTAGATACAGCCCTCCCCCCCAATAAATGTTTTATGTTCCGAAGCCCCGAGCCATGTGGAATCATGTGTGTGTTTAGATCGATTGGCATTACAAATTATATAGTTAACATTTTGTAGTTTAGAATTGTGTTGAAAAATGTATTGTTACCTCGTTATTCCACTGGCCCGAAAAAGACAATTTTCGAATACACCCATCACGAAAATCACCATCCAAATTGAATGCAATGAAAATTGCAGTTAAATTACCCAAAATTCTTATCTTGCAAACAATTGTGGTTAAAACCAAAGAGCAAAATGCATTGTTATTAAATGTTAGTTGTTGTTGTCATCAATGTTTGTAAATGTTGTGTATTCCAGCCGTGTTTCTATGTACATATTGAATTAAGATCGTTTTCCTATATAGTACTATGCGTCTCATCATTTGTAGTTTTTCATTGTGTTCTCTATATGGCTATAAATCTCTGTTCTGTGTGTACTACTCCTTGTACTCGTAATCTACTATTCTTTCTTTTTTGTGTATGTATATTGTAATTATAAAGTAGTGAACATACTTGTCTAGAGATCCCTTATACATACTTTGATTTTGAATACCATAATTCTACAGTGAAACACTTGAACACAATACTAGACACAGGCACTAGAAGAAAAGAGATATATTTTAGCAGAAAATTTCTTAGAAATGATCTAGAAAAAGATACAGGATATAGCTGTAGATCTACACCACATTTTCATCACAAAATTAAATCAAAGTTAATAGATCTTACATTCTACACGATTCTCCAGACTTTCTGAGAATTTCTGAGTACAAACGAGTTACAGAAATGGTACATTTAAAGGTTTGTTTGAAATATTATGAAGGGGTATTTTTTATATGAGGTACTACCCTGGCGTTCCCAGCTGTCGTCGATATCGTCGTTGTTGCCTGTCGTCTCTGCCTCCTACATTCTTCACCCAACAAACAACAGCCATAAGAAAACATAAAAAACTTTATTTCCTCTCCTAATTTCCCTGCATTTTATAGAACTTCCACGCTTTTAAATGTTGCGTGTCTGTTTGTGAATTTGTGGCATGCCGGTTTTTCATGTTGTGCGCTTTATACAAATCTTAAAAAAAATAAAAGAAAAAAAAATAGCAAGAGAATTCTATTATTTTTTGATTAATTTCTACTAACAATTTTGTTGCCTTTTAAGCTTCCGGCTTAATATACTTAAGTTCTCCTAAGTTCCCTTAACATTTTTCGTTTGATCTATGATATATCATTTTCGATTTTTTGTTACAACTACTAACCAGTAAAAACTCAATCACAAAGTTTGCTTAACAATAAAAAGAAGATATTTATGAAGTTCTACAGCTGCGACAGCATATACGATATAAAGATATAACTCAAACATAAAAAAATGCGCCTATAATCAAGTTATTTTCATAGTTCAATCGTTCCACAAAATGAATTCAAAGCCAAAATTGATATATCTCTTTGGATATTTTGCAAAAACCAACAGACGATGGCGAGGATGGTCGTGAGACTGCCATTTCCATTTCCAGCTGCAGCCCACAGCCGCCAGTGGTCCCCGAGGTTCCCGAGGAACCTCTGGTGAAGTCACCGCCAGAACCCACTCGGGTGAAGTCCCCGGAGCAGATTATAATGCGTTCGCCCGATCCAGTGAACTGGACCGTGCCCCTGGATACGGGCAAGACCTTTACGGTTACCCAGAATGTCAAAGATGGTAGAGTATACGTGTCTTTACGTGTGGAATATCTTTTGAAATCGGTTCACTTTCAGGGGAGAACTATAGCCGACCTCAGAGCGAGATAAAAGCATCGACACCGGTGGAGAAACCACCGCCGCCACCACAATCGGCACCGCCACAACTAACCGAACAGGCTAAAATGGACGGTAAGCCATTAAGCACGCTTCAATAAAAACGCAAAACTTCCATACCAAAAGTATCAGCAAAACTAAAAAAAAAAACGAAGTCAACCAACAAAAAATACCATAAAAACCAAACCAAGTCGAATCGCTTTTACAAATATTTATATATTAACTCGTATTTATATATGTATCTGTATATGTATATGTATGTATCGCTACTCACAAAACCATCATCAAAATACCAAAATCGAAATCATCGTTAGCCAAACGTTCAACTTCTTCAAAACCCAAAACAAAACAAAAAAATAAAAACACCAGCAAAAGTCAAGCCAAATCTCTCAATAAGCGTAAATATAATGCAAAGTTCCGCCTTTCTGTAAACCCCTAAAAAACATTAAAAAGTGCAAGCCAATCACATAGCGTATCGAAAAATAAACGTAGATCCTTGCGTAACATAAACACTATTTCCAAAACTATCTCCCCCCCTATCCAAACCTCTCAAACCACTGCCATCCTCATAGCCTGGAAGTCGTCCAGTCCCACGACCAGTGGAGGTGCTGTCTATGGCAAGACCCTGACGCCCCATGCGGCCCCAGGTGGAGCTGTGCGCCAGCAGCAGCCGCAGCAGCCGGTGGATCAGACGCAGGATCAGGTCCTGTCATCGTCCTCGTCAACGGGCACTGGATCGACGGCTCGCACCACAGCGGCCGAGGTCCTGGAGAAGGCACGCGACCGTTTCGATCGATTCTGGGGCACCAGCGCCAGCAAGGAGGAGAGTGTCTAGGCGACGGCAGACACTCGCATGAAAAGCATGAAAGTGCAAGCAATTATAATACGTATTACAGCCTACAAACAAAAATGACATTATGCAATACCTAAACATATATGAAAAATACTCTCTCTAATACCCAAAAGCTATGCGAAATCCCCACTTTGACTATGCTTGAACATTTTGATTTCATAGCAATATCATGAATCTGCATGAACACCTACTAAAATTATTTTCTACAAAAGACTTTCACTGCCTTTCCCCACAAAAAACAATAAAAAAAACATCATACAGTTGTTTTGCATTGAAAACCCCAAGAGAACTTTGCCATATTTCGAAATCATCATGCAATCATAAAAATAAATATATAAAATGGGACAAACATCACCGCAAAGACCCGTCCAAAAAGTGAATACGAAATATATCTCACATTTTTGTAACTTTCATTAATCGAGCAAAAACCAAGCCGTATATTTGGGTAATGCATAAAAGGTGATCTACGCTGATCCGTCAAAAACCAAAATAAAAAGTTGATAATAGATTTTGCACATGAATTACAAAACCAAAACAAATAAAAGATGATACTAACAATAATTTAAGAAACATTTTTGGCTAAAAGAAAACAGTAAAGAAAAAAGAAATGGCAAATGATGGTTAGAAAAACGAAGAAAACACTCACACGGGAAACATACTAAAATACCACAAACACAATGAAAACTGAAATGAAGGATGCGATGAGGGACAATGCTTTGGAAAGCTGTGAAACTAGTTTGAGACATACGTACATTTCTTATATAACTATAACTATATGTATGTCTGAAAAGTCGACAAATATGAAAGATAGATATTCAGATTTTGATTAAAAGTTTAGCGCTAATTGATTGAAAACAAATGCTTCCCAAAGGGCCATAGCTTTGAGAAATGCTGATTGATGATTGATGTATGGGAATTTTGTTAGATTTCGTTTCCTCATGTGTATCTGCCAGACATCACTTTCCTTCGCGAAACTGGAAATGCTTAAATGTTATACATCTAAAAGAAAAACCAAAACCAAAAGGAAACCAGAAAGGTATACCCTGTACGCTGAAGTTAAAATTTCATTACCCATAAGTTGTGTGATTAACTTCAGTATTGAGCTTAATTGTTGCTTGTCTATATATTTTTTAATACAAAAAATATAGTAATAAAAACCAAAATCACAAAAAAAAAAGAAGTAGGAGATGGTTGAGAAAGACAGTTCAATGGTATTTATTAAACAGTTGAATATTTGTATATGTTTTTCATGAATGGACCTGTTTGTTAGTTGAAAATGATGAGTTGATTACAGAAACCCTATGAATAGTTACAAGATATTACAATTGTCCCCACATCTCAGAGCAGAAATGTATTTGTTTATTAATTCTCATTCGATTTGAATAACTCCAAAATGCATTAGTTAGAGACAAAAGATTAAGAAAACTTATGACACTCTCTGGCAATCTTCGATAAATCCAAAAGAACCCAAACAAAAAGACAGGAACATGCACACACAAAAACTGAATTATACTTCCAGTTACAGTTGGATATAAAAAACAAGTAGAACACTTGACACTCATTTAGTTTTAAACTATCGTATTTAACAAATTTTAGGCAACTTTAATATGAATCTACTTAAGAACAAACTTGATATGCATTCTAGCTTGTTTACCAAGGAAATGAAATGAGAAATAATAAAAAACTAAAACTTCAACAAAGTATACCCACTACAAAATCGATACCAAAGGCGCACCACAAAAAAGGCTTCTTCAAAAACCAATATACATTTTTAGAACTACTTATATGAGGGTCACAAATAAGTCTATTTCCGTTTGAGACATTCCAAAATGAGAACTACATTTGACTTTCACGCCTCAATGCGCCTCAAATTTTAAATAAAAAACAAAACAAAAGACCCATTATATAAAATTAATAAAAAATGCAAAACCGATTGATGATTTTTTCTGAAATTGTCATAAAAGAAAGGCACACCAAATAGCCTTGATAGAAATGCTAAATAACACGATATAATATAATTATATATGTACTTGGACGAAGAAGTAACAGAATCATATAATAGAAAACATATATAATAAAAGAAAAGCAAAAACCAAACCAAAAGAAATGAAGTGATGGTAAAACTGATTATAAAAATTGTATGAATCAAATAAATGAAAAATCCATATAAACGTTTTACAAAATGCTTTTTTAAGTGGGGAAAAAATAATCTAACGGACGATTGATAGTTCCAGTTCCATCGCCTTTATCAGATAGGACGAGAGGCCTTTAGTAACAGTTGTAGAGAACTACATATATCAAGGAATTTGAATTTGTATTCATACTTATCCCCAAGGCTGCTCACACTCTAGAATAAAAAAACTAAATTTTTGTTGTGTTTTGTTTTTATTATTGCTGGTATTAAGTTTTCTTCAAGAAAATGTTCTCTATTATAATTGCTGTATTATTGTGGGTAGTAGTTATTCGTATTTATCTGCTATATGGCTTTGCTTTTAACTTTACAATATCATCGGTGTTTTTCTGGTTTTATCTGGGACTGTAAGTAATTTTGCAGACAGACAGCTTTATATATTAGCTGAAAGGTTTTTTTTGGGTTTTCGGGTTTTTTAAATTTGAATTTCCATTAATTATTTAGACACTTTGTTAGACACTTATTGCTGGTAAATGGTTTTCATAGGCATTACCTAATTTTACTGATTGTAGACGAACTATAAGACTTTGGGTTCAGTTATTATTGCACTTTATGAATTATTATAATTATATTAAGTTTTTTATGTTTTAATATTAAATTTTTTGGTTTGTTACAGGAATATAGAAAGCTGTTATCACAGTATTTTGAAAGTAAAATTAAGGAGAAATGATTAGAGTCTGATAATGGGTCTAACTTATAAGTTTTTGTATTCGGGAAATACTAATAGCCGATCAGATATATGTATATACTTTAGAATATATAAATTATAACTATTTTCAATTGTATTATGATTGCATTTAATTTTGTTTTTAAGTTTCTTAAAGTTTGCTCGAAAATACATGTGTCGAAAAAATGTTTTAAATGTGTTTTTCGTTAGTTTCTTACTCGTTTATTTTTAATTTTAGATTTAGTTTGTTTTCGTATTATATCAAGGGTTTGCTTTATTATAGTTCCTGATTTTAGCCTTAATTTAGGGTTTGAAATTGATTTATTATTTATTTAGATTAATTTTAAGCGTAAATAGTTTCACAAATATGTGTCCGAATATTTAAAAATCATTGCTAGTGGTGCATTTTGGGGACAGAAGAAATAGTACAAGGATTGTTTTTTGGGACTACAACAAATCAATCGAGTTGGTCTGGGCTCATTTATACTTATATATCAAAAAATATAATATTATAGACGTCGCTCAAGTGATTTGTTATATATACACTATCTTTGCGGAAGGATGTTGGGGCTGTGCCACTTCAAAAACTCGCTCAATGGGAGGCATTTGAGCAAGCATTTGAAGAGCACCAACAGGGGGGTCATGTAGATCTGTGGACTACCTAAAACCTACTCGTTATGCAGCTATATATGTATATGTAGTATATTTTGGGAAGAGAAATTGTTTAACGTAATGGTTCAAATCGAAAAGAGGCTGACTTATCAAAATATTTAGCACAATTTTGTTCTTAACAATTAAACGTTTCATTTTGTTTGATAAAAGTTGTGTTGGTTTCTTTAGTTTCACTTAAAATTAAACAATTAAAAGATATACCAAAAAGGTTTTTTCGAACACCCAATTCCGTGTTCCCAATGCTAGCTAAATTTCTATACCATATCATTGTATATAGTACCAAAAATGAATTTGTTCTTAAGGGGGGTTTTCCCTGGCATCCGGCACCAGGGAAGGTGACCCCGCCCAGGGGAGGGTTCTTACCTAAACTTATGCTTGAAAAAACGTTGCTGGACTTAACAACTAAATTCATTTAAATAAAAAAAGTTAGAGTTGCTTTCGGTTACCACAAAAAATGACACTTTTAACAGACTTTTCTTTGTTGCAGCTTCTACGAGAGTAATGCTTCTCGTATATGCCCATAAGGTTAGCATCAGTAGGGGGTAAACATTTAAATTTAGTTTCCAATAACTATATATAAGTACAAGTATATTTAATATAACGTTGAGATTGGTTTTTGGTTTTTGTTTTGTTTTGGGGGTTTCTTTAGAAATGCATATCATTGGATTTTGCATTTGTAAAATTTAAATTGCTTTTAAATTTAGAATCATATTTGTGTTTTAGGCATAAGGTTAGATGATTATCTGGGGATTTTTTTGATACGGTTTATTTGGGATTTTGTTCAAAAGGTAAGTGTTAGGATTAACTGCGGGTTCATCTATTTTGATTAGGCTTAGGTTTTTGGGGCTGAATTGCTAAACTCTTAAAAGCTAACTGTTTGGTTGTTGTTGAATACTTGCATGTGCCACTACGTTTAAATTCGTTAAACTGTCAATTACTTTTGAGTAATCCTTGAATTTGACATAAGTACACATAAAACATCAAAATTACTTCAGTTTTTGTTTTCCTTCCGGGGGTATCTTACAATTCTAAGAGCAGAAATTTGTTTACAAAACTTCTCAGCTATGCCTACACATATATAAGAATATCGGTAAACTGTATCGTTTATGTTTACGTTTATCGTTTTTCTTATCGTTATCGTCGTGTTCTTTCGTTTATCGCTCTGGTTCCCGCATACCCATGACATTAGCTATGCTAGCCTAAAAATTAGTGATTGTTGTATGCATTGGTTGTCCCCTGTAAAAAAAATAGCAATCCCATCCACTCTCTCCCTGTACACTCTCTATACACTCTCTTCTACATATATCCATATACATATCTCATATCTCTTCCAACTCTAAGAGCACGTTTCGAAGACTGATTTTCTTTGTACTAGCCGGTTGTAGACCTTCACTACTCGTATCCTTAATTCTCTTAACAACAGGAACCATTCGTTATACATAATGCAATTTTTAATTCTCACTGAGATCCTTGATGGCCTGGAGAATGCGCTTGACATGACCCACTTTGACCACCCCTAGATCCTTGAGATCACGACGACCCAGAGTGAGGAGCTCCTTGCCGCGAATATCGTTCTTCAGGAAGCTATCCACATACTCGGATAGTTGCATAGTCTCCAGCCAGGTGACCACCTCGTTGACACTCCAGTTGTTGGCTGCCTCGCGGGTGTTGTTGATGGGTACCTTGAACTGTTGCTGTCCAGCGGTGGATCCAGAGCGTAGGCGTACCCAGAAGGGTCTGGACTTGCGACGACCATCGGGCTGGATGACATAAAAAAGAAAGATTACAATTGTGGGTATAATCGACTGAATTTCTATCAAAATTCACCTCTTCGTTGGGCGCCAGAACATTAAAGTATGCCCGTAGTTTGCCATCAATGCATTTCTGCACAGAGCACTTCTTCAACTCCATCTCCATGTTGGCCAAAGCTGCACTCAGCTTCGTCTCCAGGTCTTCTCTGAGGATCAGGCTATGTCCACGATCCCGGAGCAAGGTACAAGCATCGTCGTACAGCTGACGCGAGGAATCAATCACCTCCACCAATTTAGTGCGAAGAGACGGACCTTCGAGGAGTTTCCCCTGAGGATGAATACTCTCCAAAGCCTCACTGGCACGACAGGCCACGCAGTAGAGGTCATGTTGGAGTGCGGGATGGGAGATGATCAAGAACTTGACCCACTTGACCAGAGAGCTAACAGCCTCGATGAAATTTAGGAGGACATAGCACTCCCGCTCGGAGATCACCTCATCCGTGGAGACTGCGTGCTCTGAAGCAGTGGAGGAGGCATCCCTCTGTATTGAAATGCTGTGCTGACGCTGCTTTTCCTGCCAGCTCTTGAGGGAGAGCTCCAGACTCCGATTGCGACAGAGCATTTGTACCCGATTCTTGTGCAGGATGCGGATCATGCCGGGTGGCTGTAGCCACGCCTCGCCGTCCACTTGAATGGGTATCTCCTCGTCGCCCAGTATGTTGATCTGTACACTTTGGCACTGGGCAATGCGATGGTGCTGCAGATTGATCAGCCGAGAGGCGGCCATTTGCACCGACCCAAAAACAGCGACAACCTCGAGCACACGATCATCAAAACTGGGGCTCAGGAAGATGTCGTCCTTCTTGGTGTTGCCCCAGAAATTGGTGCCGCCCATGAAGCTGGGAATGTTCAATATAACAATACCCTGCAGCTCTGGCAGGGGAATCCTTTGTCCATCGCACTCCAGCTGCACTCGTTGCTCGAGATTCTTGCAGGTCTTCTGGAGCAGCTGCTTGGAGCCAAGGACCCCGTACCACATGTAATTACGAGCACGGGAACGGCACTTCTCTGGATGCTCCTCGCGCTTGTTGTGGAAATCCAGTGAGATCTTGGCATCGATACCAATTCCAAAGTAGTTGTTCATTACGCACTTCTCATGGTAGCCGGCCAGGAGCGTCTCATCCGGATCCATCAATGGGCTGACTGCGGCACACAAAGTATCGGCATTGGCCAGGAGACATTTGGAGATGAAGCCACCCCCATTAGCGAGATCTAAAGAAGAGTAAACAAATTAAGAACCTATGCTTTCGGGACAGATAGGCAGGCTATCCTTACTTGGCCAATTGGGTAGTCGAACCAATGGATTGATGATGGGCAACTTTCGGGTTGTCTCCTCTGTGGGAGTCTTCTCTTTGTCCTTGCCTGCTTTGTCGTCCTTATCACCAGCTGCAAAGTGATCGAAGCCGAATAGCGTTGAGCCCATGAACAGGCTCGATTTGGAGCCCTTGAGGGTCTGTAGATTGGGAAGAGCTTCGTTCGGCTGCAAGAGAGAGGCATTGATTACATGGGGGACTCACTGCAGAGCGAAGTATCGAGTACGTGTCAAAGAGCAACTGGAAAGTCAGCACTAACTACGATACAAAGAAACATGTGGATGTGATCGAGTGTGTAAACTCTGAGTGGTGGTTGTGATTGTGATTGGTGGGTGAGTGTGCCAGTGTTGTGTGACTTGCAATTACTGTTCGCAGGGTTGTTGGTAAGTACTTTTTGAGAGAGAGAGAGGAGAGCGACAGAGAGTGAGTAACAGAGACAGAGGACAGAGCGTTTAACAGGACATAGCGCACTACTTGAAAGAAAGAAATAAATCATAAAGTCAAACAAAATCATAGCTGTAGGTTGGATAGATAGCGGGTAAGCAGAAGCTACATGTTTTGTCGATTTGTTTGTTTCTTA
Source organism: Drosophila persimilis (assembly GCF_003286085.1). NCBI lineage: Eukaryota > Metazoa > Arthropoda > Insecta > Diptera > Drosophilidae > Drosophila > Drosophila persimilis. Next base: position 28,249,658 of record NW_020825288.1, on the reverse strand, counting down.
GTTTGAGTGTTGGTTAACAGAGTTTTTTTTACTTATTGGTTACTTTGCAACACTACTCAAAAGCGAAACTGACGCAGGTGCTGAGGAAACTGGAACGGAACTGGAACTGGAACAGACGCTTTGTACAGAGGATTTTCACATGTTTCGATTACCCTTTACAAAAAATACAATCACAGAAAGTTAGTTAAGCTTTGATACACGGACAATTTGTACATTTTAAAGCATTTTTGTAAAGGGTTTCAACAACTCGGTCAAACCGAAGTTTTTTGTCATTCAATTGGTTTTATAGATCGGTATGTTTGCGGCAATTGCTGGGGGATTTAAACATCGAACGAACGAAGGAACGCAGAAACGATTGGGGATCAAATTTTGAAGATCCCTTTCCCCGGATGTGGGACCGGCTTACCAGAGGTATGAGCGGCCTGATAAGCGCCAGAGTGGCCAGGCGAATATCTGGTTCGGCGACCACAAAGAACCGAACTCTGAATAATCCATAGCCCCGTTTCGTGGCAACCTTTTGGTTTTTCTTCTAAGAAAATGCATTTAGTATGATGTAGCTTTTAAAATTGTTCGTGTTTATGCATATAGTACATTATGTGGACTGTGTGTGTGGTTCGAAGGTTAAGTATATTCAAATCATAAGTTTATATAGTTTTGACATAATTTTGAAATACGTACCAATTGTTTTTTTGTGCTTTTTTGTATAACATATACATGGATGTTTTTTTCGGTTCTGATTTGGTTGTGGTTCATAATTTTACGAGGAACTTAAACGTGGTAACGGTGGCTAAATCAGAAGTAATGTGGCAAATCATACTAAAAGGTGTTTAAATATTCATTTTGTGCGATTAAAATGGAAACGAAATCAGTTATTTCGTCTGAGTTATGACCATGGAATATAGCATGAGTTTTTCTAACGAGTAGATCTTCTTGGCATCTCCTTTTTATAGTTCTTTTTAACTACGCATATGAATGCGTAAAGTCTTCATAAAATCTTCCTTTCAGTCGCACAAAATTGGTAAAAAAAAACATCAAAACCAAAACAAAACTCGTGTGAAATCCAAACTAAAAACCTGTTGTGATGATGGATCATTGAATTTGAGGTCCAGCAGATATAATCACAGAAATCTCTCTTGTGGCTGGTGGGGTGGTGGCGTTTACTTATAAGTACAATTACCTACAGTCGCTGTTGTTGTTGTTGTTTTAGTGTGTGGCTGTATGAGAACTGCACTCTGCACTTGACACCAATTGCTCTCGCCTGACACAACCATCGATTCACATACTTCAAAACTTGTTTTGCTTTGCCGCGCTTTGCCGACGATGCAGTGCCAATGTAAGTCAAATATGTGGGGTATTTTGCGGGGGTCGAGGTCGAGGATGGGGACAATGGGCGGGAGACTTACCTTGAAGAGGCTGCCACAGCTTATCCTGCGACTGGCCGCTGGAGAGCTGCTGAGGAAGCGCGCATGCTCCGGATCCAATGTCAATTGATTGGGATTAAATCCGGAGTGACGGCGATCTTTGTCCTTGTCGAATTCACGGACAGCCAGGCTGCTGGGCGCATGACTTGAATGCCGACGGATCTCCGAGGCATTCATGGCGCGAACGCCTAGCAGGCCAGTGCAGGCCATGGCCATGCCACCGCCACTGCCACCGGTAGAGGTGGCAGACAGCGCGGCAACGGCAACGGGCTTGATGCAGTCGCCGCGCAACGGTGTCGGCGGTCTGACAACAACACTTATCTGTGGATAGTTGGGATTTACATCATCAAAGGATTCTTTCTTACACGACTCATCAAAAGTAATGCGCTTTACATCTTGTCCATGGCCCGATTTCTTCGTGGGCGATGTCGATTTCATGTTGCTGGTCAAATTGCGCACAGCTGTCGAGTCAACATCGTGTATTTCTATTTTAATCGCCGTTTGTGTGGACAATTCATCCTCGCTCGAAGGCATTGCCACACGGGGCACATTCGTTGGCGTTTGCACGCTTGCAATATCGTCGGTGTCTTCTTTATCGTTGGCTGGATCGTTGCCTTCGTTGCTCCGTTGCATTAGCATTAGCTGCTGTTGATTGGAGGATTGTTCATTGGTTGTAGTTGGTTTCGGTTTTTTCAGTGAAGTGCGCTTTTTGGGACGCTTTTGTTCATTGAGAGAGTAGTAGAGTAGTCGATCGAGGATAGTAGCACAGGAGGCACAGGATTTATATGTTGGTGGTGGTGGTTTTGCAGGATTGTTTAGAGTTTGATTTGAGGCAAGTTTCGTTTCGAATACACACGCACAAAAAGAAAAAGTTTTGAAGAAAAAAGAAGCAAACGGAGAGCAACAAAGATTTTACCATAAGTGGCCATGTCTGAGTACTTCCGATAACACCATATAATAGCTCTATATATATACTCCTTATACTACATACAAATGCACGCTAAATTTTCAAAACCCCACCTAAGATCTAAGACATACCTTGAAGCTCTGACGCGCTATATCGTTACCTTCCACGAACTGCGCCAAACTGCAGTAGCGCGGCGGTTCCTTCATTTTCTGATCATCGCATCGATTGTCTATCTCAAACACAATGTTCTCGAAACCGAACTGTTGTGGATTATCATCGCTATCCATCCGGGCGAGCCTTGCCATCCTGGGCGGCGAGGAGTTGCGCCTCCTGGGATGCGCTTGAGTGTGGGTCAAAGCACTCAGCGACTTCTTGCGTGGCGGCTTCGGGGGACCCACATGCTCCGAGCAGAGGGTGGTGGTGTCATCGGTTATGGTGTCCTGCAGGGCATAGGTTATATCGTGGCCCAGCACGGAGCTGATGTCATCCATAATACTCTCGCCAGGCATGGCCTCTGTCTCATCGCTGGTCTCGGGCGAATCGATGTGCGTAAAGTTGCTGGCATCGAGATTCTGTTAGGGGAATCCCAATGGAAGTTGGAAACATGTCTCCTCCATGAATCCATTTATCTTTACCTGTATAATGTCGCCCAAAGTCTGGCCAGCATCTTGCTTGTCAAATATCTCCGAGGCTACGCTGCATTCCTCATTGCTAATGGCCGAAAGCACGTCGCTGGCCTCGCCCGCCATCTCATCAGAAGAGGATTGATCCTAGAAACAGTTAAGGATAATCAAGAATGAATATCAATTGAATGATGCGAGATGGCAATCCTCTGGAAGATGGCAAACGTACAGTGGTGGTTTGTGCGGTATCGGTGTCAATGATTGTTAAACTTGCGCTTGAGTATACATTTTGGGAGTTGGGGGTTACGACAATGCCGGGTACCTGCAGATTACAAGTGTGTACCAATGTCTGCTTTTCGGTGAGCATGTTATCCTCCTTTTCCACATCTAAAATACTGCTCTCCTGACTCAAGAGCCTCTCCTTTTCCTTATCTTTGGCGTTGTCCATCTCCCGGGTCATGTAATAGGTGCGTTCAAATACCTCCACGGGTCGATAGTTGGACAAGGGATCCACCAGAGGCTCGCCTGTCAATATGGGGACTCTCAAAAAGTCCACTTTGCGATCGGTGGGCGTGTTGTCGCCTCCATCGCTGCAGGGCGATAGACGATTGCCAGCATCGTCAATGTTGGCCCCGCCACTGAGCGACATGCGGCCCATGCGATAGACTGTCTCTCCATTGGCCCCCTCCTCTATCTCTTGGATAACATCGACCCCTGAACTCCTTCGACTGTCCGCGAATTGCCGTGGAGCTGGCAGATTGATGCTGTTGAAGAAGCTCTCATCCACCGAATCACGGCGGGTGTCCGGCAGCGGAGAGATGCAGGTCAGGCGAGAGGTCTCCATCGTGGGGGATATAATATTGATGGGTGGTATTATGGGCAATGGGGAGCCACACGGAGTGGAGTCGCCGGATGTATTTGTTGGCAATTTGAGGGACTCAAAGGGCGTGATCGAGAGCTTTCGCTGATAGCGTTTGGGTCGGCCTGGCTCTGAATGCTCCACCACATTGTAGATGGCTCGCTTCACGCTATTTGCTCGGCATTGGAGCGCCTCCTTTTCGCTGGATCGCAATGAGCGACTGTTTCGACGTTCCTTGGAGTTGATTTGATCTTTTTCGGTCTTTTCGATTGATATGTTTGGGTTGCTTGAGAGGTTAAATTCGAGAAGTTAGAGAAGCAAGTTAGAAGAAACCGTTTAAAATGGACTTACAGTAAGGATGGATTGGCTCCCGGAGTAGACGGAATACTTCGCGCTATAAGACTCCTGATGGTGGCTATCAAATCATCACCATTGTGGGCACCCATCTCCTCCTCCTGCAGAGCATCCAGTAGCATATTCAACTTTTGCTTCAGGATATCGCACTTGACGCTCAGCTGTTCGTCCTCCTTGTGATGCTCTGAGATGCGACCCACCAGATCGTCGACGGTGTCGCAAAGGTTCCGGGTCGAAGTGATCAGCGTCTGGGTATCATTCGTCTCCACAATGAAGCGCAGATGGTGGTTCGCAGAGGTCACCATCCCGGTGAGCATGGCCTCCTGTTCCGTGGTGATCGACATCTTGGGTATCTTTGGGACTGCAATGGCCTTTTCAAACACCATGATGCTCCAGCGATCCAGCATTTTGGTGCTGGCAGATTCATATCGTTCCAGAATCTGCGGCAAGTGGGTGTCATCATCGCAGCTGGAGCCCCAGCCCAAAACTCTGGCCAGATCGTTGCCAGTTCCCAAGGGCATTACAGCCACCTGGCATTGTTTCTACAGAGAACAGTTTAAGGATACATTTATGGTGAGGATAGGAATTCGTTTCGTCTAAAGACTCACATGCATGTTAAAACGATCGATTTCGCTGAGGACCCATCCCACGGAACCATCGCCCGAGCAGACCAGAATGCGAAACATCTCAAAGTGTCGAAAGAGTCGCAATCCGAGACTCGGGCCCGTTGAGATCAGATCAAAGACCTGGGCTGGATTCAGGAGCTGCTTGAAGCGTCGCAGGAACTTCACGCCCTGATTATCGCCGGACTTGGAGTTGACAAAGACTAGGAGGGGCGAGAAGTTGCCCCTGGGGCTGGCCACATCCCAGGCATCATCGGTGCTGATCGAATGCACACTAGTCGGCGGGACCACGGATAGCTTGGCCGGTCCAATGGGACAGGCCACCGCCATCTGTGGTCGACAGGCCACATGGCATGTGGCCCGGCACCAGAGGCACCTCCAATCCTGCAGTCGCAACACAGAACCGCATGTCTTCTTGCATACGGCACACACTGCGGACACTGGCAGATTCCCCTCCATCCACTGATGCGGCATAATAATGCCATCCGCCTGCTCAATGATGTCCTTTCCCACACTCGCCAGCGTTGTCCACTTGCAATTCGCAATGGATTTAGCCGCACACCGCTTGTGCACCTTGCACTTGCACACCTCACAGCTGAGGCCGTGGGATGTGACTCCGGAGAGCGCATCCCTGCAGACATTGCAGTAGGTGGGTCGCGCATGCGAGGTGGCATACCAGTGATGGTGATTCGACAGAATGTCATGCTGTTCGATGAGAAAGCTGTCGCCACGCGGACGCTGCGGGGCCGTGGCCGTCTTCAGGGAGCCCAGCCAGTCCTCCATTTCGCGTCTGGATTCGGCGCAAAGCACCAGAGAGCGAGTGGGTGTGATTATCTGCAAGAGAACATGGTATTAGAGAATATGACAGGAAACGACAGTAGAAAAGAATCTTAGGATCAGATTAGACCTGGGATTAGTTACGACTAGAGACGGTTCAGAGGAACCAAGAGGAAGATTTCAACTTAAGATGGGATTAAGATGTAAAGCAAAAGGCGGTAGTAAGGAATGCTTCAAGAGATGAAACATGAGAGAGGAATAAAGACAGTAGTGGATGTCCTTTGAAATTTCCCCTTAAAGAGAGTAAGATGAAACCCAAAAATGTGTCGTGAGGACTCCTTGGGTTAGTCCTCTCTTTATGGCAGTAACCTCAAATATGTAACAACACTAATTTGGACTTAGCCCACAGCTGAAACTGAGTTTCATACCGTTCTCGTACTCGTAATGTACGTAAACCATACCTCACATACTTTGGAGGGGGACAGCTTATTAGTTGTGTAATCAAATGAGGGTTTATTAGTGTAGACGGAGGCATCATTAATATGCTAATGCTGTATTCCTGCTAAAGGATAATGCGCAGACAGCGGAGTGCCAGAGACATACATAAGCGAATTCCAGTGCCAAGCCCCTAAGTAGGACAAGCCGCTGTATAAGCCCGTTGAAGTGTCCATAACATAACCATAGCCCCACCCGCCCCAAACACAAAACACAAGAGTAGCAAGCATAATTAATATATCCAACCTTCGACCTTCAGAGGGGGAGGGTAACCGCCGTGGGTTACCTTAGCGGATTATGATGGGGTTGTTCTCTGCCCTGAATTTATGACGCACATGTCCTTCGGATGGTCATATCCTTGCATACCATCCACAACAGCGATATTTTCATTATTTTTCTGCGTTTTTCCCCCTGGTTTTTGTTGTTGCATATTTATAGCATTTGCGGTCAAGTTTGTTGGATAATAAGGTATTTTATTGACTTAATGGACTGCCGGTCTCCTGTCTAGACACGGTTAACTTATGACTGTGTTTTTCAACACCCATTATTTTCAGTTTTAATTAGATTTCGTAATTAAGTTTTCTCTTCTGTTGTTTTTTTGAAACAGGGAAAAAGGTATTAAACATTTACAGGATGTGCTCTTTGGAGCGACAAACCACACATTCCAAGGCACCACAGGCGCCATTCACAGTGCCAAATGCAGTTGACTTAACCAAGAGCTATGACAATGACCGGTTGACATGCCAATGTCAGGAGCTGTGACACGACAACCGACGACCTCACTGAGTTGAGAGTGGTTCCAAGTGGGAAACAGAGAGAGAGAGAGAGAGTAAGAGAGAGTGAGAGGGAAAGAGAGAGAGCGAGTGCAATTGGCCCACCTTCATGTCATAAACCGCACAATGTCGGTCTCTGTTGTGACAGCAAAGTGAGCTCTCCGGGCCAATCGACTTGGGGGCCAAAGTGGCGACAAGACTTGGCCACAAGCCAGAACCAGAACCAGAACCATCGAGCCGGATGTGGCTCTATATAGCTTTAAGGCTTTCATATTTGCATCAATAAATCATGCTTGTGCCCCCCGAAGGAAAGCCAGAATCAGAAGACGATGCCCCAACCTCCTCCGTCCTCAAGTCGGAACGTAACCGCAACGCTAATTACATTTTAAACGTATTAATTACAAACCGACTCTGCCTCTGAGTTGAGGCTTTTGGGGCCCCTGCATTCGCCATCCATAGATCCTGGAATTTGCAATCAAAAGTGGTCTGGCACGGTTGGATGGGTCCTGTTGCCACCGCCCGGGCGCGCCCGCCTGCTTGCATATTCAATGTTGCAATTAATGTGCAACCACAGCCACAACGCCACCACCCATCGAACCTCATGGCCTGGCTGTGGCCTTTTAACGACCTCTGTCTCTCCGCCGCCACTGCCTGTCTCCCATGTCTGTCGTTTTTCCTGTTTTTTCAATTAGTCTAATGTGCAATGGTTAAGTGATTCCCAATGCACGTGCCTTGGGTCTGGGATGTTGCCTGGGCCTGGGCCTGAGCCTGAGCCTGGCCCCGGGCACGGTGCACCGTCCTCTCACTCTCACTCTCTGACTTTGACATTTGCAACATGGATTTGCTTTTAAGCGTAAATCCGGCGCGTGCGGTTCGTTTGTCAGTCAGCCGCCAATTACCCAAGCCCGCACGTATCCTCTCTTTTTGCCACAGGAAAACTGGAAAATTTATTCGTACTGCAGCTGCATTCCATTTCCGATTTATTTTGGGGCCATTTGAGGTTTATTCTTGTTGAAATGTGGGTACAATTTATTGGCTTAAGGAGTGGATTTTCTGCCATTTAATGGATGCCGTGGCTGTAATTCAATTTAAATTAAAGAACAACATGAAATGGTGTCTCTTTGGGAATCTCTTATTCAAAGGATAAAGTCCCTTCTCGCTAGCTACCATTTTAATCACATTTTCATATTTCATTGATGGTGCTCACACTTTTTACGCCGGTTCTGGCCCCTTGGGCCATCACCTATCGGCGTCGAAAACCAATCTGTGGGCTAATAAATTCTCGTTTGTGTATGCCCCACCGAGTTTTAGTTCTTTGTGTTGACCCGATCACAACGGTGTCTGATTGCAATTTTGCGCTTTTTCTAACATGTGTGTGGTGCTGCTACAATGGCATCGTCATCGCCGCGGGTCTCCATTTGCAAAGCGACAAAAAAAAAGAAGAGTGGGAGAGAGTGCCCGTAAAAACAGGGCACGGAACACAATAAAAGCTGGCAGCGACAGCTGCTGCTAACTGCTATGCGAATGGGGCGACATACAATGCAGGTCTCTAGATTCCACTTCTGGCTAACATTTTACGAGGAAAAATATACGTATTCCAATATTCCAATCAATAAAATAATTTATGACCGCCGGCATATGCAAACTGTGGTTCAGGCAAGCGCAATGAGTGCCATTCAAATGGAAAGGATCAAAACTTTTGAACGATTAATTGGGTGTTTAAACAGTAGAATTAATTCATTTAAAGTCGGCCTTCAATCAGTTGTTCCCGTGATGCCAGCTTGGAGGTTTCCAATTGTCAATATCAGCCATTAAGGTCTTTTTGGTGGATAGCTGTGTTGTGGGCGTGTCACCCAAAATAATCGCATTAAATTTTCGGTTTCGGTTGGTATGTGTTATCGTAAATCGCTCAAAGCTATAGACACAAGCCGGAGCCTCATCTCGAAGGCACAGCAGGTCGCGCTCTCCAATCACATAAACAAACACAAAGCAAACCGCTAAGATACATGCACAGTGGTCTGGATTATCATGTAACATAATGCTTTGAGCCTTTTCTGATACTCAAATGAAAGGTGAAGCTGAAGCCTCTTCTACAAGAAGTGAAGGAGTTCCTCCTGAAATTTTTGAGGTGAAATGAAAAAAACTCATTCTTGGAAGTTCTTCCACTTTGGGTAAATATTTCTTAAGTGAACTTGAACATTTCTTTAAAGAACTTAAGTGTAAATAAGCTGTCGCACACCGTGCAATCTAAGCACCTGAATATTTACAAACTTTTTTCAAGGTGGAAACCTACAATTTTAAATTACTTTACTTACTTTTAAGGGAAAACTGTGCACCACTGTGCCACTTCAAACCCAAGGCGACATATGCCAGAATTCATTAGGGCCAAACACCGATGTGGCGCCCACCCAAATATTCATGACAAGGAGCAACAGAACAGGCAGAAGCCCAAGAAGAAGCAACAGCAGCCAAATTACGCATACGCCGCATTGTCCCCCAGCGAGCACATCAAAACCGCCAAAAACACGTCTCCTGTTTGTACATACTTATATACTAGTATATGCATATCTGTATATATAAAGCTACGTATATATTTATGTACATTCCATGGCTTATTTCTTAGTAAACCCCCCGAGAGACAGATACACGTTCCCATACTTATTTTTTCATTATCACCGCAGAGTCGAAATAACTTTTGAAATTTTAATAGCCGCCTTGGTGGAAAAGGGCCTTCGGCTGTTTGACCAAAGTTTTCGTATATGTACTATTGAAATTTTCTTGAAACTTTTGCCAAAGTTCTTTAAAAATTCTATGTTGGTTGAATTTTCTCAATGGAAAATGTGGTGCTTTTTGTATGAGAAATGGTTGTCGTTAAGGACAATAAGAAGAGTTTCAGGTGGAAAAATACCTGGAAAGCTATTGAATCATTCACTTGTCTTTGAATTTGTATTTTTTTTTATTCGGAGAAATAGTTGTTAGCTTTTCAAAACTGTAGCATTCAATTTTCCCAAAACTTTCAATGTTTTATACAGGCAAATAGTTGGAGTTACTCTTTAGACTCTTTGTAGTATTAGCTTTATATGCAATTGGGAATCTTTCATGTTGAAAATGTACCTAATTAGAGTTTGAATTGTATGTCACAGGCTGACTACATACATAGCTCTAACTTTTCGTACTCTATGAATAGGAGAAACACTTCCCTAATTGCTATTCAAATTGACTTTACTTCTTCTCACAGTCATCTCTCATTTGCAAGTCTAAAGATTTTTAATTGCTGAAATGAAAAGCACTCGAAGGCAATTTCTATTTATGTTTTATGAGCGAGAGCTCATACAAAACGTTTTGTCGGATTTTAAGATTTCCTATCCTCTATTCAGAGGCTTCCAGGAATTGGCCAACGAGGGCCAGGAACAGGAACACATAAGCTCGACTAAAGTTAAGTACTTTGTCAAAGACTATCAACACATTTCCCTTGGCTTCGTTGTTTGGCAACTTTTTTCCACCCAGAGTTTTTTATTTTTACTTTTTGTCTGCCACGAAACATTTATATGGCTAAAATGTTATGAGTTGTTTTTTTCTCTCTGCTTTGAGGAAAATTTCAAAGTTCAAGGATATGTGGACAGCCTTCAGCAGACCTTAGGACTGAGGACTGGGTAGGAGACTGTTTTACAATTACCTGGCACACACACACAGGTTCTCGTGATTGTTTCTAAATTTTTATACATATTCCAACTGCTGGGAACAGAGCCTCCCCACGAGCCAACAAAAGGAAAAACTAATAATCCAATGCTTGGCTTTGTACGCTTTTCATTTGGGTTTCCTTTTGAACAGTTTTCTTGGAACAAGAATGTTAAAATGTTTATGACATACGAGTAGCTTTGAAATTCAAATTAAATTTGGAAATGCTTTCAACAGAACACATGACAAAACAATGGACAACACACATTCATTTATTAATTATGCTTGTTGCGCAGAAATTTCTCATCAATCTTTGGGAGCCAACCCATCCATAAAAGCCACATCACCACAGCAACAAGGGTACATTTGGCAAACCCTTAATTAAAACCAAAGGCCAACAAACACTAATTGACAAAGCAAATGTCATTTGAACTCAGCAAATTGGCTATATTCTTGGTAGAGCATTCAAAACTTTTCACACTCCCACCCCTGCAATCAGTGGAAGTCTAATCCAATATTGTTGACTCCAAAGTTGATGTTTGTCAAACAATAAACAAGGATGGAAATCCACCATTCAATTAGGGAAATATTTGTGATTGTGGCCATAACTTTTGCTGACTCTCTGGCCTTCTAGCTCTGGAAATCAACTCAGTTTTGTGGATACGTAGAGGAGAGAATGCTGCGTAATTTGCAAAACGAACGAGTAATGTTTTTTGGGGGGAAGCAGCTGCTCTGAAGACCGGCATTGCGTATACGCAGTGTGGTGCGCCAAAGATTAACAAGAGTCGGGTCCCACAGCCTCCTTGCATAATTGATGTCAAAGAGGCTGGCTGCTTCGATGTGTTCGTGGTGAAGGCAATCAATCAACTTGAGTGATATTACAAATTCCATGCAACAAGAACAAGAAAGGAGCAAGCACTTGAAAATTGTTCGTTAAGTGGAGTTCGCAAATTATTATTACCTCGCCAGAATGTTCTTTGTTACAGCTCACATTTTCCCTCCCTTCAACATGCAAATAGTTCACCAACCCATACAATAGACCTCTCTCTGAAGGTGCCAGCAATTTGAGTTAATTAGGAACCTAATTAGAGTACACCAGAAATGCACTTAGACATCAAGGTAAGCTGGTGCTCTGCCCCCAAGCCGTTTAGCTCATTAAAATCTACTTGTTAGCGACAAACAAATATAGTATTTTGCAAGCCAACAAGTCGGTCATTATAATGCGTATTTCCATTCAAGAGCCAGACAATGGCATAAGAAAAGAAAACATCTGAGCCTTTAACTTTTCTTACGAACAAGATTTTCTCTAAGATTGATGAATGAAAGGGCAATAAGTTCTACAAAATGAAAGAAGCTTTTGTATAATTAAATGGAAATGCAAATGTAAATGAAAAGTATATTTTGAGCCACTGTTTCATTTACTTTTAGATTTTACTTCAGCTTAAGGAACACTACAAAGGAATTCGAACAATGCGTATACCCTACGTTACTCGCAGTTTTACAGCCATGTAAGCCAATCCATCCAAGCCAATCTGTAAACAACATGTTTGCACCATTGCCATTGCCATTGCCATTGCCAAGTAAGTTCTATCGTGAAGCACATCGAGAATCGTCTTGAGGCTTAAACCGCATTGGGAAAGGGATTGTTAACAATGCGCTTACCGCTCGACAAACCTCTTATGGGTGTCGTGTCTCTATGTGGCTGCGTGCAAAAGTTTGTGGCACGTGGCAGCCAGCAGGTAAGTTGCCACTTACGTGCGGTCTTAAATGTCTGACACAAAGTTTAAACGGCTTTCGAACGCGAAAGGAGTGTCTAAAATGTCATCCATTTGCACTCCACCTGCACTGCATAGAATTACTATTTTAGTCGTTTTTCAGTGGAAATGGTGGTTTATCTATAAAATTTGTTTCGTTTGTATATATATTCTGAATGAATGTTTAGCTTATTGGTTTTTTTTCTGTTATTCTTCAGTGACACTGACGACTGCAACGAGGTATAGATTTTCATGTTTGCTGCGGTTTATTGCTGCTGACAGGCATTGCCATTGACAGGATACTCGTACAATACAGCCTTGTGGACGGTCCTTGTGTAAAAAAATTGAATGAAAATAAAAACCTCTTTTGCCAGACATTGTTGTGGTTTTTTTTCCCTACATAAAACTTTAAGCAGTCCCAAACTGATGGGGAGTTTAACTATAAAACTTTAAGCAGCGTGCAGACAGAAAGAGTTTTTCAGGCTTTAAGAGAATCCTTCAAAAAAGAGGGTCCTTCCCTTAAATAACACCTTAACCAATTCCCCAAAGGCTTCGCAGAGTTAGGAGAAGCAGATAAAAGACAATAAAAACCATGATGGGCGCCTGTAGCTAATAACATTTTCCCCGAATAATGGGAAAAATCAGAAAGAGCAACAGCAAACCTTTTGGCAATTTCCTGAGCTCGCGTATACGCTCGGCTCGGCAAATTTATTATTTATATTATAAAGAGATATAAGATATATATAAGGGTTTTTATTATTGGCCAGGTTCACGCAACGGAAACTCCCACTCGTCGGCTAAGCATTCCATTTCCCCAAGATCTCTCCTCTTACACGCATACACACACACAAAGCCCCTAATTTTTCGCATCAAATGTGGCGCATTCGTGTGAAAAGCAGAGAAAGGCACAAAATTTAAATAAATAAATATGGAATACGAGCAGCAGACTCTGTTCGTAGCAGGAGTTTTTCTACTTATGCTAATTCGGCATGAATTTTGCTTCGATTTCTTTTGTTTTCCGCCTTGGCTTTCGGGGTTTCCCCATTTTTGTGGCTGTATTGATATCGCTTATATAGAAGTAAAGAAAGAAACCTTAAGGTAGACCTGAAGGGTGATCTGGCTTTTCCTGAGTGAGGAATGATGACAAACAGGAAATGGTTATATGCTTATATGTATTCGAGTATCCGTCGGTTTTGACAGAAGCGTTTTTTTTTGTTTTGGCTTTAGTTACTTTTCCGGCCTTTCACACTTTCTAGAACAGAAGCAGACGAAGGTCGGCAGGAGAAGTAGAAGTGTAAGTAGAAGTTTGCCAAATTAATAGCTAATAACGTGAAGTGAAACAGGTGGGCCGAATAAATTGCCAAACTAATTAGGCCGAAGCTCCTAAAGCCAAATAAAATATTTACGCAAGGCCAAAAATGCTTGTGAAGGACCCAGGACCAACTTTTCGCATTACATTTTTATGGCTTTGTATTGTTTAATTAGGTCTAAGGAATATTTTATGAATAAGTCGGTGTCGTTACTTCTCACTTACCTGAAAACTATGATTTACGTTCTTGATTCCACACTCAAAATAACACAAATCCGAAAGGTCAATCTCATCGAAAACATCGCACTGTAAAATATATATGAAAAATATTTCGAGATTAGAAAATATATAAATACTCGTATTTAGGTAGCAGTCAAAGGCTGACCAACCCTTTTGCCACATAATAAAATATTGTTTTTAATTTTGTAGCAAAAAATTCGTTTGTGTTCTTTTTCTTTGTTTAGCTTTCTCTCTCTCTCTCTCTATGTCTCTGCTGTTGGCACAGAGCCAAGCCCTGAGAAGAGAAAAGTGTGTATGTATATATCTTCCGTGGTGTCTTCCGACTTAATGGAATGCTTAAAGCCGGCCGCCGGCTATTTTGATGCGGCTCAGAACTCAGACTCTCTGACGGCCTTGTTTTTTTTTTGTTACTCTGGACATGTATGCAGAGCATGGTGTTGGCATCATGCCTTGCAGGTCCTTTAGGAAATTGAAATGTTTCACGCACACACAGCACAGCGTTGGAGAGGCCGGCAGATAAATGGATATTTACGAGGCAACAAAAGCCAGCAACAATTGCTATTGTCGACGGACCCAAACACATAATAGAAATGTGACAATGGGAAGGCCAGAGTATAAGGCAATGCCAATACAAAAACTCACAGCCCAATAGGCAGAACCGAAAACAAAATCCACTACGAACCCAAAACCCAAAACCCAAAGACAGAGTGGACGGAGAGAGCCCGAGTCCAAGCCCGAGTCTAAGTCCAAGTCCCAATCCCAAGGTTTTCCGTATACTCAAGTAGTTTTTGAACATGCCGAAAATTGGTTTTCTTTTGACTCGAGTGATTCAAAAAGTTTGATTTTGTTTGCGGGCCCCAAGGTAACAGAAGACCCTTCACAGAAACACAGAAAATCATTTTCCCGGAGGTAAGCAAACAAGTTTTGTATTATTTTTATACATTTCTGTTTTTATTTTTTATTTGCCTCAACTCCCAGACCAATTAATTTTTGAGTATTGTTTGGGAAAACAGAGAACTTTTAGTGAGGTACGAAAAAATCAATTGAATATTGCGCATACGCCGTGTATGTCAACCTCCACTTTAATGGCATTTGTATGTCAATCTGCTGGATGTCTGGCAACCGTGTACAAGTATCTCTAAGAAGACAGGTATCTCTGTCTGTTCCGTTTTTCCGCATTTCTGTTTTTCATACATATCTGTGTGCTCAGCCTTGGCATAAATTATTCATGGGACGACAGCTCTCTGTGGCTATGTGTGGACTTCCTGGGTGTTTTGCTGTTTTTGCGGTATTCTGTCAGTGGTACATTGCGAGACTCTAGACTTATTATGACACTTAAGTACTTGAAATTCCATCTTCATTTTGAGGTATTTTAGGTTTTCAGGGCGCTGCTGTTTCTGCGTTTTCCCCATTGAATGGGGAGAAACCCTAATTCCTGCCACAAATCCGTAATAAGTTGCTTTGCCGTATAATTGATTGAAAACACAGCCATCACTCAAAACCCTTGGATATGTACGCACACATATACTGTTGGAGCTGTAGGGTGAGTGAGCATTACAATAATTAAACTTATACATAAGCAAACCAGCAAACCCAGCATGGACTTGCACACACATGTACGATGTACATGTAGGTACGTGCACAGGAAATGGGGGGAAATTACCAACCATATTCGCGTCTGAAGGATGTGCGCCTTCCCTCAGCGGTGGCTGTCAGGGCAGCAATCGTTAAAAATCAGCAAGGATTTCGAGTACTTTCAGAACTCAAATTGTTGGCCAGGGCACCATTTCGAACTTGAGCTTGTTGGCTGGTTTAATAAACTAAGAATTCTCGGATTTTTGTATAGAATTCTTCTTCAATAATGTACAGGGAGAGGTCTGTATCGTAAAAACACTGGAAGTTCAATAGATGATTAAATGTAGAATGGCTTCAAAATGGTAAGTGTATCTCAATCTTCGACCAATCTTTCGTTTTTTCCATATTCATCCTGCCACTCTCCAATATCTGTGTCTGCTCTCAACAGTCTCCACGTTTTCCTGTTTGCTCCGCGTTTTCCGCACTTGTTAAATTAAGTGAGTCCTAGACATTTTCCGTCTGAATGGATATCGCAAAATCTTTAGCCTGCCGCCGGCACAAGCGGCAGAAGTCCTTCCCCTTCAGGGATCTCATTAAAAGACCAATAAACGAAAAAAAATATTTGTTCTGTTCTCTTCTGTTCGACTGTGTGTATGTTTTTGTTTGTACATTTCTTCGTTTTCGAGTGTGGAAAATCAATAAAATAATTATAAAAGCAAACTGTAGGAATTCCGTAGCAATTTTTGAGTGGAAAAACACGACACACACATTGGGGAATTGAGGAAGACGGAGTCCCTTTTTTTCGTGTTTGTCTGCTTTCCTCTGGGGGTCAATCACAGACATCACATTAGGGCAAATTGCTAATTTTCTGTGTTATCGGCTTCTCGTCCCCTGGCATTAACCCAACTTTGATTGCATTATACAGAGATTTTTGTTGGAGAAAAACTGCCTCAAATAATCATTAATTTGCGCACTTTCCAGGGTTTTTTTTGGGTCTCTGCCACCTGGCGCACAAAATACTTTTCCTTTTCTTGCTTATTTACTCATTTCTTTTGCCTTTGCTTTTTCTTTGGTTTGTGTACAGCTTGCAGAAAAGTTTTTTGTTGTTGGAGGCCATTCATATCCATTTCTTGGCATTACTTTCGTCTTGTTTGGTGTGGGAGGAGAGGGGGTTCTCTTGGCCATTTTTTGCACGCCAAATCACTTAATGGGAAAAAAGATCTGGCAGTCATTAGAATTTAGTATATTCGAGTCTGAGAAACTGCTGACTCGTTAAAGCCCCACTAATTGAACACCATTTTCGGTAGAGATTTGTGCAGGTTACTCAAACTTCAAGTAGAACAAAATCAGAGAAAAACTTCAAGAAAGTTCTTTGAAATATACCAAGGCAATCTCATTTCCACATTGATATCAGATTGATGGGTAGACCACCCATCTCCATCTCCTCTCCATCTAACTTCTGTACTTCCTGCCCTTCGACAGAACTCTCTTGTCTCTTTCTCTCTCTCGATAAAGTTGTTCCTTTTGAACTGACACTTCGGGGAAAGTTTTGTTCGCAATTGCATTTCAACTATTTTCAGTCGGCTGAAAACAAGGCAAACATTAAAGACATTTGCGTTGTGACTTTTCCAAAGTCCTTTTTGCATTTTTCCACCCGAGAGAAAAGTTTTCTGTCAGACAAATGGAGGAAACTGTTTGCCTGGCGGATTCCCAAATGGGACAGGGCCATGAGCATCTCCTCCTCAGCCCCATCCCATTGGCATTGTAATGATGGCGGGGTATAATTTGTATTAAATAGCTTTTGGCTACCCTTCAGGGCACATTTTCTGTGGGTGGGGATTTTCTTCTTATGCTGGGCGGGGCGATGTCGTGTAGTAGGTGTCTGCGGGGGCGTGCCACGTTTCATTTGGCGTGTCGGAGTGGAGAAGCTTGAAAATTTTGACATTTTAATGGCATAACTTGGTGGCCGCACCCCCAAAAATACTTAAATACACCTCACCCATTCACTCCCGCTCACTCCCATCCACTCCCACAGATCCCTCCCCAGACCTCGATTCAAATTCTAGTTATTAATGTGCCATAACATCGGCAGCCCAGCCATCCCCCGCTGTGTTCTGCCTGCGGAGGCTCCGCTCCTCGTATTTAAATACTCGCAAAATGTTAATGTCGTTGCAAGTAGTCCCTGCCACATACCACCTTCCCCTTCTGGGGGCTACCCTTGATTTAAATTTACAATATTCTAAATAAAGCAGGGCCGCTGGTGCCATAAATTGCCATCTCAAGACCAAATTCTATTTTAATGGAGAATATGAGACATAAATCAGAGCCAGGGCCTAAGCCTTCGGGTAAACTGAATATTTGGGATTAGAAATTGTGGAATTTGTAATCAAAATATGGGCTTCCAGTGGCCATACATTATTGATTGTTCTACTGAGGATACAGTGAGGGAAAAATAGGCAAAAGAGAATAAAGTTTTCGATGGAAATGATAGTAGAAAATAAAATGTAGAAAAGATGGAAATAGTAAAATGATTGAAATGAATTTAAAACTATATAACTATATACTTTATTTGATTGGGAGTGATTTGGTCTGGATTGTAGAACATTTTCCTTCTAGTGTTTTCCAGTGTACAAGTATTCACGCCTCCCATATCATTCGCACAAGCAATTACATGTGACCCACTCATTGCGAAATGAACATTTTCCCCACTGCATGCGTTTTTTGTTTTTGTTTTAAACAAAGCCCCAAGCCCCAGCCAGCAATTAGAAGCATTTAGTCGTGCTTCTGGGTTCTGGCTGGGGTATGCGGGACAGAGGGACCTGTACAGGGCACAGTGCCAGCTGTGTAACCTACTTTGAGAGCCGAGCCTGAGAGCAATTTGTCACGGGGCTCACGGAACGAGACGGCGACGGCGGAACAACTGCTGTGACCTGATTCAGGACCGCAGTTGGCGGAACATAGGAGCACCTCCACCTCCTCCGACCAGCGACAATGCCGACTGGCTGACAATAATTGTGATTAATAGCAAGGGGCGACATCAGCGAATATCTTTTTGGAGGCCATTCCGATTCGATTTGGTAAGTGGCGTTATTGTGGCTCAAATGCAGGCATTAATGACAGTCACACACACGTTAAGTATACGCCCCGTAAACACATTGTCACAATATAATAATGTTGATGAATATATATAGGGAAAAGAGAACAGCAAAGAAGGGGAGACAGATCCCTTTTCTTATTGGAATTTATTGGTTTATCCTCCACCCGACCGCAGATATGTTTTCCATCCATTTGCATTCGCATTCGAGTGGTCTATAAGGACCATTGTAGTACATTCAACTTTTGGCTCTTCAGTTTCGGGATAAAATGCTGCATAAATAACACTTAAGTAGTGCTATGCCAGGCAAGGCAGCAGACAGAAAAAAAAGATATTTAATCTACCATTTGTGTTGTTGTGTGCCTCATGTGCTTTTGCGATTGTTTTGTCGGCTCTTGAAATGCAATAAAATTCTCTGAAGCTCCCAAAAAGATATTTCACAACATGATTTCACTTGATTTTGCTTTCTAAAGAGCCAAACGCTATTCGCAATAAAACAAAAATGGCAGAAAACTTTTTATTCAATGAATTTTAGAGTAGAAAATGTTGCTGCAAATTTAATATTTTTAAGAATCTCAAGCGAATAACTTTTAATGCTGCAAAAAAGCAGCAAATTAATTGGCTAATTGATTTCAGGAGCTAGATTTTCCTCTTTATACTTATCATGCATATATATTTTCCATATAACATTTCCAAACAAGCACACACAGAAGGCTGAGCCGTGATTTATGCAACTTAATTTATGAGTTTCATTTGTGTTTCCACGAAAAAATCACAGAATACATGAGAGAGGGAGTTACCGAGGAACATACAACATTTTACCAGAGCTTCTGAGGGTTTGGTTTTTCGCCCTGATTCTGGTTCTGACGAGGAAAAACCCACATGACCTCGTTTCGGGTTTGATAAAATGATGTTTCCCTTCACACACACGCATACCCACAAATAGAGAGAAAGACAGAGAGAGAGAAAGAGAGGCCCAGGGACTGAGGGCTGATAAAAACCAAAAATGTTTCCGGCCAAGATCCGTCGGCACGACGACGAGCCAACTTTTTTTTGCTTTCCTGTGTGTCCAGTGCGGGTCTTCCTGGCAGTGTCCTGCCTATACGAGGCTTATCCACTTGGACAGTCAGTCCAGTCTCTCTATGCCTTATCCGCATGGACCATATACTCCCTCTATGAGGCTTATCTTCATGGACAATCGCCTCCCCCCATGGCTTATCCTCTTTAGCACTCTTCTCTTCGTATGTTCCCATCCTCTTGGACCTCTTGGACAGTCTCTCATTCTAATAAATGTGCATTAATTTGTCCCTAAAAAAAGGAAGAGCGTTTTTTTCTGTGCCTTGCTGACTGTGCCGTGCCGTGCCACGATTGCACATTATAAATTAAACATTTAGGTTGACAGTTTTTTCTCTTTCACTTCCACTTAATATAAAACATGCATAGTTTGCAGACAGTAAAAATTATATGGTGCTCTGTGTACTCAAATAATTTATTCGCTAGACAAGTGGGAAAAGTTTTAGCAAGGACCGTGCACGAGGACCTCCAACTTTTTGACAGCATGCGAAATAATAGTAAATGATGCTCTCGGGGTCCCTGCTCTCGGGACTAAAAACGGATGAACTTTTCCCTCCATGTTGGGAACTTTTTCAATAAACGATAGTGTTTTGCAAGCCAATAATTTGGTCAAGTTTTTAGGGGACATTAAAGCATAAAACACTTAAAAGCAGACACATTCATAAAAGAGCGTGTTAAATGCTAGGGATGGCGGTAAACAAAAATATAATCAAAATCGAAATCAGCAAGAAAAGGAGCATGAAACCGAAGGTACAGCTACACTGAGGCAAAAACTGAACTTCTGGGAGTCTTGAGACATCTTTGCACATCTCTTAAGACAGGGGTAGAATCTGAAAGTAAATAAAATCTACCACCTTGAATCAATTTTCCCTGATTTCCGCTACAACTTTTCATTCCATACATTAGGAAGATGATTTACCATAGACTTAAGATTTCTCCCTCCCAGTGTAATGGCTGAAAACCCGCCAACGAGCACGCATCTCCTTAATGCCGTAGCAAGATTTATATTTTAACCGTAAATCCTCGCATAAATGTTGATGCCACGTAACCAGAGAGAGTGTGCCGCACATCAATTTGGGAATCACGCGCCCCTGAGCGACTGCCAACACCTTTCTAGGTCCGTCGGTCCGTTCCTCCCACATCCATTTACCATTTTACAGAGGATTCCAGAGTGGGAGCGGGGGCTCAGTGGCAGGATCAGCGAGGTGTTAATGATAACTTGCCCCATTTTCTGAATGTATTTTGGCAGCTGGAACTTGTGTGTGGTGTGTGGCTAAGCTCGGTTTGTGTATCTTTTTCAGACAAGCTTACTCGTAAATTAAAATCCTAGCTGCATTTTGCATAGTGAAACAGTTTTTTAATATCCATACCAGCGCAAGCAAAATGAGTTTATTTTTAGTTTATTCAAGTTCAAAAGTTGTTTCCCACAAACCAGAAAGTTGGAGCCACAATCTCTACTCTCATTCGATTCTGGACGGGAATTACTTGCTAAATTCAGTTTCGACAACGATGGCCAAACAAATTTAATAAATAAATTGAGTGTCGATGAAATTACAAACTTCATCTTCATTGAATGTCGTTGACAGAATTTTGATTGATTTACTGGCGGCTCAAGGCTCAATCAAAAAGTTAGCCATCGTCTGGTGTCGTCTTTCGTTAATACAATTTATAAATCGAATCTAGTCTACAAGTCGGTTGCACTAAATGGCCGTATAATTGACATATTACCGAACCGAATCAAGTCGCACTGAAAGATGAAGGCCGAATACTGGTCTCAAGTGTCACTCACTAAATCATTTATTTCCAAGGCTAGAAAGGAGATTTCCTTGGCAACGCTCTGGCCGGAAATTTCAGCTGGCTTTCAGCTCTCTCACGCCCCGTGTCATGCGGCTGTCACGAACCCCCGACCCCCCACCCAACAAATGTCACACATTCCCATTCCACTCCTCTTGGAAAAAAAGGGAAAATTCGCCTTTGTTGTATCCCCATTTCTTTCATTACCTTTTTGGTGGCTGAATGAGAACTTTTGTTTGGTGGAAAGAGGCCTGTAGAAATTGTCTTGGCCTGAAAAGTTTTTGTGCCTAAGCATTTTGTTGCCGCACGACTGCCCGACGGGTCCCAAGCCAAATGAGGGGTAAGCAAGTTGTTTCAACCTTTCCATCTTGTTGGGTTTTTGGGTTTTCGCTTCGTTTTCGGCCAAAGTAAATGTATGCCGTTTTGCATTATTTAAAATTTTGGTTTTTTGTGTTTATTAGAATGGGGGAAAGCTTATTCTTTTTTATAGAATATTTCAAAGAAAGTTTTGGGACGAGCGAAAAGTGCACAAATAATTATGATATTCGTACATTAATTTAACAAAAAGAAATATCTAAAATAAGACGAACCCTTTTAAAGTATTATTCTTTTACGGATGAGCTATTAGCCTTGGCGCCTGAGGCAGTGCCAGGTCTCGCTGTCTCTCATTGAGTTGAGTTGTCTGGGAATGTTTTTTGGGGTATAGAAATTATTTGAGAACAATTCCCGGCACCTTTTCCGCCCGTAGGCATCGCTCTGGCCATCAATTAAATATTCATGCGCCCGACTTAACCCTTTGGCTTTCGAATGAATCAAATATGGAACGGTTCTCTTACAACAAAAGATTCGCTGGCCCTAATTGCTTTCCATTTACGTAGATTCTTATCCGCTGCGGGCTCTGGGCTCTGCATCGGTGCCTGGGATTGGTGGACAGCGAATTAATGCGCTACAATAAATTTGAGACCCGCACAAAAGACAATGACCTCGGATTGGAGATGGCGGTATCCCCGTGACCAGCACCAGAGCGACACCGATGATTGAGCAGCCGCCTCCTGACTAAGGCTCTGTCTGCTGGTCTCCCGCTGGCCATTAATCAAGGTGAAATGTCAATTTGGTCGAACATAACTCAAAATGCGATTGGTAATGGAAATGTCGGAGTCGCCTGCCTCAGACGGAAATGTTAATAGAACACCTCTGACTTTGCCCGCAGCAACCTTGAAAGTTACGTGGGGCCACACGGCGCCGGAAGTCTCGCATTTCAGAAAGTGCATTCGGTGGCTGCGGCTTTAGCGGTGGCTGCGAGAACGTTTTCATTTCCGTTTGGGGCCCCAGGTAGATGGGTCTCGTACATCCTTCCCACCCCCTTTTGGCCTTTGCCAAGCGCTTGGCTTGGAGTCCTCTCTGACCCTTTGCCGCTCGTGGAATGGAGCCTGCTGATGGCCTCTGCCGCGGTGGCTCCTGTTGGCCTTTGGCGCTCGTGGTTTCCAGGCTTCTAATTGCAGTGAATGATGCGCTTGATACTTGAGTGGAACAAATGAATTTCCGCCTGGTTGGCAGGGGACTAATGAGTGCATGGGTTATGGTTTGACCGCAGCTGGTTTCAATTTATTTTGTGGCATCGGTTATGTTGCATAAGGCCTTCCTCAGCACTATTCCCGAGCACTTTTTCCACATATACACTCACACAGGCCTAGAGTGTTTGCAACACTTCAACATCAACGTCACGGCGTCTCTGTGGCCACGTTTTGTACTGCATTTAGTACGCTTGTTAGCGTAATGCACCCTTGAGGCCAGAGGCATGCGGAACGCGGCATCCCCTTAGACTTTTCCTCATCCTTCGTGAGGGGGAAACCCCCATAGGAGAGGTCCTCCTCCTCCATGTCATCGTCCGCTGGCGTCCTCGTTCTTCTGGCACATTCTGCGGTGTCTCCGTCGTATGCATTGAATTTAAATAAATTTATAAACTCAGAAAGCTGAAAGGTTTGAGACGCAGCTAAGCTCGAAGGCTCTCCAGTAACGTGTTGTAGCCTTGCCTTAAATTTGCATATGAAACACAGTTTTTGATAGATTAGTCACTTAAACCAATTGATAATCGATTGTTAATGAATAAATAATCGAAAATTTTCATGGGGAAGTTCTTTCAGCTTGCTCTCAAGAGAAAGCTGCTTAGAAACATGCCCTTCCCCCGATAAGTAACTCTGACTCCTAGGGGACTGTGTATCCTGTTCCAGGCAATGGCAAAGTTTTCCCAAGTTGGTCGTGCGGCCTGCATACAAACAGGAGATTAGGCGACCTGAGGCATTTAGCGAGAGACCTCAGACGCAGATGTTGACGACATAAATGACGGCTAAGCCTCCTAAGACATTATGATGGCTAGAAAAGGGAGCAGAAGCGGAGGAAGAATAAGGACCATGCCCAGAGGCCATGGCAATTGACCAGGCCTAAGAATTAATATCATTTCTTTGACAATATACGCGTGTGTGTACGTTGGCATTGTGTTGCCATTGACGGTACTGCGTGTGGTATGCGTTATATTTCAAATGGGGCATTAAATTGCTTTGTGTCCATTGTCCCGATGTCCAATGTTCGTGTTGAATTTATTTATTTGATGGCGATCGTATTAATTCGACAAGTTCTGCCACTGACACGTCATCTACGAATACGAGTATTGGTCTGCTGATTTGTTTCATTTGCGCCTGAATTCATTTTGGTCCTTTGATTAAAATAATATATTTGACACAAGACGGAGAAGGTCATGTCATCGCTTTGGACTTACGACTTAGGACCACTCATGCGTGTCCCCAGACCAGGAGCTGGGCCTCTTCAGCCATATTTTCTTTTGAATTCAGTTGTAAAATCACCCAAGACAAATATGAAATTTAGATAAGAACACAAGGCAGGGGACGAACCAATCTCTTGTCACGTAGCATTGAGTGACGGAAGAAATATAGAAATAGATGTACTCCCAAGACATTTATTCCGTTCACGTGCAACAAATGAACAAGTTCATTAAGTGCAGGATGTTGTATAGGGGGAGGGGTAGTGCTTGTTCCACTACGGGTCGATGTTTATGCAGTCATTAAAGTCAATAAAGAGCTCCACGCCATATGCAAAATGAGTAGGCCCAAGAGAAGCCTACGAGCATGAGGCACACGAGGCCGGATATGAGGCTCCTCCTATGAGCAGGGGCGTCGCTACATTTATGTTGATTAAACTAGCGCCAGCTGGCTTCACTGGCAACTGGAACGCATCATTCGAAACTGTCATCCACGTCAGTTGGATGCCAGACGCGAACAAAGGGAATGGGACTGCGACTGCCAGGCAGCATTCAGGGAGGGTCCTGGGAGTCCCAGCGCCTACATCCGCTTCCATCTGGCTGACACTTTTCATTTGGCTGCAGCTTTTCGTAGCAACGCACTGGCAATACTCTCTCTTTCCGAGTCTGTGTGGCAGTATGTTTAAATTGTTCAATGTCAGGGTAACTCTCGCACCAGATATTGTATTAATGCCTGGCCTTGGATTATGAGCAGGCATTGTGTTATATTGTGCTATTGAAATGTTGAATAAGACTAAAATTTAAAGGTCAGAACAAGACCAGGGGACAGAACCGAAGGTAAATGTTCATTCGAAATCACTTGAGTGGAATTAATTTGAATTTATTGTCACTTTTTCGTGCATGCATAATCCCCATACAGTTTTCTGTTTATGCAGTTTGTCAAAATAGTATCACATGTGGCTGCTTTTATTGTTTCACAAAATTTGCAGGCAGACCCTCATCAGAATATTGATTTTGCCCTTTCTACCGAAAAATACCGAATCTTAAAAAGTTTCCCCTTCTTTTGTGCTGTTTTTGGCACGTGACTTTGTAGCCCGGAGCCCTTGTGTGACCTCATTTGTGTTTGATTTCGGGCTTCTTCGGGTCGGCGGACTCATGTGTCCATAAATTAACCAAAGGAAAAACCTTTTCGAAAAACTAAGCCTGCAAGTTATGCACTCGCCAGCTGAGAGCTGAGAGGGTCCAGTCCGTGCTGTGTCCTTGCACAGAGAACATGTGCAAATGATATGCAAATTGGGCAAAGTGTGCTCAACAATTGTGCAATCTCTGTTTTATTTAGTAGAATTTACAGTCCGTTTAGTTCACTGCAGAGGTGGTGGTGGCCTAAGGATGCACGGCATTTAATTTAAATGTTGAAGGAGAGAAAACATTGCTCATACGCAATGTGTGCTGCACAAGAAGGCCAATTTAGAACAGAACAATCTTCGGCAGCTCTTTCTGTGTTGAGCTCTCCAATAATTATCATGGAAATTAATGCAAAATGATAGAGATATCTGCAGTTACACTTTGGATTCCTTGCACATGTTCTCTGACCTGACAGCCCTCCAATACAGACATCCTCGTTTGGCTTTCGACCTCCATTGCATGTTGTAAATTTAACCTTTGTGGCTAATTTTAGAGTCACACCATAGCCCGTGAGGATTGCCAAGGCAAAACAAGTTGTCCGCCGCTTTTTCAGCTTATGAAAACTTAATCTCCTCTACCCCCCACTAGCAAAAAAAGATACTAAAAGGTAAATGTGTCCGCCCTCAATGACTACTGACGTCATTCGGAAATTTCAAACTATTTTCCATTTGAAATTGTATTTTTGTGTGAATTCACATTGAAATGATTTTCTGCTGATTAAATTGAATAATTAAATTTCCTGTTATAAGTCGTGGAATCTGTGTATACTGTGTAGTTTTTGGCAATTGAAAATCATTGAATGAATAGGAGGAATGTTTCAGATAAATTATGCATTTAATCAATGGTTATTTTATGCTGAATTATTACCATGAATAATTCATAATTTTATGCTGATTAAAAATTTAGGTAAAATTGTATTATTTTGGGATGCCACTTTTGGCAATTGTTTGGCATTCAATAATTTTTGTAAATGTTTTGTATGAAATATGAATCTAATAAAAGTTTGGCATAACTCTTTAAAAATCCCTGGAGTGACTGAATTTCCTTAATTATTCTGTGGAATTTTTCAAAACAATATTTGGACCATGAAGTTTGATGCAGTATTTATATGAATAAGGGGAATCTAATCAATTTTTCAAAGCTTTACTTTCGGGAGCTGAAATCCCCCGTCTCATCTTTTGAGCCCATTGTTTCAGGACTTTTCTCCTGGGATTGTCGGTATGTTTCATTTCATTTTTCTTCTTCATGCTCTCGAGGATAACAATAAAATCCAAAAATGATTTGGCAAATTTTATTGCTGCTCCACGAGTCCCAACAAAAATTAGCCAAAGCACGAAGGAAGAGAGAGAGGGAAAAGCGGCACACATGCACGTAAGTCCTCCCTGAAAGGGAAAGTCTAATCTGCTCCGACACCTGGCCACAGGACACGAAGAGGACAACGACATGGCAATGTGCTCATTGTCCAACGGTTACATTACAAGCTTTCAGGAGCAGCAGCAGCAGAGAAGTAGGATGTCCTCCTCGTACTTGACTGGAGCGGGTGGGTAAGAAGGTGGCATGTAAATTTTTCAACACACTGAGCACAATAAACATTTGCACATGGCCGCAGGATAACATCCTCTTCACGGGTGTGACACTGTGTGTGTGTGTGTGTTTGGCCCAACATCCTGGGGACACGCACATGGCCATGGATGGCATGGCATTCGAGGCACGCAACCATTTTGCCACTGGCAGCAGCACGAGGACAATATCTTTCAGGTATGTAAGTTCTGTTTAGTCCATTATCGGCGCAGAGCTTATTCATGTATCGTTTTCATTGGGTTCGCCCTCTGTCCCATTTTAATTTGCACTTTTCCGACCCTATTCCTATTCTGTTCATAAATATGCGTATAATTCTCTTTGTATATATGTCACTTTGGCTGATTGTTTGGCAGCCCCTTCTGCATGGCCTTAACAACCACACATATGCTCAACATACACATATTGTTTGGCTATACAATATGAGTGTGTGTCTATTGGCCGATGTGTCTGTGTATGCCCTAGTAATTAGCCAGAAAGTGCTGCTTCTGTTGCCATTTCAAGCAGGAGACCTGGGCAATGAGAAGTTGTCAGACCCCCAGCAGACAGACACAGACACCGACACTGCTACTGCTACTTCATCTGCTTCCAGACTCAGACAAGAGGTCACTGCTCTGTTGCTCAATTGATGCGGCTCTTTTTCACACAATGGGTATTGTACGAGCTAAGTCCCTCCAACAGTTTTCCAATGGAATCCGTCTACACAATTCAGACCTTCCTTAATCCGCTCGATGTAGTTCCTTGCTCGTTCGTTTATTTCGTATATATCTCTTAAATCTAGTGATCATAATTCAGATCGTTTTGGCTCGATACTATTGATACTATCGATTGCGCTTCTTTATACGTACATAATGTAACGCGCCAACTTCAAATTAATTCACAATTTTTGTACTATTTACATATTAATTCAAATCTTCAAATTGTTAACCATTATTAAGTAATTTAATCCTATATTCTATTAAGGGGCGTCAACATTCTCCCCACCTTGGAAGCTCCTTCCAACATTAAGTTCATCGGCATCTGTAGGCAGCGGGCAGAGCTTATGTACGTTGCGCTTAAATAATCCAGTCTTGGTCCTGAGTGTTACAACCCGAACTGCACCATCAGCTCCTGGGTGTAACTCTGCAACTCTTCCCAGCAGCCATTGTCCGGGCGGAGCGTTGTCTTCCGCAATAAGGACCAGTGTACCAAGTTGAATGTTGTTGGCTACAGTGCTCCACTTTGTCCGCTTCTGCAGCAACGTCAAATATTCCGCCGACCAGCGGTGCCAGAACATGTGGTGTACCATTAGAATGCGTTTCCAATGGTTGCTCATGGACAGTTTCAACAGTGCGTCGTCTACTGGTTCTACTAACGCGTTCAGGGGTCGGCCAACCAAGAAATGACCGGGAGTTAGCGCCTCGAAGTCATTCGGGTCCGATGACAAGGGATGCAGAGGTCTAGAATTCATCACCGCTTCTACTTGTGTGATGGCAGTCGCAAGATCTTCGTAGTTGAGTGCTGTGCTGTTGGTGCATTTCACCAGCAGCTGTTTGGCCACCTTCACGGCGCTCTCCCATAATCCTCCAAAGTGAGGGGAGCGTGGGGGAATGAAGTGAAACCTGACTCCTCGCTGGCTGCATTCGTCGTCAATGAGCTTCTGACTTGGCGAGTCGAAAGCTCTGTTGAGCTCTCGTGACGCACCTACAAAATTGGTGGCGTTGTCGCAATATAGGTCAGAGCTCAATCCACGTCTTGCAAAGAACCGTTTTAACGCCGCGATGAACGCATTTGAGCTTAAGTCCGACACGATCTCTATATGGCAGGCCTTTGTTGCAAAGCATACAAATATGCACAGATACACCTTTACTGGGCGTTTTCCTCGCATGTGAAAGTGCATCCATATTGGTCCAGCAAAGTCCAGTCCAGCGCGCTCGAAGGGGTAGATATTGCCTCGCACTCGGTTAGCTGGCAGCGCTCCCATCAGCTGTGTTGCAGCGAGCGGCCGACGACGAAAGCATGGTATGCAGCCACGGATCACCCTGCGGGCAAGTTTCCTGCAATTGATTACCCAATATCTCTGTCGCAAAAAGGCACATAGCGATTGTGCCCCGGCATGTAAATTCTTTCGATGTGTGAGTTCAACAAGCGCCTCTACCACTTTATGGTTACTCGGCATTAAGATGGGATGCCTTGTGTCAAATGGCAATTCGGCATTGGACAACCTTCCGCCGACTCGAATAATAGCTATTCCCTCTTCCTCTTGTAAAAACGGGCTTAAACTCTGAATTCTCGCTGATTTGATCACCTTTCCCTCTTTAAGCTTAATGAATTCTTCATGCAAGCTCAACTGCTGCACATTATACACAATATAGCGCAATCCGCCCTCCATTTCAGCTGCAGTAAGGTTGCCTGTTTCATTTGAGTTTGATCTCAACGATATTCTACGCCAGCGAAAAATATAGCTAAAAACTCGCTGCAATTTGAGGAAATCATTTGCAAATTTGCATCTCCCCACGACATCTAACTTCTCATTACTTTCTACCTTTCCAACTGTCAGCGAGAACTTACATTTCCTCTCCTCTGGAACTGTTTGTATTTCCTCACTCCCATTAAATTTGGTCCAGTCATCTGCTGCGTCCATTAAAAATTCTGGACCGTTCCACCACATCCTTGACTTGTTCAATTCGGTTACCAATAATCCCCTGGATACAATATCGGCAGGGTTTGATTTGGTGTCGACCTTGAACCAATCCTGTACATGTGTGAGCTCTTGTATTTGAGCCACCCTATTGGCAACGAAGGTGGTCCATCGACTAGCATGTGACGACAGCCAATTTAACACAATTGTGGAGTCCGTGAAATAGTTAACCTTCTCTACTGGTATGTGAAGACAGGCGCATACCTTTGCCATTAGCTTGGCCACTAACAATGCCCCTTGTAACTCCAAGCGCGGCAATGATGTTACCCTAACTGGGGCTACTTTGGACTTGGCCGTTACCAGTCGCACCGAAATTCCTCCCCCTTCATCCCTAACACGAGCATAAATTACGCCGCCGTAAGCTCTGTTGGATGCATCAGAGAAACCAAACAGTTGCAAAGTGCATGGGTCGGCCGTAATTGGAATTGAGGATCGCGGAATTGAAATTTTGTCAATTAGTTTCAGTTCTTCTCTATATCGAAGCCATTGAGTTGCGTAGCTTGCGGGTAACTCCTCGTCCCAATCCTGCTTTAGAAGCCAAAGTTCCTGAACAAAGATCTTGCCCAAGATCAGCAAGGGACTCAAGAACCCTAACGGATCAAACACCTGAGCCAATTCGGACAGCACTGATCGCTTCGTGGCGATTGCGGAGACCTTTATGTTAAAGCAAAATTGGAATTTGTCCTCTAGATTTGACCAATATATCCCCAAAGTTTTAGCTGCGTCCTCTGTTTTTAGCATCAGGGGCTCTACGCTGGTGTTGTTGTCCATTCCTTGATAATTGCTGCGCCATTTGTGCAGCTCGAACTTTCCTAGCCCTAATAATTCGGTCACTTGTTCTTTCAACTTTGTCAGTTCCTCTTTTGATTCGGCTCCACACAGCATATCATCCATATAGAAACTTCGCTTTACTGCCTCTCTAGCTAACGGAAATTTTTCCGCGTACCTGTCGACCAAGTAATAGAGGCAACGTACTGCCAGGAACGGCGCCGAATTTGTTCCATAAGTGACCGTGTTTAGGCGTAGCACCTGGATAGGATCCGAAACGTTGCATCGCCATAGAATGCATTGATAGTTTCTATGTGGTTCCGCAACCAATATTTGACGGTACATTTTCTTTATGTCGGCCGTAAGGGCGTATCTATAGAAACGGAACCTGGTCAAAGTCTCGAACAGATCAGGCTGCAACGTTGGACCAACCAAGGTTGCGTCGTTCAGTGACCTGCCGTTGCTAGATCTACATGAGGCATCAAATACGACTCGTAACTTGGTCGTCAAACTCTCTGGGCGAATAACCGGATGATGTGGCATGAAGTATTCGACCTTTTCTTGTCCGGCGGGCTCTATTGCCGTTAAATGCCCTAACTGGCGATATTCTTCAATAAATTGAACATATTGTTCCTTCAGCGCTTGGCTACGATTTAACCTCTTCTCTAAATTCAAGAACCTGGTAAGTGCGATTTGATAAGTTTCGCCTAACTCAACTTTAGGATTCTTAAAGGGCAGAGCTACCACTAAATGTCCTGAGGCCTCTTGCTTAACATGCGTCACAAAACAATCTTCGCACTGTTTTTCTTCCTCAGTGAACTTATCTACTGTTTCAGGGACTTCTTCACACTTCCAAAACCTTTGTACGAGCTCTTGCAGCTGATCATTTTTTGACCCCTTTCGTTCAATGTCAGTTGCTAACAGTGCAACTTCAGAAGATTTCGTGAATTCACCTACGACGACCCAGCCTAACAGAGACTTTTGAAGCCTTGGAAGGTGTGCTCCTAGTTTAATTTGCCCTGCTACAATTAGCTTGAAAAACAATGTGACTCCAACTAGCATGTCAATATCTTCCCCGGACTGAAATGTAGGGTCGGCCAGCGTAACTCCCTTGGGTGGAACCCACTCCGAACAAATTCCTGAGCTTGTTGGGTTATACTGAGTTATTTCCTTCAGCACACAGAAGTCCTCGGTAGCCATATATCTGGTGACTCTAGATTTAAAAGTCGCTTGCACCTCTCCCATAACTTGAGATGTTGCATTTCCAATACCACTGAGTTGTATGACTGAGTCGCGCATTTCTAGGCCCAGGGCCGAGACTATCCTAGCCGTCAGAAAATTTAATTGACTACCGGAATCTAACACGCACCTGCAATTGCGATATCCTCCGTCTATAGCTTTGATTTGAACTACAGCGGTCGCCAGAAAGTTGGTGGATGATCTAGACAATAGGGAGCTATGCAGTGACTTTGGCTCTTGCAACTCCTGCCTTTTGAGCCCCGGCTCCTTGGCAACAATAGGTATCTCTCGATGCAGAAGTTCATGATGCGGCTTGCTGCAAATCCTACAACGCGGACCATTACAGTTTCTAGTTGTATGTCGCTTGCTAAAACAAATCAGGCACAGCGAATGCTTCTTCGCCTCATGGTAACGTTGTACTGGTGATAGTTCGTTAAACCTTTGACACCCTTTCAATCCATGGGTCCCAGGACAAACGTAGCAGCCATTGCTGCCTATTGTTGCAGCTAAGGTCGCATTTCTCATCTCACCTTTACCACTGGGTCGGGCTCCATTGCCTCGCCGAACTTCCCTATTTGCCATATTGACTCCTCTGTTTATCAGAAACTGCGATAACAATGACCACGACGGTAACTTTTGGCAATCCCACTCAACTTCCCACCTATCCATTGTATCTTCATCAAGCTTTGTGCGAATCAGATGGAAAATTACTGCATCCAGAATCTCCTTATCGTCGCTTAACGAGTTGAGTGCTACTAATTGGGCATTTACATTGTCTACCAGCCCTCTCAGTCCCTCTGAGTCGGGTCTCTTTAGCCGCCTTAAGTTGAATAGCTCCTGTACATGTGATTGCAGAATAATTGCCTTATTTTCATAGCGATCTTTCAATAATCGTAGTGCCTTGCGATAATTAGGCCCTGTTAATTCCAAACCCTCAATCGCACTTAACGGTCCAGCTCCTAACGCTGATCTCAAATGAATAAATTTAGACAACTCATCCAATTCAGAGTCTGATTCTATTAGAGTAGTGAAGGTGTTGTACCAGCTGGTCCATTCCGTAAACTTTCCAGCGAACTCAGGCAGCTTTAGCTTGGGAAGTCTCGATGAACGAGACACCTGTGTGCTATTTAGAAGATCACCTACATTGGACTGCCGCCGTCCCCTATGTCCAAGACAGCTTAGTAACTTGGCCTTTAATTCGCAATAAACCTCCTCAGCTTCATAGCGGCTTTCATATTCGCTGGCGTCCTCGCTATCGTGTTCAATTTTAGCCTGAATGTTGCAGAACTGATTAAAGTTTGTCTCAATTAGACTTAACCTGGCTTCCAGCTCCGCAGCCGTCATGGAGTCGCTATTTTTTTCGATATAGACCTTGTTACGGACAAAGGAATTCATTAACGCCGTTCGAGAAGTGAGCACCTCCGCATCTTTACCCTTTCTAGGTGCCATTTGCACTGACTATTTACACCGGTTTTACCCGTGACAATTTAACAATAAAAAAAATTACTCAATATTGGTATGAGTAAGTAACCCGGTACCAAGATTAGCCACTCTATTCAATAATCGGCTAACTTTAAATTCTCACTACACTGCCCAATTCAATAATTGATCAACAATTAACCACTGTGCGCCACTGTACCAAAATGTGTACTTGCGCCCCAACGAACCGGCAGGCAAAGAAGAAACGACTACAAAGTTAAATCAATGTCAAATAGAAATTACTGTTCTTTAAGTGCCGGCTTGTAACTGCATATATATGCAAGTATGTATGTGCCTTGCTTCAACGTACAGCAGTGCACGCAATAGGCTGTATGTGTGTATGCAGATACCTATGCGCTCAAGCTAACTGTAATTGTAATCTGCTTTCTACACGAGACCCCGCTTACAGAACAATTAAAGCGCAGAAGTCTCAAAGCCGCGACCACTTGACACTAACACAATTGTATTGTTTTAAGATTATTCACACACATCGAATTGGAACTAAACATGCCTGCAAGAAATATTAGATGCTCAAAGCAGTTCACACTCACAATTCGATACCGAAGCCGCTGTCGCACTCGCCGTCAGCCAGACTCAGGGTGAAATATTTATTGAGTTCCAGTCGTGAACTCCATCCGGTAATTGAACCTTCTCCAAAGGTCCCTGCTCGGGCGCCAAATGTACGAGCTAAGTCCCTCCAACAGTTTTCCAATGGAATCCGTCTACACAATTCAGACCTTCCTTAATCCGCTCGATGTAGTTCC
The DNA here is from genome assembly GCF_003286085.1 of Drosophila persimilis. Lineage (NCBI taxonomy): Eukaryota > Metazoa > Arthropoda > Insecta > Diptera > Drosophilidae > Drosophila > Drosophila persimilis. The sequence goes on along the minus strand of NW_020825288.1, from coordinate 28,215,839 downwards.
TTGCTCGTTCGTTTATTTCGTATATATCTCTTAAATCTAGTGATCATAATTCAGATCGTTTTGGCTCGATACTATTGATACTATCGATTGCGCTTCTTTATACGTACATAATGTAACGCGCCAACTTCAAATTAATTCACAATTTTTGTACTATTTACATATTAATTCAAATCTTCAAATTGTTAACCATTATTAAGTAATTTAATCCTATATTCTATTAAGGGGCGTCAACAGGTATGTTGTGTGTCTGGTAAAGTCAATTGTGGATGAAACAAAAATAGTAGAATATGAGTACGAGTACGAAATAAATGTGTCTGGCAAATAGCTAAGAACTGCTTCCCTTTTTCTGCAGTAGGAGCACTCGCATATATTCATCAACGTCTGCCTGCCGCCGCCAAAAGTTTAAATTAATGACAGGAGTCTCAATCGGACATCCATCAGGACGATGTTCGCGAGACGTGCAACTAGCGAACATTAATTAAATTAGCCAATTAAAAGTTTTAGGGGCCCCCAACAAATCTCCGGACTTGGAGCTCTGCAAATAAATATGTTTGTTCCAGCATTAATGCCGAAAGCCGACGGAAATTTTTGGTAAACCCTTAAGCAAATCACTAATGCTATGCCGGGAACAGCGGCGATTATTCAAAATGAAATAGGCATAAAAGCTGTACAAAACTTACCCCAAAAACACACACACACAAGCCGAATATTGATTTAGCGGTGATTTAGGCTTTTAGTTTATGGTTTTAGCACTGTTGCTTCTTCAGTTTATGGCTTAGTTTCTTCCGGGGGATTTCGGGGTTCACATCTTTCAAAACTTGAGAGCTTGAGGCTTGGGCAAAGACCACTTGCCGTCGCCTCACAAAGAAATAATTTAAAGGGATATTTTCTTGGTGGGTTTTTACTGTCTATTTCCTCACTTAAAATTACAACTTTTCTTTTGTCTATGATACATTTTTGAGTTTTGATTAATTATTAATTATTTGGCTTGAGTTTGTTTGCTGTGTGACTCCTCTCTGTCGGATGCTGCTTCTGCTGTTTGCTGTTGCTTTTGCCGCTGAGATGTGGCACACTGCTTCGTTGAGTTTGAACTGAGCTCGAGTCCTGCCTGGCACTCGCTTTTATTGGCCGCCAAGAGGAAACCCACCACGAAACAGAGGGACAGATAGAGGGGAGACCCAGCCGCTGCCGTTGCCGCTGATGCCTTCCTGGCCGACAGCCTGCCATGCGCCCCGAAAGGATACAAATATTTACAGGTGCGTGTGGGGGATGGGATGGGTCTGCACTGAGGTCTGCTTTAGGTCTGGGGTTAGCACAAAAAGCTCTTTTTTTTTCAAGATGTGTGCATTCACTGAGAGAAAGTTTGTTAGAAAACTATAATTTTTTTATATAGAACTTCGTAAATATCTACAATGCAGAATATAAAGAAGGGTCACAACAAAACATAAATAAATATATATACAAAATTCTGAGAATAATAATTATTTCTTACATTTTCTTATTATTATTTTTTATTTTTTCTGTAAATGTAAATCTGATGAAATGAAAACTTATTTTCCAATAACTATGTATGACCTGACAACCCTGAAAGGAAAAGCTTTTTCTCTCTCTTTCTCTCACTCTCTCTCTCTCTAAAGAAAAGCTTTTACGTTTCAAAACAAACCACCCACACAGCATCCTCACACTCTCGCATGGACAGCGAGCACATGGCCGGATGCAGAGTTCTACAACTTTACAACTGTGGCGGATTTCCCTGCCCATTCTCCTCTATTACCCAGTCGCATGCTAGTGGGCTAAAAGAAGAAGAAAATACCGAAAGAACCTTCGGCAGCGGCTTAAGCCAAAACAAGGAGAGAAAAGTAGAGAGAGAGAAACAAAGAGACAAAGTAGGAGAAGACTACGATGAAAACAATGCAAACAAAAATTTGCGCTTTTACGAGCAGAGTAACCATCATCAACATGAGCATCAACAGCCATCCCCAGCTCCTCCCATGAAATTACCGGTCGTCATTCTTTCCTTTTTAGCTGGCATTCATGTCTTATCCTTTCTTTTGCCTCAACTTAGAACCGAACCCAAACTTGAACCGCGGCCTTTGGCTGGTTTCTCACGCCTTGCGTATTTGCCTGGCACGCGTACTCGTAGTTTTCCCAGCCTCGTCTTTTGTTTTCCCCCAATTTCTTTCTTTTTATGAGAGTTTGCTATGGAGGCAGCAGCAGAAGCAGCAGCACCCGTAGGCAACAAATTGCCAGCCGTTTAAGCCACTTGGGCGCAACATGGCGTATGCGTAATTATAATTGAAATTTCGTGCCTACAGTTAATGAGTTCTCTCCTTGGTATAGTCCTTGGACGTAAATGTTTAAGCGGTGATGTTAACCTTTTAATAAAGAGCCACCTTAAGGTCTATTTATCGAGCATCAAATGGAATTTTTAATCAAAATAACTGACGCTAGACGGTTCCTTGATTCCGTGGGGCGTGAAATGCCAGTGGCAATGGGACCATCGTCATGGCAACATTGTACCTTTTCGCACCCACCTCTGTTCTGTTCTGCTTTGCGGTTGTATCAAACGATCTGTGGTGGCAGCAGCATTTATTCCTGTCCTGTTGTATAATGGAAATGCGTCAGCGAAGACGCAGCAACATGCATTTTACCTCCTCCCACCCATCGACCTCAACCTCAACACCGCTTAAGATTGTATAAACATAAAAGCCATACATGACGTATACGCAATATTTGTGTGGGGCCCCTCTTAGAGCCAAGCCGCTAAAACGCTCAAGTGCTTCCCCGTTTGTTGCGAAAGTTTTGCGAAATAGTTGCATATGTGAGAGTTGTATATGCGGGTTGCATGATTTGATGATGAACGTCATTGACGTCAGTCGTGGGGGCCTCTTCACTGTACGATTGGATAACGAAAGATTGAAGGACTAGAGGTTTAATCCAAGCATTGGTTTGGGTTGAGTACGTAATTCGCATAAGAAGTCTGTTGTCCGCAGCAAAATGATTGTTATATAAACCTCGACTTCAACTTCAACTTCAGCCTTGACCATAAATTATTGATTTGTCTGGTCAATTAGTATCGTTAATATGATTAATGATGGGGGTGGAGCACTAGCACGAGCATGCCAGGCCCCACAATTGAATCAATTTGACATTGAAACAAGAGCCGCCTTGAGCGAACGGCAGTGGGAATTTCCCCCTTGATTTATTGAGTCACTAAAAGCAAAAGCCAGTGCAATCAGCCCCATAACCTTTGGGTCCACCAAAAGTGGAGCCCCCACTTTCTCCCAGTCGCTCTGATTCTATTAGAGGATGGCATTATATGCGGGGGCTGAATTTTAAAAGCATTCATTATGACTGGCATAGAGCGGGTAGTGCACGCAATAAACCAATTTCGGTGTCTGTCTCACCTGTCTGCTGTCCCTGACTCAAGCTGTTTGCCCCTTCCTCAGCCTCTTCCCCATCCCCATCCCATTGCTGCCTTGCTACCTCTCTCCGTGCCGCACTGAACCTTTCATTGTTTTGCTTTCAAGTTGCGCGGTAATTTCATTTGGTAATTGTATCCTGCAATTTGCTTTTGCTCTGGGGGCAATTTGATCCAGAAAATTTACAGCCCGCAGCTGTAAAATGCTAAAGGTCATAGTGTAGATGTACGAAGGGGGGAACACCAAGCACTGAAAATAAGGCACAATGAGTGAGGCAAAGATAGATCCGGAATCCATCAAACTGCATTGGAACGCAGCCAGCATGGCAATCATCAGCGGAAAATGGCAAATTGAGAGCACTTATCGTCTCCGCTGGAATCACAAAAAGGGGGGCAGCCTCGAGGGGTCCATAGCTATAGAGGGGTCTATTATCTCTGCTTCCCTCTGTATCATCTCTGCTTCCCTAACGAGGCGTCTGTCACCTCGTTGGCGGAGTCTATCATCTGCATTTCCCTCTGTTTGGTTCTCTATCTACCAATGGAAATTGAGTTACCTGTGGAATTGGGGCCCTTGCAACAACAACATCGTCATGCGATGCGGAGACCTTGACAATACGTATACGCAGTGTAATCGGATAACTGGTTTCGTTCATTTACGTTACCAATTGATGAGCTTTGATTAGCAGCGTAGCAGATTTCTGTATAATTCCTGCATTCATCTTAAAACTTACCTTCTCATCCTTGGCATAAAATAAGTTATTTCGCTTCAAGCGAAAGTAGCGACGTCGCCAGCGCTGAAACGACCAGGTGTGCTTCAGCAGGAAACCCTCTTTAATGATGGCAGACTAGAGAAAGTAAAGAGAATAAATAGATAGATACAGTTATTTAAACAGCGTAGAAGCAGACGGTTCCACTTGGATAGAAAAACATATATTCCATTGGCAATTAGCCATTGGATGGCGCTGACACTGCACTTCACACTAGAGAGTCAATAATAATGAGTGCCATGGCATGTCACAGACTCAAGGAACATTGGACCTGCACCTAGACCTGGACATGAACATGGACCTGAATCCTGTTCGGTCGACTCTGTGGTGCCCCGTCAATTGCAATCGCCAGCTGGATGTCAACCATAATTGGCTGCATACTAACAAAAGCCAGTGGCAAGTGTGGCTCTGTCGCTCAGTGGTGTGTGTGTGTGGGGCAACAATATGGCCGGCAATCAATTGTGCAAACAAAGGCCAATCACACTCAGTCACATTTTTCTCCCCCATTCACACTTATTTGCGAGTCGCGAACAAAAGCAAATGCCCCGGGAAAGTGGGAAAGTGTTGTGCGGGAAAAGCGAAATATAAAAGTGTAAATAAGCATCGGGGCCAGAAGTCGACAAAAGTGACAATAATCTGGGCCAATTATTCGACAAATAAACCTTTTGATTTCAGCAAATTGTGCGACTTGGTCAACTTCGCTGGGCAGTAAGCTCTTAGAACACTTCAGGAATCGATGAGAATGGGAATGAGAATACCATGCCGCTGGCTGAAAAGCGCACAATTGCAATCCGTTTAAGTTTCATTTCCACCGGATCAAGCGCCATTTACTCCCTCTCTCTTACACTCTCGTATCCTCGGGGGGCTAAAAACAAATTCAACGTCAAATAATAATGGAAAAATCTTTAGAAGAAATTGCAACGAATCAAGTTGTAGAGAATTCCATTTGATTTCATTTTCTCCATTCTGTTTGTGCAGCAAAATTGGAGAAGGAACCAAAGCGGAAATGTTTGCGCAGCTAAGAAGAGAGGCCAGCTAAAAGCTCTTTAACGACCAACTCTGACTTAAATTGTACTTAAAAGTTGCTCCCGAAATTTCATAGAAACCAACTGGCACTTAGGTTGAATGACCCCGCACAAAAGAGCAGACGAAAATTCAATTGGAAAGTGAATCCCACGCCCCCTTTCAAACTGTGACTAAAAATCAAAGTTACGGTACTATCATATCAAGATCAATCATCGTCAATCAATCATTCTGTGTGCGTGGCCATCGGGCCTGGCGTTGACTACACATCAAGTATACGCCAAATTGGCCCTGGCCAAAAGCCGACAAAGCCAGCGTCTGTCCATCAGGGCAGACACAGGACACAAGACAGACGACGGAAAGAAGATGATAAGCAAGTTTGAAATTTTTCGTTAGCTGGGTATTGATTTTGATTTAATATTACCCACCGGTCCCTTGTCGCTTGCCCACCATCTCTCTCTCTCTCTCTTTTGTAGAGGTAAAAAGATACAAGATAAATAATAAAAACGAGGGGGAACGTTGTGAGTTGCTGCGGAGACCGCAACTCTACATTTATACCCGATACTTAGTGAGTATGGCTCTCCTCCGACAGATGGTGCGAGAGAGACACAAAAACAGTTTAAACGTGTCGTCGGGCGCTACGTAGCGACTGAAAATTGATTTGTCACTTTTGGCTATAATAATAGTCCGATCTGATCCAGATTCGGCCATCGGACAAATATGGTCATTCTCTATGATTGTGCGTTTTTAATTTTCTCGTCTCTTCAATATTGTTGTTGGCAGAGATTTTCGTCTTTTGTGGACGTTACACTCATCCATTTTCACCACAAATCTAATATACCCCTATAAAAAAATGATTAAATAAGAATCTAAAATAATATTTATACAATACAATATATAATATAATTATTATTATTTTTTTTGTTTTATTGATTAATGATTATTTCTGATTTTTATTGAATAATTATTATTTTCGATTTTTATTGTATAATTATTATTACAATTGTTATTCTTGATTTTTATTGAATAATTATTATTATAATTATTATTCTTGATTTTTATTGTATAGTTATTATAATTGTTATTCTTGTTTTTTATTGAATTCTTGATTTTTATTGAATAACTATTATTATAATTGTTATTCTTGATTTTTATTGAATAACTATTATTATAATTGTTATTCGTGATTTTTATTAAATAACTATTATTATACTTGTTATTCTTGATTTTTATTGAATAACTATTATTATAATTGTTATTCTTGATTTTTATTGAATAACTGTTATTATAATTGTTATTCTTGATTTTTATTGAATAACTATTATTATAATTGTTATTCTTGATTTTTATTGAATAACTATTATTATAATTGTTATTCTTGATTTTTAATGAATAACTGTTATTATAATTGTTATTCTTGATTTTTATTGAATAATTATGATTTTTGATTTTTATTGTATAATTATTATTATAATTGTTATTCTTGATATTTATTGTATAAAAATAATTCTTGATTTTTATTGTATATTTATTATTATAATTGTTATTCTTGATTTTTAATGAATAACTATTATTATACTAGTTATTCTCGATTTTTATTGAATAACTGTTATTATAATTGTTATTCTTGATTTTTATTGAATAACTATTATTATAATTGTTATTCTTGATTTTTATTGAATAATTGTGATTTTTGATTTGTATTGTATAATTATTATTATAATTGTTATTCTTGATTTTTATTGAATAATTATGATTTTTGATTTTTATGGAATAATTATTATTCTTGATTTTTATTGAATAAATATTATTATAATAATTATTCTTGATTTTTATGGAATAATTATTATTTTTGATTTTTATTTTATAATTATTATTCTTGATTTTTATTGTATAATTATTATTATAATTGTTATTCTTGATTTTTATTGTATAAAAATAATTCTTGATTTTTATTGTATATTTATTATTATAATTGTTATTCTTGATTTTTAATGAATAACTATTATTATACTAATTATTCTCGATTTTTATTGAATAACTGTTATTATAATTGTTATTCTTGATTTTTATTGAATAACTATTATTATAATTGTTATTCTTGATTTTTAATGAATAACTGTTATTATAATTGTTATTCTTGATTTTTACTGTATAACTATTATCATAATTGTTATTATTGATTTTTATTGAATAACTATTATTATAATTGTTATTCTTGATTTTTATTGAATAACTATTATTATAATTGTTATTCTTGATTTTTATTGAATAATTATGATTTTTGATTTGTATTGTATAATTATTATTATAATTGTTATTCTTTATTTTTATTGTATAAATATAATTCTTGATTTTTATTGTATAATTATTATTATAATTGTTAATCTTGATTTTTATTGAATAATTATGATTTTTGATTTTTATGGAATAATTATTATTCTTGATTTTTATTGAATAAATATTATTATAATAATTATTCTTGATTTTTATGGAATAATTATTATTTTTGATTTTTATTTTATAATTATTATTCTTGATTTTTATTGAATTATTATTGTTATAATTATTATTTTTATTGAGTAATTATTATTTTTAGATCAAAACATGAATTATATAAATATTATTTTTGATTTTTATTGTATAATAATTATTTAATAATAAAAATCAAAAATAATAATTATAAATAAACTGGTCCAGAGCCCATAGATATGGATATGATTTTCCATTGTTGGTTTCTCAGTCAGGCAGCGTAAATATAACGTATAAATTTCCCACACTCTTTTATTGGGGTTGCTTTTGCTTTACTTTTCCTGGGCTTTGTTTTGACTTTCCTTAGCTTCTCTTTCTTTTATTGCCTCTTTTGCTACATTATGTATAAGGATTATTCTCTACTTGCTCCAATATCCGCTCTTTCGTGCTGCTTTCTCTCTGACTTTTTGATTTTATTTTGTGCCTGAAGTTTATAGAAATTAGCTGTTGGCTGTAGGAGAAGGGAGCATATCCTTCGAAGGCTCACGTGAGGAGCAAGGACGAACAAGAAACAGTTGGCCAATTGTCTGTGTAAATAGTCGTAAATAATTCAAAAGTTATTTTTCACCAGGCACTTGGCAATGGAAAGAGTGAGGGGGGAATGAATGGGTCTCGAGGATATTGCGGCAAAAGTCTGCAAAAGTGGGTCCAAACAAAAACCAGTCGACAGACAATGCAATCCAGGGCCTTTAGCATTGTTTATTTTGTAGGTTTTTACGGTATTGTTGGATTTAAATGGCTGAGGGCTGCAGTAATTGCCATGCAAATGGGTAGGGAACTCAAGCAATTAAAGATGCCGCTTAATCGCATTTCATAAGAATGTTTAGTAAAGATTTACATTTCAGTAGCATTTGTATGTACCTAAAGTAGATACTATTCTTTGTTAAAAGAAATTCCCAGTGTTGCTGTGGTTATGAACCGCACTGTCAGCCAACTGTTGAGGTTTTCCTGTCTGCTTTCTCGGCTTCTTTTCTCCTCTTCATCTCTATTGTCCTACGAGTATTCTCTTCTCTCTTCTGTCGGTCTCCTGTGCTACGCTAACCAAAACGTGTGCCATCCAGCTCAAGCACTAAGAAGCTTTTGTTTAACGTTTTGCTTATTGTTCTGCGGTTTGACATATGTAAGCCCCCCCCCCCCCCCCCCCCACACACACACACATACGCACAACATACGAGTATGGTGGCCACGCCTCCATCTCTATAGGGTGGCACTTGAATGTTGCTTGTCTGTCACAATCAGGAAAATGTTTTTTGTTCAGTCGTCAAACGAAATAAATCACAAATAATAAATGCCCTGCACTTAAAGCGAAAATTGCCAACGACGAAGAATTGAGGGAAAATATTGCTATTTACTCTCATACATTTGAGTATTCCCCGGGGAGGTCAAGAGCCTGCCTGGACTTGCCAACAACAAACCGCAGTACTAAAAATACAATCAAAATCCTTTTTTTTGCAAAGGCCAAAGTGCAGCGATGCGTATAATTAACATCAAATGGCCAGAGCAACGCGGGAGAAGCCCCCACCCAAGGATATGAGGCGGGGCTTGAACTTTTGCCTCTGAACAAATTATTCATACGACGCGTGGTCCAAGGGGATACTGAGAGGGGAAAGGAAGTGCGTCGAACGCTTCAAAGTGACACCAAAACCATAAAGAACTTAATTGAAGCTTTTCTCAGGCTTCCTATTCGCTTCAAAATTTTCGCGGAGTCTTTCAGGTGCTTTCCCTCAGTTTTCTTTCAGTCTTTTTCTTTCTTTTATTCTTTCATTTGAGAGAGCCGCTAAGCAACTATGGCACCATTTAATTAATGGCCTTCATTTCGTTTTTTTGCTGGGACCTTAATTTTGGAGGTGATATTCTGTTGAAGCGCCTAAAAGTTTGATGTTCAATGCACATTATGATTATTATAGCAACAGCTTAGAGCGACCCTTGATCTATGCGACAGTTGACACTTGAAGTGCGGCATTAAAATATTCAGCAAATTCTTGAACTGCGCCTCTGACCTTTGGCAAACGCCACTGCCGGCGGCACTGGCGCCATTTGCAACACAAACCCTCCGACGCACACGCAACGCCCTGTCCCTCCGCCCTCTAGCCACGCCGCTACTCTTTTGCGTGGCATGCAACTTCCGCTCCAGAAACTTTAGAGCTGACGCTCCGCTGCATCGCTGCATGGCTGATAAAGCCATGGAGGACTCTTTTCACTGCTGCCAAGTGCAGGCTGTGCAGAGCCAAAAGGGAAATTGAGTCTGGAAACTGCCGCAGGAACACTGCTGCCAGAGGTACTATGTCAGAGCGAAACTGTCAGGAAGGAATACTTTTAGAGGAAAACTTCGAGAGAGGAACTTTGTAATGCCGGTCCACCGAGTCATTGTGTGGCTAAGCTCGAAACAGCCACAGGAAACCCTGCCAGAGGAGGAGAGGAAATACTACCAATACTCACCAGATTATTGTTGCGTTTGGTGGACATGCGACGCTGGAAGAGGCGTGCCGGCTCCGTTTCAATTTCCGACTCCGACTCGGTGTCGTCGCCATCCCGGCTAATGGAAATGATCGGAATGATAGGCACCGGCGAGAGGCTGCCCGAACTGCAGCCACTACTCCTCCCACTGGAGAGGCTGCGTCCACTCCTTGGGCTGCGGGGACTGGCTACGTGGAGTGTGTCCAGTTTTAAGTGGGCCATTGTCGGGTTTCGCTAACATTCACGTTCACGTTTACGTTTACTTTGACGTCTACGTTTTCTCTTCTTGGCGTTGTGAAATTCCTTTGCATACTTTCGGGCGGCGGGTGGCAATGGCGGCGGCTTCCTTGGGGCGACTGTCACGTTGCAAGGACACGCAGAATAGCACAGGACACGCAGAGTGTTGAATAAAAAAGGGAACCCTGCTTAGAGTGGACGCACCAGTAGCCGCAGGTGGCAGTCCCCAGTGGCTTTCCGTGCTTATGTAAAAAGCTGCCAGGACGCACAAACACAATGGATGGACACCCAACCTCTAGGATCCCTATAACTTGTTCTCCTCTACGTTGTTTCTATGCCCTTTGTTCGGTTGCTTAAGGGTCACACTCTGGTCCAAGAGTGGCTTATGATATTACAATAATTGATATTATATCAACGTCCTTTGCCGAAGCGAAGCACAAAAAGTGTATACATTCAATATCAATAAATTTAGCAAAAATACTTGCACATAAACACATGTATATACCGTCCAATATCTATATATTTATATGTATGTATATATGTATATATTTGTTTAAGCAACACTAACTAATTATTCAATTGGAAAAAACGTTAATCAATTCAATAAATACACGAGTACGAGTACTAGTCCGAATCACGAGTACACCAAACACTCATTTAACGCCACATAGAAAATTGTCTAGCAAAAAATTGTCGTACACAAAAAACACTCACAGTTTACACAGATTTCACATTTACGAGTATACAAATATATCTTCACGATTACGTTTACAATAATTGAAATTTTCCCTTAATTATTCCGTTTATTCATTGCCCCGCCAAACTCCCATTATAAAAAAATATTCTACACTAGCACACTGCTGCCTGAGGCCTGCAGCTATTGTTCCTGCTCTTATTTTTCTATTTTTATTTTCTGGTTGTGTTGTCCCTTTCTCCATCCGCTTTTCCTTGGTGTGTTGTGTGGGTGAAGTCTGTGCCCGTTTCCTTTGTGCTCTGCTCTGCTCTGGACTGGATGAGTCGGAGCCGCGCGGCGTACTGTACGAGACCGCAACCCTCACTGTCAGCTGCCGCCGAGTGTGGCACAGAGCTTGGGCCCCAAACGCAAACCAAACGGCACACGCTGAGGCTCCTTGTTGGCTAAATAGGGTTGTCAGGTGTTCTAAAATATCAGAAAAATAGAATTCGGGGGTCTAGTTTGTGTTCGAATCGGGGGGATTAACTTTTTAAAATTTGTATTTAATTAAAATATTAGTTTTTAGACAATGTTTGTTGCACTCCTCTCATATTTTTCAATTAAATTTCCAACGAATAGTAAAATTATATCGATACATTCCTAAAAACTACTCCATAAGCTGAAATAAATATGAAAAACTATGTTTTTCCACCAATCTTAATCTGTTTCTATTTTCTTCCATTTTATGTATCTCCCACTTCACAAAGGGTGGAAACTCTGCAGCAAAAACAGCCAAAGCAAGATTCATTATCCTGGCCAACAAGTTTTCGTGCTCTTCGCTTTGTTACCCACATTCGTTTGAGAGAGGCTCGTGCCGAAGGAATGAGAGGTAAACGAAAAGAGAGAGTACACACCCACGCAAATAGGCCGAGCAAAACAAAACGCTGGAGAGCGAAAGCGAGCAGCAAAGCGGAGACGAGGACAAAGTAAACAGGAAAGCCGAAAAATGAAATGAGAGGCACACAAATGTCGCGTGGAGGAACGGGCGGAACGGTAGGAATGGAAGCGAAGTCCCGACAGTGAGATGGGCCACAATTACAAAAGAGTGCAAAAGCAAATTTGTTGAGTGGCAACCCCAGTGGGGTGGATGGGTGGAAAGGCCACCCAAAGGGGTGTGTGCTTTTCCGGCCTTGCGCTTTGGCTTTCACTATTTGTTGTCTGCTGTCGCTGTCGCTGACGCCCCCTCACCTGTCCTGTCCTGTGTGTGTTTTTCCCGGCAACCGGCCCACACATCCCGGCGGGCATTACTCTTTACGCTTGACTGCAGTTCCCTATTTATTTTATTACATTTTCACGTGGCTCACACACACAAACACACGAACACACATAGCAAATAAATGAAGCAGCCATATTTGCCTTCTTTTCAGTATCCTCCAATTAGGAAAACTGCCAGCTGAGTTTTTAATGCATTTTAAATGCGATAGAGTCACCACCTACGGATACGGACACGGACACAGACAGGGACACCCCATGCTGAACTTTCATTTAAATTGAATCTGGCAACAGTCCGGAAATGACATAAGCCCTCTCCGTTAACTATTAATTCAATTTCCAAAGGCTACGGATTGACAGGCCATTAAATGCATTCACTTTTCAACAGCCAGCCTTCTGACCTTTTGGGAGCATTTTTTTCATTAGCAACAGGGGGCTACCGATAATTGAATGGGGGATAATTGAATGCATTTCTCCTTTAAAAATAAATGGGTATTAATTTAAGAACTTTAGGCCCTGATCATTATTAAAGTAGTACATACTTTAATCGTTAGATATATTCTATAGATTCCCTATCTAAAGATTCTTGCCCACTTCTTTCATATTACCGATTAATACCTTCTTATTAATAGAATTTATTGGTAGTTCTCCATACAGATTTTTCTAACAGATGATGAATGGATAGACGATGATCCCAGTTTCAGCCATCGTGGTCCACGAAAATGTCGTAAACCCAGTCATGTCTTTCCACTTTTAAGTTCTTACCTCTAGTGCCCTAAATGTAAAATTGGAATATCTTTTGCACATACAAAATTTTTAAATGAAAAGACCTACCCTGGGCATAGACAGGCAGCGCCTGAACTGCATGCACGTCCTCCCTTGTGCCCCGGCATTGTCCATTCCAAACTCGTAGAGACTTGGCGTCAGCAGGAATCCACCCCAATTCGCCGGCATGGGGATGGGCGGCTGCTGATGCCCAAAAAGCGATCCCATGCGGTCGGCCAACCAGTGGAAAATGCCAGACACGCCGGAGGTGGCTGCACGCGCCGACTGTGGACCGTAGGCGAGATAGATCTGGACGTGGCGTGGATAGTTGCGAAACTGTTGCAACGCCTGCTCAGCGCTCACCTGCCGGGCGGATCCAGCAATGCGAACGCTGCGCCTAAGCGGTGCCCAGTTGAAGTGCAGTGATACGTGCGGATTGCTACTGATCTCGCCCGCCTGTCGACTCCCGAGGTTCGTGTAGAAGGTGATCCCTGTGGCGTTTACAGCCTCGATTTTGGTCAGCCGCGTCATCGGCTCGCCGGCCTTGTCTACGGTGGCCATGCACGCCAGACGGGGTCGCAGCTGTGGCACCTGCTGCTGAACAGCCGCCAGCCACTGCTGAAAAATCAGGTAAGGCTCCTCGACGCTCTTGTGCTCCTCGCGTGGCTGTGTGTTGGCCATTCGAAGGCCCGGCGATCGCTTGACCGGCCGGACACGGCACAGCAATTGGCCCAAGTGCAGAGACTCGCAGAGTTTGGGTAGCAAAACTGAGGTCATGATTGGAATTTCGAGGGTGAGTTTTCCAAATGATGAGAATCGAATCGACATTTTGATTTGAAACTTCAAATTTTCATATTTCTAATAACAATTCTGAGCAATTTCTCTACCACTAAGCCCTTTGGAAGACATAACGAATGCATTTTGGAACTTAATTATTTATGGTTACGCTTCCTAAGGAGCCAATCGCTCGTAGATCCAACCATCTTCTCCGCCATGAATTAGCTTGCCATCGACCTCTGTCTGCACTCCTTGGCCACGTCTAAAACGAATGCGATCGTGTAGGCGATCCGTCTGTCCCTGCCAGAACTCTATGAGATTGGGACGCACCAGATATCCACCCCAATTGGGGAGCGGCACCTCTTCTTCTGGTCCTAGTTGGGCCTTGATTCCGGCCTCCAGTTCATCAAGGTAGCCTCTGGAGGGAATGCGCCGACTCTGAGGACTGGCGATGGCTCCGATTTGGCTGGCCCTTGGTCGCTCATGGAAGTACTTCAGGGAGTCTGCTTTAGGGATTTTCTCTGCCACTCCCTCGATGCGAACACTGCGTCGGAGAGGCATCCAGTAGAAGGATATTGCCACATTTGGATTTTCCAAAATATCGTCGGCCTTGCGGCTCCCGTAGTTCGTGAAGAAGGTGAACCCCTCGGCGGTGGCCTCCTTGACCAGAACAAAGCGATTAGATGGTTTTCCCTGGGGGTTCACAGTGGCCAGGGCTGCTGCATTGGGCTCCAGAATCTCCGGCGTCTTAAGAGCCAGCTCCAACCAATCGCGAAATATGCAAAAGGGATTCTTTATCTTGATATTCTCCTCCAGGAAGGCATCCTTGCGCTCGTGGTACTTCAGGCGCAAAGCTTGGGTTGGGTAATCCATAATATATATGATTCATCTCATTTTCAGACTTAAATCCACAGAAAACTTACCTGAAAGCTGCACTTCGGGTTGTCCCTGGTTCATAATGCGCAGTGTCCGCAGCAGTCGCACTGTTTTGTATGGGGTTTTGGGGTTTTATTAGTTGTTGCGCTTACGACCACACGGCCACGTACTTGTTAGAAGGTGAGATCTCACGATAAGTGCTTGCTAAAACGTTATCTTGTTCGCTTATTTAGTGCAAAAATAGGTTGGATTGAAATTAAAATGCAATTCACAGCTGATTGTTAGACAGAGTTGCCACTTCGCTGGAAAAAGGTAACATATTGTTAATTAAGAAAACGCCCGGGATACAGGCGCCACTGTATATTCGTGTTGTGTAAAATATATGTCTAATTATTATTTTGGCGGGCACATAGGCATGCAGTAGACATGTACAGTTGTAGAGCTGAACAACAAATTGCTTTTTAAAAAAGAAAACTCTTTGTCATAAATTTAATCCAGGATTCAATAATTGATAGATAATTGATATTTGAATAAAAATGCACTTTACATACAGTCTATAAGAAGTGTCAACACTTCGAATAAATATTTGGAGTACTTGACAATCCTGCCGCTACGAAAAAGGACCAAACGAAATGCCAAAAAATCTGTACAAAAACAAACAACACGTGCGTGAGACTGATTCTCTCTTTCGTTCTCTCTCTATCTGTGTCCGTTTAGCAGGGGTTGTTGCTATTGGGGGCTTGGAGTCCTGCGACGATGATGCCATGCGGATAGAGCAAATCCAACACGAACGGCTGCTGGACGTGTGCCGTGTGCGAATCGAGTGCGGAGCGCAAGCGAGAAATTATAGAGAAAGGCCAGACGACAGGCAGAGCGGGGAAAGAAACATTCTAATTCCGAGAAAAAAGTTAAAATTAACAAAGATATTTATAGAAATATCCCTCTAAGAAGAAATCAGTGCAGTTTCAAGTGTTTTCTTGTGGCTGTGAAAAAGTTCTAGGACCCAGAGGCGCAAAGTAGGTTAAAGCGGAGCGAGGGCAAGAGGCAGGAAAAGCCAGTCACAAGCAAAGGAAATTTTTTGGCTTTCCCTTTAGCCACATTTTGGAGGTCGGTGTCGGTCGGTTGGTGGTTTTTGTGGCTGGAGCTGCATGTGTGTATGCCGCAGGGGCAAGAGAAACTGCAAATGCAGTGCGCGTACAACAACAAAAGCGAAATGCAAAGGGCTTGATATCAAATAGCAAATGAACTTCGTATTTCTAAACATTTCAATTGATATTCTCTAACCAAAATCTAACAACAAAAAAAGTGATATTTTCTACAACTGTGGCTTGATTTTTGCACAGTACAAAACACACACACACACACAATACACATAGAGAGACACACAAGGGGGGACACACACAGAACAGACACCACACACGATAACTATATAGCAATATATGCCAATTGAGTGCCTTATATCATTTGATAATAATCCACAAGGTGTCTACTATGCCGGACAGGAGCTATCTGGCGTTGTTGATCTCAGCGTCGATGCCACCAAGCGGATCAAAGGTGAGCAGGAACAAAGGATATGATGTGCTATGCATCCATTAATATTTTGTTTTTACTTTTTATATTTTTTAAAGCCAAGCTTAAATCAAATATTCTAGAATTCCATAAGTTTCGCTCATACCACACATGACTCACGGGGCGTATGAGTGATGCGGAAAGGCACTTAACATTTTAGTTGCATTTAAATGCACGAAGGACACGAACTAATGCCATTATTAAAATGTATCTGGGGAGCCCCTCTGACGCCATTTTGTGTGTGCCATGCAATTAATCGTGGTTCCTGCCGGAACGGAAAGGGGGGGATACGTCTACGGTTACGACTACCCCTCCTTTTAGACCTCTGTTTAGTTGGAGCTTGTGGTAGTACTTTTTTGGTTCGTTTATGTGTTGTGTGTTTTCCTTTTGGCATGCCGCCATTTTTATTTATCCATGAACTCGTTAAAGGCGTGGCTGGTGTGTCTACGGCGATGACTACTCATGACGATGATGATGATGATGATGTTGTTTGCCGGATTGCAATTTAATTTGGAACCGAACTTAGTCATAGTTTTTTGGGGCCTGTTTTGACCTGGTTTTCTCTATGTCTCTCGTCTCTTTTTTAAAGGCATCCACGTCACTGTCAGCGGATATGCCAAGATACGCTGGATAAAAAAGGGATATCCGCGCGATAGCGAGCGCGCCATGTGCCGTGCCTATCGATCGTATCTGTCATCGAGATCGTACGTGCTAGGATCGTGCGCGAGCAACTCTTTTATCGACTGGCCCGCCGGCGAATACTCGTACACATTCCATGTCATCCTGCCCGACAATCTGCCAACATCGTTCGATGGTAAATACGGACAGATACACTACGAGATCATAACGACGATCGAGCGGGCCGGCCGATATCCAAAGGTATTCAAGCTGCCATTTACCGTGATACAACCATTGGACCTGAATGCCGATGCTATATACAGAGTGAGTACTCCCGATCGGGTATTAAAGTCTTCAAATGAAGCTAAAGTTATATCTGTACCTGTGATTTAGGTGCCCTTGGAGATACTCGACCGTAAGCGTTTCTGGAGCTTTTGCTGCCCCACTGGACCGCTGACTGTGAAGTTCTCAACACCCTACTGCGGCTATGCCCCCGGCCAGAAGATCCACTTTGTGCTGTACATCAACAACGAGTCCTCCATCGACATCACCGAGTGTGAGGTGAAGCTGAAACAGGAAGTCAGCTACGAGTCGCACGATCCCCATCATGAGTATCGCTACGACAAGCATCTGATAGCACGAAAACAGTTCGGGAATGTCTTGCGCTGGTCGAGGAAGGTGTACAGGGGATATCTGGATCTGCCGTCGATACCGCCCACATCGGTGAAGCCCACATGCCCCATTAGTGTTAACTATTCGATTAAGATCATTGTCAATCCAACGGAATTCCACTGGAAGCTGAAACTGAAGATCCCCCTGACCATTGGCAGCATTCCGATTATGGATGGACCGGAGGCCCTGCTGCGCTTCAATCGCCAGCAGCAACAGCACCAAGTAGTTAGTCAAAATTTACAAATGTCAACGCAACAACAAAGGCCGCGACACAGAGATCGGGATAGGGATCGTGATCGTAATCGGGATAGGGATCAGAATCAGAGGACACCTACCGCACAGCAGAGACAACATTTGAGTAGCATAACAAATAATAACAACAATCATGGACGTCTAGTGGGTGGACTACTGCCGACCAATAGCAATATGAATATGATAGTGAATGTCAGTCCAACGCCCACTAGCTCCACGCCTTCATCAACGCCAACAACTGCCGCCCTCAGGCCGCCTATGGCCTCCATGCTGCCAGCGATATTGGTGACCAGCGATAGCGATAATCCACCGGATTATATACCAATGAGTATGAGACATAAATCTGCTTAGATATTCCATTTATAATAAGAGATATCTCCTCATTTTTAGTGCCGCCCTCGTATGAAGATGCTATGGCTCTGAGTGAGAAATTCAGCGATGATACTGAGTTCTTAACAAACGTTAGCATGAGCAGCATTATGTCCGCTCAGGCTGTTGTTACCACAAGTGAGCCCTTTAAGCCGCGTTATCCGGTCTATTACGAATATGAGACACCGACCATACCGCCCGGTAGTGATGATTCCAATGAATCCGACACATAAAACATCCCCTCCAAAACATAAAAAAAAAACAAAATTGTTTAACAAAAACTGCAAAAAGAACCAAAGCAAAAGCAAAACTAAAACAATTGAATGGCTGAGTGGCATTTTCTACAGCAAATTCTTATTTTATTCCTTTACTTAAAAGTAGTTAGAAAATTGTTCTTTAATCTTTTGTATTCTGTTAAAGTATTGAGAGATAAAAATCCATATGAAATGGTCTATAAACTTTGTCTGTTTGAACATTATTCCAACTGTCTGTATTTGTCTGATGTTCTTAAAAATATGTACAGTGATGTTATCTATTTGTATACCTTTAATCTGTTGTCTTGTCAAGCTCTTCATCTGTCCGTCTGTGTATTTTTAAGCCTTTAGAGTGCTCTTCCGAGTCCTTTTTCCAGTCTGTCCTGTCCTGTCTTGTTCAATATATTCCTCTTTTGCTATCTCTTTACTTATCAGAATATTACTTACTCAAATATCATATTCAATATTTATTCTTATTATAAATGAAATTCTGTAATACATTAAATTGCACGTTTTATCATATTTATATTTAAATATGAAATTGTCCAAGTGTTTATTCCATTAAATTAGTAACAAATTATTGTGCATTTGCTCCAAATAATTCCATTATTTCCATTATATTTCAATGAAAAATACATATATATACTTTTTAATTTAGAAATTAACATTTGAATTCCAATTGATATGAAAAATATATATTTATAAACAACAAAATATCATTATATTGAATTTAATGCTTTCTTTGAGCATTGATTAAACCTTAAGCTGAATATATAACCGATTTATGATATAAGAACCACAACATATACTATATCTTTTTTCTCAACTTTCATCTTTTCGTACTATGCATTTTTCTTATAATTAGATGTAAGCCAACTGCAAGGGTTTTTCAAAAAATGTGCTTAACTTGTAAATTTGTTCTCTTGTTACCGCTCCCCACAACATGCAACATGCTACATATTTTGTACCGTCCATAACCGACCACGACCACACCCTCAACGACACCTCAACATATTGTTCTGAACTCTGATATATGATCCTGTACCTGATCCTGCTACAGAGACGCTTTACGATGAGGCCAATGCCCAGCTGCGCCTCGCCCTGAACCCGGAATCGGCAACGGAGATGGCGACAGCAGCAATGATGGATGAGGAGGTGACCACCAGCACACCGGGAGGAGGAGGAGAGCTATCCTTTAGCTATGAAAAGAAATGATTAACAAAAACGAAAAACACCAATACAACAATTACATATTTACTCGTAATCAAAATATTATATAGAAAAGGATTGGAATGGAAATCGGAGATAGAGAATCGAACATTTTTATAGAAGCGAAAACCGTATAAAAAAATATAGTATATATTTTGCAGCAAAGTAGAATCTATCTAGAATAAACCGATTTGAAATGATTTGAATTTTCCTTATTTATTTAAACTATAACTTTCAAGCTATGCTTTCTAACCTTCACTTTAAACTATGCCTAAATTGCACTCAAACCTTAATTCTTGTCTTCCATTCTCCTTTTCTGTCCCTTGTCTCTTAAAAAGAATTGAGTTTCTCATGCATTTGTTTGATAAAGCTAAATAAAAGTTGTCAATAAAAGTTGTCAAAAATGTATACACCTATACATATACAGTGAGCACTGGCCACGAATATATACGAGTACGAAAGAAAAAACGTAGTTAAAACTTAGAAGAAAAGAAAACACTCTTTTTAGGCCTAAGCTAAACGATAAACCAGAACAGAACCCAAAACAAATCTGCACAATTTTAACCGAATAAAAAAACTACAATTAACATACGAAATTAACATTTTCCAAATATTCAATGTATAGAATATTAAACAAACAAAAAATATGCGAAAATTTACACAAAATTTAGCCAAATTCTTCTGCGTTTATTTATGATTTCTCATGAAGAATTTTTAGTTGAAGCATCATAATAACCTTTTAACATAGGTGTCTAAACATACAAAAATATTATACACATTATGGAAAACATATATATAGAAAGTGAAGTGTCTTTTGCTCTACCTTTATATTTCGATTGTGTGACTCTCCTCGTATACAATGTATACTTTGTACTTCCCTTGATTTTCAAAAGCCAGTCTAACCAGAAATCTTATAAGTATACTATTCCTAAGTCTTATCTGTCTTCAATTCGATTAAATCCAAAGTCAATAAAGCAACATATATGTGAATCAGAGAAAACTGTAGTTCGTACTAAAGTTTATTGGATTCTCCTTCGCTTTTAGGGGCTATTCATTCATCTGTTCCGCCAGAAACAGAAATCTCAAACCCTAAGCCAAGTCGTAAACCTACTCGTAATTTATCTTTATTTCCAGTCCAGCCAAAACAGACGTCGACCCACAAAATCGCAAAATCACAAAAAGTAACAACAAAACCCGTTGTACGCGTACAATTGTGTGGCGTGTGGCTAGTACTTTCAGAGCTCCATCAGAGGCCCCAAGTTGTCGCAGTCACTTGTCAGCCGCCTGTCGACGAGGCCGCACTTCGAGTCGCCTCAATGTTCGGGGGTCTCAATCGCGTGTAGTGAAATTATATCACAAATTATACATATAATTCTTGTTCTTTTGTTAATGATATGCAATTTGCCAAACGATTGGCCAGTGAAAATGCCAATAGATTGTGATTTTAATTTATCGCGTGCCGCTGCCGTGTACTACACTGGTGAACAAATTTCGGGTTGTCTCTCAATAAAAGTGGACCGCAAGAAGCCTGTTCCCGTGGAGGGTAAGTGGCAGATGCCATTAGACAAGTTAGTTTCGTATCTGTTTGAGATTTTATACGTTCCTGAGCAGAGATTAGATAAGAAAAGACAATGGGGAGACATATATGTTAGATAGGCCATCGGTCATACTGATCTCGTACCTTTCACAGACATAAGCATCATCCTAAGTGGCATCAGCTATGTACACTGGAAGGAGTCCCTCGGTGGACCACCACAAATCGAACACAACGACAGCTCCAGGAGCTGCCTGGAGGAGCCAACCAAAGTGGATTACACAGGCAGCAAAGTTCACATAAATCAAGTTAAGAAGTTGACCGCTGGACAACGCCTACTTCCGGGCATTACCCAACTGTGGAACTTTGACTTTGAACTTCCCGAAAGTCTGCCAGCCACTTGTCGAGTTGGTCATGGCTCTGTCGAGTATACCCTTAAAGTGATTATTGAACGAAGGAGCAAACATTTCAAGTGCTTCACGCAGCGTTTGGTCATCAGAAGAAGCCTCGCACTTACAGATCTCCAGCCGCAAATGAAGGAGGAATCATGCCTGAGACTATGGCTTCCAAGAAGTGTCTTTGTGCCAGGTCAAAGTGTTGTCTATGAAGTGGCATCGAAGGATGGCTCTGCTGCCATCACACGGCTATGTCAGTGTATCTATTATGAGGGTCAAAATCCTGAAAGAAAGATAAAAAAAGTCATACGTATCCTATCAGAGTGCTCCGAATTCCAAGCTGAACTTCGTTTGCCTTTGACCTCCCCGATTATGACTGATGAAAGGCAGCCACAAGCCATAGAAATCAGTTATTATATCGAGACTCTAAGCCACATGAAACCTCCTCTAAGGCTGCCAATTTGTGTGGGAACTTCAGCACCACCTGCTATTTCTATTGTTGAATCTTCCCGTCTTTGTTTTGTGAATTTAGGTGAGTATGCCACGATACCTGTCCTGTCGTGATCTCATTACACCTGGTTCTACTTTTAGCCCTCAGTCAAAGCGAATTGTGTGAGCCAATTAACCAGCTACTGGCCCACAGCTACTATTCCCATGAAAGTGGTGCCCTGGCCCTAAATAAACACTCCGAACGGATTAAATTACTGACATGCCAGAAGAAAGAGTCGTATGTGCAATTTTTAATGCGGTATTTCTATAGAAGACTGCTACCATAGCACGTGCCTGACTGGGGAATATCAATAGAAAATTATGCCATGGAATTCACAAGTTTATAATGATATACGTTTGGAAATGACTGGAATTTTAGCGCAACTTAAATGAGCAAATAAACTATACAATGGGAATCGAGGGAGGAGTGTCCCCATTAACCTTAGAATCTCATTCTCTCGTTTTTACTCTATTAACAGTATGTAAAAGTAGCCGAAATACTCTCCTTCGATACAGGCACGTATCTCATCTTTCATCCTTTGTCTGTATTTGCCAACCCTTAATCCAATCTACTCTCCACTTCATTATCGCAATTATGCATGCAAAATTAATGGAGCAAAAGCAGACCACCCAAAAAGATGTCGAGGTCTTAATTGTGCCACATAATGTGGCAACAAAGTGGTCGAACGGGTTGGAGGCCAACACCCAAAACATCCAATAATGTACTTTGTCGTGACGCACTTTGATTGCTTTTGTGTTTGGTCAAGAATTGATGTATGGTAATACTCTTACTCGTATGTAGGCAGATATTGTTGGCTCCTGACCTCGCCAGCATCCGCCCCGTTGCGTTTTTGGCCATGTTTTTGTTTTGGGGCTCAACAAAGGAAACCGAAAGGAGAGAAAGAAAGACAGAAACAGAGACAGAGACAGGGAGAGAGAGAGAGCCGGATAGTCAGTGGCGGCTGCTCCATTTCCGAGCGATTCGCGTTGAAATATTAGACCAGAAGCAGACAGTAGACACAGGCTGCACAGACGCAAGGCGCCAACTTATTGATTCGTTGTCCCCGCCGCCAGTCCGCCAATCCTGCCCCAAACCACCGAAAAAGGGAAAGCCTGAAAGACGGTGGCGGCAGTGGCGGCACTGTTGGCAGTGGCGGATGCTGTATGCCACACAACACAAAGAGGTCCGTGCCGCAGAGAGAGCTCAGTGCGCGTCTGGCTGTGTGGAAGTTGGGCTGTGTTGGCTCTCTGCGGTTTTTTCTTTTGTTGATATCCTTTCGAATGCAGTAGAAGTGCAAAATTTGAAGCGACGCCATGCCCACCACCTGTGTTTTTCAGCTGGATCGACTGAATCCCGTCTACAACAGCGGAGAGTACATTAGCGGACGCATTCTGTTACGAACGGATAAGGTGAAGCGCGTCAATGGTGAGTCCTTGGATCAGAAATATCAGAGGAATATCAACCATAAAGGAGCTACAATTCCATTCAATTCCCAGCGGTCTATGTGACACTGGAGGGCGAGGCCAAGGTTCAGTGGACAATGAGCGGGAAGAGCGAAACGGCCAATTATTCGGGCCATCAGCAGTACCTGCACTCCCGCACGAATGTCTTCGACAACACCCTGTTCCGTGCTGGCGTCCATGTCTACGTCCTGACTCTGCGCATCCCGCCCGATTGTCCAAGCAGCTGCAAGGGGCCCTATGGCTACATTGCCTATACCATCTCCCTGACCATCGACAAGCCCTGGGGATTCGATGAGGTCTTTCGCAAGCCCATCACAGTTGTGCAGACATTGGATCTTAACTTCAATACAGAGTTTGCGGTGGGTTCCTTGAACTTTAGAGCATTTTCCTATGATATCTAAAACGTATCTTACATGCAGCTTCCGGTCAAGGATGAGAACGTGAAATATCTTTGCCATTGGCCCTGCGTTTCGGGTCCCATTTGCTCGTCCCTGGCCTTGCCTGCCTCTGGGTTTACGCCTTTGCAGGAGGTGCCCTTCCGCCTGGAGGTGGACAATCAATCGCCGCACTACGACATCATCGGCGTGGAGGTCTCCATCAGGCAGCACTTTGTCTTCCTCTCGCGCAAACCCGTAAAGCGCAATTTCTATACCAAAACGCTGACCAAGGAATTGATCACGGATCGCACTCTGCGGCTGTCCAAGCGGCAGTATGAGTCCAGCATCTGCGTGCCCATGGACACGCCCCGTTCCACCTTGAACACCAATTACATTGTCTTTCTCCACTACACGCTGCAGGTGAAGCTAAAGACGGGCTGCTTTCACTACGACACGGACCTGTCCGTGCCCATTATTGTGGGCACCACATCGCTGCAGCATTTGCGGAGCTCCGTCCACACCACACAACCGGCGGTGAGGACAACCACCCCGGAGAGGCAGCGACTGATAGAGCGAGTGTCACCCCGTCCCCCAGTGGTGGTCGAGGAAGAGGAGACGATCCTGGAGACGACTACGGATGATCCGCATCAGGCGATAGATGATGATGAGCCGCCCTCGTACGATAGTTGCCGTAAGTGTAATGCAATCCAAGACTGGGTTTTGATCTAATTTTCTTTCTTCTTAATTTTTCTTGCAGTTCCACCTTCCTTCAGCTTTGCCACTCTTGCAGGCAGCCAACAGACCCTGGAAAGCCATGGCGGCCAACATGTGGTCCTCCATCAAATCCATATGCCTAAATTTCCAGGATTCAGCACCTTTATTGGAAGGGCTCCGGCCCAGGGAATGGAGGATTCCGGTCTGGACATGCAGTTGTATCGTTCGTATGGCTCTTTGAACACCGATCAAACGGGTCGTAGTCTGGACACCTTTGGTTCCCTTTGCGGTCCGCTGTCCGAGCAAGTAGAGCTAGAGAATGAGAACGAAGTGCAGGTGCAGGTGGAAGTGGAGGTGGATGTGGATGTGCCAGCACAAGTGCATCAGCCACGACCACGCCCTCGCCAGATAGAGGCCATTCAGCAGGATGAGCATCTATTTTAGGAATAAAAGTGTCTTAAATCGATAGCGATATACGTATTAACATCCTAAGTAACATAAGTGTTCAAACCAAAAGGCTTAATCCATATACATTTTGTAGGGTGGACCCGAGTCCGTCGTCCTAGGATTACAGAGTGAAACGAACTTATTGAAGTGCCAAAAAACATACATTTTTCTAGCATATAGTATATGTATCTTATTGCTTTTTTACATCCAATCCATATAAAAATATATTCGATTTATTATATTTACCACAATAATTATCCTAAGTACAGACTAATACGTTCATCAGTGGACAATAAATAAAGGTATACCTACAAATCAATTTGTTAATTGGATCGTCCTTGAATCGTGAGTGCCGTTAGTGGCAGTGGACGGACCCTCCCCATATGTATGCTACACCAGACACTCGACTCGATGTAATGCATTTTAATTAAATTATAAATTGTTGGCCAAAAGCGATAACGACTGCCATCGGAGTCCAAGACCCAGTCGGAGATTAGATTGAGGCGATAATAACCATGGTATCGCTGGTAGCATTCACACCTATAGTATAACCGATAAGGCCTGAATAGTTTGCCTGTTTTAATGGGCGAACATATTGTCGACAAGTGCCAGACATCACCGAGCAGTCGTCGAGTGAAGAGAGTCGAGTCTGACAGAATGAACTACCGCTGTGACATGCAATTGGACAGCCCCAGTGGGGTCTATCGAGCCGGGGAGACAGTTAATGGCCACATATATCTAACCCTAACGGAGCGTGCCCTAATAAAAGGTAAGAGAACTGAGAAGTGACTCATGGGGATACTCCATTGATAAGAACCCTCAAGAGCGGTATGAATCATCGGGGATCAAGATCAAGTTCCATTTATGGTTTGGCTGATAATGGGCCTTGGACCTGAGTGAAAGTGGCTTTATTTATTGATTACCAGTTTGATAACCTTATCATTATTTTCTGCTGAGTGTTCCACAGTGTTCAAAATTGTGTGGTAAAAAAAACCCCGAAATATATAACAAAAGCCCATTGCATTTCCAGCCATTTCCCTGGAAGCAAACGGATTTGCAGCCACTGGATGGCTGAAGCCACAAAAGGCAGGAAAACCGAAGAAATCCCAGCAGCAAAATCTTCAAGTGGAAAAGCAGCCTTTGGCCTTTGAGAATCGTGTGGATTACTTTGCTAAAATCGATTACTTTGTGGGATCGGAGGCATCACAGCCACAGATCATAGAGGCCGGCACCTATAGCTATGGTTTCCATGTGAAGTTGCCCAAGAATTGTCCCAGCAGCCATGAGGGCGCCCACGGACACATCCGATATACTTTGCAGCTGCTCATTCACAGTAGTGCGGATCGACCAATAGACGTGATCCACACACGCCAGCTGCAGGTCTACTCCGAGAGCGAACTGTGCAAGGAGTCCCGAATCGGAGAAGTGCAGTGTCTGGAGCAGACGCCACGAATGAAGTTCTGGCAGAAGCCCCTGCAGCTGAATTTGCAGATTCCCCGCCAGGGATACTCGCCCGGGGCGGGTATTTCGGTGCATGTGAAGCTGCACAATCCCCAGCAGCTGCTGCTCACGGAGGTGGTCTACAGGCTCAACATGGTCAGCACCTATGTGGGCCTGCAAACAAACAAACCAAAGCGCCGGGACATCAAAGTCGAGAGGCAAACGCTTCTGAGCAGCGGCCACGAACTGGTCAGCCTGCCCCGTAGCGAGCTGGAGCATTTCCAACACCTTCATATGCTCCAAGTGCCCCAGACGCCGGCCACATTAGCCTCGGCAGCCTGCGCCTGCCTGCAGATCAACTACGAGGTAGAGGTCCTAGTGCGCACGCAGCAGGAGAAGCGCTCCATCATGGCACAAATCCCCATTACCATTGGCAACGTGACGCCACCCTGTCCGAATTCTATACGTTCAATGAATCCCCTGAATGCCTCGGCCCCGGAACAGACGCCCACGCCGGGCGCAGCCACGAAATTGGCTCCCGACTTTAGCGCGTCCATGACCTCATTGGGTATGTTGTATTTTTTGATTTTGATTGATTTGAGACATGCCAATGCTCACCCTTGCCATCTTCCTCCCACCCTTTTTATAGCCTCCAATTTTCGCGAGGCGGAATTTATGACGGCCACCAATTTGAATAAGAACAACAAGCATGCCCTGTCCGGGGAGCAACTGGACTTTAAGCCACGTTATCTCTACTACGAACTGGACCAGAACCAGACCCAAGAAGAGATCGTGTCTCATTGAGTGGGCAGCGTATTTACAAACTATTTATTTTACAAATTAAGAAATTCATAACAAAAAAAAGTTGGAATTTTTTTACAATCAAAATTTGTTGGTATTACAGATATAATTTATTAAAAAATAACAATTAAAAGTTCACAAAATATATCTAAACAACATTAAATTTGTTGCTTTTGTTGTTTATGTGGGAGTCCTTTTCGGTAGTTCTAATTATCATTGATCAGAGTGCAGGACAAGTCTCTTAAAATAAACTTATAATATTAATATCTTCAATCAATTCGATGCGTTTTTTTGCATAATTAAAGGCACATTAAAATTGCGTACGTAAAAGATACAAATGCTAAATTAATCACTTAAAAGGGATTGTACGACAATCAAGATTCTCATTTCTCACAAAGTCTGGCTGTGGGAGACTACTACATATTGGCATTCCAGCCATATGTTGCTCCACTTTCAGTAACTCCATTCGAGTTCTCTGCATTCGTTGGGGCAGTGGAGCCATGGGGCAGCGACAGAACTGGTACAGCCGAGGGTAGAGAGTCGCTTGGCTCTGGCGGTGCCGTGGGCTGTGCAAAATTCGTGTACATGGGATAGCGGGGTATGAAGTCATTCGTACGATTGTGCTCGTCCACGTCCGTGTCAATGAACCTGTCGCCCAAGTTCGTGGCCTCCTCGAAGGATGGCGGCTCTGAGGGGAAAACAAAAAGACAAGTGCTACAGAGATATCAGAAAAACAAAGGATCAATCAGAACTTACTGCAATTGTCATAGCTGGGTGGCATATCCCCACCAGTCGCTCCCGCCGGAGTATCGGGCGTATGCGGTATCCATTCGGCCACATGCGTGGGATCTTCAGCGCTCTGCGCCAGGGGTATAGTGCCAATCACAATGGGGACATCGAACTCCGAGTCCATGTGGCAGTCGCCCATTTTGATCGAGAAGAGTACCCTGTAGCTAACGGTTATGATGGAATCTGTCCTCGAGGACGGCGGCACCGACGGAATGAGCAGGCTGCCTTTGATAATGCGCTTGGAGAAACGCAGCACTCGCTCTCCCTGGCAACAGCCATGCAGCTTCTTCTCGATATCACGGGTCTTGTGATGGGGGGTTTCCGCCTTGAACAGGCAGACTTGTTTCAGCTGCAGCTCAATGCCGTCCAGGTCATAGGCACCCGACTTATTGTCTATTTCCAGGGTATAGTGAATCTTTTGGCCCGGCGCATAGCCACCAAAGGGAATAATGAGGGTGGACAGTACCGGACCGGAGGTGCAGGGCCAACAGCAGAAATACTTGACATCCTCACGTACGAGGGGAATCTGCAAAGAACAGAACGCATTAGTAGATGAATAAGGCAGAAATCTATTTATATTCTCACCAACAACTCTGGGGACATATTTAGATTATAGCTTTGGAGCACCGTCAACGGCTGCTTGAAGTCTTTATTGAAGCCCCACTGCTTATCGATGACTAATGAGATCTCATAGTGGATCTTTCCGTATTTCATATCGCACGATGTTGGGCAATCCAGTGGCAGGGGTATGCAGAAAGTGTACTGGTGGGTGCCACTCGGCAGATCGCCCGACCCGAACACTTGGGTGTGGGTTTTCAGATAGACTTGCTTGCCCCGATAATTTTCAGTGTAGTGTTGCGTCTTTCCATTGCTTGTCCGGGTCTTGTGTTCGTCCCAGCTCACTTTCGCCTCGCCACGGAAGAGTATATAGACCTCTGGAAGGGAGAGGGACAAACGGGAATCAAATTAAATTAGTGCGTTCGAGATATCCCTGTCTTGAGGCAACACTGTACTCTCATTTTCATTGACTCTTCTTCTTTGTGCTTCCTATGCCGCCGGCGTCGTTCTGTTCGATTCAATTCGTGAGTCGATAAGCAAACAGTGGGATTAATGTCGATATAATTCGAACACAAGCCAATGAACTACACAGAAATCGTTGGAGCTTTCATTCATCCCACTGTATGGGGCGTTTCGACTTGTTGCTCTCCCACCAATTCAAAATAATAATTATCTTTCAACAGAACTACTTATAAATAGTATATGCACATGTTTATGTACTTACTATAGACGTGTGTACAAGGCTTATTTATGTCAACAGAGAGCGCATAGAGAGCGACCTAGACCCATACAAAAACTACCAAACTATAAGGAATTCCCTCTAGATATGAAATGTTTATCATTTATATGGTATCTTAAACTGGTTTTCACTTGCTAACATTCTTTTAAACCGGTTGTGTTGCTCATTGTTGCATCGCATTGCTTATCACTATAGCGATAAGAGCACTTTATTAATAGTTGTGTTAGGCTCTTACCATTCACCGACTTGTTGGAATCTGTATGGAGATTAATGCGACCATTGATTACCTCGCCGCTGTAGTAAATTGGATCGCTGTGATCTAGTTCAAAGGTACAGACCGTTGGCATTTTGGCTTCTAAACTAAACTCTCAATTTTTCAAATGGCGTGCAGCACACCAATTAAAAATTTTAGTTTTAAAGGAACATTTGTAGAATATATGTATTTATTCTGCGTACATGCAAAAAAACAGACCAAACAACAACCGACCGAAACGAAAATGAACGGGTAAATAAGTTTCAGAAGCTCTGGAAAAGAGAGAGAGAGAGTGGTGGAGCAGCTGGCGTGACATCATCAGTTGGTGAGAGCGAAAGCTTTTGCCGATTGGAGCTTTGAGGCGTGCGCTCTCCCAAAGATACGTCACATTCTGTAGGCCGTTTTTGTTGTTGTTGTTACACTGATATTCTTGGCTTTTGTTACGAATTTCGAGGTCAAGAGACAAAAACAAAAATCTTATTAAATGATATTTTAGGCTCCAAAAAGTTCAATTTCCAAAAACAGCTGTCTGAATAAGTAGGGTCTTTTAGGGTTGCCCTGGATTTTAATTATAAAAATTGAATTTACATTGGAACAAATATTATATCAATGGATTTTAGCCCCAGAGCTTGTATATTCTCAGTATTAATCAAAGGTCAAAGGTTAGAGTGCCATAATTTCTGATATAATTCAAATATTTGTTCAATGCTTCGATAAGGCTTTAGTTTTTGCGTTTGAAGACAGCATTATTTTATCGTAGTCGTGGAAGACACTTTTATACCCTTGTTTGTTTATTTAACATTCTGTATGTGGGGGTATCTTTGAATAGATTGTATACATATGTATGTACATATATGTATATGTAAAAGTTAACAGTTTGGTTAGTTCTTGGGTCTTGGGACACCGTAAAGCGAAGCAAAATACTGCCAGAGATAAGATATCGTTGTGATTTCCCGTGATAAGCGCCCCGCTCAAATCTGCACGGGGGACTCGACTGGTTGCTTCTCCAGCTGTTGCTTCTCCGGATTTGATTTTTGCTGACCCGGATCGGCGGGTCTTCGGCGACGACGACGTCTCTTCTTCTGTGGAGGATTTGGTGGTGGGGTCTGGAAGGTATCCACATCGAAGACGGGATACCGGGGCGTAAACTGGGAGGCTTCGCTCACGGTATTGGCATCTGTGTCGGCTATGTCGGTGGACATGAAAATAGCCTGTTCATATGTTGGAGGAGCTATGGGTAAATAAAATTAATAAAAATTCTTTGGGGATCATTATGTGGGACATACGTAAATCTGCAACGAATTCATCGGCTGTTTCCAGCTCATCATCGCCATCCTCTGGCAGCTCGAAATCTTCCAGTGATTCAGTCCGCTCGTAGCCAGAATTATTCATTCCTCCTCCCACTCCCATTTGTGCGAGTTCCATGGCTCGTGTGGAAGTGCAGGGCAAATCCGATGGGAGGGGCGTCTGAGGGAACGAAGGACCCGCTGTGGTCAGTGGGACATTGCCAATGGTAATGGGTATGACGACCCTCGGGTTGGGCATCAACCAATTCATTACGGCCACCACTCGCACCTCATAGGACACCCTCACCACCTTGCTGAGGTGCTCGCAGGTGGGGGCCGTGGCCGGTATGCGCAGCGTCTCCGTGTATATCTTCTGGGCGTGATGGGCCACGGGTCCGCATTCACGCTTGACCAACATGATCTTCTCGGAGGTGGTGCGTAGCGAGGGTTGATCCGCCGTGTAGGTGGACCGCAGATGGATCATAATCAACAGCTTCTTGCAATCGGAACTGGAGTCGTTGCGCACTTGGGCGTGGATTAGCATAAACTGTCCCGGGACATAGCCCTGCTGCTGCAGTGTCACCTTCAGTTCCACGGGATGTGTGTGCATCATGCAGAAGTATTCAAGGGCCTCATTGCTCGCCGGTTCGCGGAGCATCTTACTCTCCTGATTCAGATCCAATAGTTTGAGTACAGTGAAGCCCACATTGTGGGTGCGGTTTGAGGCTCCTGCCTTCAGAAACGTCACCTTTGCCAGGTACCGTATGTGTCCGTAGGCACCCTCGAAGGACGATGGGCAGTGGTTGGGTATGGGACAGGCAAAGGTGTAGGTGTATGTGCCCGCATCAATGTTGAAACAGCTGCCCTGCTCCGATCCCATCAGATATGTGGTGGAGGCTATGTAATCCTCGCGTCCACTGAACATGTTTTTGGTTCTCTTCTTTGGATTCTGTATGGGCATGGCTTTGCCACGTCTTCGAACCCTCCATTGGGCCAAGGCATAGCCACTGATTTGCAGTTTGATTCCTGGAAAAAAAAATAGAAGAGAATTACGGCCAAATGTTTTCACTTTTATTTATTGAAACTCAAAAACCTGCACAAAAAAATGACTAACACCCTCTGGCATTTCCTGAATTTAATGTCTAGCCAATTAAATAACTTTTGTGTGTACATCCCCCACGCACCCACACACACATACACTCTGAGGTGTGGCTGGTGGCATCATCAATTATCAAAAATACATAGTATATAGATTTCGCTGCGGTTATCATTAAATTACCCATTTGTATGGTTTTTAGAAATGGTTTTGCATTGCGAAAACGCCAACATTATCCAACGGCGATAAGATACGCCCGAAACAGATAAGCAGACAGCCACTGTAGATGGTTAATGAAATTTGGAAGGGATAGGGATCCCTATCCAATCAGATCCTAGTTTACTTACCACGCAGTTTCTTGGTCTTTGTCAGATTAACAATCACTTTCCCGGTTACCACCTGGCCGGTGAAATAGGTACCGTGCTCATTCTGATCGAACGTTATCATGCAGTTCTTGGACATATCGGCGATGGTGGGTCTCCACTTATCAGCTGTTTTCAGTGAGCGATCCGACCGCACTCGTTGCCCAGCGTAGACTGAGACTATCTCTGGTTTTAGCCTGGCCTATGCGCACCCGTAACAAATATTGACTGGGCTTTGGCATTATCTTATCGGTCCACTAACTCTCCACAAACACCACAGAAAATGTTGCAACGAAATCAGAGAGAGAGAGAGAGAGAGGTGAGTTTTGAGTGAAAATTTCTACCCCACAAACTTCTGGGAAAATTCAATAGACTTATTGACGGTATACTTTAGAGATTACAACCCCCTGATAATTATATATTTCTATAGCTATCTCGTATCTCTCGTACCTCAACCTTCGCGAGTCACTAGCCCTAGAGTTATCAATTTTTTTCCTCACGTCATTCCATATCCAGCAGTTACACATGTAAATACATCAATAGAAATATGCAGTAAATTAACTTTTTAAATACATAAATAATTATCACATTGATAAGATAATAAAGCACACAAAAAATATTGCCCAAAAGTACAGAATAAATAGTGCCAGTTGTCTTCAGTTTGCAGGGCGACGACGCTTCGGAAAGGTTACAGAAAATACCATACTCGTTGCGTGATCATCGGTAAAAATCAATCAGAAGTATGGTAATCTGTGAGATAGAGTTTAATAACAATGCCCAGGGGATTTACTATGCCGGGCAGGTGATCTCTGGTCAAGTGGTGATCAAAACGGACAAGGTGAAACAGGTTAAAGGTGAGTCATATCTCTTTGGAGGGGAGTTTTTTGTGGGTTTCAAAATTACTTAACAAAATAATCCACTGATAAATGTCTACTCTATTTTTAGCTGTGGTACTTAAAATAAAAGGATATGCTGAAACACATTGGATGGATACCGAATACGATTCGGGGGATCAATCGAGTGGCTCGTCGTTTAATGGACATGTGGATTATCTGGCCACAAAGGCATATCTGCATGGATCGAGCTCCAGCATAGGCAAGATCAAGGAAGTATACAAAAATATACAATTAGGAGTAAAATATCCCCATTTTAGACGTGCCAATTGAGCCTGGCACGAGAACATACCGGTTTGCCTGCCAAATACCCTTGACCTGTCCCTCATCTTTCGAGGGTACTTATGGTCGAGTGCGTTATATTGTAAATGTGATGTTTTTACGTCCCTGGACCTTTGATCAGAACTTTAATCGTTGCTTTACTGTCCTTAAAGTGATGGACTTGAACACGGAGAGCCTGATGTTGAGGGTAGGTATGGGGCAGGAATCTCCCTTAGATTCAGATCTCTTCTTTCTTTTAGGTTCCGACTCAAGTCGAATCTCAGAGGACCTACTGCTGTTTTCCCTGCACCTCGAAACCACTGAGTCTTCGCCTCTCCTTGCCCCAAGGTGGCTTCGTACCAGGACAGACTATACCCATAGGTGTCCTCGTCTCTAATGACAGTTCCATTCAGGTTGAGGAAATCACCGTTCGATTGACTATGGTCGTTATATACTACAGTCGGCCCCCGTGTCCGGACACCAACAAGGACCGCTTTGTGGTTGCTGAGAAGGCGGGCGAGGGTGTCTCGAAAAATAGACGAAAACAATTCACTTTTGATCTTAAAGTGCCAGCCACGCCGCCGACCTGCTTCAACCTCTGCAGCATCATTCAGATCGCATATCAGGTGGAGGCTGAGGTCAAGGTCAAGGGCTGTCATTCGGGTCAGAGTGTTCATATGCCAGTGACTATAGGAAGCGTACCACTGACCAAAGAACTGCAGAAGCAACCCAGCACTTGGGAGGGCGATCTACTGCCACCAGAAGTGGATGCCAAGGCTTTGATTTTGATGGAGGAAGACGTGGTTGATGTGGCAGTTTATCCACCCAGTCCCTGGGCAGCAGATCCTTCTATACGTAAGTAATTGATTATCTTATCTCGAATTCTATTGAGATTTTGTGCATTTTCAGCGGCACCAAAGTTCTCTGAGGCCAAACACATACGAACAAATGGCAAAAGGTCATCCAAGTCGAAGAATAAATCCCTAAAGAGGGCCCAATCCGAAAAGATTGTATATACCCCTTTGTATGCTGTCTTTGATCTGCCCACTGAAATGGAAAATTCTATTGAGATACCAAAGAGCTATCAGTCAGAAGGAGGTTTTATCAATGAGGATATCGATAGAAGCACTTGGATGTAAGGAACATTTGTGTAATAAATTATTAAAATATACCAATAAAACAATGAAAGTATAGCCTTTCGACTTCGTGCGATTATTGCTAGGCATTTACTGAGACTGAAGAGAAGACGAGAATATTTCTATACTATCTGGGACCCAGGTGCCTCTCCTCAATTGTTTGAGTTGAGTGGAAAGCTATGGCTTCTTTCGTACCCCGAATGAGTCAATTGTTCCTCGAATAAAAGGTGAACCCCCCCTGAGTTGCTCATTTGGTTATCTGTCTATCTCTTATCAGTATTATAGTGCCGACTGATATTGTTTCGCACACTTTTGTTTGTTGCTGTAAGCGATGGTGATCAATGCAAAGAAATTTGTTGTTTCGTTTACCAAGAATTATATTTATGATGGCTTTGATAAGATAATTCAAGCCCACCACCAAAAAAAGCACAAAAAGAACTAGAAAGAAGGCTCCTATTGTCAGTACGCTATAAGCCATCGAAGGGGAAACAGTGCTACAATCAAACAAAAGCAATAACCAGAGTGATTCCTATTGTAAATCAACGTTATCTTTAGAATCATGGGGATAATTTGTCAAATTCTATTTCATAACAATACCCATGGGGTTTACTATGCCGGACAAACGATTTTTGGCCAGGTGACACTCAGCACGGACACATTGAAACAAGTCAAGGGTGAGTGCGTGATTATCAAAAGTGCTCCAGATTAGATTCCCAATAATTCCCCCCATTCTCATCGTCAGCCATTTTCCTAAAGGTCAGAGGATTTGCCGAGACCCATTGGACGGAGAGCCGAACGGATTCGAATAACAAATCCTCTTCGGAATCGTACAATGGATTTGAAAAGTATATGTCCAGCAAGGTCTATCTCTTTGGTTCGAGTACCAGCGCTGGTAAGATCGAATCTTAAGGGTATTGTCTCTCAACTTCAAGGGCACATATCCTTTTTCAGAATCTCCCTTTGAGCCGGGGACAAGGACATACCAGTTTGCTTGTAAAATACCCGACCATTGTCCCTCTTCGTTCGAGGGAAACATTGGTCGTATTAGCTATAGGATCGGCATCAATATCGTGAAATCCTGGAATTACGATAGTTTGTTCTCTCGTACTTTCACTGTGCTGCAAACGAAGGACTTGTTCGGCTACAATTCTGTTGATCATGTGAGTTTTTCATTTAGAAAATATAATTACTTTTCATTAAATTATTGATTTAGGTTCCAGTGCAGGCAAAGTCCGAAAAAACCTTTGGTTTCTGGCCCTTCAAATCGGATCCTTTGAGCCTGGAGCTAATGCTGCCCCAATCGATCTTTGTGCCGGGCCAAACGGTTCCCTTGTGTGTCCTGGTGGGAAACGAGAGCAACATCAAAGTGCACGAGCTAAAAGTGAGCCTGGCCATGATCGTCACTTACTATAGCGACCTGAGTAGTGGCCAAAATATGGAGCGCTTCTCAGTAGTCAAAATGAAAGCCGATGGGGTGTTGAGAAACACCCGAAAGCAATTCGAGTTCCAGCTGCAAGTGCCCTCCACTCCGCCCACGTGCTTCCATCTGTGTCGCATTATCAAAATTTCCTACCAGATCGAAGTGGTGGCCAAAGTCAAGGGAATGCATGTGAATGCCACACTCAATGTGCCTG
Organism: Drosophila persimilis; assembly: GCF_003286085.1. Lineage (NCBI taxonomy): Eukaryota > Metazoa > Arthropoda > Insecta > Diptera > Drosophilidae > Drosophila > Drosophila persimilis. The sequence goes on along the minus strand of NW_020825288.1, from coordinate 28,179,428 downwards.
TGACTATCTGTGGTGCGCCTCTGTCGGCGCAGATACGGCAAACACTGCAGCAGGAGAAGGTGGACGAGGACAAGCCCCTGGTGCCAGATCCAGCAGCCTTGACTTTGATTCCAAGCGATGGCCAACAATTTGTAGAAGGTGCTGCTGGTCCAACCGCTCCTGACAGTCCCTGGGAAGATGATCCCTCAATACGTAAGCTTCAATGGGGATTTTTTTTGGTCTTGGATTAACTTGGATGATGACTTTTCTCTCTACAGCTCCTCCTAGCTATTCAGAAGCCATGCACGTCCAGAAGGATGCAGAGAAGTCCAAGCTAATGCCAGCAGATACAGATCCATCGGGTGGATTGCCCTATAAGCCTTTATACCCTGTTTTCGACTTAACAACTCCAGCAAAGGAGAAGCAGGAAGCTCAGGCAGGATATGTTGAAGAGAAGAAGGAAGACCCCTCAGGATATTTCGAAGAGGATAAGAAGTGAACAAGCAAAACTTTCAAGTGAAGAACTCTGGAAAACTGAAACCCAAAATGATCAAATTCTCCAAAGGAAGACACTTCCAAGGACTGTGTGTTTTGCACCTTTTGAAAGAGGTATCTTTGTATGAGATATATATGAGTATAATTCAAAATTGTGACAGAGATAAGATAAAGAAATGGCCTGGCCATTGCCGTGGTTACCAATATATGATAGAATATAACCCCAGCGCAGTATTTGTTTCATTCTCAGTTTGTTTCTGGCAGCCAACCGGGCGGGTTCACTCGTATCGCTGCTGCTGTTTCCGAGATTTTGCCAAACCAATCTTCTGCGGGGGAGAACCGCACCGCGTACGAGAGCAAATACTGTGGAAAGAACCTGCATAAGTTGGCATTAAAATCAAATCAGTTGTGTAACGTGCTAGCCACAAGGCAATAAACATACAGATACAGCGATACTCGAAACGGGTACCATTATGACTGTAACCTGTGAAATCGAGTTCGATAACAATCCCCATGGCACGTATTTTGGGGGCCAAGTACTGACGGGAAGGGTTACTTTGAAATTGGACAAAGTGAAGTTGGTGAAAGGTATGCCATTTCTTTCAGTTTCACTCATGACTCATGCATTCTTTATCTTTATCTTATCGCTGAATTTTCAAGTGCGGTCTAACATTTTTTACCCCAGAGATCCAAGAGCAAGAGCTATGAATCATTATATGTATTTAGAATGCTGTGGGAGAGGATCGAGCACCACACGTGCAAAATCTATTTCAAATAGAGAGGTGTTCGGTGTTCATATCTGATAAATATTAGCATGCGATAAGATTAATATTATTTTTAAGTAATCAATGATTTCGCATTAAATGGAATTAAGTGTGGGTTTTTACACATTTTTGCAGCCGTCACATTAAATATAAATGGTTATTCGGAGACCCGATGGCGCGAGAGGACAACAGGTAGTACAAGGAGACGCAGGGCACAACACACATTCTATGGTCGGGAGGATTATATAGCATCTAAAACCTTCCTAGTGGGTTCCAACTTGAGCAGTAAGTGATCATAGATCTTTTTGCCGACCGAATGAGCTTTTAATTTTCCTTATTTCCAGGCCAATGCTCCATTGAACCGGGCATACACGTCTACAACTTTGCCTGTCAGATCCCCACAGAGTGTCCCTCCTCCTTTGAGGGCACCCATGGACGCGTTCGCTACATGACGAATGTCACCCTTGTGCGACCCTGGAAGTTCGATCAGAACTATACGCGCTGCTTCACTGTACTCAAAGTGATGGACCTGAACTTTGACAGTCCCCTGCTGAGGGTGCCCGCTCACAGTGAGACCTCGAAGACCTACTGCTGCTGGCCCTGTACCTCGGATCCGCTGGCTCTGCAGCTGACTCTGCCCCAGACAGGCTTTGTGCCCGGACAGAATGTACCCCTGAGCGTGCTGGTGACCAACGACAGTCACATTCCTGTGGAGCAACTGATGGTCACCCTCGTCATGTTGGTCACGTATCACAGCAAGCCCCCATCGATGCCGAACTCCACTTTCGAGAGGTTCACCCTGAGCACCGTCAAGGGGGATCCCGTGTCAAGGAACTGCAAGAAGCTGTTCAACTATGAGCTGAGGGTGCCTGCCACCCCACCAACGTGCTTCAATCTGTGCGGCATCATACAGATTGCCTACCAGGTGGAGGTGGAGGCACAGGTCAAGGGATGCCACACCAACGAGCAGGTCAGCGTTCCGTTGACCATTGGCAGTGTGCCCTTGTCCCAGCACGTTCACATTCAGCCCCGTGGCATGCCACAACAACCACTTGATGTTCAGGGATTGGCCTCCGCTCCGCCAGTAGATCCCGCCAGTCCCTGGGCTGTGGATGATACTATACGTAAGTTATCCACGAAAATAAAATCTTTGATTGGGATTCAATGGCACTTCTTCCCATTTCAGCTCCTCCCAACTATCAGGAGGCCATTCATATGCGATCTGCCGCTTCTACCAGTAAGACAGACGACCCAGACGACGACCTAGAGCCAGTACCACCAAATACTCTCAATCCCGATGGCAGCGTCTACAAGCCGCTCTATCCGGTCTTCGATATACCAAGTCCCACGGTCCCTCCTCCATCCGACTGGACTCAGAACTATATGGCCGAAAGGGCCTTTGTGAATCCAGCTGCGGATACAGACAAGGATAAGGGAACTTGGCTGTGAAAAGCTCACAACAAAAAGAAATAGGAAAGATACTTTGAAGGCATACATATATCAACTATTTTGTATATGAAGCGAACTATGTAAATAAATCGAACATAAATGACGAAAATATTAGTTATTAAAGACGTTAGAAAATGTATGCAAAATGTGGGTTTAATTTTGTTGCAACATCAGCTAAAATTTTACAGATATGGGTTTCGCTGTATGGCCAGAAAAATGATGCCTGCGATTTTTTGCAACGTAACGCCATCAGAAAATATAAAAATGCATGGAAAAGATGTCATAAATATAGAAATATTGTGCTCCATATCATCCTCTGACTAAGTACTAAGTTTTGCACTTGAACATTCCACTCCGTTCACCAGAAGATATGCTTCCACATTTTTCTTAATGCTAAACTCTTATCAAAATCACTTAAACATGAAATATTCTTGAAAAAAAAAATGTCCAGTGCCAAGGCCTAACTTCCCAAAAGCGATAGCAACCAACCCAAACATCCACTTCTCCAGTCGTTTACCCCCACAAAAAAATGCTCACAGTTTGCGTGGTGTTCAAACTCTTATACGATTTCCATTCTCGACGTCCGATGTGAGCACATATTGTTCTAAGAAGTACGGTTCGCGCCTTCGGCTATAGAGCTCTTATCGCTTATCTTACGACGCGGTCGCACCACGACCAAGCACGACCAAGCACGACCACGACCCTGTCCAGAAGCGCATTTAATTTAGTCGTTGCTCCCAGACGAAGTAGCGTGGATCGCGGGAGACCTCAAGTCAAAAATGGTTGTTACGTGTGAGATCAGCTTCGATAATAATAGATTCGGCACTTTCTATGCCGGACAGCTGGTGGGTGGCTGTGCGACTCTCAAGTCCGACAAACCAAAGGAGGTTCAAGGTAGATCAACATAAATCCAAGTTACCTAAAAATACGAGTACGAGTAGTTTACCTAATTGCGAGTTCTTTGCACTGAAGGTGCTTTGGCAGTTGTTTAATTTAAGTTCTGATTAGTAAGAGTATTATAAATATTTCCCCGATAACGATAGGGGTATACATATATGTATGCACTGGCGATATATATATTTTTATGACGACATTGACTTGAGGAATTCTTTTGGTCTGGGGAATGTGTGAAGTTGATTGATAAGACGCCAAACGGAATATATTATAAGATTAGAACGGAAATACCTTTCGTTTTAGTATTAGGCAACTCCCAGATTAATGGAAAGAACTTAAACCATATCTAAAATTTGAATATTAGTTATATAAATAAAGGAAAGAGGTTCGTTCATTAAAAATTGTGTTTATTTTTAGACTTAATTGAGTGCATTGGGGTTTGGTAACAAAGTTAAGATTAAAACTACGTTAATCTCTGTCTCAACAGATTATAAATTAGTTCTCAAGATAAACTCGTATCCCCTCTCTCTCTCATTCTCTCTGTGTAGCTGTCTTGCTCAAGGTAGTCGGCTACTCCATCACCAAATGGAGTGAAAAGAGTCTGGGATCTACTAAGCAGTATGCGGGCAGAGAAGACTATCTATCATACAACACATATCTGGTGGGATCCGAGCAAAGTGAGTCATAAACCAATCAGATCTGGATCAACTTATATCAGTATCTCTTCGGACAGACAACAACAGACACACCATACAGGCTGGGGTGCACAACTATAACTTTTCCTGCCAGCTGCCCTACCAGTGCCCTTCGTCCTTTGAGGGTCGCTATGGCTGCATTCGCTATATAGTCAAAGTATTGCTCATTCGACCCTGGAAATACGATCAGGCCTATGCCACGGGATTCACAGTGCTCAAGATGATGGATCTGAACTTTGAAACGCCACAGCTTCGGGTAAGTCATGATGATTGTGACGGGGAAATTCATTTTCTCCTGCCCCTTCCCCAGTTGGCGGCACACAGCGAGGGGTATCGCACCTTCTGCTGTGGTCCCTGCAAGACGGATCCCTTGAAGCTGGAGCTGAATCTGCCCCAGGCGGGATATGTGCCTGGGCAGAAGATCCCCGTCACCGTTGTGGTGGTGAACAACAGCAGTGTGGCCGTCTCCGAGCTCCGGCTCTCCCTGGTGATGCTCGTCCGCTACTTCAGCCTCAGTCCGGACCACGCACGCGTCGAACGCATTATCATCTCCAGAGCGAAAGGAGATGCCGTGCTGAAACAGTGCACCCGCTCCCTGACCATTGGCCTGCCCGTACCCTCCACGCCTCCCACCTGTGTGGAGCTAAGCAATCTCATCCAGATTGCCTACCAGGTGGAGGTGGAGGCGTTGGTCAAGAGCCTCCGCGAGGAGCAGCTGATGATCATGCCCGTGACGATTGGCACCATGCCTCTGGCCGTATCGGGGATTGTTGTCCAGCAGCCAATACGTCGAAGTGCTCGCTATGACGGTCCTGCAGACGAGTTGCCTGTGGTCACGGCCCTGGGGAGTGTGCCCAACGATTTGATACCCAGTCAAGGGGATATATGTAAGTTGAAAACACTTTTAATAATTGCTGTACTTATATTCGTATATGCCGTATAGACGCTCCCAAATATGAGGAGTCCCGTCACACGCCCCGCGGAAATATCAATGAGGAGGAGATCCATGCGTTTGGCATCAACGAATTTGCACCCCTTTATCCCGTTTACAGCATACCAAGTCCCCCGCCAAATTTCCCAGCGAATGCGACCAATGCAGGTTTCGTCAATCAGAGTTTTGAAAAGTAACAGCTTGCACTGCAGTGAACTGCTTGCTGCTGTTAAGCTCCACTGCTTTCGGCTGTTAAGTTCCCACTGGTACGCTTAAGCTTATACTGTTATTGATGTTATACATAGCTGTTTTATGGGGGTGTATAATGTAGCACAGCACAAATTAAGTGTTTCGTATGACAAAAGTTATAGGGGTTGAAAAAGTTATAGAAAAGTTTATGGAATTTGTTTCGTTAAGACTGTTCTATTTGTCATACAAGAAGCTATAACGTTTATAATTGTTATATTTATGGTATCTGTAGATTTTTATTTTGATATAATAAAGTACTCTGGCATACGAAAAGTTACAGCAGATTTATATTTTAAATTTTGTCCCAAAAGTCTCTGTACAAAATGAACTGCTTTGTTTAACAGAATACAGCAGTTTGCAACAGGAACATTTTCTTGCATCGTGAAAAAGTCAGTTTTAAAATCAGATAGTAACCTTTCAAAAGTTTGAAAAGTTCAGGGACAATACAATTCATGATTATATTGCCACCCCTACCTACACTTATTGTGTGTTAGTGGGAATGCTTAAATTTAGCCCCAGGCACGCCCAAAAAGCCATCAACCATCAACCGGGGACAATAACAATATTCCGGACAACGAGAAATAAAGGACCCACACGGAGAGCCACGGCACGGACATGTTTAGTTTTTATCATTCGCGCATTTGTTAGCAGACCCGTACTTACCGTGGTCTCATCCCATCCCATCCCATCCCGCCACCCCTCTCCGCCCAACCGACCACCCACTAAACTCCCTGTGTTCCCCGTTTGCCCCACATGCGACTGAACTTTGCAGTTGGTAATCTGTTTGAATGCTCCCTCTCGTAACCTCTCATTTGTGAGCTGCTGGTAGCTCCAAGCCTCTTCTTTTCCTCCTCCGCTAAAAGTGTGCATTACCGCCTGAAGTGTAAGCGGATTTAGTGCAATTGACACTTGGGCATTAAATATTGGAAACAGTTTTGCTCACATATTAATCAGCTTTCCTCAAGCTGCGAGTATTATATAAGCACACGCTTTCAGCCACTCATTAGCCGGAGGTTAACGTTAACTGCAGCCTCGCAGGGATGGCAGACACTCCAGCGGGGCGCCTGGTACTCGAGGTATGCGTGTTTTGGCCACGTTACCAGGTTGTAGTGGCAGTCAAATCGAGTTAAGCGAATGCGCTGAACACTAATGGCGGCATTAAGTAATTTCCAGCGCGCCGAATGCCCCACGGAGGAGGACCCCACGGCTCCTCGGTCGGTCCTCCGGTCTGTCGGCCCTCTTGCATTTAAATGGCTTACTCAATGGCATTTTCGTGGTAATTGGCATTTGGCTTTGGCATGTCCGAGTGCCAAACTCTGGACTAAGCTAAATGCATAACCAGTGTGCGGGATTCTGATGCTGTTGCTGTTGGTGTATTTTCTCATTCGTTTGCTTGTTTTTCGGTTTGTGTGTGGAGACTGGAAAAACAGAAAAAGCAAATTAGTCGAGATTATGCCCCAAGGCGGCAAAAGGAATAGAACAACATGCAGTATCGTTAGAGGGAATGTTTTTAAATATAAATAACAATTTTAAGGGCTCCTGCACACGAGAAATTTGTGCGTTTTTGCGATGAACAAGTCCCCCGGCACTGTTCAGACTTTTCTAATTTAATTTATTTCGAATGTCAGTGTAAAAGCCACTTATTCATGTGTCAAGTGCCAGCAATTGATTCTGCCGCTCGTCTGAGCTGATTTCGCCGATTTAGCCGCATCTAATGGATTATAGATACTTTCGCTTTACGTGCCATATAGCCATACAGCCATATAGCCATGTAGCCTTATAGATAGACATGTTTCGGGAACAATTTGCTGGCCAAGTCTGGCGCCTCTCTCAGGGGTTTTATAGCAACGACACAAAAAAGCGAAACAAAATTAGCATTTTTTGTGTCTTGTTTTTTTTTTGGATATTCGATTGGGGTTCGTTTGGGGTTTGGCTACATCTTTTTTCCGCTGGCTTCCGTTTCCTGTTGGCTGGGTTTTTGTTTCGTGTTTCGTGTTTTTTGTTTATCCCAATGCTTTGCACCTTTGCGCCATGCCGCAGAGGGCACACATACGAGTGAGCGAGCTCCACAGTTTGTTCCTTTACTTAGCTCGGGATCTGTGTGGCTCTGTGTGCTGCGGCTTTCACGGGTATTTCACTGCTCGGTGCGCAGCATCATCCAACCATCCGCAGCATCCTACCACCCCCATATCCTGCCTGCTGTAGGTTCTTGCTGCCACTCCACAATCCTCCACAATACTGTATTCTTGTACTTCTTGCTGTTGCTGCATTGATTGTGGTGGCACCAGCCACACTCACACACACACACACACACACACACACTGCTCTGCACAACAATCGCAAGTGAATTTCACTCAAACAAACGAATTTCAGCGGCTTTGATGGCAGCAATCTTGCGGAGGTCCTGGCATCGACATCGACATCGACATCGGAATCGACAATAGTGGGTTTGTGTTTCTGTTTGTGTTTTGACTCGAGCCATAAAGATGATTGGGCACTTGTGATTAGTGCCCCTCCGCCTGAAAAGAAAACCAATTTTGTTGAACAACTTTATGGGATAGGCCCTTGCCTTTAAGAAAACCCACTCCTTTGCTGCTTTTCTTCGAGTGAACTATATCATAAAATTCAGCAAGGCCTCAGCCTCATTATAGCTTCATTAACACTATGGTTTTCCCAGCTACCAGTCTCTCTCTCTCTCATTCTCTGCTGCCGTGTCTCTTATAAACCAGAAAAGTTGTGCCCAACTTTTTGCTAATGGCAGAAACTCGTCACGCACTCCCACCCGAAAACTAAAAACTTTATTGTCACTTGTTACCAAAACAGAAGGAAAACACACACAGCACACAAATCTGAAAAAAGAGAAAAGAAAAATGAACAGAAGAGAGTGGAAAAACTAGATGAAAGCCCCCATACGAAAATGGCAATTGACAAGATTTAAGCCGTTGCTCTGACTGAAGTTTTCTCTTTCTGTACGTCGACGACAGTCTAAGCTACTTTTCCAGAGCCACAAAGCAGAGGAGCGCATGAGATGAGGATGCGGAGACAGCCGGCAAAGTTTTTCTCTCCTTCCGAGACTATCCTTCCGAAAATGCAGTGTGCAATGAGGGTTCAGTTCTTCTATTCAATTGACTGCAGGTGCTCGCACACTCGTCGGGGAGCGTGGAGTGCTGTGTCAGAAAGTTGGTTAGCCAAAGTCAATGACTGGCGCAAAATCAAATCTTCTTATCCCCTCCGCCCACGCCCCCACCACCGCTGCTGGTCCAAAACCCCTTTGGATGAGTGGCTGCTGGTGGTAAAGCTGCTGCTCTTCGGTGTCGTGAGCCCTGGGTTGTTGCTCGGCAAATTTCATAAATCAAAATGCCTTCAGGAGGAGGTGCGTGTCGATGGATTCCCGGATTCCATGCACGCCACTGTAATTGCTTTATGCTCTGGAGCGTGATGCGGTCAACATCGCAACGTGAGCATGGCATTTCGGACAGGGTCCAGATTCGCAGCTATCTTTCTCTCTCTCTGTACCCTGTACTCTGTGCCCTTCCCTTTTCCCTCTTTTCGTCCTTTTCGTCCATTTAGTGAATTGGAAAAGTTGAAAAGTTTTATGATATTCTCTTAGTTTTTGTATTTTTTTATGTTTTGGTGTATAGTTAGCCAGCTACTCGATGCGTTGTTGCTTGAGGACATGGCAGCCACAGCCGGAGTGAAATTCCAGACGGCAGTAAACATTTTTGGAGGAGTAAAGGCACCGAAGTTCCACCGAAAATGCCATGTCCCGTGATGGTCAGGAGCCAGAAGTGTTGTTGTTTGGCCAACAATTTCCAACAGACACAAAATGGTGCGCTGACAAAGCAACAGCCGAAGGGTGGTCATCAAAGCAAAGGAGAAAGGTAAACTCTTTTGGCATAACTTTAAAAATTGCATGGGGAGCCTCCAATAAATTATGTCAGTCCTCAGGCTGTTGCTCCACGTTCGGGCTCCACGGGGCGGTAAACAAGAAAAATATGTATATTTTGATGATAAAAATGAAGATTGCTAGTCATCAAGCGAAACACCTCAGCTCTCTGGCTGAAAGTGGGAGGGGCGGGAGTGCATTGCACTCGGATGTCAAAGCTAATAAGCAGCTCCTTCCCCGGGGGTTGAGTGGGGGAAGCTCTTCATGTGTACCCCCACTGTCCCGCTGCTTCCACTTTTCTGTTTCGTGGCAGATTTATGGGTAAATATAAAGCAAAAGGTGATGACATGACGCTCTGAGGCAATGCAGGTGGCAAAAAGTTTAGTGCCCACATCCAAGAGTATATGTGGCACTCCTTTCCTGTGCTCCTGTGCTCCCGAGCTTCTCGGACCCTCTGTGTCTGTGTGTATCCGTGCCAAAGGTAAAGCCATTCTGCAGCTGTGTGAGTAATGCAGAGAACAACACAGAAAGCGCTGCATACTTTGCGGCTGTGCGCACTAATTAATGAACGACTTTGGGCTATACTTGCACTACCTTTTCTCTGCCAGTGTCAATGCATAAAGAAATTTTGCTAATTAAAAATAATAGCACTTGCAATAGCAATAGCAATGGCAATAGCAAAAAGGCTGCACAAACTTTGTCTCTGCTCATCCCGATTCCCCTGTGCAATGCCATTTCTTGTGATTATTTTAACAACTTGGCCATGTTGCAGGCGACCAAAGGACCGAGCGACGGACCGACCGACGGACCGACCGACCATTCGCTGAAAACTCACAGCTTCACACAGCCATTGTCGGCGAAGAAGTCGTACAAATTGCTCGCGGGCTGCAAGTAATTGTCTCTGGCTCGTTGGCTCGGGACTTGGATTTGGATTTGGATTTGGATTTGGATTTGGATTTGGGACTCGCATAGAAGGCCGCTTTCTGGCTGGCTTTCTGTGAGGCGGTGGTGGTGGGCCCTCAACATCATTAAATGTGTATATAATGGAATTGCTGTGATTTGTTTCGAGCGGAAGATTTATTATCGCTTTGCCATTTTCCAGGCGAAAAAATCGGCTTTATGTTCCGCTTCCCTGGTGACAGAGTGCAACCAGACGATGCGATGGGTCTTTCTGCCACTCTGGCACCACTCTCTCTGACACAATCAGAGTCGTTTACATAAACACTTTTCTGAAATTTATTGCTCCTCGCTCTTTTCTGTGTGTGTGTGGGTGTGTGGTATGTCTATGTCAATGGCAAAAGTTTATGCATTTAATTTGTGCAAAATTTGCTTACAACTCAAATTGAATTAACCTGATGACTCAGTGGAATGTACGAGGCCTTGTGTTCCTTCGAATGATTTCGCCACGAAACGGGCCAACTTTTATATCCTAGAATCTCTGCAGATGCTTTGTTGAGTAGTAAATCCCCATGGGAATAGCCTGCATTTTGTGTGTGTGTGTGTTTAGTTCAACTTGAACTTTTTCCCTCTCGCAATATGTAAACTCATTTGCATTCAAAGTTTTGCCCCCTTTCACAAGTTGTGCAGGGGGCACATGTGTTTCCGAACAGAACACTATTAGGTCTTCATCAAATTAAAATATGTTCGCCCTGACGTGAATAATGGCTACGAGAGAGAGAGATAGAGAGAGAGCTACGAAATTAATTGCCTGCGAAACTGTACACAAATGCCATCTCCATTCTATTCTTCTACTCGAGAAGGTGTGTAATTTTCTAGTTAACAAATAAATTAAAACTTGACTTGACCATGGACTATGGACCCAGCCAGATCCAAAAATGTCCCCAAAATGTCCTCTCAACTGCTCAACTGTTGAGTTGTTCAAACATTTGTCCAGCTGTGGGCGTATGTTTGACACAGATCATATGAGGATTTGTGTGGGGCTTAGGCGACACTGGAGTCGAGGGCTTAGCATGCATTTGTGTGACAAAATGAAATATCTCTGGCATAAGTGAAATTGTTTTACTTTGCCATTGAAAAACAAATTTGCCATTCTACATACAGACACATATTTTATTAATATTCAGCCGGAGTGGAGAGTAAACTTAATACCTTAATGGATTTCAAAGCATTCTGGCCCGCACTCTGCAGGTTAAACAATCTCTTTTTTCCCGCATAACTTCGGTCTCGGACAATTGGCAGAAATGTGTTTAATTACACTTGTAATCCCCTAGAATATTTCATTTAATCATTGATTATCCGCAGCTTTTTATATTGTTTGACGAACATTGCACTAAGTGCACTTTAAAATCGCCAGCGATAGACTCTGGTCTGGTTTAAGGTTGCACGAAAAACTGTGATTTATTTTTGTTAATTATTTAGGTTGAATTTCCACCCACTCCTCTGGGGGGCTTGCCAATCGTTTTGGCCTGCGGTGTGTCATCAAATTTGATCGGAATCCCAGTCCGCCCCCACCACCTTTTTGGCCAATTGAGTTTGCACTTAATACCTTTTACGTGTCCGGCCTGCTAATTAATGTCCATCGGCACATCGGACTGGGCCGGCCTGGTGTGGACTGTAATAAATTGGATTTTCTGTTCACATTTTAGTCAGTATTTTCTCTAGGGAGCTGCTGGCCCAAAGCCAGGAGAATTTAAAGGGAATTCAGGTGCTGCTGCCACTGCCACTGCCACTGCCACTGCCCGGCTTTAATAATTTGTATTCGTGATCAAACTTTGGCCACTCGTTCGCTGGCATTCTCCAGAGTAAGTGCCTGGCCCTCTGCTCATAAATAGTTCATTGCATTTCCATTAGCCTGCTCTTCCAGCTCTGTTCGTTGACCTAATGTGTGCAATTCATTATGTGCAATTAGAGTTCAATTCAGATGGCCCATCGGCTGGCCAAAGTTCAAGGCCCGTCTAGGAGCGGCATCTTGAGACCATAACACATCGTTAATGGGGTGTATGGCGGTATGGCGGTATGTGGCGGAGTCAAAGAAAGTGTAACAATAATGGGCTCGTTTGTTTTCATTGCACACGTGCCCAGGCATCTGGTGGGGCTTTCGGTTAATAGACTCAACATTTGCGGCCATGTTTTTGCTGGGCAAACATTTGGCATGGAGTGGTGTGGTGTGGAGTGGAGTGGAGTCCTGTGCCTCTCAATGAGCCACTTTTGTGGTCGGGCTCTCTGATGGCTCTGTTCTGTTCTGTACAGTGTACTGTGCTCTGCTCCATCATATTGCCCGCAAAATGAAATTAAACGCGTGAATACATATTTAATGGGGCAAAAATGTGTGGAATGATTTTGACGTTGATTTTTTTTCCCTGCCCTCCCCTGGCCTCCCCTGCCCTGCCCTGCCGTTAATTGTGTGCAATATTTGCATTTTTTACGTACAGAACGTACGGCATGGCCTCCAGCGGATGCCTGATTGTTGAAATTAAAAATTAATGCATGATTTTTGAAATGCCGATGTGGATGGCTCTGCAAATAAAGAGCCCACACGTTGCAGGCTGCAGCACTTTCAATTCCAGATCTCTGCGGGTAAATCATGGACGGAATTTCGTTGCGTCTTTTTGTTTTTGTTGTCTACCAATAAATATTATTAATTAACATCCACTGCTTAAAGGCAGCCGCCAATGATGAGGACTATGATACTCGTATTGGTTTAAGTGTTTTTTAATCAAACAATCAATGAGAAGTGTGCCTGGGAGAGTATCTCAGGGCGCCGGCACAAAGTTGTTTAACCTTTTATTAACACAGTAAAACATACGGGAAAATTGCCAGTATGTCGTTTGACGAATTCGATCGTAGGGCCTCCCAGCGCGACAGCCTGAAGTCAACCAAGTCGTTGGCCTCTATCCTGCGAGGACACACAATACCAGTGAGACGAGGAACCCACGTGTCTCCGGCCCGTGTCTCCGGCTTGAAAGCGGAGGTCGCGGAGTCGCTCACCAAATCCATGTCCACTATATTCAGGCAGAGCACTATGAATATGCGGTATGCGGACACCACTCTTCTGGACCTCGAAGATTGGGTGCTGCATCCAAGAAAATTCGACGACGATGTGGATGTCAGTCAACACCCCAGCTACAATATTATGTCGTTCTCCTAGTAAGTTCTACAACTAATCCACATGATGTGTCCTATATGTCCATTCCCAACAGCGATCTGAATTGCTATGTGAGGTATTTGGAGGCCAAGGAAAAGTACGACAAGCATTTCCACGATGAAATGCAGTACTTCATAGACACTCAAGACAGGGCCATCAATCAGTTTGTCCTGAGGCGGTAGGTAAACATCCACAATCCCGAGAAGCACCTTCTATAGATTGATTTTCCCTTTCAGCATCTTGTGCTACAATAGTCGTTGGCCGCCACTGCACTCAAAACGGGAAATAAACCGATTCGTTACAAAGTTCTTTCAGCTGACACCCAAGCAAAAGGATCGTCTGCACTATCTCATGAAAACCGATCTGAGTGCGGGATCGTAGACCCTCAAGAGAGCAGCGACAGAGCGACAGAGAAAGCGTTGATAAAATTACAAATGCAATTGTGCTGATTATTCCAAATGAAAATTGTTTAATTAGCACATTTGTATTCGCAATTATGTTAAGCAATTTCCAGATAATTAGTCTTTGAAAAAAATCCCCCCACAAACAATAAATTTAATTCTCATTGAATATGCTGCATTTAATTTTGTTTTTTAAATGGCTTGTTGAGATTTCGATACGAGAAAAAAAAGCTAAGAGTCAAATCATTTCAGATAATTAAAATTGGTAAACTGTTTCATTTATGCTTTAAGTTAATTACATTATACTCCAATGTGTGAAGCTTATGTCGGGAACTGAAAGGTGAATTCCTTGGCATTTGATATGCTACAGAATTGTTTACACATTCGAAGCAAAGAGAGGACTACTTTTGCCCCTAAGGATCTAAATTACTATATAGATCCATTGAAAAGTTTCAGTTCTTTAAAAGTTTTCTTTCTGAAAGCCTCTGGTGTTTAAAGTGTCACAGCTTTTCCGGGTCTAATTTGATTAAATTTAATATCAAAACTATCTCCCGTTGAAGTTGTTTGCATTCAACAAATGTAATTTAAGTAAACTTTCATCCATTTGTGCACGTTAAATATTTGATTTGCATTCATAAATAAATTCAATGAATTCCTGCAATAAATGGATTATTTTATTGTTGAATTGTGTGTGTAACAATGTGCGAAATTGTATGTGAGTGTGCGAGTGTTTTCCCAGTTGCTCGACCTTTCTTTTTTGTCGTGCGTTTCCGATAAGCGACAAATGTTATGCCGTTGCAGTTGTATTCGCATTCGTAGTCGTGTGTGTGTGTGTGTGTGTGTGTGTGTGTGTGTATTGCTGACAGGAAGTACGTCATTTGTCAAATACTACTTTATGGGCAGTTTTTTTGCTGTTGCCGGCTCTCCAGCTGGGCAAAGTGGAGTTTTGTTTGCGCTGCGTAAACACCTGAAAAAGGTCAACTTTATAAATGTTTGCACAACAAAATAATGGACAAAAGGCAGAGCGAAATCCTGTGTAAATGTTGCACTTTAATTTGGTTTTTGCCCCAAGGCCCCAGAATTCTCCATTGGAAATTCATCAATTAGCTTTACAATTTATTGTTTTGCTCAGCAAACAATGTGATGAATAATTGCTGAACAGAGTTCAAAGTGCATTTAAATATTTTACTAAATACTTTAGCATAGCTTAAAGTATTTAAAATCCCATTTGAAACTGTTCTAAGCCTTTTCGGCTTTGGCTTCGGCTCGGGGCAGGTGAAAAGTTTCACACAATTAGTCCAGCAGCCAGAGTGGGGTTTTAGCATCACAAAAGAAAATATTCCGCCCCAATTCGTGCAATGAAACAAAAACCTTTGTATATCTTTTTTTGTAGTCATTCTTTGACACTTTGAAAGTCCCATAGAAAATGATTCATGCTTCAGTGGTCAGGGGATAGCACGGCACCGGAAACTTCAACTGCAAACAGACCCCCACCCCCCGCGACAAGCCATTTCCAGCAGTCAGCTTCAATTAAGGCTCAAGTTCCACCAATTTTAAAGTCCACTTCGGGTGAAAAAATAATATCACAGTAGGTGGTCTGGCATCCGCAGCTTTGAGCTATAAATTATAATTTCCGCATGCTGAGCCAAGCTCTCTCCCACACCGCACCGCACCACACCCCACCACACACCTCTTTGCAGACCACCATCATCATCCCATCGGTACATCGGTCCATCGTCCGGTCGGTCATTCTCCGGTTTTATGACGCTTATGGAAAAAAATTCCTTGCTGCTGCATGGCTGCAAGGTGTGCGCCAATTTCCGGAATATGTGAAAGTGTCTGTGTTCGTGCCGGTGTCGGCTTCGGTCTGCGTACTTTTATACATAATTTTTTGTAAAAAAAGTTTGGCCCCTGCCCGGTACTCTGTGTTCGTATTCGTGTCGGTGGCACCGACGGTGGGTTCTCTGGCCGGACTCATGCATACATATGTTGCCAGAAGAGCCCCTGGCAGGAAAAATATAATTAATTGCGCTTGAAAAGTGTACAAGAAAAAACTAATGCCTGCATAGTTTTAAAGCAGGTTAAACCACAAACTGGAATTACCTGGAAAGTGGCTAATATCTCTCATACGCAGTGCATGTCCCAGCAAGGGGCCAGTAACGCCAATTAGGACACAAATTCCTTCCAAGAATAGTTTATGTAACTCATACGCTGCTCTGCACAGGAAACTAGTAGCTCAGATCACTCATACGCACTGTTGCCCCTACAAAAATATACCAGAACAGTGAGTGCAGCACCATATATACCATTAAAATTTATGTACAGCATATCATTCTCAAAACCCATCTCAAAGTTTCACCTTTCCAACAACACCTTCGATTTTTTATGCGTCACAGCCAATTTCCCAGCCACTCATAAAAGCTGACTGATTCCTCAGGATACGCCTGCTGCTCCTTCTGCTCTTGCCTTTCCCCATTGGTGTAATGAATGTTGTTTGTTTGCCTTACATAATATTTAACAACAAGTGCGGAGTAGCAATCCTGAGCAATCATTGCCTGGTAGCTCGTTTGTTATACAATCCTTGAGTGGGGTATTTGCCCTGCCAGCAGAAGTTTGCTTTTGAGAAGGCAAACTCGTATCGGAAGCAGTCATGCGAGAGAGTTGAATGATATTTCAATTTGTGCAGATACTTTTGGGGGTGCAAATATACGAGTAAAAATCCGGGGTTTCCTTAAATGGAGAGAACAATTTCAAAGAACTGGAAATTGTTTTGCCTTCGAAAAGTGGTGGGTAGGGAAAGTTATTACTCATGTTAATGGCGGATTCTGCTTTCATAAATATGCGAATTTTATGTTTATTTAACAGTATTATTTGTACGAGTATTGCCTTATTTCAAAGATCATTCCCCAATCAATATCAGTCCGAAATTCCATACGTAAGTGTATCCAACAAACTTCCTGTATTCCTCCACAGATTTCCGTAGTCTATAATTTTTATCATCAACATTCTTTGCTTTACACTTACACACACACGCAACGTTTCTTATGTGTTTGCACGCCGCTGTGCTTCCTGTGGTGCTGGCTGTGGTCCGTGGTCCTGCGTCCTGGTCCTGCCCCACTGGTCGTAACTTCCGCTCAGGACGCACACCACTTGAGTTTTGTGTGGCATTGCAAAATGCATTTTATATGCAATAAAAATACACTTACGGCATTTTTTACAACTCGCTCGCTTTGACTTCTCTCCCGCTCCCTCTGCCACTGCCACTCTCACTCTCACTCGCACTCCCACTTGCTGGGCGATTCCATTTCTTTTGGCGCCGTTTTTCTACTATAATATTTCCTACTTACAAAATAAAAACGAAAAAGTCAGTCCGGTTCGGGGTCTGCCAGTGGCTTGTTTGTGTTCAGTTCTCCGGTTCTGCAGCTCCTTTCGAACCGTTTCGTTTCGTTTCGTTTCTGCGCTGTCCTGCTCGGTTGTGTTCGCTGTTGGTTAGGGAAATTTAATGAGCTACTTAATGTTGTTGTTGCGACTCCTCAGAGCTGCAATTTGGCCTGCTTTATTTCAGCTTGTGTGTGGGTGGGATTTGTGCACTCCTCTCAGTTTACGATTTTAACAAGTTGGTTGTTAAATAAATTTAAATTATACAAGTGTTGTCGCTCCCCTTACACGCCGTTTACTGCGGCTCGATGGTCATTCCTTTGCCTTACCCTCACTCGCCCTCATCCTCATTTTCACTTTCACTTTCACTCTCTCCCCTGGTAGTGTGTGCGCTACAAGTTTATTAATATTTTCCCCTGCCAGCAAACACTTAATCATCTGAATGGGTCGCCTGGCTTGAGTGCATGATTCCTGTAAAATATCGACAAAAGAAAGGCACGACCGGAAAAACGACGACTAAAAATACACGCAAATAAATGGCCTCATCATCGCATTTACCTTTGAGCCATTTTTCAAGTCAAAATGATTCGAAACTTTTCATTTGAGTAAAGGGGCTGCCCTGTAAGGATAATGGAAAGCGCTTGGTGTTGCACGAAAACTTTCCCCTGAAGAGCATGAAATTTGAATCAAATATTTCGCCATTCAAAAACTTGAAACTTTTCATCAGCTAAATCTACAGGAATACAAAATAAACAGGAGGGAAAGAAAATTGAATTTTCCACCAGCAAATACGCAGATAGAAGCACTCTGGGAACCTTTCCCCTATCAATTTTTCGACTGCTGTATTACGATTATTGCCCTTTATTTGTTGAGATTTTCTGAAACTCCAATGATTTTTGCTAAATTAATTGTGTCATCTATTTGGTGCGCAACCGAATAAACATTATGGAATATTCGTACATACATACATATGTATGTACACACAATCAGCGGCTGTAAAAATCAACTGTTCTGCTGCTGCGAGTGTGAGAGCGTGTGTGTGTGTGTTCTGTGCACACTCGATTGGCAATGCACAAAATGCAAAATTTCGAATGCAAATTCGAAATTCAAAATGGCAATGCTAAGTAAATAACGTCATTGCGAAAAGCGGCACAAACGGCAAAATGGCAAACGGCAACTGATGATGTGCCGTACTCTGCATCAGTAGCGGTAACAATCAGCCAGCCAACCAGGCCAAAATTGCATTACTCTGCCCTCCATGACCTCCCTGTGTTTGTGTGTCGTCGCTCTCCGTTTTCTGCTCCTTTCTGCTCTGCTAAAGCGGTAATCAAATGCACACACATTTTCCTTGTACACTACTGAACAAATAAACGGAGAGTTCTTTAAATTCGAAAAGTACCTTGTCCTTTTTATTATAAATGCATTTATTCAAAAATGCAGCAGCAGCAGCAGGAGCTCCCACCTCATCCGTAGAGATTTCCTCAATGCAAAAACGAGTGGTGGGGGTGGGGGGGGGGGTCAGCACGAAAATTGCTGCAAAATCGACTTTGGCATTTGTGACGGGTCCCGGCGATGAGTGTGTATTCAGGCCAAAGTCATAAATTGCACAGAAATTGGGGGAATGGAACGGGAATGGTTTCGGGGGATGCCTTCAAATCAGAATCGGGGTAGCGTTTTCGAGTTTCGTTTCAGCTTCGGTTGCGGGATTTTTGGTGGCACTGGCACTGGCAGTGGCAGTTTTGCTATGCATGTTAAATGAAATTATTGCAACTTTTTTTGCCGACCAAACCCCCACATGGCGTATGCGTAACGTTTACTCAATTCATCAATCACCGAATTTCTCTCCCATTTCTCGTACTATGTATATTTTTGCCCAAAATGGATTAGATTTATGCGACAGTTGCCGCAGCAGCAGCAGCCCCCAAAATGCGGCGATATACTCGTACATATATGTATGTATAGGTGTATAGGTACGAATATTTTTTTCCATGTGTGCAACAACTTGCTGTTTTGTTTAAATATTCTCTTCGAGTGCTTTCTTTTGGAACCCAACAATTCTTTTTGCCACTTAAGTTTAAATTTTGTTTTCTCTATTTAATGGAGGAGTGGAAAGAGGTTTATACGTCGGTATCCCAGTGGCAAATCGTCGGCATTTAATCCAATTTTGTGTGCTGCTGCTGCCCCTGCAGTGCTGCCTGGCACTGTGGAAACTTTTGAAAGATTATATTTGAGTTTGCTAAATAAGAGTTCGTTCTCTTTTGTGCATACAATGTGGCTGAACATAACCGGATGTATATATGGTTGTTAAAACGAGATTGAGTATACCATTCATCTGGAGAGAGAGAGAGAGAGAGAGAGAGAGAGCGAGAGAGGGAATTCAAGCAAAATATGAATTGTATGCAATTTATTTCTTTTGGCTTTTGACCTTCCCACTTTCCCATGGTACATGTATTTGCCGAGATCGTTAGCGCTGCTGGCTATTTTAAATGCTGGCAACACAACTCAATTAAGCCTGTAACTGAGTGGAGGAGAAATGGTGGCACACCTGTACCTTTCTACCTACCAGAAATTTGCATCGGTTTAGAGTCCTGGGCCCTGGACTCCGGCGCCAATCGACGGGGCAGTCAGTGGGGTGCAGAACACCACACCTGTCTGCCCTGTCTGGCAGTTGGACAAGTCGTTTTGCCACTCCATTGCAACCGTTTTCTCTGTGTTGGTGTTGCCAATCCCCTCCTCCATCGCTCTCTCTCTCTCTCTCTCTCTCTCTCTCTCTCCGATGCCCTCTGTGTGCGTGTTAATTACATTTGGCTGGCATTTTGGGCAAAAGTTCGGAACATCCCCCGACCCCCCTCAAAATTGAATTACAACTTTTTCGGTTGCATTTTGCCAAAGTGTTTTTTGTATTCATTTGCCGCATTTATCCTCAAACACACACATGACCAGAGAGTAGTTGGTGTAACTTTTCTTTTTTCTGGCCAAAAGTTGAACCAAGTTTCTGGCAAAAGATAAGTCAAACAAAAAAAAAAAAACGGAGCAGAGCTTATAGCTGCAGTTTGTCATTAGAATTTAGTATTTACTTAAACATTAAATTAGATTTTAAGCGAGGAAAAGGGGTCTAGAGAGCTTGTGAGGGCCTCGGTCAAATGCAACCCAAGCCACAAAGGATTCTTTAAACCTTTTGTCTCTCTGCTGTAGGATCCTGCAGGCATCATTAACCTTTCTGCGGACACACACATAATGAGGGGCCCCGGCTATTGTCTACTTCGCTCCGCTCCGCCCTAAAATGCAATCAGCCTGAAAACAAGATTGAAAAAGGGTGGAGAGGAGTGGCGAAAGGATTCTTGCATAATAGAAATTCATTGCCAAATTACATAGAAAATCGTTGAGGGTGCTAAGAAGGTGCTGGCGGGCAAGTTGGCAGCACCAGAATCTCGCAAGTTATTCACCAAGGCACTCCACTCCACTCGGCACTCCATTGCCTTGCTTTCGAGCGAGAACAACGATTTTAATTACCGCAAACTGCGCGGCTGTAAGCGCATTACGTATACGCAGCGTTGCAGGAGCAGCAGCTGATAAAATCGCATTGAATGCAAGTTAATTAAAAGACGCCACGCGCAATGGCCAAAAAAGAACTCGACTCGCCTCGCCACGACTTGACTTTAATTAAAACTTAATTTAAACAAAAGATACACAATCCTCGCACCAGAATACTCCTCAAGGCCGAAGTGTGCTCTCGATCCAATCCATGTAGTCCCTCACAGAAGTGTAAACGCCCGGCCAGCCCTCGAGACCACAGCGATTGCCAAAGGAGACCACGCCCTCCTGGAACCAGGCCTGCTCGAAGCCCCTTCGCATCAGCGGACCCCCGGAGTCGCCATCACAGCTGTCGCGGTAGAACTCCCCGCCGGCACAGAGCTGAGCGCCGATCAGATTGATCTGCCGCGTGGCAAACTTCCGGACACAGGACTCGTGATCGTTAACGGGCAGAGAGAGCCTCTGCTTGATGTTGCTCTTGCGTGCTGGAAGATTCAGCGATTCTATTACAGTAAAAACTCTCCTTGAACGCTTTCATCGGACGTACCTGTGGTTGTTCTTCCCCAACCGCTGACCACCAGCTGTTCTCCCACGTTGATCGCCTGGCGGGTTGTGGCCAGTGGCAGACACACCGGCTGAATGTACTCGTTGAGTGTCACAGGCTCCGCCAGACGCAGCAGGGCAATGTCATGGTAGCGATGACGACTCGTGGCATCGTATTCCGGATGGACAATAGTCTGCTCAATGGAGCGCTCTATGTAGGGGGGATTGCAATCACCGGCTATACAATCGATATCCTTGCTAGTGTCGTACTCGCCCAGGCGTACAGAAGTTCTGGAAGGTTAAAGAAAAGAGATTGATTAGGGGCTTGAGAAGAAAAGATGGAGCTACTTACAATTGTCCGACTTGTGTGGCCACTTCCCCTGTGACACAATGTGCAGCCGTCAGGACATAACGATTGTTGATCAGACTTCCACCGCAACTTAGCTGTCGCTGACCTTTGCCTGAAAGAGAGAGACAATCAGGCCTCTGTTCCTTATGGATATGTCAATCACAACTCACGATCCACATACTCCAAGAGAGCCATCCAGGTGAACTCATCCAAAGCGGTGTCATTGCCATTGTAGACCTTATCGCTGAACGAGTGAGGACCACACTTTGGAGGCACCGGCAGTAGATTACCCGGCCCCTGTTGGCCACCAAACACCGTGGGCCTACTGCTGACAATCACCGATCGCTGAGTGGTTGTGTCTGCAGCCCCGTATCCCCTATCGTTGGTGCAACAGACATGTGGCTGGCGACCAATGCCATTGTAGCACTGGGAGTTGACCAGGAAAGAGCGATCGTCACTGCTCACAGAGCTCTGCTGGACGACACTTAGCAGAGTCGGACAGTCATAGAGCGATACACAGTAGCCTTGCCGCTGGTTGGGATTTCTACAGCCTGGAAGTGGGAATAATATCACATTGTAATGCAAGTGCACACGGATTGATTTACATGACAACTTGTTTGGCATCGAAACTAGTTTGTTGTCGCGCTGTTGATTTGCCTGAGAAGTCATTGCCATTCTACAAATTAATTACTCCAGCAAGAATTTAATTGATAACAGAAACCGCTTCATTGACGTGCACATAAAAATTTAATGTGCGATTATACTTTTTTGTAGGTTCAAGAAAGTAATTTGCTCTGCAGCGAGCTCAAAAATTGAATCGAATTGAACTTTTTCTTTGATTTATTCGAGTCATTACTGCAGGCGCACCTCACACATCTCTCACTGATGTTGGGTTATCCCCTGGCAAAGTCCATGAGTCAGAGATTGGATAAATTATGACTTTTAGTTACTTACTTTCTTGGGCTTGCACTAGAACCAGGAGGCAGGTGACAAAAACCCCCAGCGACTGGAATGTTGACTTCATCTTGGGAGTATTTCCCACAATTTGCACAAAACACAAATCAAATCAAAACACACGCGATTACGCACAACGACCTCGAGCGGGAGGGGAAGGAGACTACTCAGACGGAGACGGAACGTTGAGACGCTGACCAACTGATCGCAAAGTCGGCTCCGAGAGGCCTTTAAATACCGCCATGCGATTCGGGGAGATAATGATCAGGGTTTTTGGGAGAGCGTGAGAGCAACATCGTGAGTCGGAGAGGAAATAAGCAAAGCTTTTGAGTAAAGCTTCAAAGCGATCGAAAGACAAACTTGTAAAGCTTTTTTTGCGTTTAATTTAGTATTTTATTTTTGTGTGGTATCTTCAGACTTCGCATTTAAGTAAAATTGGTATTCATTATCTTATCATAGTGACGCTTCTCCGCAGGCGACAGCTTGCAGAAGCCCTTTTCAAACAGCTTCAACTCCTCCCTGGTATGCAGCGGAGGCCAGAGAGTGGTATAGCTCATGGTTCTGAATATAAATCGAATATTTAGTACTCAGATATAGACGAAAGATCAGCAGATCTTACCTCACGAATTGCCAGGCACAATCTGCTGTTGGCTGATTCTCGATCAGTTTTTTGACCTCTCGATTGAGTTGCCTGTTATAGCGTCGCTTGGCCTGTCCATAGCGCTCCAGACAGCGGACATACCTTAAGAAAACCCGTTACAAAACTGAAATCAACTGCCCCACCCAAAAGGCATTGAAGCTTACAGTGGTACACGAAATGTTGCAAAATTCGGATCGATGAAAACTTCCAAATCATCGCAGTAAGGTGGTGTAAATTTCGGATCATATTTTACTTCAGGCAAGTCCTGGTACCCTGGCACAATGTGTTGCTTGTCCTTCTCATGACGACGACTCATATCCGGAAAACCACTCGTAAAGTTTTCATCGATAGTGACCGAGGCGGTCCAACGGGAGTACCGCGCGATAGCAGCTTGCTCCTGGGTCGATCTAACTCCTACCACCAATGACTTTCTACTGCTAATGGACTCTCTGGTACTCATGGTGGCCTATGAATGTATAATCCTGTTTATCTGTGGAATTTTTTGGTATGTTTCGAGTGGTATACGAGAGAATTATGACTGTGGAATGATTACTTTTGACCATTTGCCTACTCTGATGGGAGGAGATGATCCATGATCGATAATCCATGTCACAGTAACCTTGCACTTAAACTCAGAATCTATCCCTGCATCATAAACAAACAAACTTCCATAGTGATAGGAACTAAATATCTATATATTCTTACATTATATATACAAATACCTATCACAATGGAAGAAGATATACCTATTGATAGGAAGAGCAGAGTGTCCGAATTGCGGAAAAGCCTCAACTTTCGGAGTTCCTCTGTGATAGACACTCGACACCGGCGTAGTACAGAGTTGAAAGATATTCCCAACGAGGATGAGTCAAAACAACTCGCTCAATTCAATATGAGGAACGAGGATGAGGCATTTCAGATCAGGGAAAAAAAGTTGCAACACGGCGATGATGCCGATGCTATGAGTCGCTATCCCAGTTACTCAAACTTTAAGGTTAATTAGTAAGTATCCACGATGGTGATGAACAGTCTTTCGGAACATCTTCTCTTTGCAGCTCCTATGTCTGCCTTCATCGCTATTCGAAAGCCCGTAGGGATTATGAAGCACAGTTTCAGAAGGAGATCGCTAACCTGATTAATTTTCAGAGCACTGCCGTCGATATGTTCAGCTTGGTTAGGTAACCGTTACTAAGCTTGACTAGAGCTTAACCATAATAATGGATGCCATTTTTTTCATAGGAACATGGCATACACCTCTTTGTGGCCGCCGTTGCATAATGAGGCCGAGCTAAAGTACACGCATGACAAGGTTTTCCAACTCACAAAAAAAGAGAAGAAGCGCTACAAAAAGATAATGTCTACGGATTACCGATGAATTTGTGCAATAAAATATACATATATATTTTGTTGTGTTTTACAAGAAAGCCAGAAAGCATCCTTCAACTTCACTTTCGCAACGGGAGCCAAATCAGCTTGCACTTCTGCCGCATTTCCTGCCATACTCGTACTCTCTGGGCGTCTTGGCCTTTCGTCTTCTGCCACACTCTCTGGGCGTCTTGGCCTTTCGTCCTCTGCCACACTCTCTGGGCGTCTTGGTTTCTCGTCTTCTGCCACACTCTTTGGCCTTCTTGCCACATTCTCTGGCCAGCTTGGCCCTCTGCTGCTGACTCTCTAGATGGCATGCTGATGTTTATGGGTCGTATAGTTATTTATATGCAGCATATTCTTGACAAATTGCGAAATCTCTCTAGTTTCACCTTTAACGTGCAGCAGTGGAATTTACATTTTAATTTCATTCGATGCATCTTGTTCCAGATGGAAACAAAAGAAGCCCAGAGCATGGAAAACAAGCGGCAACTAAAGTAAGGCAAAAATCAAGTACAACTTTTGCGGAAAACTTGTTTTTCTTTTGCCTTTTGGTATCGAAGCGTAGCCCATCCAGTAACCCATCTCCATCTCCTCCACCTCCTCCACCACCTCCACGCCTCGTCCGCCCTCAGCCTGTTTAGCTTCAATGAATGCTCTAACGCTCCGTTCCACTCCGGTCTTGGGATGTCACTTCCCCCATTCCTGATGCCTATCCTGTCTCCTCTTGTTGGGGAGCTTTGTTTTTTGCTGGTCTATTCATAATTCTACCCCTGACTAGGGCTACGGCTGCACAAATTGAAAGGCAAACACGTGGCCCCCTAGTTGGCCTTATCACCGGCTACATTGGGATTTTGTAGCCTCTGTCCCATGTGACACTTCGTCATGTCCTCCTCCTGCCTGTCGGTCACTGGACCAGTACCAGTACCAGTTTGAGTCACAGACTGAATTCTGGATTTCGAGTTTGTGATGAGTAGCAGTGTCACTACACTTTTTTGTGTGTCTGTTTGGTCGTTTTGTGTGCCTTTTCCTGGGCCTCCATCCTGACCGACTCCTGACTGGGCCATTTTTTCGTTCTGTGGGCTTAGGTCAGCACTTTGCCATTTTGCCATTTTCATAGCTGCATGCACCATGGCTCCCATTGTCATCGTCTCATCGTACTATCGTCCCATCATCCCATCGTCATTGCAGTCCGTCTGCGTGTCCACTTGGGCATTGTTTAATAATTTTCCTGCTTAGACCTGGGCTTTTACGGGAGCATGCCGGAAATTCCAGCCACCGGTGGCGTCGCATGAAAATTCTTGTTGGAAATTTTTGTCCTTCAGCAAAAGCTGTTGCTACTAAAAACTTTAACTTTTCCTCTGTGCCCCCATAATGATGGCATTATGAGGAGAGCCAGAGCAAGCCTCCAAAGCCGATGATACGGTATCATTGCTAATTTTCTTGGCCACTGCCCTTCCACTGCCAGTTAGCCAGCCAGTCAGCCAGCCAGCCAGCCAGACAACAGTTGGGGCAAAAGTTTAAACAAAGTTTAAGGCATTTACTCAGGCATCTTCAGTGGAGGAGCAGCAGCAGTAGCAGTATCGTCAGCAAACTGCAGGAGCTAGACAGCCATCAAAGGCAGACAGCACTTCAGTTGATTTCCGGTCGAAGGAGCCATCGAGCAGCTGTAGTAGTAGTCCTCGGACTCAATTGTGTGTGTGTGGATTCCAATGGGGTTGCGGCTGTTCGAGTGGCTTGTATATTAATTGAAATTGAAAACACTTTCGAGTGCCCATCAAGGGCCGACTCATGCCGGTAATTATAAGTGAATTCAATCCAAAAGTAATCAAAAGTTATACGAATTTCATGGCCATTACTGAAATTGTTTTTGGCTGTCAGAATGTCCCAGTCCCAGACCTTAAATATTTATTAGATACATATAAACATGTATGTACGTATATTTCGGTGCAGCCAGAACAATGTTTTAATTAAACAAAAGAAGCAAAAAACAAAAACGGGAAAATGCATAGAAATGCAACGAAATTTATGCCTCAATTTGTGTGGCTCTCTGCTGTACCTGCTGTTAAGCATAAATTCCGCAGCAAACTAGCAAAAAATTTAAATTAGCTGGCACTCGGGAAATGGGGAAATGGGGAAACGGCGAAATGTGGAAAACACACACACACACAGATAAAAAAAGGTGTGGCAACAGAGAGCACCGTAGAGGGGATGTAGTTGGCTTTTAATTTGCAATTGACCCTCGTCGTCGTACTCCTCCGTGCAAGGCCCTCTCCCCTTCAATATTAATGAACTGTAAAAAGCTGGAACGGGTAAACAAAGACAAAACTCAAACAAATGCAAAAGCAAAAGGGCTACGAGCAGTGCACACTGTATACAGTAGAACACATGTTCAATTAGCTAAATGCCAGTTTTGTGTGGCATTTTTATGGTTTGGTCAGTGCACCATTTTGTGTTCTGTTCTGTTCTGTTCTGCTGCCCCTATTTTTTATGCAGGGGAAATGCAATTCATAAATCGCTAGCAATTTAATTAGAACTGGGAAACGCTTCAAGAGCGTTTTCCCAACACACTTTTCCAGTACACGGAATTTTCCGTGCCGTGGGTTTTCAACGTGCGGCCATTAAATTAAATTTCAATTAGCCGTACACACACGCCGTACTGGAGTGTGGGTGTGTTCTGGCCATGTTAATCAGTGGAGCGTGTGAAACGAAACTGTGGCCATTATTATGTGGCCGCATTGGCCAGAAACTTTGCAGGGATTTCGTGGATTTTGGCTTTGTTGTTGCTTCCGTGTTGCCATCCACACATTGTTTTTGGTGGTGGCAAAATGTTTGCCCAGGCTTAAGGTGCACCAAAACTTTGTTTAAACTTGGTTCAACGCCAGGTAACTTAAGAACCGACCTCTTGAGCATGAGCTAAAACATCTTTAGGATACATCTATATATATATAGATCGGTCTCTGTCTATGGGGAATCAATGCTTTTAATTTGCTTAAAAGTACAAGGGACATTCAATTCGGAGCACAGAGCAATCGGGAGAAGTATCTTATTTAAAAAAGTGCCGCATATCTCGAGTGCTACACCAAAGAACCTCTTGTAGATTTCTATCCTCTTGTTAGCTGATGTAAGAGCCACTTCAAGATCTGTATCCACTTATGCCTGAAGTAACCCAACAAACCATAAAGCCCTTAAAGCCCTCATGCCTGTGATATCTAATTTGATTAGCCTGTGAGCCCAACAAAACAACTTGTGCAGTCGCATTATGAAAAGCGCAACTAGAAACCCATTGACCCACATTTTTGTCCCGCTTAAATGCTCAGACGTGACCCATTCAACTGTCTACCCATTTTGTCTCCATTGCTCAGAAGGCTCAGTGTGTCGGCTCCCCCTCTGTGTGTGCGGCAAGAACAACAATGGGGTTGCAGTTGCAGTTGCAGGGCCCCACTTACACGTAGACTTGAAATGCATTTCACTGTCGCCCCTACAGGCCCATCGTTTGGACTGACGCAAATCCCTAAACAGCAAGCGGCGACTAGGAAACAAGTCAACACGGCCTAACAACAGTGCCACCAAATGCTGCATGTGTCCCAGCCGCACACAGGCAAGCACAAACATGGCAAAGTCCGTCCACTCTCCTGTCCGGCATGGACATACATGACCAAAGTCAGCGAGAAAGTCGAGTCCCTGCCGCCTGGCGTTGCATTATTAACATTTGGGATTCCCAAGCGTCACAAGTGGCACTCGCCTGTGTGTGGTGCCGACACACACAGCTTTCGCGGTGCGAGAGGGATAGCATCGCATCAGCCCGTCTCGTTTTGGCGGCGCAAGCAATATATCGCCATCGCACACGCACGCCAAAGAGAGTTCTGCAAAGGCTAAGAGAGCGAAAGCTCTGGCCGACGAGCTCTCATAGCCCGAAGTCCTCTCGGCTGCCGACTGCCGACTTCGTATTCAGTGTGGTTCGTCCTTTGCTGTGAGGCAGTCGAAGGACTGCCAGTCGCGCACTAAAGTATGCTATCCCCTTTTTTTTCGCCTCTGAAAAAGTTGGAAAACTTTTTACGAAAAAATGATACTTCAGGAGTGGAGTCCATGGACTCGCCCTGACTCTGACTTTGGGCTTTGAGAATGTATTGACATAGTTTCAGTTTCAGATAGTTTCTCGCTGGCTTGAAAGTCATTCAGGTGCAACGTTGAAAGGCGAAAGTTCTTGCCCCCCTGCCCCCTGCCCTGTGTCCTCTGCCCCCTGGCCCGTGCCGCCAATGTATTTATTTTTATTGCTGTTCATTAGTTGGCAGTTGCCATAATTTCAATTTTATAGTTTCGCCAGCATTTAATTTATGGCGAAAGCCGAAACTTTTGCGCCCCCCAAAAATGTTTTCAGTTAATGCATTTTTGGGTGCAGTGCAGAATTTTTGATTGGTTTTTCCCGCGTGGGGGCACGAAAGTTTCGCATTGCAAAATTAATTTTCCCACCGAAATAAAAGCGAGAAAAATTAAAGTCCATTTTAAGTATTTTGTGGCACATAATTCATATCGTACATAAATACGAGGCCCACCCGCATGAAATAAATCAGACGAAATTGATTTCTCCCACCCCCGCCGCCGCCGCCGTTCTATGGAGGAAAATATGTAATATGCGGAGCGGTTTTATCGGGGGTACGATATCAAATTAAATGTAAGCCGCTTTGCATCGCAAAATACTTGGGAATCCCATTGAAATATTTATGCCCAATTGAGGACCTCAATTGACCTTCACAGATATTCCTTCCAGCTGGTCGGAGGCCATCAGCGCAAATTGAATAGTCGTATAATAGTCCGAAAATTATGTAAGGGGTGGTGGGAGGGTAGACGGTAACCCCTTTAATAACCCAAAAATTTCATTTGTTCTCCTCCTCCTCCTCCTGTATCCTTTTTTTCTGCTGGCAATTTAACTCTTCTATGTGATACGTGTGTGAAATGTAATATTTTCATCTTTTTCCAGGTGGTTTTTCCGCTCGATGGGCGGGCAAAAAACTTGCCAACACGCAAATGCTGGCAGCCATAAATTTTAGCGTGCTTTTGTGCTAAAAAGTGGCCAACAGTTTTGTTTGCCACGTGCAGTCTCGTTTTTGGCTCCCTGACTTTTTACACATGCCATCAGGGAGGGTCGCTTACCACTCCACTCCACTCCACTCGGATCCAATCCACTTCCTGTCCCGTTTCTGTGTGTGTGTGTGTGTGTCTGCATACCACTAGAGCGGAAGTCCTGATCCTCCTGACAGGCAACCTAGGCAGCAATTGCAGCATATTTAGCCGCTTGTTTTGTGAAAACTCTATTTAATTTCAGTTGTTCCTTGTTTCGTTTTCGTTTTCGTTTTTCGGTTCGCTCACGTCTCAGTGCACTTTTCCACTGTGTATGTGTCTGTGCGTCGTGCCCCTTCCTCATTGCCTCTCATTTTTCATCTCTGCTGCGTGCAGCGGGTATGGTATTTCGGTATTCCTTCGCCTTTTCCTTTTACCTTCCCGCTCTTGTCCAGGGGTCCGGCCCAGCCGATTTTGCAGCATTTAATTTAAGTTACAGCACAAGCTGCCGAGATTTATTACTGACCCTTAACAAGTCTCCGCTGTCCGGCTGGTTGCATGCCCCTTTTTCGTGTCCTTTCCTCTCAGTTCTTTCACCATTTTTTTGTGCGTTGCCCCCAAAAGAAGAGCCGGAGGCAGGACACCATATACGAGAAGTACTTTTTTGTTTTTTTGTTTTTTTTTAGCTGCCTGTCCTTTCAAGTGTTATATTTTTTGTGGAAAATTACACAGCAAAGAACTTTTGGGTGAGTGCTAGAACAAAGGGAAAATGCTTCGTTTGCATAAGACAAAGTATCAAATGAAATCAAAAGAAATATTGCATGAATATTGATTTTAGCTTTATTTAATTGCCTTTCCTTCGGGTGTATTTTTCATAGTTTTCTGCTTCCCTAGACTTTTTCTTTACACATGCAAAAATATATGTATATTTTTAAGGCAGAAACTAGCATTTATCTTCATAAGAATAAATTGATGTCATCAATGTAAAAACCCAATCGAACCGAAGCGAAAACTTTGTCGACCTTCAACCTGTGCTCCAGGACGGACCCCTCGGGGACGGACCATTTCGAGCAGTGCAGTGGGCTTGACCCAGACCGAAAGCCCATAACCAATCTCAGTACAATAAATTAAACCTAAACAATTCATTCGGCTCCACGGCTCCTCTCATCCACGAGTAATCGTAGGTCCATGCTGTCTCTGTTTCAGCTGCGAGCTCCATCAGAGGACATATCCCCCAAGAGGGCGTAAAGGGGAAGGGGGAAGGGAGGTAGGACGATGGGCAATAAAGCAGAAAGCCACTTCTTAGTTTGCTTGCAGCTCGAGCGGAAACCATATAAATGCGGAAATGATAAAAATGCCTGCGAACATGTTTTCCGAGCGTATGCGATAAATTGCAATGGCAAGAAGGTCCTCCGTCCTCCGTCCACTGTCCTCGGTCTAGGATCCTCCGTTCTCGGTCAGGGTCTCTCCCACATGTCCCGATGGCTACGATGGCTTCTGCTGCAGCCAGACAATAAAATAATAATAAAAATAGAACAATGCTGGGAGAGCAGACGACATCGACAATGATGAGGTCGAGTGTGATTCCGCTAGGTTCGGTTCTGGGTTTAGTTCTGGGTTTCATTCGGTTTCTGGTGGCACCGTTCAATAAATGAATGTGGCCAAGTGGAGGACACGACGCCGTTCCTTGCTCAAAACAAACACATGCCCCCGGAGGGAACACACACACACACACACACACACACAGACAGCGACACACCAGCGACTGCCAATTTAATGAAATTGTTTTACACTCAATTGAGTTGCCAACTGAAAAAGAAAACGAAAAGCAAACCCCCAGCTAGAACTATAGACAACCAACGAATAGAAGCTTGTTTCGTTTCGTTTCGTTTGGTGAAAGAAGATTTTGGGGTAATTTGCATTGCCTTCAAAGAACGACCCACATTTTCCATGGAGTTAATCTTTTCTAATACAAAATTGCTGAAACGATGTCAGCTTATGGCCACACACACACACACACACACACACAAGAGATGCTCTCCATCTCTGTCTGGCTTCAGTTTTTATGGAATTTCTAATGACTTTTGTCAAGCAGTCACATGTTCATGCTTTCTGGAGAGCATCTCCGACAGTTTGCCTTTAAAAAATTTCCACCCACAAAACGCTGCAATCTAACATTGAGCTAAGCTTTGACTTTTACGATTATGTTACGGATGAATGGGGAGCAGAGAGAGATGGAGAGTGTCAGGAGCTGGCGGTGGGTGTCTGAATGCCGACTCCCCAGAATGGTTCTCCAGCGATGTCTGGGGGATGTCCGTAATCTGTTTCTATTACGTTTGCTTATCTGCATGCGACTCACATGTGCGTTGCCACCGTACCAGCGTACCACCGCTGCTCTACCCGGACGGAATGGAGCTCCTAATGCAGTAATAATCGTTTGCTCGTATTCCCGGAATGACTTGGATGACCTTGCTGTAGCCAGAGACTCTAGAGCGTTGGCGGTAATTGGCTTAGATTACTCGTATATTCCGAATTGGTTTCCACAATCTACTTTCTACTTTCTACTTTCAGGGGTTTTGGGGTCTGACCTTGTTAGGCAATGAAGTTATAAAGCGAAAATTGCTTGTCACAAATGAAAATTATCAACTTTTATATAGCCTCCAAAGAGAGAGAGAGACAGAGACAGAGACAGAGAAATGCGAAAATTGAATTTCGGGCAGGCACTTTTCTATGCAGAAATTGTCAAACAGATAAAAAGAGACAAATGTGCTGTGGGTCTGTCCGTGGGAATGTGGGGAGTCTGCCGGATTTTGTCTGTGTCTATTTGACAAAGGTCACCCGAAAATAAATCAAATATTTACCCAACATTTCGTTTATTCAAATTGAAAAGTCTTTGACGCACACAGAGGCTTCGCCTTCGTGTTTGATAAATATGTTTTCCCGGGAAAAGGCCAAATCAAATCAAATTCAATGCGACAGTGGGGAGAACTTGTGTTTGGTCAATTGGGAATAGGCCAATAAAACGATTGGGAGTGGAAGTGATGGAAGATATTCTTAGCCGGACGGTGCATAATTTATTCAATGGCCCGACTGGTATTTAAGGCCATTGCAATGGGCCAAGGAATGCTTCGATACACCATGCTGCTCTCGATGTTAATTCCCTCACATATCGGATAATAATTTCCCGGAATGCCTCCCCCTCCCCTGTAATTACACAAATCATTCTCCTATATATGTAGCTGCTCTTCTCTGTGCTGTCTGTCTGCTGTGCGTCCTCCGCCTCAGGGCCAGGTCAGCTGGCAATTGTGACAGCTCAAATATCAGAAGCGATTTCAATTAAGAGCCAACCTTTTAATTAAACAGATAAAGTGCCCCATAAAATGATAGAGCAAGCAGAAGGCCAGATGTTCCAGGGCGCAGTACGCAGGACATCCACTCGATTATGAGCTCATATTTAATTAAACCTAATATTTAGAGCTAAGCTGACACCGAAGGCAGCGCCAGAGCGAAGCCACTTAAGTGCTCGTTAAGTTAGTGTGTTGTGTGCGGGGGGGCGAGGGAGCGGGAGTCAGGAAACCAGGACTCAAGTCCTCGCCCTACGTGTATGTGGCAGACTGTAATCAGCGCCTCGCACACACATGTGCTGCATTCTGTGGCAGAGTCGGAGGTAGAAAAAGTAGCGAACGTGCATCAATTTGAATGCATAATACAAGGCAGCGGTCCCAGCGCCGACTGTGGCAATCAGTTACTCCCGAGACGGCATTAACTACAGCCAAATGCATATTGAACAGGATGTCGATGTGGAACTGGTTCCTTTCTTCCTTTAAATCAGCACCAGGCAGCCAGGCAGCCAGGCGCACGATATGAATGGGGAAAATCTTAAGCCGCGTACGTGTGCACAACACACAGCATCAGGAGCATCAGGAGCAGCAGGACCGTCGCCAGCAGCAGGAAAAGATGGTGAAAAGGAGCAGAAGCAGCAGTGAAAATTGGAAAGGAAATGCGCTGCTGTGCGGCATTGTTGCTGCCACCGCCACTCCTCCCAGTGTGCCTCTGCCGCTGGCTCTCCACCTCGCCAAGCCATTGTGCCTCTCTCCGTTTCTTCGCTGCTCATTCTCGGTGCCTTTCCATTAAACGGGATTATTTATTTTATTTCGTTATGCGCGGCAAACAGCTTGTGTAAAGGATTTAAGCGTCTGCTGAATGTGGCAAGAGGGGCACACAAGCAAGCACAAGCAGCCCAATCCCCGAGAAACCAAATCCCCAGAGCAGGCCCTTCCTATATAATGAAATACACAAAAACTTAAAACCAACAAACCAGCAAGGACAACCCAGCAAAAGGCGAGAGGAGAGACTACGAGTGCGAGTGCGGGTAATACTAAATTCGAGCCGCACTTGCACTTGTTAGAGCCTCTGCTACATAGCGGCCAAAGAACTATAGGGATATTCACAGATATCCTGGAAAGATGGGGCAGCATTGCAGACACAGGGAAGGAGCCAGGACAATGCAGATAGGCGTTGGGGATAATAAAATATTATGCAGCTGGGACTGGAAGTGCCACTGGCTGTGGAAGTGGAAAGTGGAAATGGGCACTGAGGCTGCAGACAGGAAGCAGGCGCCAAAGCGGAAATGGAAAACTTGAATGTAAAAGCAGAGTGGAAGGCCACCAGTGTGTGTGTGTGTGTTCGTGTGCGTGTGAAAAGTCGATAGCCTCTGGGGAGTTCAACTGGCTGTGACCTAATAATTGTAGCTTGATTATTGGAAAAATTAGTAAAAGACTGGAAAAAACGTTCAAGGAATTATCTACAAAGGAAGATTAAAGCATTTCCCCTCTGGGGCTGGAGGAAAAGCATGGCTTAAGTACTCAAAAGATCGTCTTGGACAAGGCCAGCAACAGGAGCAGCAGCATCCTCTTAAAGGATAAACAGATATTCGCAGGAAAAATATTAATTAAAACCGTTATTTCACAAGTACAGCCTCCGCTCTCAGAAAACGCATTATAATTGCCCTTTATTGTTCTGCATATAAGTATTTATCAGTCCGTATGAGTGGGTCGGACGGTGGGAGGGTAACCATCGATCGCGGCTACGGGCAGACGCACGGTTAATGGACCCCAATCCGAGCGGAAAATGAACTGCAATACGCAAGATGCTCTGTGTTTATGACCAAGACCTCCATTGGGCTTTATAATTAATACCTGCTCGAATTGACAGAAAGAGAGAGAGAGAGAGAGTGGAGTGGAGCGGGAAATGATGGAGCGGTGGGTGGGAGGCGAGAAAACTCAAGCGGAATACTCGTAATTGTAATGATAATGTGAAGCGAAGCGTTGCATGCCATTAAACTTTTCGCACAGGGCACACACACACACCTACAAGAATTAAACAATAAAATATTTAAAAATATCGCCAACGTGAGCGGAAACCTCCCCCCACTTTCTCTCTCTCCCTTAGTTTCACCTTTTATTGGGTTTCTTTTCTCACACCCTTTCGGAGGGGTATCTGAGAATCAGAGAAGGACACATTTTTGATCAGCTTTATCGATCCTTAATGTCAGCTTCATTACACAAAACAAGTCTTTGTCCTTCAGGTTGTTTATAAGTCGTCGTTTAATAAATGTTTTTTGAGTTTAAGAGTATCTAAAGCTTCGGCCACTTTTGCGTTGTTGTTTCGTCCTGCCTCCTGCATCCTGCTTTTTCCTTTATTTTATTATTCTTATTACTGTTTTTACTGTTATGAGAGGCAAGACAAAGAAACTCAAACCGAAACTGTA
This sequence comes from Drosophila persimilis, assembly GCF_003286085.1. Lineage (NCBI taxonomy): Eukaryota > Metazoa > Arthropoda > Insecta > Diptera > Drosophilidae > Drosophila > Drosophila persimilis. The sequence goes on along the minus strand of NW_020825288.1, from coordinate 28,143,986 downwards.
ACTGTAGTGGCAGCAAGGAATGACTGAGTGAGTGACTGGGTGGTGGGTGGGCAGAAGGATGGTGTTGGGGTCTGCTGCTGCTGCGGCGGTTCTGCATGGCTGCAGCTCCTGTGGCTGCCACGTGAAGTGTGTGCCATGCTCGACTTCTCACCTGCTGCTTACCACAGCAATGGATGGCCAAGCACCAGCAGCAGCAGCAATAACATCATTGCGGAGAAGAACCCAGAGGATGGGGCGGGGGGCGAGACTCGGTATTAAATGGCCCACCGCTCGGTCAGTGCGCTGGACGGTGGACTGGGCAGCCTGCGTCGGACTTACTCTTTACGGGCCAGTCGCCAGAAGAGTTGAGGTTGACTCTTTTTTTATGGAGCCGTAAGTAGTTATTATTGTGGGGCGGCAGTAAATGTTTATATGCCGCCTCTAACGGCCATCAAATGTGGTTAACAGGGTGTAAACTCAATGAATAATATTCAAGCTATGAGAGTGAGTGCGAATAAAATAGCTGGCGCTCCTCAAGGATGCACCTTCATCCTACTTTCCGCTGAAACTGTTTATCCAACCAAAGGCATACACATGATAGCATAAAAACCGGTGGATAAAACCCTACCTCGTGCTATTTTTAATTTCTTTTGTATGCATTTTTCAGGGAGACCCACTGGGTATCCACTCACACAGAGTGTGAGTCCCCTGCTGACCAGACCTCGAAAGCGCATCAAAAAGGTGCCAGCGCAAAGACAAAACCATAAAAATTAATTATGTTTTTTGCTGTGCAGCAAAGCAAGAGAGAAATGTGTGAAGGGGGAAACCAGCAAGAAAAGAAAATAGAAGGAAAATTGAGCAACAAGAAGGAAACTAGTGCAGGAATAAGCTAACCGAAGAAAAGACAAGCCAGGGGACAACAGTGCAGTGAAGTTGAGACCGACTGATGCATGAGGAAATTGTGTTGAACTTGCCAAGCGTTTATTGTATAAATTTCCAGCATTCCCTGCCCCTCCGCAGGGACAGAGGGGGATACATGCCATCACAGGGACAGGGCCAGGGACAGGGACAGGGACAGAGACCAGGCATCCATCCCACATGGCCCTTTGGCAGGGGCTACGGTATGGGCCAAACGCAGCTGGTGGTTGCCGCTTCCGGCTGACTCATGCATTTTTCACCAGCAACCAACAGCAACAGCAACCAACAGCATCCAACAGAGGAGAAGCAACAGTGTTGCAAAGAAAAAACCATCAGCATCCACAAGTTGAGGCACAAACAATGGTGCGATGGAATGACAACAGCTTTAAAGTTAATTGCCAGCGACAGGCAGCCGCCGCTCCCATCTCCATGGGGGATCGGAAACGCTCCTCTAAAGTTAAAGCCCTTTTCTCTGGCTATAGCCAGAAGTAAGCCAGTGAAACAAAGTAATTTCTCCCATTCTTTGATCTGATTTGAAGCTGCCAATCTTGCAGGACGGGCTGTCAATGCCACATCTCCATTGAACCGACTGGCATGTTAATGAAGCCCGACAGTTAGGTGGCAACACATTTTACACTCTGGTGCCCGTGTGGCACTGCCACATACCACTGGTCTCTGTTTGTGGCAGCTGGAATACCAGTCGCCAGCTTACCAGCTGCCAATACTGTTAATTAAGAGCCCGGGCAGTGTTTAATTAAGTTTTAAATGCGCAGACAACTAATTAACACGAAGCCCAAGGCCGAGGCCGTATGTCTGCAGACGGCAGTGTCAATGGCTCTAATGGAACGAGCTTTGAATATTATTCAAATGAGGCATGAATAACTGCCGACTACCAAAAAGGATTTTCAAATGGCCTTGCCCTCGCGGCATTTCTGCCCGAAAACCGCCAACAGATCAGGCATCAAATAAACAACAAAGGATACTCGTGTCCCCCATCCCCATCATATCCTAAGGGGCATGCCAAACATTTTTTTCCTTGTGAATTGTTTATTGAAAAATCGCTCCCCGCCTCTAAAATCGATTGCCGAGCTGTTGATGCAAATGACTGGAGGACCAAAGCAGCAAAAAAAAAGCCAGTACCTCTGAAATTTGAGAGCGGGGGACGAAGGATACTCGTATCTATGGCCTAGTGCGGTGCTGGAAAATCCATTAGCTTGAATTGATTTTTCGGTTTGCTTTTCAATCAAATTAAATCCGAGCGCCTGCTGGCGATGCCGATGCCGATGCTGCTGCCTGGAAAAATGTTGACGACCCATTTGACCATCAATCATGATCCGCCGAGTCTTTTGTGCGGCTGGCAACATATCCGTAAAATGGAATTAAACAAAATAAATCATTTAAATTAATGCCAAATTGGACAATGCATAGTATGCCGAACAATCCAAAAAGAGAGAGAGAGAGAGAGAGAGAGAGAGAGAGCGAGAGCGTGATAAAAAATCGAGGAAATGTATACAATATACATATTTGACAGGACAGCCTTTCAATGTCACTGTGCAACAATATTTGTATACACCTTAAAAAAAAAAAAAACGCAACGCAGACACGCACTTAAAGGCATGAAAAAAGCTTTTAAAATGAAAATTTACATTGCATCATTTTTGAAAAGGGGAAAACTCGCAGGCATACTCGTATCTCGCGCTGAGAGCGAACTAAATAAAAGGCTGCCAAAAGGAAATCTGCGCATATTGGTCATTAATAAAAGTTTCCTGCTTTTTTTTTGCATATCAATACAAAAAGCAAATATTGATAAACAAAAAATGAATACAGCTTAAGGTTTAAGAGAGGAGCGGGAAAAACAGGGTAGGAAAAACTGAACTGAAAAGAGACGAGCGAGCGGCACAGAGAAAATATATAAATAAATAAAGTGTGTGTGAAAAGGCAACAATAAAACACGGCCCAGGGACCCGAGGGACCCGACAGATCCAGAGATGACAGCGTGAGATGGAAGTATCGTAATGGATATCCTATCAATTAATTTAAAAGGTGTCCTTGGAGATGGCGAAACAAGAGGCCTGTAGGGAAGGAAAGTTGAAGAAATGAAAAGATTATATATGCTAACATTTAAGTCCCTTCCGTAGCAAATAATCCAGGTACTTGTATCTTTTTTTTTCACTCTTTATAATCCTCTTTAAGGCACACCCATCTCTAGCACTTAATTTTCCATATCAGAGCATCCTTCACTCATTGTACAATAAATGCGGCCACGATTTCAAGTCAATTGCATCGTTATTTATCAGTCAGCACAAATGTACGTGGCGTCTGTATCTGTATCTGAATCTGTATCCATCTATATGGTGTCTGACAACAGCAGCAGCAGGAATGTGCTTTTCGAAGCGTTGCACAATGGGGCTCTGTGGCATGGCCCTGCTCTTAGGCACGTTATGAAAAGTGCCACAACAAATGAAATTTGCAATTGCATGTGTCGCTGCTTGTTGCTCTCTGTGTTCATTCACTACCCTGCACCCAAAGGGGATGTACGAATATACAGTGAGCTAAAGAGAAAGAGAGAGATAGGGAGTAGAAACCCATCGGAAATGAATTTGTTTCCGCTCAAGTATCATCAATTAGTTGAGAGAGTATGAACAAAAAAGGCTATCTATCCCACTTTTTTAGTGGCTGTTCACTTGATTTATTTTTATGCGATTTTAGTGCGACTGCACTTTAGTGGCCAGCAATTTCCGTTGTTCATTAAGGGGCATTGTGCAACAAACAAACGAGTTGGCTTTGCGGTTTGCCCTTTTATGGCCATGATTATGGTCGCTTCTTTTGTGTGGAAGCGTGGAAACTGCGCCATATATTCGTACATAATTGTGAAAAAAGAGCTGAACGAATGAATTAAATGTGGTCATAATGAGGTCTTTTGATTCGCACTAGCAGAAAAAAACAATTGTTGCCAATTGACTTGACTAATGGTTTATTTTACTTCAATTTCTTGGTTTAGTTCCACCAGAGACTTCAAAATGAGGAGACCATTTATCTTTGTATTATTCGTTACTTGCATTCTTTTGGGAATAGTTTCCGCAAACGAGGACGATGACTCTTCCCTCGAAAAGCAAGATATCAGATATGAATATAAGTCCAAGTGTACAGCCGAATCTCCAAGCAGTAAGTGAACATGAATGACCCTTTTTTTGTAGCAATTTCAACCGATAGTCCCCGTTAATCCTTTCAGACTGCCGACATCACGAGCTGCAGGAAATGGTGATAGAACTTTTGAAATTAACAAAAGATCCTCCTAGTGACACGCCCATCAAAGATTGGTTTGGAAAAGTATGGAGCTCGATACGCAATGCCGTATCAAAGATTATACCCAAAAGGTTTAAAAAAGGCGATTAATCATCGTTTCAGATCATCATTGGCAGATCTTTCTTTAATTCTATGTTTCAAGAACATATGTATGTACCATAGTATATAAATAAATATGTACTAGTTCTGCCAACCGCCTTTGACTTTTATTATGAAACTACAAAATATTCGCATTAAATTGTGCTTCGTGTGCGCTTGATGTAATTAAAGCTGCTGGGTCGTATGAGTGATGTGGCATGAAATTTATCTGCATAACTCATACGTCATGTTGGACGGCATGCAAAAAGGATACAGCTGGAAGAGAGTCCTCTGTTCGCTTCGCCCTATCCCTTTCTCTGTCTCTTTCTCTGTCTCTGTCAGGGAGCTTGTCTCTTTGGGAGTCTCTCGGTGTCGGTCTGTGCCAGTCTGCGGGGGCAGCAGCAGCAGCACCAGCTGGAGCTTAATGATTTTTACGCTTCTGTTGCACTTAAGTTGCAGTTTTCTCTATTTTTTGGCCTGTGCGAGGCGTTAATGGCAAACAGAAGCGACAACATCTGCCAGAGAGACAGGGCTGGGCAGGGCAGGCCAGAGCATGGCACACACATGCTCATTTGGCTGGCGGGCAACAAATTCCAAGTCATTAGTCGTAGTCCCGAGCTCCAGCTTCAACACTTGGTTAAAAAAACAGTGCAAACTAAATTACAAGGGCTGCAAAAAGATTATAGGGTACTAGCTGTTGACAAACTTTGCCCTAGGAAAGAGTCTCGCCGGCATTCGGAACTGTAATTTTGTTTTTAACTTGATTCCGTTGAAATGTATTATTTATAGAGCAGAATGTATCTAAAGCTAGGTAGCAAAATATGTTCATAAATAAACGACAATAAGCTTCCTAGTGCTGACACGCTTTACACTGCTCAACATATATTTCATAAGACAGACATATTTCCGGACTGACTCCGGCCCCGGCCCTGATGCCAGAACTCTCTCTCCCCCCTCTCGCTCAGTGTCTGTCCCTGTCTCTGATGCTCTCCATTGCCTGTTCATGTCAGTACATCGTGGGGTCCGTCCGCCTCCGTGGCACGGCGAAAGCTGACTGTCAGCAGTCGCTTGCCATTGCCTGCCATTGCCAGAGCCATGTCCATGGCGGTGTCGCCGTTCCCTGTCATTGCCCATCAGCGTCATCAGGCTGTCTCCCAGTCACCTTCCATCTGCTCTCTGTGTGTGTTGTTCGCGGTGATGTACCCGTGCCCGTGCCCTGTTGTCAAGGTAAACGATATGAAATTAAGCCACAAAACACAGAACGAAAAGCGGCAGCTAGAACTGGAGTGGGACTCCTCCCGCGTATGGCGTTTGGCGTGTGGCATGTACCGTGTAGCGTATGTGTGTGTGTGTGTGTGTGTGCGGAAGGAAAGTTACAATTAAAATGCGCAAGAGAAATTAATATCAGCTTACTGACGTATTTTCCTTACGACAATGACATATTTTTCAAAAGCCGCTTACATAATTATGCACCGACTTTGAGCGATGCTGAATGGATATTATCGTTAATTATATAAGCAGCTTACCGCATCTTTTGGCAGATTATACAATTTCATCTAATTAGGGCGGGCTTCTGCTGCTTTTGATTCCACGAAAAGCATCGAATCCAGAGCTGCCACAAAATGGGAAATCGTTTGATAGATTTATTATTCAATTACCACAATTAGATTGTTGCCAAATTGTATGCATTATTCAAATGGGAGTCCTGAATATTCATCAGCATCCTCTGATCTCTGATCTTAATTTGATTAATTTCTGCATTCCCTGTCATAATGAAGCAACTTGCTCAAAAAGGAAGTACATTCCACTGCCACATCCTGTCGGACTCATTTGCATATGAGGTGCTATCAAAATAAAAATTTAACAATTCTCTCCCCACCCCCCCATCCCGCGTCTGTTATGCAAATTGAACAACAGGCACTGCCAAACCGCAGCAAAGTTTTGATGAGCCCCGCAACAACAGAAAACAAAAAGGTGAAACTCAAAAGTTTGCTGTGCCCCCGAAACACACTCTGCTCTGATCCTGATATGCTATGATGATGTGATATGCCAGGACTCTTGCTAGGTTTCTGTTGAAAAATCTGTTGAATATGCAAATTGCACTTAAACGATTGCCAGCGACCATTTCTGCCAATTTTTTTTCTTTCTCTCTCTCTCTTAAATAAATTTAATAATTTATTACATTATTTAAAGCTTTAAGCTGCTTTCAGATTTGCTTTCCCCTGACCTGCCCTCACATACGCCCGCCGGCAGTACAATACAGTCTTTGTCTTGGCAAAACATACACATTTCTCTGTTCATAATAAACGATATTTTTCGTTGCTAGACACACTCGCATCTACAAAATGTTAAACATCATCCTCCCAGGTTGAAGAGGGGGAGAGAGACGAAGTATTTTGCTAGAAATTTTCTAGTAGTAATAGTATTACCTGAAGAGGAAAGGGAAGGACATGGCACATTAGTTCAGCCACTCATCATAACCATTTTTGTCATGTACTAGAAAGGGAATGTTGCCGGTTACCAGCTGAGTTTTCACTAATATATATAGATGACTTGCCATTACAATTCAATTCATTCCACTCGCACCTAACACGCTTTCAGGGCATTTAAAATTCTGCTCAAAGGTCGGCCCAGGCCCTTCAGCCTTCCAGGTTGTTTTAGTGCCATTTGTGCGTTATTTTTATAAAGTTACCTCATGAATTATTCATAAACGAAGCAGACGTAGCGTAAAGTAAGACAAGCAGCAACAAAAAAAATATAAGATGTAAAAAAAATAAAAGGGAAAGATCGTTAAGTTTTTCCTTCTCTCTAGGAAAACACTCGAGAGATAGAAGGACAAGTTTTCTGGAGGAAACCTTTAGCAAATACGAAAATCTGATTAAATTATGGCAAAGTTTCTAATTGGTTTGTTATTAAGACAGCGATTACCATAAATTACAATTGAAATGGGGAAAGCATTCTGCTCCGTTCCGTCCCGTTCTGTTCTGTTCTAGAACAAATGGCTAAGCAAATTAACTCTGGCCCTGAAATGAACAATACAGAGAGCTCTTGGCTCATGTTTAATGCACTTGACAGTGCCAGACCCCCGGTTCCTGGTTGCTGGTCGGGAAAACTTCAAGGCAACCCCCAAAAGTTATGACTTTTACGCCCCATTATCGCTTAAATAATTTAGTCGGCCAAAGGAAAGGAAAACAACACGAAAAAAGGGAAAATTGCTAGGAAAAAAAACCCAAGAAAAAATCTCTCATAACTTGTGGTCTTTCCAGAGAGACAGAGAGAGAGAAGAAAAGGAGTAAACGGGGAAAAAGGCCGGCATTTATAAAGAGCCAAATTAACCGCAATTAGATTTTTGGAAAAGCGCGGTCAGAGGAAAATTACAATTAACCGTTTTCAGCATGTGAAATCTGAATAATCAAGTGGCAAGAAGAAATCCCCGTCGAAGGGATTGACGCAGCGGCAACGGCCTGGCCAACAAGGTAAACATTATTTTTTCATCCTGTCAATTTTCCTGTATTTTTAATTAAAAATCCTGCGCGCTCCAGGTACAGTGCAAACACTCTGACACCCCTCCCCGACACCCTGCAAGCAAAGGGTTCGCTAATTAAAAAAATAGAATGTTTTTCGACCTTTAAAGATGCTGGTAGCACCCCACCTCCTGCTCCGTCTCGTTAAAATCTCCGGAATGGGATGGATTCCTGTGATGCATGGCCATGAAGTGTGAAAAATTCAGCCTCATTTTTAAATAGACGCTCCACCATTATTTCATTTTTCTACTCTGCAGAGTTTTGACTTGCGGAGAGGGGCACGGAAAAGGAAAAGGGGCACCGTCTGCCATTTATTTGGCTCTTTTCTAGAAATTAATTAAACACTCGCAAGAGGTTGAGGGGGCTGAAGGTCAGACGGGCGGCGAGGCGCGTGGAAATTGTTTCCTTTTTCATGCACTGGAAGTGCCAACAATTAGAAGCCCTCGAGAAAACCCAGACCCTGGCCAAAACGGATGTTTGGCCAAGACGCAAGAGAAAAGAAAAAAACGAAAAGGCGAAGGCGAAGGAGAAACTGAAATAGAAATATAAATATAAATTTCCTGCAAAACGTTAACTAACTGAAGGCTGGAAGGCTTTCCGGCTGAACCCCACCCCCACCCCACCCTCCTATGGAAAGTCATACAATTACGCGATTTAATAAAGTTTCAGCCAGAGCCAAACTCCGCGCATAAAATTAAACAATTAAGCAAATAGTTGCGGAAACTTCAAGGCGAATGCCAATGCAGTTGACGCCAAAGGGGAAACTGCTGCTGCGCGTTGGTCAAGATAAAAATGGATACCCCGGGTTGTGTCTTAAAGCCAGAGCCAAGGATTCCAAGGACTAAGGACTATCTATTTCCAGCTGCTTAGGCGACTTGATTTGATTAGTCAATTAACAGTTCATTAGTTGTCAATCGGGCAGGGACTCAGAGCGTGTCAGTGTCTCAATATCTTCACACTTTGTCACCCAATAATCCAATCTTAAATCATTTTCATTGCGCTCCCCTCCCCGCCCCCACCGCACCGCACCGCACAGCTCGTGTATAAATTGGATATCCATTCGCAGGGCCACGCCCACACAATGTCCAGTGGCTGAGGCGTATAAAAAACATGGCCAGCATGAGATAGGACCATCGGCCATAAATAAAGATCCCGACCCGCCCGGCCCTGCTGCTATGCGAGTATTCGGTTGTATTCTCGTGTATTTTTAATGCCACAATTAAATGCAAATACAATACAGCGCGAGGGAAGGAAAAGGCAAAAAAAGTAGGCAATGGAACTCAGCTGCTGGCTCTGGGTCTGTTCCTGGTCCTCGGCTCTCGACTGACAACGGGCCCAATGTTGAAGGATGGCCCAGGGACAGCTGAAGGACAGCCAGACGAGAGAATGGACGGACTCTTCCTATCAACAGCTTTTTTTCTGCCTTGTTTTTACTACACTTTTTTTCGTCTTGTTTCTGGCAGGGAAAATATTTTTGATGCCGACAACAACAAAAATACAGGACGAAGCAGCAGCAAGCAACAGCCTGCAGAAAATATATAGACAAGTGCCACGCCCCCTTAACCGACACCAGGAACACAGCCACAACTACAACTACAACTCCAACAATGGCGTAAAGTAACTGGAAGCCAAGAGAAGGAAAAACGATGAGAAAAGGACTGCTGAGAGGTCCTTTTATGGTTAAGTGAAAAATTCCCCTACACACCCACACATCCACGCACCGGGAGAAACACAAATGAGATATTCGCTTAAATTTAATTTCAATTATTTTTATGAAAGCATATTTTAATTCTCTTTATTGGCAATTTTCGTTGAGCTGCAGACAACAAGAACACCAATAAGGGGGGGAAAAAAGGGGGAAATAAAATGTTAAACATTAAATGCTGCCCCTCCACCATCCATGGCTTGTGGTGGATCCAGGCGGATGGTAAAGTATTTTTTAATAATAATAATGTGATTTTCGTTGAGAAGGAAAATGTACTCTTTACGTAATTAGTATGCTTTTGTGAATTGCATAATGGGAAGCCATTAAAAGTTCATTTGCGCCTAGGAATGAATGTCAAATGATTCTGGGAATCAACTGCTCTGAATCGGAAATGAGAATATGATGAATTACGGCAGGGAGAAGGGAGATCTGTTCCTTGGGCATCACTGATTTCAATTGGAGTGAGTGCACAGCCACAAAAGAGCCGCCCTTTCATTGATAGTTCTCTATAGAAAATGCTGAACAAATATTCAATATAAATGATATGGCAGTACCTCTGTTGCCCTTTCAATCTCTGGGAGAATCACTGTCCAGCGTGGACCGCACTCATCACTGGCCGGGGAAATGGCTCATCTTTTTTGGTTCGGTTGAGCAACAGAAAAGAAAAGCAGGAAATAACAAAATATATATTTTCCTTCTCTTTTCTTTTTATTTTTTCTTCTTCTGTACAGCCTGTTTTGGTATTTTGTGCTTGGGTATGCTTTGTGCTCCCCCTCTCTCTCTCTCTCTCTGTGTCTCGCTGTGTTTGTTCTTTAATAAAAACAAAAGAGCATAATGAAAAAATTCTATGAAATATTCGGGTTGGACAGTTTTTGTAGGCGAATTATTTGGGAAATTGCTTTCGGAGGGGCAGCGAGACCTGCTACTGAAATGCAATTAAGTTTTACTGGGGCTGGGGGCTAGGCCCCCAGGGGCCGACAAAAATACTCCTTAATTACTGCTGTTTAGTTTTGATACTATTTCTCGATTGTGATTTATATACAGTACTTTCCACTCAATCCCAGAAACATACGACTATTTTCGGTCACTCGGGGCCAGCACTCCGGAGCGGCACGAATTGCATTTGCAGGGCGGTAAAATGGAAAAGCGGGAAGGAAAACTGTGGCGAAACGTGACCGGGCAAACGATTGTATGCCTCGCACAGAAAGTGTTTCACGATTCGATTATAGCTAAGGGAAAAACTTCAAGTGGAAAATGCATTTGAAGGCGGCGCCCCCCCCGCCGGATGTGTGGAAAGAGTTTTCAATTTTCTAGGGATTCGTCGTACCGCCCACAACTTTGTTTCTCTTCGCCGTCTCGTTCTTTGGGAATTTCATTTAATTTGCTTGGCACTCGCTTAAATTGCAGTTAATGCAAATGAATGAATATTCCATTAAAAGTCAACGGCAGCAGCCAGCAGGCAGCAGCAGAAAGCAACAGGCCAAAGGATCCTGGATTCTGGAGTCTTTAGGCTGTGAAAATGCAAATTGATTCCCCCCCGCCCCAGCGACTGATTGACGTAACACGGAAAACGCCACGCAACTTAATTGGGATATTGAATTCCGCCTCGATATTGGTATTGGCGTTGGCATTGGCATTGGGTTTACATAAAATATGCGCCGTTTATTTACAAAGGGCGACCCACTGCCACAGGGATGGCGTCTCCCATGGAGACGACTCCTACTCGATGTCGTCCTCCTCCACCAGCGTGGCATTGGGGTTGTTCAGCAGCAGCGTCTCGTTGTGCTGCCGCACATTGTAGTAGAAGAAGTAGGACTTGCTGTACTCGAAGGTGGATATCATGATGGCACAGGCGGGGGCCACCTTGAACAGCCTGGGCCCGTAGCCGGCAAAGAGTCCGGGCAATCCCTGCGAGCGGTAGATGGCCATCAGCCAGCTGAAGGTGGATCGCTTGTGCACATCCTTCGTCGGGGAGTCCGTGAAGATCACGCGCTCCCCAAACTCGATCTGCTCGTGGGTCTTCACCACATCGAAGGGCGTGGTGACCAGCGCAGCCACCGATCCCGCCAGCACCCCAGAGACGAAGCTCAGTCCGAAGGAGGGCTGAGTGCTGCTGCCGAAAGTCCGCTTCGTGTGCTCGTAGATGGGCCAGTAGATCCCCGAGAAGGGCACATCTCTGAGAATTGTGGGCGGAAGTCCGCGCCACAGCCCCCAGATTCCCTGCAGGGCAAGCACGTTCCTCACGAAGCCCATCATCTGGGCATAGGTCATGGGCTGGGCCTGCATCTTGGTGCGCACCAGCTCGATGGGACTGACAACAGTCACGGCACAGATCCGAGCCGTCACGCCAGAAAGCATGGGCACCACCACAGGTAATGGAAGATCTCCCGAATTGATCGAGGACATTGTTTCCACTACGCCGGCTTTCTCCTTGAAGTACTGCTCATAGATATGGGTGTACCTTGCCTTGAACTGCTCGTAGGCCACAAAGTAGATGATGGTGGATGGCAGGGCGGACACCAGAGTGGGTCCCAGGCCCGACCACAATGCACTAGGTCCCTCATTCCGACTGATCTTGAACAGGGCGTCCAGGGAATTGGTGAACAGCGGCTTCGGCGGCTGCTGGGGCCCATTGGGGTGGTAGGGCAAGAGGTGATCCATCAGGCCGTTGCAGTAGAAGAAACACTTGCTCGAGGGCGACTGCTGCGTCTGCATGCGCGTCTTGATCACGTCCAGGGGCGTCATGAAGAGGGCCGTAATCATGGCCCCCGTGCAGGCGGAGACCACCTGCTGCAGCGGTCGGATGCGAAAGCGTGGATCGTTCAGCTCCTTCTTGGGCTTCTCGTCGGCCTTCCACTTGATCTTCTCTTTGGGGGATCCCGTGTCAGTCTGTCCGCCGCTACCACTACTGCCGCCATCCCTGTCATTGCTGCCGCCGGACTTCCATCTGGGCTTAGTGGCTCGTGGTCCACGGCCCAGATTGATCTCCGAATCAAGGGTAGGCGCCTCTGGACTGCCTGCTCCTTTTTCTTCTTTCGACATGACAGACGTCGACTCTGTTGCTCGTCAAGACTAGAAAGAGCTTCGGTTTGACTTCGACATGTCATTGGATGTTTGAAGGGAAACGAAAATGTCATGGATGACAACTCTGCGTTCAAGTGCTAACCAACACTGCTGCATCGGTGGCAACTCTATAATCAAGGCACTTTCTTATTTCTCACTAATTTCCCTGCGTTGTGTTTGATTATAAATTCCTTTTGTAGGAAATTCCCCCATTTATTTATACAATACGAACACATTCCGTCGTTAGCTGAAGAGAAAGTGGAACCTCCCAAACCGCCACCGACTGCTCGAAGCAATTAAAATACTTTTGTGCCAAAGTGAAGGAAAAAAAAGAGGAAGCGACGCATCCATTCCATTCCATTCCATTCCGTTCCGGAATTGTTGTCGCTTCTGGCTTTATTTTATTTTTGGCAATTAACATGCAGTACTCTCGCTCTGTGCTGATGGCGCTGTTGGCGCCAGTTGTGTTCATTATGGCAACAGTGGCAGCGGCAACAGGGAGATTCTCCTCTCAGAGGAGTTCGAAGTCATCCTGGGCGACACACACAACTGCAAGTGTGTCAAAGGTTGAGTGCTTTGACACAAGAGGGGGGTTCCTGTTCGGTCGCTCGGTCGCTCGGTCGTTTCTGGTTTATGTGGGTGGCAGCAGACTACATTCAAAACATGTTGACTGCTGGCGGAAAAATAATTGACAACAAAATGGTGTCTGTACTCGTATCTGCAACTGTGTATCTGTATATCGGTCTGACTGACACATGTTCCACAATCTGTCGTCACTTTATTAACACGCAAAGAAATGCTGCAACATGGAGGGAAAAAACTCTCCACATTCGGATTGATAGATAAATGGATGAATTGATGGTTGGATGGTTGGTTGGTTGGTTGGCAAACCCTTTGCCTTGTTCAGATTTCTTGCACTAATTGGTCGTGGCTAAGACGCTTGATTCACACCGATTAGCTCTGAGGCAGATTGAGGATTATTTGAAATTCAATTTTGGTTTTCTTTTTGGGCTCCATGTTTCTGCATGTTAAGTTGTTTTCATAATCCTTTTTTTCGCACACAGCCTCCAGACAAGGCCAAGTGAGGTACAAGCAAAACAACGAGAGTGGATCTGCTTCATACCAAGGCCAGGACACGTTGTAGCGCTTCTGCTAAACACGAGAAAACACTTGCCGGGCGGAGGGAGGAGGCAGGAGGGCGAAGGCAGAGTGGCTGCCAGAATGTAGAGCTGATATGATTACGACGTAGTCTGACGACGACGATGGCAGGCAGAAGTTTCCTGCAAGGCCATCACGAAAAAACATGAGAGAAAAGTATCTCCTTGAAGGAGCCGAAAACAAAGATACCCTGGCGGTACCCTGGATTGTATAGATGGTGTAATTCAATTGAAATTGTGTGAGGAATATAAAGGGATTGATTTCAGATCATAACGATGGCGTTACCCCTCCAAGTGGGTTGCCTATAGATTTGGCTACTTAAAGATCGAAATCTTTTCCTTTATTGCCTTGAGAACTTCTGTCGAAACACCTATAATAGCCCCCTGAAAGGGTATACTAAAAAGGTCCCCCTAAAACTGTGTGCGCTTGCAAAACTGAAGGTAAGTCTTGAACGAAATATGCCATGACAACATGCACATGACATACTAACTAGTGCTGCTTTGCATCACCTTCACGTCCACCTCCGCCCACTTCCTTAGATTTAGCCGGAATCTCATTCCGTAGAGCCTTAGAGCCCCCGTACCCGTACCCGTACCCGCACCCGCACCCGCAACAGAGCCCGACTGCGTGACAACGTTCCCGTCATCACATCACATGCAGACATTGTCTTACAGTTATGACTGGCGCTGCTATTTGGAATTCGACACGTAGCGAAGGGGTCCTGGAGGCACGTAGGGCGGGTGTGATCCGACGGTGCAGGACGAGTTACGAGGTACGATGGCTTATCGGGGTCGCAGGAGCATGGAGCATGTGCTGGTGTCGATTTTGACACGTTCCCAGTGGGTGTTCGTGTGCCTGTGGGTGTGTGGGTGTGTGTGTGTGTGTGGGAGCTGGTAATTGTGGTGTAAAACTGTAGAATAACAGCACTTAGCTGGTTGCTAATACGAGCACGTGTTTTCCTTTGTTGCGCAACAGAGAGAGCGAGCCGGAGAATGAGGCAGAGTATCCTTCGAGAGTGATTCGATAAAAACGAACTGACAAACCGTCTCGAACACAATTCAATTTCTGATTATAAGGCTTGGGTAATTGGAAATTTCTGCTATTAATCGACTTTGCAGTGAAATGGTTTCTAAATGGAAATTAGAGAGAGGCATTCGCTCAGGGCTCCAGCTCATTGGAGCTGTCTCTGTCTCTGTCTCTGCAGAAGCAGCTGCTCAAATTATAATCAGCTTATGTCAATGCAGTTTCCATTAATTTCCCAACTCATGTGCATATTTTTATTTAATTAATATCGAAAGTAAATTGCAACGCCCAAAGAATGTTGACAATTGCCCACGCAAAATGGAAAGTAAAGGAGAAAGCGGCGGTGGAAAGCAATTGAAAGGCACAGTCCTTGGTCGTTGGGTAGGGATTCGACACACACAGCCATATGGCGTGGGATCCCAAAGAAAACTCACAGAAACAGGCACAGACACAGCCACAGACACAGACACAGACATACGGGGAAAGTCACAAAGAGCGTGTGGCAGCAGGGCGCAGGGCGTGGCAAGACAAGGCGAAAATGTGGCACGCGGCATTCACCGCACAATTCCATTACGTAAAGCAAACATCAGATGGCGTTGGTTGCGTTGCATGATTGGGTTTGCTGCCTGCACCTCTTCCTCCACCGATGTTCCTGCTTCCATTGATGGGACGACTGCCACTCCTTGTGCCAGTGGCTGCCCCCTTTTAGCACTTCTTTCCACCATTTGAGGCGGGGCGCGAGTAAAAGCCACATATTGAATATTGATGCGCATCGATTTCGACTTGAAAACGGCAAAAGTTCACCCAACGCCCCACACACGAGCGCAGTCTCTTTGTTTATAATAAAAACATTTGCAATTTCTTGCTGCGTGCCACCGGAGAGGCAACACTGTGCAACACGACACAAGTTGTGGGTGGAGAGTGCACAAGAACTTAAAATAAATATTTGCAAATTAAAGAAAATATTACAAAAGTAAACTCAAATAGTATCTGTGTGTGTTTGGTTTGCGGTTGCTTCAATTAAACTTTCATAACTCGATTCCGATCGAATATTGTTGACACTCGGAGAGTGTAGAGTGCACTCAGCCCCACAGCCCCCTCCACCCTGTGCGGCGGTCTGGTGACGCCTGGGAAACAATTTGTGGAACGCTCGTCGAGCATTTAAAACAATTGGTGCCAAACAATTACTATGGGGGGAGGGGGGGAGCTCCTTTCCGACGGAGCCCGCGTTCAAAGGCGGAAGGCTGCTGACTTTTCTCGCCAAATTAGCGACAAATGTGTGGCGGCAGGCTGGGGACTGACTGGCTTCAGACCGGCGTGGGGCAGACAACGACCCAAATTGCAAATTGCAACAAACTTGAATGAAAGTGGAGCAGCGTTGGCGATGGCGATGGCGACGGCGATGGCGACGGCACATTGTCTGTGCGAAAACTTGGTAATAAGCAAATTAAACGTTAAGGAACGACGGAACAGCGGAAAGGCCCTGGAAAGTATTCTACAATAAAAATCCAGTCGACTGCCAATTCGAGTGACTTGCCGCATTAACACCCGCCCCAGCACACGGCGTTCCACATGCCACATGGCACATGCAACCGAACGGCAATATCATGGGCGTTAATTGCTACTCAAAGAGTGGGTGGGGGTCGTGGGAGAGTATGGTTCCTGGGCAAAGCTCAATGGCAACGCCTGACTGCTTCTCGTGCAGGTCACGTTCTACAAAGTTTCCTGCGCTTTTCCACACTTTTATTTACTTTTAGAGGATCTTTTCTCGCTCCTTTTCCCTTCAGCCCCCACCGCCTCCCCCTCCCCACGCCCATGCCCATGCCCATGCCTAGTAATTGTAGTTTTCCTTTCGGTTTTCTTGGGCGCCCAGCAAAACGGGGAAAAATATTTATGATGGAAATGTTTACGGGCAGAAAGCCAGAGAAAGAGTATGAAAACAACAAAAGTCATAAAATATATATAAATAAAATGCGCTTTGCCATAAATCTCATACGTGTGAGGAGGGTCTGCGAGAAGCGTGTTCGTGCCGAGGACGAGGACCAGGACGAGGACCAGAGCGGGAGGGATCTGCCCTGTGGAGCAGAACAAAATTTATAAATTTAATAAAAGAACAGAAACTATGAAAAATGTAAATGCAAATGGGATGCTTGTTTACATGTCCAACTCCCAGGCAATGTGTTACTGCAGCAACAAACCGATGGAAAATGGTGAAAAATATGCAACAAAATTGTTTGCCATTTAAATCAAATGGAGAGCATTTTCTGCTCGAATTTTGCTTAGAAAATGGTCTTAAAATTGAAAATTATTAACATACAAGATTTGTTTTGCCTCAGACAACTTTCACACACTTTCACTTTCGACTGTTTGATCAGAAATGGAACTAAAAGCAAGACAGAATTTTATGCATAATTTGCATGCAGGACAGACTCCACCTTGAATAAATGTTGTGCATATTATTTTACGGCTT
The DNA here is from genome assembly GCF_003286085.1 of Drosophila persimilis. Lineage (NCBI taxonomy): Eukaryota > Metazoa > Arthropoda > Insecta > Diptera > Drosophilidae > Drosophila > Drosophila persimilis. Next base: position 28,126,762 of record NW_020825288.1, on the reverse strand, counting down.
TGAGATCGTTAACATTTAATGGCTCATTGAACTCTCAGCCGCAAAAACAAACAAATAAACAGTGCAGCAAAATAATACTGTAAAAATATTCAGAAAAAGGACACAAAACACAGAAATATATTTAATTAAATATTTATTTTATTACTCGAACCATTGTCCAATATTCCGAGGTGCGATTGCTGTTCATTTGCGAATTTATATTCATTGAGGTTTCGATGCGAATAATTTGCATTTAACGCCGGCCCGTGCACCGCCCTACGGGGCTCTACCGCAAAATTACATTTAAATCTCGCCAGCAGGCAGGAAAATTATCAACCAAACAAATCCGTTTATGCCGTTGATGTCCCTCGTGACATTTGTTGGTCTTCCACTGGTTTTTGTATCGTGTCTAGTCTCCCAAAATACAATTAATTAAGCATTTTTCGGTTTTTGTGCGGAATATTGCAACATGTATTTATGAAAATTATTGCACGAAATCAAATTGGACACCAGGAATTTTTTGGTGCGGTCCACAACTCATTAAAAGTAATCCCAACTGTAATTAATAAACATTTCCCAGCGGGGCAGCCGAGACCCAGCCAAATAGTCAAAGAGTTAACTGAAACCCTTGACCGCCAACATATTCCCCCTTCTCCGCATTTTTGTTGTTGAAAAGTTATCCTTTTTATTTGTGAAATGTTACATGGCTACAATAATTGTTTGGATTATAAATTATTTACACTTTGCTGTGTGTCCATTCCATTGTTTTTTCCCATTTGGCACCCATTAAATTATTAAAATTTTCATTAAAAAGTCAAACAAACGTCAAGGGTCTAAAAATAGCAAGGCATAATTTACATATTTGTTTGCTCATCTGTTTGGTTGTGTGGAATGTTTATCCAGTTTATTGTTTATTGTTTGTTGTTTGTTGTTAAAGGCCATTGAAGACCCAGTGAACCCGTTCGTTTCATGCTCATTGCGGTGCGGAAAATTTACACATAAACGTATAATACTAATTATTAAGTACATTAATTAGTGCTGATGCACTTAAGCTGCTTAATTAACAATGAACGAAAAAATAAAACGTGTATCGGTTGCCCATATCGTAGCATATGCCTGTCGTTGTTAATTTGCTTTAATTATAGAAAAGTTTTAATATTTACAAAAATTATCCAATTTAAATTATGGTTTAAAGATGGTTTATTTGTTTGTTTTTTCGCTTTTTTGGTGTTTGCCTATTGGGTTTTCCTGTCATAAGTTTTCATTTTGCTTGTGCCTTGCCCTATTTTGACCAACAAAAGTCCCCAAACAGTAAATCAAATCAGAGACCAGAACGTTATGTATTAATGCATGAATTGTTGCCAGTCTCAGTCTCAGTCTCAGTCCCCTGAAAGTTTCCTACTCCATGGAGGCGAGGCGAGGCGTTCTGTACTGTACTGTACTTGTCTCTTACATTCGGGTTACGGCAGTTCCAGCCCTCTGCATATTTGACTTTAATATACTCTTGAGTTACTCTAATTTGTGGTTGTCAGCAAATTTACGAAAATGTTCGGAGCAGCAGACGGTGCTGGGGAGCTGCTTTTGGGAATTTCCTCGTACTCCAAGAGTTTAGTTTTCTCGATTTTTGTTTGGCTTTCCTCTGGCTCTGGCTCCGGCTGTGGCTTTTGATTTGTTGGGTCCAAACAATTTGGCTTGTGCGGTATGTAGTATAGTTTCGGTTTTTGCTAGTTTATGAATTATTCAGTCCAGTGGAATCTGGCAAATTGATTCGAAAACTACATATTTAATGGTGTACAAGTGTTTTGGCCCTGCGGTGAAGTGATTAAGGTCTCGGAATTAGCCATGTCCTCGTGGATTGTCCTGCAATCAAACAGATTTGTTGTCTTTTGCTCTAGCTTTGCTTTTTCCCAGAATTTTCATTTATATCAAAGTGGGGAATTCCATTACAGGGCATATCAAGCTAACAAACTTCCATTTAGCACTTGATAACTTGCCACAAAAGTTATCTCTGGGTTTATTCAATTTAAGGACTATTTCATACACTTTTCAGCAGACTGCACGGAATGCCTGCTTCCACAAAAGAAAATACACCAAACGATGCGAGTACATGGCAGGGAAGAAAAGAGAAGTGAAAGAAGAGCGGAGAGCGAAGAAGAACTTGAGGAAAGAGTGAAACGCCCCAAAGGCATTTTCCAATTGAGGAAAATTACAAACAGCCGGGCCCGACTTGAGTGGGAAAACACTCTGTGATGGACAGACAGGCAGCCAGCGGGCGGGAGGGGTGGTCGCTATGGGGGGCTGGGCTATGGAAATCTCATATAAGACTTCGCCTTTGAAGTGCAAAAATATGCCGACACTCTTGCAGTGGGTATCCCATTCATATCGAGGCCATTATATTAATTTATGTCCTCGACATTCCGATCAAATAACCCTGATTGGAGTACTTTTCGGCTCTTGTGCTGCTCAATTAGTTGGCATCGCCCGTCCCCTCTCATGCCTTAACAAAATTAGTGACCAAGCAAATAGTCGGGCAAAAAGGACCACGAGAGAGCCAAAATGAAAGCGTAAAAACAATCCAATGGGGCAAACAATTTAATTACGACTTTTGTGGCGCCCCCGGTTTCGCTCTCTCTCTCGCTCTATCTCTGGGGAAACATTTCTTGGAGGGCAGTAGAATTTTCAATTTTAGTTCGCGACAAACTTTGCCATTCGATGTTTTGTGCTGTGCCACAACCTGCGTAAAGGGAGAATAAAAATGTTATGGAATCAGCAGCAACAAAAACAAACAGCGAAAAACTTCAAGATACAACAATTTGCATAAAGGACCCCAAAGCGAAACGACACAATAACTCAATCTCTGGGCAAAAACCAAACCAAAAAAAAAACTGTAATGTGCCACAAAGGGAATAAGGCATAAAAGCCGGGGGTCCACAAAACTTTCGTCTATGGCAACGAACGCCAGAGGCAGTAAATCCTGCAGGATATGGCCTTAAGCTTAGAAGCAACAAAACTCCCAACTATTCTGCGGTCGGCGACAACTTTGAGGGCGATGGGGAGAGTCAGAAACAGAAACAGAAACAGCCAAGTGGAGAAAGAGTTAACAACTATGCGGGAAATGCCAAATATTTGAAATATGTGCAGCTACAGAAATGTTGACATTTCAACTGATTTTGATGCGACTCCAGGACTCCGAGACACACAGAGCTCCCAAGCTCCAAGGCGTGCTCCAATAGTGGCTGCCGTTGAAATTTTGTGGCAAATTAAGTTGGCAGGCACCACGAAATTGCCCTGGCTCTGCTCCTGAGAGAGCATTGGCGGACTAAAGACAGCCACACATAAAAGGAAGGCAGAGAACGAATGTCTAGACCCGAAAGCAGAAGCTAAAGATACACTTTCGAGATACATTCGTTATTGAGTGGAGTTGGAGCCGAGAAAATATGCACTTCTGATCAATCACAGCCTTCCTGTGCTCAAAATCGGAGCTGCCTCTGGGAGGGTATTTCCTTCGTAAGTAGCTTTTGTTTGGTAAATTGCCGGCAACAATAGTTGACACAACTTTTGTGTGTGGCATGGCATGGTGTGGCGTGGCGTGGCATGGTGTGGAGTGGAAAGTGGCAAAATGCAGGCATTGTTATTGGCAATTTCTGCTTCTGTCGGTTGTCAGGGGAAACAAATGCAAAAATCAGCCATATGCAAATTGCCTTCATCGATGAGTGTCTTCTGTGTGTGTGTGTGTGTGTGTTATCTTATGGCAAGAAACCTAATTTGATTTCATAGAACGAACATTTAACTTATAATACTTGCTGGGTGGCTCCATTCTGTACAATTTCATGGATTCCTTTCTTTGGTTTACATCAGAATAATGACTGTGATTCTTACGACTAAATTATGGCTACATTATGGGAATATATTTATGCATATTTTGTTATTAGTTTCTTCTTATTTCTAAGTTCCATAAACCAATCTATTTGCCATCTATCAAAGATATATTTTCCATTTAGATGCTACTTCCATGACATCACTCAAAAGTTCCTTTGATTTGATGAGACTTTCTCTGCTTATTTCGATATGCTGCTGCCGCTGCTGCAACCTTTTGCTGCAAAATACTCGCAATTCTCGCAACTAATTTACGATGGTAGAAAACTTTCCTTTCAGGCACACAAACTGCAGTCGAAGCTGCTAACCGCCGATGCCGCCGCAGCCAAGTCAAAGATAAACTTTATACCAAAATGTATTATTAAATTTACGCAAGCTCTATAAAATTCCGACAGCCTGGCCTGTGTGCGTGGACCCCAGTGGAGATGGGGATGCGGATGGGGAAGGGGATGGGGCAGCCATTTGGCAGGCAGCTGTCGGAGCTGCTGCTCCTGCTCGTCCGCCGCAATGCGACCACAGCGGGACCTCCATCCTTTCTAACTCTGTCTCTCACTCTTTCCCTCTCTCTCTGGCGTTAAATTGAGGAACTTCTTGGCTACTGGCTGCTGGCTGGTCCCTGCTCCTCCTGGGTGTTGGGGTTTTTCTATATATTGGTCGTAATACTTTTGCCAGGCTGGTGCTGGTGCTGGTGCTGGTGCTGCTGCAGTTCGGTGCGAACCGTGTTCGTGGAGGATGAGGATGAGGATGTGGACGATTCTGTGGATGATGCCGCCGAAGCCGACGAACCTGATGATATTGTGGAGTCCGTGCGCTGTTGTTGCTGTTGTTGTCCCTGGCTTGCCAGGGGACTTGCGGTGTTTGCTATTCGCAAATCCTTGCCGGAAGCCTGACGCTGCAGCAATTGAGGTATGCGGGTCGGTGAGACGGTGGTGGCCATTGATGATGCTCCTCCAGGCACTGCTGCTGTCTCTTCTCCTTCAGCAGCTCCCTGATGATGATGATGTGGCGTCGGCGTCGGCGTCGGCTGCTGTTGGGTGAGGCGCGGTATGAGCGATGTCCTGGAGGGAGATTTCATCGGCTGTGCATACAAATCGCCATTGGGCGCCGACCAGCTCGTCCCATCGTTCCCTGGACACGTCCCGGGACTCGCCTCAATCGAGTAAATGCATTCGGTACGCTCCCCGCCCTGCGGCGGTGTGGTCTCATGAGCCGGCGGCACCGACTCAAAGGATTGGAAGGATCCGCTTAGTGCTGTCATCGCTCCCGCTGCCGGCGCTCCCGCCTCGGGCGTCCGTTTCTGTCGCTTTAACGAGGTCGCCGGCGACTTGGGCACAATGGGACCGAAGATTAGTGTATTCTGGGTAATCTGCGGCTCCCCGGGCTCCTCCTCCCCGGCCAGGTCCTGGGCCAGCTGCAGTGGTGATGTGGTAATGTTGCTGCTGTCCCGTCGCCGCCGCCCCAGAGTGCTGCTGATGGTGCGAGGCGGCGGCAGGGGGGCACTGAAGTTCTGCGGCGGCAAGGAGTTCCGCTTGTAGCTTCCACCGCGGCTGTCCCTCAGGTCCTGGGCAGTGGGCAGCACCTTGGGGTAGTTACGTTGCCGGAGCAGTTCCAGCTGTTGGGCTGCCGTGAGGGGCACCACTTCCAGCACGCAATTCTCATCGCGACTCGTCACATTAATGTCCACGTCGTCGGCATGAACGAAGCTTGTCACCTGCTCATCGGCGGCCAGGATCATGTCCACAGGATCCGAGTGGGTGTGCCGATGCAGTGGCATGTGCTGCAGCTGCTGCTGCAGGATGTCCTCGCTGGGCTCGGTGAGGGCCGAGTGCTGGCGCTGGAGCAGCATTTCGTAGTGCTGCGGCTCGTGCATATGCTGGGGGATCAGAAGAGCCGCGTCCGCCACTTCGATGTCCTGGCAAATGATCATCCGGCCATCAGGCAGGACTGAGGTCGGTGTCGTTGCCGTGGGCGTGGCAAAGCTCCCGGACTTGGGCACCTCCTGCCCCGACATCCACTCGCACACCTTCGTGTGGGTGTCCACCGTCGAGCAGCTGAGCTGTCGCTGGATCGCATACCCATTGATGGGCGACCGCTGGCCCGTTTTGATGGCCTCGTAAGTGTTGGACTTGCGGGCCATGTCCATGACGTAGCTATCGTCGCCATCCCGCGACTTGCTGCAGCGCTTCAGCTCGTCGTCGTTGGCGCCGTCATAGCTGAGGATATTCCCGTTCAGTTTTGGGCCCGGAAACGGCAGCATTTTGGCTCTCTTGCGACGCTGCCGCATCAGGAACGTGCCATAGATGATCACATTCAGGGCAATAATCAGGGCTATCAATGCAATCAGCAGCTGCAGCGTTGTCTCCGACTTGGCCACCGTCTCCGGCTGGTCCTCCTCCATGGGATTCGTGGCAGAGGTCATCTCCAAGTCCTCCTCCCGCTGCGGCTGCTGTGGCTGCTGCTTGTGCATCACATGGCCAAAGGTGGGCGGGGCATTGTACATGTTCTCGGCCGCCGTTTCCGTCGAGTCCGGGCTGTTGGCCAGACTGGGCTCCTGGAGCAGGAGCTTCAGTGTACGCACGGGGTCCTCGGCGCCCTTATCCCGCGGCCCGTACTGGCTCATGTGACCCGTAATCACCTCACTGCCGGGATGCAGCTGCTCCTGCAAGGCCGCAATTTGATTGAGTTCATCGGGCAGCTCTTTGTTCCAGAAATTCATGTAGATCTGTCGGTACTTGTAGCCCACTGTTGGTGGGATTCCTGCATGGCAAATGGACATAAAATATACGTAAGGGATTGCTCTTGGAATAAGAACTCACCAATATTGAGATAGGCCTGTGCTCGCTTATTAAACTCCGGCCAGTCGAGGTCATAGCGGTCCCATTCGAGGGCGTGCGAATTCAAGAAGATGCCCTTCCAGGGCGCCTTTGGATTGCTGGAAAAATTCGGATGTTTGTCAATTTCCAATTATAGCCAGAGAGAGAGAGAGAGAGGCTCCCACTAATGAGGCTCCCCCATGCTCCCCCATTATCCGAAACAATTCCATTTTATGGGCATAATCCGAACAATCATTTTCGCCATTTAAACGACATGGTTATGGGGCCGGGCCTCTGAGATGTGATTGCCTCTGGCTTTGGCGGGAAAATGTCCTGGCTAACGATCCTGGCTGTGATTTCCAGTTCTGGGTTTTATTTCCTCTATTCCTCCGATCCCCCCCCCCAGAGCCACTTCCACTAATAATATTTGCATGCACCTACTATCCCCCCCCCGGCAGCGCCTCACAGAGCCGATGTTTTCACTGCGGGAATAATAATAAAAGCGGCAGTAAAAATTCTATTCATTTCACTGTCCAAGCGTTGCAGATTGCAAAACGTGCCACACGGCGCCACAACGAAAAGCCAAAGCCATTCCAAAAACTCATGAATATCCCACATTGCATCCGTGTCCGCATCCGCATCCGAATCCGAATCCGTAGACCCGCAGTCCGCATTTGCATGCAGGACTGTGACTCTTCTCGTGTTGATGTTCCTCCCCCCTCTCCCCTCTCCCACATCCCGCAGACTTCGCCCAACTTTCTCCTCGAAATGCACTTTTAACTCAAAGTCCAGTACTCACCCGGTCTTTACGAAGTTCGTCCAATATGCCATTACCGCCTCGGAAAGCAGCTTTTCCTGCATCGTATAGTTATGGCTGGGAAAAGGACCTGCGGGAGCCAAAGGCGCGCCAAAGATAAACGCCAATTCCTCGCCCATAATGCTATGCGGTAGCTGTAAGTGAAAAATACTCGTTTATATGTATTACAGAATCATCAGTAAATCAAGCTGCTGCGGGAATACTCTCCTCCTCATCCTACTCCTACTCCTCCTCCTCCTCCAGCTCTAAGCTGTTGAAAGTTGGTGTTAAGGTAGCGGCAATTAGTAATCCATCGATGAAAGGGAAACCCATTTATTATAGTTACGGAGTGATTAAGGGAAGCAAGGCAGCATTTCAAGAAGATCGAAGGAGTGAAGGAGTGAAAGGCAAGGCAGAAAGGATTATGGCTGGAACTGCCACCCAAAACAGGGAAATTCTATCGCGGATTGGGGTTCTCCTTCTACAAACCTCTTGCCAAAGCCCATGGACTCTTGAAAGTAAACCAAAAATCGGTGCAAATGGCTTCCTTCTCGCTACCCTTCCGATCAGTGCGAAAGGTTCTTTTCTCTTTTCGGTTTTTTTGTGGCACCCGGGCATCAATCTTCTTAGACGGAATGCATAAATATTTGGCCAAGCGAACACAGACAAGGCCAAAGGCAGAAGAGACTGGCTCTGGCTCTGGCTGTCTGTGTGTAAGTAGGTAATAAAGCCCAGCTTTTTATTGTTGCTCCATGAAAAATGTAACAAAGTCACAAAGCATTTCGCTAGCCGTCTGTCTGAGAAGTGTCCTTTCGGACTGCCCGTCCTGCCTGTCCTTTTATGGCATTTATGAATGATGAATTTTCGCTTTTGATTTTGATTTTCATTTTCATTTCTGTGTGGCAATTGTGTGAGCAAAACGACGCCATTCAATATTGGCTTTACACGACACAAGGCTTACGCTGCGGATTTTTATTGAGCGAAAAGCGAGCATTCCGACGTTTGATGGAATATGCGGTTCAATAACCTTTCAGCCCCCGATAGCATCAAAGTGAAGCTTTTTTAAGTTTTTCCCATTGATTTCCCCCGCCCCCAGCATTTTGCATATGCTTATTTTTGCGGTGGAAAACGGCGCGAGAAAAGCCTGCCATATTTTCATATCAATCAATTTGAGTGCCGGCCAAAAGACTGTGTTAATATTTAGTTTTAGCAAATAAATCAATGGATTTTCCATAAATAATTTTCCTACCCTGAACAAAATTGTATTTCCGCTTTAATTTAATGGTAATTTTCAATTGAATTTGTAAATGAATAATTACGGAATATTCATAAATTTCCCACAGATATTATATTATTTAAATATTTATTCTTTCCAATGACCCAAAACGCGTTGGCGCACATCCTGTCCGAAATTACCCAATCTCCTAAATTTCTGGGGGGCGGGGGGTGGTTGATTTTTATATTAAAGTTGCAGGAAATTCATTGGGAAAAAAGATACCGGGAACGGAGGCGGAAATTCAATTTTGAAATTAATGCGTAACTTTTGTAATTTATGTTGCGCCTGCCCCAAGGCATTGGGGCACGGGGCGGAAGCAACAATTTGACTTGGCGCCATTTGTCGTAATAAACCTAATGGAGTTAACGGCACTCGCAGCGTGTAAAATTTCCAAAAATATTGGCTCCCAGAGAGGGAGGTAAGGGCCTGGAATGTGCCGAGGTGTGGCACCCCCACATAATTTACTCCCATCTCTGTGTAATTCTATGGAATTAGCAATAGGATACAAACCCCCATCGCAGGTGGTCTTTAATTGGGTAGAAATACCCTTCTGCTAAAGGCTGAGCCACTTAAAGGGATATTTTGTGTGCCAGAAACTCCATCCTATTTTTTTTTCTCCTCTATAAAACTTTAGTTTTGGTTTATATTTATTTTATTTTCATAAATTTCTTTTCCTTCCTCAAACAGCCATTTCGCATTCTTATCAAAAAGCACGAGTGGGTGCCGCCCCACACACACAAAAAAAAAAACCAGAAGAACTTTCCCCAAAAAAAAGTAAAGAAAAACCCACCAGACGGGACATACTTCAAGTTTTTTCCTCCTTTTTTTGGCCTTTTTTTTGTTTGTTTGTGGGTCTGTGGCGGAATTCTTGGGATGCTGACCGCGTTTAGAATGCGATGATAATGACGTTTGTCTACGGGGTTTTTCGGTGAAATTGTTGAATTTAATATGGAAAACTTATTAAACTGTCCTCAAAAAAGCCGAACGATGGCCTTCCATCTTCCATGGCTAAATGATGAAATAAATTGGAACTTGTTTTGTGGAAAAGTTTTCGGCTCGTTGGGTTTATGCCTCTTGCGAGGGTTTTTGGGGATATTAAAAACAGAAAAAAAAAGGAAAAATGGCAACATCGAAAGGAAATCTTAATCTGCAGAGGAGCAGAGACCTCTCTCTTTCTCTCTCTCTCTCTCTCTCTCTCTGTGTGTCGTTTGTTTATTTTTCTACATTTTCTCTGTGTGTGTTTTTGTCTCTGGGATTAAATTCAATTAAGTTATCCTTCCTGCAAATCGCATTACAGCTGAAAATCCCCCCTTTTTTTAAGGGGATTAATATCTTTTCTTGGAATACTTTTCGCTATTTTTAACAATTGCCAGAAGCCCACAATAACAGCTCCTCGGAGAGAGGGGCAGACAAGCCCCCCCCCAAGTAAATAAGTAGTCTCCTTGGAGCATTTTTCAGGGCTAGAACGTTTTGTATCCGTGTATCCGTATCTGGGTCTGAGTTTGAGGTCTGAGCATCTCAACTGCAAGACATGCAAGACATGTGCCAAAAAGTTTCACAATATGCCCGCGGCTCAGGACTCAACAAGATATATGGTCGGGCTGCAGTCGGTGGGGCGGAGGGGCGTGGTCCATTCTGGGGAAGCCAGTGAGTGGCCTGCCACTTGAAGCATTCCGCTCGAGCCACAGAAGCGCAGTTTATGCACAAATTCATTCGCATTCAGACGAAAGAAGTTGCACAAAAAAAATGTTTTCGGATATACTCTTGGAGTGGTAGAAAAACAGTAAGACTTTTGGGGATACCGAAGCGTTGGATGCCCTTGGGAGGCACTGCAGATAGAAGAGATTTCTAGGTAATCCACCGAGGCGGTCTGTTTCGGTCCCCAGAATCCAACAACAAAGCACACTGCTTGTGCATGACAGGAAATCGTGCAGTTTTGGATACGTTTTCCTCTCCTTCTCTGCCTGTTGCCAAAGCCTACGTAGAATGCTGGCTACCCTCTCTGTTCAGGGTATATCAAATGCCTTTCAGCATTGTAGTACAAAGTCGATTGGAGAGCGTGTGTGTATTCGCCTGAGTCTTAACTTGTCTGACTGTTTGTTTTGCCGGTTTCTTGGTGGACCGCCTGCCGGCTGCCGGCTGCCACTCGGTTGCGTTGGCGACAGGACAGGCCGATAATTTGTAGGCACGCCGGCACTCCGCTTATCCCTGACATCCTTCCTTTCATGTTTCGCCCATGAGCGAGCTGGCGGCGGCAGCATGAAATATTTAAGTGAATTTTATTTCTCGCAATTTATCTGCAACTAATGCGAGCCAAGCCGGGGAAGCTGCTCGTATATCAGCCAGCAGCCTGTGGCATAAACATGTCCCTGCCTCTTATTTGGCTACTTTCGTTTCAATGGCAGCCCAGCAATTTATCAGAGGACTTATGCGGCCCACTGTGGCACATATACATGTATCCTGGCGATGCTTTAATTGCGGGGCTATTAAAAAGTTGTTGCACCCCGCTTATGCGCAAGCTGTTGTCGCATTTAAAAGGACATTCGCCCGGATGCGACTGCAGGACCCCGAGCTGTTCATCTATTTGCAGTTTCAGTTGCAGTTTTGTTTTATGGCCTCCCCCCCGCCCCCTCACCGCCCACCGCACTGCTGCCGCAAAACTATGGCCATAAAAATTCGCTTAGCCAAAAAGTTGCCAGCAAAATATATATAATACAAAATAATAACTTTTTTCTCTGCTATACAATATAGTGGAGTGTCGCCTTTGTTTTTGACGATTCGGCTAGGAGTTGTTTTTTCAAATTCATTATGTCAGTGTCTGAGGCATAGACGAAGCTTGAAGGACCCTTCGAGCCCTCAAAGGAGGAAACATAAACCATCCCTAACAATTGCTGTACTCTGCTGTGCTGTGCTCCCTAATTTGCTTATCAATTTAATCATCTTAACGACAAATCAATATGCCCATTTATCTATAGGGTAGAGGACACACAGGACAACGAGGGGGCAGTGAGAGGACAGTGGCTTCATGGCAGCACAAAGCTATCTTGGCCAGGCAATCAGTAACAAATCCATAAGCATGACAGAGCCATAAAACTCTGGCAAAAGCCAAGCCAACCGAACTACGAGAGTCGGACACAAATAACCCTGCCTCCCCCTCCCCACCGCCCACTCTCTGTTGGGTGAAGAGAGTGACCCGTCGTCGGACACAAATGAACCCTAAGTCAAGAGGGATTCCATGCCGTCTGGTTAGACAAAAGAGGCAAAAGGACAACTTCGATGTAGATGTTGTTTTTTTCTGGCACCCTAACAACGGAGGGGGTATATATGGTTCTAAAGAGAAAAGAATGGGAAAGGATCTCCTTTTTAGGGCAAAACAATGCCTACAATCTTAAAGCTATCTTTCTGCCACAAAAGGAAAGGGTATCTCCGTTGAAACCCCCCAAGATCATCTTCAATGCATCTAAGGTATCTTTTCTAGGGTATCTAAAACCCCTCGTCCTTTTTGCCTAGGATTTTTGTTACCCCTGCGAGGGTTCATTGTCTTTATTACGATCATTCGCGGCCTTTCGCTGCTTGAAAACTTGTGAATTGTTTTTGGCCAAAAACAAAAAAAAGAAGAACAAAACATAACAAGCCAATGAGGGACTCCTCCGTAGCCCAAAACGGCCCCGAGTTCCGCCTAAAACTTTTCCAGCATTATTGTCCATTATTGAGAGCGACAGAGAGAGCGAGGAGTACATCATGAAAACTCATTAGATGCCCCAACCACATGCTGGGTTTATTTTACACAGCGAAAGGGAAAACGATTCACTGGAGAGACACGGGGTGCTGGCGGGGTCCGCGTGACCGCCGACGAGTGTTTAAATTAAAAGTTCTATGGAGTGCGTAATTGGAATCGGCCATTTGGTCGAGCCTTTTGGAATATACAGTAGTGGTAGTCGTTTCGGCTAATACTTACGTTGGCGTACGGTCCCGTTGCGCTGTTATGGCCAAATACGTACATATAATTGCGCCGATTGACATCCGCATGGAACATACCCGTCTGCAGTAGAGGCCCAACGACACGGGCATCGGACAGTATGTCCAGCACCACATCACGATGCTCCAAATTAGTGGCCTTAATCGGATTGTTGTACATGTCCTGGTATCTGCAAGAGAGCGAGAGAGAGGTATGAAACAAGTGGAGCATCATAGCTATGGTGTACGTGGCGTATGCGTAATGTGCATTGTTAACATTGGATGGCTCCTGGCTCTCGTGTCCGCATCCGTTTGAGTGCTTCGAGTGTTCAAGCAGTGTGTGTTTCGAGTGTATTTGTGTTTACTCGTGGAACGTAAAGCTTAATTACGCGGTTGGCTTTTGTGCCAGAGCGAGAGTCGTCGTCACCGTCGCCGTGGAGCAACCACCGAACCACTCGAACCACCGGACAACAATGAGCAACTAATGCAACCAAAGGAGGATTTTCGCTGATTGGTATGTAATTTTATTGCAGATTTGTGGGTCTTTCGAATAATTGAACGTTTTTCCCAGAAATTTCCTGGGTTTTATGCCTTTGTTCGTTGTCGAATGACAGGTAAAAGCATTCCAAATGGAACACGTGCTTTGGTATATGGACTCCGCTATTGATGCCGATCAGGTATATATATATACTTTCTGGGGTTGGCAAAACCTCCTTAGGGCTTTTACAGGCATCTAATGAAGGTTTTCAGGGGAACTGTTTCCATAACAGAACAAGAGCGCTGTTAGCACCGCTGGTTAACAGCTCCTGTTATCGCTACCGGGTTAACAGCCGGCTTACAGCGCTCTCTGTTAGCGCTGTGATCGGAGAGCGGTATCGCGTTTGTTCTCACGATCCACTCGGCTCTCATCTTTTCAGAGGACCGAGAATTTTAATAACTTCTCTGGAAGCACCACCTCAACGATCCGCCTGATCCGCCCCCTTACAAACAGAAGGCTATATGTGAAGTGCACAACCCATAAATACATTCTATTCCAAAATATACATTTCTACTTCAATTTTAATCGTATTATATATATGTTTACCTTATTTTATATCAGATCTTTGGCCACCTTCATTTTCAACAATCTTTTATTCCATTCTATCCAACATTTTCCACTCCGTTTTTGTTCCCTTTGTCACATTGTTAATTCTCTCTGTGTTTTTGCCTTTAATAAATTTGTTTTTGCAACCAGTCCGTGTGACACTCGACTGTTCCATTAGATAAATCGACATGACACGACACACCACTAGAGGGGGCATGATATGGGTGGGGGAGGGGGCCACGATGAAGTAGGGGTAAGTCCAGCTCAGCATGAAATTATTATGCCACAGCGGGAGAGGCAGCAGCAGCGGCACAGAAAAATCCCACTCTAGACCTGGAGCTGGGGCTGGGGCATGGGGCATGGGGCTGGTGCTGGGGCTGGGCATGCGGCAGGGGCATGGGGCTGGGGCTGGGGCTTGTACATGTCAAGCACAACACTTGGCCTTTTACTAGCAGCTGTTGAGGCAGGTACAAACATGAGGCATACAGACACACACAGGCACAGACACACCAATACATGTGTATTTGTAAAAGAGGTACGAAATGTGTGGCAGGCAGGCCAACGGCGAAACATCTTGGCCTAATGTACAAATAAATAGAGCCATATTTTCCACATTTTCGTACGGTCTGTGCTTAGTTTTCCTTTGGCTTTTCCTCTTCTGCCTGCTGTCTGTTTGTGTTTTGTATGCCATGTTATGCATTTTATTGTCGGCTACTTAAGTTATGCACTTTGACCTCCATTCAGACAGCAGCAGCCCCCCCGCGGGCGAAACAGAGCGAAGCAAAGGAGGGCCCATGGAGCCACTCGTGAATGGTGCAAGGATGGAGCCCCCAAGACGACGATGTTTTCTCACATTTCTTGCGCGATTCGGTTCTCCCTGCTGCTGCTCGACTTTGCCCCGTGTGTGCTTCCAAGGATGTTGCTCTGCCGGAGACACATGTTTGCATTTGCCAAGCGGAATCGAAGCAGGAACAGGCATCCTGCCGCTATGGCAACGCTTTTTATTTGTTTGCGGTTTATATTTGATATAAAATCTGGCATACGCGGAAGATCCACAGCCAAAAGGCTTAAAGCCACTTTAAAGCCCAGCAAAGATCACAGTTTTTGATCTCCTTTAAATTGTGTGGCACCGTGGCATTAATACGAGCTTAAGCCGCATGGAGTCCGCTGCTGCTCGGGGCATACACATAATTAATTAAAAATGCATGGGAAAAACCGAATTAACATTCGTAGATGGCGGAGAAACTTTTCAGTTGTCCATCAAACACGCCTCGACTGGCGACAAATACAATTTGGAAATTGCTCGAAATCCTGAATGAGAAGGAGAGCGGGAGGGAGGGAGGTAGGGTGGGAAAAACAAACAGAAACGACCATCGAAAATGCTTAATTAAAAGTTTGTCCGAAATGTGCAATGGAGGGGGAGGGGGGGCGGGGGAAACCCCAGCTTAAAAACATTTCAAAAATCTCATGGGGTAAAATCAGATTTGGGATGCACCACACGACCGACGACCGACGACAGACAAACAACAAGTGGGGTGGAGAACAAACTCTAATTAAATAAATACGAATGCGTATACGCACCGCACAACGCAGCCACAAAAGAGGGCCCACAACATACGCTGGCAAACACTCGAAAAAACTAACCGCAAAAACACTCGAAATACAAGCAAACAAAACACCCATGAATGGGCCGCACCAGAAATATGCACAACAAACACTGGCGGCAGACAGGACCAGAGGCAGGAGAACAAAAACAAAGCAAGGAAAATGGAAAAGGAAAAGCCAACAAAAGCAGACACCGCCACGCCCAGAACACACACCTTGAGAGGCGACCAAAGCAATGACCATTCAGAGAGAGAGAGAAGCCCCGCCACATCCACAGAAGTGTGATCAAATCTAGCAGGAAAGTGCCACCTGAAACGAACACTGTCTAACAAAAGTAGAGAGCCCCAGGCAAAATAACAGATTAAACATGAGTCTTCCATCTTTTATACAAGAGAATTCTATTATTTTATTATATTTTAACCATATTTGCTAACAATTACCATCATTACAAGTACATGCCGTATAAGGACCCTTCTGCTGCCTGCCACCTGCTTGGGGGGATCTCCCTGTTAAGCCACTCGAAAGTGTTTAGTGTTTAGTCTTTTCCTAAATACATATCTGGTTGTTCAGTGTTCAGTGTGTTTAGAGGAGGGCTCAGGACATCCGTTGCTCCTTTCTGGAGAGTGAAGCACAACACTCACATTTAATTTCCGAAGAGCGTATGTGACACTTTAAATATTTCCGCACTCAGACAAACACTTTTGCCACCAGAGAGAGAGAGAGACCACACAGGACACAGCCACAGACAGAGACTACGACTCCGACACTGACTCCAATGCAGATACAGATACAGATACAGATACGACAGCCACTACGGATACGGATGTGTGTTCCCCTGTCTGGCTGCCACACTTGGGTACACAGAATTTTCTAGTGCCCTAGATATTTGGCAGCTGCTGATCCTAGCGCTGCATGGAGTCGAAACGAGTCGAGTCGGGAGTCCGTAATGAATTTGTTGAGGAGTTTTGCTAATGAAGTACGAAATGGTGGAGACTTTCAGTTCCTTCACTGCTATAAAATGCAATTTTCAGCTTAAAATTGCATTTTCTAATGACAATTTTTTGTTTCCGAGTTAAGACCTCAAATTGGTGGCCGAAAGACGGTGAAAAAGTGCCCTAACAGCTAAGCCACACTGGAAGAAAGGTAGACAGGAAGTAATGGTGGGATGATATGGTATTTAATGTTAAGAAACCCATTAAAGGTGTTCTCTCAAGGGCTCCACCTCCCTGTTCCCTGTGAATTCCCATACAAGCAACCATCATTAGGGTAAACATACACAGAGATACTTTCCCGGGGGGGCTGGAGCTCAAATCAAAGTCTACCCATTCGGAGCAGTAGTGAGAGAGAAAAACGAGTAAAATCAAATCCATTTAATCACCCAGAACCCTCTCGCAACATCTGATATGCCACACAGGCACAACCAAGCAGGGCAAAGCCAAGCCAAAGCTTTTCCCTTTAGCGAGAGTTCTGGTTACAGAACACTAACTGGCGTTAATGCCTCACGAGTGGTGGCACGTCTGTTGGGGTTCATGAACCCAAAATACACTCGAATACACACAGCAGTCTCTATCTCTTTCCGCTGGCAGCCACTCCAGGAGGCAAGCTCTCTTTGGATGCCACTCCACGCGAATCGCGGACCCCTAATGAGATTCAAAATAGCGCGTCACTAACGCAGTTCGGTGACATGGTAATTGTTGTGATATTTAACAATTGGAAGGCCCCAGCTTTTCAATTATTTATTGTTGCGATCGCCGCTCTTTTGGCTTTTATGGTCAGTGTTTGTGGAATATAATATTCATGTAATATATTGCGTATACGCACCCTTGCACACGCCCAAGCTGTTTAGCCCCTAAATTGCTATGCCGCATGCTGTGGCCGCTTTGCGTGCTGCCCCCCCCTCTGGGCGGACGTGTGGGTGTTTATGTGGATTAACATATGTGTGGCAGCCACTGACAAACGATTATGAATAACTGCAAGCGTGCAACACACGCTGTGGCGTGGCTCTGGGTGGCATGCAAACACCATTTCCATGCGAGTGAGTACTCCAGTGCCCCTCTCTCTCTTTCTGCAATAAGCACCATTTTATTACACTGTGCAACCCAGCTGAAGGATGATCTGAGGGATGAGCGGGAGATGAACAGATTGCCAAAAGAAGCTTAAAGGAAAATGCAGCAGAAGCCAGAATGCGGTGGAATGCACACACATTTGAAGGTGAAACAGTGCCACATTTGATAGCTGAAAGATATCTACCCGTGGAAAGCCCTTCTCCCATTGATGCATCGCAGCGCATACCAAAATAATGAGCCCGGCAAGCAATCCTTTCAGCCAATATTTTTTGTGTGTTCAATACCAAAAAACCAGAAAAAAACCCAACCGAATTTGTAGCAAAAACATTTTCTTTTCATTTCAGGCACTAATAAAAATTTTTTAATGGGAATTTAAGAACAGAATTTCACTAACGAGAAAACTTAAATATGAGAACATAACAGAAATATGAGAAAAACTTTAATATTTCAGTGCAGTGTGAGAGCAATGACAAGCACAGACATATTTAAACTAAATATTTGCCTTTTAAATACAAAAATAATAAAATTAAATAGAATTTAAATTGATTTAAATAAGGCACATATTTAATTTAAATCTTAAACACTTTAAAGTAAATATATTTCATTCAATTGGTGGGAAATTTATTAAATTTAAATATGCAAATATTATTTTAGATTAGAAATATATTTATTTTAAATTTTAAATATATTTAAATTAATTATTTCCACTCATGGCTCCCAATTAATAATTTAAATATTTAAATATAAGTGTAAATATTAAAAATTGTCTGAAATACTGCCCGGAATTCAAAACTAGGGCTTGCTGTAACCTCCCTCAGAATGTTGTTACATTTTTTGTAGATTTGGTAAATAAAATCAACCCTTCGCCATCTATTTTCGCCCTCATTGGGGCTGAATAAATATGTGTAGCACTCCCACCTGCATATAAGTAGTAATCATCAACAGATATGCACTCAGGAATCACATTCCCTGGATTATTCACACATTCCGAAGCCGAAACCTCAAGAGGCATTCGCAGTTCATGAATAAAATTTTCACACTCGAAAAATGGTTTTGCAATTTACATATTTTTATAGGCTGCTGCCGGGACAGAACCAAACGGAACCGAAACACAACGGAATATATAATTTTCAAGAGCTTGAAGCGCCGCTGTTTGCATTCGGGCCGTTGCATAATCGAAATTTCTACAAAATGCATGTCAGCGGCAGAGATCCAGAGATCCCAGGAGGCATCTGGTCGGCCGCTGCCACTGCCCCATGCGTGTGGCACGGAACATACACACACACAGAGCAGAACAGATTGAGCTCGAGCCTCGTACCGCGTGCGCGCGTACACACAAGAGGCGTGTTTTTCAGTGTGCGAGTGGCATGCCCCACGCATGTAATTTATGATGTTTCAGCGTGTAAACAACACGTTCCAAAAAAACAAAAAAAAAAAAAAGAACAGGAGTAGAAGAAAACTTTTTGGAGAGCCCGGGCGAATATTTACGAGAGAAGTTTTTCGGGGGTCCAAATGAAACGAATAAAAGTGGAGCAACTAGTTCCAGATGCTCCAATCCTGCTGGGTTATGAGGCATGCAACCAAATGCATGTTAAAGCCGAAAGCGATGCCATTTAAAAGTTTATGGCTTTTGTATAGCCGCCACCCACATCGACATCCTCCACAGAGGGCTCTACGCAGGACACTACTCTGTGCGGGTACGTCCTCTCTCATAATGTATGCAACTTCCTGTAGCACGGCCCTAGGACAATAAATTAAGGCAGCCCCGAACGAGCGCCGCCTGTCGCCAGTCGCCACTCGTGAATGGTGCAAGGATGGAGCCCCCAAGACGACGATGTTTTCTCACATTTCTTGCGCGATTCGGTTCTCCCTGCTGCTGCTCGACTTTGCCCCGTGTGTGCTTCCAAGGATGTTGCTCTGCCGGAGACACATGTTTGCATTTGCCAAGCGGAATCGAAGCAGGAACAGGCATCCTGCCGCTATGGCAACGCTTTTTATTTGTTTGCGGTTTATATTTGATATAAAATCTGGCATACGCGGAAGATCCACAGCCAAAAGGCTTAAAGCCACTTTAAAGCCCAGCAAAGATCACAGTTTTTGATCTCCTTTAAATTGTGTGGCACCGTGGCATTAATACGAGCTTAAGCCGCATGGAGTCCGCTGCTGCTCGGGGCATACACATAATTAATTAAAAATGCATGGGAAAAACCGAATTAACATTCGTAGATGGCGGAGAAACTTTTCAGTTGTCCATCAAACACGCCTCGACTGGCGACAAATACAATTTGGAAATTGCTCGAAATCCTGAATGAGAAGGAGAGCGGGAGGGAGGGAGGTAGGGTGGGAAAAACAAACAGAAACGACCATCGAAAATGCTTAATTAAAAGTTTGTCCGAAATGTGCAATGGAGGGGGAGGGGGGGCGGGGGAAACCCCAGCTTAAAAACATTTCAAAAATCTCATGGGGTAAAATCAGATTTGGGATGCACCACACGACCGACGACCGACGACAGACAAACAACAAGTGGGGTGGAGAACAAACTCTAATTAAATAAATACGAATGCGTATACGCACCGCACAACGCAGCCACAAAAGAGGGCCCACAACATACGCTGGCAAACACTCGAAAAAACTAACCGCAAAAACACTCGAAATACAAGCAAACAAAACACCCATGAATGGGCCGCACCAGAAATATGCACAACAAACACTGGCGGCAGACAGGACCAGAGGCAGGAGAACAAAAACAAAGCAAGGAAAATGGAAAAGGAAAAGCCAACAAAAGCAGACACCGCCACGCCCAGAACACACACCTTGAGAGGCGACCAAAGCAATGACCATTCAGAGAGAGAGAGAAGCCCCGCCACATCCACAGAAGTGTGATCAAATCTAGCAGGAAAGTGCCACCTGAAACGAACACTGTCTAACAAAAGTAGAGAGCCCCAGGCAAAATAACAGATTAAACATGAGTCTTCCATCTTTTATACAAGAGAATTCTATTATTTTATTATATTTTAACCATATTTGCTAACAATTACCATCATTACAAGTACATGCCGTATAAGGACCCTTCTGCTGCCTGCCACCTGCTTGGGGGGATCTCCCTGTTAAGCCACTCGAAAGTGTTTAGTGTTTAGTCTTTTCCTAAATACATATCTGGTTGTTCAGTGTTCAGTGTGTTTAGAGGAGGGCTCAGGACATCCGTTGCTCCTTTCTGGAGAGTGAAGCACAACACTCACATTTAATTTCCGAAGAGCGTATGTGACACTTTAAATATTTCCGCACTCAGACAAACACTTTTGCCACCAGAGAGAGAGAGAGACCACACAGGACACAGCCACAGACAGAGACTACGACTCCGACACTGACTCCAATGCAGATACAGATACAGATACAGATACGACAGCCACTACGGATACGGATGTGTGTTCCCCTGTCTGGCTGCCACACTTGGGTACACAGAATTTTCTAGTGCCCTAGATATTTGGCAGCTGCTGATCCTAGCGCTGCATGGAGTCGAAACGAGTCGAGTCGGGAGTCCGTAATGAATTTGTTGAGGAGTTTTGCTAATGAAGTACGAAATGGTGGAGACTTTCAGTTCCTTCACTGCTATAAAATGCAATTTTCAGCTTAAAATTGCATTTTCTAATGACAATTTTTTGTTTCCGAGTTAAGACCTCAAATTGGTGGCCGAAAGACGGTGAAAAAGTGCCCTAACAGCTAAGCCACACTGGAAGAAAGGTAGACAGGAAGTAATGGTGGGATGATATGGTATTTAATGTTAAGAAACCCATTAAAGGTGTTCTCTCAAGGGCTCCACCTCCCTGTTCCCTGTGAATTCCCATACAAGCAACCATCATTAGGGTAAACATACACAGAGATACTTTCCCGGGGGGGCTGGAGCTCAAATCAAAGTCTACCCATTCGGAGCAGTAGTGAGAGAGAAAAACGAGTAAAATCAAATCCATTTAATCACCCAGAACCCTCTCGCAACATCTGATATGCCACACAGGCACAACCAAGCAGGGCAAAGCCAAGCCAAAGCTTTTCCCTTTAGCGAGAGTTCTGGTTACAGAACACTAACTGGCGTTAATGCCTCACGAGTGGTGGCACGTCTGTTGGGGTTCATGAACCCAAAATACACTCGAATACACACAGCAGTCTCTATCTCTTTCCGCTGGCAGCCACTCCAGGAGGCAAGCTCTCTTTGGATGCCACTCCACGCGAATCGCGGACCCCTAATGAGATTCAAAATAGCGCGTCACTAACGCAGTTCGGTGACATGGTAATTGTTGTGATATTTAACAATTGGAAGGCCCCAGCTTTTCAATTATTTATTGTTGCGATCGCCGCTCTTTTGGCTTTTATGGTCAGTGTTTGTGGAATATAATATTCATGTAATATATTGCGTATACGCACCCTTGCACACGCCCAAGCTGTTTAGCCCCTAAATTGCTATGCCGCATGCTGTGGCCGCTTTGCGTGCTGCCCCCCCCTCTGGGCGGACGTGTGGGTGTTTATGTGGATTAACATATGTGTGGCAGCCACTGACAAACGATTATGAATAACTGCAAGCGTGCAACACACGCTGTGGCGTGGCTCTGGGTGGCATGCAAACACCATTTCCATGCGAGTGAGTACTCCAGTGCCCCTCTCTCTCTTTCTGCAATAAGCACCATTTTATTACACTGTGCAACCCAGCTGAAGGATGATCTGAGGGATGAGCGGGAGATGAACAGATTGCCAAAAGAAGCTTAAAGGAAAATGCAGCAGAAGCCAGAATGCGGTGGAATGCACACACATTTGAAGGTGAAACAGTGCCACATTTGATAGCTGAAAGATATCTACCCGTGGAAAGCCCTTCTCCCATTGATGCATCGCAGCGCATACCAAAATAATGAGCCCGGCAAGCAATCCTTTCAGCCAATATTTTTTGTGTGTTCAATACCAAAAAACCAGAAAAAAACCCAACCGAATTTGTAGCAAAAACATTTTCTTTTCATTTCAGGCACTAATAAAAATTTTTTAATGGGAATTTAAGAACAGAATTTCACTAACGAGAAAACTTAAATATGAGAACATAACAGAAATATGAGAAAAACTTTAATATTTCAGTGCAGTGTGAGAGCAATGACAAGCACAGACATATTTAAACTAAATATTTGCCTTTTAAATACAAAAATAATAAAATTAAATAGAATTTAAATTGATTTAAATAAGGCACATATTTAATTTAAATCTTAAACACTTTAAAGTAAATATATTTCATTCAATTGGTGGGAAATTTATTAAATTTAAATATGCAAATATTATTTTAGATTAGAAATATATTTATTTTAAATTTTAAATATATTTAAATTAATTATTTCCACTCATGGCTCCCAATTAATAATTTAAATATTTAAATATAAGTGTAAATATTAAAAATTGTCTGAAATACTGCCCGGAATTCAAAACTAGGGCTTGCTGTAACCTCCCTCAGAATGTTGTTACATTTTTTGTAGATTTGGTAAATAAAATCAACCCTTCGCCATCTATTTTCGCCCTCATTGGGGCTGAATAAATATGTGTAGCACTCCCACCTGCATATAAGTAGTAATCATCAACAGATATGCACTCAGGAATCACATTCCCTGGATTATTCACACATTCCGAAGCCGAAACCTCAAGAGGCATTCGCAGTTCATGAATAAAATTTTCACACTCGAAAAATGGTTTTGCAATTTACATATTTTTATAGGCTGCTGCCGGGACAGAACCAAACGGAACCGAAACACAACGGAATATATAATTTTCAAGAGCTTGAAGCGCCGCTGTTTGCATTCGGGCCGTTGCATAATCGAAATTTCTACAAAATGCATGTCAGCGGCAGAGATCCAGAGATCCCAGGAGGCATCTGGTCGGCCGCTGCCACTGCCCCATGCGTGTGGCACGGAACATACACACACACAGAGCAGAACAGATTGAGCTCGAGCCTCGTACCGCGTGCGCGCGTACACACAAGAGGCGTGTTTTTCAGTGTGCGAGTGGCATGCCCCACGCATGTAATTTATGATGTTTCAGCGTGTAAACAACACGTTCCAAAAAAACAAAAAAAAAAAAAAGAACAGGAGTAGAAGAAAACTTTTTGGAGAGCCCGGGCGAATATTTACGAGAGAAGTTTTTCGGGGGTCCAAATGAAACGAATAAAAGTGGAGCAACTAGTTCCAGATGCTCCAATCCTGCTGGGTTATGAGGCATGCAACCAAATGCATGTTAAAGCCGAAAGCGATGCCATTTAAAAGTTTATGGCTTTTGTATAGCCGCCACCCACATCGACATCCTCCACAGAGGGCTCTACGCAGGACACTACTCTGTGCGGGTACGTCCTCTCTCATAATGTATGCAACTTCCTGTAGCACGGCCCTAGGACAATAAATTAAGGCAGCCCCGAACGAGCGCCGCCTGTCGCCAGTCGCCAGTCGCCAGTCGCCAAGGATCGTGGCTGCCACAAAACTGAGGCATATCCATGACCCAAGCGTGCGCTCGGTTTTGCATATTTTTTTGTATAAATAATATTATAATAAATAAGTTGATGCTATTAAGCGTCTGCTAGCTGGTCGGTCACACGCCCCTGGCATTGTTGACCCTCTGTCTGCCACTCGGCCACAGGCAGTCCTCGGTCTCCTCTGCTGGGGCTGGCCCTGTTGTTATCTATGGCGTCTCGTGGCCCAACAACAACTTTTCGTGGCCAGAACGGTAATTAAAGAGCTCGGCTGCGGTTTATAAATTGCTGGAAATTAAAACGACAATATAAAGCTGTCAGCGACACTTTTGAGTTGGGTCAGTTCTCTCTGTGTGTCCTGTGTCTTTCGGGGTGGAAAGAAGGGGTGGGGGGGGGGGGGATAAGCCACCAGATTATGCGACTAAGCAACAGTTTATAAAGAAAATGAAAGAATGAGGCAAGGCCTTGACAGACTGAAGGCTTAAGGTTGCCTCCCAAAGAAAGAGAAATGTAAATGAAATTTATACCGAGAAATGAGCGACCTTTTCTGGAGGAGGAGACCTGCTAAGCCACACTGGGAAAGTGTAAGAGCTAGAAAGAAGAGGCAGGCGAAGGGGTAAGTGCTTTTCTGTTAATTTTACTTGATAATCAACTAAGAAATTTTCAATTTAAGCTTACTTTCTCTGCACAATCCTTGGCCATTGAGTTGGAAAATTTAATTCCCAGGGAAAATTCAATTTTATTACAAAATAGTCTGGGGGATTGCACCTGCAATTTCTCTCAGAGCCAAAAAGGAGAGTGAGAGGGAGACACACAATGAGGATTGCTCAAGTGAAATGTGTAAAAGCTTCATCTTGCACGTCCTCCAAGCAGATCCTCCCTCTTTCATGCGCTAAATCCTTTAGATGATACGGATACAAATGCCAGCACTAAATAATTGCCTTTTCAATGGTCCAGCAGCCATTCGTACCCTTGGACTCTCTCCCTCTCTCTCGCTCTGGTAGTAGTACTTGGCTCTAAGTACCACAGGCAACTGGTAGACAATTTCGAATGGCCATAAATCTCGGTGGCAGCCAGAGCGAATGTGTGTCAGCTTAGCGTTCGTTTAAAAGTACAGACAGACATGCCAAAATGGCCAATTTCATGGCTAGTGTAAATCAAAAACACCTGCAATTAGGAGCAACATCCATCCACACCCCCGACGGGCCAGTTGCAGGACGATCCCCATAAGCGGACAAAGCTATTTAGACGAGGGGCCGGCGCACACAAAAACAATTTCGGGGCAATTGCCTGCCATGGAACTCATTAACATGCGGCACAGGGGCCTAGAGCCTGCCGCCTGCCGCCTGCCGCCTGGGACCTCTATCGTGGTCTGGGGCTCTTGCACTTAGAGAAAACACTTTTCACGACCAACAAAATACTTCATAAATGAAGAAAAGTAATGCAGTTAAAGCAAAACTTCGAGAAAACTAAATATTTCTCAAAACAAGTAAAAAATTGAACAAAATATTAAAATTGTGATCTAAAAAAATAATATTTAAGGAAATTATTGTTGGCCTGCTTGCATTCAGTCTGGACCTATCACTCACTTCTTGCACGTCTATTCCGAATACTTCTTTAATCCGACACCTTTTTTTACCCGTCTTGAATCAATTTTTTTTTTTTTTTTTTTATAGTAAACTAAAATTTAAATATTTTTTAATGCCATTTTTATGTATAACTCTTATTTTAATTGTTGGACAAAATTTTTTTTAAATACATAAATTGTCGGTAGAAAATTACGATAAACACTTGAGCAAAATATTAAAATTTTATCTACAAAAAATGTGCAGGGAAAATTATTGTTGGCCTGTTGTTGTTTTATTTGTATCTATAAAAAAATATTTAAAAATTTTTCAATGCAATTTTGAAATTTAATTTCCATTTAAATTATTTCAGAGCTTGTTTTATTACCACAAAAAATTCTTAAAAGCCCATTTTAAATTTTGTTGTAATCTACCTGTATTTCTTTCAGTGTAATCTTAAGCCATTGTCTGTCCAGCTATTGGTTGCTGCTCTTTTTGCTGCCGCTGTGTTTTGGGGCAATTTTTGATGTTAGAAAAGCAAATTTTTGGTGGCGAGTGCACATGTGCGAGAGGTTCCGGCAAACAGCCGCAAAGGTGGACCTGCACGGCCCCGAAGGAGGGACGATTGAGGCAGTAGGTTGCTTGGGCGGCAAAGCGATAGAGAAGGCCGCCTTCCTGTTGTATCTGTAACTGTATCTGGGCGGCCATTAAATGCAGCCCATGGAAAACACGCTCGGAGCATGCTAAAAGGGGTCGGATAACAGGTCTCTCCTGTACACCTATTGCTGCTGCTGCTGGCCTGCCCCAAAGGACCTGCCATAAAGTACAGAATTTTTGAAAGTGCCCCAGCAATGCCTAAAAGTTACAAATGTTTGGCCTTAAAAACTTGCAGCCACTGCCGCCCAGATAAAATGGCAAAAAGAGTGCACACTGGAGGGTCCTCTCCCAGGACACACTTTGCTGAACGCTGAAGGTGCCGTTGCCGTTGCCGGGGCCCGACGCCCTGCCTCTTGGCAGCCAAAATGAAATTTGAAGCAAACTTGCGGAAGCAATTGTCTACGCTTTAAGGCTTCTCAAAGGCCAAAAGGAATTATGCGAGAAATTACGGCTGAGAGATGAGCAAATGAAATTATCTTGTGATTTCTTGAGTGAAAGTCATCCAAAATGTGCCTCAAGGGGTGTAATTTTACGGCGAATGAGAGGCCCCTCTCTTTCATCCTTGTGCTTGAGCAAGGTAACACGAGGAATAATATCTGTAAATTATGCACATATTACACAGAAACTCCCTGCCAAGTCCTGAGGTGCATTGAAATGCAATCCTTGGATGTTTTACCGAATTTCAGAACAAAAGATAGATGCAACATCTGCTATTCTGTGGGTAGCACTTCAAAAAAGCATTGGTCTGAAACTGGGGTCAAGCTGGGAGCTCCATTCCAGTACTCAAATTGGGAAACAATGGATCCATTGTTCGGAATTTTCTATGGAGCTATCACATTCCCGTAGGCTGCAGATATTATCAGTGTCGGAGTGATGCATGCAACACAATTAAATTGGTATTTCTGTTACTCTCGAATCATAATGCTATTCATGTGGAAATGTTTCTCTTCAAGTTTCAATCGGGGAATAAATTCCTGGAATTTGAGTCGCCTCGAAAGGGAGGTTAGGTTATTTCGCCTCCAAAACGAAACGAAACGAAATGCAGCGCCATTGTCCGTCAATGTGTCCGGGGGATGTCTGTCCGTCCGTTTGTCCGCTGTTGCAGAATGCTGTTTGGGGCTGCCATTTAATTCAATGACGGACACAACAAAGCATTTGCCACTGGGATGCAGTTAACAGAGAGGGATAGGGAGAGAGAGAGAGAGTCGGAGAAGTGCTACAAATGCTCGTATGTGCTGCTGCTACAAGCAAAGCCCGCCTGCCACATGCCACCAGCGCCCTGCAACGCCATACAAAACAATTTCCCCTGGAGAGTTTTTCCCTGTTTTTCCACCAGTTATTTCGTATGTGAAAAAGCGCATCTGTTGTTGATTGTGTGAACTTCCTTTCAATCGTTTGTTTGTCCTTCGTTTTCGTCCCCATAGCCCCCAAACCTTTTTGTTGCTGTTGTTGCTGTTGCATGTGTTTTGTTGCATTGTTTGTTTGTTGCTGTTGTAC
This sequence comes from Drosophila persimilis, assembly GCF_003286085.1. Classification (NCBI taxonomy): domain Eukaryota; kingdom Metazoa; phylum Arthropoda; class Insecta; order Diptera; family Drosophilidae; genus Drosophila; species Drosophila persimilis. The sequence continues at coordinate 28,099,107 of NW_020825288.1, read as the reverse complement.
TGCTTTTGTTGTTTGTTGTTTGCGTGGTGTTATTGCTGTTATCCGCCGCTTCGGGCGGAGTGCTTCAGTGCCTGCCTGCCTTCCTGCCTGCCTGCCCCGAAGCTTAGATACGTTTTTTCTTCTTTCGGTTGCAAGTATCTCTCTCACCTTCTCAAAATGTGGGATACTGAAAGTTTTCCATGGCATTGGAGTCAGTAAAAGCCATACAGATATAATGGGGAAAATGGGGGAAACACTCTCTAGGAACAGAAAATTTATTGGCAAAAATTCAAACAAAAATATCTAAATAATTAATCCAATTTTTGTAGATTTTCCTGAATTTTTTCCTCTAAAAAAATATCTTAAAAATTTGGAGATTAAATTAAAAAATATAGGGTATACAGCCTTTTTCTCAATTACTTTTTCTTCTCTTTAAAATCTCTCCCAGAATTTTTTTGTGTATTTTGTCACACATTTTTCTACACAATTTCATCTTTTGTGGAAAAAACTCTATAGAAAATACTGGGATACTGTAAGCTTTCCATGGCATTGGCGTATAATGAAGAAAATGGGCAAAAAACTCCACAAGAAAAGAAAATTTGTTGGCAAAAACTCGAAAAAAATCTATATAGTTAATCGAAAATTTAAAATTTTTCTTGAATTTTTTCTTCTAAAAAATATCTCAAAAATTGAAAAATTTAATTTAAAAAAGAAAGGGTATATAGCTTTTTCCTCAATTACTTTCTTTTCTCTTTAAAATCTATCGGATACACTAGTTGATTTCGTTTTTGTTTTGTTTTTTTTTTTGTGTGTTTTTTGTCATACATTTTTCTACACAATTTCATCTTTTGTTGGAAAAAACTCTATAGAAAATCATAGAAAAATAAAATAAAACCTCTTCCAGGCCATTAAAATCTAGCGATAAAAATTGATTCTAAATATATTTCTATTTTCTATATTTTCCAAATGAAAATCCTCAATCAAAGGTCATTCCCAGTAGAATATTTAGTATTCGTGTTGGTGTTTCGTGGCTTTTCTTCTAGATTGTGCTTTTCTTGTCCGTTTTCCCATTTTGCCGACATGTGTGCTACTGAATGGCTTGGACATTCCGTTTATAATCCTTGTGCACTGCTGCATCTTTTTCGGAAAACAATTGCATCTTTTGTGCAAATAAGTTTTATAGAATGACACGCAAAAAAAAAAGAGAAGAACGACTAAAATCCATGGCTGGACATTCCCCTCAAGAGTGGCAAGAGCGTGTGCATCAGGAGGGTCCTGTGTCCTGTGTCCAGTGTCCTGTGTGCATTGTGCAATTTATTTATTGCACACAAAACTTTCCCCGAAGAGGCTGGCAACAAGGACACAAACTTCTGTTGAAAATGAGATAGTGGCAATGTCCAAGTCCATTGTTTTGCAGCAAAGTGAAGGGAGTAATGTCCGTGGGCCCCAAGGGCAATGAGTCCACTCCTCTTTGGATCATTTATTACAATTTAGAGTCCTTTGGGATCGTAATAAACCGAATTCGGATATCTTTTAAGCAGCTTCGGCGTATAAATAACAATTTAAAGTAAATATTTAAGCAAAATGTACTTTTTCATTGACGTCAATGCCTGGCAGGCGACGTGGCAGGCGTCGCTAATCCGCGGCACTTAGCAAACAAATTGCCCCACATAAACAATTCTAATTGAGACGAACGATATGGCTGTGGCGGCCATCATACATATGCAAAGCAGTAGCATGCCACACACACACACACACACACACCATAGAACTATGTTAAATGCAACTAAGTTATAAATGGAGGGGGGGAGGCCTCCTGCCTCCTGCCTGGAGGCCATTCACGGCTTTGGTGCTGGCGAGGGATATACATAAATTTCACTTACTTCTTTAGCGTGGCAGCCAATGCCAAATCGGGGCGTACATCAAAGCGACTCTGCATATAGAAGCGTAATAAATTATCGCGTTCATTTTCACGTAATCCTTCCTCGAGTGCTAATGCGGCCAGTGTGTGATAGGATTCTGACTCCGTGATGCCGAATAATAAATCATAACTAGAACGAGGGAGAGCGAGAGAGATGAGCATAAAGAATGGTTAAAGAGAGAGTCAGAGATGGGTTTTGGTAAAAGGTAGAGAGAGAGAGGGAGAGAGAGAGAGCGTGGGTCAAACATGGGTCCCCTTTTGCACTGTTATCTCTGCCATATCTCTACCCAAAAATTTCTCGCAGTGCACACTCTGCCTGGCCATCGAAAGAACAGCCCAATGAAGGCCCATAAAACGCAGAGACTTAAAAGCAGTAAAAAATAAAACGAGTGCGGCGGCTGCTGCTGCCTCTGTTGCCTCTTCCTGTGGCGCGTAACTTGTTACGCCGCTGCCGCCTGATAAATGGTTCTACAACTATGAAAAGTGCTCTTCCGAGAGTCCTGCCTCAACCATTGTTGTCCTGTTGCTTCACAGCAGATATCAGAGCGAGGGGGGCATAGAGGCGCATTAAAACTTGTATTCTTGAAGGGAAAACTTTCCCTCCGTCGATAAAAGTAAATGCAAAACTTGTTAAATTGCAAAGAAATGCCTCAAAGAGAGGGTGGAGTGGAGTGGAGTGGAGTGTAGTGGAGTGCTCTCTGTCATTCATTACTGTAAGAGCTTTAATCCTCAGGTCATCCGCTGATTAAAGTAATTAACGGAAGCAACAAAAGCAACAAAAGCAACAACATTCAATCGTGTGAAACGTGCTTTCGTTTTACTTTTGCCGGTAAGCCCGTCAACCCGTACACCCATCCAGCCTTCAACCCGTACACCCGTAACCTCCCCGGATGTATCCTTCCGTTTGTCTGTCTGTTGCCCGTAATTAATGGCGCTCTTCCTGTGGCAGCTATTATTCTATTCTGGCAACGAAACACGTTTGACTTTCTCGCGCCAAAAAGGATAACAATTAAAATCAAATTAATCACGCATTTTATTAGATTATCCCTTGGGGGTTATGTCTACTCTGTGTGGCACGTGCCCGCCTCCTCCCTGCCTCCTCCTCTGAGGAGTTGAGTGCTTTTCCCCCAAAACAGAAGTTGATTGATGGATGGCCTATAATTTAGCGCTCCTCTCCTTTTGATCGATATATTCCCCGAATTATTTTGGTTTTCTTTTTTGTTTTTATACCTGCGGTCTGTCCCTATATCCTTATTGATTTTGTGACGCTCCAGGCTCAATTGCAGGACCTTTTGTGAGCACTTAGAGTGCCCATTGAGTGCCCCCAAACAAGTGACATTCGAAATGTAATTTGCTTGATGATGGCCCAAAACGCCAACGCAGAAATAGCCGTGTTAAATGGTCTTGCCTCTTACGGATTCCTTACAGACGATTTCACTTTCACCTGAGGGCCGGAGAAAGCCTTTTCCCCGAACGAACGAAAGAAAGAAAGAAATACCAGACGTCTAATCAAGTAACGCACAATAAATAGTCGTGCAAAGAGCGAGAGAGGAGCCCAAGGAATGTTTGACAGCTCCCCAAAGCAGCGAAACGCCAAGGAATTTTGGCATTGCGGCAGAGGGGTGGGGGTGGGGACCTGGGGTCAGAGTTTACTGGGGGTTACAGGGGAATTGCTTAACAAACCGGCTGAAATGCTCCGTATAATGCCCCATGACCTTGTACGGTTGATTTGGTATTACATGTCCATCGACAATTGGACCCAATGATGTTGAAAATTGCTGAAGCGATGTTGGTATGTGCAAGATATCCTGGTACCTAGAAAGGAGACCAAAAGGAGAACAAAAGTGTCAGAGAATGAGTAAAGAAAATGCGTTAGTAAAAAGGTTCAAAATACAATATGGCAGGCGCCTCTCTGGTGGCGCCTCAGCTGTGCATCATGACAGCGGTGCCACTTTTCACTTTGATTTGAGACGAAATTTCTAATAAATTTTATGTGTGATTTGTTGACTGGCTCCTCCACACATGGGTGGCACGTACACATATTTGCCACACACGTGTGGCCCATAAAGATACTCCAAAATACGAAGCACATATGGTGTTTAGGGGTCGCCCAAAAAATTAACAGAAATTGAAGATTCGAGAGAGGATAAACTATGGAAAAGTGGGGGTTTTTCTCACCAAAGCCAAGCTATAAATATTGGCATTTTTGATCTTTTTAATACATAAAAATCCAAATTACACTCTCAAGAAATTCATCGAAAATGTCCAATAAATTTTCCGAAAATTCCTAAATTATCAAATAACACCCATAATACCTATCATCAAATTTTCAATCAAAAAGCCATACAAATGTCTACCAAAATTTTCAAATATTCCCAACAATAAAGGTACGTTGCATGCCACACCCACACACACACACATAGACACATCCTTTAACCGCTTATCGGCAGCCTCCTTGCACTCCTGTGTATCCTGAAGTTATGACATTTTTTTGCGGTTGTTGCTGCTGCTGTGATAAAAAGTAAAACCCATAATAGAGCCGCAATGCAAACCAATTCACACGCACACAGATTTATTTTCACACAAGCAGAGAAAAAGGAGGGAAAAACGAGGGAAAGTGGGTGGGGTTTTCCGCCACCCCAAAAATGTGCTACAATCGGCAGACATACGAGCATATCTATATATAAAACTTTTGCTGTGTAAAAGCATTTCGATTCGATGGGAAATATTTGAGCTCTCGCTTTTGCTCTCTTCTTTTTTTGCTTTTTTTGGCATACTTTGGGGCGTGCCCTGGCCTTTATATTGATACAAAATTGCTGTGTGGCAGTGGCATGGAAATGGTTCTGTTGGGTGCAATTTCTGTTGCATAGTTTGCATAAAAATCCACATGGCAGCAGCAGCTGAAGTACCCTCAGAAATTGGCACAAATTAAGAAAAGGAAAACGAGCAAAAATCTACAAAATATTCGACAATTTTTATCACTGAAATGCAGACCGTAAAACTGAAGCCAGGAAAAGGTGCAGAATGTTGTGGCACATTCCATCTTGGAATATTTGGGTGTACTTTTCCGTTTATTCCAGTTTTATTTTTGGGTTTGTCATAATCGATTTGTTAGGGGGATGCTCGATGCTCCCGCCATTAGAGAGAATACAAATCTATTCATTCCGCTTTGAATGGATATTCCGTTGATGTCAAAGCAGCTCTTTGTCTTTCTGTCTCTGGTGGAAATCCAATTGAAAGCGAGAGAAAGACAGAGATTCCAAGGATGCCATTCAGGAGAAGCCATTCGGAATGCTAAGCCATGAAAAAAATCCCTAAAAATTCAATGGGTGTCTATCGTGTGTGTGTGTGTGTGTGTTAATTCACTCAACACCTAGGGAAAATCCCCCCATTTCAAGATGATATTATCGGTAATCCATTTAAGGATGCAGCAATCCAATCGATGGCATCACACACTCTCCGCAGGACGACTGCACTTTAAGGACACACATCCCATGGCTGTTTGTGTGTGGTCAAAACACACTCCACTCCACAGCGAGACTCTACGTGCTCCTTTCTGGCTTCCTGCGGGGAAAAGTCGTGTGTGATTTATTATATTTCTTGTGTGAAAAAAAGTCTGTATTCTCCACTGTGGCTCTTGTTGTTTCTTGTTTCTTATTAGCTGCCGCACAAAACTGTCACAAGTTGAGCTGCAAACTGCGATTAACTCGTTTAGATATACAATATGTTGCAATATATTCTCATCCTCCTCTCTGCCACAGCCCCAGCCACTGCACATACAATTTGTCAGTGTGTGTGTGTGTGCTTGTGGCAGGAGAACGAAGATTGATGGTATTCCTTATGGATTGCATGTGGCAAGCAGCTACTTGAACTACTGCTCTAGAGAGAGACTGTGTACTGTGTACTGCCTCTGGCATTTATCCTGCCACAATTTTAGCCTTGTCTCTGGCTCTATCGGTGTCTATCGTCTCTGCCAGCTGTCTCCAGCTCTAGCTCTAAAGCTGTCTGCAGTCCTTCTTCTGCTGTCCTTCGGCTTTCTATTTAATGAATTTTTAATATGCTTTAGATCTCTTTTTCCTTTTTTTATTTTATTTGTGTCAATTAGAAGCGCAAATGGAAAACAGCTGCATTCTGTGTGTGGCTGTTCCTGAGGCTTGATATTTACATTATTCTCGAGGGACATTCCCCTCCCCCCCTCAGTCTCTCTCTGAGAGGGATTAAAAGCAAACAAAACGAATGAAAATGAAACATTTGTAAGCCCTCTTGGCTGCTCGATTTGACCATTTTTAGTTACATTTTAAAAGCAGCTTAGCCGCAAATATAATACATATATTTCTGTGCGCAACAATTGGATGAAAAGTAGCACACAAATTATGCCTTATAATCAGCTTACATAAATATTCATGCACAAGGGAAAACAATCAAAGAAAACATGGGAAAGCCTGGGGAAAATGCTCACTTTGCGGCTGGTCAAAAGCGGACAATCGATGGGCGGGCCGACGGGCTACAAACTTTGGCCTGCAGGCCAAATACACAGATCAAAAGTCCTGTTTGCAGGGCAAACACATTAGGCGGTTGTCCTGCCCCAAGGCAATGGTTAAATAATTTGAATAAATTAAGGAAAAAGAGCAAAAGACGAACGACAAAGGGCAGAGGGTAAGAGAGAAAACTTCTATTAAATATTTAAATTCATCTCGAAGACAAAGCCCAAAGAAAGAGGGCCGCAAGGGGGGAGTGTCTAAGGGGGGACTGTGTGTGGTTGGGGCAAACAAATGCTACTGTGGCTATGGCTTTACTGAGTCCCTGTTTGCTCAAGTAGTTCTCTTACCTGTATGTGTGTGTGTGTGGGTGTGTATCTGTGTGTGTGCTGTGGCATGGTGGTGCCTTTGTAGGTAAAAGCGATGAGCACATTTGCTCAGTAATTCATACATAATTCATTGCATTCATTTAACACTCGCACTTGCTCGTACTCCTACATGCCACTGCCCCCTGCCCCACTGCCCCCCCTGCCCAAACACTCGCTCATTTACTCCCCCATACACTGGTTCCCGCCTTCATTACCTTCCTTCGCTTCCTTTCACTCCTCCAGTAAGCTGCCACACGAGGCTGCAATTCTCAGGCTCAAAACCAAAGCTTTAGCTCCTTCATTAAAACATTCCGGAAATGCACTTCCCAGCGAAAGGGTTCTCCCATTTCGTAGAGAGGCTTGGCTTGTCGAAATTCTCTTCAAGAACTATCTCCCCTTTGTGTGTGTCTCGAGGTGTTTTCGGTTCTACTTCTCCTTTTTTCAATTATCTGCCAAATTCCCACAAAAAGAAAGATTTCTTATTCGTAGATTTCCCTTTGAGTTTTCGTTTTCTCCGTTTAGAGTACATCACAGTTTCCCTTTGCCCCAATTAACAGTAGTTTCTCCATTACTTTGACGTCATTTCCTGCTCGGCGAGGCTCTCGGGTTTTCTCAGGCGGATCCTCGAGTTCTACTGTGCCAATTTGTAGGAAGTAACAAACCAAAAGCAAACCAACAGCAAGTAGAGAAAGTTTCTCAAGTACCCCAAAGATACATACGCACATGTTGCATCATCGTGTGACAGTATCCATCCATGTGTGAGTGCTCTGTGTGTGTGTGTGTGTGCCTAGCATAATTAACATAATTACTATTATTGTGGCGTTTTGTTGATTTAGTTTTGCATACATTTTTAGTGTTCATGCGCTTTTATTTCATTTTGTATGCAAATTGTTTTTTAGTTTTCTTCCCTTTTGTGCGCTCGCGCACCCCCCACCCCCCAAATGTACCCACCACCAATGCATACAAATGAATGTTCCAGCCCCTCAGACACTACCCCCCACACACTCCCCCTACATGCTCCCCCACACACAGAAAACTATGCATTTAATGCAGCTGCAGCACTCGTACCTCGACACTGGGATACCCTCCAGTCTGCATCCCCAAAAGTATGCACTGGAAAATGGGGTTTTTGTACGAAAGCCAGGTGTTCAAAGAGCCAAAAACGACTAAGCAATACTCCAATTGGTTTTCTTCATTCGGTCTATGATAATCCCATGATCTGATTATGTTTCTGCCATCTATTAAGCAGTATCCATGAGACATGGCTATAAGGAACCTCTTCTTCTGCCTACCCACAATTCATATCCCCTTCGAGTACTGGGTATACCAAAAAAAGCATACTTTAAAAGCATTAAAGCCTTTCCCACTCTCTCAATTTTCTGGGTTTATTTTTTGTAATATGATGACTCTTTAATGGGCGAATGGGAGTGCGGTCTATCTTATTGGATGAACCGCAGAAATATCTGCAATGAATATGCCCATTTAAATATTTGCGGCAAGGATATACATAGGTACATATATTCATGTGGAAATGGAGAAAAATCTGCCACTAAAATATTTTTATAAATTGTGGGATTGTGTTTTTAACAATCATAAAGGGAGAAGCCTCTTGAAAAATATACATTTCTATGGTATTTGCTTTGCGGTAGAGCCCTTCAACGACATATGGTATAAAAACTTTACAGAAATATGTTATTTAATGTTATAAAAAGATTATTAATAAACAATCATATAAAAACATTGAAACTACGGGCTTTGAAGACTCGTTTTAGTAGCAGTCTTTTAACTTTAATCAAATCATTCCACTCGTACCTTTAAAAACTTCAAATTGAGGCAGTCTGTGAAGGTCTATCATTTGGGAATCTAAGGGTTTTAGGACCCGATTCTAGTCCCTCAAAATCAAGAACCTTTGCCACTCCATTCCGCACTGTCGCTAAGACAATTTCTCCCCCGATTCCAAGTACTTTCCCCAAACAATTAACTCGTCAATCACTTTGAAACGTGATCCCAAAAAACCCATATAAATACCCTCTCAAACTCCAAGTAAAACACAACAAAACAGCTTAAAAAATGAATCACTTATAAAGCAATTAATTTAAAGTTGTTCAATTCATCAGCTGTAAGCCACGCCCACTCGTCCCCACACGCCCCCGTTGATTGAGAAGCGAGTGTTTTGAGCAACACTCAAAATGGGAGACACACACACAGGACGCACAGGACACACAGGACACAGATTACAAGTAATCGGGATGCAAGTGACACGGACACACGCCCCCCCCAAAGGCCGAAGGACATTACGCGTGATTAGTCCTGGTCATGGCTTTGAGGATAAGGATGGGCGGACTTTACGCCTCATTGAGGTCGTAGTGCTGGCTGGAAGCTCGTAAATTTACCGAATCATTAGGCAGGCCGGGCCACAAAAGGCGACCGAAATTCTATTGGCCAAAAGTGAGTCAAGGCCCAGAGGAAACAGGGGATTCCTCCTCAGAGCGCTAATGAAGTCGACGCACATTCAACGCATTAGATGAGCATTATGGCCGGTTATAATGTTGCCACAAATCGCTCACGCACTCGCCAATCAAACCAGAGGCCTCCCGTCAGAGGAGGCCCACTAAATAATTCAATAACTACTCACCGACGCTGGCGCAAGCAATCGAGCAGGGCATCCTCATCGTCCGCATCGAAATGGTCGTCGCTGCCGCCGCCGCTCAGTGGACAGTCGAGGGCATGGGCGATTTGCATTGTCAATTGCAAAGACTGATTGCTGGCCGCCCAGTCGGACATCGCCGAGCCCGACATGAGGATGGCGCGATGGAAGAGGCCTGCAGAATATTATGTTATTATGTGGCACGGTCTCTAATCTCGGGGACACCCACCTGAGGCCACGGGCGATACCATTAGATAATTGACACATGCCGCCCCCGTGCTGTGGCCCATCAGCGTCACGCGCGTATTGTCGCCGTTGAACGACCCAATGTTCTCCTTGATCCAATGCAGAGCCGCTATCTGATCGAGCAGCGCATAGTTTGCTATATTATGGGCATCAATGCTGGGCCGCAGGAAACCTACCGAAGGGGGCAGAGCAGAAAAAGGGTTGAGCATAGTACTGGGGGTATCTTTTGTGTGTGGGCCTCACCCAATACACCCAATCGGTAGTTGACTGTGACGACAATCACCTCGCCGTAGCTGGAGAGTACAGATCCATCGTAGGCATTGCCACTGTTCCACTCAAAGGACTCGCCGTGTAGGTAAACTAGCACTGCGTATTGCTTGGGGGCGACCAGGGGTTCTGAAAAGCAGAGAACAAGGATTTTGATACAGAAAAAATAATACATTTACTGACACAACCAACATTTCTTCAACTATCTATCAAAAAGAGATACAAAATCGATGAAAATGTCTACTAAATATCGGTTAAAAGATGGTTATCGATAAAAGTCAATATTTCCGATTGTTACTGTATAAGAAAAAAAGCTCGCTAGGGTGAAGATCTCCCTTCTGCGGACAAAATATACTTAAATCACGAAATCACGGAAAAAGATACAAAATCGATGAAAATGTCCACTGAATATCGGTTAAGGGATGGTTATCGATAAAAGTCAATATTTCAGATGGTTATTCTATAAGAAAAAGAGGTCTCTAGGGTAAGGTCTCTCTTCTGCGGACAAAATATATTTAAATCACGAATAAAAGCCATCAGATAAAATTAGATTTATCAAAAAATCGATTAAAAATCTATCGATAACATGGAAAATATTTACTCAATATCAATAATCGATTAGAAATCTATCGATAACATTGCAAATATTTATTCTACTGCATGATAACTTTCGATGAATAAAAATCGAAAATAAAAAGATACCGATAACTACCGATACAAACTATATTTTCCGATACAAATTATTTAGATATCTCTGGACACCAATATAGCACTTAAGTATGCCTGCCCCATCGATAGAATAAAAATCGATGTCAATAAAATCGATACAACAATTGATTATCGATATCGAAAGATATATAAAATCGATAAAAAATCATAAAATCCCTAGGTTTTTGCATCTCTAAGCCACACCCATTTGTATTTGTATCGGTAACTGCTCCCACAGCTCTGAAACCACATTCATTTGCTTGTTGCGATTTCCATATGACAGACACTTACCCTCATGCGGCACATACAGATTCAGGTAGAGGCAGTCCTCGCCCTCCGAGCGCAGGTACGGCAACAGTCGACTCAAATACTTGTGACGGGCCCGTGACATGTTAACGCTGCCGTGGGACGTCAGATCCGGTAGTTTTTGTGGGCAAACGGGTGGCAAATGACGCGCTATCTTCAGGCCCTGCCAAGGCAATGGTGCACCTGGAAAAAAAGAGAGAAAGAGAACGTAGAAAAAAGCACTTAGATGGGTCTTTATAGATGACATATGTATGCGGGGGCCATCCACTGTTTGTAGCGTAGATTTCACCATTCGATTGCTGCTTTTTCCCCCCAAGTGTTTGGCCAAAAAGTCAATTTCGTATTTATGTAACACGGTCAACAGGCACTTGAAAATGCCATAAACAAGCACCATGCCACACCGCACCATGGCAGGACACACACACTCCACAAAATGCTCGGATTTCCTGCACACAAGTGCCAGGAGGAGGCGGCGGCAGAAGGAGGGAAGGACACTCGGAGTTGACTGTGGTTACGTTTCTGGTGTTAACGTCAAAACTGTGCTCGCAGATGCGGAGAATCGTTGGGTAAATTGGTAACCACGATTTGGTCAAGTTAGTACGGATTCTGCATCCCAAATCCTGAAGTGTGGTTTTCCAACAGAACGCTAGAGGGGGGAGGGGGACGCAGAGAGTGCACAAATCCCTGGTTGAATGTTTTTGGAGGTGGGGGAAATCGCTTACACGCCCTCCCCGCCTGACACCCACAATGTTTCGAGGCTTCGTAGATTGTTTTGTGGTCTTGTGGCCATAATATATCGATTGATTGATTGATATGCAAATATTGGCATAGTTCTCTAATCTGCAAATCGAAGGCTTACGCAAATCAAGTGCCCGGAAATGTACAAATACGTTTGTGTATCTGTGTATCCGTGTATCTGTGTATCTGTGCATCTATCTATCTGCTGATTGAAAACTTACCAACATAATTGATTCAAAGGCCACGAATTTCATTTCCAATAAGCACAGAAATCAATGCCAATAAAATACGACACGAAGGGACACACACAAAATATTTCATTTCATTTTGCGTTCCAAAAAAAGGAGGAGGAGGAAACCCCCTCCTCCTCCCTCTGTGTGAAGTACATATGAAATATTTCGCAGGGAGTACACAGCATTATTTGCATTTTGTTATTAACAAAAGGAAGGGCGTATGGAGGGCGAAATCGACGAAAAATATCGTATATTTTTTGGGGGGGATATATTTGTTTGGGTTTTCTGTGCGCGAACACAAACAGAATCTATCCTCCAGTTTGTATATGAGTTTTGCCCACTTCTTTGACGACATGCCGCATGCTATCCCCCCTCGCGCGCTCCCCCCGCTCCCACTCCGCACACATTACCCATACGCAACGTGGGCGCGTATTTGCATTGGCTTCCTATATTTGCCAGGCGAATTTCAAGGCAGAACAAACGACAAACGACATCGCCATGTTTGCCATCCAACGAGGAACCAACTTCCGCTGACAAATATGCCATCGTCCTAGCTGTTGTTGTCGTCGGTTGCGGGCCGGAGGGGCGGCGTCCGTTTGGATTGAGTGCATGGCTTTCTAGTGCTCAATAAACTCCAAACGCGACGACAAACTGAAAGGCTGCTAGAGCTCTGGAGCCACTGGAAACTGTTGCAGCAACAGCCACTGCAAGCCGATATACAAATCGTGCCACAAACAGCCCCTGGCGCGTGTTAATTTATTGTCTTTACGTAATGCAATGAACGCCACGCGGCTCTTACACTGTGCACACAATCTAGGGAGCAGCGACACTGTGCCTACAATGTAGGCAGGGGGAAGGGGGAGAGTCCCTACACTGTGCATACAATAGAAAGACCCCCCACAACATTGTGGAAGAGTGGCAGACCCCCCCCCACAGGCCACAGTCTTCTCTAGATTTTTCGTTTCCCCGAAACAAAACTTTCCACTCAACCAAAAATCGCCACCCTTTTCTCTCAGTGTCGGCGGTTGTGAGGATTCTTGTCGTGCAAACAGCTAAGGCCGCGGTCTGTGTTTATGGCCCGCCAGAGAGGACTAAAGGACACTCGCAGCTTTGTCTACCGCATACTTATGGCCGCGCCGAAAATCTCATGCAACATTTTTGTGGGCTGGGGGGAGGTTATTGTTTGTTTTGGGGATAAAAACCAAATTAAAAACACATACAAACACACACATAATAATGGCAATTTCCACTCTTAATTAAACAAGAGAAAATATAAGCAAAAGCCCTCCACTCAAGCCAGGGGAAGGGCTGGAAAATCTACATTGCAATTCATGTAAAAACAAGTTGCAATAATAATATCACACGCACACATACACGGATAGAAAACAGAACAGGAAATAGTCCTGGAGAGAGCGAGAGAGACAGTCCAGGCGGCACATGTCAGGCTTTTGAGAGGGGGGGCCTGGGGGGCACCAGCTTCAACGATAATTGCCTAAATTGCAGGCTAAATTCTAAGTGCCACAAGAGCCAGAAGATCCAGGAGGAGGAGGAGGAACACCAGCAGGAGCCAGGATGTTCGCTCCAACAGGAGCCAGCATATGTTCTGTCCGCCCCCCACTTTTCATATTTTGGGGGGTTTTGGTTTTGGTTTTGCTGCAAAGTGGCAATTTGCCATCATATTTGCGGTCTACACCGAGCAAATGCCAAAGGAAAAGCCAACTAGTTGGGAAGACTAAAGATTATTTATAGAGAAAAACGTTTGTGCTAAGCCGATTTAGGCCAAGGAATAAAAAGGCAATTAAATTCCTCTCACCTGGCGGCATAAACCTTCGACTGCCGGTCGGGGCCTCGGCGTAGGGCAAGCCCAGATACTGATCCACCTCCCGTAGGCCGGTCGTGACCTGAAAGCGACGTGTGATGCCCATGAGGCGGCCCTGCTTGATTTGTATCTCTTTGGTGTACTGCAGCTTATCGGCTACCACATGCCGTCGTCCAGGATGATGTGAGGTCACCGTCGTGGCAGTGGCCGTGGCTGTGGCTGTGGCTGTGGCATCTGTGACCAATATTGAGCCTGGCCCGCTGTCACTCTCGTTGGACTCCTCGTCGCTGGTGAAGAGCCTGGCCACACTCTGCTTTAAATGCTGCTCCAAATTTCGGGCGTCCTTGGCACGTCGCACTGCTTGATGGCCAATTGATTTGGATGCTGTTGCCAGTGTTGTTGTGGCATCCTCTGGCGCTTGGTGTGCTCTCGTTGTGATGTCCCCAATAACCTGCGTTTGCCTTTCCGTTTGCTGTTGCTTTGGGGTTGCACGCAATTTCAATGCATTTTCCAGTTCATTTCCTTTGTCGCCGTCTCGTTGGGCGATTGATTCTGCAGCAGCTGCCACGCCCCATGTGGAGGCCTCATGCCCATGCCCCCCCAGGCAGCAATCAAGGCTTAATTGCTTGTGATTGCCCCTGCCACCGCCGCTGCCAACTGTCAGCAGAAATAGCCAAAAAGCTGCTAAACGGAACTTCATGGCTTTGTTTTCTTTTCGGGGCGATCCGAGAGTTTTCCCCTCCCGATTTTTCCCTATTAATTTAGGTCTTACACTTTTGCTATTTTTCCTACTTTTCCAAGTTTTTCGGACATTCGGTGTTTGTCTTTTGTGTGTTTTCTTCGGGATGTTAATTGTTCTTTTCGCTCACATTTTCCCGGTATTTTCCTTTTCCGTTTTGTTGTTTATTTACTTGAAATGTTTAACATTCGGACTCCTTTGTCCTGGCAACTTTCTCTTTTCATTTGGCTACAAAAAGTTTCCTCTTTTCTCGCTGTGTCTCTGCCACACGCTTTTCTCTGTCTCAAACTTTGGGAAGAAAGAAAAACACGAAAGAAAATGTGGGTGTGAAAACAAAAAAAACGGCCGAGTAAATGGGAAAACAATTTTGTTTTTCACTTAATTTTTGTTTAAACTTTTTTGTTCTGGATTGTTTTATTGTGTTTTCGTTTGTTTAATACAAATTCATTCAGTTTATTCACTTAATTCACTTTTATTTACTTTATTAATTTTATTGTTTCAATTTGTGTTTTTTGTTTCACTTTTTATGAGAGATTTTCAAAGAATTCTGGCCCTACAGAAGTACTCCCCGAAAATTCCCCGAAAAATCTACATTATTAAGTGTTCTGTTCTGTTTCAGTTTTCATCTCTGATTGAGTCATCTTTCAGCCTGGAAAAAGGCAATTATTTTGGCCCCTCTTCGAGGGCCAATCAATTTTGTGTGCTGTTCATTTTTCGAGAATTTCAAATATTATTTCAAGACTTTTTCCGTATGAAATGGCGGCAGTCATTTATTTATAGAGAGGGTGGAGCTTTGGACTTTGTCAAATCGTTTCAATTGAAGGGAAAACGAATGAAAATCGTATGGGGAAAGCTGAAAGAAAACTTCCGACACTTGCTGGGCATAAATATTCGATAAGAACCAGGCCCATTAAATGTGAATATTTGTATACAAAACGTTCAACAAATGCCCGTCATTCAGGAGCGCACATCTGACATCTGCCAAACGAGTGCCAGTGTGGATTTTTCCTAGACTTTTCCTTAAGTAAACAAAAGAGCATCTCAGCCAATAGATTTCCCATGACGATTAATCATAAAAATACACAAAATATCAATGAAAATTCAATTAAGTTTCGCTGTTCTCCTCGCCACTCAAAAAGTGAGCTAATTTCGCAATAAAAACCGAAACTGAAACAAATGCAAAAATTCTAGAAAACCGAAAAGGCACCAAAGAATTTAAATGTTTTTTTACGAGGAGGGTTGGGCCCGGGGGGGAGGGGGTTTCTCTGCCATGTGTGACAGACAGAGTGAGTCTCTGTGTGTGAGTTTTCCGCGTGAATATACTCGTGCCAGTATCAAAATAAACACAACACAACGCAACGCAACGCCCTGTGGCACACTAAAAGCATTTTTCACAACAACAACAAACCATAGACTAAATAGAACTGAAAGTAAATCTAAGAAATAACAAAAATATGATGCCAAAACAGTAGTAGAGTCGAAGATGGAATGCTCTTTATAAGTATGGAATGATTTAAAGGGTCTTTAAATATTCTTAAAAATCGTCGAAGGCATTTAAAGGTCACTGGAAGGCGCAGAGAATTATATAAAAATATTAGACATTTTTTGTACATAATAAAATATATGAAATTCTGTCAAAGCTTGAATAATCTTTTGAGGTTTTTGTGGACAGAAATTAGAAAATTCCTGGACATTTCACACTCTAAATACAGCTAAAGGGACCTTCTAAAAATAGAACTAAAATTTCTACTAAATTCCAGGCTGAATATATATTATTGGTAGCCTGGAAGTCATATAGCAAATTCCAGCCTAAATATATATTTTTTTGGTAGCCTGCAAGTTATCCAGCTTTTAATAAACTATTCACACCCTTCAAAGCTTATCATATTTCGCCTTTAAAATTTTTTAAAATATTTAAACATAAATTCTGGCAGATATTGAATGATCTTTTGGGATTTTGGAGGCTCTTTCGATTGAGGATTTACTGGAGGAGGGGAAAACCTTTTCTTCCAAACTCTATAGAGCCTCAAAGAACACTTCAAAAATTCCTCAATTCTGCTATCTTTGCACAGATATACAAGATACATATCTTTCCCTCAGAGTGTATCTTCCTGAAGCCTGTAGAAATAATCAAAAATTCCCCTACCACCATCTAAAATTCTCTGCGTCTTCCTAAATCATATTCAACTTCCCTCCAATATCCCATATACCCTGTCCCCCGAAATAAGAGCATCCCCCAGAAAACATAACGAATGTGTGCCAACATAGAAAATACAAAAAAAAAATTCTCTTAAATGATTTTGTTATTTATTACACATTTTTTCAACGCGCTCGAATTTTTTTTGTGGCATGTGTGGGTGTGTGTGGGTGTAGCCGGAAACACACACACACACACACATAAATGTCAAGGTACATCGACTGTGAACATACATAAAATTGACCCTATGGCCTTAGGGGGGGAGGGAGAAAAGCGCTGGAAAATGGGTGTTGAAGTGGAGTTTATCGAAGCACTTAGACGGAAGCGTGAAAAACGCTTTCTCTTGCATAAGAAAATCACATAAATTTCCCAAAAACCAAAAGCTAATTGAGTCAACATCAATAAAATGGTGATAGATAAAGATAGAGAGAGACAGAGAGAGGGAGAGAGATTGCGATTATTTATAGACCTTAAAGTAGAATCTTTATGCTATTCTCGGATCGGGGCTGGTAATCCACTAAGTGAAAGTAAATTAAGACATATGCAGCCGGCCATTAAATGCAAATTCTTGAACAACGAAAAATGCACTAAAAATACGACTAATAAAAAATAAATAGACAGGCGGAGTGAAGCGGTGCGTCAATGCAAATTTAAACAAAATGAACAGCATTAAAAATACACACAGCGAAAATGTTTAAAAATAAAAACGAATGAGCAGAAATATTCACGGAATTCCACTCTGTCTCTATCTCTCTCTCTCTCTCTCTGTCTCTGTTCACTGCTGCTCCATCCACGAAATGTCGTCACAGAAAGACATGGGACAGAGCAGTGGATAAATAAATATAAAAGAAAATTCTGTGAAAATAAAAGACAAACTCTGCCATTTGGCAGATGCTGAAGGAGACAAGAGAAAACGCATCCCGCGAGGGAGAAAGTCAAGGGGAAAATGTAGGAAAAATAAGTGGAAAAATTAGAGTAAAAAGAGACAGAGCCGGAAAAACTACAATTGGAATTTAAGTAAAGTGATTTGATTTTGGATTATTTTGTCTCTGGCGCGAAAGTCACTTCTACCATCCGGTCCGCCACTTGGCTTTGGTCAAAACAATTCGGAAAATGCATTTTCCACTAGGATGGAGGCACTAGCTCGGCTATGTGGGTCAATCAAGGTGCACGATTCACTTGAATACACTTTAAATAAATGGAAAAGCAACGAAAGGCAGCAGAAGGTAGCTGAAGGTTCCCCCAATCAATAGCTGATTGTTTTCAGTGTTGTTCCCTGCTAGAAAAGTGCCATAAATCATATGCTGTGCTCGTTTCGCCCCTTAAAATATCCAAATAGCATTCTTTTGTAATGCAAATTAATGACAGAAAGGGCCGCCCTTTTGGGAACAAAACCAAACAAAACAAAACTCAAACTCTACCCTCGACAGTACATTGGAAATTTGCATAATTAGCACTCACACACACACAGTGAAGTATTCGAAGCTGTCACATTTGACACGCGGCTCTGCCACACGAAACGAAGCGAGAAACAGGGAAACAGAGACCCCAACCAACCCATCGACAAACAACAAATTAGTTGCAACTAATTTTAGCTGCAAATGCAAAAAGCAGGCGACAAAAAGTTCAACAAACCCCAAAAGCGAAAACAGAAACGAAAATCCGAAAAGATTGGGTCGAGAATTACGAGAGAATTATGAGATTTATTTTTGGGTTCTCACTCGCTCGACGAAAAACATCAACACACTTACAACTAGAGGGAGAGACGAGAGATAGAGTTTTGGGTGTGGAATATGGAAATACCCTTGAAAAGGCAGGCAGGGTTTCTATGACGGCTATAAGAGAAGAGATCGTTCCTATAGAGATCATTTGTCGCATGATTTTTCCAGGAAATGCATCAACAGTCAGGTTGGTTTATCTTTAAAATAGGAGTAGATTTATATCTCAAATCTTTACCCTTGAAAAGAATTCCTTAAAAAGAAAGGAAAGGATAACATTTGCGATTAAAAACCTAAGATACTCCTGGAAATACATCACTTTTCATCAACTATTCCAATTTTGGGTATGGAATATGGGAATACCCTTGAAAAGACGCGATTTCTATGAAGGTTATAAGATAACTGATCGTTCCCATAGAGATCATCTGCCGTAAGATCATAAGACTGGGTTTTCTAGGAACATTTTATAAATGCTTCAACAGTCAGGTTGCTTTATCTTCAAAATAGGAGTAGATTTGTAACTCAAATCTTTACCCTTGAATATAATTCCTTAAACAAAAGAAAGGATATACTTTTACGGCTCAAAACTAAAGATACTCCTGGAAATACATTACTTTTCATCAACTATTCCAATTTTGGGTATGGAATATGGGAATACCCTTGAAAAGACGCGATTTCTATGAAGGTTATAAGATAAGAGATCGTTCCTATAGAGATCATCTGCCGTAAGACCATGAGACTGGCCTTTCCAGGAACATTTTATAAATGCTTCAACAGTCAGGTTGCTTTATCTTCAAAATAGGGGTAGATTTGTATCTCAAATCTTTACCCTTAAAAATAATTCCCTAAAGAATGGAAAGGTTAGTCCTGGAAATATATAATTTTCAACACAGATATATATAATGGCATGAAATGGGCACGTTTTGTGGGTTTATCTACGAAAAACAGAAGAATTTTCACCCAAAAAATAAGGACTTAAACGATTATTCTTAGGAAAAATCCATGTTCAAGGCAAAAAGAATTCAGAGCCTTCTCTTCTCACAATATACCCTCCCCTCTCTACAGGGTACATGCATAAACGTGGTGCACTTTGTTTCTTTTTTTTGGGGTGGGGGCACATTGGGCTTTTGGGGCCAATGGGCCTGGCATACTCGGTTATTATCATGCAAATTAAGTGAAGCGTTTATTTATAAATCATCGAAACAGAACAGAAAAATGCTAAATTGTTTGCACAATTGTTTTTGTTTGTTTATTTTGCAAAAGCACCAATTTATGGTCAATAAAAACACCTAAGAATACACTTAATTCCTGGGATAATCTTCAGAGAAGAAATCTAGCTCAATATAAACCCCAAAATATCTGCCTTTTTTAACCGATTTGTCCCCTTCCACCTATCTCCTTAAATACTTGTATTATTTAGCCGTCGCATGAAAAATATATCTGAAATATTCCTCTCAATATTGTTTTTTTTTTATATGCTGAAATATTTATGAGCGTCACACAACACAGCACTTTATTTTCCTGTATAGATTTTGTTGTTCTTTTGTTTCGGGGAATGTTCTACATGATATTCAAAATCATTTGCACAAAAATCAACGATGAAAATTGAACGATTCTCTTGATTTATGAAAATATCCCGCACTTCCACACATTCTTTTGAGCCAAAAAAAAAAGAAAAACGGTAAGAGTTTTCTTTGGTAATTAATGAATTTTTGGTAATGGAATTTGGCACGGGTTCATCTTGTGGATTTTTCATCAATATTTTTTTTTCGCTGGCATTTACCAAACAAATTTCCACTTGATTTGCTTTATGGGAATCTTTGATCTGCTACGAAATAACAAATTGCCAGATACTTTCGGATCGATTGAAGCCACATTCGCCGCGTGATCGTTGATGGAAAGAAAAGTTTTCCTTAAATTTGATTAACTTTTTCGATTCACTTTTCGCTTGTTTTTACTTGAGGTGGAGGCTTCTTTTCTTGGCACGCTCTGTTGTTTTTGTCCCCCTTTTTTATAGAGGGGGTTTTATTTTTGGACCACGCACAAGATTTATTTGAGTTCAGAACAGAGGAGCACGAGGAGGCACGATCCACACATGCGGCACGATCGACGTTCTGGCTGCAACTGTGGGGCCGGCAGGCACTTCTCTTTCTAGACATCGCTGCTCTCTCTCTTCTCTGAGAAATGGCTTCTCGTTTCTCTCTTGAGTTGATTTTTTTTGGCATAAACTGGCATAAATCTTGCCGGCTGCTGTGCCCATGGAAATCATATAAATTTCAATGAAATTTCTTTGCCTTTCCCATTAATTGCCCTCTTCCCTGGTTTGATGATATCTTCCAGGCACTTCCTCAACTTCCTTCCATAAAACTTCCGCTTTAAACTTCAGCTTTGATCCGACTGCAAAGATTCGCAGTTCCGTTTCACTCTTTTGTCTCTTATCGCCGACTTCCTGCCACAAATCTCGCACTTGGGCCCGAGTGCCTGCCTCACTGCCTGCCTGGCTGCCTGCAACGACTAAAGTCTTAAATCAGCTTGGCTTTTGGCCAAGAGAATCTAAACAAAGGCAAACTGCAGTCTACTTGCTCCCCTCCCTCTTTGCAGCCTGGCGAAAAGGTAAAGTCCTTCCGTTTTTGCATCTCCATTTCTCTAGCTCCTCTGTGGGGAAACCCCTTAAGTGAGTTGTTTGACTTCTTCATTGTGTCTACTGCCACTTCATCGCCAATTTGGACGAGACTCTGGGCTGGGTACACACGTTTTTTCACCCTTTTCACAAGCTCCCACACCTCCCACCCTCCTGTCAGTGCATGTGGCAGCTCCACCTTTGGTTTATTTTTTCCTCAAAAATAGCTGGAAACCCTCATCTCAAAGGCAGGTCCTGCCAGCCGTTGGGGAAATTGATTTACCTTCGATCTGGCATTTTGCAGAGAGTGCCACCGAGAGTGGCAGGCCCTAATTTATGAGCATCAAAGTGCGCCCGTAAATTTCCCTTTTAATTGCAAGTTAATTAAAAAATCGAAGACCCAAGTGAAAAAGAAGAGAAAAACGCATGCGTTTGCAACCAAAAATAAACCCCAAGACGACAACGAGGCGGCACAGCATTTATTACAAAAAAGAAATCCCATAAAAAAATATATAAAAATTTAAAGAAATGCGGCAAAAGTGCGGAAAATGTTCGAGAATATCAAGTTAATTGAACTATTCATTTTTGTGGCAGTTAGCAAAAGTTTCAACCATGCAACAGATATTCTGTAGCTGCCACAGCCAGCGGGAAGAGCGGAAATCTTCCACATTTACTTTGGAAATTCTGCCTCCTTTTTTGTTGTTTTTTGGTCTAAATATGAACACAAAATTGTGTTTGTCTGCCTGTCAATTTATCAAGAAATACATTATTCATCTCAAATGTTTCCTTCTTTTTTTCTGTGTGTGTTTCTCGTATGTTTTTGCCCAATAAATACATTTAAATAAATTGGGTTTCTATTTCTAATTCGAGTATGTCGGTGCTGGCGCTTGAGGTGCCAAATAAATTGCATAAACAAATTTTTGTGGGGCTGCGGGGGGGCTGGCTACAAATTGAATACAAATTTTGTTGATAAGTGCCAAAAACTAATCGAATGCCTTGTCAAAAATCAAACAAAAACAAGGAAAAAGCTGCAGGGGATTGAAGTCTTTTTTTTTTGGCTCAGAAATCCTTGAATTTAAGCCAGAAATCCCTGCTTTTGAGCCAGAAATCCCTGCTTTTGAGCCGGAAAACCCAGCATCCTGCTACACTCTTTGTTGACCCACCTCTCCCTGGGTTCCCTGGTTCCCATTTTGCCTCACATTTAAGCCATTCTTTGAGCCTCATTTTAGTCATGTTCTCCATGCGTAAGCTCATAAAAAGAGCTCTGGACATTTTTATAAACCCTTTTCGATTTCTTGCTTCACTAATTTGCTGCCAATCCACTCCCACCTCCCCCCCTGGGGGCGAGGGGGGTCCTGCAATCTAATTAACTTCGATTACGCTTACTGCAGCAGAAGCCGAGGCAGAAGCTGCAACAGAGGGACAGAGGACATTTTGCATAATTGCATTTCGTGGCGCATAATTCTTGCCACATGCCACGCCCACTCAAATGAGAAGGAAAAGAGCACAAAAAAAACAGTCAAGGGAGAGAGAACATAAAAATCAAGTTAAAAATGAAAGTTTTTCGCCTCTAAGCGAAAGGATAACGAAAAAGAATAGAAAGAAAGAAGAGAATACGAATGTAATTGTGTTTTGCTTTGAGTGGGAGGAGGAAGGGGGGGGGGGGGGGGGGGGGATGCTTGCACCATGTGGCAGCAGTTAAACGAAAGCCTGGAAGAGCAAAACCAAAGTAAAAGGCGCCCAAATGAAAGCCAACTCTAATTAAGTCAGGAATGACCAAAAGACCCAAGAAAGAAAAGCGTCGTAAAGGAAAACAGTGCTCAGTGCCTTTTCCTTCTTCCCTGTTTTTTTCTGGCCAGAAATTAAGGCAAGGAAAACTTCCAGCAGATAGTGGAAACAGACGATGCCTTGGGATGATTTAATTCGGGCGAAAACTTATATTTTTGGCGCTAATTATATGCCTTAATCCCTGGCCTTAGTCCGGCATTAAATGGAATTATGAATGCACCAAAGACCCACTCAAGATATCTAATAAAATGCAAGTATTTACCAGCGAAGAAAAGCCAGAGTAGCGGAGCAAAAACCCAGTGAAAGGCCAGTCTACGGAGTCCCTCACGAGTCAAGTGCTTAACTTGGGGCAGCGCCACGCAGAGTGAAGTGCAAATAAATTAGCCAAAAAAATTGCTCAAGAAATGCCCCAAGAAATGCACTCAACTTTTGCCCCCCGCCAGAGAAAAAAAAAAATAGGTACACAAGAAAAATGCATAAAAAATAATGAAAAACTAGGAAAAAAAATAAGAGATGCATAGGAAGAAGATGGCGATACTCTACCAGAAATCTATGGGAAATTTATCCATCTTACAATTTCAATCTATTTTTTGCAGATATTTTAAGATTTCTTTTGGGAAAATTAGTTGTTTATCGCCTTGGAGTCGTAAAGGAGTGAAAGAGAGTATTTCTGGGGGAGAAAGACCCAACAGAGAGCCGAAAAATCTTAAGGAAGAGCCCCTTTCTTATAGAGAAACAAGACACTTACCAGTCCATGGGACTTCTAAGAGAATTGGTATCCAGATTTGATGGAAGAAAATCATCAAAATGGGGTACAACCCTCAACCCCAAGACATTCAATTTGAGATCTCCTGAGGAATCCCGGGTGTACCTATAGGAAAGCAAAGCTCTTCAAGCGATGGGTCTTCTATGTGTTCTATAATCTTCACTTTAAGGCAGATAGATTTCAAAAAGAGGTACAAGTTTCCCTTGAAATTCATAGATGAATAAGTCTTTTGATCCCATAGAACACATACCATCTATAGTCTCTCTTCTACACCCAACACCCACCAAAGAATACCCTTTCCAAAACTCAGAAACCGTGGAGCCGTGGACCCGTGGACCCGTGAATATGCAAATTTGAATTATTGCAAAACTACTTGTAATCGTAGATTTTTTCATTGTCATTTCATTGGACTCGAAACTTTTTTACGCTAATCAGGGGATACGCCCAGAACAGAGAGAGGGGAGGAGCTGGAGTGAGGGTAGCCCACGAAACTACTTCAAGGATTCAATTGAGTAGAAAACAGAGCGGCGGAAGGAGCAGCAGTAAGCGATGCTCACTCGATGGCTCCTTGGGCAGTAAATTTGGCGTAAAGTAGGCTATTGATTTTTGAGTCCCCCGAAGGACAGCCAGCGTTTAAGTAAACTTCAGTAAACCGTTAACAGATTTAGCCAGAGATTTGTGTGGCGTCCAAAAGGGAATGTGAAATGCGGTGGGTTGCCTGTTGGGTGGATTGCTTATGCAAATGAAGGAGATACAACTTTAATTCGTTGCGGAAATCCGTCTTTCCAGGGATGGTGGGGAGGGGAGGGAGGCGAAAAATAAACGACACTCATTTACACTTGAGCGATGCCCTTTAGATGCCCCAAAAGAGATGTCTAACCAAATAAAATCTGGGAGGGAAACTAAATCAAAACTAAATAGAGAAAGCAGAAGAGAGAGTGAGTGAGTGAAGTGCAAAAGAGACTGCCTGCTGCCTCTTCGAGTGGACCCCTAGAAACTTCCCTTTCGAGTGGACTAAAGGCTGAAAGCGTACTGCCAGATAGTGTTTGGGGCACAAGCACACACACACACACACACAGACCACACACTGGACAGTGGACAGTGGCCTGTCCTCCACTTGTATTAAAGGAAAAACGCTGCAGGCATTTTAAGTGTTGTTAATGCCCGCTGCGGCGGTGGCGGCTACAAACTTTTTTTCCACTGCCAAAATGAAACAAGTTTTCCCTCTCTCTCTCTCTCTCTCTCTCGCCACGTACTCCAGTTACACTTTTATGCATTTATAAAAAAAAAAAACCAAAAAGTCTCTAGAAGAGTGGCCAGGGGTGTGTGGGTGGTGGTGGGTGGTGGAAAGTTTTCGCTTACGCGTGGCGGCTTACGTGTTTGTCATCTGCCACGAGGGGCGGGGCGGGGTGGAGGCAATTCTCTACATTCCACTGCCCTTCTCTTAGTTTTCGGGGATTTTTCACTCCATATCCCATTCAGAGTTTGGGTCAAAGTTCCACATGAATGGGGCACAGATTTAAATACAATTTTGATTTAAACGAACTCAAATTTACACTGTTCTCGGTTCCTATACACATAACGATGGCTAGGCATTACCAAAAACGCAGGTCTCCCAAATCCCACGGCTCTTGCCGCAGGCCAGGTGTTCAAAGAGCCCAACGACACTTGTTTTCTGCTTTCCCACTAAACTAATGAACCCATTGGCGTGATTTTCTGCCATCTCTTAGATATAAACATTGAAATTTATAATCAATAAAATTTATACAAGTTTTCCAATATTTTTTAATTTTTATTAGTCTTTAAAAGTCGCCAAATTCTATGATTTGTACCCTTAAAACAGCAAATTAATTAATTAATAAAGCACTTCAGTGATTAGACTAAAAAAAAGCTACAAATCTAATTCTTTTCAGGTTTTTTTGATTTAAAATTCAATCCATTTTTTGTGCTAATTTTTCAATTTAATTTTTTCCAATAAAGGTGCGAATAATTCCGCTTCAAGATGTACTCGTACTTTTAGCTGTTGAATAATTAATTAATTAAGCTGTCTGCTCTCGCATTTGCATTCAATTAACAATTTTGTTATTATTATGCCACGGCGTACCCCCCCTACATCCCTCCTCCCTCTCCCGATCAGGTGATTATTTCACATTTTGCAATTCAAATTCCATTTTAAGACCATTTTTTGTGGCCACCTTTTTGGGGTTTTTTCTGGAGAAGCTTTTTTACCAATTCCTTTGGAATATTTTCATAATTACGTCAAAGGCAGCCTGCAGGCAGGAAAGGCACTCGACTTTATGAGGATAAAAACGAAATTAAATTGTTACATCCAAGGCAGGAGGAGAAGGAGTGGAATGATGCCCCGAAATGTTGCGCGCATCTGTTACGCATTATAAAATATGTCATATCCTGTTTCCTGCAGTCATCGCACACACACAGAAGCAGCTTATCGGAGCTGCAGGTTGCAAGTGCCGCAAAGGAAGCGCATTGCATCTCCTTTGCTCATCTTCTCATAAATGTATCGCACAGATACACGGCCCAGCAATCTCTGCCGGCAAGCGTAAGTCAAGCGGGAGAGGCTTCCCATTCTTGGCTCCTTGCGTAAATCGGCGCAAAATGATATAAATTTCGTTGCTTATTTGCCATGCAACTTCTTGGAGACACTCTCAAGGGTAGCACGAGTCCATTGGCTATGGGATGGGGTATGTTTTTTTTTATAGGAAAAGAGTCTTGGGGGAGATTAGGGGGCGTGGAGGGCAGAGAGTGGCATTTGGTTGGGAGACCCCTACATTTAATCCAGATTTAATATACACAAAATCCACATTTAATCACTACTTAATCCTCAGGCATTCCCCATGCACTCCCCATATGTACTCCACACACAAGCCAGATGCTTCTTAAATTCAACTACCGCAAAATCCACATTTAAACAACATACAATCCACATTTCATTTGAATTGAAAGCCCATACAATTTACACAATCGTTATACACTTCATGGAACAAAATAAATACGATCCACATATAATCCACAAGTAATCCACAAGTAATCTACATACAATCCACATACAATCCACATACGATCCACAATGAATTGACATGTGCTGATCATTATACCACCAACATTTAACATTTAATCGACATACAATCCACAATCATCTTTTTGCAAGCCACATGCAATCCACTTTTAATAAAAACGATGCAAATTGTAATCTACATTCAATCTACATGATATTCAGACCCAATTCTCCATCAGTCTACATTTAATCCCTAGTCAATCCCCTTACGATCCACTTCCCATCGTCCCTCCCAATCCACAATCCTCTTTATACAAACCACATGCAATCCACATTTAATTCAGGCAATGCAAATTGCAATCTACATTCAATTCACATGATATTCCGAATCAAAACACATGGGATTCCCCATCAATCTACATTTAATCCCTAGTCAATCCCCTTTCCATCCCCTTTCCATCGTCCCTCTCTTTCTTCCCGTAAAAAGTGCATTCAACAATCGTTCTCGCCTCCAATTTGGTGAATATTTTATATTATTTTCCCCCGTTTTGTTGCTCTTTTGCTTACACTTCGGCTCTTCGGAGGACTCTCTTGTTCGAGTATTGTTGTCTTAATTGTTGTTGGGCGTTTGCCCGTCCAGTCATTGCTTTTGCTTTTGCTTTTGCTTTTGCCTTTGCTGTTGTTTCTTGTTGTTTGCTTTGTTGCCAGCGCTGTCACTGTTGCATGGTCTCTCTGTGTGTGTGTGGGTGTTGCACGTTGCACTTGCAGTCGGGGCTTGTTTTTTTCCAGCATTTCCCTGTCCGATTGCTGACGTGGCTATGGGAGAACACAGCGGCAGCACAACACTTAAGTGCACTTGAGCTGTTTTTTAATTAAAATGCAATTTTTCAACAGAGAAAAAGTCGAGAAAAATGCAATTTTTCAACAGAGAAAAAGTCGAGAAAAATGCAATTTTTCAACAGAGAAAAAGTCGAGAAAAGTTGAGGAAAACACAAGCAAAAGTCACGCGGCAAACAAAGGGAAAACTTGTTGTGTTTTCTAAAACAGTTCTCCTCGTGGGCGGGGGGGGAATAAACATGCAACATACATATTTATTCTAAAATCAGTTTCATATTTTGATTGAAACCGCACCGCATGCACATCAATCATGCCACAAACTGTATCCCAATCACGAGTGCTGCAAGGGTCGTTTAGTGCCGGAGATCATGGATGCTGCCCCTGCCACACAATCAACATCAACATCAGCGTCAGCGTCAGAGGAAAGTCCCTGCCGCCACCGCAGCGGCAACTTTGTCGTTCTTTTGTGGTACTCCCCTCCCCCTCCCCCTCCCCCTGCCCCTCTCCTCGTGCTGTTATTTATGCAGTTTCCTCCGCTATGATGATGCTGTTGCAACCCTTTTGGCCCTTGCCTCCTCCACTTGGCTCCAGGTTGCGGCAATACGTGCCCTGCTGCTGCCCGACGTCGATGCGATGCCACATTTACGCGCTGCACTTGCCACGAGCGCGTGGATACAAAAATAAACAAAACATCTACCATGTCGCCGTCGCTCTTGTTCGCCCCAAAGGAAGGGTTGTCCACCACACTCCGAACGTGTGCCAATTTAGGCGGAAAAGGCAATGAACGGGGGGTGGCAGGGGCATGCAACACGCTGCGGCATAGAAATGGGGGAAGAACGTTGGGTGTGGCCAGAGTTTCAGACATGTTTGCCCCCACAAAGTCATCGATGGAGGGTTCTATCTATAGATCGAAGACTTTTTCATCACTCTTTGCATCTTTTTTCGTACAAGTTCCGTTTAATTAATAACTGTGATAATTTCTGGATCAAAATCGCGTTCATTTATTGCTTTCTTCTTGCAGAAAATCATTCATTACTCTCTGCTTTCTCCACTCCCAGAAAAGCATTCATTTCCCTCTGCCACATCATTCATTTCCCTCTGTCTTTCCCTCAAAACACAATCAAAATTCATAAGGAAAGCAATTATGAAACTGGTCAATGGATGAGCGTGGAGCCAGGACACAAGGGGAGAGAACGTACCATCACATGCCATCAAACCATAATTAATATTCTATCCCCATAAGCACACACCCCCCCTCTCTCGCCCTCTCTCGAGATTCAACACTTGCCACCACAAGGATCTGCATGCCACACCCCCCCTCCCCTTGTGGAAAACGACAAATTAACAATAACTAATTGGAAGCTAATGACCCATTCAAGCGTTCACATCTCCTGGCAATATTATGCGCCCCCAAAAGTCCCACAATGGCTGTCCTGCAGGACACTTTGGTTGGGCACCCACCAGAGAGTCCAGGCCGACAACCGTAAGGATTAGCTTGTGGGGTGTGGTGGAGCATGAAATCCACAAAATTTTGAGCATAATTAGCACACAGTCTGCTGTTGCTGTTGCTGCTTCTGTTGCTGCTGCCCCTGGGCATACACACAATATGCAAACATGACTCTTGGAGAGCGCTTGAAAGGCAGGCCCAGAGGTCGAAGAGGTGATACTCTAGGCCGAAGAAGAGGACAGCTTCTCAAGGAACTTCCCTGGGAACTCCTTTTCCTTCCCCCACAGACTCTTCAGATAATTATTTCTGTTAAGTTTGTAGATACTTCTTCTTTAGATATGCACTACTCTTCTAGATACTTTTTCTTCTGATGCTTATTTTCAGATACTCCCTCTTTCCATAGTTCCTCTTCTGCTAGCAATTCAGATACTTCCCCTACAGATACTTGTTTTGAATACCGCTTCCTCTGCTAGTTCTTTAGATACAAGTAGTATTTCAGATATTTGCTTAGATACTTCCTCTTCTGCTATTGCTTTAGATACTTCGCCTTCAGAAATTTGTTTAGATACATCGTCTCCTGTTAGTTCTCTAAATACATCTTATTCTGCTAGTTGTTCAGATACTTCTTCTTCTGCCAGTTCTGTGGATACTTCTCCTTCAGTTATTTCTTTAGATACTTCTTCTTCTGTTAGTTCCTTAGATATTTCTTCTTCTGCTAGTCCTTTAGATACTTTTCCTTCAGAAATTTCGTTACATACATCTTCTTCTGCTCGTTCTCTAGATACATCTTATTCTGCAAGTTCTTTAGATACTAATTCTTTAGATATTTGTTTAGATATATCTTATTTTGCTAGTTCTTTAGATACTTCTTCTGCTAGCTCTTTAGATACTTCTTATTCTATTTTTTCTATTTATTTAGATACTTCTTCTTCTGCTAGTTCTCTAGATACTTCCTCTTCTGCTACTTGTTTATATACTTCTCCTTTTGCCAGTTCTTTAGATACTCCTCCTTCAGATATTTGCTTAGATACTTCTTCATCTATCCTCTCTTCAGATGCTTTTTCCACAGACTACGATATTTCTCCTTCACTCACTTTCTCAAATACTTCTGCCGGCCACAATTTTCCCCAAATCTCATGAAATGCAAGGCAGAGAATTCTCGCTCTCAATTTTAGCAAAAAATTCAATAAAAATTCCCATTTAATTCCTCAAACGAGACGAGCCTCGTCCTGCTGTCATTATACCCCATTAAGATATTTCTTCTTGAGATACTTATATTTCAGATACTTGCCTTCTTAAGATACTTGCCACACACACACAGGCAGTCGCTTCCTTCCTCTTATTGACACATGTGCCGTTAAAGATACACATAAAAGATACAGATACGTGTGCCTCGACAGCTTTCGGGGTGTCTGGGCGTCGCAAACTCATTAGAGAGTCACTGTTTATGCCACAGGAGGCAATTAGAAAATGATTTAGCGCAATTTTCGTGTGATTAAAAATGGCGAGACGGCATCTAGGAATTTACGGGGGCTCTACGTGTGGCCACAGGATACGCCCGATTGCTCCCCAGGTTATCCGCAGGACAAGCTTTTGGCTAATTGCAAAATGTTGTTGGTAATAAAAAGAAAAGAAACAAGAAAGTGGCAACAATTGCCATGTTCTTTGTCTTTATTTCTGTCACTTTTTCTAGATTTTCATTTGCAGGACCAGCCAGGGGGCAGGCCACTTTATCATGCAACACTCTCTCTCTCTCTCTGCGCTTCATCTTCATCTTGCAACTCCTCTCGGCTCATCTCCATTACCATTACCATTCGCTTTCCATCTCTTCCCCCCCGGTGGCTGCTGCACCTACAGCTTCTGGCATAGCTCAAGTGGATGATGCCCCTGCCCCTCTCTCTCTCTCTCTCTCTCGACTGAGTGGCAAGATAGTTTTCATGCCGTTACTCCCTGGCACAGCCTTTTCCCTGTACCACGCGCTCCATCCCCCTGTTGCATGTCGCTGTGGCATCTGTCTGCATCAGTCGCCTAATGGCCGCTTTGCGGCTCAAGTGCCACGCAGCTCCGCGGATCCATGGAGCGTGGCAGTGCGGCCTAGGGAAAGTCATCAAGTATTTAAGGCGAAACCGAAACCGAGACAAGTTCTATGCAAACCAAAAACTTTTCCAAGCTTAGAAAATGGCTTAAAGACTCCACTGGAAATAGCCAGAGACTCCTCTGAATTTATGCCCAAACTTTTTTTGGGTAAACACCAGAGAGACATTTCCCCCCAGCCCCCCTCTCGGCCATAGATATGTGTGGGGCAATCTACTACTATTTTTGGCCAAAAATTTAGCCAGAAAATGCAAATTTCCAATCAACCAAAATACCACCCCTCCCCCCTGCCCGCGTCCACCTCAGTCTCTTCTCTAATCATTTTCATTTTTGCAGGTCAAAGCCAAAGAGAGAGTGAGGGGGAGGGGTAGGGGGTGAGTGGGAGGGAGATTCCTCCCCCCGATCATTGTTAATAAATTTCCCGCTTAATTCATTCATGGGGATTGCCCCAATTCATGTTGAGAGCCCAACCGCCAGCCAACCGCCAACCAATTTCTCAATTTGAAATCAATTTTCGTTTGCGCCCCTCCAGGAAGGGACGCGGGGGTGGCTAGGGGAGGGGCTGTGCCACCAGGCAGCACTAAATCAATCACTTAACTATTTCCCTGCACTTTTCACAGTGCAATTTATTTAACGCAAACAACACCAAAAAAAAAAAACAGAACCGAATGCGGGTGGGAATCAACGAAACAATTGGCCATAAAAAAAACACACCTCCCCCCGCCCAAAAAAGTATCCGAGGGATCCACTATATATATAAAAAAATGTATACATTCCCCCTTTCTTTTTATTGCTGCTCCAAAACATACGCCAATATTGTGTACCACCGCATGTTGCATGTAGCGCGTTGTGTTGCGTTTTTTTTCTAGATTTTTATGCTATTAATATTTTTATGGATTTTTGTTTTGGCCGTTTTTGGGTTAACAATAATCGTGGTATGGAGATTGTTTACGACAAGGATTATATTTTGCACAGGACTCGAATGGATGCCCTTTTCCGCCGGTTTTGTGTATCGATCGAGTGGATTATGGATTTGCATAGACGCCTCGCATCGTATTGAATTTCAACATTGAATTACTTCATCAAAAGGGAATCAAGGGGAAATCAAAGGGGAATTCTGAAAGGGGAGGCTTCAGGGGGGTCGGGGTAATGCTTTTCCAATTGAGTGTGGCCAGTGCAGGGGAAAAGGGCGATTTCTGGGGCTATTCCACAAATAATTTGGGGCCTCAATCAATGTGTTATTTCAGGCGCCTTTCTCTTCTATTCTTGTCATTCCTCTATGGATTTTTTTAAGATATTTTCAGTTGCAAAAAAGTCTCTAAAGTCCCTTCCAATAACGTTCTTCCAAGGCATATAGTTTCCACCTAATTCCATCTCTATTTCGCCCACTCCAAATACCCTTTTGAGGCACCTTTCTTATCAGGCAACTCACTCCATCCATCCACCAATATGGCTTCACTTTCTGGCTCTTCCTGAAGCACCTTCCTAATGATGTCCTTGCACCACTCAAAGTCAAAGTTACTCTTGATTTTCTATAGTGTATTTCCTGCATTTTATTGCATGGAAATTTCAGAATATGTTTAAATTGACTCCCCCTCCCTTCCCCTCCCTCTCCCTATTCTAAAGTATTTTTTTTGTCAAAAAATTGCATATTTTATATGAAATTCCATATTGAAAGAGGCGTAACCCTCCGTTCTGTGCCCGTTCTGTTCCATTTGAATGCATTTTTGATTTGCCATTCGATGGTCGGGGTTTATCTTTCGAAAAGTGGAAAATATGCATAGTGGTGGATATTTTATTGTTGTACATGGCTTTCATTTATTAATAAAAATCATTGGTAAATCATTAAAACACACCGCTGCAGCAGTGCCCGCCCCCTCCCCGCCCCCAAGCACCCCCAAGGGCTATAAATGGCTGCAAATTTATGCATCGTCTGCAATGTTGCAGCATGCAACTAAATGGAACAGAATCATCATCTAGATATCATCCAGCAGCATGCCGCATATTTCCAACGAAATTTGAATACTCTAGTGGCAAGTGGGACAAAGGGAAGCAGGGGGGAAATTCGCATGATTTAGTGGCCGGGCAAAACGATTACGATATGCTAATGGAAGGGCGGCTGCGCCACACCTTCCTTCTTCCTTTTTCCTGTGCTTTTTTCTCCTTTGGTTTTATCTTTAATCTCTGGGTAAATATACAAAACAGCTTAGCTTCCATCTTAAAGTAATACTAATGATTCAGCATAATTTGCTATGCTAAAAGTATCTTTTCTTTAAGTAATTTAATATCTAAATCCTCCAAACGCCACTTGAAACATTTGAGAAGGATCTTTAGACAAAGATATATAACATGTATTTTATTGTAGTTTATGTGTATCTAGATAAAATAATTACTTGAGATTTAAGTTCTAGAACCATTTGAAAAGTATCTTTTCAGCGTATAGACACATTTGCTTTAGATACACTCCCCGACACTTGAATACGACATACTAAAATGTACACTTTAGGCAACAATATTTCCGGCACAAGCCATAGAAAACGGTGAATTTGAATTTTCCTCAAATCTCTATTCAATTTATCATAAATTAAAAAAAAAATAATAGCCATATTCATCAAAGTAGATTGAGAAAAAAAAATTTAATTGACATAACTCAAATTTCCGCTCCCAAAAAATGCGACACTTGAATACGACATTCGCATTGAAAAATTTTTTATTTTGGATGTGGTCGCGACCGGACATTGAATAAATTCTCAAAAATCAATTAGGGTGTCCTTATTGCGAGAAAAAAATGTGGGTTATGGTAAGTCCTTTTCAAAGGACGAAAGCTCCACAATAAAAGCCTCGAAGGAAGTAGGTCCATCAATAATGAAAATAAGTGATGAAATTGGTAAAACTAGGTGTGTTCTGAGTGATTTCATAAAGAACGGGTCAAATTATGGCAAAAACATAAAAAACCGAACCAAGATTGCTACTTCCGAGACCTCCATAAGATCTCATCTGCGAGCCGCATCTAAAAAACACGACTAAAACTCGATTTAAAAATCGAAAACTGTACTTTTAGCTAGTGCTAAAATAATAAAACATGTTTTTTCGAAGACTCCACACCATAAGGGACTGTAATTAATAAAAAAAACCCCTCAACTTTGTTGCATATTTGATAAACTCGACTTAATGAAAAATCAACTGGTCCACGCCGTTTTAGGATCTTGCTCACCACAGAATAATAGCGCTCACACTGCTGTGAAAACTATCCAATTGTAATTCCTCTTTACTCCTCACTTCCTTTACTTCCTTGAGTCCTTATAAATATAAAAAAGAAACCCTTATGACCCTTCAAATTAAAATTTTTGTCCCTTTGAAAATGCTATATAGCGACAGTCTCTACTCCACGCCATATGAATATGCAAAAGTACGGGAGCATTCTAAGTTTTCGTCCGTTGGCTGAGGTTTTTTATTAATTACAGTCCCTTATGGTGTGGAGTCTTCGAAAAAACATATTTTATTATTTTAGCACTAGCTAAAAGTACAGTTTTCGATTTTTAAATCGAGTTTTAGTCGTGTTTTTTAGATGCGGCTCGCAGATGAGATCTTATGGAGGTCTCGGAAGTAGCAATCTTGGTTCGGTTTTTTATGTTTTTGCCATAATTTGACCCGTTCTTTATGAAATCACTCAGAACACACCTAGTTTTACCAATTTCATCACTTATTTTCATTATTGATGGACCTACTTCCTTCGAGGCTTTTATTGTGGAGCTTTCGTCCTTTGAAAAGGACTTACCATAACCCACATTTTTTTCTCGCAATAAGGACACCCTAATTGATTTTTGAGAATTTATTCAATGTCCGGTCGCGACCACATCCAAAATAAAAAATTTTTCAATGCGAATGTCGTATTCAAGTGTCGCATTTTTTGGGAGCGGAAATTTGAGTTATGTCAATTAAATTTTTTTTTCTCAATCTACTTTGATGAATATGGCTATTATTTTTTTTTTAATTTATGCTAAATTGAATAGAGATTTGAGGAAAATTCAAATTCACCGTTTTCTTTGGCTTGTGCCGGAAATATTGGTGCCTAAAGTGTACATTTTAGTATGTCGTATTCAAGTGTCGGGGAGTGTATATTTGCCTCTAAGCAGCATCAATAGATTTGTAGATAGATATTTGTATCTAAAATATTGTGTATTTCCATTCTGGTGACAGTTTTAAGCTCTAGAATTTTAAATTGTAATTTATTTATTTATTTCATTTATTTTTTATTTCATTCATTTATTTATTCAACTTTTTTAATAAAACTTAATTTTTTTAGATACTTTTCTGCTTTAATATTCAACAATTTTCTATTTTCAGGAATTCCTGCATTCCGAATGCATTCTAGAATGTTTGAAAAATTGTAAAAAATATCTTTTGCAATTCAGATAAATATTCTTTAAGCATTTTTCCAACTAAATTTGCAAAAAAGTAGCAAAAAGTCATAAAATATTATTAAAGATATATTTTTAATAATAATTTTAAGCCTTCCCAAAATATCTACATTTAAGTATTCAGTCAAGAAACATTTAATATTTCAAGTGCTTTACTTTAATAATTCTTCTTTCACTTTTTCGAGGACTTTTCTTCAGCCCAAGAGAAAACAAAAAAGACGAAAAAAAGGCGAAAAAAACTCTTGTTGTTTACCTTTTTAATGGCGGCGTCGTCGTCGGCGGCGGCGACAAAAATCAAATCAAAACACAACACGCAATGCCGCGCGAGGCACTCTGCCTGTGAAGTTCAAATACCCCGAAGGAATGGGGAGGCCCCCCCTCATCCACGGCCAGAGCCAATACTCCGTACTCCCCCAGTCTCCAAAGGTCTCTCCGAGATGTTGTTGATGAGGCGACCTTTGCATAAAGTTGAGACACGAGCCGTAGAGAGAGCCGCCCGCCCATTCCAGCGAGACGAGAGAGAGATAGGGAGAGAGAGAGAGCCCATGTCCATGCCCCTTCCCCGTCGTTTGGTGGTGCCTCCGAATGTTATGCTAAATTTAAAACATGTTGCGGTTGAGATTAGAATAAAGCGCAGGGAGGCATGGATTCTGTTTCTGCCACTGCCACTGCCACTGTTTCTCCTACAGTTTTCCCCCAAGACATCCACCATTTTCGTACCCTGTGGGGCCGTCCCTGAAAGGCAGGGAATTAGGTTTATGGGGAAGAGTTTTTTTGGGTGAAGAAAGGAAGGGGAAGCCTTTAACAGTTTTGCTGAAGGGGTCCCCGTATATGTATCTCGTAGGTTTCTGGGTTTTAAGGGAACTTCCCTCTGAAATGGAGGTGCAAAATTTCATTAAATACAAATAAAAACGATCTACCATCAAAACAGAAGACAATTTAATCTGCTAAAACCTGCAGATACATCCAAGATCTTCCAGGGGTATCTCCGGCGTCCACCCTCCCAGCAGGCCCTTTCTCTTGTGCTCACTTTTGCTGATGCTGCTTGTGATGCTTCTGCTGCTGCTGTTTGGGGTCTTGAGACATCTACAAGCATCAACAACATCTGGCGTGGCACATCACACACGCGTGCGCGCTTTAATTAGCTCTTGCAACGTGAGGGAACGGGAGCGGGAGCGGGAGGGGGGGGCACACATGTCAACGTGCCTCGAATGTGTGCTTTTGTTTGTGTGTTGCACGAATGGAGCCAAAATGCTAGTCAAATGTTTGATTATTTGAAATCGGTTAAGAGGGAGACAGAGAAACGGGGGCATGGCCATGGGTGCATGTTGCATGCTGCATGCTGCATGGACTACAAATCAAATTCAAACACAATTGTCCAAATGCCAAGTTCAAAATTACGCAAATATTCTCGACTGACATTCGCCCGCTCCCCGCTCCTCTCAGCCCTCTCCCGTCTCCCCTCTCCATCTCCGGGCCTTCCCCTCCATCTGTTGGCTCGCCCTTTCCTTCTGCTCATCTCAGAAATGTGCGTAAATTACATTTTTGTGAGCAATCTTTGGAATGGTACGGATATCAATGCAGAGATGCAGAACCGCAGCCGACATGTGGAATGGAGGAGGAAAGGGGAGCTGGAGGAGCTCCTTATTGACCACAAAATACACACACACACGCGCAGACACACACACATAGACACACATCAAATAAGCAACAGAAAGTCCAGAATTTGGGATCCCTACTGTGTGCATTTCATTGGATCGATAACTGCCTTCAGTCGGTCGGTAAGAACGAATGCATCAGCATATTTGTGGCATCCACACAAAGCACATTTCAAATGAAGCGAACAGGATGCTACTCCGATGGGATCCAACTCCTAATTCCAGTGTCAAAAGGTGTGCCACAAGCACACATAAAAAACGAGGGGGGAAATCCAGGAACGGATGGGAATGATGAACCATCAATCACTGCTGCATATGGAAGATGCCCCACACAAATTAATATCCATTTCCTACACACACACACACACACAGACTCCACTTCCGTTTGCCCTTCGGCTTCCATTTTGGCAGAAAAAAAAAACAAATCTCAAAAAGAAAGAAAAAACCAAAATCAGAAACAGAATCAGAACCAGAAATTTCCACCCACCTCCTTCCCCTCCTCCACCCTCCTCCTCCCTCCTCCAAAAAGCTTCAACGACTGTTGCAGTTTTTTTTCTTCCTTCTGAGGGCCGGGACCGGGGCTGCACTGTTAAATTGTCCGTGAAGGATTTATTTGTTGGAAATTATGATTTATAAGGTCAGCCTTGCAACAGCAGCCAGCCAGCAGGATGCAACACACACAATGCCACAGACAGGGCTCCCCTCCCCCCACGGAATCATTCGTTGTTTCCACTCCTGTTTCTTTCACTCATCTCCGGCCATTGACCTCGATTTTTAGTGGGCCATTCGCAGGTCATTCGTGGCGTTTACGAAAATATAGAAGAAAAACGAAAGAAAAATCGAAAATTGAATTATGCATTTGCTTTTACCTGCAGATGACATCTATATAGTCTTTCTTTTTTGGATTTTTGAGAAAAATGAGCAGTAAGCAAAAAGCCACAAACCGCAAACCCCATACCCTCTCCCCCCTGGCTCCTGGCTGCAGTTTGCTTTCCTGTCGCTCCATAAATACCAGAAGAATACTAGAAGAATTTCACAGACTTTTGCCGAAGACAAAGTGAGTAAAACTATGGGTTTGCTCAACTGTAAAAAGGACACCTTTCCAATGGATGGTTTATGGAAGAACAAAAGGGACCATAAATGTTAGTCGAGAAAAGAAAGAATATCCATTGAGATATATGGCATCACACCTTTTTTTTTGGTTTTAATTACTTTTTCAGGCAGAGGAATCCGAAGGGACGGAACTCCCATTGGAATTAGAGCCTTTCTTCTATCGGAAAACCCAGGTACTACACTGAGAATTTTTTGATATTAAACATTGTCCTATCGGAACATATTCTTAACACTTCAAGGTTCTACAACACTTTTATGTTTTGTTCAAACTTTTCAGGAGAAAACTTTCGGTAAAGCTCCTGGGAAGAGATTTCAGCTTTGAGAGAGCCTTTCCTTTTTCTGTGCTTAATTCTACAAAAAGCTTGAGGAATTTATGCCCAGATGAAAGCCCCATGGAAGCTGGCAAAACTTTCAGATAGCTTTGGAAAGTTAGGGTGCATCTTTGGTACTGTTTCCTGTCTAAAAGTATTTGTCAAAAATACAAAATATCCCTCTTATTCTGAAAAATATTCTGAACAATAGAGGAAAAGATACAAGGTTGTTTTACCGAATAAAATAGCTATGCTGTCAAGAGATAATTGGTGGAAAATTCATGGAACGGTAAAAATGTATATGTATCTAGGTGCGAATCAACTGTATCTCTACTGTATTTTCTGAGCATCTAATATTAAGCTTAAGTGCATTTTGTAGAATTTACAAGTAAAAAAATTACACGTACTTCTAATTAGACCCAGAGAAAAAATGTTTTAGATTGTAATATTTCAACTGTACCTAAAAATGTAGAATACAAAATTTTCTACGAGAGTGAAAAATGTAAAAAAAATATTTTCACTTACATTTTGACATTATAATGAATATATTTGATTAAAATTGATTTTAAATAAATATTTCACATACAAATATTATGAAAATATTTCTTTAAAATGTACTACATATTTCAAATAAATATTTTACATATGTAATGAATATGTATTAAATATTTACAAATTGAATATTTGTATTTAAGTTTATCCCAGAAAAATTATTTAATTTGTATATTCATGGATAATCTTCCTTTAATTGAGTTATAAAAATCATAAAATAATAAAAAAAATATTCAAAAATAATAATCAAAATAATTAAAATAATGATTAAAGATATATAATCATAATTATATTATTTTAATTATTTTGATTATTTTTTAATTATTTTATGATTTATTTATTTTTATTGATTTATTATTTATGCTATTTTATTATTTATTTTATGATGTATTTTTTAAAAGAAAATAAAAATGTAATAAATTATACATATTTTAAATAGTTTTAAATTAAGTTTAAAAATGACAATAATGATTAAATTCAATGGAATATTAAACACCGAATTATATTTTTTTTTGTTTTTTTTTTAAGCGTCAAATTATGTCAATAATTGAATTCAGTAAGACAAAACACGTAAGAAAATCCTGGAGAGGGTATTTATTATACGTTTATTCTAATGAAATAATAGCCAGCCAAAATTAGTGTAAATCTTTGTACTAAATCTTCGAATCGTTTGAACACGTTTATTTGTTTCACGACCATCTATGAACATGTATGAATTTCTTTTTTTTTAATTTCGGTAAAAATCTACGTAATTTATTAATTATACTATGTCATTCTTACACCTCACTTTCAATCGGATATTGCTTTGAAAAATCCAAAAGTCGCTTTCGTTTAGCAACAAGTTTCATTCGAAATTATTTTCGAACTCCTGAAAATTGCTGCTCCACCTCAAACAGGGGGTAATTTTCAGCAGTCCCTGCAAATAGACATCGCCCCTCCAAATAAGGGGATACACTCTCTCCCCCCTATTACCCCATCACAGCAACGCCTCGCTCTCTCGCTCTCTCTCCCTCTCGCAGCTCGCTCTTGCTCTTGCTTTGTAGTCCCCCCGTCGGCCGTTTGGCGTCTTGGTGCTCGCTAACGACGAACGAAGGAGCCAGCCGCCACCCGATGAACCGAACGACAGACCAGACACATCCTCTGGGGCTCTGTGTGTCGCGCTTTCGTTCGATGCCATGCCTCCAATGTCCTCGGACTTCGTTCTTCATGTCGTCAGTTCACGTTCGATATTTGTGTTGTGTGGTAACACGTAACGGTAAGCGGTGAAACGGCGAAACGGTAAAACGGCAGCCAGGCGTCCGCCACAGCGCCCGACTTCGGAGTAAACGGGTACGACGAACGCGGAACGTCGCGGATTTTCCACCCAAAAAAAAAAGGAATCATAAAACTCCATCGAGCAGTGTATTTGTGTATCTGTGTGTGTGTGAGTGTGAGTGCACGAGTGTGTGCACGGGGATTCCCTTGTTGCATTTGCAACAATCAAAAGATTAAGAGAAAGCAACGCCCCAAAAAAGAAAGGAACCAAACAGCGGCCCAAAAAAACCCGAGAAGGAACCTCTAATACCCTCTAATAGAAGATACCCCCACAAATGATATACCCTCTAAAAAAGAGATAGTAAATGCTCTAAAAAAAAGATACAAAGCCCTCAGCAAAATAATTCGCTAACCGGAAAGTCGCGCCAAAGCAGCCAACAAATTTCAAGTGTTTTCTCCCATTTTCCGGACTGGGGAGAGTGTGTGTGCCAGTGTGTGTGCGTGTGTGTGTGGGGCATAGGCGCCAACTTGCCCAACAAAAAAAAAAAAATAGTCAGAGGCCGCCAAATGGCAGCGGCACCAGCGGATGCCTAAAACGAGGCTTTTATCTCAAGAGAAAGAAAAAAAAAAGTGAAAGAAAGATTAAAGAAAATTAAATTTTCGGCAGAAAGCTTTTCCTTTGCAAATGGTGTTGAAAAGCGTGAAGTGAAGTGTGACAAGAGGAGGGCAAGAAAATCGTGGGAAAACCAAGGAAAATCATTGGCTCAAATCAAAGTCAAGAAAAGGCCTGGAACGGACTATTAAACGGTAATTGAGTCATAAATCATGTTATAATTAAGGGAAAACGCGGGCTTTTCTTTTCGGTTAATTTTTGCCATGGAAGATTAACGCTTGAAATGGGATTTAGATCTCCAGGACCTGCACAACTTCGTTGGGTCTTCACTAGGATTTTAGATGTTTCTCCCTGCCAATCGAAGTCGAAATCCAAACCAAAATCAAACTTTGG
The DNA here is from genome assembly GCF_003286085.1 of Drosophila persimilis. Classification (NCBI taxonomy): domain Eukaryota; kingdom Metazoa; phylum Arthropoda; class Insecta; order Diptera; family Drosophilidae; genus Drosophila; species Drosophila persimilis. Next base: position 28,057,860 of record NW_020825288.1, on the reverse strand, counting down.
CACAATCCAATCCATCATATGGGGGGTGGGGGGATGCCACTCAAACATCAATCGAGTAGGCCTTACCCCGGCGCCACAGAAAAGAAGAAAAAAAGTGGAACATGGCCGTGGCCCCCTCCAATTGATTGATTAGTTGCCGATTTGCGGCCTGGCACGCACACAACACACAAGTCAAGTGTTTTGGCCACACACACACACACACACACACAGAGACACAGCCACAATTCTTTTGTTCGACGGATGACACTCGACAGAGCCTGACATGAGCATCGCAATTAGTGCATAAATCGGATTGTGATCTCTGACCCAGCAATGAACTATAGATCTTTGATTCACATTCGAATTTGAAGTGGTATTCCCAATCGAATTTATGGAAATAATAGATTTAAAGCTTCCCACATTTAATCCCTTAATTTCTCAAATTTCATGCCCAAAAAACCAAATCCATACATAACAAAAACCTTCACCATGACGACATGGCAAATGGATTTCCTGCGAAAGGAAATGGAAATGGAAATTTCTTACCCACACGCACATGACTTTTAATTAAATATTAATTCTGATGAGAAAATAATACGCACACATTAGCGCAGTGACCACAAGCCAGGCCAGGATCCCGAGAAGCCCCCAGAATGAGATCCTGGGGCGATGACCACTGTAATTATTTGCCAAAAGACGGAAGTGGAAGTGGAAGTGCTGTGTTGTGTTGTTGTGTTGCTTAGTCGCTGTGATTAATAATGCTTAATTGCGAGTATTTGCGCTGCTGGGCTGACGAAAGTATCCGCCCGACCGCCCGCCCGCCCGCAGCCATTTTGATTGATTGCCACATTTTGTCGCAAGCAAGTTTTTCGTATGCCCTGAGCCAAAGATTAGTTGGTGCTTAAGACCGAGATTCTGCCACTTGAAAGCTAATCAACAATTAATGAGCAATTAATATGCAAAATTTTGGCAACCAGAATGTGTGGCAGCAAGGACGGTGACGCTGGCGGTGACGGTGGCAAAGGGGCAACGACGACACATTGAACATGCAATCAAGCATCCACTTAAATGCATAAATTAATAAAAGCTTTCGGTTTTGTCGCTCATTAAGCAGACGGCAAATGAAATTTCCATGGAATCAATGAATGCCATGGAAATGAATGGAAAATGAACTTCAAATTGAAATTACAGCTGTATGCACTCTCTCCATTGGCAGTAGTTCCATCATTTGCTCAAAAGCCAAGCCGACTGGGCTGAAATTATCGTAATTAATGAGTGAATGGAATAAATGGGAATAAATTCCATATTTAATGGGGATATTTTGCAAGCTCTAGCAATTCATTTCAAATATTCAACACACAAAAAAGAGACTTCCTACTTCCAAAGTTCCTGCCAGCCCATGCAGGTTCATTCGTGTCTTGCAAGGCAAAAACGAGACGGCAGCAAAGCAAACAGCAATCGGTGGTGGTGGTTGGCTTCTGCTGCCGATGCTGATCTCTGCTGATCGTTTTTGCTGATAATCGCCAGCAGAGGCCAACGCAAAAACCACAGCGTACTGCTCTCTCGTTCTCTCTCAAGACAGTGATGCTCGTGGTGTGATTTTGAATGGCGTGGGAGAATGAAGGAATACAAAAACCGATAAGCTGGCGACGCGTCGTCCAATGTAGTGAGGCTCGGTCTGTCGGCTCTCGGCAAGCACTAGAAAGAGATGGCAAACGTTTCAAGCTGTGCAGCCTAGAAAGAGGGCAAATAATCGACGGCACCAAAAGGAGAGTAAGAATTGGCAATCCGGGGTACATTTGATGCAGGGATTTAGCAATAAAAAAAATATTTAGCTTTGAATTACAACACAAAGGTTGATTAAAGCACAATGATTAATTAATTTCACTGCATATCACGTGCCGCCACTGTGCTGTGCTGCATTTGTTATACGTAAAACAAACAAACAAATAATTGCACATGTCATTAAAAAGAACAATCAACAGAGAGCAAAAGAGAGATGGAAATGAACACAAAGAGCAGTGGCATGTGGCACATAAAAAAAAAGAAGGATTTTGTTTTTTGGCTATAAAAATAGCAATTAATTTTTAATTCCAATGGCAAACAAAAAGAAAAGCAAAAAACGAATAAAATTCCATTGAGAACTATTCACACGAACACACCATTTGCACTTTCCGCATTTTCTGTTGCCATAAACTGTGCTACGATAAGAAGGCAAATTATGCCCCAAAATAAAGTTGCCCCCACTCCCCCCCAAAAAAACAAAAAAAAAAATTGCAGTACTTAATAATATGTCACGAATCCGTGCAGCTAAACATAAAATAATGGCAGCCATAAATCATGGGACATTGGCCTTGTCAAATGGCAAATGAATTTTGATTCATTTTCATGCGAAAACTACACGCAATCCACGAATCCGTTAGGATACCAAACTCTCAAAATTCCAGTTTAACTGAGTAAAACCCACACACAATATCTCCACGAACATTAATCCCGATAAGTCCCCCAAATTAATGTTTTGCCTAAAACATAATTTATTTGCCCTGTTCGATATTATTCAACTTGAATTTTGGTTTAAATTTCGCTTAAAAAAAAAAAGGTTTATATGTTTTAATTAGGGCTCTGCCCCTGGTATCGAGTGTATTGCGTGTGGATCGTGTGGAACGTGTGGGTTGCGGGTTGGCACATTGTTTTCCTCAAACTTTTCCGCACTGGCTGCGGGGATAATTAAATCAAACGAAGGCACATGCTGCCCAGCGAAGCAGCAGCCAGAAACAACAAAAAATTTGCTTAACAAAAAGATACGAAAAACAAAAGGAAAACAAAGTAGGAACCAGCCGAAACTTTCGCTACCCCTAAAGATACTCTTGGAAACCTAGATACACCTGGGTTCCATAAAAGTTAAGAGATTTCAATCAATTTTGGGAGAAAGATTGGATGGAAAGGTCTCTGCAGGGGCCCATTTCCACTCCACCATAATTTTTCAGGGGCTGGAAACCCTTTCGGTTGATTTCATTGTGTTTTTGGTTTACTATTTTTCACGATTAAGAGCACGGAAAAGTGCCATTCCTGGTGCCATTGATGATGGCAATTAGCAAAGTTTTTCCAACCAATACAGGACAAAAGGAAACAACCAGAGAGAACTGCTGTTTTTTTTTTTTGTTCGAGTGCAAACGGAATCTCCCTTGTAATTGAATATTAATCATACGCCCCCGCCCCCCCCCCCCCCACACCGCCTGTACCATTCCCATAGCCAGCCATGACCATAACTCATACGCCCAGTGATCGGAGGATAGAGAGGGAGAGGGAGGAGCAGGGGACACAGGTACACATGCACACTCGCATGCACTGCAAAAATAAAGAGACAGGAATGACAGGAGAGGTGCTTCTGTCTGGGCTTCAGGAGGAGCTTCGTTGCTTCGCTCCTTCGTTCCTCTGTCCATTGCATGTCCCATAAATAAATGCTGTCTCATATTTCAGCACATGAACAATAATTAAATTCGTTTAAAACATGGCACATGTGGCACACATGGAGTGGGAAACCCCTTGAACTCCCCTGGCAATGATACCATTTCTGGACCTATCATCTTTGTAGGTTTTTCCCCACCCCCACCCCTCTCCATATTCATAATGGAAATGAATGCCGAATGGTCTGCAGTTCCAATTAATTGTTTTTATCCGCCTGGGACTGCATATATGCATATATTTTACAGTTATTACTCGCATATCAGACGATCCTACAGCACATAAAAAAAAACCCAAATAAAATCACATTTATGACATGTATTGGGCTGGGGTTTTTTTTTTTAACTTTGATGTTTCCCTTCTGATTGATAAAAATTGAAAATTAATTAGGGATTTTTCTTTCCTTTTGTATACATTTTTTTCTGCCAGTCCCCCCAAAAAAAGGGCGGGGCAAGGGCTTAAAACTGCTGGGGTTTACGAGTGTAACTTTTATGGGGTAGGGGTGGGAAGGGGGAGGGCTGGGGAGGGGGTATGCTTTGATTACCGAAATTAAATGATGATACTTTTCGCTTTTTATGGACGGATGTATGTTGATGTTTATGGCTTGCAATCTGCAATCTGTTTTCACTTTCAATTATCATAAAAATGTCGGAAATTCGGAGAAGTGCAAAAAGTAGATTCCAGAGGAGATTAACAGGAGATTGAAGAGAGGAGTAGGACAGATTGGAGGAGAGGGGAGAAGAGAGTGGCTTCCCTTTATTTTTTTCCTTTGTTGTCGCCTCGTAAATTTTTATTGTGGCTGCAATTAAATGAACAGCAATTCGTTTTTCCCCATGAAAATTAAACAAGAAAATTCCACACGTGATAAATGTATCTGTGGATCCATTCTGTGCCATCCGTTCTGCAATTATAATTAATATAAATAAATACATATATATATTTGCATAAAGAAATATGTTTAAAAAAAAAGAAAGGGGAAAAACGCGCCCGTAAATATTGTTTTAAATGTGAATGCGATTTAAATGTTACATTTATCACGTATACGCCACGTTTCACCCTCTGAGCGGGTCTCGAGGCGCTCGTTAAACGCTTTTCCCGCGGAAAACTCAAGGGCTCCTTCCAGTTAAATTTTCAAATCCTCTAAAGTGCCATAAAATATCAAGTCTTACTGGCTGTCAGCTTCGATACGGGTTTTGAGCTTCGCGGCGGATGTATGTCAGAAAAAATCGACTTCAAAAAGGTGGCATCAGAGGGGCTGAGACGCTGAGGGGCTGAGGGCCTGCTTTAAGCATATGCTGTAGATACAGGACCATACTTTAAGCAAACAACAGTTACAGGACTTTCCCTGAAACCCATTCAGCACACTCTTCCCAGCCCTCAATCCTTTTTAAGCCTATGAATATTTCAGTTAATTTAAATTTTAATATTTATTCTTCTTTTGCAAATTAAGACCCACTTTTGGAGATCCTTTCGGTTGTGCCATTCTTTACCTTACCCATTGAAGCTCCTTTTAAGCCCCAAAAATGCTCCTCAAACACAGCTCCTTCGTTCGCCTCCATATGTAGAAAATAGGGACCTATTCACTCCTACAACTCCCACATCTTCAGTGCCTGGGCTCCCACATCTTCCCCTTAATCAATTCCCTCAAGAGGCTGACATTTTGAACACAAAAAGTGACACAAAAAGTGTCTCAAAGACAACAAACAGCCACGCCTTCCCCCTGTTTTTAATTCTCAAGTACTTCCCAGAATATATGGAAATTTGTGTCGAAAACAAAGTCAAGATGTGGGCTTACAAATGATGATAAACATGTTGACACAGAGACAGATTAAAACTCATTTGAGGACGCACTCCTTTGAAGCTGGTGTGTGCTTTAATTGGGGCAAGGAAATATTTTCCGAGGAAATCAATTTCCGGAAAGAAAAACAAAATTAAAGAACCCACGAAATCCTGCAGATACATAAATATCTATTAAGTAAGGCCAGAGAGAAAAGTAAGCAGTAAAATTCATGCCACATGCCGCATGCCACATGCCCCGCAAGGATTTCATTAGAGCGGAATTGTATTTCCTTTTATTTACGAGATGAAGGAGTCCCCGCAGTCTCCCCGCACTCTCTGGTCCTTTATTTCGTTAATAAAAACAATGACGAGTATGATATGCAATGTGTGGCGACTCCTGCGTCCTGCCATCCCCTGGGAGTACTCTCTGGCAGCCCCACACTTGATTTATGTTTATTATGTTGCCCTGTCAATAATATCCTGGAGCAGGAGCAGCAGCAGGAGCAAGAGGAATCTTTCTTCTGGTAAGACAATGCCGTTGACAACCCAGTGGCAGGATCCGAGAAGGCACAAGGGCAAAAGGGAGGGGGAATGAAACCAATGGCAATTAATATTCCCCGCATTCCATCATTCATTCACTCATTCATTCATTCACTCGGCGAATGGCATTCACTTCCCTAGAAGACCTTGAAATATGCCACATTATGTGGCACAAGCCATTCACTGGCGGGGAAGGCTTCTGATTAATTGAAAACGAACAGAAAAAAAGCACACACAAAAATAGAGAGAGAGAGAGAAAATACACAAAGAAAAATCATGAAAATCATTGAGCCAGGGAGGCATGCCACAGATAAAAGCGGCACATAACTATCACCATGTAATGCCCCAAACAATGCCACAATGGAGAAATGCATGCAACATCATCATGCAGCGGCGGCAGCCACCAGCGACAATGACATTGAGAAAACAATGAGCAATGGAAAGCGAGGGAAACTCGTCGCTCTCGGAGGCAATAATTTTCCCATGAATTTCCATAATTACAACAGAGAACTTTTCCGTTTTGCAGTTATATTTATCCCTCCCCCCCTTTTCGGAAGGGGTGGGGGTGGAACCTTGAAAAAAAAAAGCAGTTTTAAAGCCCGCGTTTCGCCCCGTGATTTCTATGCAAATCAAAGACAAAACAATGCCGAAAAAAAAGGGGGAACCCCCGAAAACATTTTCCTGGAAAATGTACCGCAACAGTGGATGTGGCAGGGGCAGGGCCGTGCGAGGGGGCCACGAGCGTTGGAGTGTGAAAATGCAAGCTTTAAATAAATTAAATGTAATACGAAATGTGTGTCTGTGTGTGTGTGTGTTTGTGTGTGTGTGTGGTGCTGTTGGGGCTTGCCCCTTGACTACATCTGTGGCATGAATAGCAGAGCCCCGGTGACTCTAGAGCTGCAGAGCTCTGTGGCATGAATAGCAGGCAGGCAGGCAGGCAGGCAGGCAGGACCCCAGCAGCACAGAAATTGTTGATTTCTTTTTCTTTCGTCTCTTATTTACTCCCGTAACCCAGTTTTTTTTTTTTTTGGGTTCACAGAATTATTCAAGTTAATTTTATGGGCGAAACACACAGCGGAAAAGGCGGGGCAGGCTTGGAGTCGCTGGTTGGAAGTCCAAAAAAATGTGTAGTTTTTGGGCTGTGAATTCAGTGAATTTTCTTACTTTTCTTGAGGTACTTTCCGCCTTTTCGAGGGATCTTTCAAGTGTATCTTTCGAGACCCAGAGATTCCTCCACCTGTTCTGCAGTTTCCCTACAAAAAAACCTCCAGAATGGACCTTATTTTTGTTTACATTTCTCCTTACTTCTCCTCACTTTTCTACCCTTTTTTAGAACTATTTTAGGCCTCTTTTAGCCCTCATTAATCCCTCTTTTATCCCTCGTTTCACCTCACTTCTCGCCCTCACTTCTTCTCACTTTTCTACCTTTTTTTAGCACGCTTGTAGGCATTTTTTTAGCCCTCTTTTAGGCCTATTTTAGCCCTCATTTGTCCTCACTTCTAGCCTTCACTTCTCCTCACATTTCTTCCCTTTTTTAGAACTCTTTCGGGCCTCTTTAAGCCCTCATTTCTCCTTATTTCTCTCTCTCACTTTTCTACCCTTCTATAGCACTCTTTTAGCAGTCGTTTAGGCCTCTTTTAGCCCATTTTTAGGCTTTTTTTAGCACTCATTTCTCGTCCTGACTTCTGCACACTTTTCTACCCTTTTTTAGCCCTCTTTTAGGCCTCCTTTAGCCCCCTTTTAGCCCCTTTTTAGCCCTTTTCTCTCACCTTTCCTCTGTTTTAGTCCCTATTTCCACCCACTTTTCTCTCCTGTCCTAGCCCTCATTTTCTCGCACTGTTAGCCCGTTCTTTCAGCCTTGACTTGTTGCCTGTTGTCGCCTTTGACAGAGAGGACGACATCTGCTGTTTCATTGTCAAAAATGCATCAGAATCCGGAGCAGCAAACGAACAGCAGCACAACTGTGTGCTAATTTGTTTTTACACTTGTTGTCGTTGGGTTTTTTCACTCATTTTCATGATTTTCTCCCTTCTCCCTTGGTTTTTCTCTTTTTTTGATGCCACGGACAGTTGGCCAAAAAGTAATGAAAGGCAGCAGAGCGACAGCAGGGCACACAGCAGACAGACAGCATGTCAATCAAGCTCTCGCTTTGGCCACACAACAAAAAGCGAAGGAAAACCCTGAAAGAGCGAGGAAAAACCGGGGGGGCAACAAACAGTGCAACAAAGTGTCTTCATTTGGCAGCAGGCAGCAGGCAGGAGGCGACCTGGCAGAAGACCTGGCAACGGGTTGAAAGGCTGAAAGGCTCTGGCATTCACGTTATGAAAACAAAATTAATGTCAGGCGTTTTTGTATATTTTTTGCGTGTCACGACCAACGGTCCGCGCGCTTAACACTTTCCGCACAACTTTCCCCGGCCTTTTCCCCATCTATCCTTCTCTCTTGTTATCTCCTTGCCGCTCTCTCCCTCTCTCTATCTCTCTCTGTTTGTGTAACAGCTTTCCTTCATCAAAGCGAGTTTAGTTTCGCCTTCCTTTGGCTGCTCCTCCTCCTGCTCGACCTTGTTAATGACAAACAATACACATATATACCAGATCTCTGTGCCAGGCCCTTTTTCTCATCTGACAAATGGCCAACGCTCGGCTCTGGAGGACGGCCGCGGATGCCCAATGGCCTCAAATCTACGAGCACATTTACAGCATCAGGCGTCCATCGGGCCCCAGGCGCCGGGGGGGAACGGCACCCAGGGGGAAGTTTGATGTCCATCCTCGACGGATGCCCCTTTCATGGGGGCTGCTCCTGCTCCATCTTCGACCACACATGGGCCTTCTTCCGGACCTCCAGCCACTTCCACTGCCACTCCGCCATAACTATCTCTATTACTCCTCTGACTTTTCCTGCCTTTCCTATGACTTTTAGTGATTTTCCTCTCAGTTTTCCAGCTCATGTTGTCCCTCTCCCAGTTGGCGTCATTTTTAAACACTGTAGGAAAAAATGTTTATTTTTTCTTATTAAAAAACAAAGCAACAAAAAATATATATTTTAAGAAACTACCGAATAAAAGAAAAATACATTTTTGTAATATTTTAATTTTTTAGTTATTCTATATTTTAATTCGATTTTTTATTTTTTTTATAATTTTTTTTTTACTTTTATATTTTTGTTTATAAAATTTCTTCAAGGCTTATTTTTATTTTTTAGTTTCTTAATTATATTTTTGTCTTGTAATTAAATTTTATTTTTAAAAGAGATATTTTTCTTTATTTTGTTTTTTTAATTTTTCAAAATTTTTTTAAGTTTTATATTATATTTTTAATAATTATGTATTATATTTCCCCTCGATATTCAGTTCCCTCCCAATTACCACTCTTTTCTTACCGCACTTTTCTCCCAGTGTAGCCAATAAAAAGCCCCTAAAATCCCCCAGTGTCTGCAGGACACACATCAAAATGGTAGCTCGAATTATAAACCAAATGGCATTACACTGGCCCACTAAACCCATTTTTCGCCTCTAGTTTTTCTCGCCCCCCGGAAAACCCGAAAGAAAATTCTGTCAACAGCAACTTTTGCTTTTAGTCTCATTTTTTATGGCCACGAATTATGCAAAATTCTTTGCACTCCTCCGACCCCCCCATCCCCCATCCCCCGACTCCCCATCCCCGATTCCTGCTCGTTTTTATTGGCGTAACAAAAATGTTTTTAATACGCAATGGTCTGGAACCCGAGTGATAAGCCACACCCCCTGCAAGGCCCACAAATACATAGAGATATACGATAGATGTATATATAGAAATATTCTGCCGCTTTTAGGGTTCTATTTTGTGGGCCTTTTTCGGAGAGTATTCGCAGAGGCCTGGGCTTTTTTAGACAAAATCTGCCATAAAATGTGGGTCAGTCCGGGGTCCTTCGGATTGTTGATTGAGTTCCGAGTGGAAACAGAGGGCGGGAGGAGACAGGAGGACACAGGAGGAGATTTGGTCACCGTCTGGCATGTGAATTAAGTTGATAAAAGTGGCAAGAGCGATAGAAGGTAGTGCAAAAAATAGTAGTAAAAGTGGAAAAGAGTGAAAAAGGGAGTGAAAGGGCAACCGGAAGTGTGAGGCAGAGTGATGAAAACAACAGCCTTTGAAACAAGACTCTCAGTCTCTCTGGTGTTTAGTTTTTTGGCACGTGTTTGGGGAGTTCGATTCGGTTGGTTTTTAGTGTTTTTTTGGGGGTAAAAGAGAGATGGATAGAGAAAACGAAATGTTTAAAAGTGTTAAAGCCGGTTTGAAGAGGATTTAGGGATTCTAGAGTGCAAATACTAGGCAGATGGATGGGATAGATGGATGGCTAAAAAGATACATAGATACATACTTTTCTGACAAAATACCTCAAAATTCTATGCCACTTTCAAGGCTTCACAGCTCTCCGGAAAATACTGAAATAGGGCTATTCTCTGCACTGAAACGCAATTAAATGTTGCATACAAATAGGCGGCAAACAGCGGGATGCCCTCTCTCTCCCTCCCACTGCGTAATGCCATTGCACATTCAATTACAATGCTCTTGCCACAATAAAATCCTTGAACTGTTGCCACATTCTGCCTCCTTCTGCCGCTGCTGCCGCTGCCTCTCTAAAGCACCACTTGGGCGACCGACTGCCGCTGACCCACTTGAGCAAATGGCTAAGGCAGTGGCTGAGGCAGAGGCTGAGCGGTGCGGCGCGGTGCGGTGTCGGCCCAGCACTTGAAAATGAGTCTCCAAGGAGCAGCGACGGGGCGGCACCGCCACCGCCACCGCCACTGCCACCATCAAGAACTGTGCGGCTTTTGTCCTTCGATGGTTGGGGTCTGCGGCATTTTATAATAATTGCAAGAAATAGAAATGCTCAGTAGGGGGAGAGCACAAAACGAACAAAAAGAGGAAGGAGACTCACAGGGGGGTGGTCGCGGGTGGCACAAAAACAAGAGAAATGGTCGCCGAAAAAAAAACGGGGGCTTCGCTGCCCTTAACAATAATATTTCAACACCAAACCTCGCACAAAAAACACAATTACTGTCTTTCGGGGGGGCGGGGAGGCGGTTGATAATTGTGGGCATGGCACGCCTTTTATTTATGTATTTGTCCACGAGATTTCCACAAGAAATTTCTTGGTTTTTGTTGGAACCGAAAAAATATCACTTATTTTGTTAATAAAATATTTTCCCTAATTTTCCTTCGTATTTTTTCCTTTAATGCTGCCAAATTCTTGGTAAATCTCTCCGAATTTCATTTTAAATTTCTCCGAATTTCATTTTTAAATTTCTCTGTAATTTATTTTTAAATTTATTCCTCAATTTCTGCCCTAAAACCCTCTCGTTTCTGCCTTTGGTATTTAAAATAATTTAAAATTAGAGCAAAATACTAAATCAAAGTGTTTGTTTTTTCAAACATTAAATGGCTTTCCACCCGCTACGTTCGCGCCCACAAAACACAATTTAGACAATTGAATATTGAGAATGGAAAATGGAAAATGGAATTTCCAAACACGCAAATTTCAAACGAAAATCAATCAACAAAACAATCAAATTATTATATCATAATATTAGCATAACCCATAATTATATATATAGAATTTCTGCATTCAATTTCGCGCCAGAAATATCTCGAAAAAAGTATCTGCAAACAGAAAACAAACAGAGCAACCGATGGCTGGAGGTTTTTTTGTGCTTTTGCCGAGGGATAACAATCGATGGGCGGCAAAGGCCACAGCACTCAAGCCGCAGCAAGGCCACACACCACGCTACGCCACTCATGCAAACATTCATTCACTCATTCGGCCACCATTCACCCACTCAACCGCTCATCCGCTCACCATTCACCCACACGTTCCGCTATCCACTCAACAAATCCACAGAGAAAGAGGGGGAGCGGGTGGAGCGGTGTGCTCTTTTGTTGGTTAGCACATGTAAAATGCCAAAAACTTTGAAAAGGAGCCAAAAACCGATAGACATCTATTTGAAAAATGGGCCACGAGCAGAAAAAAAACAGAAAAATGGGTTGGGAAATGGCAAGGAAAAGTAGAGGATGGACAACGCCACACAAAACAGAGGGGAAGAGAGACCGAAAGAAAAGACCAGTGCAACACCCGTCGTATACTTAACGACAGACGGACAATTTTTGACAGCCAGAGACACAGGAAAATTGCCCTGACCAGCAGGAAGCAGAAAAAGCAATAAAAAGAAGATGTTTTAGTGGCGAAATCGTGAGAGCCAGCTAGCCACGACCCGACCATAACAAATGCTTAGCCCATACGTCACTCATACGCCCAGGTAGCAGCACAGCAGGATCTGGTATTGCTCTCCAGCTTCTCTCTGGAGCGTGTCATGCGTACTCAAAATGAATGTCCTTCGTGGAGTGGTGCCAGCGCCGAAAATTCAATAAAAACAAATTGATTGCTTTGAAGGATTTCCATGCATGCTAAAAGCTAAAGGTAAACACCAAAGCCAGGTCCTCCCCGCCGGTGCGGAACCTTTATGTTAAGTGGCACCTGACAGATTGTCAGCGGAGCGAGCCAGAACTTTCCGGAGAGAGGGAGGAAGAGGGAGAGCCCTCAGGGCGAGGATTTATGCCAGCTCATTTGACTGTTTTCCTAGGCCATCCTTCGTTCGTCCATCCTTCCCGCCCACGTCCTTGACAACTTGATTTGGATGCGGGCAAAGTCAATGCCTTAAAGGCCTATCCGATTCCCGGCCAAGTCCTGCCATAAATTCCAGTAGTGGCCGGCCAAAAGAAGAAACATCGTTTGTTCCTCATTTGATGTGCGCTCACGCATAATTCCATTGGAGTTTCGCCCATTCCCTCCTCCTGCCGCATCCTGGAGTCTGTTTTCTCGCAGTCGATTTATGTGAAGGACAGCAAAGCAGAAGTTTGCTTTCGCATTTCTGGCTACACTTCCGTTTCGGCCAACGGCGGCGGCGGCGGCAGCGGCGGGGGGGATAAAACACATTAAAATCCTTTTTATGACCGCCATAAAAGTCAAGTCGATTCCTTCGGTTTTCTGCGCTGCTTGACCCCAAAGAAAATACGACGGGAAATTCGAACGAAAACAACAAAAAAACACAAAAAATAAATAAAGGTGGTGCATTAAAAAATCATGAAATCTAAAGGAGTTTATATATAAAATACTAGAAAATAATCACCAAATATTAAAAACAAATAAAGGTGGAACAGAAATCTAAGGGAGATGGGGAAATTATTATTCAAAAGGAACAAATACGAAATATTACGATAAATTATCAGAAAATACTGCGAAAAATACTATAACATACCAAAAAAAAACACTCGCAAAATATAAGACGCTCACTTTTTCTTCTTTACTAACTGGTCTTTTGATACAAGGATAATTTTTGAGTAACTGTCAGAAAATACTAGATAAATACAAGAAAAATAATATTAAAAAAAAAAATATTAAATACCGCCAATAAAAAAGTGTTCTTGAAACATCCTTTAATGAAATTCCAAAAAAATACTGAAAAATACAAAAAAATTACTAATATAACTTTTAAGTAATTTTCAGAAAATACTAGAAAATACCAGAAAAAATTAAATTAAATACCACCAATTAAAAAAGTATTCTAAAAATATTCCTTCATGAAATTCCAGAGATATACTGACAAATACTATAAAAAAATACCAAAAAAGGCTAGATTAAATTGTTCTATCTAGAGAACTCTATGAAACTCTTATGAAAACACATAATGAATAGAAAAATACCAACAAAACAGCACATAATATCAATAAAATACTAGAAACTACCAAAAAACATTTCCCGTATATGTACATAAGATTGAAAGCCACGCTGGCTTGCTTGCGGATTTTCAGCTTCCACGTGTCAGCTATCCATTGCCCCTCGGAAGAAGCTTCTCCAGTCCTGCAGGGACCTCTGACACGCAGCTGCTCCTCCTCCCCCCGCCCTATACAATCCCCAAGGCACAGCTTGATTCATCTACAAGTCTCACGCACACAGACCACCGTACACAAAAAAAAAAGCCTTAGACAGATATCAGAAAACAATACAAATCCATGCCGTTGTACAAATATAAACATTATTTAAATGCGCCCCAAAAAATATGCTCCCAAAAACAAAAAGGCACAGAAAAAATACCATGGAGAATAGCAAATTCAAAGGCGGGCAAAAGCAACAATAAAAAAGTGGGACAGAAAAGCTGGAAAAGCGGGGAAAGCTGGGGGAAAAACAAAAATCAAATAAATGGCAATTTAATACAGTCGACATGCCGCCATTTTCATGGACATGGACATGGTTTCTCTGGTGTTTTGTGTGTGGAAATTGTTATTGGGGCAACAACAAAGGGGCATTTCCAGCGTACGAGGACTTGCAGAAGGGTTTTGGGCGGGGGCGGGGGCTGGGATGGTTTGCCGAAATGAACCAAAATTAAATCAAATTTGTTGCGGAAAAAAAAAAGAAAAAAAATCTGTTGACCAGAGGCGCGGCGCGGTGCACGCCCCACCAGAAAGGACACAGGCACCCGCTCATTGTGTGTCTCGTAATTTCCTTTTATTTAATTTTTGGTCAGTCGTAAATCTGAGGCAATCAGCGAGAGGCAAACAGAACAGAACCGAATAGCGGCGTTCTTGTTCAATCAATTAGCAGCAATTAAGGTGTCCAATGAGGCAGGCAGACAGCCAGGAGATTGAATCCCTGCGATGATGCGGGCTCCAAGCATAATGCAATTTCCAGGACGTTCTTCAACCTCGTCCTCGTCATATGCAAATGATGGCTAATTAAAGGCGAATGGCTGCTTAGTTTGTGTGGATGATCATTTGCCGTTTGCTCTGTCGCCTCTGGAAAAGTTACTGGAGCGTTGTGTCAACTTCTTGCACAGATAATGAGTTAATGAGTTTGTCAGAAGTTGTTGCACAAGTAGTTGTTGGCCAACAAACAGAGACAGAGACAGAGCGAAGAGGCTGCAAGTTCCACTGAAAGCGAAATGTTTGCTCCTAGAGAAACTTGGACCAAACACCGAATGTGTGTCTTGTAATTACTGGTGGGCGGAAAATTCTTAAACAAAAGTCAAACAAACCATTTCGGCCCTGTCATTAGTAGGGGAAAATTCCCTTAATCTAAGGAATATTTTCCAAAAATCAGACCATTAAATCCCTTCAAAGGACATTACTCAATAAAAGGCCATAAAAACAAAGGATATTTATTGGGCCATGCGAGAGAGCCTACCAGGCCAGGGACAACGGATATGTCCTCAGAGAACTTCAATTGTTGGCAATAATTTTGGAAATTTATGACTCAAGTTCGCATTCGAAAATTTTACGCACTACTTGGCCGGCAGGAAACTTTGACAATAAGCAACAAAAAGCCATCGAAAGAGAGAGAGAGAGACATTATGTGTTCGCCGCGGCACTTAAACCGCAACAAAGTTGTGTGTGCCTCCCCCTCTCCCTGTCTCTGGCTCTAATCCATCGACCCACATCATAAAACCAGAGGAAAATACCCTGCTTATTCATAAGAAATGGAGTCTTGTGCCCTTCATTTAATGCCCAAACAAAAACTAATCAATGCTCTCTCTCTTTTAATTAAGACTTTCACTTTGTGGACTCTCTTTTTGAATTAAATTTGCAATTGAAATGAATGCCCCCATGAATATGCGAATCAATAACTTCGAATGGGAATTCCGCAAAATGATTTAATTATGTGCGTTTAGTATCTGTTCTATTAATTTTAGTGGCACGACAAACAAGCCCGGCCCGGCCCGGCCCGGACAGACAGACTAGACCAGACCAGACCAGACCTCTACCCCTCTCGTTGTAGTTTTGCCAAGTATTTTTCAATAAAACTCAATTCCTGTTTGCTCTGTGGGGCTCTGTATGCTTTGCGAGTGGCGTTAGTTATAATTTTAATTAAAATTTTCTACTTTGCCACAGAAATATTTCATTAGAGACATTTTCCACACATAACGATGGCGACGCCACGAAAATAGAGAAAACAGGCAGAGAGGCAGCATCAGGGACAGGAAACAGACAACACTAGTACCAGGATATATTTTAATTATTTTTAAAGAACATTTTTTAATGCTTAAAAAATGATTACTGCAGAAAATAATACAAAAAAACCTGAATTCTTTTTTTAACAAATAATTTTAAAAAATACTAGAAACCTTTAGAAAAACTCAGAAAAAATACTAGAAAATTTTAGAAAAATACAGAAAAAATACCAGAAAATACTACATAAATTACCTAGAAAATTCTACATAAATTACTGGTTAAATCTCTGGTAAAATAATATAGATATACCAAACAATTCTTGAAAAATACTAATCAAATACATGTAAAATACCACAAAAATACCAGAAAATACTACAAAATTAACAAATGCTAGACACATTCCTGGTTAGCACTAGCATAATACTTACTCCTACAACATCGTACAATAATACACAAAATATTCCCAAAAATATACCGAAATACTAGAATAAGCTCATAAAACGGAAATGAATAACTGACAGAAAATGCAGCCTTATATATCCGAATTCTACACTCAATCAAACTGCTCAAAAGCTATCCTCTGTCCAAAATGCAAACAATTTTCTGGTCGATAGTTTTTGTTCCACTGTGCAGGGCAGAGATTTGAAACCAGGGAGCGCGCTGGGCCATGGCTCCCGAAACATTTCAATTTCATGTGCTTCATGTTATGAGCGCTTAATGAAGCCGCAAAGCATTTCAACTTTGCCAACCGCATAAAGTCACACGCCCAGGAAGCCCGGCGGCCGCCCCCAGGGCAGCCCCGCCAAAAGATTGGCCAAAGATTCACCCGTCCGTCCGCCAACAGATGGCAGTTTATTAGCCAATTTAAGACAAAAGCAGCGACAGGGCCACTTCATCTCTCGCTCGCCCACGTCTGGCAGTGACTTTGACGACGACTCTTCCCGCCTTTTCACTCTCTGTGACTCTGGGACTCCCTCTTTCCCCCCTTTTAGTCACTCTTCAGCCTGTGGTGCGTTTTATGTGCTGCGATGAATTCTGACGGCGGTTTTTGCCTGTGCTGCCATTCATTTAATGACTTACACATACACACACACACAAAAAGAGATGGGAGACAGAAGCAGGGATCAGAGCAACGCCCCTCAGAAAAAGTGCATTTGAGTTTGAGGCAAATGGTGGCGGGGGGCAGTATCCTATAAAGACATGCAATCGGCAGGAGATGCACAGATTAGCATTAAATGAACAGAATACATAAAAAAAACAGAAAATACTAGATAAAATACCAGAAAATACTATATGAAAAACCAGAAAATACTAGATAAAATACCAAAAAATACTAGATGAAATACCAGAAAATATACGATAAAATACCAAAAAATGCTAGAAAAATACCAGAAAATACTAGATAAAACATTAGAAAATATATACCAAAACAAACTAAATAGAGTGCCTGAAAAATCTAAGAAAAAGAATCCAGTACAATTACTTGATATATATAAATACCATAAATACTATATAAAATATCAGAAAAAAACAAGAAATATAATATTTAAAAACCTAAACGTAGGTAACAAACATTGTGGCAAAATACTAATATCCTAAATGGCCTAAGAGAAACCCTAAAGTTAGTACTAAAGATATCCCCTAATACTCCAATAAAATAGCAGTTAAAATACCAGACAGAAATACCAGAAAGATGCCTGGACTCTCCCAAAGTGTTTGACTTTCTCTTTAGGTTTTACCCCTCTCCCGCTCCCCTTTAAGTGGCACTTTCTCCACTCTCCTCCATAGCTGCCTGCCATATTTCTCCCACGTTAATTATACGTCTCGTTGACCGTGCTATTAGTGCTCGGGATTTTCCGGGGGACTTACAAAATGTAGTAGTATAAAACTTTGTGTCATACTTGAAAACTTTTCCAACATCCAAAGAGTGTGTAATATTAACAATGGCTTTTCCTCTCTCTCTCTCCCACTCTCTCTCTTTCTCTCTACTTTTCAGGTATGTGTGGCATGAAGATTGAGTGGGAATGATGCACGAAAAGGTAAAATATTAATTGAATTACTGTCTGCCTTACGGTTGATGCTCAGACCACAAAAGCCACATCGGCCACAGTCAGGGCAAATATTTGACAGCAGCAGCTAGTGGCAGGATGCAAGGATGCACGAATGCCAGTAGGCTCCTTTTCCGCTCCTCCACCATCGAGAGAAAATGCAAATCAGTCAAACGCATTTCATGCATGCCTCATGCATTTCGGGCCAGTGGAAAAGCGACTCCGAGGAGAGGGCGCCTCTGCAGGTCTTAGAAGAAGATGGTGGAAACCACACGGGTTTTGCACAGAGATAACTCTGGTCTTACTGTATTGTTAAGAGGTTTTGCCCTTTGCATATATTTGCTTATCCTATATACATATCCTTTTTGTTTGGTCAAATGATTTCATATTTGTTTCACTCTGCCATCGACAGGTTCTCGCACTCACCCGCCCTCGAGGGCACTGTGGGCGAGGGCTGAGAAAGCAGATAAATTTATAATGCATTTGTGCCATCTTCTGCCTCTGTGTTGCGGTTAATGAGACCTTCTCTCTCTCTCTCTCTCTGTCGCTCTGCCTTTTGCCACACACATGCCTTGCGGTGGCACACACCTGGGACATTTTAGTTGCAGGTCTTGCGGTGAGGCTGTAATTTCTATAGATTCTCATTATCATTAGATATTTAGATTCGTGCGTATCCGTATCTTTGTGATATTTCATTTTGTGGTTAAATATCCTTAATTATTTATGGAAATGCTCTTCGAAATATAATTGAATATTTAATCTTGTACGGAGGACTACATATTTTATGTATCTTGTGGATGCTTTCTATTATCACCAGATAATTTCTGGCTTCTGCTGACATTTGTTTTCCCATATCCCCTGCTGTTGATGTTTTAATGAAGTGAAATTCAAGAGCCATAAATACAGTAGATCCTCAACGGCATAGAGACTGTGGGCGAGGTGTGGTGTCTGTATGCGGCATGGCCCCAATTTGCCATCAATGTGTCACGAGCTTCAATTTAAAAGCTTCTTAAAAACTTGAACTCAAATATAAAACTTTCACCCCCACCCCCAGCACACACACACACACACACATATTAGATACAAAAGGTACACAGAAGAGCAGGCGAAAACCCCACTCACATGTGAGGGAAAAACCCTTTTCATCGAGGGGGAGGAAAAGCCAGGGCAAACCGAAATCAGGCCAAGCTCGGTCTTTGGATTGGGGTTTCTGGTGCGCCCCCTCCCCCGCCACCAGGGAGGGCTCTGCGCACATATTTTTGTGTGTTATTTTCTGGGGCTGCATCGTCGAATAAGTAGCTGCATTTTTATCTAGAAATTGTTGAAAATATCTATGAAATATCGCTGGACATTGACTTTAGCCGTAATTGCTGCAGGCAGGCCATTGTGTGCGTGCGTGCCTCACATGCAAATGCCAGGAGGCATGTCTATGCTTTAATTATGCTGCAAACTTGCCACAGACTCCCGCTCTCTACCGATACTTGCCTCAAGACTAAAAACCATTTTGGTTTACCATTTATAAGCTCTCTCTCTCTGCCTCTCTCTCTGCCTCTCTGTCTGCCCCACAATTAGCACAAAAGTTGTGCCCTGCAGGTGGAAAGTCTGTTGCCATTTTCTTGTGCTATCTGTAGATTTTCATCATCACCTCCTCCCTCCTCCCTCCCTGGCACATAATGAAACTTGATTTACGCTGACAGCAAAAAGTCACGTACAATGGTGCGTATTAGTAATCTTGTGTTAACTTTGTTAGCAAGCACTTGAGCATGTTGCAGGACCCATACCCAAGCCCACACCGCTCTTGCCCCAATGCCACACAGCTCCAGTGGATAGTGGATGAAAAAATTCTGAAGAATACTCATGAAAATACACATATATTTTCCGGACATTTTCCAGCTATAACTGGGTTATGGCATAGTTTTATAAACTTGACCAACAGTTGATTGACAATAGGTTGCCGGCTGCTGGCTGCTGGCTGCTCCTTGCTGCCTTCTCCCTGCTGAAAGAGAAATAAAAGGATATGCACAAGGACAGCACAGCGCATAAATTCATATTGAAAAGTTCAACCCAGAAGCCGAGCACAAAAGACTACACATTCTGGGCAAAATAAAGCACGTAAGTAAGTTACGTTACGGGGTTTTTCTCACAGAAAAAGATTCTTTAAATACATTCAGGAAAGGTAAAGAATTTGAGAGAAAGGACGAGCATGAGTGAGGTAAAACACGCTCAAGGTAGAAACAGTTAGTAATTCCATCACTCAAAGAAAAAGAATATCACATATTCTATAATTTCATTGAAATAAATTTAAAAAAAATAAATAAACCCATGTCCAAAGAGATTTTCCATTGCCCTATGGCCTTACCCTCCCAATTATTTCCAATTCATTAAACGAATCCCCAAAAAACTAATAAAAACATTCGCCAATTTTCCCTGAAAGCAAGACATTTTTGGTATCTTTTCTGCACACTTTTCGCCAATTTAGCCCTCAGTTATTTATCGGAATGGAACACACCAGACACACACAAAAATCACTGTGCGTTGACATTTTTATTTTACTTAATATTTGATTAATTTTTGGAGGTTTGAAGAGGGCAAGGTTTTATTGAGTCTATTACCAGCAGTGGATCGTAAAAGTTTCGCTGTCATTCGTTTAGGGATTTGCTGCATTTACGAGTAACATGCGGTGTCCTTTCCATTGATGGATATCCTCCGTCTTTCCTCGGACTTCTCTTTAAGAGCGCCATATCGCTCATTCAAGTGAGAGTAAGAGAGCTATATCTCCGAGGACGTCAAATGAAAGTACACCCTACAAAAGTCATTCCTGTGAATATCCCATGGATAGGGCCATATCTCTGAAGATACGATTGATACGTTTTTCACTAGCGGCAAGAAAGGCCACATATCGGGGAACATTGGGAAAAATAAAACAAAATATACCAAACATAGCAAATATATACGAAAAATAATACCGAAAAATATATTCATAAGATATAGAAAATTAGTGTGTTAAAAATAAAGGAAAATATAGAAAAATACCAAAAACGAAACTATAGAAAATATACGAAAAAAAACTAAAAAATAAACCCATAAAATATAGTAAATTAATTTGTTAAAACATGCCAGAAAATATAAAAAATACCAAAAACGATTACAGACAATACCAACAATATATAAGTAATATATAACAAAAAAAATCTCGGAAAAAATAACAAAATACCTAAAAGTATACTTAAAACTACCAAAAACTAATAGTCCAAAAATACAAGAAATATAGGTATCAAAATACATAAAAATTAAGAGAAACTACAAAGCATTGTTTATAATTAATTTGGAAAATACAAAAAAAAAATTAACAACAAATTTATTTGGAAAAAAAAATACACAAAAATACCATAAAATAGTGAATACTCCCTCCCAAAAAAAAAAAAAGGAAAGCCATTCCTGGGAGTACCTCATATGACCGACCAATCTTGAATATCCCTTAGAGCACCCTCCGAGTATCCCATACAAAAGCCAATTGCATGTGGGGGGCCCTCATTTTGTCAGGGGTTTTTGCTTCTTGTCTGCCGGTAATTGCTACACGCATTCCACGGCTTCCGTTTGACTGCCGGCACAGCCGTCGCCGCACTCTGACCGCCTCCTTTGACCACTTGCTTTTGAGCTAATAGAATTAGAACATAAACCGCTTTATTGTCTGAAAGTACACACACACACACACACACATATATCTAGGATAACACACACACACACCCACACACTTTTATGACAGCTTTTGTGCGATTTGCTTGCCCTGGAAATTGACGCAAACTTTGGGGGCTACTGAAACGACTACGACTACGACGTCATTAAATTCAACGCTTATTTTTGCATATGTATGGATGTGTGTGTGTGTGTGGTCGTGGCTGGTCAAGCCCTAAACAACAAAAAAGAAAAATATAAAGGAAAATTGCGCGCTCAGTTGACGCACTGCAGGTGCGGCCATTACACAAGGGGATTTTCCCTCATTGTGGTTTTTCTGTACAGAGCAGGAAGTCCGCTCTTTATGATGGTTAGGCCGTTTATGCTTGGCTAGTCAGAGTACACGGTAGCATGGGGGGTATATAGGTACAAAGGGAAAGGCAAACACTAAAATGGTTTCAATATGGAAAGAGTTTCTATGGGCAAACATCATTCCATGTCATATGGAGAATACTAGTGCCTTTTTATGGGGTACACTTTAGTCGCATCTGTTATTTATTATTCCAACTAATTATCCAGACAGCTTAGGCCAACTTTAAACCTAATTTATGGCCATCCTCCCGAGTGGATTCCTCCGTATTCCACGGGTGTATGGCGGAAGTGGATGTGGAGTTTTAATATGACATTAAACAGCGCACAGTATTTAATTTTATGCAAAAATTAAGACAAAAGTTGCAAGGTTATTTAATTGACAAAGGAGCAAGGAAAAAATACTGGAAAATACCAGATGAGCGATGCAAATTAAGGAAAGCCTAACAAAAATGTAATTCCTGATAAAGAAAAATAATTTTTAAAAATACCAAGAATAAAATACCTAACAAAAAAATTAATTTTAAATATTACCAAAAAATAAATATCAGAATAATACCGATACCTTCAAGTTAAAATTACTAGAAAAATATCAACAAAGCAATCAAAATACCCGAAAAATACCGAAAACCCTCAAGTTAAAATTACTAGAAAAATATCAGAAGAAGAAATAAAAATACTAGAAAAATACCGACACCCTCAAGCTAAAGTTACTAGAAAAATATCAGAAGAAGAAATAAAAATACCAAAAAAAAATACCGAAACCCCCAAGTGAAAATTACTAGCAAAATATCAACGAAATATGAGAAAAAAAGGGAGAAACAAAGAGAAACCAAATCCCCTTAAGTAATAAAATCAACGACAGAACAAACAAAACAAAAAATAATTCTCATGCATGGCCCTAGCAGATTTCCATTTTGTTATGCAATTCCCGAGGAAACAGAAAACCGAAAGCAGAAAGCAGAGGAACCAAAACAGGCAACAGAAAACACACAGGAACAACAAATTAGTAGAACAGGAATGGAATGCCAACAGAATGCCAGAAAATTGGCAACATCAAAATGGTAATGTTAACAAAACAAAAAACAAAAAAACAAAACAAAAACCAGGGGCCAAAGCACAGTGCAA
Organism: Drosophila persimilis; assembly: GCF_003286085.1. Classification (NCBI taxonomy): domain Eukaryota; kingdom Metazoa; phylum Arthropoda; class Insecta; order Diptera; family Drosophilidae; genus Drosophila; species Drosophila persimilis. The sequence continues at coordinate 28,034,900 of NW_020825288.1, read as the reverse complement.
AGAAAATGAAAACGAGCCAACGAGCAAAGGGACAAAAAAAAATAAAACGATGCCATGTACCTAGGATGCTAAAGAGTCCTTGGCCCGGGGGAATTAAATGGCCCAAACGGGAGCAACACAAGCTGGCTAGTAATTATCGGGCAAACAGAATAAGGCAAAATTCTGGCCAAGACTAACAGCTGCGACTGAGATGCGAAATCAAGTGTTAACTTGGCTTTAAAGTTGACCAAAGAGAAACTTTACTTCGACGGAAAGTTTCTGGCATAAAAAGCAGGGAAAATAGTATATGGAGGACTCCTAATGATTTTCTGGAAATCTGGAGCGTGAAAAATCAGACGACACTGGCGTGGGCCCGCTGCCTCCCCCGCGGAATGTCCCCCACGGCACAGTTCTTTTTTATTTCCTTCGCTGTTGCAATATGTTGGGGCAGGCAGGCAGGCAGCGAGGCAGGCAGGAAGTGGCGCAATGGATGGTGGGAAAAAGCTTCCACTAACAAGATTCGACATTTGAACGAGAGTAATCCATCAGCTAACGTTGAGTACAAAAATGGATTAAGAAGAAAGTGTATGTGACTGTGTGTGTGTGTGTGTGTGCACGGATGAGGAGGTTTTTTCCCACGAACAGAGAAGGTTTCCATTTCATATCGGAGGAGCTTCACGGTTTCCATTTCTTTCGTTGGGTTTTTTTTGTAAATCGCTTTTAATGTGTGGCTGCCACTGGCACTGGATCCGCTGCTTCATTTTTCACAATGGAATGAAAGTTCAATTATTTGATTTGACAGCCGCCTGCCAGCCAGTAACTGGCAGTACAGTGGGGTGCCCACGGTGGGTGCTGCCTCCAAGAACCAAGACGATACGCAATCTCCCTGCCACAACACATATTGTGTGTATTTTTTACAGGGTAACATGACATTGACTGAACAATTGATGTGTAATTTATTAACTTCTGTTTCTTTTGCTGTTGCTGTTCCATGCGAAATGGGTTTTTGTGCTCAAAAATGTGTACGATGAAAATCAATACACAAGTCCATGGCAAACAGGGAACAAAAGATTATTGAGAGGGAAAACCAGTCGACTTGGGTTCACAAAGCATTAGATACACTTTCATTGCAATGATTTCTATGGAGAAATACTAAATATATTTGCGCCAGAGAAGTACAAGAACGAAAAAAACCAAAAATTATACCAGAAGAATAACGGCCCATACAAGAAAGAAGAACAAAAACAAATAATACAAAGAAACTCAGAAAAAATACTGCAAAAATACCGATAAATACAAAAAAATACCACAAATTCCAACAACAAAAAAGGCGATATTAATAATAATAATAATAATTAAGCACCGAAATGATTACAAGAAAAATACTGAAAATGATATCAAAAAATACCGAAAATAATACCAGAAAAAAAATATACAAATACCAGGAAGTACCGAAATGAGTACAAGAAAAATACTGAAAATGATATCAGAAAATACCAAAAATAATACCAGAAAAGTACATATACAAACTCCAGAAAGCACCGAAATGAATACAAGAAAAATACTGAAAATGATATCAGAAAATACCGAAAATAGTACCAGAAAAATACCTATACAAATACCAGAAAGCACCGAAATCATTACAAGAAAAATACAGAAAATGATATTAGAAAATACCGAAAATAATACCAGAAAAATACCAGAAATAAAAAACAGCCAAATTATTATAAAATACCCAGACACGTAATAGCAAAAACACTACGAATAATATCAGATAAAAATACCAGAATATACCAAAGTACATACAAAAATACCGGAAAATACGCACAAAATACCAGATAGAAAACTTTCTGCTTTGAGAATCAATCGTAAAAACTCTGTTACCATTGAAAATGCTTCCTTGTCTCCCCCACAAACAGTTCAATAAAACCAGAAGACTCTATTTTTAAGGGCATACAGAAAACAAAACAAATAAAATAGAATTCAAGAATGTTTTGACAAGCGAGTTCGGTGGAATATGTCTGTCATGGCGAATCTCGGCATCATCAGAAGTTCATCAAATTGTGGAATTGGAAAGAATAATTCGGCATTTCAGGGGAATTTTCTCTGCGGAGCTTAGGCCAAACAAATGAAGGTGCGAGAGACACTGAGGGGGACACCCTCGGGCGAGAGAGCGTGTAAATGTTGTATATTTGATGACTTTTGGTTTCGGTTGAGAGCCGATAAACAGAAGGCAGGGCCATAAACAGCCTACAGGCCCCAGGAACCACACACCACACAACAGGCCACACAGGGGAGGGCGGGGGATGGGGAAAACCCACCTTTATATCTGGGTACAAATTTTAATGAGCATCCCCATTCTGCGGGTTCCAGTTTTGGCCAGAGCTTCCAAACCCGCACACAAATAAAATACAATTTGTTGCCTTTTTGCGGTGAAACTGTTTTGGAAATCCTTCTTTTATTTGTGCGGTTGATAAGTGGTTGACATTTCTGAGTTGTTGGGAGTAGATCCTACGAGAAAAAGCAATATAATTATATGAATCGACCTCTCGCATATCGGCATTCATTTGTCTGGTAACCGAATTGGAAATCCATCCATTCTTCCAGCGAGAGAGCCAATCGAAATACCAAGTGTGTGATGGTACCAATTTGCGACTATTAAACGCGCACCAGAGCAGCAGAGAGAGAGGAGGAGCACCAGAAGAATGCTTTGCAGTTTTCAATGGAGATTCCCAGGCAGGAGCAGGAGCAGGAGCTGCAGATTTGAATGGCAAAACGAGCAGTCAAGTGCGAGTCTGAGGCTACGACGAGTACAAATTGCAGCACTTGTATCAAGATACATTCGAACCAAGAGAAACGGCAACAGCTCTGTGAACTGAGGCAGAAAGTGCCTGAATGGCAGGAGAAGTAGACGTAGACGGAAACGGAGACCTCTGAAATATTTGCATAGGTGGCTGATCCCTCTCCTGCCTTTCCATTCCTCACATATGAGTGTGACTTTCTCCTACGCTCTCTCCCCCCCCCCCCCCCCCCCCCCCCCCCCCCCGCCCCCTTTTCCTGTTTGAGTGTGACTTTCCACCACCCATTCCTCACTGTTTTCTCTCCGTGTATTTGCCTTCTGCATGGCGTATTGGCTTGGCATATTGATATGCTTTTGGCCTTTTGTCGAGACCTAAAAGAGCGCGCTCTGCTCTTGCCTAAATAGTTAAGATTGAGCCGTGAGGGGGATAGTGGGGAGCCATAACCAGGTAGAGGTTTTCCCCCATTTCAGGGCTGGGGTTTCGCCCATCAAGTGCAGGAGTTTAATCTCGCGTCTCTGGCCTTTGACATTTGTTTGACTTTTGCCAGTTTTGGCCTTAAACACAAAAGCAGAAAAGCGGAAAAGCAGCAAAACGGGTAACAGCGAAACCCGCCAGCAGAGGGGGAGCACATCACAAAACTTGTGTGCAAAAAGCCAAGAGGCATCCACCAGAGTCAAGCACGAGAGTGGCGGGGGAGTCAAGGGTGCAGGAGGGGGACACCAAGGCAAGTATTTAAGAGACTTAGCAAGGGGGGGATACAAAAAACATCGGGGTAGTATAATTACAAAAGAATGGGGTGCGGGTATACAGAATTATAGCACGCACCCACATGCCACGGCCCACATTGCGTATACGCCATGTCTTGGGCTTATTTCCCACTAGTCCTCCGCCTGGCAGGTGCCTGCTGCCATCTTTTCGCTGCTTCTTCCTGCTGCCCGCCTCCTGCTTCCTGCTGCCTGCCTCTTGTCTCCTTCTGCCGCTGCCTCTTGTTTCCTTCTGCCGCTTCCTCCCGCTTCCTTCTGCCGCTGCTGCTGCTTGTTAGGCGAAAACTGTTTGCCTGTTCCTGTGCCTGCCTGCCGGTGGAAACTAATTAAAATATGCACAACTTGCCGAAAATACTTAAAAGCCACTCACACACACACGCCCCCATGTGGGCCCCTCGAGACGCTCCACCTTTGCCACCTCTCCCCCCACGCTGGGCCTCTCCCCTTCACTCTATTTCCACTTCAGGCTGCAGAAAATAATGGTTAAACGCAGCGTTGTGCAGTTTTTTGTAATTTTCCACTCAACAGATTTCCATGCCACGAATTTTTCTCCATGCCTCATGTGTGGGTGTGGCCCCTGGCCAGGGATCTACTTTAAAACAACAAATGGTTTATTTATGCGCTTATTTTTCATTCCTCTCCCCCCACCACCCCCCAAAAAACTATGAAAATTATTCAGAAATTCCTTCAGTTTTTGGTTTGATGCAAGAATGCGGAAAGTGCAACAAGAATTATGGCCATAAATGCAATGGTTTTTTGGGGCGCAGGCAAAAAGCAAGTGTGAGACGTGCAGCAAAGCGGAAAAGCGGAAAAGCGACACTCTGGTAGATCTAAAAGGAAAAGCCAATCTCTCTCACTTTCCTTTCAGTTTTGTGGATGCTTTCTATGATTTCTATTATTCATTTTCCCCGAGTAGCAGTGGCATTCGAAACACTCAAAAATTAGCCCCAATACCTCTCTCCCTCTCTCTCTCTCTCTGCCTCTGCCACCGTAAAAAGTTTTTTAACTAATTTTCTTGTTTTCGTGCCAGGGACATACACAGCCAGCAGGAAAAGCCAAGCCAAATAGAAAGAAAAACTTGCTCTCTCAACAAATTTCACGTTGAACTTTTTCCGTTTGCCCCTGCCCCTGCCGCTGCCCCCGCCCCCTGAAGAACAATTAAAAAGATTTGTTTTCCAAAGCAAATTTTTTTTGTTGATTTTTGAGCTCTCCAACAAAAACTTTTGCGAATCGAAATAGAGAAAGAGAGAAAATATATTGATGTATTAAATTTTAAAGCCACCTGCCGCCAGCAGAGCGGGGGCGGGGGCGGAGACAGAGGCATGGCCAGTAATTAAAGCCGACTGAGTCTCGGCGAAGGCATTCAAATTAAGCCAAAACAATTTCGAAGGCCTTTTGTTTATGCCCCAGGACTGGGCCACTTGACGCCTAATGACCAATTTAATGGTAGGGCCACACCCCCCCAGGACTCCCATTCAACCAGAGAGAGAGAGAGAGAGAGGGAGGAGGAGGACACCCGTTTTGCAAATGAAATGGCCCAAACAATGGACAAGCAGCCAAACCTTCGGAGCTTCGGAGCAGCAATTCGAGAGACCGCCTGCCGATTACCTTTTCTGCAGAGCACGGGGGCATGCGGCAAGGGGGTGTGGCCTGGGCGGCTGTTAATTAAGTTTATGGCAAAGTTTTCTATTACCAAAAGTCCAGGGTTTTGGGTGGCTCCTAATGAGACACGTAGGCGTATGAGTAAAGCGCAACGTCAAACAGGTGGAAGAATGGCCACGACGACGACTACGACGTGACACCCAGACAATGGGGCGTATGCGTAATGCACAGCCAGGGATAATCGACAGATAGAATGAGTCTCTCCCCATTTGGGCTCTTAATTAAAGCCAAGTCTTTCTGGCTCGGGCTTCTCGTATACTTTTCAAAGCTATTTGCAATCCTAGAGCATAAATATTCCTCTGAATCCTAAAGCTAAAAACTTGCATAAACTTCTCTGCAAAAAAAAAGGAGAACCTTCCCCTGAAAATTGAAAGAAAAGTCTTGGGAAATATTTCGTTTGTAACAAATTTTCGTATCGAAAACTACAAGAAAACTAACTGCCAGAGAGAGGGGGGGGGGGGGGGGGAAAGAGAGGGAGATAGAACAGGGCTTAGCATGTAATACCATCCGTAACCCCCAGGAAGGAGCCTCCTTTTATCCCATGATATTCGGAGTCCCTTTTTTCTCAGGGAGCTCACAACTTTCACTGCTTGAAAGTTTTCGCACATGAGCTTCAAATTGCGCGTATCCATCCCCCCGTCCCCCCACCCACCCATGAAAGAGGGTGCCACTGGGGCATCCAGAGGGTGTGTGTGGGCGTGCATGGGGCTAGGGGGGTCTAGGGGGCGGTGCAGAAAAGACTGAAATCGAAAATTGTTTGCCAAGCGAAGCGCTTAACTAAATGTCTTCCGTGCCAGTTTTACACTTGGGAGAAGGGAGCAGTCGATTGTTGTAGCTGGCAGAAGAGGCTAAGAGGCGGAAGAAGAGGCTACAAGGACGGAGGGGGAGGAGCAGGATAAGGAGCAATAGAAGGAGCCAGTCGTCGAGAGCAGGTGCACTCCGTTTTGGTCTAGCCATTAAAAGCAACGACAAGTGCAAACATCGACTGTGAATCCGATTCCCTGCCTCTCCCCCCCCCACTCTCCCGAAAGTCCCAGAGCCACAAAACACCACCACCACCCCATCCTCTGGCCCCGGCTTCTACTGTATTTACATGCAGACAACAATATGAAGCAGTCGTATATGTTTATAACATCCGCAAATTGTTGAAGATAACAATTATTGTGCATTGAAAGCAGTGAGAGCGAGAGAGAGAGAGGGAGAGAGAGACCAGTCGAGCAGCCGGAAATGACAGTTTACGGAAACACACAAAGCCCGAGACCAGAGGGACGGACAGAAGGACCTAAGGACCGACCGGCACACAAAAGCCAAAGCCCAAATAGCCTGGAGATGTGCCATTAGATTCCCAACTACACACATACGACACCCCCTCTTTCCCCCGCCGCCACTCTACAGTTTTGTGGTTAAGCAGATTTTTTGTTGCTGTAAATTTTGCAACTGCTGCTGCTGGATGTCTCTCCCCAGGTGTTGCTCATTAGGGCAGTGTATCAGGCTCACCTGTGCGGTAAGCAGAGATTCTAGCTGCAGAGATTGAAATATTACTGGAAATAACAGCAGCAACCAACAGCAGCTGCCATGAGGCTTACGGGTTTGAGGTCACTGCTTGAACGCACAGTCGAACACGGTACTTGCCGTGCTTTCGATCAATTTGAGCAACGAGTCTCAGTTTTTGTTCCTATTTCTTCATTACCCCCCTACAGGCAGAACAACAAGCGACCATCAGCCTCTTTAGCAGGAACGAGAGAGCAATACAACAAAAGTAAATGCTGTTGCTTTTGCTTGTTACGAACGATCATAGCAAAAACATTTTCAGAGAGTAAACACTGAGAAATGCAAGCGCAAAGTAACACGTTCGAACACGTTCGCACGAAGAGAGAACCACTTCCATTCCGACGAACAAAACCGAACCATAATTCTGTTTCGAACACGATCATCCACAGCCGAACACAGCAAATTCGCCTGTAGTCGCCCTGCTTATCAGCAGAAACGATCAGCAGATCAGCCGCGGCCGCAGCAGCCAATGTTAATTACAAAAACAATTTTTCAGCGTTTGCTTTGCGGCCGTTGCTGCTTTGCCTTTCCAGACGTGCACAGGCTTGCAGGGCAGCAAAACGCGTCGTCAAGTAGGATATTTAAAGGGGGAATTTGTCTCTCAGCAGCGCCATAAAGTACATATGTACGTATGTAGATGTGTATTCCCTTAGTAGCCCTCCAGCAAAGCAATAAACGTGCCTTTAGCGAGACTCCCGCAAATGAGCTCGCAAGCGTGTACAAAACACTCGCAAGCGAGAAAAAAAAATACATAAAAATATCAAAAAAGTCTCGTAAAATTCCCGCAAACGGATCTATCACTGCAACACACTAAACGATACAGGAAAATATCATATTTATATCATTTCCGGATCCAAAGCGAGCGTTTTGTCGGGCTAAGAGTGGCATTTGACTCGCATGCGATATTATTTGTATGTCCATAATATATGATATTCGTCTCTATGTTGCTATAAGAATTAGGGGAAATTTTAGTAGCCTCTTCAAGTATGACAGATCAACCCTTCAATCCAGGGAGGTATAATATTTATCCCTATATTTCTATCAGAATTAGTAAGCCCTTGGATATTTTTAGTGATTTTTTTAATCCTTTCCTTCCTTACTATAAGGCATGGCATTGCTGGTGTTTCCCCTATAATCTATCCATTAAAATTGTTTACTTTGAAGGCCAGCCCCCCCCCGGAACGTTGTGACCCATTGTCTGGCCCCAGTCTTTATTCATTTTTTAAGTGGCCCAAAAAAAACCACTCTCAATTGAAAACTTTCCCTTGGCCTCAAAGCTGGAAGCCAAGAGTTCCATTCTATTGCCAATTATTGCTTTGGTGCGAGGCCATTTCATTGTCTTACATAACTCCCAGTCCAGGCCCAGGCCGACGGCCCACGGCCCACGGCCCCAGAGTTGACCTTGCATTATGCGACAGTAAAAGACGTTATGTTGGGCTTTTGCATATTTATAAGGCCAAAAGAGAAACAAGTGAATGTATTAACTAAGTGGAGGAGCAGAAAACAAAGAGCCAAAATGGCAGGCAGGAAGGAATACCGCCGATACCCCGATGACCGCACACACACACACACACACACATACAGGCACAAAGGAGGGACCAGAAACGCCCTCATTGAGTAAACATTGAGTCAACACTTCCGCTAAGATAACATCAACATGGCGCCAACATTATGGTAGGGCCAAAAGCGATGGCCAAAATAGATATTCCATGGGAGATAACATGAGCCAAAAGACAGAAAGACAATGGCGAGGACACAGCGACAACGACAGCGACAGCGCAAAAGACAGCAGACAGAAAGGAGGGAAAACCAAAACGCTTAGCTCTTGGCCAGCGATTTTTACCCAATAAATTATTTTATCTGCCATTTTAGCCAGCATCACAGAGGGTGGGGGCTGAGGGAGGATAGGAGGGCGGCCACGTGGCATAAAAAGGAATTAGGAACGCATTGACAGACAGAGAATAGCGGCGGCTGTTTATGAAAATGTCATTAAAATGCTCGGAAAAATAGTAAAAGTAAATGTAATCCACGAAACAAAGCCAGGGGCTATGTTTTCGGCATGAGTGGAAATTTATTAAGACTTTAGCCAGGCACACGAAGGGGGGGGGCGGGGGGGTGTGTGTGCAAATTGATTTTCATTTGAAATTGTCGCTGCATAAATTGGGGCTGTGCGAAAAGTAGGGGGATTTTTCTATGTAGCAGAATTTCGAAGGGAATTTAGAGGAATTAGTAGAAGAGCCGCTTGATAGAGGAGGCTACGTACTACGGGATATTCCAGCTCCCTTCAAGCCCCCATTCACTTACAGGATACCTCTTAGTCGCATCTATCTAGCATTTCTTAGATCCCATAGGTTGGTGGTCTCCACCTTTCCCCCTCCCCCCCTGACAGGTCCGCCCTTCTAGCCTCATTATTTAGTCTGGCAATGGCTTACGGGGCGTATGCGTAATGTCTTTATATCCACATGTATCTGTATCTATGCCATGCGCATGGCCCACATCTTTGTCGTCATTTATTTTTGCATGTGTATGAGTGTGTGTGTGTGTGTGTGTGTGTTGGGGAGTAATGTGGCTTTAATATCATTATTTCGCCATTTGCCGCTGCCCCCGTGGGGCAAATCATTTTATGCGACGCCGAATAACGAATTCAATTTGCCGAAAATTCAAGGAAAACTTTTTCTTTCCCCCCCTGTTGGAGAGAAATGCTGACGAAATTATTTGCCAATATTAAACGATAATTTATTTCAGTGCCGAAAATTTGGTTTTAGAAATTTTTGCTTGGGCCGCCGCGAGCATCGCAAAATTTATGCCCATGTAAAATCAGAGAGGGAAATTAATTTGTGCCCCATGCATTTTCCAGAGGCTCAATTGTGCGGAGAAATTTATTGCTGCTTTGGCCAATGTTTTCGAAGGATAAATCCATGTGTGTGTGGGAAAAGATTCCAAACGGCCAAGAACTTTTGCATAATTTATCACACAAACAAATTGTTCCCTATAATTTCTGATTGATAATTTAGATGAGAATTTTCAATGGAAATTAAATTATATTTCCTTTTTGCATATTTTACACAGTTTATGCAAATTTTTAAGTACCGTTTTTCCTCACTATTTTCCTGCATTTTATTTTCCAGTCGGATTATAAGTTCCTCGTATTTTTTCTCTCTCTCTCTCTCTCTGTGTCTGCTTTTCTCTGATGAAAAGTCAGTTTAATTTGTGCCGTTTTCCATTGTTTTTCCCATTGACTAGTTGGCCTTCCGGCAGGACACGGCCAGGCACAGAGACGCTGGCTGAAGATACGGATGCAAAAGGCGTGGTCGCGAGTTATAATCCTTTGTTTGTTGGATAATGAAAGCAGGCAGCAGCAAGAGGAAAGATCGAGAGACCATTAGGCCAATGAAGAGCCGGAGATACAGAGAGATACAGATAAAAAGAGCGACAGAAAGTGGGAGACTTTTCGACGAACTCTGACATGCAAAATGCATTTAGCTAACAAAAAAAAGAAAAACAGAAAACGAAACCAAGTTAAAAACTCGCATTATTTTCCATCACATTCAAAAAGTTCGCCATTTTTCCCGTCTCTCTTGGATTTTGCATTTTCCTATCTTTGTTTCTGTTTTTTTGTTCGGTTTCAACTCTTTTTACAGATTGCATTTTTCCTTGCTCATATTTTCTTTTAGCGAATTTCCAGCATAAATTTGCATGAAAATGCACTGTTTTCCACGGGTATATGGAATTGTCTTTCGATTAGCTTTGGTGGCTCCTGCGGGGTCCTGAGTAAATGATTAGAAAATTCTGAAAAAGACTTTTAGTGATGCCAGCCGTAAAAAAAAACAGAACAACTATGGAATTACACATTTGACTTAGTTTTATGCATCGTTGTTTTTGTTTTTCCTTTTTTTTAGAGTAAAATAAATCCCAAGCCGAAAAGCCATTTTCATCTTTCACTTTCTCCCGGGTCCAGGGCTTTTCCTTTGGTATTTTCATACCCACTTAAGCAACGAGGGGTGGGCAGGGGTGGGCAGGGGGGGGCAGGGACTGCTTCTCGGGCAAGACAGTCATTTCAATAAACTCAAATAACAATGCCAAGGCAAGTAAGTCAGAAACATTTTCATTTCCATTTCCCCCCCGCCACCGCACCCCTCCCCCAGCCACCCGCCCACAGCCAGACAACTGCTAAACAATTTTCATCCTCCTCTCCTTCGGATGCTCCTCCACATGCCTCTGCTCTCGCTCTTCCTTGTCCTTTGCCTTTGGCTTTGGATTTCTCTTCTCTTTGCTTCGCTCCGTCTTTTTTATTATTTCGCAAAAGATTCTTTCGGTTCGGCTCGGTTCGGTTCTCCGTTCCACAAACTGGTTTAAGCACGAAAAACTGATTAAATTTCCGGAAATACATGTCTGCATGCTTATCAATCGATATGAAGAAGCAATTTCTTTTCTGTACGCTCGCCCACCATTCCATTCCATTCCGTTCCGTTCCATTCAATGCGGGCTCCACAGAATATTCAATATAACGCATACGCAGTGGGGGCAGAGTGTGTGTGCGTGTAGGAGAGAGCGAGAGCTCAATAAAGTTTGCCCTTTTGTGTGCACGATCTCTTTGAGGGTACTGTACTACCACTACAACTATTGCAACTCATGTGGCATCCACTTTTATATTCAATTCGGTTTAGAGGAAAATATTGCTGAAATCGATAGGTTTATCGATAATTATCGATACTTGTTTTTGAAAACAAATTGGTTATAAAATAAATAATATTTAAAAGTTAGTAAACAAAATTTATAGATAAATATTTGTATATCTATAAAATAATCGAAATACGAATATGTATCGAAATATTAATATTTATCGAAATATTAATACTTATCGAAACTAATATTTACTTCATTTTAGAGGGAAATATTGCTGAAATCTATAGGTTTATCGATAATTATCGATATATCAAATTGGTTATACAATTTTAAAAGTAAGTAAAGAATTGGTATTGAAAACAATCGAAACAAAATAACAAAATGAATAGAAAAATATTTGTATATCTATCAAATAATCGAAACAAGAATATTTATCGAAATATTAATATTTATTTATTATATTTCGATCATATTTATCGAAATTATCGTTATCGATTTTGTTCATGTAAAATCGTTTAAGGTTGTCTATAATTTATCGATTATGTTCATGTGAAATCGATAAAGGTTCTATCGTTTGTCGTTATCGATTATGTTCTTGTGAAATCGATTAAGGTTGTCTATCATTCTATTGTTTATCGTTATCGATTATGTTCTTGTGAAATCAATTAAGGTTGTCTATCATTCTATCGTTTATCGTTATCGATTTTGTTCATGTGAATTCGATTAAGGTTGTCTATCATTCTATCGTTTATAGTTATCGATTATGTTCTTGTGAAATCGATAAAGGTTCTATCGTTTGTCGTTATCGATTATGTTCTTGTGAAATCGATTAAGATTGTCTATCATTCTATTGTTTATCGTTATCGATTATGTTCTTGTGAAATCGATTAAGGTTTTCTATCATTCTATCACTTCTCGTTATCGATTATGTTCATGTGAATTCGATTAAGGTTGTCGATTGATTTGAATTCTGTTCTTGATTCTGTGTTAACGATGTGCATTGGCATTGGCATTGGGTGGCGTTTAGATTGATGTGCTATCGAGTGGTTTTGTGGTCTGTGTACTTGGTCTATCCGATCAGCTTGATCCGTGGTCACCAACTACTTCCATTTGTTGGTGTGGTAGCACCACTTGGAGGACAGTCCGGTAATGGGGTTCATCTGCAGTTGAATGATGCGGCGCAGCTGCGCCTGGCGGCGGTCCTCGGCATACGTCTCCGGCACGGGGTCGTAAAGCTTGAAGTAGTAGGACAGCGAAATAAGTAGTCCAATGGCGGCTGACCAAAAGCCAACGCCAATGACCAGCTTCCAGTCGGGCGTGAAGTGCTGAAACTCGGCGTAGGTCTGACAGAAGCTGTGCCGATACAGCAGCTTCTTGTCCTGGATCGATAGCGCCTTCCAGTCGCCCAGCTCCTTTTCGCGCACTGCGCACAGCTCGGGTGTGACCTCGCGGTAGCGAATCGCCGGAAACGGAAACTCCACGCAGTCGATGTAGATGGGATTGCCGTTCACGCCGTAGCCGACCACCTCGCGATCGCCGCTCATCAGGCGTGTACCGTCGTGATGGGTCCCACGACGCATCATTGCCATTACCGCCCCCCGCTGGGGAAGTACTTGCTGGAACTGATTATGGAGACGCAAGCCCAGCGCACGCATTACCGACATTGTGAAGGGACTTCGCCTGGAAGAGTCACCATTTTAGTCACCAGTTTTTGGTCGTGCTAATGTTGCTCCGTCTGCAGACATTTTGTGGCTTACCTGATGTTTGTATTCTAAATTCTGTATTTTGTTGCAATAATTTATAAGTTGGAACTTCGACTTGGATTTTGATTTTGATTTGCTCCTTCTCGCCCTGCCTGACGAAATAAATCTCACAGCCGCCTTTTTTATACTATTTATACTTTTCTATTGGACAACAGACAGCTGTCGACTAGGGCTGGGCTCAGCAGGCTGGAAATATTTTGTTCCTCTTTAACACCTTTAACACTTTAACCTTAACACCTTAAAAGCCAAATAAAATATTGGGATATATTAGATTTTTGGTAAAAGTGGATGTGTGTAACGTCCAGAAGGAATCGTTTCCGACCCCATAAAGTATATATATTCTTGATCAGCATCAATAGCCGAGTCGATTGAGCCCTGTCTGTCCGTCCGTCCGTCTGTCCGTCCATCTGTCCGTCCGTCTGTCCGTCCCCTTCAGCGCCTAGTGCTCAAAGACTATAAGAGCTAGAGCAACGATGTTTTGGATCCAAACTTCTGTGATATGTCACTGCTACAAGAATATTTCAAAACTTCGCCCGAAATATTATTTTTTTATCGAATTATTAATATTTATCAAAATATTAATATTTTTCGAAATATCAAGTGCTTGTAATATATCGATTTATGGAAAAATCCATCCTTATAGAAATATCTGTTGTTGGGAAAAATTAGCTTATATATACCTAGTTTTAAGCAAGAGCACAGATACCCTACATAAAGAAAAAAGAGAAAAGAAAAATGGCCACACTATGAAAAGACAAGAAGAAAAATGGTCACACTATGAAAAGACAAGAAGGTCACATTAGTTTGAGCAGTCGAAAAAAGAGCGGGGAGAAAAGACGAAGCGTGCGTAGATATAAGAATAAAATGTATTAACCTCCTTTTGCAAATAGGAAATAAAACGCAACCAACGCCTAAGTACCTATGAAGATAAGCGATTGTGTTTTATCCGCAATTCTCACGTTCCTGGACTCAACAATATCGATATAGTTTTTGATACAATGATTAATCAGCTATGATTCTGAATAAACTATCTGCATATTCGACTACCTTCTGCAATATCCGATAGATCCCTTGCGCCCCCCTCCCAGTCTTAGTCCCTAGTATTATGTGTGCTCTGTTCATAGCCCACTCTCGAGTCGTAATTGCTTGGGCCACAATTCTTAATTTAGTTGTGCTACTTAAGCAGTTTAATGCCTCTCCTGTTCTGCAGGCACTGCCCCACCTACTGCCCCAGCCCCCGCCCACAAAGGACAAATTAATGACCCTCGGACGCGACTGAGGCTGTGACTGCGGCTCTGCGGCTCTGCGACTCGGCGGATGCCCTCGTCTAGCTGGCGCTGAATTTATGGGGCAAAAAAGTTTGCGGCAAGACGGAAATTGCGGCCAGTTGGAAAGTCAAGAGACTGCTTCCTCTTAGAGGGGGAGATTCCCTTTGCCGCTTATCGCGTTTTGATTTTTAATTAAAGCAAAAGTATTTCACATTCAGAATGGAATTTCGTTTCGTTTATTTGCAATTAAATTAGGCAAACAACATTCCTTGAGTCCTGAATGCAAATCCAATTATCTCCCAGCGAGAGATTGAGATACAAATGTGAATAAAGTCATTTTCCAAAAATACAGAAAATTTGAACTTTTTGACAACTTTTTGTTTCCTTCACACAAAGTTCTGGGCGAAACTTTTTGGCCCAAAAAGTTGAAGATGTGTTCTGTCGTGTAATAAGGTCTGGAATTATTGTGTACTTGGGGGAGTGGCTACTTGAGGAAAGGACGTATCTGCGATATTTTTTGGCCATAAATAACAATCAGAATGTAGGAACTTGGCAAATAAACGAAGAGCAGAGAGCTCAGATACCGCCACAGATGTGCCATGGTCTGTGGAATGCTTAACTCATTTACAATATTCAAACAAAGGAGGACTCCACATTGCGTATGATTTACAATGTTTGAGCGGCAGGCAGGACTCTGCCAGGACTCTAACCACTCCTTATTTGCTCTTCAAACTTAAGAGAGAGTACTCTCCGGAGAGTATGCCCGAAAACTAAGCTTCTCTGCTCGTGCTGTTTGCTTTGCCTGTGAATGTATCTCAACTGTTGCCCAGGGCCCGGGGCAGAAATTCATTTGAGTTTTGCATAAATAAATGCCGAGGAAACGAGTAAACAATCCACAGACGGTAGGCGTTGATGGAATGCGGCACTAGATACATAACTCAATTTCCACGAATACAATTAATTCAACTAGTGAGCCAAGGATTATAGCGTCGAGGCGCCGGCAGAGAGGCGGTGGCTGGTTTCCTAATTACTTTGCTAATGATCTGCATAATAATTTACTTACACTTGAGGGCATCATATAATTGAAATTTCCAAGAGCCTGCCACCATCTAACGAGCTTGATTATACCCTGCCCTTAATAGAGGAGCAAGCGAGAGCTAAAAAGTCATGGCAAGAGGATATGCTGGGGATGGTAAAGGGTTCGGCCATGTAGATTAGATCTGTCGATGACTCGGGGCATATTTGATCTGAGTTCAGCCCATCTTAATAGATTGATCTACATCGAAGGATCTTTGTTTATCTAAAGATCTTAAATTAGGGTTTTAAATGGTATTTTTAAATTTATGAAATTATCGATTTTTATCGAAGTATATATTTTTTAGAATATTAATAATATCGAATAATAAAAAGGTATCGATATAATCAACTAAATTTCGTTTAGACGTGGCTATCGAGATATTATCGATATATCTAGATCAATCAGAGTATAGAAAATTTATCTAAATTATCGATATAACTAAATTAATCGGATTAGCGAAATATATATAAATTTCCGATATGTCTAAATTAATCGGATTATCGAAAATTATCGATTTATCTAAATCAATCAGAGTATCAAATTTTATATGAATTTTCGATACATGTAAACTAATTTTACCGAAATTTATCTAAACTAACGAAATCTTTCTAAATTTCTAATAAATTCAGATTATCAAAATTGATCGATACATCTAAATCAATCAGAGTATAGAAAATGTGGCTAAATTATCGATATAACTAAATTAATCGGATTATCGAAAACAATCGATGTATCTAAATCAATCAGAGTATCGAAATTTATCTGAATTATCGATATATGCATGTATCTTAATTAATCGAAGTATCGAAATTTGCCCAAATTATCGATATACCTACATTAATCAGAGTATCGAAATGTATCCAAATTATCGGTATATCAAAATTAATCTAATTATAGAAATGTATCGATGCGTCTAAATAAATCAGAGTATCGAAATTTATAAAAATATCTAAATTCCTCAAATAGTCAAGTATCGAAAATAATCGATTTATCGATATCTATCAATTGTTCATATTTCACAATCTACCACACTTTCTCAAAGGATATTTCCCTTTGTACATGCCCAACTGCAATCCCAGCAAAGAGCAATCATCAGCACTTGCATATTAACCTTATTATCGATGGGCCTTTTCAATGGTGGAGGTGTTGTTGCTGCTGTCTTGAGTAAATTGTTTACCCGCACTAAATACGCATTCAAATGGCGCGTGTCCCGCTCAATTATTAATCATAGTCTAAGTGGCATGCAATGTACTGCCAAGAGAGAGAGAGAGAGAGAGAGGGTCTAATAAAAAGTATTCTCTTTTCAACAGCAACTGCAGACGCCGCCGCGATGGCACAACAAAAGCAACAGCTACTCGAGCAGGGGCAGGAGCAGCCAGCGGCGCTGAGGGTGTTGAGCACGTGAATGTCTCTGTAAAATGTCCGCTTGCATGACAATCGTAGCGTGCCGGCATTCAGAAAACGCAGCAGAAGAAACAGCAGCAGACGACGCAGCCGAGCGAGGCGTACGTGAAGTGTTTCCCAAGCAGCAGCAGCAGCAGCATCCGCAGTAGGGGCAAGGACACATGCCTCATCATCCCAGTGCAGGCAAGGCTTAGCACCTGCACCCCAGAGGCGCAGACAGCAGCAACGGCACGGCACAACGCATGGAATAAGTAAGTAGAATACGTGTTTGTGTCCCCCCCCCCCCCCTCCCACGCAGGACTGTCAAGTGCATTACTCAAGACAAAAGCAGCGAAAAAATACAAGTGGAAAAGCATGGGCTGCACTCTCTCAATGGGAGATTAAATTACAGATCTTGAAGCAGTAGATCCCCTTTGAGTAGGAAGGGCAGTATCCCTTATCCCTTATCCCTTCGTTAGCTGCCCTTCGAAATCCCTACAATGAATGACCAGTCACCAGACAATGAAAAGGATTCACCCGCCCCACTCACTTCCTTGACATTCACGTAGGCATTCTTGTGCTCATGTTGTCAGGCGGCTCTCCCCGGCCCTCCCCGGCCCTCCCCTGCCAGCCTGACATGTCAGGCATATGCAAAATGCCAACTGTCCCCCATTTCGGCAGGCCCAGCCTTTGTCTCCTCCCCCTCCTCCTCCCAACAAGGGCAAGGACACTACAGCAAGTGCAAACAAGGTGATGCTTCAGCTAGCAAACATCCCAAAAAACAAGGCTGAAGAGAGGCAGAAAAAAAGGCGAAAAAGAATGGATAGAGGGGTTTTTCTTGTCTTTTCTTTCTTTTTTTGGGTGCGTGCCTACCAAATGGCATAGCATGCTCCCCACCCCTTTTTTTGTTGGGCGGGTGGAGGCCCGCCTCGTCAGAAAATATCCTTAAGGCCCACACACCGCACCGCACTTGGCGGGGAATTGGCTGAAGAGGCCAGAGAAGAGTGGTAGAACTGACTGTCTCGCTGTCTGTCCGTGTGAATGATGAAGAGTGCTGCCTGATGGAATTTTCGCTCTTACTTAAATTATGAAGAGCATATTTAATCTAATAAAGTGGCAGGGATTCTGGCTGGGATTTGGGGTGAAAATGGGAGAATTATTAAAAGAAAAAGGCACACAAAAAGCGCCATGCAGACATCGAAGTTGATCGTTTATCGATATATGCAAACCAAAATCGATAAAGAGTGAAAACTTTCTATGGTTTGTGCCATGCAAAAGAGCTCTCATTCGATCAGAAAATCCATTAATGGTTATCGAAATGTTGATATTTATCAAAAAAATTACGTTTATCGAATTATGCGAGTTTTTTACTAAAGTTATCGATTAATATCGATATTTATGGATTTTTTGAACAGTTTGTGGTCAACTATTTCTTGATTAAAACATAAATTTCCACCTCATGAGAAATGGATTATCTGTTTATCGAAATATTCAATTGGCAATCGATAAGCAATAAAACTAAAGAAATCCCAGTGCAAAAATTTCAGATACATTCCCCATTTATCGATACATTCAATCGATAAACAGCGAAAGTAGAAATCTCTCACTGAAAAAATCGCAGAGCGATTATACATTTATCGATACATTCAATTAAAAATCTATAAACAACCAATTTAAAGAGCTCTGAATGCATCAATCGCAGATCACTAAGATTTGTCGATCCATTTATCGATACATTTAATCATAAATCGATAAACAAAAAATTAAAAGAGTTCCTCATGCAGTAATCGATGATATATTCTCCATTTATCGATATATAAATTCAACAATCGATACATAATGAAAGTAAGGAGCTCTCAATGCATGAATCACAGATGGATTCTACAGTTATCGATATACTCAATGAAAAATCGATGAACAATGAAAGTAAAGGTCCCTCAGTGCTTCGAAAAATCATCTCAAAATCGACTATTTCATTCCGTTTTTCTCCATTATCCCCTCGTTGCCTTAAATATGCCCAACTTTTGCCATTTAAGAACTGAATCCATCGGCATCCATGCGAAATCTCATGAATAACTAAAACTATTTGCATGAATTTAAATATGCAAATTTCGTCACCGATAACTTTTGCTGCCTTCAGCCATAAATATTGATTCCAACCATTTTCTTTCTCTCTCTGTCTCCCTCTCTCTTTCCAGTTCAACAACAGCCAGGTTTTTTTGTTGCAAACAAACTTATCGCTGGTTTTAATTAATAATAATACAAAAAAAAAACACGAGAGGAAAGAGCGGAAAAATCTTTACAAAAAACAAGAGTACAGAAAGCGTAAGCGAAAAAACGAGGCCACGCCACAAACAGCAGCTATCTTGTGGTCAATTATACAACGCGAACAGCGAGCAGAGAGCACATAAAAAACCAGTAAAACAACAACAGAAGGAAACGCAAGCAGAGTAATCCAACAGCCATTTTTGACCAATAATAATAATGGTCGTGTTGCTGCATTCGAAGCGACAACTGCCGCCAGCAGCAGCAGCAGCAGCAGCCTCATCGAGGACGAGGAGAAAACTCGAGAGGACAAGGACATGGCCGTCGCTGATGATGACGACGATGCTAGTGCTCTTGAGCGGCAGCAGTCGGGCGGCGGGCAGCAGCTACAGCTACAGCAGCGGCAGCGGCAGTGGCAGTGGCAACCTGAGCGCCCCCCAGCGTGGCACCCTTACGGCAACAAATAATGGAGGACTCGTGTTGATCGGAAGCAGCTCCACTTCCAGCTCGAGTTCCAGTTCCAGTTCCAGTTCCGTGCCCTCATTATCCCTTACTTCATCATCGTCCACCTCTTCCACGAGCAGCAGCAGCAGTGGCAGTGTCAGTGGCAGCAGTTCATCTTCGTCTGGCTCTGGCCCTGGCGCCGGTGCCCCAAACAGTGGCAACAACCGCAGTGGCCGCCTGGCCAGCGGCGGCGGCGGCGGGGGTGCAGCAAGTGGCACGAATCATGATCAATTACCCGCCCAACTCTCCTCACGCATCATTCACACACGCAATGGCGCCATCTCGGGGATAATTGTCCAATTAGATGGCAGGCATTTGGATCCGGTGGAGGCGTACCGCGGCATACCCTACGCCTCGCCCCCCGTCGGCAATTTGCGTTTCATGCCGCCCGTCTCGGCGGCCATGTGGTCGGGTGTCAAAAAGGCGGACAGGTAAGTCGCATCTACATAAGGGTTAACACACCCCCGCCCCCACACCCCATTAACCCTTGGCCTTAGCCGCATAAGGGTCTAGGTTTTTTTTTTGGGTGCGTTGAGGCATTAGAAAATGTAGGTTTATCACGGATAATCGAAAAATTGCTTTAGATTTATTGAAAAATTTAAATTGATCAAACAATTCATTCTTATCGAAATCTATCGAATTATCGACCATTTATCATATTATATATTTTCTCGAATTATAGAATTATCGAAACTTAGCGGAACATAAATATTTATCGAAAATCTATACCAATCAAACCATCAGATTCGATTAAATCCCGTAATATTAATCGAAAAAATTAAATTTATTGGCATTTATCGACACATGGAAATGTATTGAATTATCGACATAGCTGTATGTCGCATTTTAATTATCGAAAAATATCGAAGAGTATCGAAAATATAATATTAGTCATTTCAGTTGAACTATCGAAATCAATACTTATGGAATTATCGAGATTGATCGAAAAAAATTTAATATAGATTTATCGATATTTATAGAATTATAGAAAATGAAAAAATGTATCAAACTTATGGAATAATCAAAAAATATCGAAAATATAAAATGAAAATTTTGATATCGAGTTATCGATACGTATAGAATCATAGAAAACTACAAAATGTATCGAACTTAAGGAATTATCAAAACATATCGAAATATATATTTCAAAAATCGATATGAATCGAACTATCGATATTAATCCAAAAAAATGTTATTTATCGAAAAACAATACCATCCGTCCGATAATTTCCTTGAAGGCTTCCTCCAATTTTGTATAAATTTTCAACCAAAAAACACCAAGAAATGCAAAATATTTGGTCTATTCGGCGGCGCAGGCCATTAGCCAGGCCACGACCTTTGGATAGGTATCCATTTCCTCGAAGGAAAATCCATTTTCCCACCCGCAACAATCAGGGCTAATGACCTTTGGTGTCCCAGGGACAACTTTATTACGCTGACACGCTGAAAAATCTCTTGAACATTACTCAAGCCGTTTTATTGGCTCCCCCCGCCGCCCCCCGCCCACCTTCTGGCCAGGCCAAAATAAGTGAAGATGACGCGGCAGGACAGCCGCCTGTCCATCAGCAAGGAATGCGCGAATCATGGGGCAGGCAGGCGCAGCATCTGCTTTCCGCGGCGCCGCGAGCATTGTTAAACTTGAAAAATTATATTTTATTTGGCTTTTTGTGGGGGCGGGGGAGGGGCTCCTGATTTTCGCGAGGCCCTTTTTCATTAGCCGGTAAAAAGGAACCCTTTTTCTGTGTCCTTTGTCCCGTGGGGGGCATCTTTTCGTGAATAATGATTTGCCACTTGGGAGCATTTGTAAATTAGATGCCGGCTGCCGCTGCCGGTTGCCGACTGCGTAAATATTTAATTTGTGCCATATTTCAAGCGGAAGCCCCGTTTGACCTTTGACTTGTACTTTCTCCTGTTTTTTTGTTGGTATTTTTTTCTGGAAATCATTATCATTATGATGCCATTGTTGTCTGTCGCATTTCAGGGCCCTTGACTCAATAATGAGAAAGTTAATTGAGGTGACACCTGCTTTCTCCAGAGAGAGAGGGAGAAAGCAGAGTAAAAGCAGGGGGTGGGCCAGAGAGTTCTGCTCTCTGATAATTTTATAAGGCTTTTCCAAGCCTTTTAACGCTCTCAGATTGGGATAAGGGTATCCCGGTTATTCCTCAAGGAATCGGAAGGCTGAAAACTTTATTTTTTAGTGAAAAGTTCGCCTCTGGTTTTGTGATTTGTGAAATCGCTTTTTAAGTTGTCTTTTCAAAGGAGTTTTTCGACAAAGGATTGTGTATCCCTTTCTTTGTAGAATTATGGCCAAAAAAAAAGAGCCCACCAGTGGTTTGCCCTTTGAGGGAAACTTTTCCAACGCGCCACAGAAAAACTCGAAAAAACTTTATGCGTGTGGCACACACACTCGGCGCGTACTTGCCACAGCCGCAACAACCGCCGCTGCAACCACTCGGCTGCCTACTACCTTCAGCCTTTCATCGACCTCAGTGCAAAAATAATTTCCCAACCGCAGGAAAAAAATTGTGTCCACACATTTGCGTACATTTCATAGGCCGCCAAGGCCGAGAGGCAGCGGCGGCAGTGGCAGGGCTTTGACAAGCGACGCGTGTCACCGGCAGAGGAGCTCCATGCCTCCTCCTCCTGGCATTCTGGCCTACGACATTCCTCATTCTTTGCCGCAGAACCCCCAAACATTCCTCCATCTTCTCTTCAATGGCACGCACTCTGCTTTCCGTCTCTCTACACAGAGAACATTTCTGCCTCAACGGCTAAGCCACACTGGGAAAAAGCAAGAGCTAGAAGAGAATCAAAAACCCAATACACTTTCTGTTTTCGAATTCCCGTACTTTTGGCTCTTACAATCATAGCCACGCTGCTAATATACCCCCTGGTACCCATTAAAGCCTTTTTGTTGGCGTCTGGATTATGAAAAACAAGCGGATTAGAGGCCACGACACGGCCAGGAGTTGCCGGGCACCCACCTTCTGACCAGGCCACAAAATCTCTAGAGCCGTCTCGGCTTTCGTGCCTCATAAACCAAGTGTAAAAAGCGCCATAAACCGTCAACCGAGGTGCGACGAGAGCGTGGAGCGAGAGTTTTATGCATGACGCCAAAGTTTTAATAAAGAAGAAAAGCGCCAAGTGGAGGAAAACTCAAGTTAACGATTTTCCTAATAAGAAAACAGGAAAATAAAAATAAAAAAATAAAAGCGCATTAATGAAAAGACCTTCAAAAAATGTGCGTGCAACAAGGCAGCACTTGAGGAGTGGCTGCAAGCGGCAGGAGGCGGAGGACATCCTTCATTTTGGAGCAGAAGGAGGCAGAGGGCATCCTCCATTTTGGAGCAGAAGGAGGCGGAGGGCATCCCTTTTTTACAGCAGAAGAAGGCAGGCGGCCCACTAGCTCCTGTGGCAAGTGGCAAGTGGCAGGTAGATTGCTGATGCTGCCTCTCTGCTGCCATCATTAAAAACGTTAATTCCAATTTGAGACTCGAGGGCCTGGCAGTGCGGGCAGACCGCAGAGGGCGCCTAAAAGGTGGCAACGAGGTGGGGGCTGTGGCAAGTACGCATAAATTGCCTGAGACGCTGCTGCTGCTGCTGTTGCTGCTTCGACAAACTGTTGCCCCGCGCTTTTTAAATGAAATTGCGAAAATTCATTTTAAATTGGATTTTATTTAATTTGAAATTGCGGCCAAGAAGCAAAAGCTTTACGGGGGGGGTGTGGCATGGTGTGGCATGGTGGTGTTTCTGCCACCAATCTAATTTGTGTGTGTGCCGCAGACAGAGAGGGTGAAAGAGAGAGAGAGAGAGAGAGGGAGGACATTGCCCACAGGTAAAATTAATCTATTTTGCTTCACGGTGGCCCCAATGTCGCGTATAATTTTATGGCTGCCACTCTGCCCCTCCCCCCCCCGGTGGCAGCTTCGGCTGGACAACCATTGAAGTCTCTGGGATGCGTGTACTTTTCTGCTTGGCTGAGATTATGCTTTTGTTTGATGTGTTGTCCTTGGCCCATGCCCCATGCCCCATGCCCCATGCCTCGTTCCACTGAATGCAGATTAGCCTTGGCTTCCACTCCGAAATGTACACAAAATTCGGACCAACATCGTTTGGCGTTTACGTTTTGTTTGGTGAATTCCTAAATTGCATGTATTCCGCTCCCCTCCTCCCCTCTTCCCTCCTCTCCCCGACGCTTATGAGATGTGTATGTGGCAGGACCTTGTTTGCCTGTGACCGCTTGCTGAAGCAGAAGGACTTTCGGTCAGGGTCACACAAATTGTTTGCCCACCCAAAGCCCCACAGATATCTGTTTTGTGGCAAATGATCAGGCAAAC
Organism: Drosophila persimilis; assembly: GCF_003286085.1. Classification (NCBI taxonomy): domain Eukaryota; kingdom Metazoa; phylum Arthropoda; class Insecta; order Diptera; family Drosophilidae; genus Drosophila; species Drosophila persimilis. Next base: position 28,010,919 of record NW_020825288.1, on the reverse strand, counting down.
AGCAGCACAGCAGATGCCACCGGACGGGGCAGGAGCAGGGGCAGTGGCAGGACCTGCCAGAATGGTAAATATTCGACACAACTTCAATCTGAATGATTTCCTCTTTGAATTTTTAATGAAACTACAAAAATCCATCCATATTTTTGCATTTTCTTTGCTGCTAAGCTGCAGTGGGGAAGAGAGGGAGAGGGGGGGAGTAAAAGAGAGGAGCATGTAGTGAAAAATGAAACAATAGATGCCATTCCTTTTATTAACAGACGAAAAATAGCATAATTTACTGCTAAGCCACACTGGGAGAGAGAAGAGAGAGAAAATGTGCGGGATGGAGGGAAAAAAGAGATGGTGAAAAATAGAGCGATATAAATATTCCTTCTCTATCATTTATTTTCGAATAATCCCAAAAATATCTCAAAAACGAGTGCTAAGCCACACTGGGAGAGAGAAAATGTGGGCGATGGAGGAAAAGAAAAAAATATGCCTATAGAAACATTCCGCCTCCGCTTGAAGAGGGTAGAGAGAGCATACGATGATTTAGTTTCAGTTGCTATCAGAAATACTTAGACTGCAAAATTTCGCTTATTTTCAGGCGTTTCCAACGTCTGATCTGACCAAAACCCCCTCGAGGAGCTTTCCATCAAAAAACTACTCCCCTCTCTTCCATCCTCCCTCCGTCCCTCTCTCTCTTTCGATAATGAAACGCCAAAAACTAGTAAAAACTTTTCCCCGACCAACAGAAACTGTACTAAAACACATCGGAATGACTCTTTTCGCCTTGAAATTGGCTTCCAGGGATCTTCCGCAGCCATTCATTCGATGATTATTCGCCTGCTCCTGGCCCCCATAAAACGAACGCCAGTAATTATCAAGTTTTTTAGTGTCTGGCCATTTGGGCCACCCCTCCCGGAACCCCCGCAACCCCCAATGACCTTAATTGCCATTTGCACCTACCTCCCCTGCCCCCACACCTGTCTCTCATTCACCATTCCCCATGCGGTGTTATCTGGAAAAGTTCAGCGGTTGCAAAGTGGCATAAACAAGATCACTTGAGAAGTGTACACACAATTCGTGTGGCTCCCGGCAGAGCACATTAAAAATGTGCAAAATGTGATTTTTATGGCGCCGAAACAGGCAACAGGCCACAGCAGAGGTGGCATGAAACCAGAGATACACACATTCAGGGGCAGGCAGGGATTCAGAGACATCACCTGACTCTCCCTCTCCCCCTCTCTCTGTCTCTCTCTGGCATAAAAACTTTTTACTTTCATTATTTTTAATATTTTCTCTGTGCGATACTGTCACCCATTTTCCGCGCTAGAGAGAGAGAGGGAGAGAGCGCGCGAGAGAGAGAGGGAAAAAATATACTTATAGCCCGAGAGCCCCCGAAAATGAAACTTTTATTACCTGCCTTATTGTTTAGCCATTAAATTAATGATTATTATGGCAATATCGCAACGGGGCACTATGGTCCGAACGACCACTTTTGTTGGCCAAAATTAATAACTCCCGAACGGAACAAGATTTTTTCATTTAGTTTTTTGTATTGGATATATATAATCAATAAGAAATGGATTTAAGAAAAAAAATGGGTGTGGCACCGCCCCTTTTTTTAATAATGCATATTTAAATTTATAGTTATAGTGAAAAAAAGTATTAAGCATATTTTATTTAAGAAAACGGCGTTGCACGACTAAAAAAAATTTTGATTTAAATAAAAATAAAATAAAATAAAAAGGTTTCCGTAAATTATTGCCGAAATCCTTGTCTAGAAGCAAGGTTAACGCCTCGTTAAGTGAGATATGTGCCGGCTTTCCGACTGGGTCCTGTACAGCCTTACGAACTTAGTTAGCATATTTGGACATAAAGATAAATGTATTGAAACGAAAATATGTGGATTGGCCACAACCACATATTTTCGTTCAAACATCTTTGAATTTTACCGGCATTTGTTCCGGTATGTTGCCAAACGGTAACAAATTTTCTTGCTGGTATCTTCAAAAGCTTTATTAATTTCATATGATATGTCGCCTTAAGATCCGTTTTCAAATAATTGATAATTTTACCCTTCTCTGAATTCCATTCGGCAAACAAATCTGCATTTTCGAATTTGAGGTTATGCTCTATTAATGCAAATTCCAAGAATTGTGGTAAAAAGTGGCATATCTAACTATATACATTTCAAAAAGAATTTATTAATCTACGACACAGAAAAGGTTTCAGGGTGGGACTAGGTAGGACTCACTTTGTACACCTTTTCAAAAATTAGTTTTCATTACAAGTTGGCACATGTTGAAGGCCTCACTTTAACCTTCAATTACGAAGACATCACAACTACTAGAGACAGTTAAAAACTCAAAACACGTAGTAAGAACCCGACAGATTAAGATTCATAAAAAAAATTTAATCACGTCTTGGCGTTTTTCAATTTTTGAGATATCTAAAGTGGTTATTAATTTGCCACTTTTTCCCTTCACGTGCTTTACTATAAAAACAGTTGGGTTGCACAGCTGATTTTGCGAATGTGGCGCCATCTATGGAAATTTCTGGTACGCAGATTTAATGGTCGATCTTTTTCTAATGCAGAGCGATCAAAACCAGGTTTCAGTTTTGACTTTGAAAAATTAGGTTTTGGCCAACAAAAGTGGTCGTTCGGACCATAGTGCGGGGCCACCGCGACGACCACAAGCGTCTATAAAAAAGGGGATGATTGGGGAGGGGCCATTGGGTGGATAAGCCACACTGTAAAAGAGCGCAAAATCCTCTTGGCAAAAAACAAAGAAAAACAGCAAAGGGCCACAGCCAAAAATTACACTTGAAGGAAATTAAATAAAATAAATTCTCATTTTCATTTTCGCCATGTCATTAATGTTAATGCATTTTCCGCTTTTCGCGGCAGATAGGAAAAAGGCGAACAGATTTTCCATTGCCATTGATTTTCGCTTTATGACAGCCTCCCTGGGAGAGAGGGGGGAGAGAGTGAGAGGTGGAGAGAGCCCTTCAGAGCCAGCAGTTAATGGGTTAAGGCCCGCAATTTAATGGCAAAGAAATCTGGGGATAGAGAGCCACAAAATCTGGCAATCAAGCACCAAATTTCAAAAAGAAACTCCACAGAAATTCCTGCTTTGCGAAGGACCATCCCACATAGATCATATTAAAAACAAATAATAACAAGGCCAGGCCGGGACTTCCCTTCCCCCCCAGAAGGAGGGGCAATGCTTGGAGGCTTCTCCTGGACATTGCATTTTGGGGATTGAAAGCAGAGGGAAACATCAGCAAAATTGCACACAAAATGCACACAGAAAAGGATAGAGGCAGAGCAAAGGGAGGGAAGGAGAGGGAAAGAGGGAGAGGAACCAAACCAAATCGAAAACCAATCGAAAATAAGCTTCGAAAAAGGGCGGAACACACCCAGCAAAAAAAAGAAGGAAAACCAAAAAGAAAACAAATTAAAACGCAAACATTTTTTTTTTTTTTTGCTTTTGTTCCTAAATCAAAAAGTTCTTATGGCCAAAAGACAATCACAAAAGTTGACGTTAGTCGTTGACCCGTACTCTCCGGAGTTTCCCCGGTATTTTCCTCCCCTCTTTGCACTCTTTTTCTTGACTCGAGAAAATACTCCAAAAAGATTACACAATTTGAAGCAAATTAATCTATCTATAACGACATTCGAGGCCGGGCATAAAAATAAGCCTATTTAACGAAAAAGTTTCTCCGAGGGTAAGACCTTTTTGAAACAACAAGCAAAAGTATTACACTGCGAAAAATGTACCATAAATATGGAGAAATGGTGCCCTAGAAATGTGAAAATATTATTAAGGCAGCTAAGCCACACTGGGAGAGGGGTAGAAGACGACACTGGGAGAAAGATTCACAAAAAGAGAGAAGAAAATTATTTTTTACTTATTTATTTTGTATATATTTTTTTAGATTTATTTTGTATTAATTTTTTATTTATTTTTTAATTACTTTTTAATTTGTATTTATTTTATATTTATTTTTGTTTTTAATTTACTTTTTAATTTGTATTTATTTTTTATTTATTTATTTTTTTATTTTAATTTATTTTATAATTTTTATTTATTTTTTATTTATTACATAAATTTTTATTTATTTATTTTGTATGCATTTTTTATTTATTTTGTATGCATTTTTTATTTATTTTGTATTATTTAATCTTTAGAAAAGTACTAAGAGCATCACTGGAAGAGAGAAAGGAAAGAAAAAATTAAAACAAAAAAAAATAATACAAATATTTTTAAACATTCAAAATGATTTTTGTATGGCTATCTCTAGATTACTGCTAAGCCACACTGGGAAAGAAAGAGGAAAAATAATAAAAATTAAATGCATTCATCGAATTTATCAAATAAATATCGTCCAAAGTTCTTCTAGAACCAAATTGTCCCTCCTTAAAAACTTTCTTTGGAAATCCATAGACTGCTTTCACAATTTCTCTATTTTCTCTTTTTGTATATTACAGATTCAGTCCCGTTTGCCCGCAACGTCTGCCGGACATCCACAACGAGACGGCAACGCTGGAACGAATGCCCAAGGGACGTCTGGAGTATCTGAAGCGTTTGCTGCCGTATCTGCAGAATCAATCAGAGGATTGTCTTTATCTAAATATTTATGTGCCCATACAAGGTGAGTGAACGGACGAACGCCCAAGTATCCTATAATTTTTCGGCCTCCTGGGCCTCTCCCTCCCTCTCTTTCGCCCTAAAACCAAGAAAAATGACAGCACAAGAGTCTTGTTTATTTAGCACTTTGCCAGGCATTTGAATAAATTGGCAGACGCTGCCAGACAGTGGCAGTGGGGGAGGGGGGCTAACGCGTTTCCATTTTTCGTTGGCTTTTCTCCACGTTAATCCCTCGGGCCAAGCGCCAGAGCGAAAAAGGGTCATCTAAGGGCCGAAGTTTTTTAAAAATTTCGCTTGGGTTTTCACTTTTTTTCTTTCCCTTTCTGCTTTCCCTTCTGCTGGAACAAATGCTTTGTCATTTTTCAAATTTCACACTCACACACAGAGTAAAAAGGGCATTTGCTTAGCTGCAAAGAAGGTCCTGTGGAGGGATTCATAATGCAAATTGGCTAAAAAAAAACAAGAAATGTATGTCTGGGTTTTTGCTGGTGTGAATCCCCAAGCATTTGCCACTTTTTGAGGCAGATTATTTGGGTTGTAAAAAAATAAACAAACATCATCTTTACTGCTAAGCCACACTGGGAGAGAGAGCAAGAAGGATAATGATACAAAGAGAGTGTTCAAAATGTTGTTAATTTTCAAAGATAAATAGAGAAAAATAAGGCAGAAAATGCTTGAGAAATTCTGCAACAAATTAACATTTTTTTATAGTTTTAATACATTTAAATGTTTAATTTTAAAACATTTTCTTTATGGTTTTAGTACATTTAAATTTTAGTTTTAATTAACATTTAATACAAAAATTTAAAAATAAAAAATATTGAAATAAATTATAAAAATATGAATTTTTGGGACTCCTAAATTATTTTCTGTATTACTTCACTGAACAAAAAACCGTAATAATTATATAAAATATTGCCTTAAAAATTTTTAATTTAAATAAAATTTCAGATTTAAATATACAATTTTTAACAGTACCCTGTAGGAAATTCGTGTGTTAAATTCTGCTAAAAAATCGCAACCATTTTCAATGAATATTTCCCCACCACTTGCAAACAATTTCCAAATTGCCAAACTCTTGAGAGCTACTGCCCCCAGGGCGGCCCTTTGATTTCTGAAGAGTGGTGCGTTTTAGAGTTCTTAAAAAAACGGGTTAAAAAGGGTCGAAAAATCAGTCAAAGTCCAGTTGCCTGCCACCAATTTATATAGAAAAATGCAGTTCAATCATGGATCCAAATGCCTCTGTCCAGCCGTCAGTCATTCAATCCTTCAATCCGTGTGTCCGACAGTCAATTCCAGCAGCCGCTCGGCCGCTGGAAAATGTGCAACGGGGCTGGCTCTCCCTCCCTCCCTGCCTCCCTCTTTCTCTTTCGTTCGACATGGAAGTAAATTACATTTTAATTAAAACTCGAAACTAGGGAATGAGGAGCGGAAAACGCGTTTACTGTTAATGGAAACCCATCAGGAGCAGTCGCTCTCCCGCTCTCCCACTCTCCGCTGCTGCCGCTGCCGCTGTGCCACCTGTCAGAAAAGCAGAAGAAAAACTACTGCGCTGAGGCGAATCGAAAGTAAATTTAATTGTCTATCAGCGAGCGTTAAGAGCCGCATTTTGATGGCCAGCCATAGCCAGTTTCCAGCCACAGAAGCAACCGTCCATCAGTCTGTCCATCAGTCCATCAGTCTGTCTGTCCGTCACTCAGTCTATCAATCCATCGGTTTGTTAGTCCCTCATTCGGTCTGTGTTTTCAGTCCCTTTTGCTCGGCAAGACACTCGTCCCTCAGTTGGCTTGACTTCTCCGCTGGCTTTCAATTAACTTGCAGCAGGCCAGTGCGTATACGTAATATACACTTGAATTATCATTCACTCTGTGGCTACTTTGGTAATTAAGTGTCCTTTTGGTCAATTTGAAACTCGGGAAAATATACAAAAATAATCAGAAGAAAAAACATCTTCAAGCCGCACTTACCTTTTAGAATTTTCTTTAGATTTTGAATTAATTCTTGAAGCACTTTTTCAAACCATTTAGGGACCTCAGATTGTTCTTTGTTGTCCTCCAATTAGATACATTTCCATTGGCTGTCATCTGTGCCTGAAAAATATGAAAAATGAATGAAAATCAGGCTTGAAAGTCGAAGCAAATATACCCTTTAAGTGCAGAGAAAAATAAGGAATATATGGACTCATTCATTGATCTATAGGCCACGTATTCGTACAATTTTCTATATAATTTGTAGTATTTTTTTATATATATATATATATATTTCTAAGCCTATTTTCAGGCCCATTTTGCACTCCAAATATCCGATCTTTCAGTGTTTTTTTGGCTCTCAAAAAAAGGGACATACTCCCCTATATATCGATGCATTGCCACCCCCTCTTCTGGCCTCTTTAGGGCATACAAAAATACCTATAAAAGGGACTTAAAATGTTACCTGCAATTTGTCTTTCGATGGCAGATGCCCCGAAAATATTAAGGTGCCTCTCCCCAAAAAAGAAGCCACAACTTTTGCTGAAATTGCAAGAGTTTTCATCTTTTTTTGTATTCTCGAAAAGAAATTATGATAAATTGTTTTGAGCATAAAACTTGAGATACTCCAAGGTCCCAAATTGAATTGAAGATTGGGCCAGAGATACATATATAAGTATATATGTATCTTTATCCTCAAGGGCGTCTGGGGCGGTGGCTAATTGAACGAGCAATTTGTGGGTCGAGCGAAAGGGAAAATTAAATGTCTGGTTTTGATAATTGGATAAGCAGCCTCCAGAAAGAACGCAGCAGAAAGGAGCTCTGTCCTTGAAGTCCTTGAACATTTCATAATAAATCTTTTGGCAAAGGAAAAACCCCAAAAAAATATGTAAATTTTTGACAGTTTAAGTTAATGAGCCACTGTCGGACAGGGACCCAAAAAGAAACAAAAAACAAAAAAAAAGAGAAATGCAATAAATCATTATTTATTCGAAGGGAATTGCCAGATAAGCGGCCTAGAGATGTACCTCAGGAATCCCTGAAGGCCAGCCCAGGCGAAGGTGTATTCCCGCCTCTCCCTCCGCCTCCCTTCTCCTAATGAAAGGCTCTATCTTTACACACACACATAAATCTCGTGCGCCTTTTGTGTAGCCTACTTTTTGGGGCAACTGCCAGAGGATTGGCCGGACATGCCGGCTATAGTTTAATCTACTTGGACATGACAATAAAATTTATATCATCTTTAGCTCCGAATGAAGTCCTTTCTTGGCTTTCCCGCCTGCCCCTGGCCTTCGTTTTATTTTATTTCATTTTTCAGCCTCTTTCGTTGGCATTTCTTTCAAGTCCCTGGACCTCGAAACACACAAATGCCACATTAAGCATGATTTGCCGCTTTTCAGGGGGCCACGACCATTCCCCTCCCCCTCCTCCGCCCCCTCCCCCAGGTCCGTTCTGCCCAGTCGTGTGTAGATCTCAAGTTTCTGTCTATCGGCCATGTTTGAATGCCGGCCATATTTTGTGCTTAACTGACTTTTGCTGTTGTCTGGCCCCCGAAATGAGAAACGACTCGCAATCCAAGGATTTCGGTGGGTGCAAAATGAATGCCATAATTTCTAATCTTTGGGCATTTCCATGTGATTAACTTCCTTGAGCGTCACTTAATGGGGCATTATGAGAGGGAGATTATAAGATGGCCATTCATTCAGTCAGTCATTCGTTCAGTCATTGTCTGGCCATTGACCAATTGATAAATTTACACTGCCTGACCTTCGACACAAACACTAGAGCGCTCTATGAATATACCCTGTGTCCCCTTTACTGGGGCATCAGGCATCTCTAGACTCTACAAAAGACCCTCTCCCCAGTCCTTGGACCACCATGGACACCCTCTTCCACGGAAAGGACACACCTGGTAGAAGAGGGAGCCTGGCTCCTCGATTGCTTACACAACTCTTTCATTCATGAAATTTCGCAATTTCCAAAATTTTCCGCCACCCCAAAAATACATTATTAATGAGGTTTTGGGCGGCAGGGGAATTGATGTGCCGCTTTCAACACGCAGCTGCCCCCCACACAAAAAAAAAAAAAAAAAAAAACAAAAGCGGAAACGGAAATCGATTCCAGAGAGCTGACATGGCGCGTGTTGCTGGTCACACACGGAAATGGAGTTTTCTTCGCCAGTTTTTCCACCTCTCCCACATTCTCTCCCACCCTCTCTCTCCTGCAAGAGTTATGTATATGAATTGCTAAAAATAACATCACGGAACCGAAGCCACAGCCAAAAATTAACACAGAAAACGAAACGAAAAATAGCAAAAGAAAATTGTGCAACAAAAAGCAAAGCAGGAAAAGAAAATCAAGGAAACTTTCTAGGGGGGTGTGTGGCGGGGGGTGAAAACTTTTCCCCAAATGCATTTGTCGTCTGTTTTGTTTTGGGGCAACAATTCCAAGACGTTCCTTGCTCGACGAAAATTACATTTATTATTTCCCCCGCATTTGCATAGGGGGAAATCCTTAAGCATTCATGGGATTCAATGTCAATGGCCCCTCCGAACAGCCCCTCCCTTTGCATTCATCTTCCAGCCATTCATAAACAAGCCTAAAACTTTTTAGTCTAAGCCACTAATTAAAAAAGCAATTTAAATGCAAACTAAATGAATTTCAAATGAAAGCCACAGGGGGCCGAAAAAATTCATAATTTTTTGGCCTAGATATCAGATTTCCATTTAGAGATATTTTGGGCACTAATCTTTTTTGAAGCTTTGATAAGAATCTAGAGCAGAGACCCTCCAGGCCCCTCCCTTTTCCCACATTTTACCATCTGCAGATCCCTTCTGCTTTTGAAGCCCTTCCCCTTTCGTTCCCTTCGTTTTTTTCTTCTAGTTTAAACTCCTATTCCAATCACTTTCCAATTAGTTATGGTCTTAGAGCCCACTTTTTCTTTCCATCTTTGTTGCTGCACAAATCATATCCCATTAAGGGCTTTTCCATACATCAAATCCCTCCATTCTTTTCACTCTTTCGTCCCCCCGCTCGTTCTGGGGGATGTCTCTGGATCTGTATCTGTATCTGTGTTTGTGCGTCTGCGTTTTGTGTGTTGCCTGATTGTATTTGCTGCTTGCGATTGCAATTTCCTAGGCTTTTGGGATCCCGAAACAACAACAACAACAACAACAACTACTCCTAGAGCGTACCTTCAGAGCGATTGAGTGACGATGGAAACCCCATAAATACTCTGGAAAAAAAGAATGGTTTTCCCAGGCAGGGAGGCCGAGGGGCAGGAAAAAAAAGGGAGAATGTCGGAAACTTTTGTCAACTTTTTTTTGTGTGTTATAAACGAAGCGCTTGACTACATATTGACTTTAACAGAAAGCGTTTATGTTGATTGTGTGTATCTGTGTGTGCCCACCCCCACCCCACCCCACCCCCCACCCCCCCCCCCCCCATCGCCCCGCACATGTGTGCGTCTGTTTGTCTGTTTGCGTGTGTGGATGTGGATGTGGGAGTACTATCAATAAATCTACAAAATATGTATGAAAAGCAAAGTCTCTTCCCCCCCTCCCCCCTCCGTGTATGAGTGTGGGTGGATTTGGATGTGTATTTGTTTGCCTCGGTGTTTTTGTTGTTGCAAGTGTGCGTCTGACATTCCTCATCCAGCTACCGCCTCCACCTCCACCCGCCTGCCTCTGGCTCGGCCTCTGCCACTCTGCTCGTAAAACAATGTTGCATGGCACTTCTGATATTTTTCCATATTTCGGGACATACGACATTCGAGGGGGATACTCTTTTTTGGCTAGGGGTACATCCTAAAGGATATCGAGGACGGTAATCGAAAGGGAAGATATATTTTGTGAGGTTATCAATTAATTAAGGAATGACATTATGGTCCTTGTGGCACATAATCCGAAATGTTGATCAATAAAAAACTTGAAATTTGATCACCATTACTTATCGATAAGTTTTGGATAACCGATAAATGTCTTTTTGATAAATTATAACCTATAAATATGTATCTGACAGAGGATACCATAATTCTGTTGAAATTATATTTTTATTACTTATCGATACATATTCGATAACCGATAAATATGTAGTTGATTAGTAATAACCTACAAATATGTATCTGTCAGTATATACTACAGTTCTGTCGAAATTATATACATATATTACCTATCGATAAGTTATCGGTAGAAATTCGATGAACACTAAATATGTAGTTGATAAATTATAACCTATAAATATGTAGCTGGTTATGGATATGTTACTTATCGATAAACGATAACCTATATATATCAATATAATTGTTCCCCGATGACTAACCTTTTATTGATAGGTACCTTTAAATATCTGGCAATGTCTATCTATAATTCTGTCTAAATTGTCTCTCTATTAAGAATCGATAGTCAACTAAACGATAACTTTCTGATAATCGATAACTATATAAAAACTGATAGCTCCAGGATAGCCGAGAAAATCTATAGAAATCCCGTCAATCAATTTTTGATAATCTATAAAAAATATGACAAATCTGCGATAACCGATAACTGTCCGATGACCAGTAATCCGATAACCGATACCAATTTCAGTCCAGCGATATCTAACCTATAACTGATAAATTTTCAAAGAAACCCATAATTATCTAATTCTAAAGCAATCTTTTTGTTGGATTTTTCTAAAATTCGGTTGTAGACACTTACTGTTCCTTCGATCTCTATCGAAAACAGACCTTCTTTGACACAATTTATGATGCGAGTGTTTTGATCCCCAAAGCTGCGAAACAATATCCCCCACCAATGCGTCTTCCTACCCAGACATTTCTAATAATATCTCAAAGACCACTTAAGCCCGTTCCCGTTCCCCGCTGCCGCCCCCGCTCTTCCCAGTCGCCGAACCCAGTGCCGATTCCCTGCCTTTGTTTCTGTTGATATTTCCTTTTTTATGCAAATTTAAATATTCCAATATTGACACAGAAAATTGCGCTTTTAAAGCGAGAAAGGCGTTTATTTTTAAACCAGCCCAGAAAAAAACCCTCCTCTGAAATATGTATTTTTGTTTTATCAAAAACCCACCCGCCCCCCAACCCCCACCCAGTACGTTGAAGGCCTTTGCAGATGCCTTTGGAAAGCCCACAGTCCGGGGCATATAAAATATGCATCAAAAATTTGTCACATCCCTGGGAAAAAGCGGTCGTGGCGAGAGAGTTCACCTTTTCAATGGCCACTTGACCCTCGCCAAGTGTGTGTCCTGCAGGCCGGCACACAGGACACGGACCCAGGACAGACGGACATCTAGTAAAGCAAATGGATTCGAGGCATTGAATTTAAATTGCACATTAAATGTGTGTGTCCTTTGTGTGTGTGGGAGGACATTTTCCAAGAAATTGCTAAGTCAAAGTTCATAATTGGCCATATACTGGACCTTCCGTGGCGGAATTAGGCAAAAGGCAAAACCATTTTGTGGCTCGTACTTTCTCGTTGAGAGGTGGAAAAATGTGTGGTGCGCAAATTGAAATGGAATGAAAATGCCTGGAAAAAAAAACAAATATAATACTGAGGCACGGTTCGTCTCATTGCATGCACTTGAAGCATTTCCTCCTTAAGATACGTTTATTTCCTTTCTATTTTTTGCCCCGGCCCGTGGCTGTGTTTGTGCACTTAGCGTGTCACAGTCTAATTACAGGGCGTTACTGACTGCTATTTTGCATGCTACGAGTGCATTAGATCCCCCAGATCCCAGTTGTAGACACACACAAAAATCAGAGACCCGGGTCCCACTCCCCAAAGAATCCTTTTACTCTGGCGGCTCCTGGCTCCTGGCTCCTGCCTTCTGCATGCATAATAATCTTGGCTTTTAAGTGCAAACAAAATTGCATTTTGATAGTTTGGCGGGCAATCAAACGAAGGTGAACACACACACACACACACACACACGCGCGCGAACAGACCATTTTATGGTCGATAAAAGGCATTATAAATATAGGATTGCCAACTGGTTTAATGGGTTCTACATATCAACGTATGATTTACGGCTCTTTAAATTGTACTGAAAATTGCTGTCAATCACTCAAGACATACAAAGAAGGAAGTATCTTTATGATTGAGGCACTAATTCTTAAACAAATACTTGATAAAGGCAATGCACTGTCTCTGCCATGCATGTTTAATCACGTCTGATGCAATACAAACAAAAATACAAACATGTCATAATTCATGGCGCAACTGAAAGACGAATTCCTCTTTAAATAAACCAACAAATATCCTATTTGATGACGCATTTTACTGCCCTGCAAGCCTGTGCACGTCTGGAAAGGCAAAGCAGCGACGGCAGCAAAGCAAGCGATGAAAAATTGTTTTTGCATTTAACATTGGCTGCTGCGGCCGCGGCTGATCTTCTGATCGTTTCTGCTGATAAACAGGGCGACCACAGGCGAATTTGCTTGGTTCGGCTGTGGATGGTCGTGTTCGTAACAGAATTATGGTTCGGTTTTGTCGGTCGGAATGGAAGTGGTTCTCTCTTCGTGCGAACGGGTTCGAACGTGTTGCCTTGCGCTTGCATTTCTCATCGTTTTTGCTATGATCGTTCGCAACAAGCAAAAACAACAGCATTTACTTCTGTTGTATTGCTCTCTCTTTCTTTCTAAAGAGGGTGATGGTCGCTTGTTGTTCTGCCAGTAGGGGGATAATGAAGGAATAGGAACAAAAACTGAGACTCGTTGCTCAAATTGTTTACTCTCTGAAAAGCAATAACATTTACAGCTCTCCTTCTCGCATGTCAATCTGCCTGAAAGGGGCTGGCTCTGTGTTCCGCTCATTAATAGAGTTTTCACTTTCATTTAAACAGCCTGCCATTTGTCACACCTTTCTCAAGAGTTGTCTATTTTTTCCCAGAAAATGCTATCCCCATTCCTAAAAGCCACAAAGCTTACTTTTCCAAGAAACTCCATGTCTAATCGATTGGATAATCAAAATCAACTGTCAAAAGTCTTCAAAATTTCGGTAGGCTCATGTCCTTAAATTGCTTACAAACACAGATACACACAGAGACACGGATACAAAGATACTTTGCGAGAGGAAACCCCGCCAAACATTGTCATTTATTACCTTCAGAGTACACTTGACTGCCTAACTGCCAAAACGAGCGTATATAATATTTCATTATAAATTACACACGACTTGCGTCAATTTGTTTTCTCTTTCGGCAATGGCCAACACAACACAACACAACACAAAAGTGAAGAAACACACAGATACACACAGATATACACAGATATCTACTTTTGGCAGACACTAATACACAACATATGACGGCTTTAGCAGAAAAAAACGACGGAAGTGGCCATAATTTACTAACGAAGCCGTAAGAAGAGAGAGAGAGAGAGAGAGAGGGGGAGTGACAGTGAGAGCAGCAGAGGAATGCCGACAGGCAAAAAGTAAAGTAAATTTATCAATCAAGAAAAACCAAGAAAAAGCAGCAGCACACAAAAAAATACTTCGAATAGTTGTTGGCAGCAATAGACATAAATTTGCTACAAGACGCAGAAGACCCAGCGGACCCAGTGGACCCCGACGACCCCGAAGAACTATACTTGATGGCCATTAATATTTTGACAATTTTCGATGATATCTAGGCGGATATTGATGATGTCCTAGAGGATGAATGAACGGCATCTCTTGCTCTTATTTGTTTATAACGCATACGTCATACGTTTAGTTATTGATGAGGCTCCTCCTCCTCCTCCTCCTCCTCCTCCTGCCATGTGCAGGCCATCAATTATATCCTCCCTGCCCCCTGCTCCTGCCCCTGCCCCTCCTTCGACTGTCGGTCGTTAAAATGCAGCATAAAAATGGTGCCACATTATGCATACGCCCTGGTGTACGCTCTCTTTCTCTCTGGGGACTTTGTAAGATACATTTATGTGACGCCCTGTAGCTGCCACAAAAATGTAACTGAAATTGCAATTATTTGTGTGTGTGTGTCTGTGGCAGCCATAAATTGCAGCTGCTCCCAGAAAAAATGCGAAAAACTATTAAGGTCTTCGATTTGGGACTTTTTTCCCACTTCTTTTTGCAATTTTCTTAAGCATTTCCACGCCTGAACGCTGACATAATGTTGTTAAACGATAATACGAAATGGAAAATGCGGCAAAACGGTGGAAAAAGCCACTGCTGCGGACTGGCAGGACCCAAGGAGGTAGCCAGCAGCTACAGTCAGTGGCAAAGCCACACAAAATCTCCCACGACAAATTGCATATTTCAATTTGCAACAACATTCGGGGGTTGGGGGGCGGACAGGGGTGGCAGCAGACCAGAACCACCATTCCCGCTTCCTTCTGTGTCCTTTTTTTAGGACTCTCCAGGTGTCTGCCGCAAATATTGGTTTCGTTAAAATGCACACACACGCCACGTGGCCACGTGGCCCTGCCACTGACTTCGGGTTAAGCCTCGGGTTAAGCTGATGCATGGATTTAAGCGGTGGAATGCATTAAGATTAAGTGGCACCCCCCACGGAGGAGCAGTGCTCCATTTGGTGTGTCTGTGGCGATTTATTGTGGGGGTTCCGTGGTGGAGTCACGCCTTTAACTGCCAGTTACTTCGGTTAACAGGTATTTCCGCCTTGGCAATCCTTTGTTTCCATCTTTTGCCGACACTTTTCAAGAAAAGCTGCCAAAGGCTACCAATTTAGGCGCCTTTTCATAGAGAAAGCAGGATGAGCGACTGTTGAGTGTGTGTGTCCTCAGGCATCATAATATTTTACATTTTTATGAAGTGCCAGATGCCTGCCAAAATTGCAATAAAAATCGTATTTTGTGGGTTATAAAAAGTTCAAAAACAGAAAAAGAAAACGAAACGAAAGGAAAAATCAAGCAAAGTTGCTTGAAAACATTTTCCATTTGCATTTCCACTCGCCTTTCTTCGTTGCTTTCCACTTTCTATGGTTTTTAATGTTTCTTTTAATGATTTATCGGCCTTTAAATGTGGCATGAGGCATTGGGGCACACACAAGTGACGCATCGTAAAGTTCTGCTGCTGGCTGCTTGCTGCCTGCTACTGATGCTCTTTATACACTTCCAAGATGGGTATGGGGACTCTTTGAAGAGGTTTGGCAATGGAATAAATAAAATAAATATAGAAGATCTCTTGAGCAGCCCCAGGAATATGGTCTATATAGCCACGAACATCACTATTTTTCTATGGTTTATGGTGAAGAACCCTCCAATATCTGATGACCATATTTTACATTATATATTCATATTCTGAAAGAATTTATTCCTAAATAAATCAATGAAAAACCAACCAATTTGTGTATAAAATATTATATTTTTAATATTTTTAAAATATTTTTAATCTATTTTTAACAATATATAATCAAAAATGTCCTAACAAATTTTTAAATATTTTTTAAACATTTAAATCATATTAATTTCATCTTATTTCAAAAACTGCTTAAATTCTGTTTGCTATTGTAAATTAAATAATTTCTATAAAAAAAATATACATCCCAAGACAAACATTTTCAAGTAAAACTTTTGTATTTCCCAATGGAAAATCAACAGAAATTTTAAATACAGAAAAATGAGTCGATTTTCTATAAGTAAATTTTCGTATCCCCAAAAGACATATCTTTTAAAGCTGAATCGAAGGTAAAAGAGGAACTTTTTCCTATGCAAAAACCATCTAAACTTTCCCAAAAAAGGTTCAGATATTTGTTCCATCAGGCAGGCTCCGTTTTTCATTTACTTTTGCGGATTACGTTTTCAGCCAAAACGTTTCGTTTTCGTTTTAAGGTGTTCCATTTTTCACATATTTTTTTTATCGATATGTTACATTTTGAAGTCCGAATTAAATTGGGCGGGAAACAGCTGTGCTCACCCAGATGTTCTGTTAAGCACATGTTACAAGCACAGTCTGAGCTGTTACATGCACATTTGTGCTGTTATACGCAAAAATTTATTAATTGCCAACGTTCCGATAACCAAATCGGAATGCGTCAGCTGCTTACACCAAAACGAAATTTGTTGTTGCTGTGGCCAATTTTTCCGAGCCAAATTTTAGGTTGGGTTAAAATAAAATTATTTATAAAGAAAGCACAAGTTAAATTACCCTGATATAGGTATCAAGTTTATGTTAATGCATCAATAAGTCATCTATTTTTTTCCTTTTGCAATTAAGGTTCGTTTTGTTGTATAAAAAGCCGTTTACTTTTCATTTCGTCAACGAAAATGTTTTCGTTTTGAAAACGAAGAAATCTTGCGGAATGGGAAAAAGAGAGCCCCAATTTATGTGATTTCAAAAGTAAATCGGAAAACTTTTGTGAATGTGAAAAACGGAGCCTGGCTGCATATTCCTTTTAAGAATTAAACCACAGAAAGAGAACAAAAATCCTGCTCATTCGATCATCCATCTATCTATCTACTTATTTATCCATCCATCTGTCCATCTTTCCATCCATCCATCTTTCACCTGGAATGATGCATCTGCAAGGGTATCTCCAAGCTTCGTTCTTGCCCCAACTTTTTGTTGTTGTGGCGCCTAATTTAATGCAACAATTTTTTCTTCACACTTCGCCTGGCGTGGCGCTGGCGATGCCTTTTATTCCCTTTTGACTTTTCCGCCTCGTTGTTGCCGTTGTGGGGGGCGAGGGGGATTTCCCATTTTCATTTGGCATTTTTCCCGCATTCACTTTGTGGGCTTATCAGTCAGGAAGCAAGCAAGCAAGCAAGCAGCCCATATACGCATGTGTGTGACTGTACAATGAATGTAAATTGAGTTTTTTGCCAAAGGGCGGGAGGATGGTCGTGGGCGTGGTCGGAGGCCAAGTACTTTGTAATTTATGGCCTGCAATGTGCGTAAAGGAGTCCCCGTGATAACTTCATACTCTTTCCCCCCCTTTCCCCCTTCCACTCTTCTCTCCATCGTTCATATTTCTTTTATAAGCTTTTATGTACCGAAGAGAGAGTGAGAGTGTAAGCGAGTGGATGGAGTGGATGGAGTGTATGGCCGGGTACTTATTTATGAGTCTTTACCGGCATTTTCCATGACGAAAATCATAATTTTCATCCCGCCCTGGCTCTGGCATTTCCATCTAATATACTCCCCAAGTACGTGCCATACCTTAACCATATCGGAGCCGACACCAGATTAACCTGGCGATTAGATGGCTCATTTAGTGGGGAATTACTGTAACATTTCCACACTTGAATGTGGCCAAAAGTTGAAGTTTTGGGGAAAAGTTCTACGACTTTTGAATGACTTTCTGGCACTCCTTCATTCAGGCCTACTCCTTCAGGCAAATGCACAATCATTCATTCGTTCATTCCTTAGAAAAATACTAGAAGAAAAATCAATTGGAAAAAAAATAAAACTACAGACCGCAAAAAAGTTTAATTGCTATTTCAATTGACTTTTCGGTAGAGAATTTTCCGAGTAAAACCATTTTCCTGTTCAACCAGAAATTCCCATTTGGAACCCCACCCACTCCAGCCCCATTTATGGTCTTGTCTGATGAATAATTCAATTGCCGCAAAAAGTTGAAGCCCCCGAAAGATGTTTCCACTGTTAATCTTTGAGCGTCACTTAAGCCCCGTGACCTCTGACCCTAGAGCCATCGAGAAGCTAAAAATATAGTAAAGACAAAAAAGTGGCTGCCAAAAGCCAAAAGTTGGACAAAAAAAAGAACAAAAAACTTTTCAAAAAAATATAAAAAAAGAAAAAAAAGGATGGGAAAAAATGAATGGAAAAATAAAGAATAAAATATATAAAAAGAAGGGAAAAAATAAAAGAAAAATTTTAGATCTTGGGCAAAACTAATAATAGAAAAAAAACTGAAAATGCATTTTACAGCACAAAAATCTTACTAAAAAAAACTATATGAAATAAACGTCAAAACAGTTTGGATTCAGGAGCGAAAAACAGTTCAATTCCTGACTAAAAAAAAGTTTCAATTCAGGAGAAATCAATATTTCCGTAGTTTGCGATTTTCTGATGCATTAAAAGCATCCGAAAAATTTACTACCAACTGCTGAAAAATGATGGCCATAAAAAAGGATGATGGAAGGCTACGTGACTGTGAAAACTGTGTCACCTGCAAAACTCCACCGAAAACTGCAGCAAAAACCAAAAACTCTTCTGTTCTCAGCAAAAAGCGCACTGAACCTTAAATTGAAGACACACAGAAAAAAATAAGGAGAGCAAAGAGCAACTCTGCAATTTATTAAATCGATAAAAATCCAAATAGAAACAACAAAATAAATTGAAGGAGAAGGCAAGGGGCAAAGGGCAGAGGCAGAGGCAGACACGGAGAATAGTATATGTTGGACAAACACTTTAAATTGTGTGAAAAAAACCTGTGGCAGCCAAAAGGGAAAAACACAGACAGTGGAGACTCGATAGGTGATAAAAAAAAGTTAAAAAAAAAATAGAGCAGAAAAAGGTAAGAACTTAATAAAGAGATGATAAGGATAGAAGAGATAATAAAAATAAATCATTAAATAATAATACAAAGAAAAATTATTTATAAAAATAAATAAGATTAAAAGAAATGATAGACAAAGTAAAAATACGACAAAATAAAAAGATAGTAATAATTTATAATTAACAATATATGATACAAATAAATGATAAACAATATAAAAATAATATGAAATAAAACAATAATATAATAATAAAAATAATATAAAATAAAATAAAAATATTGCATAACAAAAAATATAATTAATAATATCCATACAACAAAAAATAAAAAGATAATAAAAATAAAAAAATAAATAAATAATAAATAAAAATATTTTATAAAAAAATAATAAAAATAAATAAAATGCGGTGATGCGCTCTCTCTTTTCTGCAAGCCCAGCCCTTACTGCTAAGACACACTGGGAGAGAGAGAGAGAGAGAGTGAGCGGCAGAAGGGGATACGAAGGGGGTTAATTGTTTTCTTCCTCAGTTCAAAGATTCCTAAAATTATATTCAAATTAAAAACCAAAAAATAAATGAAAATTCCATAAAAATTAATAAATTTTAAATAAATAATACAATTTATTTAATAGAAAATATAGCACAATTCGTGCCATAACCCTCCTTTGGGTGGTCTATTCCAGCAACAAATAGTATTCCTTGGAGAAGGATTGTCCACAGATCCACAAAATACATTTCCCACCTTTAAAGTGTTTCCCACTTTAACGAGCCTTCACTGTACTGTTAGGCAACTGCAACAAAATCTCTACTGTAACAAAAGGCGACACTAAACTTGAAGCTCGAACGAAATGAAATTTTCTTGCTGCCATAAAACGAAATGAACTACATTTTTCTATGTGTTCTGAGAGCGTGCGGCAAGGTGCAAGGGGCAGGGGCAGCGGCAGGGGCATCTTTCAGCATCGAACACAACTAGCAATTGTTTGGGCTAGGGAGGGGGAGGCAGGAGCAGCAGGAAAATGAGTTGGAGGATATTGATTTCACCTACTTTTTTTTGGGTTGCCTGAAGGCCTTTTCTTTTGGGTTTTCCTTCTATTTTTCTTAGATTTTCTTTCTATTTGAGGGGATTTCTTTCCATTTTAGTGTGTTTTCGAGTGTGTTTTCGTGTGGTGTGTGCAAGAGGCCACAAAACAAGCAAAACTAAACTTGGAAAATGAATTTCAATGGCAGACAAATTTTATGATCAAACAACGAAAGTAAAGAAAGGAAAACCCAAGAGATTTGCGTTTGTTTGCGGGAAAATTGCACATATTATTTTTTTGAGGAAAGAGAGGCCTACTTTAGAGGGATTTTCAATGGAAAATATACCAAGTAATATTACCAAGCCCAAAAAAAAATTTGAAAATAAATTTCCTTTGAAATCAAAGATATTTCCATTCAAAATTCTAGGAAAATTTTTAAAGAATGTACGAAAATCATGGTAAAGCTCTTCCATAATTTAAGCAATTTTGCGCAATCATTTCGGGAATGTTTCGGGAACTCTCTTTGGAGATTCCTTTCCTGTCAATCACATTAGTTCCATTTAGTAACTCGTTGCCGCCCAAAAATTCTGCCAAATGGGGGCATGCCACATGCCGCAATCCCGCTCCGAAAATATGATTAAATTTATGCCAGTCAAAATACACCAGAAAACTGTCGACACAAAACTTTCCACTGCCTGCCACACAGTGTGTGGCAAATGCCACCGCCAATTTAGGGGCGCAGGGATTAGGGTTTTCCCAAAGCAGCGCATTGGATCCTTGTAAATTAAAACATGTTTCAACTTATTAACAAGATGCCACACCACCCCCTACCCCTCCCTGCCACAAAAGTCATCGCTCTGCCACGAAATGTCATATGTACAAAATATATTTACATTTTCGCAACACAAAATTATGCCAGAGGAAACTTTCTTTCCGGGGGAAAAACTAGCGACATTTGTACGGGGGAGAGGGGCGGGATTTCACCCCCTTCCCCCTTCATCACTGGTTTGACTTTCTTCTGTACTCCTTCTTCTTCGGGGGTTGGGAGGGGGGCCCAGTCATAAAAGTTTAATTCCTCCCCTCCTTGGGGGCACATGCAACATGCAGACGCACACAGAAATGTCGCCCATTTTATGCTGAAATGACAACAAAAGTTTTTACTTGCAGAAAAGTTTTAAATGCTGTTTGCATGTTGCTTGGAAACATGCCTCCCCCGTTCCTGCCCCTGCCCCACACTTTGCGGAAACCTTTTTTTGTTGTCCAATTTTTGTGGCAAACCAAAGGCATTTATAGGCTGCAGTTAGTAAAGTTTTCCCGCCCCGAATTAATACAGAAATTGGCCCGAAATTGTTGGCCATTTTGTGGCGTGGTAATTTGTTAAAATACTTGGCCAAATTCTTGGGCTACAAAATGTTTTCTATTTCCCCAGAATATTTCCCTAGAATATTCTCCCCATACCAGGCGTTGAATTAGCTCCTGAAAGTGTGAAGATTTTTATATAGATATTGACATTGATACTCCCATTCTCGCCTGCCCCTCCTCTGCAGCCATCCTCCGTTCATTGTGTCTGCCACACGAGTCTCTTTGTTCGCGCTATTTATAAAAGTCAGTGACACAGTAACTTGGTTTCCTGGTGCCTCGTTTGGTGGCACTTCTTCAGCCACATCCTAACCCTGCCTCCCCACCCAACCCCACCACCCCCCGCACCCAATCCTCCCACCCTTACAACTCTTTTTCCGCTTTGATAAGCAAGTTCTTTTGTTCCAGCCCAGAAGAAAGGAGCGGAGAGAACTTTCCATGTGCTTGCTTTTGTTATACTTCTAGTGGAAAGAGGGGTGGGGGCGGGTGGGAGCAACGTCTGATGTCAGATACAAGCCATGCACTCGCTCAGATACATGACGATATGTACATATCTCTAACAAAGATGCAGCCACCGCCCTGCAAGCCCCCTCTTGCGCTATCCTCCTTGGATGGATTTCTGTTTGCAGTTTTCGTGTGTTCTTTGGGAATTTGGTTTCGAGTTTTTGCTTTAAAGTGAGATTTTATATAAGGAAACATTATGGATAGCCTTGTCTTTATTCTCCAAGAAATAGATTCCCTGTTAAGCTGTGCTTTCCCTCTAAATTCTGTTTAAAAAGCTCAAATTTCAAAATAGCCAAAAATACTAAAAAAAAAATATACTATAAAAGAAACTGTAAGATTCCGAAGAAAATTAGGTCTGATACAAGAAAAAATACTAGAATAAATAACAGGAAAATACTAGAAAAAATATCATAAATAATACCAAAAACACTAGAAATTTACAAAAAAAATATACCAAAATAATACCAGAAAAATACAAAAAAATACCAAAAAAATACTTAAATAATACTTTAAAAAAATAATAGACTGCTATTGATACCCGAAAATTTGGAACCAAAATTAACAGAAAAATACTTAAAAGTTACTGAACTCGAAAAATACCATAAAATACTAAAGGCCAGAAAATTACTTAAACCATACTAAAATACTGAGAATATAAATATAACAGAAAATACTAGGAAAACTAGAAAAATACCAAACGGATAATACAAAAAAATTCTAGTAAAAAATCTGAAAAATACAGAATGCTATAAGTGTTTATTAATCTATTTTAAATTCATGGAGAGACACTCTTCAAATATGTTCCCTGAATTTCGAGCGAGCCCTTCTCAATGCCCTCTTTATCCCTTATACATCCCATATATCACTCTTCATTCCATTTAATCCTCCGCCAAAACTTTCTCCACACACTCCACACACGCCAGCAGGAAAGAAAGGTCTCCAAATCCAATCCAATGATTGTTTTCTCCCACTCTCTCTGGAAAGAGAAGCCTTTGCCTTAAGCTGGAAAACGTGTCCATTCAGATTAGGAAAGAACCACTAGATCTGAAGGGCCTGGTGCTGCTCCATCGATGACTTTGGCTTTTCTTTTCGTCACACGAGGAGGAAAAAGAGTTGTTTACGAATATAATTTGCCTATTTTCAGAGGCTTAGACGCTCATTTGTCTTGCGTTTTTGTCGACCTGGCTGATGGCTGATTTAGGGCCTTGTTTACCTTGGCAAGTATTTTCCTTGGAGAATATAGAGAAACAGCAGATCCAGTTGATTAATGGACAAGGCTTATGGGCTTTACACGGTGGCTTTGGGTTCGGGTTGTGGGTTTTTCTCTTATTCGTCGTGTAAATCTTTTCGTACAATTATTTAGCCTTGAAATATTACACGGGAATGCCATCCGACGGAAGGAAGGAGAATCAATTTTTTATTTTCTGCATTGATCTGTCAATTAACATATTTTCCTTCTGCTTTGCCTTTGCAGTTGGTTCCCGGGATTCCACGGGCAGTGGCAGCTCCTCCTCTGGCGGCAGTTCCGGCTCCTCCTCCTCATCGTCGTCGTCTTCCTCCTCGTCGTCGGGCAGTGGAAATCCCACAAAATATCCTGTGCTGGTGTTTGTCCATGGCGAATCATATGAATGGAACAGCGGCAATCCGTACGATGGCTCCGTTCTGGCAAGCTATGGACAAATATTGGTGGTAACCATAAATTATCGCCTCGGAGTGCTGGGTAAGTGCTCTGCACACTCAAATCCTAATGCTAATTGATATGCTGAGTGCATGACCAGAGAACGACAGTCGACAACGAATGAACGACGAACGACGGCAGAGTGGTGGGGCGTGGAGTGGCGGTGGTCGGTGCAATGAGGCAAACGTGCCGCCAACCAATCGACTGTGCAGAGCAGCGGCTTTTAACCCAGTCCTAGTGCCAGTGCCAGGATGCCAGCAGCACTCTTGCAACATCAACTGCACTTCCGTTGAACAACAGCAGAAGCAGCCAACGACTACGAAAGCAGCAGCAACAATGGCAGCAGCAATGAGGCGTACATTTATTCCATAATCTAACTAATTTAGTTACAGTCGGGCATACAAAAATCTACACAGGATACAGTGGTTCCAGGCTGCGGCAACAAGGGAAGGAATGCTTTAAAATTTTCAAAAACATGCAAAAATCTTGGAATTATTGGGAAATTACACATTTAAGATTGACGAGAGAGAATAGGAAAAAATACTAGAAAAATACCAGTAAAAATACCATAAAATACTAGAAAAAGACCAGTAAAATACCATATAAAATACCATACAGTTCTAGATTTTACTTCTCCGAGTAAAACTGATAAATACTACGAAAAATACCAGTTAAATTCCATATTAAATACCAAATATACTAAAAACAGAAAATATTGAAAAATACCAGAAAATACTGATCAAAAATTCCAGAAAATACCAATACCAAATACCAGAAAATTATCAGAAAATACCAGAAAATTCTAGAAAAAATAACAAAAAAACGTAGAGTGTATTCAAAATAATACTGAAAAAATCCAAGAAAAGTCTTGTATGTTTAGCGCTCATTTTTATGCTCGTATATGTCCCCACGAAAATACCAAATATCTTGGAAAATTTGCTCTCCAACAAATCACCTTTTCGCCACTGTGTGACCCCGAAACACTGTGCAAATTCAAAAGCACAGGCAAAATTAGTGGCGACCTCATTTGGACGCTCCATCCACTCGTTTGCTGCTGCCGCTTCTCCTGCCGCTGCTGCCACCGCTGTAGCTGTTGGTGTTGCTGAGGAAACGGAAGTGCTGACATCATGATTTGCACGCGTGACTTTGCAGTGAAAAAGTGTCGCCTGTCGCCTGCCGCCTGCCGCCTGCCGCCTACCGCCTGCCATTGCGTTTCGACATTTTAAATAGGCAACGGACGACATAACCGACTGACTGCACGACTGCTCAGAATCGATTAAATGTGCATTAAACGAGCAACCGAATCATCGATTATGTGACGAAAAAACTATGAATGTGTGTGGGTATTCCTTTTTGCAGGATTCCTGAATGCCAACACGGACCGATACTCGAAGCTGCCGGCCAATTATGGCCTGATGGACATCATTGCCGCACTGCATTGGCTCAAGGAGAACATTGCTGCCTTTGGCGGGGATCCGAACAGCATAACCCTCGCCGGACACGGCACTGGGGCGGCGTGCGTCCACTTTCTCATTTCATCAATGGCCGTGCCAGAGGGTAAGTAGTGTTCCCCCTTCCCACTCTCTCTCTGACAAGACATTTCGCTTGAAATCCCTGCCATTCTCTTGTCACTCGCCAGGCCTGCTCTTCAATCGGGCCATCCTGATGTCCGGCTCGGGGCTGGCACCCTGGTCGCTGGTCAGCAATCCGGCGAAATATGCCGCCGTCGTGGCCCACCACGTGAACTGCGCCTCGGACCTGCCGCACGCCCATCTGATGAAGTGCCTGCGAGAGAAGACGCTCGAGCAACTGCTGAGCGTCCCCATACGTCCGCCAGAGTTCGGTTTCGCCTTTGGGCCGAGCATCGACGGAGTGGTCATCGATGGCGGAGATTATGTGCCACCGGCGCCGGGCTCGGCGGCAGCTCAGGCCCAGGCGCAGGCCTCCACGGCCGCCGGGAATGGCCTCGGCGGGGAGGCGGGTATTGCCGCTGCCGGAGGCTGGGGCACGCCCGGACAACTGGAGAATATCGGTGAGATATTAATATCACAGATGCCCTTTTTTTACGCATATATATTTCCCTTGCATAATTAAAATAAATTATAATTCCGTCCCTCGTATATTTTTTCCTTCTTTTAATGCTTTTTCTGCTGCCACTTTACACACATGGCACGGACTGTTTTTAATTAATGCAGTATTAATGAGAAAAACTGCCATTAACAAGTTGTCAAGGTAAGTTGTCGGCCAAAGGCAAAGCCGAAGCCGAAGCCAAGGCACGGCACTGGACCAGGCGGGAATTTAATTATTTTTACCTCAACACTTGCACACACACACGTCCATCATAAACATCCCATTTTGAGTACAGTAGCAGCTCGATAGAGTGAAAATTTAATAGAGAGAAGGTTCGACTCGAAAGTGGCAACAGATGACAGAGTTTATGGGTTTAATCATTCAGGAATCAATAAAATATAGAGCCGGAGTGGTAACGCAGCTATAGATAATGGTATTATCTAACCATTTTCCAAAAATAGTTAAGATCGTATGATTATTACAGACAGAATGAGGAAAACCATTTGGAACGTTTTTGTCGAGCCACATGCCCTTTTTGACATACGTTTTACATTACATTTACATATATTTTACATTCTACAGGCGACTATTCCCATTTTTACATGTAAAATTACTGAACATTCATGATACATTACATATACACGTGTTAAATACATGTGACATGTATATTACACGTAATTAAGACCCGTGCCTGGAGTGAGGTTCTTTCTTAGAAATTCTTCAAAATTAACGCGAAATTCGCTCTCAAGGAGTGCTATGTCTTCCGTATAGCATTGGCTATGTCTATAGCTCTCTTCCTGGCTTAAAGATATATCCATCAATCCACCTCTTCTCCGTGTCCGTCCACCCTGTCGTGTAGCCACTGTGTTACCTGAAACCCGAGCCCTCTCTATGCCACATAATTAATTTAAAGTTTCGTTGCGACTTTCGTTCTTTTCGGCAAAGTTGTTGGGGCTGCCTGCCCTTTATCTGGCGTTCAAGAGTGTCGTTAGTTTAGCCACCGATAAGGGCTAAACATACACTCTCCTCCTGCCTCCTGCCCCCTGCCTCCTACCTGGACTGCAAGTGTAATTAATTAATGCACATTAGGCACGCAAAGACCTGGCCGGCCCCCTCGGGCGGCCATTGTGTGTGGGCTGCGGTGCCACTTGATTTATGCACTTTGTGTGTGTGTGTTGGAGGCCATTTTACAAAATGTTAATATATATATTATTAACAGCTAATTAGAGCTGCGATTCACATAATTGATGTGCGGCACGCTTTGATTGTCGAGACCTAAAACTGGGTTACTGAAATTCAATTCGGGTTTAGAATTAACAGAAAACTCAATCGAATGAATAGTTCATGATGGAACTCTTTGAACCCTTTGAGCCCCAGATATCCCAGGGATACAGTGGCGGGCATTCTTCGTTTAACTAGGAATTTATTTGTATCTGCATCCTGGACTTATCTGGGATTCTGGTTTTTGGTTCCTGCTTCTGCAGGGTGTCCCATCAATGCCCAAGAGGCTATTAGTCAGTGTGGCAAAGGACTGCTCCGGAAACCGAGTATAAATATTTCGTTTGTGTGCAGTTTAAAAGCATTTCCTTCCCCACACACACACACACACACAGAAGAGCACTACAGAGCCCTACCTCTGCAGGAATTCCATTAAACAGATGGCACACACACAAAGAGCAAACACAAAATTTACCAAATATTCTTTGGATATCTCTCCTGCATCGCCCAAGCAAATAAGCCACGAAAATGTAGGAGGGAAAATATACACTTAAAATGAGGAAAATGCACTCGAATGACCATAGAGAAGCTTCTCCCAGACAGAGAGAACGATGCAGTGGGGGGCAGTTGCTCCAAGTGTGCGGTTACAGGAGCCAGGGAGGGGGGGGTTCAAGGGTCAAGGAGTCTAACAAATGAATGGGAACTGGTTGCCAGAGAAAGTTTTCAGGAAGAGACATTATTGTGGCTGCAGCGATAAAGGGAAATAAATGTTAACAAAGAAAAAATAGATATAAAAAATAAAAATAAAATTTAAAATTAATAATTAATTACAATTACAACAAATTAATATTAATACCTAAAAAAAACTAAAAAAAAAGAAAAGACGAAAAAAGTATTAAATATAAATATAACAAATAACAATAATAACAACAACAATAACAATTAAAAAAAAAAATTAAATAAAAATAAATAAATATCAAATAATAATACAAAAAATACATATATTTTATACAAAAAATCCAAAAAATAAAAATGCAAAATGAACAAACAAAAAATTATTAAAACAATTTAAAAAGAAATAAAAAAAAAGTAGTAATAAATACATAAATGTTAAGGTTATAATAAATAAATAAATTTAAAAATAAAATAATACATAAATAAATTTTTAAAAAATAATAAATAAATAAATTTAAAAATAATAAATAAATTAATAAATATAAAATAAGAAATAATAATAAAAAAATTGTAAATTTGTATTAATTTTATTTTTATTCTTATTTGTTTTTTTTTTGTTGTTATTTTTATATGTATATTTTCTCAAACAAAAAGAGAAATAATCAAAATAAAATTGAAACACAAAAACAAATTTAAAAAGACACCTTTTTTAGATATAACAAATATCAATAAATGAAAAGTAAATCTCTAAAAATAAAAAAAAGCGATAAAGCCCTCTCGAACTGCCGGCTACCAGAAAGGGTTAACAAACAGGCAGGTCACACCTTCGCCCCTCACGCACTTTCGCGCCCATACTTATCCCTCCTGCTGGTGAATATTCCTCATATTTATTCACGCTTTTAACCCTCCCACACAGATACGACCTGATGGCCGGGGTGACACGTGCCGAGGCCTTTTTCAGCTTCAATTCGGGCGATGTGCAATACGGCATCGAGGCGGATCGAAGGTCGAGAATTTTAAAGGCCTACGTGAGGAACACGTACACGTTTCATTTGAACGAGATATTCGCAACGATTGTCAACGAGTACACGGATTGGGAGAGGCCCGTCCAGCATCCAATTAATATCCGGTGAGTAATTGCGTTTGTATGTGTCCCCCATGCGGCATGCGGCATGCCCCTCCCCCTGCAACAACCGAAAAAAGAGGTAGGAAAGACGGACTGGATGCCGAATAAATATTTCCTTCTTAATTAAATGCGCAATGGCATGTCCTGGAGAACGATGGAGCGATGGAGCAGTGGAGCAATGGAGCGGCGGAGCGTGTGAGATTTTCAATTAAAGCGGCTTTGAATGAATCTTGATTTCAATCTTATGCAAATCGGAGGGGGGCCCCCACCCCCCGTCGCCCGACTGCCAATCTTCATAAATAATGCTGCAGTTTTTCAGATTTTCCCTCGAAAATGTCTGCATTCTGTTGCACACGAGGCACAAAAGTGTTATGGAAAATTCCTTACATTTCCAATCAATATTTATGCTTTCGATTTGATTTTGCAATTTTGTGTTTCTGTGTTTGCATAATTTATGCGGAATTACATTTCAATATCAATTGATTTCCCAAAGATTTTCTTTTTGGGCTACGGAAATGTGTGCAGACGTGCGTTAAGTTGCAACGTTTCATGCTTCATCAGAGACCCGTGGCATGGCGCTCCTCCTGGGGGGTCCACAATTATTGAAGCCACATTTAGTAAACATTTTCCAGGGGAAAAATTAAAGCCCTGCCACAGCCGCAGGAAAATGTATGTGCATTTTTCCGAGCGGGCGAAATATCCGGCAAATGGTTTTTATTCAAATTTGTTGCGCTTTTCTGCAATCCCCCCAAAAAAAAAAAGGAAAGAGAGATAGAAATGCAGCAAATCAGTCTCGAAATAGGCTTAGTCCTTCGCCGAGGACTGCTGCCGCTCTCCTTTCCGGGGGTAAACAGGTATTCAAAGTGGCAGCCCTTAAAAGTGGCTTGTTAGATGCACACTTGAGCATAAAACTCTCGATGGCAGAACGGCAGAGTGGCAGAGTGGCATCTGCCGAGGTAATGCGGGAAAATAGCCGGAAAATTGCATCGGTCCTGGGGAGGTGGTTGGGAAAATTGTTATTTGATTTTAATGCCCCTCTTTTTTTGTTGTTGTTGTTGCAGCGACGAAACACTGGAGGCTTTGAGCGATGCCCAGGTTGTGGCACCGGCAGCACAAACTGTGGATTTGCATTCGGCAGATCATCGAAACTCGTATCTATATGTTTTCGACTATCAGACGCGCTTCGGGGACTATCCGCAGGTGAGTTTTGGGCAGCCTAGTGCATCAAGGGTCAGGGCAAGTGGCTACTAAATTGAGTCTCCCTCCCTCCCTCCCTCCTCTGTTGCAGCGTCAGGGCTGCATCCACGGCGAGGACCTGCCATATATCTTTGGGGCACCGCTCGTTGGCGGTTTCAATCATTTCACGCGCAACTACACGAAAACCGAAATCAGTCTATCGGAGGTGGTCATGTTTTACTGGGCCAACTTTGTGCGCACAGGGTAAGTAAATGGCACAGGCCCACGCGGTGGCAGTGGCAGGCAGTCCCTCATCGGAAACTGAATTTCCAATCTCCCTCTACCTCTCTCCCTCCCTCGCGATGCAGCAATCCAAATGAACAAATGGAAACGGAGCACAGCAGTCGACAGGAGAGGAGTCGCTACAAGACCATCGAGTGGACGGCGTACGAGAGTGTGCACAAGAAATACCTGAATTTTGGTTAGTATTTGGATTTATTTGGAATTTTTAAAAAATTTATAGATTTTCGATAAATTTATCGATACGAATTTTCATTAAATTTTGGATAAAAAGGCCAATCACAATTAGTTTATTACTTTTAATAACTATTTCGATAACTAGTTCGATAATTCTTTTAATAACTATTTTAGTCATTATTTCGATAGATACACCGATAATTTCAATAATTATTTCGATATTATTATTCAGATATTTAGATAACTTTTTCGATAAAAGTTCTGTTCACAATTTCGATAAATACTTCGAAATCAATCGAAACCATTACAATTTCGATAAAAATATCGATACAAATTTGGATAACACCTCGCTTAGCTCGTTAAATAACAATTTCGATTACAATATCGATAAATATTTCGATAACACGTTGTTAAGCTCGTCCGGTAACAATTGAGATACAACTTCGATAACAGTATCGATAAATGATTCGATAACACGTTGTTTATCTCTGTTGATACAACATTTCGATACGTATTTCGATAAAATGTTTTTATCGCGTTCGATATCCATTTAGATAACAATTTTGAAAGCAATATCGATAAATGCATCGATAACATGTTGTTTGGCTCGTTCGATAACCATTTAGATAAAAATATCAATACAAAATTCAACAACATTTTGTTAACTTTTTCGATAACTATTTAGATACAATTTTCGATAAATATTACGATAAACAGTTCGATTACCGCTTCGAAACCTATCGATTTCTCCCCAAAATAAATCATACTAAATTGAACCCCACTTTCGTGATTTTTTTCTCCATTTCCAGACACGAAACCAAAGCTCAAAAACCATTATCGGGCACATCGTCTATCGTTTTGGCTGAATCTCATACCGGATCTGCACAAGCCGGGGGGCGACAATGTCCCGGCAGCCCATCATCAGCTGCACGACGAAGACGATGAGGACAACAATATCCCCAACGATGCCTCTGTGAAACCCCTGAATCCCCCCTACACCTCGAGGGCTGCCAATGCGGCGGCAATGGGAAACTTTACGATATTCACGAATCAAGTGTTCTCCCTGCTGAATCTCAGTTCTCCCTCGTCCTCTCTGCAGCGGAACGGCACTCGCTACGGCGGCAATAAGATCTATCCCGACGACATGATGGACCCGGACCATGCGGCCGGCGGAGCGGCCAGTGCCTCGCAGGACAACGATGGCTTTGCGGCGTATTCCACGGCGCTGAGTGTCACCATTGCCATCGGCTGCTCCCTGCTGATCCTCAATGTCCTGATCTTTGCGGGCGTCTACTACCAGCGCGATAAGACGCGTCTGAGCGAGCCCCGGCCGCAGACAAAGCTGAAGCGCCAGGAGAATGGCCAGATTCCGAACAGCATCTGCGGGGACCTCGAGACGCTGACAATCCATGCAAAGAGCGACCCCGGGACGATCCTATCCCATCATCATGCCATGCAACATCACCAGCTGCCGCCTCCGGAATTCGCCGACATTCCGCATCGTGCCCCGCCCCCGCCGAAGCACATGAAAACGATGCAGGATACAGGGGGCGGTGGCGGTGGTGTCCCACCAACGCATGCCCTGCAAGTGCTGGGCAATCAGTGCGGGACTCTGACCAAAAAGAGTTGCATGAAGCAGACCCAGGCGCAGGCACAGCAGCATTCCCCCTCGCAGCAGCATCAGTCGCATCAGCAGCAGCAGCAGCAACAACAGCAACAGCAACAGCACGTGGTAACACATCAGCAACATTTGCAGAATCATCATAATCAAAGCATGACCACCGTTCTAACCACAGCCGGTGGATTGGTGGTGCCCACCCCGCCCACAGTGCCAGTGATTGTGGCAGCCACCACGCAGCACCACCAGCAGCAGCAGCAGCAACAGCAGCAACATCCACTGATGGATGAGCTCCGTGTGTGACATTAATTGACCGTGCGTTTTAAATGTGATCTCTAAGCGCACAGTCCCTCCTATACGCCCCCCCTACCATCTCCCATTTCCTTCCTTCCCATCCATTTCCCCTACAAATTTCAGCTGTCGGTGAGTGTCCCCCTGGGTGAATGGTTAGATCTAATTGCCTCTCTCTCTCTCTCTCTCTATAGCGCCGTAAGTGTGTGAATGCCGTTGTGTCCTGATGTATCAGGATTTGAAATCCAAAGCTAATACTCGCTGACCAAGCCATAACTTTGTTGCTAGTTGATTTTACATATATAGATCGTATATACATACATATATATACATTGTATATTGTACATAGTTATATCTAAAGCTTAGAGATTGTTGTTAGGAATCATTATCGCCCAAGGAAAAGCGCCCACAACTTGGAAAAATATTCATTCTTTGCCAGAAATCATAGGGATTTATTTTTAGGGTAGGGCTTTATTGATTTCTTTGTGCTTAAAGCGGATATTCGATAAGAAATTCGATTCGATAGGAACTTGACAACTGGTACCAGGCGATAATTAAACTATCGAGCAGTTTCTATTCGAATTTAGACCATTATTATGAGTATTATTTTGACCATTTTCGATTATTATTTCGACCACTTTCGACCTATATTTCGACCAATTTCGACTTATATTTCGACCTATAATTTTACGTATATTTTGAACTATATTTAGACCTGTAGACCTATATTTCGACCTCTTTCGAGCTATATTTCGACCACTTTCGACAACAATTCCGACAACTTTCAACCATTTTAATGGTATATTTCGACCACTTTTGAGCCACTTTCTACAACTATTTCAACAACTTAAATTTTACCACATATTATATTTATTTAGACCAGGTTTTTGGCTAATATTTCTACTACTTTCGACCAAAATTCTTGTAATTTTCGATCATTAATTCCACCAATATTTTTACTACTACTATTACACCACTTTCGACCTATATTTCGAACACTTTCGACCTTCATTTCGACCTCTTTCGACCTATATTTCTACCTTTATTTCGACCACTTTCGACAACAATTTCGACAACTTTCAACCATTTTAATGGTATATTTCGACCACTTTTGAGCCACTTTCTACAACTATATGAAGAATACAAATATGACTACATTTTACATTTATTTCGACCAGTTTTTCTACAAATATTTCTGCTAAAAATTCTATTAAAATTCGACCAATATTTTTCGCCACTTTCGACCTATACTTCGACCTTTGTTTTGAGCACTTTCAACATTTTTCAACCATTTTTTCGGCCACTTTCTATTATTATTTAGACAATTTTGGCGGCAATTTTTCGACCATTTTAAACCACTATTTCGACCAGAATTTCAACGTAATTCGACCTGAATTTGAACAAAATTCATAACAAATTTGACTTTTATTTCAACCAATATTTTTACTACATTTCCGACCATTTTCATATTCTTTTACGACCACAATTTCAAACTAACTCTTTCCACTATTATTTCTACAATTATTTATACCAATTTCCAAGACTTATTCGATCACTTTTCCAATAACTGTTTCACAGCTTTCCTTTTATAGCCCTGCAACGAACTGTCTGTCTTTTCAAACCCGATTAGGACCAATAAAAAACACTCACAAATTCCAAGTTTTGGAGCGAAATCTACCCCCTGCCCCCACTCAGTTCTGTTGCTAGATTAAAGTATAATATTTCTCAGTAGAAAACCTAGGAAAAAATAAAAACCAAAAAAAAAAGTAAAGAACAGAAACATAAATGTTATTCTTCCAAAGACTGAATTATAAATTGTGTACGCGTACGAGTACGATTATTGTGTGTAAATAATAGAAGAAAAAATAGAAGGAAAAACTATAGGCAGTGGCAGAAATATGTATAATCTACTACACAAGAAATTTAGCAGAGAAAATACAATTTCCAGAGGAAAACACACACAGAAACAGAACAGGAAATCAAATCATGTATAGGAGGCCTCCTGGCCGTGGCTCTGAATGGAAAAACTAAACTTTTGGCCAGAGAGAGGAGGAGGAAAACAAAAGGAAATTTAAACTGTTAGAATTAAGCATGCAGGCTACTTTGTTATGTAACTAAATAAATATTTATATAGCCATTAAATTTAAATACGAAACGATATAAACTCGTACAAGCGTCGCCCTCTCTCCCTCTCTCTCTCTCAGTCTGTCTTTTTCTAGGAAGTTCTGTGTGGAAATGTAGTTAAAAATTCCATTAGAAATAAGCAGTCGGAAAAATACATAATTTTCAGCCCCCCGCCCCACTCCCCCTGCTGTTCTGTTATTCATAATTTCAACAATTGCCCCGAAAATTGTAATTAAAATGGAAATTATATTTAAAAAAAAAAAGAGCAAAACGAGAGAGAGATCATTAAAGTGAAAACCGTGCGAAAATTGCAAACAATTTCATGAAAAACCACTTGTAAAATATATATAAAAACGCATTCAGAGGCAAATAAAACCGAATCCAGGAATGAAAATGGAAAAACCAATTGAAAATATAAAAAAACATGCATCTATAAATATATATATATCCACAATTGTAATGATGTAAACCTCTAGCATAAATAGCGAAATAAACAACAACAAAAAAAAAACCATATAAAATAATATGTAATAATAATACATATACGAGTATTTATATAGAGTGCTGCATAACGATATAATTAAAACTGGGAAAAATTCATGAAAATTTATGGCATTGGAAAAGTGTGCGTAACGGGATTCTCTAGTGTTTAAAGCCAGTGAAAATTCCCCAAACTAAAATGAAACAGAAATAGTGAAAATCAGTAACAAAAAAACAAAACTAAAAATTAAATCAGACGCAAAGAGTGGCAGACATTTAAGAAGAAAAATGAAATTTAAGTAAATAATAAAGTTGCAAAAAATTATAAAAATTATAAAAAAAAACCGAGTTAGGTGTTTTCTTGGGTGGAATTTTGGGGGGAGGTCGGAGGTTCATTTCTGAATCATTATTCTTGATACAGCAGCTCCTCGGTCGGGCTTGGGAGGTTTTTGGGATATATACAACCATTATTTACAATCTAATCATTTATAAACAGACCAAAGTCACGTTTTTATACCTATTAGTCGTCATGCAACAGCGACCATCGGGTGTTTTGCGTTCTTATCATAGGTGAGGAAGTTTCTGGTTCTTTCTGTAGCTTTTTTTATTTTTATTTTATTTTTATTTTTTTATTGTGCATATTTATACTTAATTTCAGTATATAATTCCGCCTATTTATACCTAATTTCAGTAAATATTTCCGCATATTTATACCTAATTTCAATATATATTTCCTTATATTTATACCTAATTTCAGTATATATTTCCGCATATTTATGCCTAATTTCAATATATATTTCCGCATATTTATACCATATTTCAATATATATTTCCGCATATTTATACCTATTTTCAGTAAATATTTTACGCATATTTATACCTAATTTCAATATATATTTCCACATATTTATACCCAATTTCTGTAAATATTTCCGCATTTTTATACCTAATTTCAGTATATATTTCCGCATATTTATACCCAATTTATGTAAATATTTCCGATTTTTATACCTAATTTCTGTATATATTTCCTTATATTTATACCTAATTTCAATATATATTTCCGTATATTTATAACCAATTTCGGTATATTTTTTCCGCATATTTATACCTAATTTTAGTATTTTTATAGCTACATTTTAGTGGTACAATTATATTCTCTTTTCCTTTTTATTTTCTATAATCCCACGCATCATGCAGCAGTGCCCTTCGGTCGCTTTTCTGTGGTTCTTCCGTTTTTAATGAGTTTTTTACGCCTAAATTTCCCCATTAAAGTCCTTAAATTGCATTCACTTTTCTCTTCCATTTCTAAGCCCCATCCCCGTCCCTTTTTAAAGACCCCCTTCAATCGCATTCGGAGCCCCCTGCCCCCTATCAAATACAAAAACGAAAAACATTCAATATTGCAGCTAGAACCTTCCACTTTGAGCGGCAGTTAAGGCGATGAATGGTTGCACATATGAGAGTGTACACACAGATACAGATACAGATACAGGGATGGAAATTGAGAGTTTCCCAGAGACGGCTTCAAGCTGAAACACACCAAAGGATGGGGCGGGGGCGTGTCTTTGGCTTTAAAGGACGCAAAGAAAATCCATTGAAAATAGATTTATTATGCAAATTTGCTTCCTCCACACAAAGCGTCTTTCCTTTTCTCTCAATAAAGCAAGGACTTACAGCTTAATTTCAAACGAAATATAAACGAATAAATGTCTGCTCTTGCATCCTGCAGTATCCTTTTCCATATGCGCAATAATTGAATCAAAACATTTCACAAACTATAGTTTCCCCCCCTCCTTATCCCTCCCCCCTCTGGCGTAAGATTCATTTGATTTTTATTAGCAATGACGAAAATCCAATTGAAAAACTCCCAAAAAAAAAGGGAAAATCTTTTGGCACTTAATCCCCTCTTTTTTCCTCTTTTTTTTGCATATGTGCTTGAATAGTGGGCGTGGCTAGCGTGGCCCCCTGCTGTGTTTAATTTATTAGCACGAAAAGTTTTCAGAGTTAAATTAAATAATAAAAGTCTTGCTTCCTTCTCGTTTCTCGAGGGAGAATTATCACTCTTAATGCTGCCAAAAAGGTCACGAGTCAGGGGCTTAAAGGGTGCCAACACTTCCCTACCCCCCTTGAGTTTTACCCCCCCTCTAAGCACGCTGGCAGGTTGATAATTTATGTTGGCAAAAATCTGTCGGAAATTGCTTTAGACGCTAATAAAAGTATTTTTGTAATTGGGCTTTAAAATCCACAAACATTTCACGTTTTTCCTTGATCTTCCAACGAAAGAAAATCTGTTCTAGGAAAAGCTTCATAAAGTGGAAAACTTTTCCGCAACATCCAGACCTAATCCCAAACAAAATCGAGTTCCTAAAAAGAACACATTTCGTTGCAGAATTGGTGGAAAAAATTCGAATCGAGAAAAAAAAGCCAGGAAAAATTTCCAGTAAAAAGTTGAGCCGTTTCTTTGTGTGGAAAACTTTCATAGAAATGAAATCGAAGTAGGAAAAACCCAGTTTATTTTTTTTTTAGTTTTTCTCATTTGTTAAAGTTTTTTTTTTTTTGTGGTCCTGCAATTAGTTATTTTTTTTTGCTGTTTACTTTTTGACCTGCTGTTCTCTCTTCTCTCTTTCCCAGTGTGGCTTAGCGGCTAATTTAAATATTTATTATATCTTTTTTTAAGGCCTTGCAAAAAAAAGAAAAGTTTTTCGCGGAATAAAATAAAAGTTTATCCACTCTCCAAAGGGAAAACCCCTGTTTTTTTTTTCTCTCATTAAAGCTTAATCCTGGATCCTTCCCATTACGAGTGCATAAATCCCCCACTATGGGAATTTTAATACCATTCATTCATTGTGGGGAATATCATATTTTGAAACGCCTGAAAATGTGGGAGGGGGGGCATCAGTAGATAAGGGAGGGGAAATGGGGGTGCAGATAATATTGCACTAATATTTTTGGTCCAAAGCCATCAGCAGCAGCCCTTGTACGCTACAATCTCCAACTAACCTAGATTTCCCATACGATATAGATAAGGGATACAGGGGGAGGGGGAGGGGGACAGGGGGGGACAGGGGGGAAAGACCATAATCTATCCATTCAGCCAAATCAAATCGAATCACAAATGCAACGGCAATGAAGAGGCAGCAGAAGGCAGCGGGGATTCGAGTGCAGCACTGAAGGAGCTTACATCCGATGCAGCAGCAGCAGCACACGATTACAGGGGGGCGGGGGGAAGGGGAAGGGGGCGGGAACAGTGAAGAGTAGGTCAGCCCTCTATCTATCTATCTATATATATCTCCCTCTCGTTCCCCCATGCCTTTCTCTCGCTCTCCCTTGGTGGGTCACACTCGTTGGCTGTCAATGACGGCTGCTGCTGCTTCTGCTGCTGCAAGGAAAGCCACGGCACTGAACTGCCCGACAAGTGTCGTATGTCGTCCTGTCTAATGTTAAGCTACTTTTCATGTATAACCCCCGTAACCTCTAACCTCCCCCACAGTGCCTGTGCTCCCCTCAACTGTGGGCAAACTTCGAACTTGCGCACGAACGCACATGGGGCGCCTGAAAAAGGGTCGAATCAAGGGATACCCTTTGCAAAAACGATACAAAAATCTATTGGAAGCCAAAGAAGGGTACAAGCTTCACGCGCCTTGCAGCAGTGCCCCTCGGTTTAATGTTTTTTGAGTGGGAAACGCTATAGACACATTTAAGAAGCGATTTAGCAGCTTAAAAAACAATTCAATATTTCTAGCGTCATACAGCAGTGCCACTCGGTTGAACCCTTTTTGTCTGGGATGATGGAAATGCAAATGGAATGGAAAAGCCTGGAAGCAATACCCTTGCTTAAACGCTGAAAAAATGTCCCGCGTCATGCAGCAGATTCCCTCAGTTCTAAGCTTTTGCCTGCCAAACGGGGAACATCTGCCCTCAAACCATCATACCCTCAGCAATCCAGGGTAGGCACAGCAAAGACACAAGCACTACGGAAGGATGGACCTACCTACTTCTCTGTTTCACATCTCAAGTCTCCAGAGCTTTCAACGCCCGTTAAGCATCGCAATTATTCATGTTTATGATGCGATGACGTTCGCCCAGCACACACCCACCCCCGCCCGCCCGCCCTCCAACCCACCCCATTTAGACGTTTTTCCACCTCAGCCATCCGCTTGGAGCCCCCCTTTTGACTTTTACACTTCCGAATCAAACAAGAATACTATAGACAGGGAGAGACAGAGAGAGAGAGAGATAGTATCTGCCTTTGAAATGATCGTTAAAGGTGCCCTTTGGGCCTCGCGTGTCGTGCGGCAGGGCTCATCGGCTGAGTGGAAGCCAAGTCTCTATTTGGGCTCCACTGCAAAGCCACTAATTAGTCAATGAGAGTCGTTATCGTTAACCAAAATGCATTATGCGTGTCCGTGTTCCAGAGTCGGCAATGGCAATGGATGGCATACAGTGCGTTTCATGGGTATAAAAGAGACCATTCCGAAAAGTTGGAAATGATTTTAAGACTCATTTTACGCGATGGAAATACCTTTCCTATCTTTTATTCCTTTTAGGAAATCAGATATACCAGGATTAAACATGGAATAACATCCCAGAAATGTGAAATATCATCCCGAAACTATTTTGTATCCCTTGTTCAGCTCTGAAATACTCCTATCATCCAATATCATCCACATTTCATGCATTAAATAATTCCCTCTAGAATTTTCTCTAAGAACCATGGCAAACACGCGTCATGCAGCAGCTTTTCTCGGTTAGTTATTGCCTTTATTCTGGAAACCCGCCCGTAACCAGCTTCCCCTGTGCCTGCCTTGGTCTCCATACACTTTTGTAACGCACTGTCTGCTCCTCCGTTAGGGACAAAACCACCTTTGAAATCCTCTTTGTCTCTCGAAAACCTAATCGTATGTTCGGTGCAAGATTATGAACATGAAATTAAATCGAATAACAAGAAACTTCAATTAGAGGCGAAACACTTTGATTAAGGGCATGGCCGCCCAAAAGGACGCTGGACAACACCCGAAAGGGAGACAAAGTTTATCCCCTTGGAGGGCCCAAAGTGCAATTCCGACAATAAAACAGGCGGAAAAACTCAGCAACGGCATAACTTTGGGGCCAATCAATTTATTTGAGGGAAAACTTAAGTGTAAAAATGGTTTGAAACAAAAAATAAAAAATGGTCTGTACGTTTAATGGAAAAAGTTTCTGGCGCCAATGGAGAAATGCTCCGCTAATTTGATTGTCATTAGAGGGCGAGAGGAATTCGTTCAACCTTCGTGTTCTCGGATATAATTTTTATATGGGGGAAAAGGTAATGCTCATAATTGAATATTCCAACTAAAAAACAGTAGAGAGAGCGCGAAGAGAGAGGCCTATCCATTCGACAAATGCTTTTGTTGCTAGATAAAGCGTTGAGAAGATTTACCAAGAGAGAGAGAGAGAGAGAGAGAGAGAGAGCGGAGCGGATCGGGGAGAATGGAGAGCGAAATGGCGGCGAAATTAAAGTGAAATTGAAAAAGTTTTATGAGCTTTTTCCCCTTCATGCAGGCAGCGGCAAGTGGAACAAAGAAGGCAGCGAGAAAAAGAAAATGTGACGGCGAAAAGCGCAAGGATACCCTTTGGATACCCTTAGAAAAATCGATAGAAAATATAAACCCACAGAAAAAATTTCTGAAATTTTAATAGTTTCAAAACACTTAAATTTTAAATAATAATTTATATAATTTGAAATAATAATTTAAATAATTTGAAATAATAATGTAAATAATTTTCAGATTTAAATTAAATATTTTAAAAAATATAAATATAAATTAAATTTTTTGTATCAACTAAATTTTTTGTAGAAATTATAATTTTATATAAAACGAATATTTTCATATTGAAATTAAATATTAAAAAAAATATATAAATTATATTTTTTATATAAATTATATTATATATTATAAATTATATATTATATATCAAATATTTAAAAAAAAATTTAAGTTAAATTTTTTATATAAATTAAATTTCATATATAAATTAAATATTTTCATATTCAGATGAAATATATTTCCTATAAATTTAAATTCTGAGATTTACTTAATTATTTTAATTGTGTTTTAATACATTTAAATATATTTTGATTTTTATGTAATATCTAATAAAAACCGATGAGGGTCTTAGGGTAGAAAAATTTCATCAAATCTTAAATTTTCGACACAAAAAAAATTGTTTTCAACCGATTTTGCCTAAAAACTATTTGATATAATGGAGGTACTATCCATTAAGACAATTAAGAAGGACTATTCGGACTATAGGACTATAGAAGCACCGTCGGACCCTTTTTCGGGTCGAACTGAGCTTAACATTCATTATACCCTCTCCAAAGAGCATAATTATTACTCCGACAAGCCATAAAAAAGACAAAAAAAAAGAGAAAAGAGACAAAGTAAGAGAGACTGACTGTTCTACCGCTAAATTGCCTTCCTGCTGCCACGAGTGGGGGCACAACTTTATGCAGCAGGTTGCTTAGGTAACAGTTTTATGTAGTTATGCCTCCCGTCTCCTCCCCCCTCCCCCCTGTAATTGCATAATAATTGCAGAAGGAGCAGCAGCAACGGAGGCACTGCCACTGGGCCACGGGGCAAGTGGCAGCATGGCAGTGGCATCGCGGCAATCCACACTCTGACAGCTCTGAATCAGCCACCGAGACGCGAGGAGAGGCGACGCGACGCGACGAGACGGCTCAGAGCCTTCGCTTAAACTAATTTTCCCATAGAATTACTTTCGGATGAGTTTGGTAATTAATGGCAGCGCCAGAGCGGGAGAGGGAGACGGAGAGGGGCCAACGGAAGAGCCGGGAGGAAGAGCCTCAGGAAGAGCCTTTCTCCATCCATCAAGCCAGACAGACAGACGCCCAGGTAACTTCTTTCATAAATATTTCAAGAAAGACAAAAAATACACCGTGAAAGCGATGATGGCATCAGGGGATACCCTTCCAGATTCCAGATTCACTCGAAAGGAAACATAAGGCAGCGCTTTCCAAAGATCTTTTGATCACTCATCCTCTCTCTCTCTCTCTCTCTCTTTCTCCCTCCATCGCTGCAGCCTTTCTATGCGCTTCTCATAAGCAATACTTAAGTGGTTTAAAAAACATTTTTTATGCATTTTATTGGGGATTTTAGGATACATTTTGGGACACATTTATAAGACCATCTTCCAGTACATTATTCTTACTTTCTTGATCACTTTTTTTAAATTTTGGGTACCAGAATGGATACAAAAATCGCCTCTCAATGGCGATTTATCTCGACATTTATCATTTCCTGCCTTTTTTTAGTTTTTCTGTCCCCATTTTCTCCTCCAAATCTCCTCCAAATCGTATTTCCTCTCACATTTATGGCCCTCTTATTCCCTAATGAACAAAAATCTAAAAAAAAATAAATGGAATCGTTTCAAAGGCAGACGACGGCAGCAACCCATTGAGAAATCAAAGAAAAGTCTCATTGCAAATTAATTGAAAAGTCAAACAATTTTCGGGCAGCCTCCCTCTCTTTGCTTTTGCTCATTTTTGCAATGTAATTAAAGACACTAAGGGGCGGACCCGGAGGGACCTTGAGAGAGTGTGAAATACAAAACGAATCTAGAGATATTTTGTCAAACATTTTCTTGAGTGAGAAAGCATGTGAAGAAAAGCCGCAAGGAAAAGCCAGAGAGCACTAAGAGTCTTAGTAAAATCTACCTAAAAGCCAAGGCCACACTCGAGTGTCCTCCCCCTCTCTCCCCTTCTGAGAGGACAGCCAGCTGCTGCCATTAGCTACAAAAGGATTTGGACACATTCTTTTCCTCGGTTTGTGGCAGTCGGACATTCGAATTCGAATTTAAATCTGCAACTAATGCATTTCGCACTTCTCGTGACAAATAAAACCAAACAAAAGGCACAAATTGACTTTTCTCTCGCCTTCAATGTGGAAAATTCCAAAAGGAATTTGCCAGAAAAATTACTTCTTGGCTCTGGGCACTGCGCACAAAGGCATAAATAAACTGCATTGCGGCCATAAATCCCACAAATACATTCTCACACACGAAAAAGGGGAATTTTTCAATTAAAATTATGAAAGAAAAGTATTAAAAATGAGCAAAAATTTCCTTAGAAATGCACGAAAACACAAGGCAAGGAATTTATACTTATCATTTTCATTTTTACTTTTAATTTTTTTCTGTGGAATTTATTTAAATAATTATTTATTATATATTATTTAAACAATTAAAAAAATCATTTTTGTCGATGTAAAAATTTACTTACATTAAAAAAAATATATATAAAAATGTTGGTTGAAAATTTGTATTAAAAAAGTTTTAAATTTCTAAGAAACAATTTTTTTTTAATTTAAAAAAATTAAAACCAAAAAAAGAAAATTAAAATTTTACAAAAAGTTAAAGACGAAAGAAAATGCAGAAACTGATGAAAAAATGCTAAGCTTTTAAACGGGCTTGTATTGATATTATTTTCCTTGAATTATTGGCAAAAAGAAAACACACGTTTTCTTCGAGGCACAAAATAATTTAAATGATGATAATTTAATGATTAAAAAAAGAGAAAAAGTGCGCGAATGTTAATAAGCTTTTCATCGAGATTTAGTTGCTGTAGAATAGATCTTTTAAATTTAAAATTTAAAATAATAATAAAAAAAATGAAAAACATTTTAAATCCTTGAGTCTCTATTTTAATATTTATTTGAATCGTAGCCTCTAAATGCACTAAACTAAGATTTAAACAGAAAATAAAAACTAATAAATAAACACTAAATTTTTCTTAAAGATTTAAGCCCTTAAATATTTCGATAAATATTTGATGCAATGCAAAATTTCTACACCGCATTGTTTGCCATTTAATTATGTGTGCTGAGGGTTTTCCTTCCTTCCGTATCTTTCAGTTTTTCCCCAATCGACTCGACGCTTGATTTCACAATTTTCGCATTAGATTTCTATGCTCTCTGTGGCAATGTTTATTTTGTAATGTTTGTTTAATGTTAATTTAATATAATCAATTATGTGGGCTCCAGATACGCAATCCCTTCTGCTCCTCCTCTATTTTTTTGGTATTTTTTTTCGGTGTGGTTTATTGCAATGCAAACAATGCAAATTGTTTGATGCGATAATACAAAATAATAATATATGTATATTTTATGTAG
This sequence comes from Drosophila persimilis, assembly GCF_003286085.1. Lineage (NCBI taxonomy): Eukaryota > Metazoa > Arthropoda > Insecta > Diptera > Drosophilidae > Drosophila > Drosophila persimilis. The sequence goes on along the minus strand of NW_020825288.1, from coordinate 27,966,917 downwards.
GAAAATGAGGGGATTATCGCCCGCTTTTTGTGTTGTAACAAAGCAGATTTTCCTTCCTTCTGTGATACATTTTTAATTAAAGTTAACCGCGTGACTAGCATTTTTCAAAACCAAGTAGTTTTAGCCAAAAAAAAAAAACAACAACAATTAATTTTCATTGACTTTTGTTTGGCGGTTTTGCAGTTTTCCACTCGATTGATTGTAGCTATAGTTCCTCCCATAAGTATGCCACCGCCTGCCAGTTGCTATTATTTTTGATGTCGGGGAAAATGTTATAATCCCCCGGACACACATTCGATGGATCGTTGGTACGCTTTTAATTAATGCAAAAAGCAGTAGGAGCCTCCCAGCCAACCAACCAACCATTTTTAATGTGACATTTGAACATGTTTTTCCATGCAAAAAGGAAAATGCCCATCGATTGGGGAGTGCCATTTAATTGGCAATTGGGGGACGGTGGCGGCAGAGTTGTCTTTAAGGATTGGGCCATATGGAATATGCAACGCATTTTGTTCCTTATTTTTCTGTTTGTTTTTGTGCATAAATTTTAATGCATCGCCTGACTAAATATTTATGCTATACACAACGCCCCATTGCACATTTCTCTCTCTCTCTCTGTGTGGGGGGGGGGGGGATTTTTCATTGGTTTCGCTTGCCTGGATCGTTGTTTCCCTCTCTCTCTCTCTCTCTCTCTCTCTCTCTCCGATGCCGTATAGTATTTATGCAATTTTCCACGAAAAAGCGGAAAACATTTTCGCGTAAAACCGAACGACCGTGCCTCAAAGCGACTTTCGAATGAGCTTTTAAGGGAAGGCTAATTGTTCGAAAGGGAAATATAATAACCCATGCTGGGGAAATAGTTACAAATTGGGTTTTATTATATAAAATAAAATATTTGCACAGATATGTGGCTAGACAAAATCGTTTTCAGGTACAAAAATACATCAGTTTATAGATTCCTAGACAAACCCCTTATAAAAAGAAAAACCTATAGTAACTTCCACAATAAAACCCTATTTTCCAGGTCTTTCATTGCCCTATGGATGGTCCTATATCCCCTACGCTCCAGTGCCGGAGTTTTCCTTCAACAAACCAGAATTTTCGCTGCTCCATTATTCAGTTGGGTTTGCTTTTACATATTTTCAAGTTAATGCTATTAAATGGTAATACTCACACGTTCCACGCATTGCTGGGGCTGTGGGGGGCTCATTGACCTGTAAACCAGAGTCCTGCAAAGGAACCCCCCTCCCCCACCCCCCTTTGGCGCACAGGTGCTTTGGTCTGTGCTCTCCACTCCTCACCACTTTTCCCCGTTTTGTTTGCATTTAGTTGGGCGAAAATTGTGTCGTTAAAAATTTGTTTTTAGGTTTATATTATTTATGCCTTTTGGAAATTACAGTACGCGGAAATTCGCGTTGGTTTTCGGGGGCTAATGGAAAGGGATACAACTTCATTACCTGGCTATAATTATTCTGTATTTCTGTAACCTTCTGGGGGAAAACCACGCTGGAAAATGTTGGCATTCACTTGTAAACGTAAAAGGGGTCTATGTGAATATCGCTGTGAATGGCAAATTTAAGCGACGACAAAAGCTTGCATTAAAAATCCCATTCATTCGATATGGACTGTGTCGACCTATGTGAATGGCAAAATTAAACGACATTCAATCTTCGTCGGTGAAAAAGTTACCATCTAGCATCACTTTTAATCTCTTTCCATGTTCCGTTTTCATCTGTTCCTTGATACACCGACTGTTCATGCATTCCCATTCCCCATGTGAATGGCAAAATTAAACGAAATAAAACATCGTCGGTGAAAAAGTTACCATCTAGCATCACTTTTAATCTCTTTTCTTGTTCCGTTTTCATCTGTTCCTTGATACACCGACTGTTCATGCAATCCCATTCCTCATGTGAATGGAAAATTAAACGACGTTGAAAAATCGTCGGTGGAAAAAGTTACCATCTAGCATCACTTTTAATCTCTTTCCATGTTCCGTTTTCATCTGTTCCTTGATACACCGACTGTTCATGCATTCCCATTCCCCATGTGAATGGCAAAATTAAACGACGTTGAAAAATCATCCGTGGAAAAAGTTACCTTCTAGCATCACTTTTTAATCTCTTTCCTTGTTCCGTTTTACCATGTTCTTTGTCCCCATGTGAATGGCAAAATTCCTGGCATCGGTGAAAAAGTTATGCCTTTCCATGACTCCTTTTTCGTGAAAGTAATTTTCCCCCACACTTTCGCATTTAGAAATTAGATAAAACGAAACAAAAACCACAACAACAAAAATTGAAAATGTCAAATAATAAAGTGTGGAATATGAATACAATACTTCTTTTCGACAAGCAAACAATAAAATTGCAATAAACCCTGTACCCTCCCCCCCTTGGAAAAAACAACAACACAAAATGTTATTAACACAAATAGAAAATAAACAAAAACACTAAAAAAAAAAAAGACATAGAGGGGCTATTTTGGATTTCGTGTGTGTGTGTGTGTGTGTTTTTGTGGGTGGAAAAATAAGCAACAAAAAGGGAATTTGCATAATGAGGCCATTATAATTTCAATTAAAATTTCTCTTTGCCAGGTTTTTCCCTACCCCACCCCCTGCCTAGGGTCCGGTGTCCTGGCCGATCCCTCACCAAATCGCTTTAATTACATTATAAAATATGCAAACAAAAAATACACACAAATTTTTAAAACAGAATTGAGTTTTTCTTTGAGGAAGTGTGATACAAAATTTTTGGAATAAATTACATGGCTGGAATTTTCTCGCATGAAAGTGAAGCTCAAGGAAAAACCTTTTCTTCTTTTAGTTCCATCTGCAGATCAGATCTCCTCCTCTCTCCTCGGCTCGGGGGAACCGCAACATTTGAATAACGAAATGTTTGCCTTTCTCCCAAAGCCCCCCCCAACTCCAAAAAAGGATACGACTGGTGCGTTCGAGGCCTGCTGCCAGTGTCAATGCAGGCAAATGTCATAAATTCTGCATGCCAGCCGCCAGACGACCAAGAAGATGCAGGACTCCCGGACTCCAGGACTCCCGGACTCCCTGCAACTCTGCAGCGCGGCATAAATTTGGTTCCAATAAATTTAAATTAGCAGAAATGTCATGCAAGGAGCGACAGGACAGCGCACTGTACACCGGAATGCAGTACTGAGAGAGAGGGGGGTGGGGGTGGGGGTGGGTGTAGGCTGGCTGCCAACTCGGTTGCACTCAGTATTTATAGCAGAGCAGCCAGAGAGGCAGCAGCCACAAGGAAGAGAGAGGTGGCGGTGGAGTAGAAGCGACAGAGCGAATGACACTGAAATGTGTGTGGTTGTGGGTGGCACCAGTGTCACCACACCTAAGCCCATTATACCGTTCCTAATTAGAGTTGTCTTCGGGCGGAGACCGAGTACAGTCTCGCCTCTAATTGGCAGCGGAAGAGCAGAAAAGAGCAGAGCGAATGAGTGGAAAATATACACAAATCTAAATCAACATTTATTTATTCATCAAAATGGATGTCAGATGCCAGTGGAAATTTGCAGATTGAAATTCGTGAGACAGAGAAAAAGGAAATGTGCCAGACAGCCAGACATTAAATATTCATAAACAAAGGGAGTAATTTCAAAAATTAAAAGAATGATTTGCAAAAAGTCGCCAAGAAAAGTTTGGAGAAATATTTGGGGGTAAGGAAAGTGACCCCCGTGATCAATCCAAAAGCCGCAGTACAACTAATGAACAGAACAGCACGAAATGTAGTCCCAAGTGTCCATGGAGCGAGGCCACAGTGGCACACCAGTGGACCAGAACGCAGCACAGCAGTTTATCATTGTGGCCGAAAGGACGCTGCCCCGTCCATCTCCTACATCTTCCTATTTCTTTCCAGCAGCAGCAGCAAAGGACGTAACGGATGTCAGCAACAGGAACAAAGGCCATTCCATTTATAAACCACCAAAATGAGACAATGACCAGAGAATGACTCAGAGGAAGAGTCTGCAAAAGAGAGACAGAGAGAGGGAGAGAGAGGGGGGGCGATGGTGGAAGCATCAGATAGATTCCGGCAAAAGCACAAGAAAAGACCACAAAACTGTTGGGGTCTTCGTGTCCTTGCATTCTGCAGGCAGGCTCCAGGCTCCAGCCGAAAAACAACACCAAGGAAGGAGGCCCCGACAGCCTGTCATCGTGCAGCAGAACCGAAAAGTATTCAAAGTCCACTGTGGCCCCTACATTTCGAAAGTAAAAGTTTGCCAGTCAATCCGTGTACTTGACAATTGTGCCACGCCTCTTTCTACTTGCTGCCCAAAATAAAACATAACTGAGGAGAGCATAATATGTGAAAATCTGCTGGAAAATGTTTACGGAATCTGGAATTTTATGTAGAAATGTTGGAAGTACAGCAAAATGAAGAATATTTTGTGGACTTACCCTTTTCACATATTCTCAAAAGCTGCTTGCTACTGATATTCCTCTCTTTCGCTCTTTCCCTTCTGGGGTTTACGCTCTTTGTATATTTCATTTTATTCCTCTCTTTCGCTCTTTCCGTGCTGGTGTTTACGCTCTTTGTATAGTTCTTTCGTTTCATTTTATTGTTTTTCGGACTTGCACTTGCACTGCATTCTCACTCGAAGCACTTTCACTCACTTGCCGCTCCTTTATATAGTTCTTGCGGTAATTTTGTTCATCTTTTTGTTCACAATATCGCCTTCTACTGCTTGCCGCCTGGCACCCCTTGCCGTCTTATTGACCATCCACCACTTGCTCACACAGGAAAAAAAGAGAACACTTTCACTCACTTTTTGGCTTTGCACTTTTTGCCGCTCCTTTATATAGTTCTTGCGGTACATTTTATTTCACTAACTTTTTGCACATATCGCCGCAGTGCACTCCTTCGCCTTTGCGCACTGCACTTTCACTCACTTTTTGCCAATATCGCCTTGCCGCCTGGAACCTCTCGCCCTCCTGAACTCACTAGAAAAAAAACACTCATTTGGTGCTGTTACTTTTACTTTTCTGCCATGCATTAGGCTCAATATTGCCGCTCTTTATTTTTTCTTTCGCCTTCTACTGCTTGCCGTCTGGCACCCCTTGCCGTCTTATTGACCATCCACCACTTGCTCTCACAGAAAAAATTAACACTTGATCTCACTTTAACACTTTCACTCACTTTTTGGCTTTGCACTTTTTGCCGCTCCTTTATATAGTTCTTGCGGTACATTTTATTTCACTCACTTTATGCACAAATCGCCGCATTTGACTCCATCCTCGCCGTTTACTCCCTTCCATCCTGCAGACACTGACGCACTTGATCGCAGCATTTTATTCTATTCTCACTCTCATAGAAAAGAAAACCAAACAAAAAACTCAAACGGCAAGCAGCCTCGTGGCTTGGCTCCGTTGCATTTGCTGTTCTTTCTTTCCATACATTCCCACAGCTTAAAACGTACACCAAAAACTGCAACTCAATAGAATTTTCGAACAGAAAAAAAATACAATGAACACATGCAGCGATCATTTTTTACATTTTCCGGCTTTTCACCATACAATTGGTCAATTTACCGGCTTTTCACAACACTTTTTCGAAAGATTTTCCTTTTAAGCACTTGCTACACTTATCGCACGCGTTTTTGTATAGCATTCCGAACATATTCCGCTATTCTGGCAGATTAAATGGGACTTATGTATGTTGTATGCATGTTGTTCTCTTCCGTCAACCACCGAATGCAGTGGAACCGAAGTCGGGGAAAGTTTTTAAGAGCGGATTTGTTTCAATCGTTTTGTGAGAGTATTTGAGAGCGGATTTGCTTGCATTGCACTGTGTGGGTGTATGTTTCGATCGTTGTGGTAGTGGAGTGGGTGTAGAACAAGAACTTAATGCGAGGTGAGGCTTTTTCGGCGTTTTGTTACACGAGCTTTCGGTGCGATTCTCATGGGCAGCACCTGTTTACCCTGTTGTACCCTGATCTCGGTTCGTATCGAATTTATCACACACACACACATCCAATCACAGCGACGCCTGCTGTTGTGTTTGCTTTTAGTGAAGCCCCGAAAAAAGCGCGTTGAGGGTGGGGGGGGTGGACGAGAGAATGAGCCTAGCAAAAGGTGTATTAATTAAAGGTGAGGTCTTCTGAATTGCGTGTTTTCCGTAACTATTCGGCATTTAAGATTCAGTTTTCCACTATTTTCCCTTCATGAACTTACAATAATTCCATTGTATTTCCCTTTTACCTTTTCTCTTTTATTTAATTGCCTAAAATCTGCATTCAAATCTACCTTTTGGGGATACATTTTCACTGAGAACACAGGCATAACGCAGCAAAGCGTGAAATTTCAATTTAAAACATTAATAAACCCCACTGTTGGTAGAAAATTCCCAACGAATGCAATCAAGACACCGCCAGAAATGGGAGATGACACACACAGTGAAAAATACAGAGACAATAGTCAAAGGACGACGAGCGATAGAGAGAGAGAGAGAGCGAGAGAGAGAGAGCGAGAGAATGCGAGGATCCAAAAGTGTGGTTTAGTCAGGGGGCTATCTTTTGAGGCGGCCACAAAACAACTTTTGGACTACATTTCACAAAAGCCCAAACCAGCACAGAGAAAGCCAGAGCCACGCCCACAATTTAGACAAATTCACACAACAGAGAAAGGGGAGAGAGAAAGGGGAGAGTGGCGTGGGGGGTTGGGGTTACACTTCCGTTTCCGCTGGCTTGCACTGATTGTTTTATATCCTGTCAGAGGACACGCCGTTGCCGTTGCCGTTGCCTCCGTTGCCGAAAATTTCACAAACTTGTTTTGCGCTTTCTTGGCGACTGACTAAAGGACCTCCTACTCCTGCTGCCACTGCTTGGGGGGTGGTCTGGGGTTTCTGCTTTCTGGACTCTCGTCATGGTCCCAGTGTCCCTTGACTGTCGTCGTTGCATTGTTGCGGCATTTGAATGCGGTCCTCGTCTGGCAGTCAGGCAGGCAGGCAGTCACAGTCAGTCCATAGAGCATCCCCTTGCATATTTAATCAAAGTGAATTACAAATGCCACCACAGACAATGACAGTGGAAACTTGGCAAATGACGACTATGCCAGAGCAGAGCTGTGGATGAAGATGGCGCTGGGGATGGCGATGGCGCTGGCTAGGGGGCATCCCCCGCAGTCAGGCTGCTTATCAAATTGAAAGTGTTATATATAACACCAAGTGGAGGACGACACTGGATAATGTTTCATTGTTGCTGGAGGGAGCTGGAGGGGTGTCTTGTAGCTTGTAATTTGCCATCGTAAGATCAAAAAGCATTCACTTAATAATACAACGCGGAGGTAGTTCATTATTCAACCATTGATGGGGCACAAACTCCTTCAGCGGAGTCCATCTAAGAAATCCTCAACAAAAGTTAATTTAAACCTTTTCCACCTTTTCTTTTGGGTACTTTCTCCCCCCCCTTGAGGGCCCATCTTTACTTTGTTTCCATTTTCCATTTTCCTACTCGCTATATTAAAACCCTTCAGATGCAGGAGCCATTTTTTTTCTAAGATTTTTCAATTGTTTTCGCATGAGGTTTCGTTTTAGTTTAATTAAAAGACTTCAATGGAAGGGATTTCCCACCAAAAGGGGTACTTTTCCAATGGATCTTTGAAATGGTTTTCCAATGAAAATCTACCCAAATGTACAATCAAAAATACAAATTCCCCCAAAAAGCGGCATAATTTTTCTTTGACGCATACAAATTTGTCTGCATTTCAAATTCTCTAAATAGTTGAGAGGATAGGGAAGGGGAAGGGTAAGGCAGGGACGTAGGGATATATTTTTATGGTCTAAGGGTAAATCCCAGGGGTTGCAATAAGCAAAATGGGGAAAAAACTTTATTTTTTATGGACTGCGGTGGGTCGGTGTCTCTCTGGGTCTCCGGTTTATGGACTTTGATTTTTATGACTACTGCATACACCCTGCCCCATGTGGAGGCTACCCCCCCTGTCACTCTCTCTCTCTTTCTCTCTGGGGTTACTCTCCTGTCGTGTCCTCCAGCTCCTGTGACTCCTCCAATTTCCTGGCACTTTCAATTAACCCTTTTGACATTGAATTCACTTGATACAGGAGCAGCCGCCTGTGCCTGATACTTGGCTTAAATCGAGATTAGGAGTGTTGGAAATTCAAGACCACATCCCACACCTCACGGAAAACCCCCCCGCCCCTCATCTCGCGAGTATAATTTAATAAGCTGCTGTGCCATGGAGCTTCTGGAGAAGAAGGAAGCCTTGTCTTGCCGTGCCTTTTCTTTTAAGCCTATAATTTACAATGTTTCGGCTCTCGCCTTGACTTTTCTTCTCTCAAAGGGATGGGGTGGTGGGGGGAGGCAACAAAAATTTACATTTTCTTTTTGGGTGGGCAATTTTTTTCTTAAATGGAAATTAAAGTGCGCGCAAGTGTAATTAAGTAGCTGTGGGTGGGGTGGGGTGGGCTGGCTGTGGGTGTGGGTGGGAGGGAATCCCTTTCTTTTCGGCCATTTCTCAACAGACCAGTCGACTGTAAATGGGTTAAACTCTGGGGGATTTATGACAATTTTTTAATTAGCTGAGGGCCCTCCCTACTCCCTCGCTTCCCGTTTTGTAGGGCCTTCCTCTTTGGGGAATTAATCAAAATCGTTTATGCGTAAATAAACTTTTTTTTGTACTTCTTTTTTGCCTATGAAGCAAAATTATAATTGCATATGGAAGATGTTTTTTTTTACCGCTTGTAAAAGTTATAGCTTTTGCTTTTTAATTTTGAATTGTTGAAAGTTTTCACGAGTTTTATATCCACTTTTTTATTGATTGAAAATTGTCCCAAAAATCAAATATAATTGAGGAAAAGTTTGAGAACTTTCGTTAATCGAATTTGGAGGGCTAACGAAATTTGCTGATGTGATCAAGAATTTTTGATTTGGGATTTCTAAAGCATAAATATTCTACCTGCAGCACAGACACACCTTGGCTTGGTTGTGACGTCACGCAAGGCGCTACCTTGCACCATGAAACAGATGACTTTTTGAATGCAAGGTTTTAGATGTTTTCCAAATTTTGTACCACCAAGTAGACACCCAAGGTCACCGACTGATAACAAAAATGATCCCCATAAAGAATAAACCAAAATGAATGACGGCTAATAAACAAAAGTCTATGTAAACAAAAAAACACGGCACTGCCGCGACGCGTCGGCTCCAAGTCTTCCTTTAAGCCACAAAAATGCATATAATTTCAGAATTAGATCAGCATTCGATTAGAGACGGCAATGGCTGGAGTTTAGCATAGAATTTCCGCATCTTATTTAGCAAGAAAACTTCAGCAAACCACAATGAAATACAATAAAAAAAAAACGCAAAAACCAAGGAGATGGCTGCAAGGTGTGTGAGCTAGAGAGGAAGAAGTTCAAAGGAAGAGTTGCATTTGCAGCGCCAACAGCTTGCGCAGGTGGACATACAAGCAGTGCACTGCCGCATGCAAGCAGTACAGGCTATTAGCGCGCGCAGCTTTCACTTTTGAACGTCGCAACATTCGCAGCATGTCAAGGGTTTCATTAAAGTAATAACAATACACTTTTGTGCGAGTGTCAATTATGGAATTACTGAATAAGCATCTCAGTAGCTTATGCCTGAACCTTGACTGCTGCTCGATCGTAAATGGAGGGGCTTCAGCTCCGACACTCTGCCAGATAAAAACCGACTTTGTACTACTCTGGGATCATTAAAAAGTAATTACAAATTGTACATGAAAACAGCTGGCACTGCTCTGCTTGTCTTCCAGAACAGAGCAACACCCGCTCTCTCTATCTCTCTCTGTCTCCCTCCCTCTCTGTGGTGGCGTCTTATCAATCGAGGCATATTCTCCCCCCCAACAAGTGCCACCATATGTTTCGCTTGTACATTCGCGATAAGCGTCGGTCGGGCGTGATTAAACCCCACAAACTGAATTGAGGCTGCACTCTGAGCTACACTCAGACGTGTAGTCGCAGTCGAACTGATAGATTGGGATCGGACGGGTCTGGTCTGGTCTGGTTCTATCGTGGCAGTGTGTACTTTCAGTATTTCCTCGTTGATTGCAAGCGACGGAAGTTAAACCCTAAAATTACCACAAATTAATAACTAAATAAGTACGAAACGCACGCAAGATATGGAAATTCGTGTGGGCGTAGGCGATCTGATGAAAATGGGCACCAAGTAGGTCAATCGGCTCCCCCCTCCGGGGGTGGGGGCTCATCATCCCAGTCGATCCACCAATTACACCCTCTGATTGCTTCGAGTGGATTTCCAAACGCGTGGAACCGGCGAAATTCCCTCTGAGTGATAAGATAAGAACAAAAACACTCATTAATAAAAACCAAATTCTCTCTCTCTCTCTCTGCCTTAACCCTCTGCAGGCTGGTGGGCCACAAGATCGTACAATACCGGCTGGCCACCAAGCAGACGAGGGTCATCAGTACTAGGAACGGCCAGGTGAAGGGTCTGCGCCGGAAGACCCTCTACGACGAGGAGCTGTACTTTGCCTTCGAGGGCATACCGTTTGCCCAGCCCCCGCTGGGGGAGCTGCGTTTCCGAGCCCCGGAGCCGGCAGAGCCCTGGCAGGGCATACGCGACTGCACGTATCCTCGGGCCAAGCCCATGCAGAAGCATTTCGTGCTGAGCATCGTCGAGGGTTCCGAGGATTGTCTGTATCTGAATGTTTACGCCAAAAAGTTGGACACGGAGCAGCCGCTGCCGGTTTTGGTGTGGATCTACGGCGGTGGCTTTCAGATCGGCGAAGCCTCCAGGGATTTCTACAGTCCGGATTACTTTATGAAGCAGGATGTGATCCTGGTCACGTTTAACTACCGCGTGGGTGCCTTAGGTGAGTCCAATTAGTCGAAAATCGAATTAGAAATCAATAATTGTGGATCTTTCAATGCAAATGCTGCCAACTTATTGCAGGGCTGCCAACGTGTCGAAAAACCAATATTTATTTTATTTTATTCATTTAAATAACATGAAATGGCTTTGCCCTAGGGACTTATCATATTTTATTTGCCTAATTCCAATTAAATGAAAACAACATACATAAATGTCCATTTGCCTTCTGCACCTGCAGCTTTTCTGACGTCACGCCAATTAAGATTTCCATGTTCTCCCCCCGGCCGCCTTTTTGTGACGTCATGCCAGGGTCCACCCTCTAATTAATTGCAATGGCATGAGACATGCCAACTTAATTTCAAGCAAAATTTCAAGTGCAGCAAGATTAATTGCATGTTACGGGCACTATCTCAATCGAACAGAAAGTACCGTTGATTATATATGTACATATATAGCGGCCACAAACGATTTTATAATCATTAAAACTGCTTGCGGCCATTGTTGCCGTCATAACAAGCAATTAATTTCCCCAAGTTGGCAGCCCCTCAAACAATAATTGTAAACAAAATGATTAGACTTCCCATTAACCTCTATTTATAGGTTTCCTGAGCCTTGCCGATCGCGATTTGGACGTGCCCGGCAATGCGGGACTCAAGGATCAGGTGTTGGCCCTGCGCTGGGTGCGGGAAAACATCTCGCAATTCAATGGCGACGCAAATAATATCACGCTGATGGGCGAGAGTGCTGGAGCCGCCTCCACGCACATGATGATGACCACGGAACAGACGCGCGGACTCTTCCACAAGGCCATCATGCAGTCGGGTTCCATGTACAGCGAGTGGGCCAGCGAGCCACGTGGGAACTGGGCTTATCGGCTCGCCTGCTCCATCGGGTATTCCGGCAGCGAGAATGAAAAGGAGGTCTTCCGGTACTTGCAACGCGCCTCCGCCAGTGACTTGGCGACGCACTGCATTGCTTTGATCACGCAGGAGGAGAAGCGCAACTATGTCCTGTTTGCCTTCACGCCAGTGGTGGAGCCGTATGTGACCAGCGCTTGCGTGATGCCCAAGCCACATCGCGAGATGGTCGCCGATGCCTGGGGCAATGATATCCCCCTGATCATTGGCGCCAACTCGTTTGAGGGTCTGTTCTCCTACCAGTCAACCATGCAGGATGCCGATCACATGCTCAGCGCCTTTGAGGCGCTAATACCACGGGAGGTCCGCGACCAGGTGACTCCCGCGGAGCTCAAGGATCTGATAAGGGAATTTAAGATCTCGAACTTCGATGATGCCACGCGCGGACGGATGGAGTTCAACGAGTGTCTCCACCTGCTGTCCATCAAGCACTTCTGGCATGGAATACACCGCACGGTGCTCTCCCGCCTGGCCCTGGCCCCCACCACGCCCACCTACCTGTACCGCTTCGACTTTGATTCCCCGCACTTTAATCACTTCCGAACGGTGATGTGTGGCCGCCATGTACGCGGCGTTAGCCATGGCGACGACGTCTCCTACCTGTTCTACTTGCTGCTGGCCACCAAGCTGGACAAGTCTTCGATGGAGTACCGCACCATTGAGCGGATGATTGGAATGTGGACAGCCTTTGCCGCGAATGATAATCCCAGTTGTCCGCAAATATCCCCCGTGATGTGGGATGCTTTGGACACCAATGGTCCACAGATGTGCCTCAACATTGGACACAATTTGGAGTTCTTTGAGCTGCCCGAAACGAAGCAGCTTCGTATGTGGGATAGACTTTACGATAAGCAGAACAATAATGAAATGTAATAATAAGTAGCTCTAGAAGTGGCCAGTGCCATTCGCGTGGATGTATCTCTGATGATTTGTGTGGATATTACGCTGGAATACATATCTTGTACAACGGAGTCTGTTTAACTTGTGAAAAATACAAGTTTTATTGCATTAAAAATTAGTCTAGACATCTAGATGGGTGCCACTGTAGTTAGCCTAGTCCCAGAACTGGTTTATGTGCATTTCGAATTCCGGGGGCTGGCGGCTCCGACAAGTAGTTTTCCATCGAGTCACCTTAAACTTGACACTCGCTTGTCGTGTGTGGAGGTCTGGCCTCCTGACCGCTGAAATGTCTATAATGTATAACTGGATGGGGGTAATTAAGTAAATAAATGTGGATTAATTAAGGCACGCAGTGAAAAATGTTTCATAAGCCAGAGAGTGGGGCACTGTTACTGGGTGGAGGAGGGGAAAGAAAAGCTTTTTGTAAAAAAATATATAAAATAAAGTGTTTAAATCTTATCGCCTTACAATTCTTATATGAAAATCACTTTAATTCTTATTTACACTCGAAATACAATTCTTTTTGTACACTAAAATTTTGGTAACAATCTTTGGGACTACAGGAAAACCTTATAATATACACACACTAAATTTATGAAGCCTAATAGAGCGCCTCTTTGGTATAGAAACTGTCCCACACGGCCAGTGCTTCCGCCTCGGGAAGCTCGATCATCTCCAGCTTTTGGCTGATGTTCAAGCAATGCTCTACACCGTTTTCGGTCCGCTCAACGGGCAGCCATTCGGCGGGGGCAATGGCCGGGCAATTGGGATCTCCGGTGGCTGCAAATGCTGTCCACATGCCTACCATACGTTCAATTGTATGGTATTCCTGCGAGGATTTGCTGATCTTTGGCGATATGATGTTGTAGAACATGTAGGAGAGCTCATCGGCATGGGACACACCACGGATGCGATCGCCGCAGACCAAGCGACGGAACTGGTTGAAGTGCGGCGAATCAAAGTCAAACCGATAGAGGTAGGTGGGCTGTGTGGGGGCGTAGGCAAGGCGGGACATGACCACGCGATGCAGATCGTGCCAGATCTGGCGATGCGAGAATATGTTCAAGGCCTCAAAGAACCCCATTTTATCGCGCTTCTCGTCGTCGAAGTAGACCTTCTTGAGGCGTCGCACCAGCTCGTCGCGCTGCTCTTCGGTGGCCGCCTCGCTCACCTCGCGTGGAATGATGTTGTGGAAATGGCTCTGTGCCCAGGGATCGCCGCGCAGGAGCTGATACGAGAAGAGGCCCTCGAAAGAGTTGCCTCCCACAATCACGGGAATGTCATTGCTCCAGGCATGGGGCAGCATGTCCTTGTGCCTGACCGGCACCACACAATGTGACGTCTCGTACGGCTCCACCACTGGCCCAAAGGCGAACAACAAGAAGCTGCGTATCTCCTCTCTGGTGATGATGTCCTGGTCCGTGTTTGCTATCTGGCGGGCCGATATTTTGGTGAGATATTTCAGGACATCCGCATCTTTTTCGCCGCCCTTGTAGCCCATCTGCTGGGCCAACCGATACGCCCACTGGTGGTCGGGGCTCTCCACCCATTCGCTCAGAGCACAGCCCGACTGGAGGATGGCCTTGTGGAAGAGGCCACGCGTCTGTTCGGTGGTCATCATGATATGCGTGGAGGCGGCCCCAGCACTCTCGCCCATTAGTGTGATGTTGTCGGGGTCGCCATTGAAGTGAGCAATGTTGTCGCTGATCCAGCGCAGGGCCATCACCTGATCCTTGAGCCCTGCATTGCCGGGCACATTCAGTTTGGGGTCCTTAAGGCTAAGAAAACCTACAAAATATAAAATTTCTTTAGTGGAACTGCGAAAAAAGGATTCATTCGACGGTTTACCCAAAGCTCCAAGCCTGTAGTTGATGCAAACAAAGACCACTGGCTGCTTCATGAAATAGTCAGGGCTGTAGATGTCCCTGGAGGCCTCGCCCTTCTGAAAACCACCGCCATAGATCCACACGATGACGGGCAGTGGCTGCTCCGACTGCAGCGTCTTTGCATACACATTCAAATGCAGGCAGTCCTCGGAACCCTCGATTATGCCCATCACCATATTCCTTTGCATGGGCTTCGATCGATAGGTGGTGCAGTTGAGCACACCCTTCCAGGGCTCTGCCGGCTCGGGGGCACGGAAACGCAGCTCTCCAATGGGTGCCTTTGCATACGGTATGCCCTCGAAGGCATAGTACAGCTCCTCGTCGTAGAGGGTCTTGCGTTGCAGCCCCATCACCTGGCCATTTTCCGTGTCCAGCACGACGGTGTTGTTGGTGGCCAGCCGGTACTGCTGGTACTTGTGCCCAACGAGCCTATTGGGGGGGTTGGAGGAGGACTGTGATTAGTGATTAGACGGCGACTGACACGATGGCAAAGGTGGTATAGTAAGCGATAAGGAAACTGGATGATAGCCCCCACATTGCCCAGTCGGGTGCAGGTCGCGCGAGGTGCAAAGTCTCCCCCGCGACCCTGACCTTCGCAATGGACTTGTGGACTCCTGGCCGCCGGTCGCCCGCTGCACTCTTGTACTCACTTGGCCCCCATTTTGAGCAATTTCTGCCAGCCTACTTGGACTTCCATCTTTTCGTGTTGCTGCGAATTTTGTTGTGTACGGAATGATGTTCTCCAAAATACGGTATTGGATTTTCCAATTCTATGAGGTAAAGGCGCGGACCGCTGGATCCAATAAGGCTGGCTGGCCAGATGCGACTGAAATCGCATAGGTTTGGATGGGATCCGTGATGCGACTGCGATTGCCGGCGATTTTTGGCGCTCCGGGTAAGATAGACGTCTCGCGACGTAGCCAGCCAGCCGGTCCGGCCGCGGCAGCGCACGTGAATACATTCACACGACCCAGCTGTTTGGTGATCTCTACGTGTGCATGCGTGTACATAATTATGCATGTATTCAGCACCGCTACGATTTTGCGTCATTGTATTTAAGCGAAATGCGCAATAAAAATAGAATTGCGCTCAAACGGTGCCCTGCTCTGACATTCGCACTATAATAAACCTAATTTTAGCACTGAAAAAGCTTATATTTAGATGTAGCAAAGCTCGCACTTTGTTTCTTTCAGTGTAGTAACGTATGTTTGTTTGTTTTGGCAATGCAGGGCTGCAGTACAATACTACGAAAGCCAACTAGAAATGTTTTTTTTTCGAATTAAATGTAATTTAAATATTTGTTGATAATTTTTCCACAAAAAACTAATTAAAGTTTTTGGAAATTGACAAAGACAACTGTTGCAGGCTCCCTGGTATGGCCAGCACAAAGCAGCACAGCAAGAGAGACTGCTGATAACGGCTGATTTTGTTTTAGCGAAAAGCTGTACCAGGGCTGGCACATCAACGAAATGTATAAAATGTATCAATGTATTTTAAATTGGTTCAGGACTATCAAATCCTGTAATAAAAGTATTTATAAGAGTTCTAGATATAAATATTTAAAATTCATAAAAATATTCCCGTGTCACTGCAGCCCTCACCAAGAAACGCATTTCGCAGCGCTGTCATGAGCGACTTTTTGTTGTTGGAGCGCTGTGACAGCTCTGTTAATTGCAGCAAAGCCCATGTTAATTACGAGGGCTGCAGTATTACAAAAAAAACTAATACAAGTACCTTGGAAAAAAATTTTGAAAATACAGATTTTCTTTTAAATTATATGTAAACAAAGTGAGGTGCAAAGTGGAAACAATCATATGCATTTTATGGTACAATTGTTAATCACAGAATCTCTACAGAAGGCGTGGTTTGTAACTGCTGACCAGGCAGCACCGCATCGAAGTCTACAGCTCGGGTTTTTCGGGCAGAAGAATTTAAAACAATGCGTCAACCGTCGTGCTTAACGAAATGAATAAAATGAAATACAATAGTTCTTTTATTCCGCCCATTCGGGTGCAGACAGAGAGTGGCCCTGTGGTGGGCCGACGCCGCACAGCCGTCTATGGAGACGAGTATGTGAGCTTCGAGAGAATTCCCTATGCCCTTCCGCCAGTGGGGCGTTTACGTTTCATGCCGCCGTTGCCGGTGACACCCTGGACGGAGCCTTTGGATTGCACGGAGAAGGGCCCGAAGCCGTTGCAAATGCACGAAAAGAAGTTTATAGAGGGTGCTGAGGATTGCCTGTATTTGAATGTGTATGCCAGGAAGGTGTGTACATAGGTCACGGAGCTGATTGATCATGATTATCCTTGTTGCAGCTCCATTCACCGAAACCACTGCCGCTGCTCGTCTACTTCTTTGGAGGCGGCTTTGAAATCGGCGATGCCACGACCGACATGAACGGTCCCGACTACTTTATGATGCGCGATGTGGTTGTGGTCACGATATCCTATCGAGTCGGGGCCTTGGGCTTTCTCAGTCTCAATGATCCCGCCGTGGGCGTGCCCGGCAATGCTGGGCTCAAGGATCAGCTACTGGGCCTCCAATGGATCTCCGCGAATGCGTCCAGTTTCAATGCAGATCCCAATAATGTGACGGCGTTTGGCGATAGTGCCGGGGCAGCCTCTGTCCATTATCTGATGCTGAATCCCAAGGCGGAGGGACTGTTCCATAAGGCCATTCTGCAGTCGGGCAATGCGCTATGTCCGTGGGCTGTTTGTCCGAAAGCAACCCAAATGGCGAGGCGGCTGGCCGACCAGCTGGGAATGGACAATGTGGATGCCGCCACCGATGCCATGATCTTGGACTATTTGCAAGTCCAGCCGGGGCATAGGCTGATGGAGAACCGTCAGATAAATGTTTCTGAGCTCCTGGATGGTTTTATAATCCAGTTGGGGCCAACTGTGGAGCCCTACGAAACTGATCACTGTGTGCTGGCCAAGAATCCCTCTGATCTGCTGGCCACTGCCTGGGGCAACAAGATTCCCGTTCTTATGGGTGGCACCTCCTTCGAGGGTCTAATGGTATTCGGCGTAATGATCTCGAAAGACTTGAAAAGCGTATTGAAAATTCTTAAAAATCAGCCTCAGCGTTTGCTGCCGTTTGATCTCCAGCGGGTCCTGCCACGTGTCACGGCCCGAAAGTTGGGCCTGTCCGTGCAGGCGATGTATTTCGGGACGACCGCACCGATGGAGTCGATGGAGGGAGAGGTGAACTTCTGCGAAGTAAGAATTGCCCTCATTCCTGTTTGTTAGCCAAGATCTCTCAACTATCTCTATGTATCTGTATAGTACATCAGCGACAAGCACTTCTGGTTACCCATAATGGATGTAATCCGGTCACGCCAAGACCCTAGCCTGGCCCCCACGTATCTCTATTGCTTCGACTATGACTCGCCGACGTTTAATCATGTACGTATCAAGTGTTGCGGGAAAGACTCGGTTGGCACATGCCATTACGACGACCATTCGTATCTGTGGTTTGGAAACTTCTCATGGAAGCTGCAAAAAGATATGCCTGAATATCTGACCATCGAACGCATGATTGATATTGTGACCACCTTCGCCGAGACCTCTGATCCCAACTGCCAGAGTGTCCTCACGCAGCTTCATCCTACGATAAAATGGAAGCCTATAGTGGACGATTTCGAGTGCCTCAACATTTCGGACACTATCAAAGTGATGGAGGTGCCGAATTTGAAAAAGCTGAAGATGTGGGAGAAGATCATCAAGACGAAATATTTATTGTAAAGTGCAAATGTAAGGGCATTGAAGTGTTTAATTTATATATTTATATATATTTAACCGAAAGAGAATGATCATAAAATAAATCTATTATATTTTCTTCTGTCTGCTTGCCAGGGCTGCAGTTTTACAAAAATGGTAAAACATTATAATTATATTGTAAGTAGTTATTCTTGTATTATTTAATGGTTCTTGAATCCAAGATTTGTGTACAATAATTTTGTATTTTTTAAAATAATATAAATAGTATAACAGTAGCCCTGGCTTAGGCCTGCCAGCCCGTCAATCCACCTCGCAGTTGGCAGCTCTGTTTATAACGGCACCGGTCGTCAGCGTCCGCGTCGCAGTCGCTGGCCGCTCGCTCAACAAAATAATAAACAAATACTATGAAAACAGCCATAAAAGTATAGTATTAGTATATGTACAAAGCTTTTGTGAGAAAGCAAGCAAAGCAAAACTGAAATATCAGCTGTCTCAGTGAATTCGTGCGGTCATCGTTCATGTTGTTGTTTTCCTAACCAGCCCTCTCTCGCATTGCGCGATAAAACGAAGTGCCATAAATGTGTGCATTTCGTTAGATAAAAAGCGCTAAAGTGTAAAGTTTTTTATTCAACCGCCAGACATGGAGAGGTGAGTACAATTCCACTAGTTCTCTTCCGATTGAACAGCCGTTTATATCTAGATCTGATGATAGCATTCAGGTGCAGACACAGAGCGGCCCTGTGGTGGGGCGACGCTGCACGGGCGTCTATGGCGACGAGTACGTGAGTTTCGAGGGCATTCCGTATGCCCAGCCGCCGGTGGGACGTCTACGTTTCATGGCCCCGTTGCCGGTGATACCCTGGACGGAGCCTCTGGATTGCACGGAGAAGGGCCCGAAGCCGCTGCAGTTCAATCACTACAGCAAGCAGCTGGAGGGCGTCGAGGATTCCCTGTATTTGAATGTCTATGCCAAAGAGGTAGGGCTATACTTTATACTCTATACTTTTGCTGTAGATAATGAGTCACTCTGTTTGCAGCTCCATTCAGCGAATCCACTGCCGATGATTGTATTCTTTTTTGGCGGCGGTTTTGAGAAGGGCGACCCCACCACTGACTTGCACAGTCCCGACTATTTTATGATGCGCGATGTGGTTGTGGTCACAATCTCCTATCGAGTTGGGCCCTTGGGCTTTCTCAGTCTGAACGATCCCGCCGTGGGCGTGCCCGGCAATGCTGGTCTCAAGGACCAACTGCTGGGCCTCCAATGGATCACGGCGAATGCGGCCAGTTTCAATGCAGATCCCAATAATGTGACGGCGTTTGGGGAGAGTGCCGGGGCGGCCTCTGTCCATTATCTGATGTTGAATCCCAAGGCGGACGGACTGTTCCAGAAGGCCATTCTGCAGTCGGGAAATGTACTGTGCACATGGGCCCAATTTCCGATAACCGACATGCCGCAGCGGCTGGCTGAAAATCTGGGAATGGAGAATGCGCATGCCGCCACCGATGCCATGATCCTGGACTATCTGCAAGCCATGCCGGGGGAGAAATTGGTGAAGCCGTATCTGCTGAGTCAGGCCGAGCACATGGACGACTGTGTGTTCCAGTTCGGGCCCATGGTGGAGCCCTACAAAACGGATCACTGTGTGCTGCCCAAGCAGCCTGCTGAACTGCTGGCCACTGCCTGGGGCAACAAGATTCCCCTGCTGATGGGTGGCACCTCTTTTGAGGGGCTCCTGATGTATGCTCGCGTGTTTGTGGCACCCTATCTGCTGACCAGCCTGAAGGATCAGCCGGAGCATATGCTGCCGCTGGATGTGAAGCGTGCCCTGCCACAGGCTCTCGCCCGAAGCTTGGGCCAGCGTCTGCAGGTGACGCATTTCGGGGAGAACGCTCTAGCCATGTCGCCAGAGGGTGTTTTGGCCTACTGCGAGGTAAGGGAATCTCTTATTGTGTTGATCTCTCAACTATTCCCATATATTGTTGTAGTACGCCAGCTACAAGGTCTTCTGGCTGCCCATTGTGAGGCTGCTGCGTTCACGTCTGCGCCACAGTACGGCCCCTACCTACCTGTACCGCTTTGATTTCGATTCGCCGACATTTAATCATCAGCGCATCAAGTATGTGGGGGACAAGCTGCGGGGCGTGGCCCATGTGGATGATCATTCGTATCTGTGGTTCGGCAACTTCGCCTGGAAACTGGACAAACATACGCCAGAATTTCTAACCATAGAACGGATGATTGATATTTTCACAAGCTTCGCTCGTAGCTCGAATCCCAATTGCCCGAAAGTCGCAGAGCAGCTGCCGCGAACCAAACAATGGATGCCCTTGGACAGCCGACAATTGACCGTTGAGTGCCTTAATATTTCGGAAAGCATCAAACTGATTGAGTTGCCGGAACTACAGAAGGTGCGGGTGTGGGAGAATGTTTGCAAAATCAAGGACTAGCACTTCAAAAAAATGCCTTTTCAATGTTTTGTCGAAATTCCAAGTGCATTAAAAAATTTCCAAATAGTGGGCACCCACGATAGCCTCTTGTCTCTGCTTTGTTTGTGCTGTTTTGAGATACGACAGAGAGAACGATCAGTATATTTTCAGGTTGATAAGCTGCTGCTATCTCAATCCGTTTGCTCGATAATGTTATGGACGCTGAAGAGGGGGTTTCAGTCTATGTTTGAGGCTGTTGGCGTACAGATACGATGGCCGACTAGTGAGTATATTCATTAGCCATCGAATTGTTCTGTTAGTTGCACTTCTCTTTCCACTTTTGCAGCAGTGAAGCCACCTCCCCAGTGGTGGAGACAACGCATGGCCGAGTGCGTGGTGTGCTGCTAAAAACCCTATACGATGAGGAGTTTTATGGCTTTGATGGCATACCATATGCTGTTCCCCCGTTGGGTACACTACGATTTAAGGAGCCTCATGCGCTGAAGCCCTGGCATGGGATACGGGACTGTAGCAAGCCGCAGGACAAGTGCATCCAAGTGAGCAGCTATACAAAGCAAGTGGAGGGCTCCGAGGATTGTCTATATCTGAATATCTCTATGAAAACGGTGAGAAATTTTGGGTTTAACTTGAGAGGATTCTGTTTTATGGATTTCTTTCTTTAGTTGAAAAGCGAAGAGCCCTTGCCGCTGATGGTCTACGTCCATGGTGGAGGCTTCAAGGGCGGCGATGCTTCACGGCGCGCCTGGGGACCGGATTATTTCATGCGCGAGAATGTCATTCACATAAGCATTGGCCACCGATTGGGTCCTTTGGGTGAGTGGAGCTTGAAGAGGAGGCATCTTTTATATCTCTCATTTCTTAGGTTTCCTTTCCTTTGCGGATCCATCGCTGGAGATTCCCGGAAATGCTGGCCTCAAGGACCTCATTCTAGCCCTCAAATGGATCAAGGCAAATGCCCGAAATTTCAATGGCGATCCCGAAAGGATCACCCTCTTTGGGCACAGCTCTGGCAGCATGGCCGTGCAACTGCTGCTGGTCACACCCCAAACAGAGGGTCTCTTCCACAAGGCCGTGCTCATGGCTGGCGTCTCCCCAGAGCTGAATCGCCTGCCCGATATGGAGTATCGTCTGGCCAAGCACTTGGGCTACGAGGGCGAGAATATTGATGCGAAAGTGTTTGAGTTCATAGCTGCCGCTGATCCAAAACTGTTGGTCTCTGCAGATTTCTGGACGCCCCTAGAAAAAGAGCTGGGTCGTATGATGCCCTTTGTGCCATCAGTGGAGAGTTATGTGACGCCCCAGGCGGTGCTGTTGTCGGAACCAATTGTCCTGCAGCGTACGGCGTGGAGTAATCGCATACCCGTGATTATAGGCGCCAATAGCGGCGAAGGACTGACCTTTAATCCGATTTTAAGGAATGCTACAGCCCTGCAGCAGATACAAAAGCATCCAGAGTGTGTCCTGCCGCAGACGCTGCTCAATCGCTGCGACCCTGGCCAGCGGCGACAGCTAGGCCAGTCGCTGCTCGATTATTTCTGTCAGGCACACGGTCATCGATTGGTCATGGAGCACACGGATGGATTGACAGATCTCTGGACCCACAACATGATGCACTCGCAGGAGCGTTTTATAATGGCACGATTGTCGTATGGACAGGCACCCACCTACGTCTATCGCTTCGACTTTGATTCCCCGGACTTTAATCTGTATCGCATTCGGTTCTTTGGTAAGGAGCAGCGCGGCGTGAGCCATGTGGATGAACTGGGGTACATCTATGTGATCCCCGCCACCTTTAAGCTGGATAAATCCCGACCGGAATACGTCAACATCTGTCGCATGGTTGCGATGCTTGTGAGCTTTGCCGCCACCTCTGACCCCAATGCAGAGCTAACCAAACCTTTGGTGCAATGGAAGCCCGTCACACGATTCGGACCACGCATGATCCTTAATATAAATGAAGAACTGAAGTTCATAGCACAGCCAGAGCGACAGAAATTAATGTTCTACCAACGCCTGTACGAACAGGCTGGCGTGGCTCTGTTTTAAGTATAGCATGGCACCCAATAAACCCCAAATCTAATCTGATGGCCATCGATTGCTTATCAATCTTGTGTGCTTGTCTGGAAATTTTTCAAAATCTTCTTTATAATTTGTCAAAGATAAGAGCTTTAGTTAGGTTTGGGGTTAGCTTTAAGAGATGCCAGATATTTGAGGTGTTTTTTCGAAAGATTTTTTTAGCTTGTTGTCTAAAAGATTATCTCTACTTTTTGGTTTATATCCAACACTTTATGCATTGCGCAAGGCCTTAGACTTACTTTTTGGTATATAAAATTTGATGGATAAGATAGGAATACACGATTCAAAACTATTTTTGTACTCCGGTACTCAAGAAGTACAGGGAAAGACAATATTATAGCAAAACACATAACGCGAAGGGCTTCTGACATAAATTCATTAAAAGATACTTAGTAGTTCCCAGTAAATAGTTTTAATGTTTAGTTTATAGCTCCTTAAAAACTCTTAAATTTCTCTCCAAACGTGTTCGGCGACATGCTGCAGCGCCCCTCGGTTGCGTTTCTGCAAATAAAAAGCTTTGGCTTGGAGTTTATGATGCACACATATTCCGAAATTTGTAGCATTTAAAAGTTTATTGAATCGTTATAATTTCGAACATGTACGCGTAATGCAGCAGTGCCCCTTAGTCGGTTCTGCCTTCTGCTGTCAAACCTTCAAAGTTTAAGGAAATAGCCGCCTAATCTTTTTTTAACATTTAATTTAATACGATTTATAATTTAATTTGTATAAAACCCAGCATTATCTCCTGAACAACAACAAACCTATGTTAATTAACCCCTTAGCTTGATAAGAGATCTTCCATAGAACCATAACTAATTCCAGATAACTCTACAAACGGAAAAGCTCTATCAGTGGACATGTTTTACGCGACCCCTGTGTAGCTTTTTTTTCAGTTTCAGTTGACAGAAAACACGCGCGGCGAACAGACCGTCACACCAGAGCTATGACTAAAGCGTGAGTGGTTTATGGAAATGAATTTGTGCTTTTCATTTGAGTAAATGTGATTTCCCCATTAGCAGAGCAGACGAATGTGTAATTACGTTGCCGCTGGGCAAGATCAAGGGCGTGAAGCGTGAAAGCCTGTACGATGATACGTACTACAGCTACGAGCGGCTGCCCTTTGCCAAGCCCCCGATTGGCGAGCTGCGTTTCAGGGCCCCCGTGCCCGTAGAGCCGTGGACTGGTGTGCTGGACTGTAGCCACTATGCGGAGAAGCCAGTGCAAAAGAATTTCATGACACAGGTGATCGAGGGCAACGAGGACTGCCTGTATCTGAATGTCTATGCCAAGCCGGTGAGAGCGATAGAGAGAGAGAGAGAGAGAGAGAGACCTACAATCAATCGTATTGATTATGATAATTGATGTTTTTGTTTGTTTTCTTTTTGTAGAGCGAAAAACCTCTGCCGGTCATGGTCTACATTTACGGCGGGGCCTTCACCGTGGGCGAGGCCACACGCGAATTATATGCTCCTGACTATTTTATGGCCAAAGATGTTCTGTTGGTGACTTTCAATTATCGTGTGGACTGCTTGGGTGAGTGAGTGGGTATCTTATCAATAATTAATGTTATCGTTAGGGTTCAAACTCTCACGCTGTTGTACGATTATGATATGATAGTGCAATATTTTCATGAGTGCTAATCAAAATTCGCAAACCACATCCAGACCACACCAGAAGACGTAAACCGACTAATATTCCTCTCAAAATTCTCTTTACAGGTTTTCTGTCCCTCACGGATCCCAGTCTCAAAGTTCCAGGCAATGCGGGGCTTAAGGATATGGTACTGGCTCTGCGATGGGTCAAGAAATACATTTCCCACTTTAATGGCGATGCCGAAAATATAACGGTCTTCGGCGAGAGTGCCGGCGGATGCTCCACACATTTCATGATGTGCACAGAGCAGACGCGAGGACTCTACCACAAAGCCATACCGATGTCGGGGACCGTCCACAACTACTGGGCGAATACCGCGAGATCGGACTTTGCCTATCGCTTGGCCAAACACCATGGCTACACGGGTGAGAATGTGGATGCACAGGTGCTCGAGCATTTGCGAGGGGTGCCGGCATTGGAGCTAGTTCGCCACAGTTTGTTAACGCCCGAGGATCGCCGGAATGGTATGCTCTTCCCCTTTGGACCCACGATAGAGTCGTATGTGGGTGAGGACTGCGTGGTGCCCAAATCGCCAGTGGAAATGGCCCGCGAGGCGTGGACCAACGAGCTGCCTGCAATGCTGGGTGGCACATCGTTTGAGGGTCTCTTTATGTATCCCGCTGTGGCGGCTAATCTCAAGGGTTTGGATACCTTAAGCCAGGATCCCCTGAAAATGGTCCCCCATGATGTGCGTTTGATTAGTACGGAGAAGGAGAATCTGGAGTACAGCGAGAGAATGCTCAAGATGACCTTTGGCGATGCTACACCAAGCTCTAAGCTTTTTATGAATATGCTGGATGTGAGTACAAATATTTCAGATATTTGTATCTTTATTAAATTTGTATCTATCTCCCCATTTAGTACTATTCCTATAAGGTCTTCTGGCATGGCTTGAATCGCACTTTGCAGGCCAGATTCGCCTATGCCCGTGCCCCAACATATTTCTATCGCTTTGACTTTGATTCCCCGAACTTTAATTTCTATCGTAAGAAATTCTGCGGCGACAACATACAGAAAGGCGTTGCCCATGCCGATGACCTGAGCTATTTGTTCCGTAACTCTGAATCCTGGAAACTGGAGAAAACATCAGGGGAATATCGCACCATTCAGAGAATGATTGGCATTTGGACGGCATTTGCTGCCAATTCCAACCCGAATTGTGCCGAAATTAGCGAAGTGGACTGGCAGCCAGCGAAAAAGTCGGCGCCCAAGCGTGTGGTCAACATAAGTGAGGATGTTAAGATTGTGGATCTGCCGGAGTATGAGAAACTTCTTGTGTGGGATAGCATTTATAAGCCAGAGAATTTATTCTAGGGATTCACAGTCCATTCATATTCTAGGGATCCATAAACAAAAAGGGAAATTCTGTGAAAAATGGTTTAAAAAAAAAAATTGTGTTAAAAACGTTTGAAAATTCTATTTTCTAACTACTTTTGTGCATGTAAGGAATGGTTTCGGTTACACTTGTACCGCATCATGTGGTAACGCCCCTCTGTTGCCTGGCAATCGGGATATCGATAGACAGTCACACCATTATAGATCTAGTAAGCTTTGGATCATAAATCTATTCATTTTGAGTCACATACAATATCATTTTTTGGTTTTGGTTTCAAAATCAATAGTTGGCCTAGCAAAAATAGTTTTCCCTGAATACTAAAAGAATTCGTAGAACTTGAACGAGTGCGCTTTCATTTTTCTCTGATTAATAAGAAATTTTACGAAATGGCTACGCAAAACGCTGTTGGCATTAATCCACGTCCTCTGGAGGATCAAGGCACTGGACAGCTGCTGATGGAACTGAAGAACCTGGTACTGTGGCGCAACTTTCTGCGAACACTGTTTGTTTTTACGATCATTCTGATCCTGTTGGTGGACACAATAAGCCATTCGGCAATCAGTGTGGTGAGCATGTTGGCCATCACCATCATCCTTGGCGCCATGGGGTATCGCTTCTTCGTGGAGGTCCTGGAATTGTGGAACAGAAGGAACAACAATGAGGAATACTATTCGTATCGGTTCCATGTTTTGATGACATGCAACATACCAGAAGAGGAGACAATGCGTCTGGCCGGAGTGGCTGTCGTGAAGTTGAATGCATTCATTAACAAAATGATTGGGCTGCTGCTTGTGGAGGATCTGCAAGAATCGTTGAAGATGTTGGCCGGACTGTGTTTAATTAATATGCTTGGGGATTACTTGAATTTCATGAATCTGCTGTTGATGGGTGAGTTTTTTCCATCTCTATTTTATAGATTTTAAATCAGGATTCCATTCTTTTTTTTAAGGTCATATTTTGGTATTTACTTTGCCAAAGTTGTACGATCTAAAGAAGACAGACTTTGATAAGTTGCTGATCAAAATAGGATTTATTCAAAGCCAAAAAGAAGATGAAGATGAAGTCCACTTCCAGGACGCTGAACCCCCGACTTGTGAATCCAACAAGCAAAACATTGAAGAACCTAAAGAGGACACCATTAAGGAACAAAATACAACTGCAAATTTTGAAAATATTCCGCAGAAAGAACAAGATTTGAAGCTCTTTGCGATGTTTGAGGAGGGGCATGACCCTGACTGCAGCTGTGCCGAGTGTAACGTCTTGGATGTGACACTGGTGGCCAACCAAGACATAGCCCCTAAGAAACAGAAGAAAGAAAAGAATGTGGACTTCTTGGATCATACCTACAGCCCTGACTGTAGCTGCGCCGACTGTGACGTCCTAAATGTGACACCGATTCCCAAATAAATGTAGTTCTTATTTGTTGTATTGAGATCGAAATATGTAAATTATAATTATATGCAATACTGATCTCAGTTGGCCATCAAAAAAGGTTTAAGACTTCGTTCAAATGTTTCGATAAATTAGATTTTATTATGTGGAAACCTTATGTGCCAGGTTGTAACCACAAAAAGTATCTGCAGTTGGTGTGCAGGTCTCTCCGTCTTACTCCCAGACGTAGTTATGCTGAAACAAAGATCGTGGATCTGCCCATGGGCCGTGTGAAGGGTCGCCGACAGTGTGGCATTTATGGCGATCCGTTCTTCAGTTTTGAGGGCATTCCCTTTGGCAAACCACCGCTGGCTGATCTCCGTTTTGTGGCCCCAGAGCCCGCAGATCCATGGGAGGGTCAGGAGCTAGATGCCCAACAGGAAAGGGACATACCCCTGCAGATGGAGTTACTTGGAGGCAGCACCATTGGCAGTGAGGATTGCCTTTACCTGAATGTCTACACCAAGCACGTGAGTGAAGGATCAGGAGATCAAGTGGCGTCTTTGAATACTTATTTCTTTCTTTCAGTTCGATAAAACAAAGCCTCCTCTTCCCGTCATGGTCTATATCTATGGTGGTGCCTTTCGCACTGGCGGTGCCACGCGGAAGAAGTACGGCCCGGATTATTTGATGTCCAAGGACATTGTGTACGTGATCTTCAACTATCGGCTGTGCGCTCTCGGATTTCTCAGTTTGCCCAGCATCGAATCGAATGTCCCCGGCAATGCGGGACTGCACGATCAACTGCTGGCTCTCAAGTGGATCAAACAGCATATTCAGCACTTCAATGGCGATCCGGAGAACATCACGCTTTTCGGCGAGAGCGCAGGGGCTGTGGGGGTGCATTTCATGATGTGCCTGCCGCAGGCCAAGTGCCTCTTCCATAAGGCCATTATGATGTCTGGCTCGATGCTGAATCCGTGGGCACAGATCCCGGGTCGAGCCAGTTTGTACTGCCAATTGGCACTGGCTGCTGGCTATGTGGGACCACGCAGGGAGAAGGATATGCTGCGGTACCTTCGCTGGGTGGAGGCCAAGAAATTGGTGCAGTACGCTCTTAATGCCTACACCTTTCACGATCGATGCTCTGGCTTTCTCTATCCGTTTGTGCCGGGCGTGGAAGAGGCCCAGTGTGAGAGGGGTCTGGTCCAGAAGCCATATCTGGACATGATGAGGGATGCCTGGTCCACAGAGGTTCCCCTGTTGCTGGGCGGCACCTCCTTCGAAGGATTGGTCTTCTATCCCTTCTGCAAGCTGAGCAATGGCATTATGCTGGATTACCTCAAACAGGAACCATCAATGGTGCTGCCCAATGAACTGTTTCTCACGATGTCCGAAGAGGTGCGCAAGGCTAGTGCTAAGGAACTAGTCAAATATCACTATGGACCCCAAGGGATAACCAAACAGAATGTGATGCAGACTCTGGATGTGAGTAGCCAATCATCTCTGGTTTAGATTTACTTATAATTCCTCTTTTTTGTAGCTCTTCAGCTACAAACTCTTCTGGCATGGTATACATCGCGTTGTACGCTCTCGCTTGGCCCATGCCCAGGCCCCCACCTATCTGTACCGCTTCGACTTTGATTCCTCGAGTTTTAATCTAATGCGAAATCGCTTATGCGGCGATGACATCAAGCGGGGTGTCTGTCATGCCGATGACATGGGCTATGTGTTTCACAAGAAGGGCGTACAGAAACTGCCCTTGGACTCTGCTGAATATCTCACTATACAAAGGATGGTGGGCATTCTGACAGCCTTTGCGAAGACTGGAGATCCTAATTGTGCCGAAACGAAGTCGGAGCCCTGGTCACCCCTCACCGAAAAGATGCCCTACAAGGCTATGAATATAGGATATCAGCTAGAGTTTATAACGCAGTACGAAAAGGATGGCCTGGAGGTGTGGAATCGTCTATATGATAATAAGGCTAAACTTTATGGTGCCTGAATAAATGTGTTCCTAAAAGTATTCTACTTCTGAGAGGCAATGCGGGCCACAATTTACCAATAATTTGTGCTAAAAATCGTACTAACAAATTTCTGTAAAATGATCTACAATGTCCCATCAAAATTTCTTCATTTTAAAACCCTTGCTATACGATTTTTAGATTATTTTTTATATACCATACACTTGCAGGCCGTAACTGCTTTGCAAGCTTTGGCTTTAAAGCTTATTCCAAAGCTGTGCAACAGCTTTTGCCCCTCTCCACATCTCCGAGCTTTTGTCCAAGCGATGCGTAAAACTGCCCGTAAAATTGTTTCGTTTTATTTACAGTGTTTTTTTCGCAGGCACGATCACAGTGGTGTTTGGTGCTTAGTGCTGACGTCGACGTTGACCCACTCTTCGACAACCGGCTTTTCGACTGACCTAAGCTAAGACTTGAGAACTTTGTCTACAGTGCTAAAAAATGCTTCGCTTATAAAGATTTCATTTTGCGCAGTGTCGATTCATTATGCATTCGCCTGAGGCGCGTCTAAAGAGGTGTTGTGCGCTGCTCCAAAGCCCCCACAAAAACCAAAAGCTCTCTACACAGCCCACACGCTTCTCCATCTTCTCTACGTTCTCCACGGCTCAATGATCGGTTGTTGTTACTGTGATTTTAGTATACACTAATATATGGGAGGGTATACTTGTTTTGGGAAGATATTTGCTACTCATTCGAGGAAATCATTTGTGATTCTAAAAAATAGATAATGAGAATACACTTTGATTTTGTAAAAATCTAATAAATTGTACTAATTGGAGTTCCATTAAGTACACCATCAACTTTCACTTTGTTAATAAAACCAAACACAACAAACTTTATGGATAAACTCATAGAAATTTTGAACCTATCTTATTTAAGTTTATCTCATACAGCCAATATAGTATATGTCAGGTTATCAAAGACTTTGACTGTAAGCTCTGTTCCACTTACAAAAACTTGTATCATACATTTCCACATAAATCAAAGCCAAAGGTGACTCAACCATCTTGTATATGCTAGAGTATCTAAATATTCGACTCTGTGCTCTCTTCTTTTTCCAGTTCTGGTTTCTGTTGCTGCTGTTTTCTGTTTATCTCTCTGGCTCCGCACTTGAAAATACAATATCTGCTTTCTGCCATACATATTCCTCTCCTCTCTTTCTCCGCTCGCTCACCCCTGTCTTTCTCCACTCTTTCTTCTGTGTGTGTCTGTTTTTTTTTTGTTTAATTTGTATTCCGATATTTGTGTTAATGTAGTATATTTTTAAATTTTTTTTTTGCCACTTGTTTTCGCCTATTCTGCCTGCTGGCTCGCTCTCGTCGGCCGCCGGCTGGAATTCCATATGAAAAAGTTTGTTTTTAATTTCAGTTTCAGTTTGCCGCTGGAACGCAACGGAACGCATTTTGGAGATCGTGGGACATCTAATTATAGAAAGAATACTGATCGGTTCGTTTATGGTTAACTAGACCGTCCGTCCGTCGTCGAACATGAACAAGAACCTCGGCTTTGTGGAGCGCCTCCGATGGCGCCTCAAGTGAGTAGCAAATGTTTGACCTTAATCCAAATAACTTATTACTATATTTAATTATTCTTTATTAATGTCGGGAGAGTGTACATTTCACGTACTATTGTTGCGGTTAGCTTTTGTCAATTTTTTTTGTGCGGCTTCGTGTTCTTTTGTCCGATCGGCGCTTTTTAACAGTTTTCGTTATTCATTATTTGTCAGGCATGACTAACGCTGTAGGGTGGCAGGAATTAATAATATTTTAGTGATCTAATTGAGGTTTTTTTCGTGCGGTTCTGAAAGATTAAACGTTGAAGCATGACGCAAACTTGGGGGCATATCGAATATAGAAAGTGACTTAGGTCATCATTTACTGTCATTTTATGGCTGGAAACATCGTTTAAAAACTTATTTGATTCAGTCTAAACATTTATTTTGTACGGAAAATACAAGAAACTGAATTTTTAATAAATAATGATCCAGCAAACATCTAAGAAACTTCTCTCTGTCAAACAATTGCAAACAAATTTTGCCTGTAATATTCATTTTTATTCCCAAAATCATTCAGTAAATAAATCCCATCCAATCCAATCCATAAATCCCACCATTTCAATATTATACGAAAACTTTCTCCAATAAATGCGAAAAAGTTTTTATGTCTACGGCTGTTAAAATGTCACATATTAGCATTAATTCACAAAATTGTTTTACTTATTGCCGGAATCAGAATAACGTGTAAGTTTTATGGCCATAAGGTCTTCACGTTAATTGCGCAACTGTTTCTATAATCGATATAGTAATGACTTTGCATAAACAAATGGGGTTTATTATATTATATTTTTGGTTACTTTGTTTTGTAACTGAAGATGTTGTTTATCTGTAAATAGAATATCATTATAGGCTGCACCCAGAAAAATGAGTACTGTAGCCAAGTACAAAGCAAACATTTGATAACATGGTGAAATTAAAATGAATTCCAGTGTATTTTCCAGTGATTTTTATTCAATTCTTCCAAACTTATCACAATCCTACAGTCTTCTAAGTACAGTTCTTATCATTCTGTGACCTTGATATTGCAGTCGATTATCGCATTTTAAAAATGTTTCCTCTCCCCCACCCACCATTTCGTTTGCCAATTAATTGGCAAATTAAAATTATATCACATTGACAGCTAAAAAGGTGTGATTTTATTTTGTAATGTAATTAACTCTGTCTGACGTGCGTATAATTATAAACTATTTTTCATAATAAAATTTGTGTGCTGGGGACTAATAATTTGCAATTAATGTTTATATTTATATACATCACCCGGACCTCTGCACAGTACATTCGGATGATTGCAATTTTATATACGTGTTTTTTAAATTAAAAGTAAAGCAATTAAGTCTACTTAAGAGCTCTCTCTCTCTCTCTCTCTCTGTCCCTGTGGAGTGATAACACTGACAGCTGCTGATAAGAGAGTAGGAACAATGGCTTATGGCTATAATATATTCCCAAGATTACAGATTATTTTCTGGTGTGGTGTGGAGTCCAAAAGGATGGGCAGCATCTCCCGCAGAATGATTTAGGAACTCTGGAACTTCTCGGGCTTTAAATTTTGGGGCGAAACTAGTCAGCAGAAGAGAGTGTCTGTTAATTTATCACTGACAGACGTGCCTGGGTTAGCAGGTGGACCACAACACACACACAGTCGACTGAAACAGAGGCTGGGGAGCTGCTACTGTATCTGTAGCTGCCACTGTATCTGTGTATCTGTGTATCTGTGTGTCTGAGGGATGGGCAGACAGGCAAAACAATTTAAATTTAATGCAATGCATGCAGTCTGTACCGACAGACAGAGAGACAGCCCCTGGAATGTGGGGCTTTGAGAACGAATTAAAATAATTGACTCTGTGACAAAAATATCAAATTATCTTCCCACCGGATCCAATATTGTTATGCTAATTATAGTACAACTCTGTCGTACATTTTGCAGAACCATCGAGCATAAAGTCCAGCAGTATCGCCAGACCACCAATGAGACCATTGTTGCCGACACCGAGTACGGCAAAGTGAGGGGTCTGAAGCGTCTGTCCATGTACGATGTGCCCTACTTCAGCTTCGAGGGCATCCCCTATGCCCAGCCACCCGTTGGCGAGCTGCGCTTCAGGGCCCCCCAGCGACCCACCCCGTGGGAGGGGGAAAGGGACTGTAGTCAGGCGAGGGATAAGTCCGTCCAGGTGCAATTCGTTCTCGATAAGGTAGAGGGCTCTGAGGATTGCCTCTATTTGAATGTCTATACCAATAATGTGAGTAGAAATTAATATTTGATTGGGTTTCCATGATTATTGCCCCACAAACAACTCACATACATGTATGTCCATGTATATTTTTCTATCCCCTTAAGGTGACCCCCGATAAGCCACGCCCTGTTATGGTTTGGATACACGGCGGTGGCTTCATCGTTGGCGAAGCCAATAGGGATTGGTATGGACCGGACTACTTTATCAAGGAAGACGTTGTTCTGGTGACCATTCAATATCGCCTGGGAGCCTTAGGTAAGCGAAAACCAACTCCAAAGGGGATTTTAAGTAACTTTTTTGTATCCTTTTTCAGGTTTCCTTAGCTTAAAGTCCCCCGAGCTGAATGTCCCTGGCAATGCGGGCCTCAAGGATCAGGTGATGGCTCTCAAATGGATCAAAAACAATTGCGCCAACTTCGGTGGCGATCCCAATTGCATCACAGTGTTCGGCGAGAGTGCCGGAGCTGCCTCCACCCACTACATGATGATCACTGACCAAACGCAGGGTCTCTTCCATCGCGGCATCCTGCAGTCGGGCAGTGCCATCGCCCCTTGGGCCTACAATGGAGACATCACCCACAACCCCTATAGAATAGCCAAACTGGCTGGCTACAAGGGCGAGGACAAAGACAAGGATGTGCTGGAGTTTTTGCAGAATGTAAAGGCCAAAGATCTGATACGTGTCGAGGAGAATGTTCTAACGTTGGAGGATCGCACGAATAAGATAATGTTTGCCTTTGGCCCATCGCTGGAGCCCTATACAACCCCCGATTGTGTGGTGCCTAAGCCTCCCATCGAAATGATGAAGACCGCCTGGAGCAATACCATACCCATGCTGATAGGAAATACATCCTACGAGGGTCTACTGTGGCTGCCAGGTAGGGATACTCTCTAAAGAGTTTACTTCTGGGAAATCTGTGATTTGTTTGCTATTTTTTAGAGATAAAAATGCTGCCACAAACGGTGAAGCAGGTGGATGCTGGCACTCCTTTCATACCACGTGAATTGCTTGCCACGGAGCCCTCAAAGGAAGCGATAGAACTGTGGGGCTCGAAAATACGCGATGCACATCGTACCGGGGATGCCGCCACCGCCGATAACTATATGGATGTAAGTTTTTCCTATTTATATATCTGAATATTGATTAATTTCTCTCTTTTCCAGGTTTGTTCACTATTTTACTTTGTTTTTCCTGCATTGCGGGTGGTGCACTCTCGCCATGCCCATGCCGCTGGCGCCCCTGTGTACTTCTATCGGTATGATTTCGATTCCGAAGAGATTATATACCCTTATAGACTTATGCGCTTTGGTCGCGGGGTCAAGGGTGTGAGCCATGCCGACGATTTGGGCTATCAGTTCAGCAGCCTACTGGCCCGTCGTCTGCCCAAGGACAGCAGGGAATACCGGAACATCGAGAGAACCATTGGCATATGGACACAGTTCGCGGCCACGGGCAATCCCTATAGCGAGAAGATCAATGGAATGGATACGCTGACATGGGACCCAGTACGCAAATCCGATGAGGTCTTCAAGTGTCTAAATATTAGCGATGAACTGAAGCATATTGAACTGCCCGAATGGCCCAAACTGAAGGTCTGGCAGAGTCTTTACGTGGATAATAAGCAGCTACTCTTCTGAGGAGCTGGAACTGTGAGGCGAGGGTATATCTTATAGCACTTCAGTATCTGACATAGACAGATATAATAAAGATAGTTAAATGGAATGTTGCATTTCCTTAAATTCACAACTTCTTATTGAAAAGAACTTACAAAAGAATCTTTAAGATGAACACTGGATTTTCTGTCAGAAATCACAGCTATATTTCAGTCTCCGCCCAGTTCGGACTAGCAAACATCGTTCCATTTTTTTCGACTTTAGAAATTCTAAACTTTATTCCCTACAAACGTTTTTACCCTCGGAAAAATGAGTGCCACACGGCGTTTAACTCGGGAGCTCGCCGATCTGCTTGGATCTGTCGAAAAGAAGACTTGGTGCAACATTCAGGCCAGCGATGAATCGATTATGGTGTGGAAGATCCTGCTGGTGCCAGAGCGTCCACCCTACAACAAGGGTGCCTTTCGCATTGAGGTGACCTTCCCCGACGTGTATCCCTTCCAGCCACCCAAGGTCATGTTTAAAACGAAGATCTATCATCCCAACATCGATGAAACTGGTCTGGTGTGTCTGCCCATCATTAGCTCGGACAACTGGAAGCCCACAACCAGCACAGAAAAGGTACTGGAGGCTCTTGTGGGCATCCTTCATGAACCGGAGCCCGAACATTCTTTGCGGGCCGATGTGGCCGAGGAGTTTGTCACCAATCGCAAGAAGTTCATGAAGAATGCCGAGGAGTTCACCAAAAAGAATGCCGAGAAGCGCCCACACTAGGAGGGGGGGAAACAAAATCGTATTTGTTTTATTAAAATTCTAGAAGTTTTAAAAACCATTCTGTTGATCGTTTTGACCACATCAGAAATCTACTAATCTTAAAGTCAAATATATGCCTTTAAAGTACAGTTCACATTAATATCTTTTAATGCTGATTATCTTGCATCGGAGTGGTTTATTTACGAGTACCTACAGAGTGCATGCACATTGTTCTGCTGTCTGTTCTGGTAGGTTGCTTATTCCATAATTTATGACCGGCCTGGACACAGGTCTCGGGTCTCCACTCTCTTACTGCCACTGGCATTTGGGCCTATCATTTAACATTTAATGTCCTTGGCTGCCTCTGGCTGTTCCATGTGCAACTTATCTAATTGAAAATTCATTAAAATCAGGTGATGAGCCCTTAGGAGGAGCCCAAGAGCAGTGCCTATGAAGCTCTTAATAAATTATCAACGAAACAAGCCACCGGAAGGGTTCTGGACAGCAGGGCAATTCGATCGACTGCTAGACGAGTAATTGACCAATTAAGTACCTTATATACAAAAAAATATTGCAATAAATGTATATACGAGTATATAGTAAATATTGTTAGGTGATTATACTGTTAACTTGATTCAAACACGTTAGATCGCGTGGCAAAACCGGGAAATGGCGCAGTGACTATACATATATTTATGTCTATCTATAAAACTATATTATAATTTAGAAAATTCTTTACCAGTGATAGTTTTTATTAAGTTGAGGTTCTAGCTGTTTGTCGAGTGTTTTTCCTTATGAATATAGATTAGAATACTGTTTTTCTAATTTTATTTTGCCTTAAGGTTGGTTGAGGGGCTGTTCGGGCGAAGCCCGAGTGTAAATTTTATACCATTGTTTTATTGCCTATCAATTCACTTTCTTTTCTATTTTGGTCATTATACTAAACTAACGTAACGTAAGCGTAGCTTTATCCATGCTCGCTCAGCAACATGCTCTCATTTAATCATCTATTCTTATCTATGCTCGCTCTTGTTATCTTTTCTTTCCTATGCCGTCGCTAAGCCGTCAGCAGCTGCGCCTGCTCTAGCAGTTACCGCTTGATATAGTTGGAGAACAGACCCCTTTTGTCCCCAATCTATTACTTTGGCTCGAGATCGGCTCGCTTGCCTCATCCAAGTGTTTCACTCTAATACTATTGTAAAAGGCTCTGGCATCTTTGGCCACCCTCAACACACAAATACCTATAATAAAATTTATAACGTTTTCGGAAATTAATAATTTGTGAAATTATTGAACAATCATAGTCAGCGAAAAAGCTCGTTGTCTCAACATTTGGTGACCCCGACGTGATCGTCAGTAACAATTTGGAAATAAACAATTATAAACAGTGAAAATTATCCGCTAAACATAACTGTTCGAACGCGAAGCGGTTAGTTCCCATTTCGTCGCGCGCTTGCTTACAAGCACTAATACAGCTACGTGCATTAGCGGCTTCGGGTTCGCTGCACTTGCGCTTGCATACCAAAAAAATCAAACGGTTGGTTCTTCGATTCTTCTTTGTGCTTTGCTCGCTGCTGCCTGTCGAAAATGGATGAGTCTAATGACGTGCCGGAAAACAGGGTGTCTTTTTACAAACTAAAGGCACTCTCAATATACAACAAAGCCGTTTCACTTCGAGAGACGATATTGAATGATGAAAACAACCCAATCAGTGAAGATGCGCTAAGTGTTCATTTAAAATTCTTGGAAAAAATATCCGACTCATTTAATGTTACTCATTCTAATTTAGAAGAGCTTGATGTAAGCGAAATTGGCAGCGACTTAAGCAACAACTTTGACGATTTGGCGATGGAAATCGAAGTTCGTATTCGCTCAGCACTCCGCAGGACTACCCAGAACATGCCGCATCACTCAACGATACGACCCGAGCTCAACGTTACTGCCTCCGGAAATGTACGGTCACGATATCATATTCCTGACATTAAACTTCCCACTTTCCGTGGAGGTTATACTGAGTGGGCAGACTTTTACTCGATGTTTAGCACAGTAATAGATCAGGAGCCCTTTCTATCAAAGATTGAGAAGTTCCAGCACCTGCGCTCATGTTTGGATGGACCTGCCCTGGAGGCTGTTCGCTCTTTGGAAGTATCGGAGAGCAATTATGATATTGCATTGGACATTTTAAACAATCGTTTCAATAATAAACGTTTAATCTTTCAGGCACACGTCGCTGAGATTCTGAGGCATGAGAAGGTTGAAGATGGGTCAACTACAAAGCTACGTACTTTATCGGACAAGCTTCATTCTCACATGAGAGCGCTTAGATCGATGGGTACCATGGAGGAAATAGCTGGATGCATCATCGTTAACTCCACATACAAGTATCTCGACTCTGATACCAGGACCAAATGGGAGGAGCTGTCGCCCCCTAACGTCATACCAACATGGGACCATTTTTCGGCTTTTTTGGAGAGGAGATGTCAAGCCATGGAGACCATGGATCAAGCTATGTCGATTCAAATCCATAGCAGTCAGGTTGGAAAACATAAACGAATCACTCATTCAAAACACAGTCTTGTTGCTACAAATACAATCGTATTGGAATGCGTGTTCTGTGATAATAAAGGGCATAACATTTACAGCTGCACTCGCTTTGGAAACCTTTCGCCATCTTTGCGTCTTAGAGAGGCAAGGAAGCTTAGAGTTTGCTTCAACTGTTTGAAGAAGGGACATCGGAATACCTCCTGCAGTTCAGGCTCTTGTCGCACATGCGGTGAAAAGCATCATACCCTTTTACATATCAACAATCCGCTGCCTACGTCAGTTAACACGGAACCTGCAAACGCTACTACGTCTCCTATTCAGACAGACTTATGCCCAGGCCCCAATCTTTCAAGTTCTCTTGTTGCCGCTTCATCACCATGCTCGCCTCCTGCTCAGAATCTTAGCTCAGACGTAGTGCTTCTAGCCACGACAGTCATTATGATAAAGAGTCGAGTTGGTGATCTTCTTCCTTGCCGGGCTCTTCTGGATTCAGGCTCTCAGATTAATTTAATAACCTCTCGCTTTGCTCAGAGGCTTCAGCTGAAACGAGCCAAAGGGTCGGTATCAGTATCGGGTATCGGCGCTGATTCTGCATTTCACACGGAAGGTTCAGTTAATTTGGTCATTCAATCCAGGACTTCCGATTACTTCACGAGTCTCACAGCTCTCGTTGCTCCACGTATTACAGGAAACCAGCCTGCTTCTTCATTTGATGTATCCAAATGGGAAATGCCATCCAATATCAGCCTTGCTGACCCACACTTTAACAAATCTCAGCGCATCGATGTACTTATTGGAGCCAGCTTATTTTACGACATTTTATGCGTTGGACAGATCAAATTGGAGAGGGGACTTCCTATAATACAAAAAACCCGTCTCGGCTGGGTTGTCACAGGTGGAGGTCAGTACTCCCGCAGCTCAGTGCTCCTAGCTGCCTCTAGTTCGACGGAATTGAGTCAAACGCCTACCGTTGGTTTGGATGAGCTAGTGCGAAGGTTCTGGGAAGTGGAAAACTGCCACGGTCCCGCTACAGAAGCAACAAAGGAGGAAATTGCTTGCGAGGAACATTTCAAAAAACATTGCAGTCGGCTTCCAAGTGGCGAATATTGCGTTCAATTGCCTTTAAAGCTGAGTGACAGTCTTCTTGGAGATTCTTATCAACAAGCCTATCGCAGATTTCTCAATCTAGAGCGCAAGTTGGTTCGCAAACCGCTTCTCAAGGCCCAATACGCCGCATTTATAAAGGAATACGTCGATTTGAATCACATGTCCCCTGTCAAAAGTGACGCACTTAAACAATGCAAATTTTTTCTTCCTCATCACTGCGTCTTAAGAGAAGACAAAACCACCACAAAACTCCGAGTAGTTTTCGACGGATCCGCTTGTACATCTACAGGATATTCCCTCAACGATATATTGATGTCAGGCCCAACAATTCAGCCAAAGTTAGTTACGACTCTTCTTCGATTTCGTACCTTTCGTATAGCATTGACTGGTGACATTTGTAAAATGTATAGATGCGTCCGTGTCTCGCCCCAAGATAGTTTTCTGCAGTGCATACTGTGGCGTGACTCACCCCTCGAGGAGCTAAGGACATTCAAGCTGGATACCGTGACCTATGGAACGAAACCAGCAGCATTTCTGGCCGTCCGTTCTATGCACCAACTAGCGGCAGACGAGAGTTCGTCATATCCAATTGGCTCTGAAGTTGTGCTGCGGGACTTTTACGTGGATGATTTGCTAACGGGGGGAGATACTACAAATGAGGTGCTGGAAATAATTCGCCAGGTGTCAGGACTATTAGCCAAAGGAAATTTCAAGATCAGAAAATGGTGTTCCAACGATACATATGTACTCGATCAAACACCCCATGAAGATAGGGAAACATTTGTTAAATTTACTGATGGCAGCGATGTAACCAAGACGCTAGGTTTAGCATGGAATCCCACTTCGGATGAGCTATTATTTTCATTCTGTCCCAATCAAGTCCCTTCGAAACCAACTAAGCGAGTTGTATTGTCAACTATTGCACGATTTTATGATCCACTCGGACTTATAGGGCCAGTTATTACTAAAGCAAAAATATTTCTACAGCAGCTGTGGAAAGAAAAGCTTCATTGGGATGAAAGTCTGCCAGTCTCCTTACGCACAACTTGGATCAATTTTATTCAGCAGTTTGACTCTATGCAACAAATTTCTTTCCCGCGCCTATCTTTCCTTCGAAGCAGCAACCTTGAAATGCATGGATTTTGTGATGCCAGCATGAGTGCTTATGGAGCTTGCATCTACGCTGTTTCGCAAGGCGACAATGGAGTCAAGGCAAATCTTCTATCTTCCAGATCTCGTGTAGCGCCACTGAAGACTATCACAATACCCAAGTTGGAATTATGTGGTGCAGCGCTACTCGCTCAGCTTATGCATGAAGTGTCTTTGATGAACTTCAAGTGCTCTTATTATTGCTGGTGTGACTCCACAGTCGTTTTGGCTTGGATCAAGAATCAACCATCCAACTTCAATGTATTTGTCGCTAATAGACTTTCTGTTATTCAGGAACTCACATCTGGAATGTCTTGGCTGCACGTGCCAACTGATCTAAACCCTGCCGATATGCTTTCTCGAGGATCATTACCAGCTGAGCTCATCAATTCTCATCTTTGGAAGTATGGACCTACATACTTGACAGCCAGTAAGGATCAATGGCCAAGTACACCTGCTCTTCCAGAGCCGGTTTTGGAGGCACGAAAAACCATACTAATTACAAACTGCGCGTCAAGATATTTGGTGGAAGAATCAAAGTTTGTAAATTCCTTCCCCAAAATGCAACGAATTTTTGCGTATGTATGCAAATTCATTCATCGACGAAAGTCTGGAATAACTGTGGAGGACTTGCGTTTGGGAACCGAACTGCTTATTCGTCTTACTCAACAATCTCGTCTATCCACTGAAATAAGAGCCCTGGAAACGCGAAAGGACATCAAGGCTTCAAGCTCGATCGCCTCTCTTTCGCCATTTTTAGATGATTGCGGTTTGCTTCGAGTTGGAGGGCGTCTTAAAAACTCTACCTTGGACTTTGAAGCACGGCATCCCATAATATTGCCCAAGAATCATTCCATCACTTCTGCTCTGATACGGCACTTACACGAAAAGCACCTTCACGCTGGACCCCAGTCGCTATTAGCCATCATTCGTCAAACGTACTGGCCAATCGGTGGCCGAAAGACCGTAGCACACGTAATCCAAAAGTGTGTCAGATGCTTTAGAGTGAAGCCTCGAACTCTCGAGCAAATAATGGCAGATCTTCCGGTGGACAGAGTCAGCGAATCTCGTGCATTTTTAGTTACCGGCGTGGACTATTGCGGTCCGTTCCTGTATAAATCAGAAGTTCGAAACCGGCCCCCACTAAAGTGCTACATGAGCATTTTTATATGCTTCTCCACCAAGGCGGTTCACATCGAGCTTGTGAAGGATCTTACAACATCTGCGTTCCTCTCTGCTCTTCGCCGTTTCATTTGCACCCGTGGAAGACCGATTCGTATTTGGTCAGATAATGCCACAAATTTTGTTGGAGCGCGGAACGAACTGGCGGAACTTAAGTCGCTATTCCTAAGCGACAGTCATCAAGAAGCCGTGCATCAAGCTTGTCTCAACGATTGCATCGATTGGCGTTTCATTCCTCCTAGATCGCCACATTTTGGAGGATTGTGGGAGGCGTCAGTCAAGCTTGCTAAGCATCATCTTCGACGTGCCCTCGGATC
This sequence comes from Drosophila persimilis, assembly GCF_003286085.1. Taxonomy (NCBI): domain Eukaryota; kingdom Metazoa; phylum Arthropoda; class Insecta; order Diptera; family Drosophilidae; genus Drosophila; species Drosophila persimilis. The sequence continues at coordinate 27,925,291 of NW_020825288.1, read as the reverse complement.
CTCGCTTCTTGGATTTGATGAGCTGCGCACGCTCGCGTGCAATATCTGTGCAATCATTAATTCAAGGCCATTGTTTCCTCTTTCAGAGAACCCTGCAGATCTCGATGTACTCACGCCCAGCCATTTTCTAGTTGGCGCCCCTATCACAACCTTCTTGGAGCCTGACTTGGTTCATTTAAACGTCGATCGCTTGGACCGTTGGCAGAAGGTCACACAGCTTCAGCAAATCTTTTGGTCTCGCTGGCGCCAATCGTATTTAACCAGTCTTCAAGAAAGAACGAAGTGGCGCACCCGGAATCCTGAGCTTCACGTCAATGATGTCGTTCTTGTTAAGGACGAGAACTTCCCTCCTCTGAAGTGGCCTCTAGCGAGAATCCTCGAGCTCATCCCAGGAGCTGATGGCGTATCTCGAGTCGCCTTGATCAGGATGGCTACAGGTGTTAGCCGAAGAGCACTTGCAAAACTATGTCTATTGCCTCTACGAGATGAGGTGAAAGGCATGGATCCTTCCACGGGGGGAGTATGTTCGGGCGAAGCCCGAGTGTAAATTTTATACCATTGTTTTATTGCCTATCAATTCACTTTCTTTTCTATTTTGGTCATTATACTAAACTAACGTAACGTAAGCGTAGCTTTATCCATGCTCGCTCAGCAACATGCTCTCATTTAATCATCTATTCTTATCTATGCTCGCTCTTGTTATCTTTTCTTTCCTATGCCGTCGCTAAGCCGTCAGCAGCTGCGCCTGCTCTAGCAGTTACCGCTTGATATAGTTGGAGAACAGACCCCTTTTGTCCCCAATCTATTACTTTGGCTCGAGATCGGCTCGCTTGCCTCATCCAAGTGTTTCACTCTAATACTATTGTAAAAGGCTCTGGCATCTTTGGCCACCCTCAACACACAAATACCTATAATAAAATTTATAACGTTTTCGGAAATTAATAATTTGTGAAATTATTGAACAATCATAGTCAGCGAAAAAGCTCGTTGTCTCAACAGGGGCCTTGAATATTTTTTCTTTATTCCAAAACTATTTCCAAAGACTTTTTTAGAGGATTAATAGGAATATTACTTTTCAATATTTTTGCTACAGAATATAATTTAGGGAAATTTCTTCTATCGATATTTCCACTAGTTTGAGCCCCCAACATTTTGTGGACTATTCTGTGTTGGTCAACGCATTTTCCTCTATCCTGTTCGTATAATCCTATGGCCTATGACTATTAAACTCATTGACAATATCGGCAGTTACTTAGTTAATTGCATTATATATCAGTCGTGGAAATCCATCATGGTCGAGCTTAAGGGCAATCTATTTGTATCCTCAATGGCACTCAATGAAATAATTGTAATGGTCGAGTAATCTAGTTTAATTAAAGCCATGGAAACTGTGCCTTTTGAGCTACAATATAGAATTCTTTGTTGCCAGCTGAGAAATTCTGAATTCCCGCAAACATAAACACACAAGCAATTCGAAATTCGAGCAGAGCAAACAGACTAGCGAATAACAATAATTATAACAATAGCAGGCAATGCTGATAGGCAGGGACCGGCACCAGTGCATATGCTATAAACAATAAACAAAACCAGCAGCAACAAAAACGATAACGCTTAAACAAAAACACGGCGCCCAGCACGGACAGCAGGCGAATCCACTCGACCAGACACCAGGCATTCATTCTGAGTGCAAACACAGACATCGACAGCGCCAGCGACAGCGACACACATGCAAAAGCCCTCACACATACCCTTGGAAAACCCTCACACATTCACACAGACACAATGCCAATGTGCACGCACACAAAGCCCAGAGCTAGAGCCAGAATATCACTCATACGACCCCACAGCCGGCATGAAATGAGCAAATGAGTGGAAAAATCATCAACAACAACAGCGACAGCGCGACTGCGGCGACGAAACACTAAACTTAGCCGGCGCTTACTTGAAATTGTTCAGTTGCCGACCAGCCCCTGAACAAAACGCAACGAAAGCCTTAGGCTACTCCCAGAGCTGGAATATACAAATTTTCAAGCCAGCCCCCAAGCCCAACGTCAATATGTGGCTGAGTTTTTCAATTAAAACGAATAACTGAAAGTGGACCAACAACAACAACAAAAAACTCAACAAGTGATGTGACATTGTGTGTTTCTCTGTGTGTGTACGTGAAAAATAGAAACAAAAATTCTAAAACATAAAAAGTAAAATCAAAAAAGCATTTCGCGCCAAGGCATTCCTGTTGCCTGTTGTCCAGTCCTTTGCTTTATAGATTTTTTTTTTATTTTTGCCCTGCGTTTATTTTCACTGGGATTTCCAACAGCTTGCGGATTGTATTTTATAGTTTGGCACGCTTTTACAAACAGATAGACATACATATACTATAAAATAGATATACCTACAATATACCCAGAAGGGAAATCGATTGGATATAGAGCAGCGTGAGACCACAGCAAGATGTCATTCGATATAGCCGTGGCCGATCAGATGCGCATTGCCCTGAAGTAAGTTGTTTTTAATTGAATTCCTATGTACGAGTACAGTCTCTCATACATTTCCTGATTTACCAGTTATAGATGCGAATAGATTTATGCATACCCATGTAAGCCAATCATCTGCTGTCATTGATTGAATCAATCTATAAGTCGCGCTTCCCTTTCCACAGTCCATGACCATACATATGTACGTGGCTCAAGTAGAAACACACACTTTTTTTGTTTGATAAGCCACCAAGTCCGGCCCTGCCGATGGAGCAATTTCTTATCAAGAGATTACAGGCTACTGCTTCTCTAGGCAGATGTACCGTCGACTGGGAGTCGAAAATCCGGTTCATCATTAGGGGTCTTATAAATAGCCAGCCATAAAGCTGTTGATAAGAGTTTTCATTTCAAATACCGTCATACTAATTCATTTTAATTATCCGCTTCTTCGGCTGCCTCTCAAAACGTCATTGCTTCAAAGTCTAGACGAGCTGATTGCCAAAAAACAGAAAGAAATCTCAGAATGATCAGTAGACATTTGGTCTGGAAATGGACCTTGCACTTTGAGTGACCAAATCACCTCATTACACATCGATTTTAGATGTCAGCGACGGGCTCTTGAAGAGCTACCTAAACACGCTGATAGCTATGTATAAATTATCAGTATCAGACATTGAGGATCGATAAGATTTTAAACAGCCCTGGCTTAACATTTAAGTGACTTTCCGGGTGCGCCAGTCCATTGGGCTTGTTTAGCTGTTTTACCGTTTTACTGCCCAGTGATATAATCATTAGGTTAGGCCTTGCTGCTGCTGCTGACTTTATCAGCTACATTATTTGTGAAATTGAATAATTTTGTGTACATGTCCCACAAGTACTTGATGATAAAATATCATGGGGAAACTCTGGCGAAATTCTTTGCGGGCCAGAATTACGTTTTGGTAAATGTCAAGGCAATAATTACGAATTTTCGCAGACTCTGCAGAATAGTTGAATAATAAACAAAATATTTGGAAGAAGCCGAAATGAAGAAGTCAAAAGAAAAATATATATAAAATGAATAAGCAGAAATCTTGGGCAGAGAATTGCAGAGTTACTTTAGTTCTTTAATACAATTTTGAAATATTTTCTAATCGAAAAACTTCCACTCCTAGATGTTTCTTACCTGTTTTTCCCCTTTCAAAATATATTTAATTCCTCAATAACCCCAAACAATTACCAGAGTACTCGACTAGAAATGTTGTACAAATATTTTACTCAATTTTCAAAGAGTTTTATAAATAATCAAAATAAGTTTTTCGGCAGAAAAGAGATATCCCATGATACGAAAAATAAATAAACTACGAGTATACAGTGTGTGCTCTCTCGTATGTATTCGAACATGAATGGACGGCTATAATTTCTGCTGCTGCTCTTCTGCATCTCCTTACACATGGATGCATGAATTTGATAAATGGAAAAATATTGAATATTATATTTTCTTGGTTTCTGTGATGCCGTGTTGGGAAAATACGAAATATTATATTGAATATATTGAATGCACTCAAGCAAAATGCCATTGACCTGCGCAACCCAAAAAGATGCCATGATGCATTGAGATATTGATTGATTTGCCGAATATTTCCATTTCCATTTCGATTTTCCTTTCAAATGGATTTTTATTTGTAAATATTTTGGGTATTCCACTGTACAGTTCCGCTGTTTGTTTTCCTAAATGTCTATAAAATGGTTCCAGAATTGTTTTAAGATTTCCTTAATATGTTAATTGTGATTCCGAAACAATTCCTGCTCTGACAAATTGCTTCTGTTATACGACCAGTCTCTCGTATGAAATGTATAATTTAATTCAATTCACAAACAAGAAAACTGGTTCTCAAGCTTCTAGAATTATGTGCCTATTACTCAACAACTGGAATCTTAGGGCTCGACCTCGATCAGCTTGGAAGCTTACAATTAGCACTGGATATCTAATAATTCACACCAATTGCAGTTCGTACACGTTGCCTGGAATTCCCCCTCAAGGTTGGCCCCCACAGACCACAGAAAATAGTCAGAAGACGCCGGGCAGCTGTTAATTAATTGTTTGCCCTCCCATGATTTGTGGTCATCACATCGGACGCGTCCACGTCCGCGTCTTCTTTTTAGAGATCTTCTAACATACAAAATATATTGTATTGTATTTTGTGGGCAACGTGAATTTTTTGGTCTGTTGTAGATCGGCTCACGCGTCGTTCCGAGCGCACGTTTCTAAATGGAAACGCACTTGAAATTTAAATGGGGCACGCCTCCATTGGGAATACTTATGGTATTTTCTGATTTTACTTCCAATACCCATTAAGAATGGTGTTCCAATGGGGAGTGATGGTTTTTGAGAGAAGATGGGTTGGCATCCCTTAAATGGGAACTATGCTAAGAATTCTTAAAGGGAAACGCCAGCTTTGACCATTAAAAAATTGAAGTAAAACTTACTCGAAGATAGAAAAATGTCATTTAAGATGCAGTTCTCCTAGTAATTTTGTAAGATTTCCTTCCATTTATAGAGCATTCCGGAAGTCCATAGCCTTTCCTAGGCCTTTCTATTTTCATTATTTGGCTATTTATATTTGGTTTTGTTTACGCGCTAATTGAAAATTCGCAAAAAATACTAGAAAATGTTCAAGTACTCGTATTTGTTTATAAACAAAAAAAAATTTAAGGGATACGAAACCCCGAAAGCACTTAGTATATATTCAACGAGAGTGTGAGAGGTGTTTCTGGGTATTAAAGTATCTGCGTGTGTTTATTTCCCCCACTTTCGTTGCAGCTATGTGAAGTTCAAGACGAACCAACAGCGCCTTCGCAGCAATGACAAGGTGATAGCCGACACGCTCTATGGCAAGGTGAAGGGCGTCAAGTGGCAGTCGATTTATGGAAACAATTACTACAGCTTCGAGGGAATACCGTTTGCCAAGCCCCCGGTGGGGGAGCTGCGATTCAAGGCACCCGTGGAGCCTGACCATTGGACGGAGGTGAAGCGATGCACGCGGGTACGCTCCAAGCCGTGCCAGGTGAACATTGTGATGAAGTTGGTCCAAGGAAGTGAGGATTGTCTGTACCTAAATGTGTACACCAGAGAGGTAGGTGCAGATTATCGATATCTAAACGATAAAATATGAAATTAACGCATCTTTTCCTTCTTCAGCTGCATCCAAATAAACCTGTGCCTGTGCTCGTTTGGATCTATGGAGGGGGCTTTCAAATGGGTGAAGCCTCCAGGGATCTGTACAGTCCCGACTACATCATGATGGAACATGTGGTCCTGGTTGTCATATCCTATCGCCTTGGAGCCCTGGGATTTCTCAGTCTCGACGATAAAGAGCTGGATGTGCCCGGCAATGCGGGCCTCAAGGACCAAGTGATGGCCCTGCGATGGGTCAAGCGGAATTGTCAGTTCTTTGGCGGTGATCCAGAGAATATCACAGTCTTTGGTGAGAGTGCAGGTGGAGCGTCCACCCACTACATGATGCTGACGGAACAGACCCGCAATCTCTTCCACAAGACTGTGATCATGTCGGGTGCGGCATTGGCGCCGTGGGCCCAGACCCCAACGCACATCAATTGGACCTATCGTTTGGCCCAGGCCACGGGCTATTCGGGAGAGCTAAACGATCGCCAGGTGTTTGCTCATCTGAAGAAATGCAAGGCCAGCAGCCTGCTGAAGGTGGCCGACGATATTATTACCATGGAGGAGCGCCACCAGCGCCTGACCATGTTCTGCTTTGGCCCTACCATTGAACCCTACGAAACAGATCACTGTGTGATACCCAAGTCGCCGCTGGAGATGATGCGCAACTGTTGGGGCAACAGCATACCCATGGTGATTGGCGGCAACTCCTTTGAGGGTCTGCTGATGTTCCCCGAGGTGAACAAGTGGCCGGAGTTGCTGTGCCAGCTGGGAGATTGCGAGCATTTGGCTCCCAGGGATGCGCACTTGGACAAGGAGCAGCAGCGGGCCTTCGGCAAGCAGCTGAGGGAAGCCTATTTCGGCGATAGGAAGCCCAGTCGTGAGACTATTCTGGAGTACAGCGATGTAAGAATAATTACTGCACTTCAGCGATAAACTTCAATAATAATCTCCCCCTCCCTGTTTTGCAGCTCTTTTCGTACAAATATTTCTGGCATGGCATCCAAAGGACATTGCTATCGCGTGCCCACTACGCTCCAGAGGCGCCCACGTATCTGTATCGTTTTGACTTTGACTCGAAGCACTTCAACATCATGAGGATTATCACCTGTGGCCGCAAGGTGCGAGGCACATGTCATGCCGATGATTTGTCGTATTTGTTCTACAATGCGGCAGCAAAGAAACTAAAGCGCCGCACGGCCGAATTCAAGACGATAAAACGTCTGGTGTCCATGGTGGTGCAGTTTGCCATATCCGGGGATCCCAATATACCGCTGGTCACGCACGACGAGAAGCAGCAGCCACAGGGCACAGGAACGGGCACACCCACATCCACCTGGTTGCCCATTTCACGTGAGGATGCGGTGTTCAAGTGCCTGAATATCTCGCATGATGTGCAAGTGATTGATTTGCCAGAGGCCGAAAAATTGCGGCTCTGGGATAGCTGCTATGACAGACGACTCCTGTACTGAAACACACATTTTGGTTGGTTCCTGTCCCAGCACCACTCCCCTCAATCTCTCAGCGACTTTGCCGCTTATTTACCCTTAGCAATCCGTAGGCCTTAGCCAGTAGTCACAGCCGTAGCAGTAGCCCCTAAGCCCCGGCCCTGAGGCGGCCTTAAAAGCACATCAAATGTACACATGTAAATAGCGATTTTTTATAGCTTAGCCTTAAGAGTAAATACACAAAAAGAAACAGAAAAGGAAAATAACAAGATTAGGCAAATATTTTGTTTGGCTACAAATTTTGTTGCATCAAAAGTGTTTTGGTAAGCGGAATATTAAAAACTTTGTGAAAGAAAATTATTATGTTAAGGACTGATTTGATAGAAGAAAAGCATGTGTTGAATGTATTTTTTAAATGGTAGTAATATTAATAAACTTTTTTGATATATATTATATGGTGCTAAGCGTTTGAATTCGTCTCCTTTCAACTCAATAAATTAAAGATAATATGGATATATATTTTTAGTATTTTTCATATCGAAGAACTAAACCGATTACACCACTCAACGCTTTGGCCCAACAAAGGCAAACATTGATCTGATTATGCAGGGGGAGTATATACTCGAATACTCTTGCCAATACACGTGTAGGCCCTGCCCTGGTCTAATCACGCTTGTGTGAGTTTTTGGGTTAAGCCCGGGCCCCACCAAAGCCCCCGCCATAAAGTATGCAACGCGTTATGATATTAAAAATACTTAAATGCTCAGACATGACAATATTAACACCTGTCCCAACACACACACACACACAATAGATACATACACATGAGTGCTGTCAAGCGACAAAACCAAAAGCCTGGGAACACACCTGCCCCCCTTACTCTTGTCATACTGTATCGTGGATTTTGTGAGCTTGTGTCTATGGCAACTTCAAAGACCGCTAAAAACACACACACACACACACACGCAGAGTCCACCTGCTCTCTCGCATCCCCCCCTCCAACTTTGTCAACCATTAATTGTAATTAAAAACTTACACGTGCTTCACATTTGGGGAGCCACGCAGCAGCAGCTTGGTTGCGTTGGTTTCCGCTGACCTTTGGGCCCCAAACATGGCTTTCTTTTTTTTTAATTTTGTGTGGGTTTTTTTTTGTTTTGTCATTTTATTTATGTTTTGTAATACTGTAATTATTATTTACAGGTGCTTAGCAAATTTGCTGGAAATTTGTGTTTTACTTGGCTGCTGTTTGCTTGTCGAGGCGGCGTTTCGGGGGATGACTGTATATTCAATTTCGAATTTCAGGGCCAGCCGCAAGGTATGCAACGGTTTTTGGTAAATATTTTGTGTGCGGTTAAAGATGGAAAATCCCTTCGACAAACAGGTTTTATGGAAAAGTTTTGTGAGTACTTAATGCATTTTAAAGTAATTAATAATTAATGGTTGTCCAGAACATATAAATATGTGGAGAGTATAAGAAGAAATGACAGTAATGTTAATGTTGCTCTTCATAAACGAATAAAACACATTTCTTTCTGGATGTATCTGCTCACAAAGCAATGATCTATAAAAGTCATGCACTTGGAAAGGATTCACAATATTTCCAGCTTTAAGTGGGTCAAAATGGTTCCAATCCCCAACTAAAGTGTTCTACACTTATAAACTCATGCAAGTTGTTCAAAAAAGTTAGCTTTAAGCCTTTTCAGACCCCATTTTTCATATCAATACCCTTAAAAACAATACATTCTTTCTGTGAGCCTTGTGTGTGTAAAAAGTTTCTTTTTTGTTTGTATTTCTAAAATCACAGACAAAAGTAGTTCTGTGTGTCACGTGCAGGAGTCAATGGAATGAGAATGGGGCTTTGATAGCCCTGTGAACTCTATATATGGGGAAAAATCCACCCCCAATTATCCCCAGGAAAACAACAACAGCGAGAACAACGAAAAGGAACAGGAGAAATGGTGGAGCCAACAACAAGGACGCATGTAATCAAGTCACGAAATGGCATGGAAAAGTCACGCGAGGAGCCGGAAAATTATGACTTCTTGCCAAAGGAGCGAACAGCGGAGGAGGAGTGTGGGGTGTGGGGTGTGTGGTAGGGGCATCCTGATGAGTATGGGTTGTGGCAGGCGTCCGTTTGATTTGATTTGCCTTTGAAAAATTCATGAGGCAATTGTTGCGCGCGCGGCGCGAAATGCTTATGATTATCATGTGCGCGCCTCGAAAGCCACCGAACAGGCACGGCTGGCTGTTCCTGTTACTGGTTTTTGGACATTTGATATTCCATTTACATTTTCTTAGACATGGTCCTTGGAGGTCCCTTGTTGTTGTTGTGGTGGAGAAAACGCAAGTTGTAAGATTAACGGAAATGAATTTTTAATTTATCGGAATTGCTGATTTTTCGGGAAAAACATTTACTCACTGGCCCCAATTTTCCAGGGAATCAGATAGAAGCACGCAAATCTCGGACCCACAAAATATAAATTAGTTGAAGTTAAACAGTGGAAATGTTTTCGGGGGAAATTCGTGAAAAACTCACATGCCACCATATGGCAAAACGTAAATACATAAAACAATATTCTGAATTTGCAAAAATTTCTGTTATTATTAAAACGTTTTCTTTTGTGTGTTGGTTTTGCCGCTCGCTGATTGAAATCATTTTGGTTTAATCAAAATCATTTAATGCCTAACAATTGTGCGACTGAAATAGTCGCAATCGTCGCAGAAAAAGAACTCTATCTAAATTGATTTAAATGAATTAGAGGAACGTAAAGCAGAAAAACGTGCCAGAAGAGCCACCAGAGCACGCGATCGTGTGCGAGAGCAAGATAGATCAAAAAAGCACATCGGAAATGAGAGAGCCAAAGCTCTCGCACTGAAAAGCGCATGGCAACATAAGCGCCAAAAGTCACGAGAGGGTAAACTAGTATTACCCCCCGGCCAAGGTTATTTATTTAATGTATCATAAATAAAAACAAAACTGTCCCGCCATACACAGCATTCGTTGGGTATAAACCATTCACACATACTCATATAATCGTATATTCGCATACTCGCATACTCGTAGTTTCGCATTAAGTCCAATCAACTTTGATTCCAGATGCCAGACTAATCCAAACCGAACCAGAACTGACCATAACTTATGGTAATTACTTGGGGAAGAACAAAACTTAACATAAAACAAATCAAAATAAACGTTCGACTGCTAAAAGCTTGTTAAAAGCTATGGAAAAAGCTACTGCTGGCTGAGCTTTGGCTCAGCGGAAAGCTTTTCAATAGCAACAGGAGGCAGCAGAAGCAACAACAACAGCAGCAGCAGCTCCTTCCAATCAGCTGTGACTGTTCGTTGTGTTGACTTTCCTTTATTACTTTCCCTTATTTTGCTTTTTCCGCTTGATTTTGTTTGCATTGCCTCAAGGGACCATTGGGCGCGTGTGGCAGCCGGAGACAAGCACAACAACATGGCCCACATATAATGAATGACTTTATCTGAGGTGATACAAAAATTTCCTGGTATACAGAGGGTCTAGAGTGGGAGCAAGGCTAACTCGTGTATTTGAGTTGCGATGAAGTCATAAGTAGTTTCGGGCTTAAAATGAAAGAACTATGAGATAAATCTAAGAACTTAAAGTAACAACAACGTGGGGTTTGTTTTTCCATTTTATAGAAATACAACCCACTTCTTATATAGAACTTCTCAATAGTCTATTGAAGTGCCCAAACGGTGCTTTCCTGGTTACTGAAAGTAGTTTCAAGCTTTAAGTGCAAAAATATAAAGTATATGTGTATTAAAAGTGTAAGAAAACACTCTTGCCATACAACATCTTGATTATTCCACCATATTGCTGTCCCATCGAGTATTAGACACTACTTGTGGTATCGCGCCCCCGCACGAGTGGGTACTTTCCCGATTACCGAAGATCGATGGCAGACAGCTTCCTAGAAGTACTCCCCTCCGGCAAATACAATAAACTGACTCATTCGCAAAATTGGTTCGAACCATTCTTATCACACGATGAGTGGTCCATAAAGATTACACATACGCCACATGTCACCCAACGTCGTCAAACAAAATATGAAGAAGACACGGCGATACATGGAATTTTAGTGTCGAATCAGCAAAATCACAACTTGGTACCCTCCCGCCATAGCGTATCAATACGGTTTTTCTTATCTACTATTTATTTTTTTTTTGTTGAGGCTCTGATAAAGCTCATATGAGGAGTGCCGCTCAATAATAAATGCCACAGGACAAAGTCAAAAGTAATTTTTTGCCATGTAATTGCGAGAGTGACTCAGTATTCAATAGAAGAAGGCCTCAATAAACATAATTGTGAGGCTACTGAATTATAGATAACGTTGATAGATACCCCACCCACCCAGCAGCTCTCACACACGCATCGCATCGCATGCTTCTATGTTCAGGTCTCTGTCTCGGTCTCTGTCTCGGTATCGGTCTCAGTGGGAAAAGCTTTTTCGGTGTGGTGTTTCGTTTAGAACTTTTATAGCGCGTGCTTTTGCGGACAGTTGATGAGCTGCCTTCACGCCAATCGGACGCGTAACGGCAACAAAAGCTGAACTGAACAAACCGGACACACACACACACCTTTCCACCGTGTTCCATCATCAACAAAAGCAACAAAACTATATATACTACAAAAAAAACCGAGTAATAGTTGTGCGGCAGTATTCAAAGAATTTCAACAAAAATCTGATTGTTTTTCGCGTGTTATGTGATAAATGCTTGCTTGGGAATCTGTGCTTTTTTCGACGTGTAAATTATCCTGCGTGTACCACAAGAGCGCGTGTGTGTTTTTCCTGCTGTGCGGGAACGGGCTTCGTCCTGTGGGTGTTCTTGTGTCTGTGTTTGTGCGCAGGACAGGAAAGCTCCTTATCAGTAGCAAAGCTACAGCGACAGAGACTGTATTTTTGTTGATACACAACGCATAGTCCTTGCAAGGCCAACCAAAAAAACAAAAAAAAAAACAAAAACCGAAAACACAACAACAGCTGTTAGTTGTTCAACACACATTTTGATACAAAATAAAAAGTAATTTTTGTAATATTTATAAGAGAAGAAACCAAAGAAACACGAAAATTTATAAATATATAATAATAATAACAAAAAGGAAAGGAAAGTAGAGCCATATACAATCTTTTGATTAAATTTGAACCGAAGAACATAAGAGAACACCAAAATGTCTTCCATGGCGGCATTTGATCAGTTCAAAATTGGACTCAAGTAAGTTGAAAACTATATAGTAAGCGATATAGAAGACTATATACATTTTTAAATAGATATTTGAAACTGCTGTCATGTTGTAAATTTACCATTAAATGACTTGCCATAAAGTTTACCCAATTTAGGCAAGTCTCTCATCATGACATCAGCCACAATGCTGTCATCCAATCTAAGGCGCACAACTATATATATAATTAAGTTGCACACCTCATGTAGGCCATATACATACAGTTCTCTTCACGATGATTTATACCCAGATCTATCCACTAGAAACCCACTTTGACGGCAATTGATGATCATTGCTGATCAGGCAATAGCGAATTTTTTTGAATTAGTTCGGGCTGATTGATGATTCGGAAAGTACCGCAAAAGAAAGCGCCGAAAGCGGTGTTCTCCAAAGTCTACCGATAAGAAATTATATATGTAATTGTATATGTTTTCGGCCTGACGTTTCGCGCAGCTGGAAACAATTAAATTGCTTCCAATATTTAAGGAACAGCTGCTGCTGCTGCGGCAATGTCCTACCCCCTAGAGATGGCTCGTCCTTGGGGTCCTACATGAGCATACATATATACATACACGTAATTATGTAAACAATAAACCTGAGACGGTATCCTTACCGGGGGGTTGCTTGCTTGAAACGCAGGCGTTTCTAATGACGGCGTGTCCCCTTTCATTTGCGTTCTATTGATTCTAGGAAATTCTAGTTCTCGTCTCCATAATGAGCAAACACAGATACACACAAACACAGGAACATGTCCCACACACACACACACACACACACACACAACAGCTGTCTGTTATATGAGTCCGGTCTAGGGGTCTTTGGCTTTTTCTGTGCCGACACTTAAACTGCGCAAATAATTAGGTAGCAAACTAGTGCACCGCCATCGCCCCCTGCTCTCCCTCCATCTCCATCCCTCTGTCGGTCGGTGCGGGATGTACGACTATGTAAATTATTGTATTGTGTAAAAACTATAGTAAACCCAGCAGTAGCAACAGCCGTGCTGATTCACAAATTGCAAAAAGTCAGAGAAATAAACCAAACCGAAAAAAAAGAGACGGGTAGAATGTTGTATGAGATCAGAGGCGACGGCTTTGTGTGCCTCTAACTGGTTTGGTTTTCGTTACCCGAGGGGCCCATCGATACAATACATCGAAGGGAAAAGAAAACTTAAGATTAATCAAACTGAGTTCCCACAAAATGGTTGGCAAAGCTTCTGCGATAGTTCTGCTTTTTAAAAATAAGTGTATTATATCATACATGATTTCTTCCTGTGCATTTGCCATTCTGCATTCATTTTCATATTTAAATTATTCCTATTTCTTTTTTTTTTGCTTTGTGACAGCTTGAAATGGCATTTGCAAGCCCACATTCAATCAAATTTTTTGGCATAAATAAATTGCCAATTCTTATACAATGTAGCAGCGTTTTCCATATTCATTGGCTAAATTGCCACCTCACAAAACAATCTCGTTTGGGAGGGCATCTAAAATTATAATTTCGAATTGACCAAATGGACTTTTTATTTATTGAATGAATTCAATTTTGATATCTGTGAATCCCAATTGACACAGCGAATTTATCTGTGGGAAACCAATTAACCTTCAATTTGAGACAATTTTCTGCTATCATTTAGAAGTCTTCTGTGGCGGCACGTGCAAATATTTCTGGTGCATTCTTTGGCGACCGACGCATCTCTGTGGCATTCCTCACCAAATCTGAATCTGTAAACTATTTTTCTGATTTGGAAAATATCTCTTATCCTAGCAGCCTTTTCTCTCCCATTCAATCGTTTAATCAAGTAACAAAAACACCATCAAACAGGCAAGAAAATATTTGTAGCCTTGCAAAATCACACACAAAAATTAGTTGATAATCTAGAAAAATGCTGTTGGCTCGCTTAAATCACGTCCTGCCAGGACGTTCGTTGTGTCTCTTGGGGCAGGTCACCAGTCAGCGACTATGGCAATCGACCAAGGCCATGCCGCTGCTGAAGAAGAACCCCCTGACATGGCCATCAATGGGCCAGGGCAAGTCCTTGATACCAAAGAAGGATCTACAGAATATGCTGCGTCGGGACTATTCACGTGAGTCCAACCGTAACCGTTCGCATCTGGAGAGCCGTACGCGTGGACCCTCGCTCAAGGATCGGATGATGGGACCGCCCAGCGAGAATGCCTACTCCATGGGCAAGGGTGCGGCAGCAGGAGCTGCCCTCATGGGTCTCGTGGGACTCTGCTACTACGGACTGGGCCTGTCCAAGCAAACCAGTGTCTACGATCAATCGTTGCTGTGGCCGCAGTATGTGAGGGATCGCATTCATGCCACCTATGCCTACTTTGGGGCATCCTGTGGCATTACAGCTGCTGCAGCGGCTGCCTTTTTCCAGTCCGAGACCGCCATGAGCCTGATGACTCGCTCCGGTATAGTTGCCGGGCTCATAACCCTGGGCCTGGTGATGGGCACTGGGGTCATGGCCCAGTCAATCGAATACAAAGAAGGATTCGGGGCCAAGCAGCTGGCCTGGCTGGCACACTGCACCGTTCTGGGAGCCGTGCTGGCGCCCATGTGCTTCCTGGGAGGTCCGATTCTGACCAGGGCCATGCTCTACACGGGCGGCATTGTGGGCGCCCTCTCCACGGTGGCCGCCTGCGCCCCAAGCGATAAATTTCTCTACATGGGCGGTCCATTGGCCATTGGATTGGGCGTTGTCTTTGCCTCATCTCTGGCTGGTATGTGGCTGCCCCCCACAACGGCCTTGGGAGCTGGCCTCGCAAGTATGTCAGTCTACGGTGGATTGATCTTGTTCAGCGGATTCCTGCTCTACGACACGCAGCGGATTGTGCGCGTGGCCGAGTTGCATCCACAGCATGGCATTCCCAAATTCGATCCCATTAATATGGCTCTGGCCATATATATGGATGCCCTGAATATCTTCATACGCATTGCCATGATTCTTGCCAGCGATAATCAGCGCAAGAAGTAGACGAAATCAAACAATCGGTATTGGGTGTAGGTTTAAGAAAATCATACAAACATTAATTGGAAAGGGGGAGGAATCAAAATTGAAACACAGTGCATTGTCAAACTAATGAATAAGAAAGAAATAAATCACAATAGAAGTCCGTTTTGTAACTATTTTTAACATTTTCAGTGTTAGCTAGCAAGATAGGCAGTGTTGAAAAGTGCAGGAAATAATATTGATAGCCCTCCACCTGTTCATAATTTATTCCCTTCACATTTCGTTGATTTATCTGCATTCCTTCTGCTGCTCGTATTTTGTGGGCATGTATGTATTTCTGACATTGCCCATACGACGGGTATAACTGCGGCATACAATTTTCGCTTATATTCTATGAAATTTTTTGTCGCTAGCTATTCGTGCTCTCCACCTAAACGCCCACACATGCACACCACAAACCACACACATAAACTAACACAAATGCAAGCATGTCAATTTCATTTAATTTTGCCGCATTTTCTTCTCTCTATTATTTCTTTTTTTTTGTGTAAAAAGCTTTTGTGTGGCAGCAAAAAAAATGTTTTAAATGAATAAAGAATGAAAGAATTGCCGCAACAAGAGCAAACATACAGATAAGAATATTATATATACATATATATTATATACATATACGATATATTCGCAGATACGTATACGTATACGTATTATATGGGTTATTCCATGAATGAGTTGAAATTTTTAGCGAATTTTTATCAAATTAAGCCGTCTGAAAAGTTTGTTTTTAATATTTTTAGATCATTAGGGTTAATCAAATTGAATTTTATGATTAAATTATAATAAAGAGTTGCTCGGTTTGGCCTTCGGCTTCACTCCTTGACCTGCTCTCCATCTCTGGGCATTCCATTCAGAACCTTCTCGCAGTCGGTCTGTCAGATATCCTTGTGAGCTTTCGGCATCGCGCATTTCATTCATGGGGCGCAACGGAAAGCTTTCATTGAGTTGGAGCTTTTGCAGCCTTGCCAAGGTCAGAGCCATGTCCGCCGCACACTTTCATGTAAAATGTCTACAAATAGAAGACAATGTTGATGGCTCTACTCTGCAACGGAAATTAAATTCTATGATGTGGTTCTCTGTGCCTGTTCGTGTTCTTTGTTATTCCTCATAATCATATTTTAACGTTCTCTTTGGCAAAAACTAACTTGACCATGACTTGTTGACTGTACCTCTGTTGCTCAGTCTGTCCGTCTATCTGTCTGTCTGTTTGTCTATCTGTCTGTCAGTTAGTCATTCCAACAATATGTGATGTTTGCCTAGATTATAAGGGTAATCGCGTGGCGGGATTTGTCCCATGTCTAGCTGATAGCAGAGAGGAGTGTGGCAGATTAGGCCGTGGGATGTGGGATGTGGTGTATGGAAAATTAATTGATTCACTCATGACATAAGCCGAGCTTATCTCTGGTGCTTCCAGTGGCATACAAACATTAACCTGCTGCAATTGCTCCTCAAGCTGCGATGAATAAATATTTCTAATACCATGCCTGATAATAGTCTGTTCTCTGGGGGTTCTACATGCCCGACATGATGCCAAGCGAAGCCTATGCTTGTTGGGTTTTATTTCATAATTCTATGATTGTTTTCATGGGGTTTTTTGTTTTTATTTGAATGAAATGGGATGACTTGTAATTACCGCACCCGAGAGATTATGAGTTTTAGGAAAGTAGAACACATAATATTTCACTGGAAACTTAGGTATAGTTCTAGGTATAGTTTTTCTAGTGTTTTTCGAGTCATTTGGAGTCCCATAACTATAGTTTAATTTGTTTACTATTACCTATACCACCTATTCACAGAAAAATAGAACTTTAAAGTTCAAATGTGATTGAGTTTTTTGATTGGAAGTAAACAAAATTTTTTTTAAATACCAAAAGGTAGTAAAAGAGCAAAGTTTGGATAATTTTGAATTTTTTAGGATCCTTAATATCCGACCCTGATTGGAGCTCTATGGTTCTTTTATTTGCTTCACAAAATCCCAAGTTATACGAATACATTCCACCATATGACTTCCACATTTCCCATACGAACTGTTGCCTCAATTATTTTTACAGTTTAACGAATTCGGAAATAATAAAACTCAAGCCTTATATCGTTTCGGTTCCGTCTTTTTGCACCAAAGTTTATTTGCCTCTGGGTCTCTGGGTATTTTCTACCCCGCCCTGGCGGCGTTTGCTGTCGTCACTTCATGCTCATAAGCAGCTGAATATTTGCCTTCTTAGTGTGAGCAAAAAAGATCTCTCCCTTGTATATTTTCATTCAAAATTTATCGCTTGAGATTTGTTGTACGGCGGCCAAAAATAACACATAAATCAGTGAGGGACACACAAGATCGTTTAGCAGTACGATTTTCCACACGATCTATGAAAGATGAAAATAAGAAAAGAATCAGGAAAGGAAAATCAAAAACTAAGCAGCCAGCAAATGGAATACAAACAATTGAAGTGCTTACATCAACATTTGATGGAATGTTTCATAAGATTTCATCGTTCTTTGATGATCCAACATTCTGTATAATGTGTGGGACCAAGAGCTCAAAGTATTAGCTATCATCAACTAATTTGTGTAGGTTCCTTTGGGCATTCTGCGTTTTACAACTGACCCTAAAACCCAATGGGCAGTCCCCAGGAACCCATCTAGGTGTGTTTTGAGGTATTGCACTCTTACACGCAAGCCTGGCATTAGGACATAATCTTTTATGACCCCAGTTAACAGACCCCCTCCGTCATAAACATTATTTATATTGACTTTCTTTTTATAGGTGCCGACCATTAGCCTAAGCGTTCCCATTCCCTGTCACTCTCCCCCAAAACAATTTCCCTTTTGCCTTAAGTTCAAGGCCAAGGTCCACGATAGACCAACTTATTTCTACGGATGTATTATTCACATCATGCGTTTTGGGGGACTTTCGTCTTCAATCTGAGTCGAAAAATGGGCAACAGCTCGTTCCGGCTATTAATAAACATAAATTTTAATATATATTGTACGTATTTTTTCGCTTACCCTTGGCTTTTGCTGATGACATTTCTCGAACAAAAGAAAACAATGTCCGGGACGGGCAGACAGACAGAGATCACTCGGCGTTTTGGCTGAGTTCATTCTTTATTTCCTTTCGGGTTTACGACATGTGTGTGTGAAGTCATAAAATGCATAATTCAAATTTGAAACACGTTTCATTTGGTTTGCATCATGGCATCAAAAATAGGAAAATACCATGACGGAATAAGTTTTATTTTTTGTACCTGATGAAACCATTAAGGGCAATCGATAAACAAAAGCCGCCCCTATATGGCAGAGGCTCTATGCCGAATAAATTCCTATTTAAACATTCATAAAAATCAAGATTTAAGTGCTAAAACTAAGCAAAACTGAGAGTATTCGGTACACATTATCAATCAAAGAAAACCTTGAGGTCTCCATAGATTTTAATATAATTTTTTTGTCTATTTTTGGCAGAACATAAAAGGTCTCTCCTTAGAATTAAGTACACAAATTGTACACCTTATCAATAAAAAAAACCTTGAGGTATAAATATATTTATAATTTTTATAGGGAAGAACATTAACAACAATTTTCTTGAATTAGCGTGCAGCCTTGGGGTCTTTTTTGTGTATGGATTAACCCAATTTTCCAAAGAACATAAAAACTCTCTCGGTTTACGGGGTAACAGAATGTACCCCTCAATATGTGTACAATTTCAATGGCCTTTTGCCCTTGATTTCCGTTTGCTTCCAAGTTGAATGACTTGCTTCTACTCAAACGAAAATAATAGGAAATATGTTTGCTTTCTTACTTTTGTATATCTTTTGATACCAAAAGCGAGACGAATGATACCAGACCAAAGTGGATTTTGTTTATTCAAAATAAATACAAAAAAAACAAAAACATTTCTTACCGATTTAATATGGTTCGTTCTGGTATGGGGTTCTGCACGCCCTGATAAATGGCGCACACCTGGGGCTCGAAAAAAAGGCTGATAAAAAATTAACCTTATCAGCAGAAAAAGTTAAACGGCAAAGACAGTCGCATCAATATCAGCAAAGCTGACGTCGTTTATTGTAACTGATTAATGGTAACATTTCGTTTTATTTCGAAACCTCTAACATTTCGTTTCATTTTACGCTGATTACACTTTTAAGTCTCTCTCTAAATTGTGTGTTGTTTTTTCTCTAACCTCTTTGCAGAATGGTGGACTTCAAAGTGCAACAGCGTCGCTATAAGACCAGCGAAAAGACTGTCGTTGGCACTACCTATGGACCCATCAAGGGTGTGAAACGAAAGTCCATCTATGGCCAGCTATATTTCAGCTTCGAGCGGATACCCTTTGCCAAGCCGCCACTGGGAGAACTGCGCTATAAGGCCCCGCAACCGCCAGAGATCTGGACAGAGGTCCGCAGTTGTACATCACAGGGTCCAAAGCCACTGCAGAAGCATTTTGTATTCGACATGACAGACGGCTCCGAGGATTGCCTGTACCTCAATGTCTACACAAAGAATGTGAGTGGTGATGATGATCAATATTGGGATATGCTTTTCTGACTAATAGGTTATCTGACTTAACTCACATAGTTATATCCCACCAAACCGATGCCAGTGATGGTCTGGATCTATGGCGGGGGCTTTCAATTTGGCGAGGCCTCACGCGAGTGCTACAGTCCCGACTATTTGCTGCGCGAAGATGTGGTCGTAATATCCATCAACTATCGATTGGGTCCATTAGGTAAGTACTTAGTTCTTGAAAATGAGGGATAACAAACTTAAGCCAATTTTGGAACTCCTTTCCATTAGGTTTCCTCTGCTTAGATGATCCTGAGCTTGATGTACCCGGCAATGCTGGGCTTAAGGATCAGGTCCTGGCCCTCCGTTGGGTCAAGGCCAATTGTTCTCGCTTTGGCGGTGACTCGGGGAACATAACTATTTTTGGTGATAGCGCTGGCAGCGCCTCCGTGCACTACATGATGATCACAGAGCAGACCCGTGGCCTCTTCCACAAGGCCATTTGCATGTCGGGCAACACACTCTCCCCCTGGGCGGTGACGCCGCAGAGGAATTGGCCATATCGTCTAGCCGTCCAGGCGGGCTACACGGGTGAGAATAACACCCGCGATATCTGGGAGTTTCTCAACAATGCCAAAGGATCGGACATTATCAAAGCCAACGGCGAACTGTGCATCGAAGCGGAGAAGAAGGAGCGAATTGGTTTCTCCTTTGGACCCGTCATCGAACCCTTTGTCACGAGCCATTGTGTGGTGCCCAAGAAACCCATCGAAATGATGCGCACCGCCTGGAGCAACAGTATACCCCTCATCTTGGGCGGCGTCTCCAACGAGGGTCTACTTCTGTATTCGGAGACCAAGGCCAAACCCAATTGTCTGAACGAGTTGGACGATTGCCGGTTTGTGGTGCCCATTGAACTGAACATGGATCGGGACAGTGCTCTGTGCAAAGACTATGGCGAACAGTTGAGGGAGTGCTACTATGGCGATAAAACGCCGAGTCTGGACACTCTCCACGAGTACCTCCAGGTGGGTTTTACATACCTATAGTCTTCCTTTCTTTTACTAAAGTATTGCAATTTCTTTCTTTGTGTAGATGGTCTCCCATGAGTACTTCTGGTTCCCCATCTATCGCACAGTATTGTCCCGCCTGGAGTATGCCAGGAGTGCACCCACCTATTTGTATCGCTTCGACTTTGACTCGAAGCACTTCAATCACCTGCGTATCCTGAGCTGCGGCAAGAAGGTGCGTGGCACCTGCCACGGCGACGATCTCTCCTATCTGTTCTACAATTCACTTGCCCGCAAACTGAAGAACCATACGCGTGAATACAAGTGCATTGAGCGTCTGGTGGGTCTCTGGACCCAATTTGCCGCCTCTGGCAATCCCAACTTCGATCCGGAACAGTCGGATCTGTGGCAGCCAGTGTCCGCGGCGTCCTTGGAGAAGCGTCAGCTAAAGTGCCTTAATATATCCGACGAGCTGAAGATAATCGATGTGCCCGATCTGCGTAAGCTGATGGTCTGGGAGAGTTTCTTTAGACGCGACGAGCTGCTTTGAGGTGGGGAGAAGCAGCGATTGCGACTTGCGACTTGCGATTGGTATGGAATGGAATGTGTGGAGTATCTCCACTTAGATGTACATAGATCTGTAGCTTTATCTGTACGATTCTAAACAGCTTTATGTTTGAAAGCCTCTGTTCAAAACAATGCAAAAGCATAGCTTTAGACCTTAAAAAAAAAACAACCCCCTCTACTGTTGTTAAGTTTTGCCAATATCGAAAGATTCTATTTAAGTGTGTTAAAGTTTTAGCAGCTATATGTATGTATCTATCTGGAATAGGTCTGAAATATATCGGCAAGTTATGAGTATCGAAACCAAGTCGCAACTGAAAGTACCTTCTATGAGAAACTACCAAAAAACCAAACAAACAAAACGGAAAACAGAAAACAAAGACAGCCAACAAATCTGAGCTAAGCGAAATGCTATATAAATCTATTTAATGTTCCTTCAATGAGCCCATTTAACATTCAAACATATATCAAGTATATTTTCTATCGATATAAGTTGAATGTACTGTCCTCCGAAACGCACACACGTAAATTTTAGTTAGGATTTCAATTAAATATATTTTCTTCCAATTAGCAAAAGCCGCGCACAATCTTACACCCACCCGCCCCCCAGAAAAATGCCAATCATTTTCCATTTGTGTTTTAAAGAAAAACATATACATATATATATATATATTTAACCCGAAAATTTATTTATATTTGTAGACTAAGTCTTTTGGATATTTACCTGTTTTATATGCATACGTTTTTTTGAACAAAAAAAACAAAAAAAAACAACAAGAAAAACCTGTCCAAGTTTTACATCATTTTTTAGAATATGTTTATAGGAAGACAACAAAACAAACTAATAAATAACTTAACAAAACAACAAAAACTGAAAAAACTGATAACTTGAGAATTGTTTTTAGGAATGTGCACACGAAGATTAAATGTTTAAATCATATGTTTCAAAACTATATTCCTTAAGAAAGAAAGAAAAACTTCTCTGAATGTATTTGAGTCCGTTTTTGTCAAAAGCTTCAAAGTCATGTGATGCAAAAGAAAAGGTATATATAAATCCATATTTTAATAAAAAAAAAAACTAAAAAAAAAATTTCAAATGTATTTGAAACCCAAAAAAAGGAACGAAATAAATACTTTGATTTAGTTATCAAATATTGAAAAATGAGAAAATTATTGACTGCTGTGAAAAGTTTCAGTTGCCGCCGAAACAGCGATGCTCCACGAATAATTACCAACTGGGATTTTATACAAAAGTGAGTAGGAATCAGCCGGAAACCTTGAACCATTGCCATGTGACTGCATAGACATTATCATGCTAATATAACTTCGGTTTGATATCGCATAAATCTGAAACAACTGACGTCATAGATAGCGTCTGGCTGAACAAAAACCTGCCCCCCTTGAAAAAAGTGCTGCAAATTATCGCGTATGACCAAAAATTAATACTCAAAGATAAATAAACCGTAGGATAAAATACAGTGTGACTAATTCGCTGCTAATTGGTTAGCATTAAAAATAGTATTGTCACAGTGATTGGCGGTTATAATTATTGTATAATTAGAGAGCACATTAACCTTATTTTTTGGATAATGCAAGCGACTGTCGGAATCAGCTGCTAAGTGCTAATCATTAGAGTAAATCATTTCTATTAACTGGCATCGTTTCGCCAGAACTAATCTTAGATGATTTCCTCAGTTCAGTTCGATTCGTGACAGCCAGCGATATACAACAAAATGTCTACATTCTACTTGTTGCTCGGGTAGGATATATTGTACCTATTGCGATGCCAATTCATATTCAATTTCCTTTCTATTAGTTTTCTTTTAGTAATCTGCCTACAATTCATACTTTGTGATGATGTACCATCCGCAGAGGCAGATACAGTTATTACACAAAGTGAGCCAGCCCACACAACGCCCGATGACTTTCATCTATAATGGATATGTTCAATAAAAATCCACTTTCAATAGAGAAATCAGTCCGTCAGCAGTTTTTACTGAATCGAATCGAGTGGGCACTGAATACTTGTCAATTGCATAATTATCAGACCAAAGTCAAGTTCACAGTCACATTCGCCTTTGCATTGTTGTAAAACCTATTAATGTCTGCGTGAATATGCACTAGTTAGTGGGCCACAGACAGCACTATACTATGCACTCATTAAGTGGTGCTTCGGAAAAAGCTTTTGAAAGCGTTTGGCCGGTCTGGTCTGGGCTGGTCTGCCTGCTGCTTTGTTAATCAGCCTAGGTTTAGGTTCACTTTCAAGGTGGTTTGGCTGTCGGACGTGCTATTCGCAAGCAGCTTGTTTTTTGTGGGTTAACACACTTTTAATGTATGTAGTTCCGTAACAAGTATTTATGTGATTCAAAAGCGATCGGCGATCGATCCCCTGCTAACATTTTCAGATCAAAGCTTTGGCCTCTAACATTGATCTTACTTAACATACTGTTAAAATATACACAAGCTTTGAATTGAGCTTTCAGAGCTTATGCGCAAACCAAATGAATATACCGGTATTCGGAATGCCGAGTGAACGAGAGAGAGACAGAGTGTCGCTGGCGAGAGAAGGTAAACAATCAGCTGTTAAACTCATTCTCTGAGAAAATAATCAGTGGGAGAGACCGGGGCGGAGCAACTGGTGGCTGTGCTTAGTATATGGCTACCCCACGATCGCCCCGACTCTAGTCAGTCCCCGCCGCACTCTCGCGTGGAGCGTTTTATTCCATCGGCAACTTTCTTGCGTACTCCCCACGGCACGCCGACTCGCGTTAACTGGAGTTTAGACATTGTGACACTTTCTCTGTGGCTCTCCGCCTGCAGTCCATGCCACGCTCCCATAGCAGCGAATTGTAAAGCACTAGTAAAACATTCAATTTGCTTTTGTGTTGTGTGTTCATGAAAAGTGTGATAAAAGTGTAAAGTAAAAGGAAAAGATGGCCACACGCTTCATGGATATGCTGAAGCTGACCTTTAAGTGAGTTCGAGTGTTTCCTACTTGCATTTTCTTGGTTTTTCCTCTTTTCTTGAAGCGTTAAATGATTTTCTGTGTTTTGAGGTCTCTCGCCGTAGTGTTTGGCCTAGGGAGGGGGTTTTCAATACAGACAGCCATTAAAATATGCGTACACATGATATCGTATCGTATATGTTGTGTGTTGGTGAAATTGTTGCGCAAACTTTTGCTGCTGCTGATTGGTTTTTTTTTTGTGGATTTTCGGTTGTTTTTGTTGTTGTTTTGCATAAACTTAATGATGCTGCTTCTTCTTTTTCGTCTTGTTCCTCTTTTGCCGTTTGTTTTTTTCGTCCCCCCCCCCTTCTCTGATTCATGCGCGATGCTTCCATTGTTGCGGCGGCATTCGTTAGTGATTTTTTGTTGTTTTGTTTTACCGTTGTTCCATTTGTTTGCTTATTTTTTGCACGTTTTCCGCAGGTCTATTAGCAATTTTGCGGATGGTTAGTATTTTTAACATAAATTATTGCAAAGCCATGCAATTGTGTTAATTGCAAATATATATATTTATTAAAGTGCGGGCTGCTACGCGTATATTTTAAAAAGCATAAAAAGAAAGGGGGGTGGGGGTTTTGTGGAGTCGGTAGTGGATACCCTAGCAGATCAAGTGGTTGTAAAATATTGAAAAGTGTGTAATAGGTCAGCCAGTGAAAAAATAATATTTTTAGTTGTATTTAAATATATTACAATACATTGTAAAAGTAATATGAAAATATTTATTATTTAAATATATTCATATTTACATAGATTAAATAAAATAAAATAAAATTGAACCTATGTATGTATGCCAGCCCTGGTATGTACATATATAGATCTGATCAAATATATAGTTTCCATTACAAAAAGTATCAAAAGAGTATCCAAAAATGTTCAAAGTAGCAATAGACTTGTGTTTGTACCACTCTTGGCTTTATTGTCAGTATTATTATGTTTATTTCATTTTTTAAACATTATTATCTCAATTATTTCTCTAAATTATAATTGTTTAGCCATAAAGGCACGCAATTAACGAGGAGGATACCTCTATATCTATCTCCTCGTATCTCTTTTTGGGGGATGTATCTAATGCTACAAATTATAATTAATAGCGCCACATCTCTTTAATAATTTCTTTGAATACCCGTTTATATCTTTTATCTGACAACGGTTTCCATAACGAGTTTTATATAAGTGCTATTTGTATAATTTCCAGACAACTGAAATGTTTTTTTACATATAAATAAATGTATGTAGAAACCATACTGATAAGTCTCTAGGGTACAGGGTTCATTTCACTTTCAGGTGATAGGTGATACGATTTCTGCTCCACGGGCATGACACGACATGTTTTTAGCAACAGCGAAAAATTATATAAGCTTTTTCTGTTTGTTGTTCGATAGCGAAAAAAGTTTAAAATGAATATACATTTTATGGCTATGGAATATGAATGGGATTAGTCAGTGATTTCCTATCGATTGTATTTGTTGCTATGAATCTGTTTTTTTTTTTACCATAATTGAGTAATCCTCAAACTGTAATTTGAACGAGGAAAAACACTCATTATCGTATTGATTTGTTGTAGAATGTATTGCGCTATACTTACCGATAAGATATAGTGTTTCACACTTGAACTTGTGCCCATTCAAAGTAGTTGTCAAATGAATGGAACAAAGTACTCGTAAAACTGGAATTTATTTCCTTAATTTGTTGTGCATTGTTAGTTTTGCTCTCAGATGCCTTTGTTAATGGCAACTGAATGTAGATTATTTCTGTAATTTCTATAAGTATTAGCTTTCTCAGCCTCATTGCAGTCACGTACTTCCCCAGTCCAATCTTTGCCGCTCCGATCTCTGTTGCCTTTCTTTGTCTATCTCTCACTCTGTTGATGCCAATTTGTAATTACCGATTTGTATGCGTTCGTGTACCATTAATGGTGAGCGAATTGTGTCAGTGCATTTGCAGAATGCCAGTTAAATATAAAATGTTTCTTTATACCGAAGGTGCGCAGTGGAAATAGTATAAAAATAAACCATAAAATGCAAAAATCATGCCTCACGCCCACCCACAAATTACCTATAAAAATACAAAATCCAAAAATACAACAGAAAAAAATAGGAGACTGTTTGTGCATGTTAAGCGAATTGGGCGTTGCGTTGAGGTTGGTCAAAAGCCTGTTGACAATTCGTAAGACTTTCAAAACAACAAAGAGACAGACCCCAAACGACATTGAAATTGCCTCGCCCGGTGGCATGGCCCCAATGCGTGACTGCCTTTCAATGGGTTAGATTCACAAATCAAGTAGAAGAGTGTGGAAGAGTGCGCTTTTGGATCGAAGATAGGAATGGAAGTCAGGCCATTAATAGAAAACTCTAATCCAAATCAACTCCTTGCATCGTTTTCAGGGTCCTCAGTTTCAAATACGAGCAGCGTAAGCTTGCCACAGCCATATATTCTGTGGTCAAGACAAATCTGGGCCCCGTGCGCGGTGTAAAGCGGAATACCATTTGGGGAGGAAGCTATTTTAGCTTCGAGAAGATACCATTCGCCAAGCCCCCCGTGGGAGAGCTGCGTTTCAAGGCACCAGAGCCAGTGGAGCCATGGGATCGAGAGCTGGATTGCACTTCGGCCGCCGACAAACCCCTGCAGACACACATGTTTTTTAAGAAATTCGCCGGCTCCGAGGATTGCCTGTATCTGAATGTGTATGCCAAGGATGTAAGTACCGAATGGAGAGGAGAAACCATCAAGTATTAATCTTTGGAATATTGTTTTTCATAGCTACAACCGAATAAACTGCGTCCAGTGATGGTTTGGATCTATGGCGGTGGCTTTCAGGTGGGCGAAGCCTCTCGGGACATGTACAGTCCGGACTTTTTCATGTCCAAGGATGTGGTGCTGGTCTCAGTGGCCTATCGACTGGGGGCCTTGGGCTTCCTAAGTCTCGACGATCCGCAGTTGAATGTGCCAGGAAATGCAGGACTCAAGGATCAGATAATGGGCCTTCGATGGGTGCAGCAGAACATAGAAGCATTCGGTGGGGATCCCAAGAATGTGACGCTCTTTGGCGAAAGTGCTGGCGGAGCATCGACCCACTTCCTCACTTTGAGTGCTCAAACAGAGGGATTGATCCACAAGGCCATCGTTATGTCGGGCAGTGTATTGTGTCCTTGGGCGCAGCCCCCCAGGAATGATTGGGCCTATCGTCTGGCCCAGAAACTGGGTTACACTGGGGATAACAAGGACAAGCCGATCTTTGAGTTCTTGAGATCTGCAAATGGTGGAGAAATAGTCAAGGCCTCGGCCACAGTCTTGAGCAAGGATGAGAAGCACAATCGAATTTTATTTGCATTTGGACCTGTCGTGGAGCCCTACAGCACAGAGCACACGGTGATCGATAAGCCACCCCATGAGCTAATGCAGAACAGCTGGAGCAACAGGGTGCCCATCATGTTCGGAGGCACCAGCTTCGAGGGTTTGCTCTTTTATCCAGGTTAGTTTTGCTCTCTCTTCGAAAGGAACTCTCATTCACGATTTTCCTCTATTCCCCAGAGGTATCCCGTCGTCCGGCCACCTTGGATGAGGTGGGAAACTGCAAGAACTTACTGCCCAACGATATAAGCAACAACCTGGACCCCAAGCTGAGGGAAAACTATGGCCTGCAGCTGAAGCGCGCCTACTTCGCCGACGAGCCCTGCAATCAGGCCAGCATGATGAAGTTCCTCGAACTCAGCTCTTATCGGGAGTTCTGGCATCCCATCTATCGTGCCGCCTTGGCTCGAGTGCGCCAGGACAGTGCCCCCACCTATCTGTACCGCTTCGACTATGACTCAAAGCTCTGCAATGCCATTCGTATTGTGCTCTGCGGCCATCAAATGCGCGGCGTCTGCCACGGCGACGACCTGTGCTACATCTTCCACAGTATGCTGTCCCATCAGTCGGCCCCGGACTCGCCCGAGCACAAGGTCATCATGGGTATGATCGACATCTGGACGAGTTTCGCTGCCAATGGAGATCCCAACTGTGAGAGCATCAAGTCGGTCAAGTTTGCACCCCTCGAGAATGAAACGAATTTCAAATGCCTAAACATTGGCGGTGAATTTGAGTACAAAACACTACCAGAGCTGCAGAAGATTGAGCCAGTGTGGAACAGTTTCTATTCTCCGGATAAACTGTAGTCTTTCTTTCAAACGGGGGTTCCATAGCTTTAGATCTGCCTCAATTGTTGGAGTCTCTGCAATTGTGTAAATATGTTGTACATATATTCTGGTTATTGATTATTTTTTAAATATTTTGTATTTAGTTTTACCCTGACAAGAACATTTTAGATACTATAAGATGAGTTTTAAAAGGACAAAATACAATTCTTGATAAAAGAAAGAAACCTAAAGAAACTGAACAATATTCTGGCATACAAAAAACCCATTTTAAAGCTTTAGTTCAATGCCAGTTAAGACAGCACTTCACTAAACCTGTCGGATATTTTTCTAAACCTTTATTTTTGATCCCCTGCCTGACTGCCACTCTCCCCATTCCATTATTCGTGTTCCTATATGCTGATGTGACGTTTATGTGTGTAAGCCGACGCTTGACAATCAAAGGGGACAACAATTTCCGCAATGCCACCGCCACCGCCAGCGCCACCGCCAACAAAGACAGCCAGGATGACACCCAGCAACCGGAGCGGGGCATAGCAGAAGGGAGTGGCAGATTGAGAGCGTGGAAATAGGGGAAAAAAATTCCATTAAAATTTTTGCAAGTTTTTAATTTGTTTTTTTTTTTTTTCTGTGTTCAGCCTTTGCCGGAACACACCGAAAATGTTTGTGTGGTAAATTCAGAAAGGGGTTCGGCGGTGGATGCGTATGTGTTCTCTGTCTCTCTCTCTCTATGGGTCTCTGGGATCGGATCGCCTCTCATCAGCAACGTGAAAATTTCATTTGTCGACGACAGACAGGGGCCAAGGCGCAGCGAGTTGGGCAATTTTTCGTTAAATTTTTCCTCTGAATATAGTATAACCATTTTTTTTGTTGAATGTAGGATTTTTAGACTGTGTTATGGTCATGGCTGGTGGAATGCAACCGGGCGTGACCATGAGCTGGGTGGTGGAGGGATGGCTAAATCCTGTTCATGTGCAGAGGGTGTAAAAATGGGCGTTAACTCAATAAATTAGAATTTTTTCCATTGCACAAAATTGTTTGAGAATGCGATTTCTCGTTTTATAAAATGTGCTCCGCTCGTTTCTCTGTGTGTCTGTGTCCTGGGGCATTTAATTAAATATTTTTTTCAATTTTGGTTGTAATGAAACTCGCCGCTTAAAGTCGGGGTTTTTAGTTAATAAATTTAGCAACTAAATTAAATTAAAATGCAGTCTGCACTCCACACCCTTGGGGTAAATGTTAACTTAATTTCATAAATTTATTTTTAAGCACACACTTAATTTAATATATTTCATAGTTGTATGTTTTTTTGTTTTGTTTTTTTACTATTTAACTTTGTTTTTTGTTGGGCCACGAGACTTAGTGGATTTTTCAGCCACCGCAGAAAAGTATGCAACATTTTTATGATTTTTTTAGCTTAACGTTTTTTGATATTTGCGCGTGTCAACGCGTCTGTGTGCGTGTGTGAGGGAGAATGAGAGCTGTGTCTGTGTAGGTAAGTGCTGTGCTGCCAGTATGCGTGAGAGGTGTGTCAGTGTGTACATTTGCTTGCATAAGCCGTATTCATCCGCCGTGTTGCCACTCGTTCTGACTGGGGCTTTCACTTTTTGTTTTTGTTTTTGTTTTTTTTTTGGCTGTTGCTTATTGCCGTCACTCGTCGGATGTCTGATCATATTTGCTTGCGGTCTGCACTGTGGTGGCCGCTCAGCAAAAACTGGTCAACACTCACACACACACACACACAGTTACAGAGCCAGACGAGACCACAATTATAATGGCCGACGACCATGGGCAACTTTGGCGCTTATTGAAGTTCAACTTTTTATCAAATTAAATTTTCCGGATTACAGGTATTTAGAGCTGAACAGAGTCTGCGGTCGCGCGGGACTTCAGCCCAATACAAGTGGCATTAGCGGTTGTAATTGAATTTCAGCCATGTGGCATGGACTCCACTATTTTTCACGCGTGTGAGTGTGTGCGTGGCCTTGTTGTTTTTAACTGTGGCCTAATTGAATTTTCTGCACATTTAAATAATAAAATAGGAGCATCATACAATTGGGCGGCTTGTTAGAAAGGGTTAAACCCCCAAATCCATTTGTTGTACAGTTTTTTTTGGGGTTTGGAACATTGAAGTGACTTTGACAGGCCTTGTTGAAAAAATTGTTACACATTTTTCTAATTTTCAAATTGAATAACTGCTGACGATGGAAACTGAATCGAGGTATGGAATTTTTTCCACTTTTAGTCAGGCATGTAATAAAATATATAAAAATGTATGCGGTTTCTATTAAAGTTCACATATGTTTAAAATATTAAAATACATGCGAAGATGTGGTGTAGAGAGTATTGCATTCATTCTTCAATAAATAAGCCTTCTCCATTCAACTCCATTAACCTCCATTGACATTTCCATTAAATCAAGACTGTTTTTCATATCTTGTTTTACTAGAAACATGCCACAAATTTCTTTTAGTTCTTCTACTTTGTTGATATTTTTGGTGCATCTTACTTTGCTGGAGGGCTTAAGTGCTGCTTGAGCCAGAGCCTGAGCCAGTGGCAGCTGCAACTCAATTATGTTGCAAGCATAAATTATTCACTTAAGTGTCTCAAATTATGTGAAAAAGGTTGCCAAGTAGGAGCCGGAGCTTGAGCCGGAGCCTGAGCCCGAGCCCGAGGAAAAACACTTCGACGCACACGAAACGCAACTCAATTTGAGCATAAATTTCATTTGGTCCAGGTGGAAAACAACAACAGGCGAACAGAAGAACCAATGGAGAATCAGGAGCAAAATCAGAGGCTCTTCCAGGACCTGAAGCACCAGGAGGAGCCCCGTACAGACTTTAATAACAAACACAATTTAAGTGCACATAAAACGAGTGGCAAGGCAACTGAAAGCTCTGCTCTTGCCACGGGGGCGCGCGCAAGGAGTTATGCACTCGAAGGATATGCTTCGCATTTTATGCACTCCAAGGCAAAGTTATTGAGTAATCAGCTTTAAAATTCTACCCAACCCCCCAACTTTTAGCTGAAGCTTTTCCATACCTCCACCCATTTCTGGCCATTTGTTTGTTCTTGTTTTTGGCCAAAGTAGCCCGCCAGCTGCAGCTGCAGGCAAAGCATCAGTCGAAGGCGAAGCAGTTGGAGGTTGCAGTCTGAGTCTAGGAGTCCAACCCCCCCATAAAATGCACAAAATGTATGCCGCGGCACGTGGCAGCTGAAAATGATTGCGCGACATGCTTGGTTTATGCATTTTGGGTGCCACAATTTATGTGTCCAGCGGAGTCGAGAGTGCTGTGTGGTTTGGGCAGTGAGCTGCTACTCGAGGCGCCTCTAGATGCTTAGGATTGCACTCACCCGCAGACAACGTGACGTATGAGTGTTAATAGGTTTGTTTTTCCATGTCGGGACGTAACTAATCAAGACAAGAAGCAACAATGGTGCAGACGAGCCATCTATTTAATTTGGTTGTTGGTGAAAAGTAAGTGAAAAGTGTGGGGAAATATGGACTAAGTAGTATCCTGGATGGGGAAGATGCATTTGTTTCAAATGAATAATTCTTGAATTCAAATACGAAAGAAAGTAAGCTAAGGAAGCCTACCAAATATTCAAAAAAACTCCATTTCCTTCTTTCCAGCCAATCCACCCAATATACCCAATGATACCCTATCGCCTAAGCGTCGGTCCACGCCGCAAGAACTATTATTTATTGGGTCCTGGCTGACCAGAAGAGCAGCCACATAAATTAGAGGCAGACAATGAACAATGTAGTTTGCGCCTGTTTGCATGCTACACATTTTTTCACTTTCTCGCCATCTTTCGCTCTTTCCGGCTGCTCCTTCTCTTAAGTCTTTCTTTGGTGTTACTGTCTCTTTTTTCAGTATCTCTCTTCATTTTGTCTCTCCACTTTTCTCTGGAGTGTGTGAGTGTGTGTGTGTGTGTGTGAGTGTGCGAGCGCGTTCTTGTGCAGTTGGCCGACTCATTAAGCCCAGTAATGACACTTTAACGCTGTGAGCACGTTCTAAGCTCCCCCAGCAATAATTCATGCCCCCTCGGAATGATTTGTAGAGCACCCTAAAAAGGGAGAACGAGCGGCCAGAGAAGACCGAGTCTCACTCTCTCGATATGGGCCAGGCGGCGCCATCGAAGTTCGGCCTTCGTTGAAGTGTGAACATAATTTGTTTGGCATATTTTAAGTAAACCTCAACGCAGCATCTGCTCTCCAGAAACACAGACGATGGCAAATTATTAGATATTTTTGTCGGCTACACTTTTTCCTACCTGGCCGTTCAGGCGCCTGAGGCTACTGTTAATTTATAGCGTCTCTTTTTTGTTGTTGTATTTTTAATGGAACGGATGCAATAATTTAAATGGCAACCGGATGTTTGCAGTTGGCCATATCGCCCCGAGAGAGTTTGCTAAAGAGCAAGAGAGCGGAGAGTGTGTGAAAAAAGTGGCCACGTGTCGGTTAAACTGCCGATAGGCAATTCATGTTATGCTCGTCACTTCCGACCAGCTGACGGGAATATCTGAAATTAACTTAAATTGTATGCAACACCGCAACAAAAAAGTGAGGCTTATTTAAATATACAAAATGTGGCGAATAAAGTAGCGCGAGCATGGGGGAAAGAGTTGCATGGAAATCGGTATAATGTGGCAAAAATGGTAGCCAAAAATGTAGCTACTGGAACTCTCGAAATGTATGCCAAAAAACAGTAGAGGAAACTTTAATACAGATACAGAAAGAGCAGCCAGAAAGAGAAATGTTATAGCCGATAGTGCAAACATTTATATGCACGAGGTTATTTGCATATATGCATGATGTGGTCGGCACTAAGAAAGGATAGACCCCATGGACACAGTGCAGCAAACCGCAGCAAACTAATAATAACCAGTAAAGCCACATGGCCAGCCAAAAAAACGGGCCAAGAGGGATGGTAGGAGGGACAGAGCATGGCGTTGTCCCGGGAATGTGTTAAGTGCGCCAAGTGGTGGAGAAGTGGAGGAGGAAACTGTGATGGCCACACACAGCACAGCAAACATAATTGCAGCCACGAAATTTACAAATAGCTTTTAGTGTCAGTGCAAAATACATAACAGTCCAAAAACACCCAAACAAACATACACGACACACATAGAGAGATACACAACACTCCCTCACGTACTCTCCCACTCTCTCTACATCCACTCCACACATATACAACATACATATGCAACTAATGCACTCAATGCATATCAGCCAAAGGGCATCGCCAGCTGCCAGCACAGGACCAAATGCGGAAATATCGTTAAACAAATGCACAGCACAGCCAAGCAATTGGTTTGAAGGAAGCGGTAGGTCCTAGGGTCCAAGGACTACATAGTGTAGTAATAACTTCGCCACTTTGGACACTCTAGAGAGCACGTCCAATTTGTCATGCCAGCAGGAGCAAAGCTATGGCGAAACAGAAACTACGAAAGCTACGAGAAAAAAAATGTTTAATGTAAAACGCAAAAGTTGAAAGCCCAGCGAACTGCAGGATTCCATGTCCATGTCCTTGGCCACTAATTAATGCGGCTTGTTTGGCTCACTGGGCCAGCGATGGCTGACTATTTTGGCAAGTCTCTGGTAGCACTTGTAACTGTCGTGGGGCACCTCCTACTCCACCCAACATGACATTAGGCGTTGCTATGCTTCGAACATTTTTTGGGGCTGCATGACAGTTGGCGGGAGAATAATTTTTGCATTGCAGCAGTGAGAGCTTTCCAATGGCCTGCCCTTCCCTCTCTCTCACTCTTGGAGTGCCCGCATTGGTTTAACCCTCCCGGTTAACGCCCACAGTGCGTATGCGTAATGAAATATTCGTTGTTTGGGTGGATTTCGAACTGTGGTACAAGAGCTTTATGGCCATGGCCCTGTGACCGTATTGGAACAGTATTTACTATGTTAAAATTAGCTGGGGAATAAGAAAAGTACAAATGGAGAACAGGATGGATTTTGGTAATGGAGTTTAAGGGTTTAAAGCGAAACAAAAAAAACTACATTTTTTACACAAAATATAAATGATTTTTGTATAATATTAAAAACCAAAATATAATACCAACAAAGACGACCCGACCCGACACACAGACAGACAGACAACATTTGTGGAATGCCAAAAACTTTTCTCATTACGAAAGCGTTGGAATAACAACAACAGAAACAACAACGAAAAAATTGCTTGGAACCCCCTCGCTTCGAATGCAACAAGCAAACATTCTGGGAACAAAAGTAAAACAATGCTCAATAGTTTGTTTACCCACCCATTCATTTGTACTTGGACAAACTTTTGCGAACAATAAAAGTGCATGAAAAATATTTGCCATATGATAAAAGTTAAAGCGTCCTTGGGCTCAAGAGAAAGTGCAATAAAAGCTATGGCTAAACGGATATAAAAAGCAAACACACATCTTTATCAAATTAGCTAAATTATAAATCGTTTTCCTTTCCGCTTTTTCCCAGGCAGGCTCCAGAGGATCCAGAGGCGCCCTGCACAAAAAAGGAAAGTTGTGCCGACAGCAATTTCCGCTGCCTCAACTGCCAAAAATGGAAGGAAGACATATGCAAAAATGTTGGCAACACCTTGTCAGCAGCAACCCTGGTAGCCTAAGGACACACACCCAGGCACACACAGCCCAGAGGATGAGGCAGCAGTTACTGGTGCAACTTTATTTTAGCCTGCAACTTTTTGCTAATTATCTACTTCGTGTCGGGGGAATGGCTGCAAGTGTTGCACGTAGCTGTGTTTTGTTGCGGGCACAAATTGCTCGAAACATTTACATTTCCGTTACGTAATTAATAGTTGAACTTCTGCCCTGCTGCCACCCCGCTGACAAGCGTGTTTATCGCCTGACAACACATCAGCAGCTCTCGAGACGACTCCGGCTCAGTTTTCGACTGCATGCGCGTATAAATTATAAAAGTTTCTAGTTTTTGTCTTCAAGGAAATTAATTATAGAGCAGCCGAAACCTTTGACGAGTCGAAATATGTATCGTACGTGCTGCTTTCCTTTCAAATGAATTTCATTTATAATTCTACAAAACTTTTCCACAATAGAAAATTGTGTGCAGTAGAAAGTCCCGAAGAGCAACAAAGTAATTACTGAAATATTTGTTGTTTGTCTGGGGGTTCACTTCTACAAATTAGAAAGCTAACTTAAATAAAGCCAAATTTCTTTGGCACATGGCAAGAGTCTGCGTTTTTCAATGTTTTAATGCAACAAATAAAAACTAAGCAACATGCCATGATTTCGATTATCTGGTAAACACATTAAATGGTGTGGCAGACAATGGCAGACGGACACCAGCGCACAGAGCACACCCGAGACCAGGGCCGAAACAGAAACATCTCCAGGCAAACAGAGAGTGCACAACAAAATAAGAAAGGACCTCTCTCGCGTGCGCCAAAAAATATTTATTTGCCTCGAGCGAAGCCTTGGCAGCGTTAAAATAGAAATCACAGTGCCCGGGTCCTGCGGCTCCTCCTTCTCCAGAAGGGAAAGGAAAATTCCAAAGAAATGGCGGAAATACAAAGTTGAGGTATCAGACCAGGAAGTGCATATCGCGTAGAGGAAATGCTCCAGCAACAACAGCAATAAGGAATTGCAAGAAATCGTAAATAAAATGCCATACAAATGCAGGATGCCAGAGTGCAAACAAACTGAAGCTGAAATGCTACCAAATCACTGACAGGCCCCAAAACAGTAATAATTGACTAAGTGCAACCCAGAGAAAAAGACTCAGAAATTAAATCTTAAGACTGTGTATAGAAAAATGTACCCTATGTGATTGAAAATTTCTCCACTGCAAGGAAATATTCTGTTCGATTCAATTAAGTGAATATTGAATGTTTTCAGCATTTTGGAGCGACTTTAGATATAGAATTCCCCAAGTGAATAACCGCTGTAGTCATGTATAAAATACGCAACTCGACTGGCAAATAAAATTGCCGAGCAGGAAAGAAAAAAAATCAAATGGCAGCCGACATTTGCCGTGTGGACAACCGCATTTCTGTCTGTGTGCTCGGTATTCGCCTTGATATGCCACACAAAAGAGTGAAACAGCGTGCGCGGCAGAGAGCGGTTACTCTATTTTTCGGCTCTGGGGAAATTGGAAAATTGCAAATCACGTAGTGCAAAGAAATAGAAATTCGCGTTTTGCGTGCCACACACACTCACTCTCTCTTTTTCTCTCACGCTACTTTTTTGATAAGCAACTCGTTGGCAAACGAATAAATCTCGAAGCCAAATAAAGAATGCATTTTTATGGCCCTTGCTGGCATATGAAAACGTTAAAATTGGCTCAAACTTAACACCAAGATCCGCAGTACCCTTGCCATCCATCAGCTCATTTGGTAAGCAATAAAAAACTTGTTGCCAGGCCAAGACCACCAAACATTGTTTGTCTTTTGTGCCTTTCTCACCTCGATCTAAGGCAACCTCTTTCATGGCTTCTTTACTTTGTTGTTTCTGCACAAGTCAGGCTTGGGTCTCGGTTGGTGGAGGGGGAAAATTTAAATTTTCCAAATCAAAATACTTCTGACACGGCAAACACCACGCCCTGTGGTTCGCATTATTGCACGCCTTGCATGTGTCAACAATCGAGGGGCCAGGGCCCAGAGCTTGAAAGTATGCACTGTTTGTTTAGGTGTCCGGGATAAACATTTCGCCCGTTTCCAGTCATTGTAGTAGTACCCTTCCAAATGGCAGAGCATAGGTGAAGAGCCCCTTTGCAGAGGGTCTCATGACTACAGAAATACGTTTGCCATCCAGATGGATATAAAGTACTAGCGTGCTCGAGGGCCTACCCCGGCTCACTCGCTTCGTTCGCTGCCGCTGATCTGAGTAAAATACCGCAAGATGGCGATCCACAACAAGGGTATCCAAAACCTCGTCATCTGAATCCCGCTGTTGTGCTGTTTTTTTCGGTTGGTTGTAGCATGGCTCTTTCGAGCAAAAGTTTACGAGTATTGCACACTGTGTGTGTCTCCGTCTCCCCTTTCGGTATTGTGTGCTCTATGTGGGCGTGATAGGGGTTTAAGTTTTCCCGCAGGCTTTAGTTGTTCAACCAAGTACAAGCAATAAAGGTTTCTACTTTATGACAGTGTTAGGATGCCGGGGAATGGGATGAGAATCCAAATCCTGCTCGGTATAAATGCGATTTTTGGCTTTATAATTATATGGGGACTGTTGAAAATCACTGCATAGAAACACCAAACCGATTTTTACAGATCACTAAACCTTCACACAAATTTGCAAGTTATTTTCTAATAATGAACAAAATTCACATCGAATTTTAGCCATTTTACATACTACATTTGCATTAAAATTAATTAATGTGTCAATGGGAAAAGTCACCAAAGCATTTCGCACCATTTACACGATTTTATTAAATTAGCAGCCAAACGCATTCAATGTGCAATGAAATTAATTATCATCCGCATTCGGGTAAATGGCATAAAAAATATCAAATAAAAAAGATAGAATCGTTTATGGATTAGCTTTGGCTGTTGGTAAATGAGAAATGACACTTTGTTTCCCTTAATAAGTATTAGTGCATTCAACATTGAAAATCAAATTAAATGCGAATTATTTTGCATAGTTTTCTGCGCTGGTCAGTTTGTCACTTACGTTTCAGAGTTTTCCAAAAGCCGTTGACAATGAATGTGGGATACAAAAAACTAGGGCTAACCACCGCCAAACATTGATGACAGGTGATTCGGCAATTAAATATAATTTAGCGTGACAGGGCAACAGCAACCGCAATCAAATATGCTATCAATCGATGCGAACTAAAAAACTTTCTTTTTTTTTTGTTACATAAAAAAAGGGGATGTTTGATATTTGAATACGCATTTGTATTTACGAGTAAGAGGAATATAGAATTTTTTCTATTAGGCTATGCATTCTCCATTTTATTTCATTCTCAAGCAGTGCTTTAACCTGATCAAGGAGAGCCTGTGCAACGATGCGATTCAAGACGTGGCAGAAGAAGAACTACAATACCATCACACGCTCATTCAGATCAAGGAGCGCAAGGGTATGGGAGGTACACATTCAAGAAGGTCCAGAAACCGAGGGCCAAGCTGCACGCCAAGGTTGACCATCAGTCGGCCTGCAAGATAGATCATTCTTGGCTTCCCGAAGGGGAAAATCCTTGGTTTCTTGGTTGGGAAAACTCAAGCTAATCAACATCCAAAATGGCTTCAACATATGCCCCTTTTTAACACTGATGACAGGAGACATATAATCCAATAAAATACTGGTAATACTTTGTGCCTTTTCCTTTCGCATTGGTACTTCTTGACCCTACTATTTGGGTTTCTCTCAATAAACATATGGGAAATTATTATACAAAAGTTTTAAGGGGCTTACATAATCATAAATACCTTATATTAACATTGAGAAACCGAATACTTGTTGTATAATAAGAGTGTGAAGACATCAGCAAGGTCTTAGGAACGTCTTATCCTTAGAAACTATATTTTAGATATAGTTATTAAATATTACGTTTCTAGATTGTAAAATGATTTAAATACATATAATTCTAGATCATCCCTCCACACCAGGCCATGAAAACAGTTTCCTTTTTGAAATTTATCAACAAATTTGTAAAATTTTGTTGGTATTACTTTGATCTTGTTCTTGATGCTCACGGTTGCAGTTATGGATGGAGAACTACATGGCATCAATGAGTCCACCATCACCTTCATCATCGACTTTATCATTACAATCAGACGATGATATGTCTACAGAATATAGATCGTCATTGCTGACGCGTTCGCAGCGGTTTAATCTGAAGCTTCTCGTGCTGTATTCGAAACACAAATGCCTGTGGAACTTCAATCACGTCGACTTCTTTAACACCGCCATGCACAAGAGCATCTGGGCGGACATCGTCCGACAGCTGAACACGAAGCGTACGATTACCTGGCAGTTCTGTCGCCGTCGCATCATGGAGCTGCGCCACTACAAGAACCAATATCGATTGCATCAATTACGCTTGGACAGCAACCTCCCAAATGAGTGGTACCATGTTAGGGATGTTCCAATGTCGTTACCTCTTGACGGGACTCGAGGGCTGGAGCTGCTGCCGAAGGAGAGCTATAAGCATTGTTTCTATTTTTTAAATTCCCTCGAAGCTCCTTCCTTTAGTCCAGCCAAGCTATGATCTTCTTGAAATCTTAACTTCAACGTACTTGCTTTTTGGTTATGTGCGGAAAACTAAAGCTAATCAACTTTTAAAATGGTAGCAAGATGGTGTGCAGCACTTTACACTTTTTTACAACTATTAGTCCTGGCAGCGGGAGGAGCTCTCTTAACAATTAAGCTTACCCCATTGTCCTTGGCCTTGTTGACGACGCTGGCTGCAGTTAATGTCATACAGAATTCTCTTGTCTAAGAACTCCCTTTCCGTCGGAAACTTTTTTTTGCGTATTTTTGCATATTTTGGGGGCACGTTCTGCACTCTGTTTTTGTGTAATGCCAAGTCATAATTTCTTTATATTACTGTCCTTGGCCCCCTTTCATGATTTTTTTTGTTGCGTGCTCTCGTGCTCGT
Source organism: Drosophila persimilis (assembly GCF_003286085.1). Classification (NCBI taxonomy): domain Eukaryota; kingdom Metazoa; phylum Arthropoda; class Insecta; order Diptera; family Drosophilidae; genus Drosophila; species Drosophila persimilis. Next base: position 27,885,164 of record NW_020825288.1, on the reverse strand, counting down.
CTTTGGGTGGCAGTGCAACATTTGCTTTGTGCAACATTTTAATTACGCATTCAGTTGGCGCAGACTCGCAAGAATTATGGCCCAGAAGGCAGCGGCAGCAGCAGCAAGAGAAGGACGGACGGAGGTCTGGGCAGGATGCGTCCTGCTGCCGCGGCAGGAGTCAGCTGCTTGAGGGCTGTGTGCCACTCCCACTTTGTTTAACATTTCGCGCTATTTATGCATAATTTAACCATTTTATTTTATTATTTGTGCTCTCCGGCTGCTTGTTCCTGCCTCTTGTTGCAAATAAATGGCTGCAAATATGCAAAAATAATGTACAGGTCTCCTCACTCCTCCCGAAAAACATTGTTGCAATGCTAAAACTTTTGATGGGCGCGCAAAGGCAGAGGTTTTTTGGCAACAGCAACAGCTTGAATAAATGTTTGATCGGGTTAACTTCGGCTGGGCCGTCACATTTAATGGGCCCCGAAGTGAGCATAAAATCTTAGCAATTCCCAAATTTATCATAAAAACTAGTTAGTGGCCTTGTACGGCCTTAAGGGTTCCGTTTCGGGTACAAGTAAAGCATTTTAAGTTTAATGGCAATTAACCTTCGCGCTAGGAGGAAATTAAAATCATGAGCCCGAAATAACCCGCGTATGTGGCTCTACATAAATCTACAACCCCTCTGGCTACAAGGGGAACTGGAGGTTGGGTTGGCTTCGGTCCTGGTAAGTGGAGGAACAAGGACTGAGGCAGACATGACACGTATTTATAGCACGCCAACGACCTCCACTTGGGCCTCCACATTGCTAATACGCCATGTTGGCTGATGCTCAGTTTTCTGCCTGCTCTTTGTTTTATGTGCGCCCACATTCACACCCTCTCACAGACAGCAGAAACTTATATATTTCGAGTGCAAGTCAAGTCTCTCGCTCTCTTCCGCTGGCTCTATCTCTGGCTGCTTCCATGCTGCACTTCTTGCTCGTAGACCTCTTGGCACGCCCCCCCACACGCCTTGGCATTTGTATTAGCTGATTGTGTGGGGGCGACTGTGGCTCGGTTGCCGCATACAAGCTCGTAAATTGAATAAAAGTTCAAATGTTGGCAATTAATATAACGAAAAAGTTAATGCCAAGGATTGGGGCGCTGCATCCACAACCAACTGTGGCTGTGGCTCGTGCTCGGGCTCGGCCTGGAGCTCCGGCTGGAGCTCGAAATTGCAGCTGGAGTTGAGCAACTGCCTTGGTTAACCCCCAGGGCGCCCAGTACATGAAGTACAAGATTGCCAAGACTCGAAAATATTTGATAACTTTATACAATTTTTCTATGTAAAGAATTTATAGTTTAAATCCCGGGGAAAGTTTCGAGCTGGATACAAATCTCTTTTTGCCTTGGCCGATTCTCTTCCTGGGGATTCAATTAATGAAGTATGTTGTATTTTTACAACATTCCTCTGCACAGAATCCTCTGCAGCGTCTCTATGTGTGCACATATATGTATGTACTTCCATGTCTGTCGGGCAATTAATTTTGTTAAAATTGTCTGTGTCCGTGTCTGGGCTCTTGGGTGTCTGCATCAAGCTCTGGCATTTACCTCTTCCTTTTAGCCTTTTGCCGAGATTGTGGCTCACGCTAATTGCTCGAAACGGTTGCAACCTCTTACCATTACCCCCAGCAATCCACTCCATTCCACCATCAATTTCTGCCCCTAATTCCTGGAGTAGGAAGCCCTATATGTACCATTGTAATGAAGTCGTGCAGCATTTGGAAATCATTGCACTGAGAGAGAGAGAGCTCTAAAAACAATGCCGTGCACCGGGCTCCTATGTTCTGTTCAGTAATTTTTGCGCAAAAACCTATTGCACATTTTCTGCAGTTAACACTTGTTGTGTAGTGCTATGTGTGTGTGTGTGTGCCCCAGTTCTTATGCCTCATTGTTCTTGTAATTTAATTGCTGTTCAAGTTGTGGCAGCCACAATACCCAGAGAGACCTGTGACCATTTCTGTTGTTTCTAAAACCAAAATCGCCACGAATTCGCCACAGAGCCTACCCTATTGGTACTATAAGTGTGTAGAAGTTTACTAGAGTAATCCAAAATGAGACCAACCTGCCGCAGCAAATTGAAACATTTTCTTTTAGCAGCTGCTTTGGCCATTTGCTTGATCATAAGCTTGATATTAGGGCAAATTGTTTGAAGCCAACTTTAAATTGTTGTTTTGTGGGTTTCGGCAATGATTTGTGGCTCAAAACACACACACACACACACACCAACACAACATTGTAATGGCTGTTAATGCGTTTTATGATGCCCCTAATGTGCAGCGCTTGCTTTTTAATTATTTAAAGCCGAATACGCGGCGTATGCTTGATATTTAATAAATGACAGCCATTTGCAGAGAGACTTGGTTCCGCCGTTGGAGAGGAAATTTCCATCATCTTTATCTGACTCGCACTCGCAGTCGCACACGTTTCTAAATTCCCCGATGGCTGGCCTACGACGACTCCTGTTGATATTTGTTTTGCCTACCATTCTGGAGCAAGCGGCGCAAACAAGGCGAAAGGCAAATCTAATTTCTGGAGCACAATTCGGAAAAGATTACGCAACAAAAAAATGGCCGCCAGAGAGACAGAGAAAAAACAGCTAAAGCCAAAGAAAAATCAAGAAACATCTGACAGCCCCCCCGCCCATTCCCTGAAACGTATGCAATGCATGTGTGTGGCATAAATCAAAGCTAGACAATTTTGGCTGGGGGATAACATGAGGAGCGAAATAGCAAAAACAAGAAGGGAATGCTGGGATTGAGAGCCGAAGCTTTGGATACTCTATGGGTATAGTTAATATTCCGCTCATCCGAAAGTGCTGATTGATTATAGGAATGCCATTATTGTCATGCGTTTAAATTCAAGCATGAGTCAGAAATTGAAGCCCAATTGCTCATCGGCACGGATCCTGATTCAAACCTGATTCTCACGTCCAAACGACATCGTTTGGAGCAACAGAAATAGTACACAATACTGTGGCAAATGGTTGGCCGGGTCAGCTGGTATACCTATAAAATGCATATAAATATAGGACACTCCTATTGATGCATATAGTAATGGTTTCTTCTCTGCCTCTGCCGCACAGAGGCACCCTCTTGCTTGTGAAGGGTATTCCAAACAACAACAATAGGTGGCAGCGGGGCCCGAAAAGGGAAGAAATCAAAAGTAAGTGACAAGCAGACAGGCAGACGCACACAAAACACATGTGCACCACAAACAAACAGGATGTTGTATGGGGCTGAATGTGTGGTGTCCGTGCTGCTATGAGGATGGTTCGGCTTGACAAGTTGCTCTTTGAATATTTAGAAAGCCCCATACGGCACCCCCTCGAAACGTTTAAGTACTTTAATTGTTCTGTGTCGAGCTGTTGACAAGAGCGAACGGAACGTGTGAGTGTGAGGCCTCTCACAAAAAACTCCAGAGAGCTGGAAGATAAATGTTTCGTTGTCAGGGCAAGTGGTGTACATACGGGAGTACCTTTATAGAGATATGTTTTATTGTATAATCTTTACACTTTAAATAAGTACTTGTATTCTTGATTAATCCCTCCCTCTCTATCTCTTTGTGGCTAAGCCTTATATTTTTTGTAACTTTGTGGAAAACTGTTTTCAATTATTTTTTCCATTTACCATTTTCCCGTTGCAGACACACACAAACACAACTCAGTTCTTATCAGAGCTCAATAAATTGCTGTCTCGACATGAAACGCACACCTGTGTGTAGGGACCAGAGGATCAGGGGCTGTCAGCCAACTGTGAGAGTTGCTTAACCTCTCCCTCTCTCTCGGGCTAGAGAATGGCAGCCAGTCCCCCCAGTCTCTATATACTTTTTCCATTTATTTTCTGTTTTTTTTTAATCACTCCGGACCTCGACTCTACCAGACAGTTGGGTACACAAAATATGTCAGCAAAGTCGAGGGGGAAACAAAAAAGAAAGGAAACATCTACCCAATGTTGCCTTAGACACTGGCCAGACAATGGACCCTCTCGCTTCATGTCAGGCGCATTTCTGTCTGCCTGTCAGAGGAACTGAACTTCACTTTAGCAGGGATTCGCTATATTTTTTCCGAAAACCGCACTGACAACTGCGTTGATTTGAAGCGGCGAGGCATTCATGGCCAGGGAATGAATTCAATGGGTTTTGGGCCAGCAACAAAGGCAACAGCCTCGAATCGAACAGCAATTATCTGTGGATTGATGAATGGCCAACAATTGCATTATAAATTTGGTTAATGTTGAATGCAAATCATCTGAATTTTCGCTTTGTGGGTGCATGTGGGTGCGTGTGGGTTGGTGCTCTATATAATTGATTGGGCCTCTGCCTCAGCCTAAAAGTATTGACTCCTTTCGGTTTGCTTTTGTGATACACATGCGGATAGAGGAAACCGCAGGAACCGCAAGGGATTACTACATCAGAATATAACCGCAAAAGAGGTTAATGCACACTGTTACACACATGGAAACATCAACTTTCGATGGGTTTTGGGCCGCAGCATTCAAAGGCCCTGACTGTCAAACTCATATGTGTTTTCCATTTAATATTTATTAATGGAAAACAAAAATGTGGGTAAAACCAAACCAAAAATTGAATGCATCAGCGAACCAGTTCATATTAAATTGCCGCTTCAATAAGCAAGAGAAAAATTTGATTGAACAACAAATTCTATATACTACAGTAGGGGAAAACTATGCGAAGATTGAGCTCGAGGCTTGCCTCCTTCAAAACAAAAAAAAAAACATCAAACGCTTCATAAACGCGAAACATAACCCAACAAAATAAAGGAGGAAAAACTTATGACTCCCAAGGGAGACACTTGAGTGACTACAAAAAGGGGGTAACTAAAGATTAAGAGAGGGGCGGAGGGCTTTGGCGTAGGTATGTATGTATGTATGTAAGAAACCGAAACTATTTCTTTGCGCAACGTTGTGGAAAATTAAAAACGCTCATTCCACTGGTTCCTGCTAAGCCTAACTTCAGAGACGAGACCGACCGCCTACTGTGGCAGACTCTTCTGGATGGTAGTGGCACCTCTGATGATGCCTCTTCTGCTGTTGCTGCTGCTGCTTATTAATAACTGCGGCAGCAGCAAAACAGTTATTAGACTTAACATACTCAGTGCCAGGGATAACCCAGATATGGCCCAGAGAGCGGCCATTGAACTGCCTGAGTCTGAGGGCTGCTCCTCTTTCAATTGGAATCAGTGAGAGGAGAGGCCTCTGCCTGTCTGTCTAATCAGCACTCACATTACGTATACGTATGCGTACAACCAGACTGTCATAAATTCGCCTTTATTGATTTATTAGAACGGAATATTTGTTTAGCCCAAATGCGTATGACAGGCCCGATAAGCGACATATTTTGGCCTGGTTTTTAGAATTTGCATAAATTACATTCCATTGACAGCGCGGCGTATGAGTGATTCTAATTTTCGAAATTAGTTTGTTTGGTTAGCAGATGGAATATATAATACATAATCCAGCCAAAGGCTTATCTCCCATCAGAGACCTGTAATAACTATTATTCCAGGCTGCCTTTAGCCTTGTGGCGGCGCATTGATTAAAGTCGAATCCAAGGCAGAAAACTAGCAAAAGAATGCAATTGTACTTAAAAAACAAACCCAGTGAAAAAATGCCGTATAATAAAGGGTGGTGGTTCAATAGGGCTGGAGGGGGGACTCGTCGGATAAGCTGCGGCGAACATCATTTATAAAAATGGCTCGGAATGTGGATGCGGCCGTGCGGTGAAACCAGCGCGAAACCAAAACGCATTCAGGCAAACAATTGCAATTGTAATTGAGCCGAGACTCCTCCTCGGTGTCTCTCTGTATGTGTGTGTGTGTGTGTATCTGTGCTTGAGTTTCTGTGTGTATGTGTGTGCGGGGCAGAATTGTCTTGGGGTGAGACAGAGCGAGTCTGTTTGCATTGTTATTCCGACAGCGGTGGGTCGGTCGATGGGTTTGCCTCGTTCTCGTTCTCGTTCGTTCGGTCGCTTAGTGGCAATAAAAAGAATGCTCATTCCATAGGGAAATTATGAAAGCGGATTTCTTTTGTTTAGAATCGTTTCTAGATTGCATGCAGCGAAGCGGCGTGCCCATACACACATGTCTGAGAGTTGTGTGTGTCTGTGTGTGTGAGTGTGTGTGAGAGCGCAGCTTTATAGCCATTTCCGCTTATTGCTAATGCGACTGCTGCTGCTGCTGCGATTACACGAACGCCTCGCACCATTCGAGTCTAATGTTGATTGCAGCATCAGATATTTATTAATTTCCAAGGATGCATAACCCCTTACCATTCAGATAGTATGAACGAAAGAGCTGAAGTGCTTTCTCCGGGGATTTTCTGGGGATTATAGAGAGGTCAAGGTATAGTTACGCAAAAGTTTCATTAGCTTAAAAGTTTAAATATAAATTGAGAATGGTATAACCTTTGCTTGAGGGATATTCGATGGCTGTTTTTAAATGTAAATGATTTTTCATCTCTTCCTAAGGGCATCCATCCTTCGGTTTTCCCATTTGAAGATGGAATTTGAAGAAGTTTCTAAGCATTTCCATATCGTATTATATGCATGCATAAAAAGCAATAACTGTAATTAAGGCGGTGCTTTATAGCATATAAAAATTCTTTACAAATGATTGCTTCCCTTTCAGAGTTCAACTTTTTCTTCCTTTTTAGAGCTCGCAATGCAATGCAATGATTCCTTGAGTCAAGAAAAGTATGTGCCATACGAAAATCAAATTTTTTTATGATTGAGCAGCCAAGGAGCATGAAAACGCCATTGCCAACCCCACTCTCCGCACTATCCGCACATTTGAATGGTTTGCTATTTTGTATCATCATGCAGTTCTCTCATGACCAGAGAACGCACTCTGCTCTCTGACTTTATGCCAATTTCAGTAAGGGCAGAGCTGCTTGCTGATTTCATTTCCTCTTTAAGCGCCAGCGCGTATAATATTTGCATTCAGCTGCGGATGCGATACGAGTACTGTATTCCTCTTGGTATAAGGTCATTGGGGGAAATGGAACTTTTGTCAAGTGTATCAATTTGCGTTGAACTTGCGACATGCGCGGACAATGAACTGGTGATGGCTGATTGATCGGTGGCTCTCAATAAATGATAATGGAGCTGTCAGCGCCTCTGGCAGCTTGTTAGCAGCAACAGATTTGTCATTTTTTTGAAAGAGTGGCATCCAAAGAGTGTGGAATTATTTCATAAACTCTTTTATTCAAGGAATCTATAGATTCTTGCAGCTTAAGCAGCTCCATTTCGGTTTCCAATTTCCATTTGAATGCAACAAAGCAAAAAGGACTTAAGATAAATATTTTCACACGCGACATTGTCACTGCTAATGAAGTTTTGCTTTCAACTAAATTAATATCTTTCTATGTCTCTCAGTAGAAGTAGCAGAAGCAAAAGCAGCAGCAGCACAAGACAATAAAAGCAACAATGACAGCAAAATAAAATTAAATAATACAAGCACTTTTAGGTTAATTAAACTTGAATAGCAACAAACGATGGCACCCAGGCTAAGCTCCAAAATAAAGTGAGAATGAGGCGAAAGGCACTCCAAGAGTAGCCTGTAGCCGGTAGCCGGTAGCTAGTCTCTGCCAGGGCATGTCCATGTAATTGTTATTGCAATGCTTGTCCTTTTTGGGGCTGTATTGTCTGGCTGTCTCGGCTCTGCACTTTCTATATAGTAATTGTGTGTGCCAACCAAGACTTTTGTTGCCGAATGCATTTGCAGCCAGTGCATGCCAAAAAGTAACTTGCAAAAGGCGCAGCCATCCAACAATTGTCCTTCTGGAATGCATTTTCGTTTAGAATTCAAAATTTCTCAGATTTCCTCGTACTTCTTAGCATATTTGTGTCTCTTACATTTGCTTGAAATCACAATGAAATCGTTTGGAAGAACGCCCTCAACTGTTTCCGGATCTCTGTTGCTGCTGCTTTTGAAATGTGCAAAAGCAAACAAAAGTGTTGCCAACTTGCCGGAGAGACAAATACAACCAGAAGAACAAGAATCCTACAACCAGGATACGTTCACCAACTTGCTCTTCCCCTTTCTATGTGTGCGTGTTTGAGCCAAGTGCAACAACAAGTTCCTTCTGCCGGTTTGCCTTGCCTTATTATAATTGCCTGCGTTTTTCCACCTTCCTCTGGGATGTTGTTGTTCCTGTTCCAAGATTTTCGGGGACGGGACTGCTGTGTCCTGCTGCTACAAATGTAAGCAATGACATTGATGTTGTTTTTGGTGCATTTTTTTGGGGAAGAGAGAGTGCATACACACTCGTATTTATTTTGTATCTTCAAGTTTGTCGGTCTCGAAATTGTTATTATTTGTATTGTGATTGTTGGCAACTTCCACCAGAGCCTTCTGTCTCGTAGCCAAAGTGCAGCTGAAGCAAAACCAGAACCCAGTCAACATTGTGGTCAACAAATTGGAATGGAATTGGATTTGAATTGTCTTCGTTTTTAGGACTAAAAATACACGAGAACTATACGTAGAGGTGGAAAATACAATGATTCTTGGTATTGGTAGATATATGGAGATTTATGTGGGATGGAATATATAGAAGACGTACTCTTATTGGAGTAGAACAAAGGGAAATGGAAGATAAGCTGCAGAAAATAAATTAGAAAATGTAATTAGAAATCAAAAATCAACAATGAAGTGGGTTTGTTTCTTGGAATAGATACTCGATTCGTATCTAAATATATGTTTTGAATTTTGCCATCAGCAAATGTTTCTTGGGTAATAGATTATGACTGGGAAAATGTTTATGCACTCATATGTTTGATATTCCTATCCGAAAACTGCCTGCAGATTGTGCCAGTTGTGGTTCGGTTTTCGGTTTTCGGTTGTCGTCATAATGCCATTTGTAGCGCATACAATTGCTAATTGCTTTAAATGCATTTTAGCCGGAAGTGGCTTTACTTAAGCCTTTGGCATATGCAAAGACATACAGCCAGACAAACAGCCACACAGACAGACAGACGGACAGCCGGAGAGCAGGACGGAGAGCTGGCAAAGCCGGAGAGCTCTGCTAGAGATCTGTGTCCTGTATTATTTGTACTCTGTATTATGTACTGCATATTGGCCAGCATTATCCTGGCACTTGCTCTGCTTCTCGTGTTGCTTTTATTCTATTCCATTTTATTGTGTGTGTTTTTTTTGAAATTTTATTTATTTAAAGCTATTAGCCGGGCTTAGTCTTTGCTTTGGCTTTTGCTTTTGCTTTTGCGTCCCCATGTTGCAGTCGAATAGAGACCGTACTGCATTGGGGTATGGGGCATGTGGGGCGTATGCGTAATGTGATTCACCAATAAGCCAGTTACTTTTACTCCCAGGCTTGACAAACAGTACACAGCATACAAAACCAACAAAAAATAAAAGAGAGTATGGGGCATATGTAAATATTTTGTTTTATTATTTGTACAGGCATTGGAATACCCATAAACCCCATCGAGTCATCCATCCATTCGACTTGTCATCGCCCTGTCTCTCTGGTAGGTTGGGGGTATATTTAATTGAAATCTACAAGTTTATGATTGTTTTGTATGCAATTTCAATATGCAATTAAATATGCAACGGCATGCATTCATTGTCTGCCCTGCCTATACGAGTATTGTCTGATGCCTTGCCCTTGGTCGTAGGCCTCCCCTCCGCCCCTGCACTTCCGGTTCCTGTTTGTTATGGCCCTCTGCTCTTTTGTATTGTGGCTTAATGAATTTTGTGGCCTGCATAAATAAGAAACAGACACAAGCCATTATTTGCTCGGACCTTGCATTTGTCAATATTTAATATTGATTGAAGCTCGGCAGTGGCAGTGGCCTGCCAATTGGAATACTGTTCGAATATTGTCTGTCCAAACTTTAATTAAATGAAAACCACATTAAACTCTTTTAGCTAATGCAGTTTTATCTGGCTCTGTCCTGGTTTATGCCCGCTAGCTGAGTATGGAATTTATTTTGACTAATAAAATTGATTGTGTTTTAAAATCCCAACGCCCATACCCAGGCCACACCATAAAAGAATCTTACACTTTAAAAGTGTGGCTTAGTCGGGTAGAGAGGGCTCTGTTTGGGGGTTATGCGTTGACATTTTTATGGGAATTTTATGTGAATCAAGTGAATATGGGAAAGACAAAGCTAAGCTTCTTTCGAATCGATAAAAATGCAAATTAAACAGCGTGAGGGTGCCATATGTGCTGGGGATGAACTCAAAAAAGGGAGGAGAAGGCAGGAGGAGTGAAAGCTCGTTAAAAAGGAAATCCAGGCGAAATTCAAGTGCCGGAAAATGGCTTTTGTTTAGAAGGAAAACTCCGTAAGGCTCTTTGTATCTCCATTTTACTGATATGGTACTCGAAAATAAATATGAAATATATTCAGCAAAATGTCAAACGGAAACAAGTTGCCAAGTCAACTTGCATGATGGAGCACACATGTCCTGGCCACACAGGACTCCCAGACTCCGCTCAGTCGAGCGAGAAATGAAAATTGCAAAAATGATCGGAAATGACCAATTTGAAATAAAAATGTAACCAACTGTGAGTGTGGGGGTGTGGCATTGAGACTGTTAAATGCAGGCCAGAGCGACGGCATGTCTAAGTGTGTCTGTGTGTCCCACTATGTGTGTGAGAGCGGAAGTCAAGCGCTTGACATGCACCAACACCAACAATTGGAGAACGAGAACAGGAAGCACACAGAGCATCTCACACGGAAAACTGCAGTCGGACTCTTGCGAGTCTCCCAGCCATATATGAGAGTCAAGTGCAGGATCAAATCAGATATCGCCAAAGTTGACAAATTAGAAAATTTGTCTCTGACTTTATCGCGATCAGAGCAGAGCATGGAGCAAAGGCCGGACTTGCCCTGTTATCCCACACATCCGATTCGGTAGAGAGTTTATTGACCCACGTGGCCCCCCCATCGACAGACGACAGACGACAGGCTCATAACTCACGGATGTCGTATTATGCATGAATTTAAAAACAATAACTGGAAAACGCCCATACGCATATGAGCATTCACACACACAAACTCTCCCCCTGCAGACATTCTCCCCTCTCTCGCTTTTTCTGTGAAGTAATAAATCAAGACGGAAACAGCCAGAGGAAGCGAGCTGTGCAAAAACCCTTTTCAACGATTTCTATGCAAAATAATTCATCAAAAATAATAAAACAAGACAGAAAATTGAGAAAAAAATAAAATACAAGACGAACAGCAGGACAGCCAAGAAATATGTATATGAAATGGTTAAAATTGCAAACGAAAGAAACAAATTTGTTCTTTTAAATTGCAAAAATTGCAATTGTGCGTATATGAGTAAAGGACTTTTGTATGAAACGACTGGGCGACAACATGGATCGGAGGCATCTTTTGCGAGTATGGGCGACTATCTTTGAAATAGTTTTTATACGCCTTCTAAAGAAGAAACATCCTTAAATGATTTTAAAGTAAAGTTTATATGGATTTTCAGAAGGAATGTATGGGGTTTTCCTGTGAATTAATCATGTAATTCCATGGATCTCAGTGAAGCTCTATAACAAATGTAAAAGCCAAAAGAATTTAACAAAGAGTCTCCTTTTGTAGATAAAGGAGACTCCCATAAGTGTGCTTATATTGCATCAACTCCAATCTACGAGTATTCTCCCAACTCTAACATTCGTTTAAGCTCAACTTTTTCTGAATGTAAGCAAATTTTATTTGGTATTCCTTTGTAGCCTGTTCAGCACTTTCCAGCAGAGTTTGTGCTGATATTCTGTCTTCTATTTACGTGAACTCTTCTTTGGTCAAATGTGTCAACAACATTGCTGTGCAATTAGGTGAGAACTGGAAGGGAAGGTATTTTACAGTGTTTTACCTTACCTCCTTTATGTTGCCCTTAAACAGAGCTGATACGGAGGGATAAAGCGACCTTAAAGCGCAGGTTAATCGTAGATGAAGGACTATCCCCTTAAGAGGGGTTGAGTAGGGAAATTACTACCTTTAAACATCGCTTAATCAGCAGCCACTAACCAAAAGCACAAGGACGAGAGTAAAGGAAAGCAATTAATAGAGCTACACATGTTGAACAGCCACCCATCCCACATACTCGTTTCTACATCTGTTTTTTTAGCTCTAGCTTTCTCTCATGTGTTATTTAATTTTTTCCTGTGGCGTGTGTGTGTGTTTTATTAAGTTTTTAATTAATGTATGAGCAGTTTAAACTTGTAAAAGTCCTGTCATGATAAACTAAAACAATATTTCTCACTTGGGGGCCAACGACGACAGCTCTCCGGCAGTTCGCTGTCCGGCAGGCAGACGGTCCGCTGCCCCGCCAGGCAACCAAATTGCCCAAAGGAAAGCTTTTCAAAATAAATGAAGTTACGGCCAAAGGATGGTCCGTCTCTAGTGTGTGTGCGTATCTATGTGTTGGGTTAAGCATAGATGAGTGTGTGTATGTGTGTGCGAACAGGTCCCATTAAAATATTTGCATCTCATTATTTAGTTTTTGGGCGAAAATTTCGGGTTTGAACAGCTTTCGAGCATATACTATGGTTGAAGATATAGAATGATATAATGGAAATCCAGAAAAGGATATTCTTTTATTTTTTTGTGAGGAATATTATGGTAATTGACCTTTGGCAATTTCTCCTTACCTTTTTCTTTTCCTTTTCCTTATAGTTTGCTTTTGCTGGGCTAACTTTTGTTTCGTTTCATTTTTGTGTGCTCATGCTCTTTACTATCTTATCAGGCAAATTGAATTTGTGGTCAGGACCCAATGAGTGTGCTAAACCATTTGGCAAACAGACATCAAGGAGCTCTCCCTCTCCCTCTCTTTTTACCTTTCTCTTTCTCCGTCTCTCTGGCAGTTATTTTCCAGTAGTAGTCGAGCAATCTGCTTTGCAGGACTGTGTGTGTGTGTGTGTGTGCGTATCTAATCCTTTATGCATTTGGTATCCCAGACGTAGACTGTGACCCCATTTGCAAAATTCTCTCCACCATCTATCAAAGCACACACCCATAGAGGGAGAGGATGAGACAGGCCCACACAATGCACAGGACATTCACACGACATGGTCAAAAACTTTGCACAATTAAAGTTTAAGTGTTGCACAAACTTGTGTCATGTGCTCAAGCCAGAGAAGGGAGAAAGGACGAGTGCGAGTGCGAGCGACTCTAGATGGATGCATAAATTTCATTCTGTTATTATAGAACGATTTCCAGGGACTGCAGCTGCAGCTGTAGCTGCAGCAGAGTGTTTGCCCATCATGGTGGTGCTGGTGTGGCTGGAATAACACCTTTTTCCGAAGGAGAAAAGTTGCAAATGCAGTAACAAAGTGTAATTAAAAAGTTTGACTATGCTTGCAAAAATAATGAAATCGATTATGAGCCAGCACTTGACTAGCACTTGAGACCCAGGATCTCGCAGTCCTACGTCGTCTCTCCGATGGCAAAGCGACACTCAATGAAATTAAAAAGATATTTTTTTTTGCAGACATTTGCAGCAGTGGGGAGTCTGCTGCACCTACTGCCAATTGCACTTCAACCCCCACTATAGCCTCTATCTGGGCCATTGTTTTCGTCTGTCAAATGCAGGCACTTTTCTTTTCGTATTCATTGCCCGAGCAGTGGCAACAACAAAGCGGAAAAACTCTTGGAAAACTGTCAATAAGTGCATTTTTATACATTCAATACGCTCACATTTTTCCTATCAGCTGAAAGAATTGCAAAAAAGTCAAACTTTGGAAAATGTTAATGCAATTTAATTTAATTTCCTCCCCGCCCTCAAAAGAAGTAAGAAAAACTGTCTCATTAAAGATTGCCGAGATATCGTTTTGAGGATGGCATAAAATTTACTCGATAATTAGCTAAATGGCGGAGCGGAAGAGCCCATGATACCGGAATGGATTATCCACTTTGATGCCAACAATTAATGGAAAACTACATATATGTATGGCGAAATGTCGCCGTTAATTAAGCCCAGCAAATGCGACATTTTGTATTTTTTAATACTTACGGAATGTAAAAGGATTCCCGGTGTGTTATTGATTAATCGTATATAAGGTTAATCGTATATATTTAAATTTGCATAAACTGTTATTAATAAAGCTGATTAAAAGGCCAACGTCGGGATGGAATCGCGAAATTAATATAAATTCCAAATGCGGAAGGCTTATGGAAAGGAATCATGTTCATATTTCTTATATATAGGTTTATACTGTAGGTTTATACATATGTACATGCATCTTGCTGATATGTTTATTTCCCCACACGGCGGTTATATTTTAATGTATTTTTAATCCGATATAATTAATACTGTCCCCCGTTGGTGCTTGCTGTCGCTTATTAATTATTTTATTGCGTAAAAAATATTAACAAGTCCCCGCAAAGTCATAAATAAATCTACGAAAGCATCGAACAAACGCCTATAAATAATATTTAATGCGTATGTCTTCATGGCAGAAACAAAAAAAAATGTATTTTAATTATGCCAACGCAGAAAATACACCAAACGGGCCGCAAAATGGCTTTAAGTCCGATGCAAGGATAAGCAAATTATGTGTGAAAATTAATTGACAGAATATAAGTAAAACACACGTAAGAAACGCAGAAACAAGACCCATCTTAAAGGCTTAGTGAGTTTAAAAAATTCCGGTTCAAACGAGCGAAAAATCAGACAATTATTTCCATGTGCTGTCCATTCAGTTGTTCGCACTTGGCTTTAGCCTTTCATCGGCAATTTAAAAACAATTTTAAGGCCTGTTCTATAGTTTTGTCAACATTCTGTAGGGGAGATACAGAGCCTTATCCACCCCGCAACCATGTGGGGGGCTGTAGCCTGTTTGTTGTGGTCGGTTCTGCTGAAAAGCTGGCAAAACGAATCCTGAGGTTTTTGTCCGGACCGGCAGAGAGAGACGGATCCTCATTTGAATGGTTGTTGTAACACTTGCACTCACACCTCAGGACCAGGACCCTGCCTGGGTCAAGTTGTTCTCTCACACGGCAGGTAAGCCCATCTTTTTCATGCTCTGCTCTGTTCTTTTTTCTGTCCTGGGTTTTTCCTGGCTGGTTGCTGCTCTAATCCAAAACAAACACCTGCGTCATAAACTTTAAGTCCTGGTACAGGTAAAAGTTTCAGTTTCGGTGAGCGCTCAGAGGAGGCCAACCCACAACCGAATTGGAATCATTGGAGCGTACTTAAGGTTTATGTTGTGCTTGGGGTTGGGGTTGGGTTTTCGGTTTAAATGAAAACTTTTCGATTTGTCAAATGGTATTTGGGGGTTGAAAGAATTTTTACAAGTATTTCCCTTTGTTGCATGCATCTTCTTCATCTTTATCATCATTTTATGCGAGTTATTATCATTAATTTATTAAAGCCTTAGTACATTGTTTGACATGACAGTCACAATTCAAATAGATATATATATTTTCCCCCTCTTCTAAGCCGAATTTAATGTCATTTTGGGATGGAGCTGCTTCTCTAGTACTAGGACATTTCTGGTGACACTCATTTCGTGAGCGGCGGACGGACGGAACGTCTTCATCTTCACAGCTTAGTGGCGGACAAATTCCAAGTCTTTGGTCACGCTCTCCCTACCCCTCCAGACTTGTTTGGCACATTTAGCTGGTTATTGTTTTAACATTTGCCCTCATACCACGGAACCGCAGCAAATGTCTGTCTGAGCTCCGTCTTATCTTATCGTTATTAACGTTTATTTTATTGTCATGCTGCTTAGCCACAGTGGCATTGGGGCAGTGGC
This sequence comes from Drosophila persimilis, assembly GCF_003286085.1. Lineage (NCBI taxonomy): Eukaryota > Metazoa > Arthropoda > Insecta > Diptera > Drosophilidae > Drosophila > Drosophila persimilis. The sequence continues at coordinate 27,869,397 of NW_020825288.1, read as the reverse complement.
AGTGGCAGGTTCTGTCTGCTAGTTGCCATCATGTTTGGTATACTCTTGAAGAGGGTATTCTTATTTTTAATGGGGGTTTTGTAACGAAAAAAAGCAGAGGCAACTATTAGATTATTTAATATTGTGTTTGTGGTTCAACGGGTCCTTCAAAACGGGTCAGTTCTTTTGATTTCTAAGAGTATCTAATACTTCGATGTCGTATCGAACCTTCCTCCCTTTCTGTATATTTTAACAGTCGTTTTTATTATGTCATTATTGTCATTTACTCCGGCTATCCCTACTAGTACTCGTCCTCTCTTTTCATCTCATCACTGCTGTTGCCTGCATTATTCTGATTATTTGTGAGGACATTATGCTCAGCGACTCCTTGCGCGATTCTTTTTGATTTTTCGATGGCAGATTTCATTTACAGTTCCATTTGAATCCAGTCACTTTAATGGCCATTCACTGTTGATATTTTCGGTTCTTATTAATGTGATTAACGTTCCCATAAAAGTAGCTTTGATGAAACGAAAATCCCTTGGCAAAAGCCACGCTTGATTTGTTTTATAAGAAGTACGATTTATGCATTCGAAATGTTTGTTGACCCATAAATTCTGATTGGCCAGGAATTTTCGGCTGCTACCAAAGGCAAGAGGATAAATAAAATACAAGGCTCATGAATTGATTACAATATCAATTGCTGAACTTTTGACTTTTAATTAAAGGGTGCACTGGAAAAAAGGAAAGGATGAGGAGAGCTCGAGTATACATACTCGTATATGTGTGTGGATGATTCGAAACGCTGATGCAAGTTGTGGCTGTTACCAATTTGGCGTTAAAATTCATACAAACACGAGGGGCCGCTGAAAATGCATACATTTGCGCTGTAAAGAATGTTTTTCCAAGCATTTGTGCGGGGGCCGCGGCCACTCTTTGGGTAGCCATAGCCTCGGTTGGAGGCTTCGGTTGGAGCGTAAAAATGCGAATTAAAAAATGCCAAATGAACGGGAACAGGACGCACGGTTCGTGGAGGAGTGTTGGCAATGGCAACGGCAACGGGCAACGGCAACAGGAAGAGTTAAAATGCGACTCTCAGAGAAATTATAAATCAATTTAACGTTGCCCCATCCCAAAAACGAGGCCGGACAAAAGTCCGAGAGCCATCCAAGAGCTATAGCCGTGCTGCATGCCGCATAGTAAGTAAATGTGCGGCGGCGGTGGCAAAGTTTATCCATTTTACAAGCAGTGCCAGCGAAAATTGTATAAATTGCCAACTCAAACGGAAACGCAATGACACCGGACGCCATTGACCAGACTCTTCTCTTCGCCCTCTCAGCGTGACCCCAGTGTATCCTGAAACCCGATTCCCGGTCCTGGTCCGGTTACCCCTTGGTTGTTGTTGTTGCTATATTATTTTTTGTTTTTTGCTTTGGGATCCTCGAGACGCATGCGCGGCTTGCCGTGGCCTCATCATCCGGCTTTTCCATGCCGCCACGGATGTACGCGCTTTAATCTGTAAGCCACAAACTACGGCATCAGATACAGATACAGCACTGGGAGAAGGAGAGTCGGGTGGGGGGTGTACTGCATATTGGGGCAACAGCTCCAGCAGCTGCATTTCAAGTCAAGCAGTTGAACAACTGTTTGTAATTGCAGCAGCCCTGGCATTGTGGTAATGGCTCTTTGGGGTTGACTTGGGGTTGCGCCGCCTTCCGCTTTCCCCGCTGGAATCTCTCACAGTTGAATGCTGCGAAAAGTCCTTGTTACCGGATGTTGTGCAATAAAAATGCAAAGTATGCAAAAGTTTCAACCCAATGCCAAGACCACTCGTACCAGCAGCAAGCTGATACAGTAAATAAATGTGAATTAATGTTTTTTCGGTGATAGCGGGTGGAGTGCAAACGATGAAAGTGGATAAACGAGGAGGAATGGTGGTTTTGTGGAATTACTGCGGGATATTTGTGGTGATTAGTTTGGAATAATAGCATGGTATTTTAAAGACGGTGCTTACTTCTCTAACATCTAGGGATGAACAAATAATCAGCCATGTTGTTTCTATGGACATCCTAAAAAAGATCCCACATATTACAAAAGGTCTCCAATGCATTCACTCGAATTATTTCTGCCTCGATAATATCTGAGAAAAAAATAAAATAAATTAAACTGTTCAGCAGTCATTTTGTCTACCAAAGATTGGGTTGTCGATCTCTTTCTTTCTCAAACTTCAAACTTTGCATTTTTTGTTTGTTCATGGCATGCGCCCATTTTTAGACGTTAGTTCCTTAGTGGCTTGATTGAACATAAAATAAATACTCTAAAAAAGAAAAAAAGTCTTGTTCCCGCCCGGGTTCGAACCGGGTTCCTAAATAACCTTAGGAATATACGTACATATTTAATTGTCAGCCCTCCCAAAATTGCCAGTATTTACTCCCTTGCGATAACCCCACAGTTAACATATATAGCAACCGTTTAAGTGCACAAAAGAGCTAAATGTGAATGCATTTAACGAGATGAGATGCAATGAAGACCTCCCATCGCTACGCTTTCATTATGAAGCTTAAGAACTTAACGATATGTGAAAATCACAAATTAAATTACTTATTTAAATGTGATTATGTGCATTATTTATGGGTAGAGTGTTGCCGTTGGCTGAGTAGCGAGTTTGGGGATGGGGATGGGATGTGATGGGACGATAAATGCAGTGCCACAAAAACGTGTGTTGCATTTTAAAGGACAATGTGCTTGCAAAAAGGGGAGACGGAACCGAACCGAACCGAACCATTACGTATACGCTGCGTATGACATTGAGCTAACGCTCTCGCTTATCGCATGCACGTCGCAGCTGCTCGGGCGCATGGAATGGAGCCACGTTTGGCATAAGGAGCGCCATCCACCCACAATGCTCATCCACCCACTCATCCCACTTGGAGCTCCAGCTTCCAACTCCCCCTTTTTCTCACACCCACTACCAATAAGCCAATGGCCCAAGCAGGGCATTAGTGTCAGTAGACGGGGAGCGAGAGTGGGTGTGTTGCAGAGGAAGATAGTCGAGGTTGCAGCAGGGTGCTGGATGAAGATGGTGGCTGGGCTGACGGTGGGTGGGGCACTGAAATCCGACGTACGATGGCGCGCGCAAAACGTCAAATGGCAAATAGCACCTTGCACCTGAAATGCATTAAATAAACATCATTATCGCTAAGACTGGAAACAAGGCAGAGTCCCACACAAACGTACACAGGAAGCAATGCATTGTTCACATACACACACACACAGAAGAAAATCTACACACTCACACACGTAGATACGAACGTAGATGAGAGCACAGAACGCCGAGCATATTTGGCAAACAAAAGGATTTTGCGGTTGAATTGTGTAAACATGGAGGGAAAACGTACGAACGCATTTGGATTTTCACTTGTCGGATATTCGTATGGGGCAAGGGGGCTGGAACATTTTTGGGGCTTGGAATGCACAATGAAGAAACACCGCCTCCCCCTGCCTCAAAAAACGACTGCAAGTACTCGAAACATTTTCACTTTTGTAACCAAAGGCAAAGCTCTTAGCATTTCTAATGATGTTATCAGGCAGTGGGTTTTCCTATTGATTTTGGTTTGTAAGGTGATTAGGTGGATCCTTGAAATAACTAAATTTTGAATGAAGTAAAATTTTACTTTCAAGAAAATTCTAATAGATTTTCCATTACAAACAGCAGGGTACAGGGATTGTGTTAATATCATTTAATTCGATGTAATCATGGTGAATATTTAAGTGCCTTCGAGCTTAAGCAGAAACGGTTTTTGTGTGTGTGTGTGTGTGTGTGTGTGGGGAAAAGGCCAAAGTGTTTTGCATTCATGGGAATCGTTTAATCGTTGTCTTTAATTTTGCTTAAATTTTACTTAAGACTTGGTTTGTTTCTTGCAAACAAGTATCCAAAAATTATTTGATTCTATTTATTCTCACACATTATGCTCTCTCTTATGCTCGTTCCATTTCTCTTTCGCTCTTTTTACGTACACACACAAGAAAAAAATCCCCAGCATGGCCATTTATCATTTTCGCCCTATTGAAGTTTGGGTTCGCGCGACGGCGGCAACATAAAGCAGCGACAGGCAGCGGGAGCCTCTGCTCTAGAAGGCGTGCCAGCCCTAAGCAGCAGATGAAGATGCTCGGCCAAGCTGCCGAAGAAACGGCCAAGACACAAAACAGCAGGGTTGCCAAAACATCCGAAAAAAAGAGATGCCCCCCCCCCCCCCCCCCCCCCCTCCAAAAAAAAAAAACCGTCGCACCAAAAAGAGACGTGCAAGTAGTTCAAAAACTTTGGCCTAAAAGCAAACCGAAGGCTACCAGAAAGAAATATATAGATGGGGCACGGGTAGGATATTTTCTGGGTGGAATTGTGGCCTGGGTTGCCTTAAGGGGCGTGGCAAACATTGGCTGGCATTTTGGGCGAGCGTATGACATTATTTATGGTTTGTTATTTTTGTGCAAAAAGTATGCAAGAAAATATGCTGCGACTCTTTCATAATTTTCCTCTCCTTCGGGGGCTGGAGGCATATGAAACAAAAGTTTTTTTTTTTTTGCGGGAAGAGGCACACACTTTAAGTGTGAAATTAAAGCTGATGATGCGACAAGGATGTGGCAGAGACATGGCCTATGGCAGGGCATTAATGAAAATCGTAAACTCAAATCGACAGGCGGGAGAATTTTTTCATAATTTATACATATATATTTTTTTTTTTGGGGAAAAATCACACGCAACAAAAATGCGCATAAATTATAAGGACTCATTAAACATTTTCCATATTAAATAGAAAGGAGCCGATGCTTCAGCTTAATGACCATAAATCGAAATTAATGACGTTGCCAAAGAGCGGACAGGGGCTGATAACGGAGGAGAGTAGAGAGTGAAGGCTGACTACGGTCCTGCGGACTTTGGCCTTCGTTTATGCCACGGCCACAAATGGAAGCACCTGCTGCTACTACTACGGCTCCATCTGCACATTCTCCAACGGTGGCTACTGCTATTCGCCCATGGCTACTGCTGGCAGTAAAGTGCTGCCAACGTTAATGACACCTGCGAGACAATTTCAATAACCGATATGTGCCGTTTTCGGTTTTGTGGATCGTTGTCCGTTGGCCATTTCGCCACCAGCACCAACACCAGCACCAACACCAACCATTACCACCATTACTGACGGATGTCTTGTGGTGGTGCCATTGAGCGCCATCGATTTCTGTTCTGGCTTTTATTTATATTCAAGCCAGAGCAGTTCCCTCATCGCTATGATATTTATGGATGCTTCGTGGATCGAAATATAAGGCAAGGAAATGAAATGGGACCATCAAGTCGGACGTCTCTTTTATACCAGATCTACTACACAATACTGAACACTGATTTAATGGAGTCGCAAACCCAGCGGGGAATCAAATTTAGCTTTGAAATTAATCAAATCTGGGGCAAGCTTCACCCTAGGATACCTCTTCAATCCCAACCGTCGTTAATCTGGGTCATCATGAGCAATTACTTGTCAAGATGCGGGAGATAAGCACTGGCTCAGAATGTTCTCAGAGATCTGAAGAGGGAACACGGGTTACCTTGGCTTATCTCATGCTGACCCAAATAAAAAGGAAAACCGTAATTTCTGTTCAAGTGGCGTCTTGTGAGCTTTAGTTGGTGGCGGAATTTTACGGCTGTTTATTTAAAACTTGCCTACAAATTATGCTAATATGTTACGCAGTCGATTTTTATCAGCAACAACCGCAGCACAGCGGCAGCAGGAGTACCCACTTTTAAAAACTTCAGAATGAGGTGTCAAAACAAAGAGAATTCTTTAATTTCTCCCTCCATTCAGAATACAATATAATGCTGACTCGACGGTATTCTTGGGGGGAGACTTCACGGACTCTCGGAGCGCGTCTGCAGCTGTTTACTTTGTTAATGGTCTTTTTCAGCTAAGCTCGTCAGTCGCACGCGTCCACTCCCATTCTCCGACACCCAACAGTCCTAATTCCAGTCCCCATTGTAGTCCCAGTTTCGGTGTCAGAACCCAGGGATACATCCCTTGCCTCCTGCCATTGATTTTTGTTCATTTTTTGACCTCCAAGCAACACAATGTGGCATTGAAAAGCTTTGGTGTTTTGATTTAAGACTGCCCCAGCGAGAGGCAGTTTGCTTTTTTATTTTTTGTTCTTGTTTTTTCTGTATTTTGTGTCTGCGAGGCGGAAAATAATTTATACAAAAGGCTCTGTCTTGGATTTCATTTGCTCTCATTTCACGGAGTGGTCAAGGTGGGGGGTGAAAATGGACTTCTTTGTTGATTTTGTTAAATACTTTTCACTTTTCTGGTGCCATTGTAGTGAAGGGACTTTTAGATGTGATCAATTTTAGTAGAGTAAATATTCAAAAATAGAAGTCGGCAATTAACAAATGAAATAAAATTATGGCCCTGTGAAAGTGTTACTTTATATAAAATTCACTTTTCATTTACCAAACAAACAAAAACTAAATTTTGGCCCCTTTTGGCATTCATTTTCACGACCATGGCCCAAGTACTTGAAACAATTTCATTTAATTGGCTTTGTGAACGAAAGGAAAGCAAAGGTCTCAAAGTTTTTAATGAGAGAAGTATACGGGAAACTGAATTGAATCACAAGAGTTAAGGTCATGGCATTAAATAAATTGCCATTTGGCTGGAGAACTTAACCAGGCGCAAAACTCGGTAATGAAATTAATTTTCTCACCTCCCCCAAGGCCGTCAAGGTTGGGGCGGGGTGTTACGTTTGCAAATATTTTCAGGAATACCCCAAGACCAGGGCATTCGTCTGTAATTTTTGTCATTGATTTGGACCCGGCGGCAACAGTTTGTCAAGCACTCACATTTGACCCGCTCTCCAGGAGCCCATCCCGGGGCCGCACAGCTGTCGACCCTTGACACACACACAAACAGACACGGACAGGGACAGGGACCGGCTGGGGATCAGCTTCGTCCCAGGTCCCAACCTCCGCGTCTCTCCAAATTTATTACATTTTCAAGTATTTTTCCGGTTTTGTTGCCCCGGAAATTGCCGAAACGTGTGGCCGGCGTGCAAAATCCCAGAAATGTGCTAAAATAAATTATTAATAATTTCTATGAGCACCCCAGCCCCAGTCCCAGCCCCAGCCCCAGCCCCATCACGCTCTAGAGTCTGAGAATTAACACGGGTTTGTTGTTGAATGAAATGAATTATTTATTTTAATGTCAAATATATCTGCTCCTCCGGTCAATTACTGTATTTGTTTGCAGGATTCTCTGCTCTGTCCTGACTCGACTTCATGCTCAACTCATTTTTTGTGGCAGGGACGTGCTGGGTGTTGATTTTTGTCCATTTTCATATTCTTGTTTTTCCAGTGATAATCTATTTTGTCATTTTCTTCAATTTGTTTGTCGGCCGGGGCCTGGGCCTGAGCTCGAAACAAATTGTAATCAAAGTTCATGATTGACGGATGCCCAGAGTATTCATTATTCATGCGTAGTTCCATTTTGTCTGGAAACGTTAAGCGAATAAGAAATGATTTGTTTTTTTGCCATTCGGTTTTGCATTTTGAATTTCCAGCAAAAATCATGAATTTTCCCAGATATTCTTTAGAGATATGAAACAGTAAAATGGTCGAGTGGAGGCAGCAGCTGGCACTGCCTTGGATTATTTATATTTTCTTTGCTGCAGATACAAAATAATTATCTGATGTAGGGACGTTGCATTATCTTTAACCCCAATAAACTTCAAAGAATCTTTGATTATTTAATGGAAATACATTTTCTGACAGCTCAAAACATTTTCCAGAATATATTTAATGCATTTCTGCACAGCTGTCTTGGGAATTTGTATATTTATAAAGAATTTCTGGGGCACAAGAAAAAATATTACATACAAATGTGCTCTCGATTCCAGCATCAAAATTTAATTGCAAATACCAGAAATCAAGGTCTTCTTTCAATGGGAAAAAAAAACAAAAAAAAACGAAAGAAATCAGAGGATAAAAAGAAAATAATATATAATTCAATGGACTTGTGGATTTCACTTTTCAATTAAAGCCAGAAAAAGTTATGAATCAAAAGAAATGCCAGATGCCGAATGAGAAGTGAGTCAAGGTTTTGCATTTCGATTTCAATCAATTCTGAAGAAGATGCAGACACAGAAACAGATACAGATACATCTGTGGTAGTGGCAGTGGCAGTAGCAGTGGCAGGAGCAGTGGCAGGGGCACAGAAGCAACTTGAACTGTCTGCCATTTATCAGAGAGCAAATATGAAATGAAATTTAATGATATTATTGTATATCAATATTCCTCACATGGTTTGTTGGTTTGTGTATCTGTCTCGCTGTCGCTGTTTCGGCCTTTTCTGTGTGGATGTACTGCTGTTGCTGTTGTCAACGTCAATGACATGCAATTATTTCCACATTAAAACTCATTTCCGTTATTGTAACTGAAGCGAGACATTAACGGTTGGGTGAAACATCTATGGGTCTGCTGCCTGCTATGGGTAGCTCCCGGCTAATGGGCAGATCAACGTTGGCAACGTTGACGCTACATTGATTCGACAATCAATACTTCAATCGGTTTGCTCTTTATGTAAATTTGGCCCAATCCACCCAAACCTTAACCCTGGAAATACACGAGTACAAACCATCCTTCGTTGGGGTCTGTCTCTTTTTATCTTCATCTGATGGTAAAGTGTAATTAAAGGGATATGTGGGTGGCCAGCTGGATGATAACCTCATCATCGTCCACACACATCCCACATTTCACATCCCTCTTGGTTGACGGCCTGCAACATGGCCATATTAAAAATTATTATTGTATGCCGCGGGGCCCGAAATGAGAAAAGTTGGCGCCAAAAGTGCATTTAAAGCAGGATCCAGCAGGCTGCACGGAACCCATGAATCTGCGAGCAAACTTTAATATTTACTATCAATTTAAAATTTGCGCAAACATTTACAGCAGTACGCAGCAGCAGCAACAGCAACAGCAGTATTGTGGCAGGAAGTTATTGTCCTTTCGACCATCCACTTGAGGTCATTAATTCATTCAGCGACAGCTGCGAAAAGTGAAAATCGTCTTTCTCCGCTCTCTGGCTCTGAAAATAAAATTAACATACCGTGGAAGCAAGTAGGAAAATTTAATTAAATTGGCGTAAAAAATGATTGTTAAATGGGTGTCTGCTTGACTCTCATTTGCATCCAGTATAAATATCAGTCCGATCTTATTAACCATGAAAATAACCTACTTGGACACTCGAAGAGTCCACACTCGAACATGGGTGGTATATTATAATTTAGTTGTTATTTCTACTCTCTTGTATTATTATTATGTGAATGGTTTATTGTTTGTTTTAATGTGGCCGTGTCTAGACACTTTTAATATATCTAAATACTTGTGCTCTGCTACGAGGATGCAGTGGGGTGTGGTGGATGGGGAACGAGGCCACTCTTCAGGCTGCGTGTTAAAGTTGAAAATACTTTGCAACGCTCATACCCAGCGTTGGCCACATAAATCTTTCTCTGAACCCAACGCACCCCCCCTCCCTCCCAAGGACCCACCACTATATGTGCGAGTATGTGTGCACATTAAAAGTTTGCCTAAGAGCTTATGGCACCATTTGTTAAAAGCGATTTTTAATGCTGCCACGATATATCCACACATACAGACACACAGACACTCATGACACTCCTGCATATGTGTGTGTGTGTCTGTGTGTGGTGGGGGTGTGGAAAGCCCCCTCCAATGCCAGGGCCAACATCTAATGGCTTTCCACGCATCAGACGCAAAACTTTTTTAATGAGAGCGCATCAGGCCGATACCCTTTCGAGAGGAATATGAAAACTTTTGGCTTCGAATTTTGTATTAATAATGTAATAAATGATTAGAAAAGAGAGAAAAAACTATCTTAAAAACCTCGCTTTGAGTGGATTTCCTTCAGCACATCATTTAGAAGAACATCATTTTGACAAAAGAATGATTAAATGCTTAAAAAGATGAGAGCCAGCTTGAGCGAATTATGAGAAACATAATACTATTAAAATCGCATTAACTATAGATAGGACTTCTTCGAAAGTGGATTATCATCAGCCACCAATTGAAATCCAATTAAAAAAGTGTGATATACGATAAGGAAGACTTGAGGTTGCATTAGGTAAGATAGGGTTACATCAAAGCATCTGACAGACCGCCCCTCTATTGGATTACCATTAGCATAGCATTCAGAGCTCATTAAGCGTACACAGAGTTCGTTCTGGCGTTGGAAATTCCCACCATTCGAATCGCCTTTCGGCATCGCTTAGTGTCATTTAAATCGTTGCTTGGCTTGGCAGCTCCCGGCCACAGCTGGAAGGGGACAACAGACTACTACTACGACGAGTATCAGCCAGATTGTTGCCACTGGCAGTAATTAGTTGAAGCGCATTAAATCGCTATGATTTTGTCACGGCCTGACATTGAGGGGCTTCGGTTTCGGTTTCAGTTTCTGTTTCAGTTTTGTTTAAATTACGTTTTAGAATAGAAGGAGAATCGGCTTATAAAGTTGTCATGGCAATTGAAAAGCGTTTTATCAATTTCACACTAAATTGAGATGAACGAATTTTGGACTTCGGGTTTTTTGGCAAATATTTTTCTGTCCTGTTGGACATTTTAATTGAAAACGTATCTGAAATGAAATCATAAATAATGTTGATCTACAGTATAAATTGCTCTTTTCATTTCGTTCCAAATGCAGAACAAATTGCATTCCAAAATCAACACTAAGAATATTTCAATCTTTCATCCAAAAATATGAGATATATGAGTACCATATTTAATTTTAACAAAAATAAACAGATCTCTGAAAGCTTAATGCCCCTCCATTTGCTTATCAACATTAACAAACTGTAATAAAACATGAAATTGTGTAAGCAAAACGAAACGATTCATCAATGAAATGAAAGGGAATGTCCCCCATCCAACAAAAAAAATAATTGCTTAAAACATTTATCAAAAGCATTCATTATATGGCTTTTTAAACTTATGTTAATATCATTAATCAATGGAAAATATTTGTTACGCATCTGCCATTGGCCAGATATCAATTTGAATAAGCTGTTGCATCAAGATCGCCAGTGGCAGGGGCATCCTCTTCATCCTCTACACGGGCGAACGCATTAATGTCAATCAGCCGTGTAATTAACGCGGACAGACAAATGGACAGACAACGAAACAATATCAATGTCGAGTGACAAACGGGAGCCATAAATATGGCTAATCGGTACGGCAATGATTTGATTTGATTAGATCGCCCAAACTATGCGATTACCACTGCAGCAGGGCTCCCGTCCCCTTGTCCGGGCACCGGCTTTGGGAGCTCTGTTCGAATGCGACAAATATCTGACGGCGCGGCGGCCCCGAGTGCCGGCAACATCATCAACGCCAAGTCGTCGAGGGCCGTAATTAGCATTTAGCAGGTTGAACGACTGTCAAGAGACGCGTTGGGTACGGGTTCAGTACGGGTTTGGGGGTTCGAGATTCGAGAGGGCGCCATAATATGTATATTAGCCGGGGGCTAAGAGCGTTTGTAGCTATTTGGCAGCTGACAGCGGCTTTCAGTGTCAGATTCAGTTTCGGTTTCAGTTTCGGTGGCGCCAAGTTATTTGCACGTTGCTGGCAATTAATTAAATGCCGTTGATGAATTTGCTTTCCGCTTTTGTGGTATACACGCATTAGAGTGTGTCAGCCAGTACAAAGGAGTAGAGGGATAGAGAGAGAGGCTAAATATATGTAATTGCGCACAAGCTACTTGTGCATTGTGCAGAAGGAAGCTGACACCTTGCCTTGCATATTATACATTTTGAAATGTAGCTGTCAACTCTTTGACAGCTCTCTTCTCCAATTCCTTTTGAAATTTGGCCTTCATTTGATGTTTCTTGAGATGACAGCTCTTTTCTATTCATATGTACATCTATTACCCTACAATTTGCTTTCTGTGATGTTTTCCATTCCATTTTGTATGCTCAATCGTTTTTGTTTCTGTTTTTAATTTACGTATATTTTTCAGAATTCACATAATTCACTTGTGGCGCTTAAAACTGTCGTTTATAAATAATACAGAATATTTTCCACTCATTCACTCTGTTTTCCGTTCAGTTTGTGTTGTGCTTAATTAATTTTATGTTTGTTGTTTACTTTGCTTTTGATTTACTTCTTATCTAAATTAATTAATTGGATTTCTACTTCTTGATGTGCCGTGGAAAGGGCGTCAGTGTGGGCAGGGGACCACGCCGTGGCCGCGGGGTGCTCGTGAGGAAGTAGTTTGAGAATCGAGAGGTATAGCTTCCCCCAATGGAGGCCTGTGTGGGATGTATCGCCGGGGAGGCAATGCGTGCATACTGTGGCTTCAGAACAGCCTGCGGAGGAGGAGCGACTTTGGCCACATGTTGGGGCTTCAGTACTGCCAGTGGAGTGGGAGCCAGGCTGGCCACAGATTTTGGCTCACTCGCGGCCACTACTTTGGCTACTTCTTGGGGCTTTGATTCCTCGGGCTTGGCCTCATCCTCGAAGGGTGGCAGCAGATCCAGCGAGAGGAGCTGTATGGTCTGCTTTCCAGAGCTGGGCTTGACCTTATCGTCCTTGTTGAGCTGAGCGGGCTTCAGGTAATACGATTTCTTTGTGGGTTTCGTTATGGCTGCCGTGGGAGGAGGAGGTGCCACTGTAGTTGTGGTAGATGTAGTGCTGGGGCTTGTGGTTGAGCTTGTGGTTGGGCTTATGGTTGATTCATCCAGCAGTGGCGGCAACAAATCATTGAATGGCACTAGCAAATCGATTTTTTGGTCGTTTATTTCCGACACATCACCATGGCACACGCCGATCAGCACTGCAGAGGCAATTAATAACTGGAAAAACAGAAGGAAAATTAGTTGAAGCTATGGCATAACCTTATCCAGTGATCCAGTTTTGATTTGTAGACCACTTTTGCCAAGATGCTCCTAAGTTATGGCCCTATTGTTCGACTTTGGTCATAGCCACTAGTCCAAAAAGCTTTGTTCCAGTTTTAAAATTTGGCTAAAATTTAGCTCTGGAAGTGTGGGTGCTCGAAAGGTATTTTAAGCTGATTCGTTTCGACCTCCAAAAATAGCAAAAACCTTGCATTGTTTGGCGTCTTTTTTGGAACTGAAACTAGATACGTTTGGTGGCCCATTCTATTCGCTTGGCGATGCTAACGGAAGCTTGCTGCCTTTTCCCTCTGGGGAGAAAGGTCATTAGACCCGGATTAACATATGCATTATAATGAAACTAATAGAGCTTGAAATGTATGCACATTTGTGTCGATGAAAAGAAAGAAGTTATCTGTCATCTTATGCTCATGGTTCGCAGATTCACACCTCAGATAATAAAGTAATTTATTTAGTCATAAATATAGGTAAATACCATGGTTGATGTCACCACAGAAGAGTCTTTTATAAATATATAATAGCTGATTTATATTTCCAAAATCAATTTTAATTCACCAAACAAATGATATTAATATGGAAATATCTGATCTTTCTTGCCGTCAGAACCAATTGCATAATCTTTTACGTCACTATAAATGATTTTGAGGTGCTCAAACTGGATTTTGTTCACTAATTTATTCGTATGCAAATTCTCGATTAGAACAAATTTGTTGCATTATTTAATACATTTTATGTCCAGAAAGACCAGAAACGAAACCTTACCGAAAACACTTTCATTTATAGCCTGCGGCAATTTAGAACTGTCTAATTAATGCAACAGCATTCCATTCCAAAACTTACGTATTTCAGAGACATGTCTGCTAGATATTATATCGTATATGGTATAGGGGTGTATTCCAGTCCCAACCGAACGGTTTGAAATTTTTGAATGAACTAAAAGCGTTGCTGAGCATGCGCAGCGTTTTTATAGTCGCTCAAAAGCCATTTCATTTAACAAAATAATACAAAATAAAATGAGAAAGGAGGGGGAACTTACACGCAACCTGGTTGGACAGTGTAAAGTTTAATAACCGGATTAAGCCGCGCCGTCCAGCAACGGGGTATTTTATTTGTATTATTTCGAGAGACGTTTTTTCGGCTCCCATCTGAAAATTTGTCTGCTCCGTTGTCTTTCTGGTCAGTTAAGTTGTTCCGTCAACATATTTTATAAAGCATCATGTTGTTTGCTGAATGCAGCATCAGTATCAGCATCAGAAAACAGCATAGTCTTAGGTTTCAGCCTGAGAAACAGCTGATTACCTGAGGCATTTCGCTGAACTCTTGCCACTTGGTTCACGGTCGTTCACATGGTGCACGAGTATCTGGCTCCGGTGATAAGGTGCGAGGTATGTCACATACTCACAGATGTTTCATTTCGTTTTCGGGGAGGATGAGCGGATGTAATTTTGAACATTTTGTCAGCAGTTTGCATAAATTTGGCTAAAAACGTAGCAGCAGGTTTGTGTCACTTCCTCATACATACTCGTACTGGGGGAGTGTACGAGTATAGCCAAAGATTGATTTTATTTCCAATTCTTAATTGATTTTAATGGGATTCGCAGCAGCAGGAGGGAACCTGTCTGTATTCTTGTCTTTTGTGTCTATCAAGTGGAACGCCCTCATTTGCATCTAGATTGTGGGGAGCACACTCATTTAATGGAGTGAAAGCAAATTAGTGCCAATTACTCCAGTTCTGCCGATACCAGATCCAGATTCACATCAAAGCTCAAGCCTATGTATGATAGAGCCACCCAGTCGCTGGGTTTATTACCTCAATTTCATTTGATACATCTTCAATTTATGCAAATTGTATGAGCGTTGATTTTTGTGTGCGTGTGTGTATTTGTGTTTGTGCAAAGGCTCTCTGCAAAGGCACATAAATTATCAGCAGCATTAGACCCCAGCCAATAGCTATGCCAACCGGATTTCTTCAGTTTTGTATCTTGTTCGGTTTTGTGCGTTGAGATTAATTGCTCAGCAGCCCATTGTCAAGATTCGTGTGGTATTTTTCTGATAAGCCCTGGCAGATACCCAAATACCAAAATAGTTTTAATTTCGTATTGTGTTGTGTGTTGTCCAAAGTGTTTGGCTAGTTAAGTGGATACATTTTTCAGCAGATACCAATCGCATTGCCAAGGAGCAATGTAGTGCGCTTTTAGCGGTCTTTATTTAGCATTTTAAAGATTCGCCAGGCATTCGAGAAATAATTTATCAAATGGTGAATACAGTATAAATGTTCTCCCATGGGGTCCACCGTTAATTACTGTATTGTTTGGTTTATTGAAAATTCACGTGCCTCAAATGCATCAAAAGGAAATTATTGATGCCAACCTGAAACGGCTGAATGGCTCCAAGTATTTCACTTACCCAAAAATTGCCATTGCGTATCCGTTCTCTCTCCCTCTCTCTGCCTCTGTCGACCTTTTTTATTTGCTCCTGTGGCATTGTGATTGTTTTCGATTGCGCTATACACAGGACTCGATATTCCGACTCCATTTCCCGTGTGCTTTTCCATGCCTCTTATTTATTTATATGTATTTATTTATATTTATGTGTGGGGGAGTATGTATGCGATAAGGGATACCAAGAGCTGTATGGAGTCCTTTGGGCCGGTCGCGTACATTCGATTGTCTTTATGTAAGCCTCTGACCCCAGCATTGGCACTTCTGCTGCTGCTGCTGTTGTTGTGGCATATAAATCGAAAATTGTTGTTGTTTTACACAGAAGGACGATGCGTGTCAAGGCGTGACATAAACAATGCTTTATGCTTTATATATGTATGAAATCGAACCTCAAACTTACGGAGAGGAATGAAAATTAAAGCAAAACAACAGATGTCTCGATGTGAAGACTCTGCTGCTCCTGATGCCGCTTCTGCTACAAAAATTGATTTGAATATTTCATAAATTGCGGTTATTATACCCGATACTCAAAATGAGTATTGGGGTATATTAGATTTGTGGTAAAAGTGGATGTGTGTAACGTCCAGAAGGAATCGTTTCCGACCCTATAAAGTATATATATTCTTGATCAGCATCAATAGCCGAGTCGATTGAGCCCTGTCTGTCTGTCCGTCCGTCCGTCTGTCCGTCTGTCCGTCCCCTTCAGCGCCTAATGCTCAAAGACTATAAGAGCTAGAGCAACGATGTTTTGGATCCAGACTTCTGTGATATGTCACTGCTCCAAAAATATTTCAAAACTTTGCCCCGCCCACTTCCGCCCCCACAAAGGGCGAAAATCTGTGGCATCCACAATTTCGACGATACGAGAAAACTAAAAACGCAGAATCGTAGAAGATGACTATATCTTCTAGAGTGCAAAATCTGAACCAGATCGTATAATTATTACAGCCAGAATCACGAAAACAATTTCACTCTTTCTCGCTCTGTCTCACTCTAACACACAGGTTTCATGGTCGGTTTTGCCAATTGCAAAATATGAGTTCAAGGATCTCAGAACCTATAAAAGCCAGAGCAACCAAATTTGGTATCCACACTCCTGTGATATCGGACCTTGACCGTTTCCTGTCCAAATTTCGCCACACCCCCTTCCGCCCCCGCAAAGGACGAAAATCTGAGGCAACCACAAATCTCAGAGACTATTAAGGCTAGAGTAACCAAATTTGGTGCACACACTCCTTTAAGATGTCACTATAAAACGTATATCTCAGAATTTCGCCCCACCCCCATCCGCCCCCACAAAAGACGAAAATCTGTTGCATCCACAATATTGCAGATTTGAGAAAACTAAAAACGCAGAATCATAGATAATGACCATATCTATTAGATTGCTGAATCTGGATCAGATCAGACCATTTTTTTAGCCAAAAGGAACAAATCAATTTGCAGTGGCTACGCAGCGCCCGACGTCACGCTCAGACTGATTTTCTGTCTCTCTCGCACGCACTCTTTGTCGTGTCGTTAAATATTAGCGGCGTCTGCCGGAGGAGAGCCATACTGACTTAGTATCGGGTATAACCTTAGAGTTGCGGTGTCCGCAGCAACTCACAACGTTCCCCCTCGTTCCCAACTGTCATTGGCGTAGACATCGGCACCACATACATCATTTTTCATACACAAATGAAAGTCCAGTCTAAAACAATTGAAGCCTTTAGCATTTTGCTGTTGGCATAATTAATGAAGCCTTTGGAGCTTGAGGTATGAAAGTCCTTGCCTGGGGGCTCTTGAGGAAGAGAATTTCAAGGGCACCCACAGTAAATGATCTCAGAGTCTTTGCCTTTGAGCTGGTTCGTTTTGAGAGAGTACGTTTTTTGGATGGAGTAAGCTACTTGTTGTTTCAAGCCGGCACTTCACAAGCAAACAAGTGCTGTGTAGATGCCGGAGAGAGAGAGAGAGAGGGAGAGAGCGAACTTAAAGGAATCCAAACCGGACTTCCTACCTGCTTGGCCAGAATATGTACTGGCACTTTTGGCCAGCCAGCTCGAGGTTGTTTTGCCTGCCAGTCTGTTTGTCCCTCGGCTCATGGAACCTGCTGCCGGTTGACTTTGTCTTTCCTTGGAGTCGTCCCTGTACCTCTCTTCCTCTCTAGAGCTGGTGTCCCTGGCTCTCTGGCTCCTTGGCTCCCTGGCTCCCTGACTCTCTGGTTGCCTGCCTGAATGCCGTTTACAACTTCCTGGTCATGCTTCTGGCCTGGCCTGGCCTGGCCTTGCCTTTTGGCTTGTCGTTGACTCTTTGTTTTTCGCCTGCTTCTTTTTGTAGTTGTTGTTGCTGGTGTTTTGTTGGCCTTTATGGTTATCGTCGCTTTCTGGTTGCCTGTTTGTTGTTCTTGGCCGCAAGTTTGTTTTCGGCTGTTGCCAAGTGGAGTGCGCCGTCCATCAGCGTTGCTTCCCCTGTAATTAGCACAAAAAATCATGGATGGAGGAGAGCCAGAGAGAGAGAGAGGCAGAGAGTCATGGATGGAGGATGCACCCCGAAAAATGTTTGCAACTTGAAGTTCTCTCGGTCTTGTTCTTGGTTCTGGTTCTGGTTCTCTCTCTCTGACTTGGGTGCCTGGTCCCGCTGTGCTGCTGCTGTTGCAGTTGCATGATTTGCGGGGCTCCGAAAGTCAAGTCAAACTCAAGGCACTCGCACAGCGCGCACTCGAAAGTCATAAAGTGCAAAAATTGTTACACTCAGGCAGAAATGAATTATGAAAGTTGTTTCCAGTTGCAGTTGCAGGAGAGAGAGATGGCTACGATTCCTTTCTGCCTTATTTGGGTTACCCGTTGCCCTCTCTCCCATCTGCCTTTCCCTTTCGAGCCGAGCCCAGCCGAGCCCCAGCGAAAGTTCAGTTTTCAGAGAAAGTTCTGTTTGCGAGTCGGGTGCATATTATTTAATTCAATTTGAATGGGAAACTTAAAAAATATTGCAAACTTAAGAGCAAACCAACGAATAGTTTTTTTGTTGTCTTCTATTTTGATTCAGAAATGCTTACTGGAGAGTTGGCTAAGTTTTATTTCGATTCGAAGCAGCCTCATCGCTCAAGACCCTTTGGGGTCCAATGCAGAAATGAATTGGGCTTACTTTAATTTTGTTTCTTGACCGAAAGGGTTTGGTCTACCGTCATAGTTTTTAGTTGAAGCAGAACAAATTTTATTAACAGATCCCCGGTCATTGCAGTTGAGTAAATCAAGTGACTTTTCCAACAAAATATAACAAAGAAGATGGCCTCTAGGACCAGTTGGTTTGTTAAAGTTCTCTTTATTCCGCCACTAACACTTTGACCTTCTAATTGGGAGCCTAATTGGCAGATACCTAATTAAAATCCGACTTCAGTATGCCTGCATAATCGGAACCAACCGCACACCTCAACACCAGCGCCAAAAACAGCAGCAGAGCAGAACAAAAATATATTACGCATTGCGCCTAAAAGCCGACACCGAAAACTTTTCCCTTACCAAATACAAACACGGTGAGAACTTGACAACTTTTCGGGAATGCAACAACTTTAATTAGAAAGTTTTGTCACACATGCAGGATGGCAGGATGTCGGCGGCTATACTATATATAGTGGGTGTGTAGGATGTTGTGTGTTGCCCAAAAAATTGGCCCCCTGTTCTACCAACCAGAGCCACCAGAGTCACACTACACTCTGAAACATTGTGCATTTTTGAAGAGATTTTGCCCAACCCATCCACGCTTGCCAGTATCTCTTCCTGACTCAACGACCACACACAGACAATCTAAACTTTTCAAATCAATTTTAATTACCATAAATATTGTTGAACTTTTCGCTCAGTGCAGACAGAGCAACGTTTTCAACCTGGCCGTCAGTCAGCCAGTCAGTCAGTCTGCCCCGTCACTCAGTGTGTCTGTCATTCCCTGCCAAAAAAAGTGAGGTCGCGTACTTCGTCATTTCTGTGCCGCACTGGGGAACTGGAAGTTTTGTATCTTTTTGTCTCACAATGTATCTGCGTGTGTGTGTGTGTGTGTGTGCAATTTGCTTACATAGATTTCTGTTTACTCTGCGCACAACATTTTGCGTTTGCAATTTATTCCCACTGTCATGGCAACATGCGGGCCAGAAAAGGGAATTCCAGAAGGCAGGGCCAGGGCAGGTTTTTGGGGCAGAAGCATTTGAAAAATTGGCTCGAATGACAGACAAAAGTGTTGCGATTGCAAGTGAACTTTGTCTACAGCCATAAATGTTAACCCATGTGCGGGTTCAATAGGTTGTTAGAAGAGACACTCATGTATAGTTTTGGTTTTTGCTGTATTTCTGCACTCGGAATTTTTGGCATTTTTGGGATTTTATTTGTAGTTCTTCTACCGCACTCAACTGAGCAAACGAAATCGAGCAACGCTTCACCTTTTTGGCACCTAAAAGTTTTACGAACTTCTCGTCGGCTGCTGTTGCTGCAGCTGCTGCAAATGTGACCTGTGCCCGTCGAATCACGTAGCCACTCAGGTTCCCAATACACAAATGAGTTTATAGTTTTCGTTAGTCATTATTTAAGGAAGGACAGAGAGACGAAAGAACAGGTGCCCCTTTGGACAGCGACAACTCCTTCAACAATGTTGCAAAATTTCATTAAGAACAGACCACTGGGGAATGGCTTTAGGTGGAAAAGGTGGAAAGTTGTGGATTCTGTGCGGTGCTGGGCTGAGTGGATTTTCCTCCACTGACAGACAGGGTTTCCTTCGAGAAGACTTGGACTGGCTGGTACTTGCAATTAATAGGCAAAATGTGTTACAATATTTTTGATGGCTTTTGTGCGGTCGTTCGTTTTGCCTGTTTTATGGCACGGCTTATGACTCTCAACTTAACTCAGTTCGGGGGAAAGCTCTAGGAGAACGTGCTGAATTTTAATTAGCATCGTTTTAATGGGTTGTGGTAATTTACTTAGTAGGGCGAAGAGTGTCCATTTAAAGACATTCTTAAAGCAGCTCTCAAAGCGAGAATTTGCACAAAAAAACGCAATCAAAGATATCATAAGCAAAATAAATTCCTTATAAATGTCACAACATAATGCCGCTGACCCCAAGGAAGCAAAACAAGAGAGAAGAAAACCAGAAAAACCCTAAGCTGAATTACACGCATGAATCATCAGAATTATCAATCATACTTGAGTGGCAAACAACTGTTGGGCGGCGGCAAAGAAATATGAAACTGTAACCGAGCTGGGGAAAACTGTCAGCGCTGATAGATATACCAGACCCAGATAGAAAATACATGCCATACAGCGTTCTAGATTGCGGTGGGGTTGTGGGTGGAAGTCGTGTTCACATTAAGTGCTCCATAAGTGGAAATCAACAAATATAATCTAAATAAGTGCTTGTTAAACAAAATTTTTGTGTGCTTCCTTTTCGATTTCCCATCTGTGAGAGGGGTTACAAGTAGAAAACAAAAAGAAAAATGGTAAGGAAAGTGGGAAATGGTTTTGTGTTGACATTGTATGAATTTGTCTTTTCACAGGGCTGCTGTCAACTATAATGGACCCTTCCTATCTCGTCGAGATATATTGGAAATGAGAGTCAAAGCAAGAACCGAATGGCAAGGGCAAACATCATGCCACCAAATTGAATCAGAAATGCTAATGTGCATATCACGTGAAGCAATCAGCGCCCAACTGGCAAGTAATCAACAATTTGGATTGAAAACGAAACGAAAGCGAGAGCGAGAGCAAATGAAAATGAAAACCTAAATAAAGTGCTGAAAACGCTGAAACGTGCCAACCACTTAAGAGTGGTGCGCAGACGGGGCAGGCAGACGAGAGGCAGCGGCACCGGCAGTGGCAGCGGCAGCGGCAACCAACCAGGCTTTAAATTTAATGCTAACCATCCAGGATGGCAACGGCAATGATGATGAGTTGGCAAAATAAAACAGGAAATGACCGACAACGTGGCCAGAACAGAACAGAACAGGACAGAACAGCAGAAGACCAGTGCACGGCACAGAAGCGTACCCCGGACGGATGGATGGACATGCCACACGAATGAACGGACCCCACCGGACGCAGGCAAGTGGCAAAACTTTCATTGCTTTTATTCGCTTATTTAACACAAATTTTTCGGTTATTTTGCAAAGCGTTTTATGTCATTGTTTGAGTGTGAGTGTGGGTTAGCATAGAGAATTTGCACAAATTTGCATTGTCATTTTGGGACAATTAGTCGCCCAGAAGCAGGAGAGCCAACCACAGCCACAGAGCAGCAAATTCACGTCATCCGTGTCGTATGAGCAATGTTCATGATATTCATAGAGCACAACACAAAAATATAATGAAGCTGCTGTTCATTTCAGTTAAGGAGAAAAGAGAAAGAGAGAGAGAGAGAAAGAGAGAGAGGTACACATAAATTAATTAGTTGGGTAAACTACTTTTGTTCTGCTCTATGGGATCCCAATCATTGAGTGTTATGGAAACGTCTGGAGAAATATAAGAAGTGATTCAATAAATTTGGAATATCAACTTAATACTCATTTTTAAATAAATATCAACCTGAATCTGTACCAGCATCGTGCATGTCCTTGAGGAAATAATTAAATAGGTTAATGATCGGCTAATTGAGCGCGGTTAAATGAAGAGGCATGTATGAGAGGGCCCCGCCATGACATGCTTGGTACACTGATTTATCTGCGAGACTGCTAACAAATAATGGATATTTATAGTCCTCAAATGAAAAGCCCCTTTGTGCTTTTGTGTGTGTGGCGGCGACCATCATAAATAATCTCATTTCGAAACATCATTTTGGCTGACCACGAAAAGGGTAGGTAGACATAACAACCAACAAACAAAAATATAAAAGAAGAAAATCAGTTAGTCAGAGAAGAACGTGTTGCGGGCAAAATTCGACAATTTATTTCGACGAAAATTGATTTTTTCCCGCTGCCATAGTTGAGGATGAGTGGCGTGGCAGACATGAGGAAGGGTTCTAGAGGTTTCAGGTTCAACTGCACATTTTCGATGCCGCACACGTAAAGCGTTCTAACAATTCAATCAGTTAGCGTTGGCGAGAAAAAATCGTTAGCCATAGAAATTGATAATATTTGAATGCAGCCAGCACATTGGAAAAATACAGAGAAATACTGGCACAAAAATTTCCACTGCAATGGCCAGCGACAAAATGATGGTCAGACAGAAACAAAATCAAGACAGCAAAAGAGGAGCAGACGGTGGAAGAGGAACACTTCTCGAAGTATCCAAAAGTGCAATGGCACGACTTCGACACAAGTCGAGCTGAAAATTTCTGTTGAGAAAACTTCCATTTTCGTTGGTTTATTTTCTATTTGTCGGTTACCTGGTTGAGCAAAGTTTTTCCCCGTCAGTTGGCAAAAGTTTTAAATTTGAATTTGAACATGAATTTCTCATGTAATCAGCGCCGTAGCGAAAGAAAAGAGAAAATGTAACAACTTGCCCACACGAGCAGAGCACTTCATTAATGTGGAAAATGGCGAACGGCAATGGCAATGGCAATGGCAATGGCAGTGGGCCCCTGCCAGCGGGAAATGGAAAATGGCCACCCGCCCTGAATGACCAGAGATGGTGTACGGGGGCAAATCTCTCCAAGGATTGTTAATAAGCGAAGGTGCAGTGGATAGATGCTGGACGCTGGACTCTGGATAGTGTAACGGAAATGGAGTGGAGTGCTGGTCGATGTCGGGATGCACGTATTGGTCGTGATTTGTGGACGTTTTGTGCTTCGTTAGAAGAGCAAGTGGCGTGGCCAGGTGGCGATTGACCGTTCAATATGCCAAACCACCAAACGAACTTTGTCTGTTGACTTACAAAAAATCACTTGCATATTTCTAGTAAATTGCATGCAGTGTAGGGACAATGGAAAATGGAGAATCCTAATTGCCATGTGTTTGGAAGAGACAAAAATCGCGTTGCTTTGGAGTATCTCGATCATGCCATGTTCTGCATTTGTAAGTGTTAAATGAGAGTGAAACACTCTCTACTCACTTTCCAGCCTTTGTTGTACTGGCAACAAAAGAAAGAAAAAGAAAAAAAGGCGACAATCACCCAAGACACATGCGACTTTGGGCAAACAAGGGCTCCAATTGCTCACAACTATGCAATTTCCATGCATTTTTATTCAAATTCCGAAACAAAACGTTGAAAAACAAAGGCAAGTTTTAAGCTTTTTCATCGTTTTGTGTGTTGGGCCATTTGAAAACGGAAACCTTTGTCATTATGTACCTACAACAGAAATGTCAAAAGCAAAAACCAAAAAAAGAACACCAAAATGGGTGGAGGTGGGTAGGCATGTTTTATATTTTTGCAACAAAACTCACTAATTTTCTTTTATGTGGAGACAGAAGAGACGGCAGGCAACACGAGAGCTCTGGTAGGCAGGCAGTCGGCTGTCGGCGCAAAAAAAGAAAGAAAAATGCTAAAAGCGAAATGGCAAAACACTGTCCTTTCGTTGTGTGTGTGTGTGTGTGTGTATGGGTGAGAGAGCGTTAGTATCTATGCGAGTGTGGGTGTAGTCTTGTGGAAAAGAAAAAGATGGCTGCAGTGTGACACAAAAATCAGTGAAAAGAGAGCAACAGCAAAAGAACAGAACAGGAACAAATGGCAAACGGGAAAACACAAACAAATGTCACTCAACAATTTTTATGAGTCTGACAAAAGTGAATTATACGAATGGACCCGGGGACACCGACGCCCCTTTTTCTAACGCAATTTATCTATGTTAAGCGACAACGGCGACCGGAGTCGTATACCCGGAGTCCGCCTCTAGCTGCCGCAGTCCCAAGTCCCAATCCTTTTCCTACCAATTCCCTTTTGGAAAAGTGTTGAATATTTGCTGCATTTTGTCGCCATGGTTTGCTTTTAATTCTTCTTGTTTTTTGTTTGTTGTTTGAAGACATCAGAGCAAATGAATTACACTACACAACTCCTTGGCCACAGATACAAAAAGCTTTGACTCATAATTTTCACTGGTTGTGGGGCATAAAAATGGGGCAGTGCAGGCAGCACCAGACCAGCACCTTGCCACCACCGACTGACCCTTGCGTATGTGGGTTGACTTTTATATTTATGTTTTTAATTTCCTTTTGTTTGGATTGTGTTTTTCAGTGCTTTTTCTTCTTCTTTTTCCCCTTTTCGTAGTCATGCATATTTCTGGGGCCAATTTCTTGGAGAGCTTTGTCAATGTCCAGCCCTGCATTTTGGGTTGCTTGTCATTTTATGGTTTATTGGCTGAGATTCATTTTATTTTTGTATCTTTTTTGATGAAGTTTTGTTTGGTGAATACTTCGGAGGGTTGTGCAATATGTTTGGGGGAATGGTGCTGCTTTTTTCAGCAATTTCTGAAATTCGATCTATAAATCATTCTGTATTGCATTATCTAAGAATCAATTAAATTGCTCTAAATAATTTTTAATAGTATCAATTCATCGGGCTTTTTTTCTTTTATTTATATCTCAAATTCATCATCCAAGTATATTTTTTTCAGCCTTGTTTGAACGTCCGCTGAGTGGTCCATGGTTATTCATTTTAAATATTTTCTGCAAAAAAGGCATCATGCCTTTTAATGGCCTTCAATTGCGATGGCCATCGAAAGGCAAGAGAGCGTAAGCAATGACAGCTAAAGCAATGAAAATAAATGCAAATGCAAATGCAGTTGCAGACCGTGAGGGAGTGGGAGGAAAAGAGCCACTCGAACTGTGACAAACGACAGCCGATGGCAAATTAAAGCAGCTAACAATATAAGCCATGCCATGAAACTATATTGAAATAGTTGACAATTGCTAAAGCGTTTAATTGAAAAATGAGCAAAAACGGCAATCGGAAAAACTGTTTCAGCCATTACGCAATATGCGTGGGTAATTTCCATTGGAAACTCATCAGGCGATGAATACGAAAATAAGCACACAACATTTCCATTTCCATTTCGGGTGGTTTGTTTGTTTGTTTTTCGTTGTTTGGTTTTTGATAAAAATAAAAACAAATATAAAATATTAATAAAAGGCGAGCGCTCTGACATATGGCAGCCACGTGCTTACGATATATCTTGATGCATACAATTTTTTAGTATCCGTCGAGTAGCAGCAGCAGACTCGCTCTCGAGCACTAATGTGTCGGGAGCCGTATTCGGGTGCCGGGAAAACCTTTTAAGAGCACCCATTAAACTTGTCTCGGCTATGAAACAAAATGGCGCTAAGGATACCCACACAATGGCACCCGGGGCCAGCACCCGTACATTCATACATACATACATACACAGGAAGAGAGCCAGCGGGTTATTGCTAATCAACTCACGTTTTCGCTGCTCGTTTGAAAATGTATTTTGTGACGCCATTTTGAACTGAAGTCGAGTCGAAGAACGTCTGCCGCGGCGCCGCCTTATCACCCGGGGCTTATCAAATTCATCGTTATCCCCCAGCTAAAGGTGGGCGGCATAAGGGTAGGGGTCTCGGTTTTGCTCTGGCTCGAGGCCAAGGAGACAGACACACTATTACGTTTCCCTTTTAATAGTTGGGCGTCGCTGCCAGTCGCTGATTAAAATGAAGTTGACTTCAAGTACATCCGTCAGTTGTTCAGTCAAGTCACGCATTGAATTGTCTTTCGTTTCGGGCGTTTTTTTTTGGGCATGGCATGGCCATTCATTTATAAGCTTTGTCTTTGTATAAATGGGTGGAGCGCCCAGACCAGAGCCATTTGCATTGAATGCTATCTGTCAGCGGCATGCGAAAACTCATTTGATTTACTTTTTGCTCTTAAAGAAATCAAACTTAAGGACCTGGATGTGGTATGGGGATTGGCTTCAAGGGATGTGAAGTTTATTACTGCTGCACTGCCTCGGAAGGTTCTTTCTGGCTTTTGTTTCAACTCACAAAGAAGCACCGCAGGATATGCCTGAACTACAGTGGAATGCAGGGCCTTTTTCAGCGGGGAATATATAATTTCTTATATAAATGAGTTGATATGCTTCCACTGTTCACGCAGCTCATTTGGCAAATAAATACTCGTATGTGTGCATGTTCTTCTGGCATTTCATCTATTTTTGTATGTTTTCCTCCTTCGCTGACACACAATACTCGTACCCCCGTTGGACTTTTTCTTTGTCGCGTAATCGCTGCGCTGCTGTGCGAGTCTCATAAGAAATGCTCATACCGAAATAATCCGAATATGACATCTGAGCTGTCAGGGGACTTTATTATCTAGACATCGTCGGGAGAAAGCCAAGACTCAACCGAACAGAACTGTCAGAAGCAGCCGCATATTCCCTCCACGAATCGAAGGACACCCTACCCTACACCCTACTTTGCATTTACTCGTATTCGTACTCGTCCTACCCGTATATGTGTGTGTATGCATATTTTACTTAATCTTGCCTGTGTGCCTGAGCTGTCCACCTTTTTCATGTCGTGTGACGGCACAGTCTGGGCACAAAAGGAGGTTGAAATGCCACAATTACAATTTAAGAATGCCAGGTCGCAAATAATTTCATCTGGTCACGTGTCATAAATACAGTTTGCAATCCACCCAACAATCGGTTTGCCAGCACGTAGCAGTAGTTTTCGGGGGAGCAGCACTGGGAGAGTGGAATCTAATTTTCCGCAGATTTCCCTGGGATTTTTTGCAGCCAATCCTCCAGGAGTGCATCGTTCCCTTTCCGTTCGAGGCGGCTGTGGCTTAGTTATCCTTGTCGCTTGGCTGGACAACGGATTGGCCCCATTGCTACCTCGCCCGAATCTAATTTGCATGCATTCAACACACAACCCGTAACCCACAACCCACAGCCCACTCTGCCTCACAGTTTAAGTTGTCCCCCAAAGAATTGGCCGCAACAGGGACTCTGGACTGGATTGGGTCGATGCTGGGACATCGTTTTGTGTATGTGTTTGGGCGGTCCTGTCTTCGATGCATTAACCTACAAAATGTAACTACTCGTACATTCACCACTATACAGCCGCCCAGCTGCTGCTTCAGTTGCAGCCATAAAATTGGCTCTCTGCCTGGCAGATTTAAGTGTCCGGCGGTTTGACAGATTGAGCCAGTTTCGGGTGCATCGAATGGATATCAAATTGGATGAGATTGGCAGCAGATTCGGCAAGCAGGATTGCTTCAGTTCTGGTAGGTGTTTTGCGAAAAAGTCCACCCTGAGAATATCCCCAGTGTAATTGTCTTAATCCATTTATTACATGCTAAATATTATTGCTTCATTTTAAACGTTTTCGTGGTGGCATTTATCATTGCCACTGGATCCGAATAGCACTCTCCTGGCGCTCTTCTTCTCACGCTCTTAGTCAGCTATAAATCTTGCCAGCCGGCATTGTCCTGCCGCTCCTGCCATTGCTACTACTGCCTGCTGCTTGCAACGCAGCCTTTGAAATGCCAGTTCAACTTGCCCCATAAGTGGCTTAAATGTTGAATTTCACATACAATGCGAGCGGACCAGAGAGAGTGCTGTCCCAGAGGGAGCCTTAGAGTAAGGGGGGAAAAAAAAACTAAAACAGGACACATGGCCGCACCGGATGGGGGCAGAACGGAGCTGTTCGCATTGTGCCGAGTGCCAAGTTATGTGCCTGGGCCTCTCTCCCATCGCCATCGCCGTGTGCCATGAATGTCCTTATAAATTGTCTGCAATGTTAAATGTTGCATGTGTCTGCCTGGCCCAAGTCTTCCTTGCACCCACTCTTTCTCTCCCACTACTCGTATTACTATCATTCTGGCTTGTTCCTGTGTGTGGGGGCGGGGTCTCATCTGGTTTGGTTGCCTTTGACTTTGGCTGCAGTTTTGCCTGCAGCTCAGGAATTTATGGCTCTGCCTCTCGCTTCCAGGCCCTGCCTCTGTCTCTGGCTCTGGCATTGGGGGTGTGTGTGTGCCTGGCTGTACGAGTATGTGCCACTAATCAGCACACGTTTTAGCAGCCATCCAGTTTGCAGGAAGTGGAAGTTGAAATTGTTAAAAGCAATAAAGCTAATAAGTGATGTGGCAAATGTGCGGCCTCGCTTTGGTTAGGTGTATGTGTATGTGTGTGTGTGTGTGTGTGAAGTTTCTGTGTGCGCTCATGGGGGATGGTCACACTGTTTCCGTTCTTAGTGATGCAATCGGTAGTTTGTGGCATTCACCCTACCCTTCCATCGCTAGTTTTTCAGACCGTTTCCATAGCCAGCGGCACGGGAAATCAGCAATTAGTGGCAGACAAAACGCCCCAAGCATAAGGAATGGCACAGGCCCAGGCCCACGCCCAGGATACTGGTCCAGGCTTCGACACATACATATACTATATACGTATGCAAGTGCATGTGTGTGAGTGAGGGAGATGGCACGCATTTCCGTCACCGCCAACTGCTTCCGGCGCCTCTTAGTGCACTTCGACTTGGCCACTGGGGAGCCTCCCTCTGTCGGACCACCTCTGCTATGTTTGCCAGACCTTTGTTCGACTTTCTCCCGTCGTCCTGCGTCCGTGTAATTTTATGACTAATTAGTCAGCTAGTACGTCAAGTTGGTAACTACAGCAAGGCTGTAAGGCAGCTCCTGCGACAAGCCAGCTCCTGCCATCTGCAGCAACAGCCACTGACGACTCCGTTTAGCTTAAGTCTATTACAGTTGTGGGGCGTTGATCGTGGGCGTGGCCATTTATTTGCCTTGCTGCGCTTTTAATTGCTTGCAAGCAATTTCTTTGGCCTTTTTATGGCATGCAACAGACCAACAGCAGCCGCAGTGGCAGTTGCAACAAGAGCAACAGCCTCCGGTGTGTCTACAAAGTTGAGTTTCAATTTTAGTTGGCTCCTTGCTGCTGCTGTCGGAGGCTGCTGCTGCTGCTGCTGTTTCTCTTTGTTGCCTGCCTCTGCATTCTTTGTTCTTATTTGGCTTTGTGTAGTTTTGCCTCATAAAACACACAAAGCACAATGCAGACATTCCCCGATGCTTACCAGCTGCCACTCTGATGATGGGGATCTGAACATTTTGCGGTGGCCTTAAAGCTCCTTTTAAAGTGGATAATGAGGCCCCTAGGGTGCAGCGTAATGTCATGGCAAATATACACAAGATAGAGAACAATTTCAACCTACTTAGCATTCAGTATCTCAATCTTGAGAGCTTCACCATGTAATTAATCTCAACCGAAGAGGCAGGTGAAAATATTGCTAAATTAACAGCTGACAAAAAGGTCGACAAATGATTTCCTCTGCTGAATTCTCCACTTCCGTTGCATGTAGCTGTAGCATCATTTGTAGCACGTACATCACCTTCTGCAGAACGAAACAGCGGCCAAAAGTCGAGGAAGAGCGGAAAGTTTTTGGCGTGCCGGATTTAAAAATCCACTCAAAACACACGAAGCCCGAAGCTCTCGGACGATGCGAGGGGAAAAATTTAAATGACAAGCAAGTAATGGGAACTGCCAACAATTTTCAAAGGCAGAGGTGGTGCTGGTGCTGGTGCTGCCAGGTGGTGCAAAACTTTGCCACCTTTTGGCCAAACCTTTGCATCGAAAATCAGCTAAAAACACAACAAATGGCTTCATTTATTTGCGTCTTTTGTATGCGATGCTGCTCGGAACTTCCTGCCGCCGCCAGGTGGCAAGACACCAGGAAAAACTAGCGGCAGAGAGGAAGAGTCTGATTCACGCTTAGATCCCAGCTTTCCCCCTCTGAAATCCGAAATTGTTGGCAAAGTTTACACTGAAAAGGTTGCCGCCTCCAACAGCACGACGCAACACGGAATCAAGAGGAAAGTCGGAGTCGGAGTCGGAAAGGAAAGGAAAGGAAGGCAGCATCAACTATTTATATATAAGAACCAGTTGGCAGAGCAGTACTTGCTCTGCTCTGCAGCTGCACTTTGCTGTGATTGAATGGCCAACACCAGCAGCCGTTAATGTGTTTGAGGTTTCTCTCATTGAGATAAAGTTTTTGGCCTGCCGGAAATACAAGAGGAAAGTCGCACTTTAAAGTTTTTTCCGGCGACAAACTTGTGCCACTAGTACAACCAAACCCCCACAGACCCCCAGTAACTCATTAAGCTTAAAAAGTATTATAAAATAATAGATTACATACGGAATATATTTCCCTGTCACATTTACAGATTCTACAGTTTCTTCTATGTAATTTAGCTGTGACTTTTCGTGGTATCCATCAAGGGGCATTGGCCCGAAGCGTGTCTCAAAACCGGGAGGACATTTAGCGTCTTCTTTAGATATGCAGCTTAGTCGATACCCTCATCAGAAGAATCCCGACCCGACTTCATGCCCGTTCTTCTTATTGTCATCCTCTTTATCAGTAATTCCTCTGCATTGACCTTCATGCATATATCGATGAACAGGCACAGATCCAGGTTCTTGAGGCGTTTGGCCAACTCAAAGGCTTCGGCGAGTACATCCTTCTGGTTCTCGACTTTCTCCATAATTGCGTGCGCCTTGCAGATGACTATCAGACTCAGGAAGCACCACACAATGCTGTTGCATCTGGTGGCCTCTGTCGAACAAGAGAATTTGGAATTGGAATTTATATGTATCTAACTCTAATCGTAATCACACTCCTGACTCACCCTCCATTGCCTTGCGAGCCAGTGAAACAGCCATATTAAATGAATTATTGTTCATATGGGCTAGGGCCAGCTCATGCAGCAGATAGGCACGCTCTATGGGATACTTGGCGAATCTCATGCGGCTCTCATAGCGAGCAGATAGCTTCCTGGAAAAGCAATTAAATAACAATTCAATCAGAGTGCAAAATCAGAGCAATGTAATACCCACTTGAACAACTCAGTCTTGGGATCCCTCAAATCGGTTCTTGGTACGTTCATCGTTTTTTTCTGCTTCGGATTCTCTTTAAGCGCATTTATATTCATTTCATGGGGCAGTCCGAAGAGTGTCAATAGACGTTGTTTGCCCTTTAAGACGGTCATATCGCTGGGAATTTTGTATTCATTAATGCGGGCCAAACCCAAGTAGTTGTAGACCTCATTAATGAATTCAAATTTCCATGGCATTGTGCGATGCGTCTTAACGGTAACATAATCGCCCATAACCTCCTCAACAAATGTTGACAGTTTCTGTGGGAGGAAGCATTAGAAAAAAAAACCCAAAACCAAAAGAAACACTCACATCTAATGAACCGACTTGTATCAAATGCCGAATGCTTCGCAAAATCTTGAACATATTTCTCCTCGTCTGATACTGAATTCTGTATAGATTTTCCTCCTGTTGTTTATGATGCAGTTCCTCGTTCGGATATCGTTGGTAATACTTGGCGTACATGGGGCAACGTGCTTGCAGCATTTTCTATATACAAAAACAATCCGATTCTTAGGAGCACTCAAAATGGATGAAAATGAAAGTGGTCAAACCGTTAAAGTGCGCGCTGATGTGTAATTTGTATCCATCAGATTCTTCAAATAGGGCGAAGATTGTTTTGAGTGTTTCGGCAGCACATTGGGGTTGCCACGCAGATCCTTGAGGTAGGCCATATCCAGCCAGCATTTATCCAGATACGTCTGATTGTAGATATTGAAACATCGCTTCCGTCTGGCTTGTTCCAGTGGAGAGACAAATACTTCCTACATTTGAGACACAGAATATATTAGAGATCTTAGAGAGTACAAAGATTAATATTAATTGGCTCACCGGAACTTCCAAAATGCTAACAACATCGCAATCATCCGCGACTGGCTTTGGCTGCCTGGCCTGATCGGTAATCATGCGACGGATCAGGCGCTGCACTGCCGGTGAGGTCTCGTCACTCAACATCTCCTTAAAGTTCTCATCGACCTGAATAAGAAGTGAGAGATTGCAATGAGGCTTTTGGGATCGGGGATTGATTGTTCTGAGCATACCACTTCCAGTCGGTTGATACTGGGCTTGGCCTGGGCGCCACTGAACAGCCCCAGAGAATTGTGAAGATTCATCTTGGCATCCTCGAAGCGATTCGACTCGTAGAGTGCATCAGAGATCTCAATTCTAACATGTGGATTGGCAATGTCACCCATCGACCATCCCAGGATGGCTGAAGTCACTCAAAAAAACTTAGTAAACGTGATTCTATATTCCATCAAAGATCGTTCATACCTTCTGCCTGGGTACAGTCCTTGAGGGCTTCGGGGGCCAAGCCCCTCAACCGTTTGACTTTACTGCGTCTCATTAGAGTATTCGTGTCGTTGGCATTGATGTCCAAGGCTTTATTCAAATAATGAATTCCTTGGGCGAAGCGCTGATGGCGAGTAAAGTACAGTCCCCAGTCTGAGTAGATGCCTCCGAGCTGCTCTTGGGACCAAGCAATCACTTCCCATGGCCTCAGGTGCGGTACAATTCCGGCTGTCGGTGCTCGCAATTCAGATGTTATGGATGCCATTATTAATTATTTAATTAAGTGAAATACAACTAATAAAAAACTAATAGAAAAGTAAACGTAAAAAAGAACAATGTAGAACAATTACATTGATTTGTTTGTATCTAACTTTTTGATAGAAAAATCGGTGATCTATGATTATGGTTTTTAAACGGGGAAAAGGAAATGGCCTGGAAATTTGTGTTTTCAGAAATTATCTTTTCGTTATATTTTTTTTTTTTATTTATGTCAGTGAAAATCCATGTCTATCTGTTTCAGCATTGATTCTTCGATACTGACTAAACTATATTTCTTCTGAGTATCCGAAGTAATAGTGAGTTCCGAAGAATTCGTATTGTATTCCCTTGACGGCATGCAAATTGGTCGCACCGATGTCGAAAGTATCAGGGGATTAACCAATTTTAGAAGCGATAATTTTTGGCTGCAAAGATTTTGGATTAAGGTTAATGATCGGACTATATGTTTAGAAAGCATACCTATTAAATATACTGGCCACGTTGTGGAGCATATAGGAATGCTCCCCATTTTTCGTAAAGCTGGCCAATTGAATTCCTTCGGCAATGGCATACCGCATCGGATTCTCCTCATTGATGCAGAGTCTTACAGCGATAACGCGCCATGGACTGACGATTATGCCACGGCATTTGAAAGTATAGTTCGACAATGTGACATCACTTTGAAATATGCTAACAAGCCAGGGATCATTTTTAACGGTTGGATGAATTTTGCCGCAGTCTGGAATGCAGTGTAATCGAGTTGGTTTTATGAACTTCCAGTCGGCGATTCCAGAACTAGCCTGCTTCTCGCATAAGCGGATCTCTGAAGTGATTATATCAGTGGGCTTGTAGCCGGGAGCACAAGTTACAGTGGCTGAGGTCCCAATGGTGTTCTGGGTCTTGCAGTTCCTGATCTCATCCTTGTACATGCAGAAAGCCCGAATGGAGAGATCTTTGTTGAATGGTCTGAGCGAGCAGGTGGGAATGCACTCGGGCCAGGGTCCCTGCCAAATGCCATGGAGGCAGTGGTTTAGATCGTTGCCATTTAGCTGGCTATTCCCATAGCAGCTCAATCGCACCACAACCGAATCGGATATCGATGAGCCAAACGTATAGGGCAGCACATTGAACAGTGTTTTCAGATGCAGATTCTTGAGGCTGCTAGGAACGATGCAACTACCATTGACGGACGAAGGCTCAGGGGCACTCGAGGCAGTTTTCACTTTTGGATAAACTAACACTGGCGATGTGGTCCGGCTTGTTGTATTCCTTCTCGGGATGTGACTGGGCCACAAGTTGCCCTGCGGTTTTCCCCGCATTTCAAAGCATATGAATGGCACTTCGTCGGTTCCGTCCCAGCAATCGATTTCATGATCACATGCCTTCGCATTTTCCAGACAGCCACCGTAGGCGCACCGAAATGTGCCACTGGGGCATGTGGTAGCAATGCAGTTCCCATTGGTTTCATCGCTGCCATCCGGGCAATCCCTGATGCCGTCGCAGAAATACTTCTTATCCAAACACTCCGTTCTAGAGCATCTACTCTGATTCTCCCTAAAAAACACTATTAATTAGGCGCTTTGCGGTGATCACTACATCGTTTTCTTTACAAGCATCTCTCCTGGATAAAAGTCTTCATGGGCTCTGGTTCTGTCATTAGCTCTTTGTGACAAAAGTGTGGATGCTCATCCGTCTTGTCCCAGCAGTCAGGGGTGCCATCGCACAGCTGGCTCTCGCTGAAGCAGCCGCCATACGAGCACTGATGCTCTGTGCAGTTCGCTTTGTGGCATTCGAGAAAGGTTTCATCAGTGCCATCAGAACAGTCTATTCGGGCATCGCATCTCTTGCTGAAGGCGCTGAGCTCTTGTCCATCATTACATTTCCAGGTAGCATGCACTTTAAATTAAATATACATTCAAATATGCCATTATTGTCTTTACGTTTTGTCTACGCACCGATAGTGAAGGTCATGAAAAACAACCAACAAATTAAAAGCAAAACTTCGCAATGAAACATTTTGAGAGATGTCACAACGACCTTCTCTACTCAACGATCACAAGAGTAATGAAATGCGATCGAATGAAAAATCTTATGGTTTGAGAAATCTACAGCACAGTGGGCACAAGCAAAAAGAGCACAATTAATTGTACAGAGAGTCCGTTCTCTTTTCCTGAGAGCTCTTTTACTGTACGATTTTGTATGATGATGATTCTTCTGGCAGTTTGTTTCTTTTCATGTGCTCTGATAAACAACATTTTTGAGCACTTTCGGCTGCAAAGCATGCGAGTCAATAAAAAAATGCATTTTCGAATAACCATGAATTTGAAATAAGTGGCTGCCAGAATAGTTGTTGGCCTGCTGAATGCTTTGGCTATGCCAAAAAAAATGTGCACCACAAATTGAAGTTAATCAAAGAAATGTTTGCTGATAGAGTCTTTTGCAGACAGGGGCAAATAGTTATTTTCCCCTCTCTAAAACAACAGATTAAGTCCCATAGAGTAGCTGGATAGCCGAATAGCTTAATCGGCTTACGCCGCTGTGAATCGCTGTTGATTTTAGAGTACATATTGATGAAACTCTTTGACGACATGTTCGAGTGTTGAATTATAAATTAAAATCCCAACAGCATGTACCAAATGGATAGAGGCAGCAGCAACAACTGACAATGGTATTGTTTTGTGTTCCGTGTTCTAACAAAATGGCAGGCAACATCGACAAATGCAAAGACAGCTACAAACTGCATTCGGTAGGCGGCATGGGGCATAGCCGAAGGGGCGACATGGAGCGAAAGGCGGCAACGGAGCACACCAGTGCATTGACAAATGAGCACAAATCGCACTGCCATTCTGTCGGTGTTTCTATATCCTTGATTCCTTCTATATAAGTATACATATATATTTTTTTGCTGTGTGTATTTTAGGTGTTCACGAAAGCGGCTTCTAGGGAGATGGATAGGGAAATGGTAGCGTATTTGCATTAAAGTTGCTTTGATTGGAGATTCTTTTGTGTTTCTTTCATATGAGATTGTAAACCATATAGACAGAATCTATTAGCATCCTAATCCAAATCAGTACCATTTCCTTAAAAATGACTAAGCTTAAACAATAAAATATAGTATTTTTCGTATCGCTCCGCCATTCACAGACGCTCGGGGGTATATGTATACATCCGCTAAAAATGCAAATCCAACAAAGCGAAAACCTTATCAAATGTGACGTAAATTGGTTTGAAGTCGTATTTATCAAGTGAGAGCAAAGTTTTATACTTATGGGAATATGCCAATCAGCGTTGAATTGCACTATCGAGAAAGCAAGAAACACTCTAATCTTGAGACCAGAGTGCTTGCATTTTGGGTCTCTGGAAAAGCAAGATAATCAAGAGAAATTACTTAGGGTTCACCGAGGACATAATCACAGTCTTACGAGATCCATTCCACGGCACCAACCAGAAACCAGGAAAAATGTTGCCTGAACTTTGGGGCTGGCTAACTTTATGGGCCAGCGAATGGTAGTGCAAAGTTTCGCCTAGCGGGCTCTTATCCAATTAAGTCATAACTCAATATGTGCTGAGAGATATGCACTTGGCCATTACTTAGGCAAAAGGCAAAAATTTGCTCTAATAACTTTTGAGTTTGCGCTTTCTTCCGCTTTCTTCTTTGCCGCTTTGCCAAGGAGATAATTTTCACACCAGAGCCATGTAATTTGCTCTGCTCCTCTTTGGTCTTGGCATGCTGTTGGGGAGAGAGAGGGTAGAGAGGGGAGTGGTTTTTCGGTGCAAACGATTTTAGTTTATGCAGAGCAACAGCTTCCCGTTTGCCTTCCCGTTTGCCTTGTTCTCTTTTATGGCACCAGCGAGACGTTGCCACAACTCATTTGGCATTGACCAGGATTGGACGTTGCCGCAGTCCTCCGTGACTGTGTCTATGGGTGGCAGGAGTCTGCAGTGGCTCCCATTCCCATCCCCACACCCATACCCACACCCATACCCACACCCATACCCATTCCCATCTTTAGCCCACATCCATCTGCCGTTGAGAGCGCGCGCATAAATTATTCATTTGTAATGTGCAGCCTCAGTCTCTGTCTCGACCCGACTCGACTGGGGCTTGGCGCTTGGCTCTCGGTTATGGGTCTGGCCTGGGGTCTGGTGTTCTGTGTGCACTTTTGGCACAGGATATGACACTGACACTCAGCGCCGGCGCTCGTCCTGCGTCAACAACTTCCTTGGCTGCTCTTGGCGTTTACTTTGGTTTGTAATTTCCTTCTGGAGTTTGTGCCGTGGCTAAAAGAAAAACAGCAAGGAGTGCCACACAAAAAACCCCACCGACCCCAAAGAAATACATACTCGGTCGTACTGTGGAACGGAACAGTAGTATTCCAATTGCAGCTGGACCTCCCCACCCTCCTGCTCGGCCCCCCTCTCTCCTGGTTTACCACTTTACATTGGGGAACTGCTGCTGTTGGTGCAAAGTTTAAAGTTTGCTCTCCTTTTTTGTAAAAAGCGTGTGTGTGTGTGTGTGTGTGTGTCAAAAGTTTCATTTGTGAATTGAAAAATTATTTTTCGTTTCATATGCAGAGTGTGTCATTTACAGGAGGTTCATGCCACTAACTCGAACTCTAACTCCGACCCTAACTCTGCCTTTTTTTAGCTTTAGCTGCAGCTGCAGCTCATTGACAAAATAGAAAGTTGTTGACTCAGTTTTCAGCTTCTTTGGCTCTCCTTTGGCTGAGCATAAGTTTTCGTCTAGGACGATGGCAACACACCCACACACACATACACACACACTTTTTAATTACGTGCCTACATGCCGGGTTTAGTTTTAATACTTTGTCTGGTTGCTGCCTTCTTAGCCGTAAACTGTGCCACAGGCCCCTACCACATATAGTATGTGCTACATATGAAGACATTAATTAATTAAAAACCGCAATGGGAAAACTTAATGAAGCCAAGGCTTAGGCTAAACCGTGAGGCAGGAAAATAAATGGCCAGCCTCATAAAGTTGCAGGTTGGGCAGAGAAATTGCAGTTGCTAGAGGAGACATTTCCCTGGTAAAACGTAGCATTTAAAAAGTTAAAAGCCACAAAATGGACCTTATAATTAAGTTTGATAAGTTATATAATATAATTTTGCTAAAATTTATTTTATATTCAATTATTATTTTTGGAATAAATGTGCTCTTGTCGAAACAGGTAGTTGGGAAACTTTGAGAATGAAATTTGTGGACGAAAAGTTAAATGAATCGGTTTATTGGAGAGCTAGAAATGTCTATAATTGGTACCTTTTTCCTTCTCCCACATCTTTTGGGTTGACATATCAGCAATTTGGTCACACTGTATTCCTGTTGACTTCAGTTGACCACAAAATTGTCAACAGTCACCCACAATCCCTCACACAGACATGCAAAACTCATGGCCAAAAGCCGCAGACACGCACTCGCCATGCAAAAGGCGGAAACGGAATCGGCAACGGCAACGGCTGCGCGGTCCCCGGGTCCCCCGTCTGTGGACACATGTGTGTGTTTGTATGCGCATGTATGCGCTTGGGTTGTACTATATTGACGTTCGCACAGTCTTTGACAATTATTTAGTTGCAGTTTTTGTATGCTTGTGTGGACGTCAAACGAATGCAAAAGTTTTCTGTTTTTTAAATAAGAAAAAAATACGAATGCGCTTGGAAATACCACTCTCCTAATTACCAGACTTTTCATTGCTATCAGGATTAATTAAAGCTAATAGAAATCAGGTATTTAACTTAATATTAATACAAAACTCTATCATAATGCTGGATTACAGGAGAAACTATGTACTGTTTGGCCGCCAATTGCGGCAAGCCCCCCATTACGGGGGCAGCCAGGAGCAAAGCGATTTTGTCCGCACTTTGTTTGACTGGACAAACAGTTGACCGGAAACAGCCGTCAAATCAGAGTCTATCTCTCTCTGCCCATAACCAGAGCCACAGCCAGAGGCTGCTTTTGACAGGACATTGCCTAATTAAAATGGCAAATCGTCAGCCACAACAAGAACGTTGGCAACACTGGTCAAAAAGGAGCGTCCCAACAGGATGAGGAGAAGGAGGAGGGGGAACGGCAGAGGCAACGGCCAACAACCAATTGAGATGCAAATTTATGCGCCGCCTGGTCGACAAAACAAACGAAAAATGACCAAAAAATCTCTTCGAAACGAACCATCAAAATTATGCGGACACGTACGCAGATACTCGTACACATGGACACATTTAGATACAGATACATCCAGTGGATGCCAGTATCTGCAGTATTTTACACTGGCTACCATGATAAATTTGCTGGACCATGTCTGCGCTGCAGTTTCGGGCCAAAATACGAAATAAATTTTAATTTGATTAACGATTTTTTGGGCCATTTGCAGCATTCCATTTGTCGCAGACGAAAATTGATTGGTTGGCTCTGCTCTCTGGCTTCCCGTTAACTTTTTTCGGTGCGTTTAACTTTTGCTGTGGCGAAAGTTTTCTGAACTAGTTCGGTAATTAATTTTCATATGGTTGCAAGTGGGTTACGATTCATTAACTTGGTCTTGGACCAGGAACTGGGCCAGGGATTGGGCTTGGGCGAATTTGCTGTTGGGAGTTTGCAGCTAGCTTCTTTTGTCGGGCGACAGGTTGTTTGCTTTCCATTTCGCGAACAGGTCAGCAGCAGAAGCGGCAGCAGTAGCAGTAGCAGTAGGGCCCTTGCCATCCTTGTCACGTTCTGTGGAATGGACCAAAACGCGTTGCACCCTGATTATCGGCCGGCTGTCGCTGCTGTACTGCTTGTTTACTGGGTCAACATTCCGCTTGAATGGAATGTAGTACCTTCTTGCAGGTAAATGCACAAGCAAATCAGTGCAAACTGCCTTCGAACCTAATCAGTATGATGCTGGGAATGCGAAATCCTGTCGGTTGGTTTTGGTCATCGCAAATTGATTATATCCCAATATCGGCACGTGTTTGCGCTTAGAATACATGGAATATTGGGTAATTGATATGCGATAATCGCTGTCAGTGCACTGATATCTTAAAGTGCGATGGGTAATGCTCGTGGAACAGCAGCAGAGATCCCTAAAAGTAACCAGCACTATTAAAGGAAACTCTACAGTCAAACACACTCATAGAAAACCCCACACTCAAACGGTTTTTACACCCACATGGACATTGACTAAAGGGCCATTCATGGCTCGTTGGCAGGGTGTCGGTGTCAGTGTCCATGCCTCTATCAAGGGTCCTGCGTGTCCTGGGTGTCCTGCTTCCTGTTTATAGCTGGCCAACACTTGTCATACTCCGTGGCATGCAAAAATGGATGGGTCTTCACTCTGGCACAACCGTCGCACAACGGTGCAGGGCATTTTTAAAGAGACTTTTAGCTGTTTTGGCCAGAGTATACATCAATTTAAGTGCAGCTGGAGCTGAAGTTGGAGCTGTAGGGCACATGTCATACACATAGATCATGTCCAGTGCCAGGGCCTGCCCGGGGGTTCAAGATACGAATAGGTTTTGAACTCCTAATAGAGTCATTCTGTGGCTTGACAATTAAGTCAATGCTAACGATGCTGCCTACACAGATACTAGCACACACACACAGATGGGGCATTCAAACAGACAGTCCGACAGACAGAGGCACATTCATTCTGTAGCACAAAAATTACACAGACAGCAATAATTAATTAGATACACAATAAATTACTCATATGCCAGTGGCAGCCCACAAGTAGAATGAAGACAAAATGAATTTGTGTGTGTCGTGTCGTGTCGGTCTGTGGGTAGAGCATAATGGAGCACACACATCTACCCACGTAAAAAATAACTATTCGGAGACTTTCCTTCAATTTATGTAGAGTTTTTTAAGCTTGAGGCAATCATTACTATGTTATTTCATTCCTTGGAGACACTTATATATGAGTAATCAAGCGCAAAAAAGGAGAATAAAAAGCCACAACTATTAAGAACACAAAAGCAAAAGAACAATGTAGGGGAAAAAGCGCAGAAATCACAGAGGTCCAAGAGGGAGAGAGGATAACAACGGGGCAAAGATTGCAGACCAAAGCAGAGCAACAAGAACTATAATTTCCTAAAGGACTTAATTATTTTATAATAAGCACATAACACAAGGCGAGCAGTCCTACGACTGGCGGAGGGACTGAGGACTGGGGACAGAAAGCACGAGTACAGGCATTAGCTGTACAGAACGAGACAATTCGGTCTCAGGGAAGGAGGGATGCCGCACAAATGCAGCAAGCGGCAAAAGTTGCAAAAGTTTTTCCTCGATTCGACAATCGGTCAAAAGAGTGGAAAGCGGAAAAGTATTAAAGCGTCGAGAGAAAACCACAGCAGCAGAAATTGTGAAAATATTACAGATTGTTGTTTCGCTTTTCTTTTTTGTTTTCTTTCTTATTAATAAATTTATGGATGAGTAAATTCCAGAAATTAATATTGATTTGCCCGAAGTTGTTGTGGCTAGTTGGTGAGATTTTGGTTTGGGGTTTAAGAAGAAAAATTTCTCTGGAATTCAACATTTTCCTGCTGTCTATTAGCCTCGAATTAAAGTTGACTTTGTCTTATTTAATTATCACTTATATCAAAATCTTCCCCCTCAAAGTGTTATTTGCATAAACTTCAATCTCTTGCCATTGAAGTGAGAAAATTGCCATTGGGGTATTTCCCTCTTTCATCTGCATATTTCCACCCCAGCCCAGTCCAGTATTAACATTAAGCCTGCATAAATTCGCATTACGCATACGGCCCGGCCCGGCCCGCATACGGCAGGCCGGGCGCTGTGACAAACATGGACAAACATTTAAACACTTCAAAAACAATATAAATTCATTCAGAGTGCGGGCAGGCCTCTATCCCCACTATAACCATAAGCAATAAAATACACAGACCACCATGCAGACATCGGATAGGCCACACCAGGATAGGAGAGGACTACAGAGGACATGGACTACAGGACATCGACTACAACGAAGGCAACAACAATGCATAAATAAAGACCAATGCCAAACAATTGATACTTCGACCAACAGAACAGAGCAAACGGCCATCGAACGATTTGTACGAATTTATATAACCAAAGCGGAAGTGTGGGATCGACAGGGGAAAGTACGACAGACAGACAGACAAACACACACAACTAAACATTGAAACAAACATGCCAAATGTGCAGAGGGGAGTGAGAGTCCCAGTGTCAGACCCAAGTCCCAGTCCCTTGTCCCAGGCCCCAGTCCCCAGTCACCAGTCCCAGAGCCAAAACCCCCTCTGGATCTGAAGCAAATTCATTTGAATTGCAAAACAAACACAGGCGGAGACCCAACCGTTGACGACATTGAGGCCTACTTACTCCGAGTTTGGACGGGAGTCCGGCTAAACGAGCTTAATCATGTTGTAAATTTACATAATTTGACATGTGTATGTATGTGTGTGAGGGTAGGGTCCTTGTCATATTCGTGTGGGTGTGTGTGGAATCGAATAGATATGTACATATTATTGGTTATAAGGTCTATATAAGAAATACTTTCTAAATTTAAATTTTATTGGAATAATTAGGAGTACTTACAGCACGAAAGCAGTTAGGGCTATCCCCCAAAGGAGACTCATTATATTCAACCGATTTATACAAGTCTTATCCGCGCCCTCGGACTGTGTTGCAATTGCTGAACCAGTCATGATCATGCCATTGCACAATCTCGTTCTAAACTACCCAGATGTGATGTGATTATATTGCTGTAGAAGTCCGGATTGTCCCCTGTTTCATCGTCCCCTAACCGTTGTACCGTTGTCCGTGACTGTCAGACATTATGACAACTTAATTGAAGGTTATGCGTGACCACAGTCAGATGGGAGCTTCTCATGCGTCGGGTCGGTCGTCTCTTGGTTAGCGGTGGGGCAGGGGCAACGACAACGCATTCAAGTGCAACAAATGTGATTACTTTTACAATTAGGTTTGCGATTGCTCCAACAATTTTCTGACGCATTTATTAAGATATTGTAATCGAATGGGAGTGGAACAACATGAGGATTAAAAGGTTCATTACAATACATTTGATAAAACTCTTTCTTAATGTCGAATGACTATATTATTCACAGAAATACATAGGTAAATATATTCTTCCATCTAGGAAGCAGCCGTCGAGCGAACCCTTTCCTGGTTAGCTCTTGAATTTCAGGGGGTTTTCCCCCTTAAAAGCTTGTCTGTTAATAGAAAACAAGTGACATTCTCCCACTTCTTCTCGTCCTCCACCAGGCTATGGCCCCTTCATAATTAAGTCTAAATGAAGAGCTTGCTTCGTGTAGAAAACTTGGCTTGACCCCCATACCAGGGTGATGGGGAGGGCGAAGGATGAGGGTTATAGTGAGGGTGATGGTGATGGTGGCGGGAGAGTACATGCAAGTGTTTGCAGTTTAATGGAATTTTTAATTTCTGCGCTGTTCTTCGTTGGAGAGACCAGCAATGGGAATAGCTGCAAGCGCCCGAAGCTGACATTATTACAAATTTTTTATTATTATTAAAAATGCAGAAAACATTAAAAGCGACACAAATTTGTAGCCGAAAGTCGTGCCAGGACCAAGCTGGGCGCTCTGCAAGCTGATTACGTAAATGGACATTGCGCCTGGCGGCCCACACCCATCTTAACTTGGACGGAAGGGAGCCAGCCTGGAGAACATCAGCTCCAGCAGAAACACCAATGCACTGGCTATCATGGCCAGCACTAGGGCGAAGAGAGCCGGGGCAAAGTGCTCCAGATCCACCTCCACCTGGGAGGCCTTGAAGAGGCTGCAGTCCGGCTTGGGCACCGACCACAAGCGGTCGTTGTACTGCATCAGGCCAGTGGCCTTCAGGTGGAGAATGGCATGGGCTAGATGTTCGCGCCAGGGTGAGCCTTTGGCCATCACGGAGGCAGCCGCATAGGGGGGATTGAACATTATTTCCTGGAGTTCGCAGAACTCGTGCTCCTCCATCCGCATCTCCAGGAGCAGCCTGTACAGACGATCGATGGCCGCATGAAATGCAAAACGACCCTTTATAATCCGCTCGGCTCCCTGCTCCAAGGTGATAACATTGTGCTCTCCAGATCGACAGATCTTCTTGCTGTATACATCTCTTACGAGCTGTCCACTGGTGTTGCCAAACACCGCAAAGTTATACGAGATGTTCTCCATGCCGATGTCCAGGTTGCTCTCGAACAGCGCCTGCAGATTGACAATGCTTCTGGGGCTGTCCGAGAGCAGGGATCCCACAATGAAGGCTCCATAGAACTGCATCAACATGAAGCTGAAGATGCAGCTGGCGCTGATCAGCAAACGGGTGGACATCAGTCGGAAGAGCTCGGTGGCCGGGCCCTGCTGCAGATAAGTCTCCAGCATGGTGAACCACACAAAGGCCACACGTGTCTCCACAAGATTTCCATTCTGTAGTGCCTCATGGCGGATGAGGAGCACCAGCAGAAGGATGCTGAATGTAATCAGGACCAGGACGCACCACCACACCTGAGAGCTAAGTGGCTCAAAGAATATGTTCCGAATGTGACTGTGCCGCGGATGGCGGAACAAAAAGTGAATGCTGCAAGAAAAGAGGGTTGAGTTGGACCACCGCCTAATCGAAGGATAACAAGTATCTGCTCACGGCTGGGTGTGGAGAACGGGTGAATACTGCACATGGAGCTGCCTTTCGGGTACAAAGCGAATGGGACACACGGCAAAGTCGGCCTCCCCGTTGGTTATCTGACCCATCACACCCGACCATCTGCCGTTGGCCAGCTGCTGGCCCCAGTTGTCCGTGAAGCTTATGGCCAGGCTGAAAAGTTGGCTTATTAGCGCGTACTCTGGTGCACTTTTTGGAGGCCGCTCTGACCCACTCCCACCTGAGATTGTACATCCGCTCGACGAGTCTGAACAATTGATAGGTCTTTCGCTGCATGGGATCCAGTTGCAGGAGCTGCTTATCGTTGGCCAGGT
Organism: Drosophila persimilis; assembly: GCF_003286085.1. NCBI lineage: Eukaryota > Metazoa > Arthropoda > Insecta > Diptera > Drosophilidae > Drosophila > Drosophila persimilis. The sequence continues at coordinate 27,824,725 of NW_020825288.1, read as the reverse complement.
ACGCCATGTCATCATAGCCCGAAGGTTTCTCCGTTACCTGTGTTCATTTGGAGGAGAGATGAGAGAAGCCGCTACCCAAAAGGGTGTGCCATAAGTTTGCCTACCGCCGTGCTGCCTCGCAGGGTGACATTGCGAAAGTTGCGCCTTCGAATTATCCAGCTCCTGCGGAAGGTGTCCATCAGCTTGTATCCCTGCGCTGGAGACCACTCTCCCTTTCTCTCCACAATCAGGGGGGCACTTGACACTTGCTGATCAATCCTGTACACATCATAAAGCCGCCACGAGGTGCTGCAAGTTATCGGAAATATGACCAGCATTCCCACAAAGTTACCTCATTATTTGCCCAACTTATCTCTGGCCTTCAAGGCCACAGTGATATCCACATCAATTCCCATCTTGTAGCCCCCCAAATGTTCTGTAATTTGTGCCTCATCTAGTTGGGTTGCCCGACTGGTGCCAAGCATAAACCATGCCAGTGAATTGTTGAAGTATCCAGCCTTAGAGGCCACTGTATAGACCCACTGCTTGACAAGACGGTGCTCGAACTTTAGCACCAGAACCGCTGTACGCGGCGCCCCATAGTACATGAGATCGTCGAAATTGTGGGAAATTCCTGGCTGATAAAATTGCACACGATAGTTGGCCAACAATTTCTGGTGGCATTCAATTTTCCAGTCGCCATCCTCGTCGCCATCGCCATCTCGTCCTTTGATACGGACTACGAGCGACTGCTGCAAGTGCTGCGACCGCAGAAAGTCCTCGAAGGCTGCCAGCTCAAGGAAATTGGTATTTATGCTTTCAATTTGTGGCGTGCATAAAAATCCTGTTAAAATTATAAAAACCCATGAAATAACTTTCACTTGCAACTTAATCATTTTATATGGCCACTTTCACTTTGACTCAAAGCTCAGTTTCGCTTCGTTCACTCGGCGGATTGTGTTGGCTTTGTGTGTGTGGCGACGGGCTTTCGCCTCCGGCGCTTTTATAGGGTTTCATACTCTGTCTGCATGTGCATAATTTATACACATTTATCATATCAGCAATATATACGTTTATCCTGGACACACACGCAAATTGTGCGGTTGACAAGAAAAGTGTCCTGAAAGGAATGGCGAAAATTGCTGATATTATTGCTGAATGTGCGTAATAAAAAGTATGAGATTGGATTTAATTTTCTGCAAAATTAAGCGTAACGCAGATAAAGATATTTCCAATATACTTCTGTCAAATCGTCATCAAGTTCCTTTTGCTTCAATTGGTATTCCATTTTAAAAATGAGAGGGGGACAAAGGCATTCTAAGGGCATGCACCGCAATTTTTCCTTGATTAAAAAATATCAGTTGGAAAATTTGTATCAGTTGGCAATTGAATCACAGAATAAGAAATCCTCTCGCTATTGAGGAAACCGCTTTTTCTTGCGGATCCAACGGGTGTTTCACTGCCTCCATCAGACACATGACAGTATGGCTGTTCTAGATCAGATCAAATACAAGCTTACTGGTTGTATTAAACATGCAAAAAAATGATATTTAGAGTTGAGTATAGAAATTATTTCTACAGTTCTTACCTTGATATGTTTTTGTGCTCTTTACCCAAAAATTACTAAAACAAATATTTTGTGTGCACTAGAAGGCAGAGCCCAGGAAATGGGTAAGTGTTAAAGCAAATGCTCGACAAATTATTACAAAGCCACCACTGATTCCATCTTTCAAAAACTATCGAGTATATTTTTAGCATATGCCGCGATTTCGACTCCATTTCAAACGACTATTGATCAATTTCCCTCCACCTAGAACCTTAAAGTGAGCGTACAGCCGAAATCCAATAACTAGACGCAACATTAAGCAGGACAAAGCTGGTGGCATTAGCGTGACATTATCCGACTGCAGCCAAGAAGCTACAAGAAACGGCAAAAACGCGTGTTAGCATCCACGAAGCGAAGCCAAGGACCTTAGCGTGTGTCCCTTGTGCAACTGTGTATGTATTTGTACCTCTTTGTGTGTGTGTGTGTGTGTGTGGCACGGAAAATTTTGTGAAACTTGAAAGCAAATCCTGCAGCTTGCAACTTAATTTCATGGCACGCGGCTGCGTTGCCGCGTTTCATGCAGCGACTTCATTCGGGCAATTTGCTTCACGACAGCTTGCCACGTGCTACACACAGAGAGAGAGAGAGAGAAAGGAAGAAGAAGGAGGCAGAAAGAAAGTGCAGAAAATGGCAGCGAGATAGAGTCCTGCAAGGACTTTAAGACTGCTTTGAAATTAAAAGGAATTACATTCAATTTGTTGACATTTTTGCGGATGCGGATGCAGCAGAAGCTGCAGCTGCAGCCTTTATCCTATCTCCTCCCCCCCTTTGTTTTTTTCGGCTCTCTTTTGTGTTCGTGGGGGTGTGGTAATGACAAGAAACATTTTCCACAAGGCCAAATGCAAATGAGCAGCAGCAGCACATACAACTAGTCCTCTCAAATGTATTCATTGCAAGAGGAAAGTTTGCCCAACATTTTATCGCAAGATTTTCCCATCGAATACGCGAGTTGCATGCAGAAGACAGCCAGCGATTCACTTTCTCTCTATCTCTTGAGCAGAGAAATTGTGCCATTAAAGCGAAGCCCACACACTCTGACACACACTCAAACGCAGGCGGGGAATCGCAAAAACAAAAAAAGAGAATGATACTGAAAATTGCGCATACGCCATGCTGCACGCTTAAATATTTCGCTTTTAAATTTTGTGCTGCTTTTTCCAGGCTTGCCGTTCTTTCCATTCGTTTCTTGACATTTTCTCACACATGCCAGACATTTTCACATTTGTATGCGCGAAAAAGTTTCATTTAATTTCTCATATGAAAAAATTATTTGTCCATGCCATCCTTCGGGAGGGGATCCTTCGTTCCACACATAAGGGGCACACACACTTCAGAGCTGCAGGTGAAATTTATCTTTAATGTTTTTCCTAGAAACGCGCATTTTGATGTCTGATTTGCCGGCTGACGTGGCATGTTTTGACAGTTAATAAATGCTCAACTGTGCCAACGAAAAGGGAGTGAAAGAAACAATTAAATTACAGGCCGAAAAGGTTTATGATAATGTGTAAATATACTGGGTAATGTTGGGCGTATGTATACTTGTATTATAATTTAATTTCATTTAAATTCAAGTCACCAACAAATATAAAGCTTTATTTCTTTTCTTTTTATGTACTAAACATATTTTCTCTACACCCAGAAAATGTAGCTGAAAAGAAGCAACAGAGAATAAACAGCGGAACATTTTTAATTAATTTCACTCCCAAAAAAGAGGATATTATTGTTATTATTGTATAAGATTCTTTGGCAACAACAACAAAAATGAAAAAAATCTTCCTTTTTGCATTTCACGTTGTATTCGTATTTTTCTTGATAATTATTTTTACATTCCAACTGCGAGGGATTTTAATTGTAGGTAAGTATGCTGCCAACCGACAAAACTTGTCCATGGGCCAAAAACAAAAGAAACAAACAACAAAAAAAAGGAAAGAACAGAAAAGGAAAGCGGAAAATCCCCTGCAGCCATGGGACGATGCTCGAAATAAATCCCTCAAAATGGGACGACAATATGCGACTTTCACTGCTCGTTGGGCAAAAGCCAGGAGCAGGTATTGAGGAATAAAATTTAGTTTAATTAAATAATTTTGGAAAACTTTTAAATTATATATTTTCCATCCGTCCTGTTATTTCCGACGTGAAGTTTTCCCTTCGTTAGTTTCCACACTTCATAGTTGCTTAATGTTGGCGTGAACAGTTTTATTTGCCAACAGCAATGAGCGAAAATTTTCATCTGCATCTGGCACTGGGAGTAGGACAGAGCTTGCGCCCTGGGAGTCGGTCTGGTCCTGGTCCTGCTCCTGGTCTACTGGTCTCCTGGCCAGCATAAAGTCAACTCATTATGAAATTACTGCTAAAAACTAAGCTTTCCCCAAACGGAACGGAACGGAAAGGAAAGTACGGTACGGAGGAAGTGCAAAAAAGAGACGATGACGATGACTGGCAGCGGAGAAAGCCGGCAAGGAAAACAAATTAAATTTAATCGATTTGTGAAAAGCTGCCAGACAACAACTGCAAGTAGTGCTCGGGCTGTGTTGATGGGTTGCATGGTAAATTAAGTGAGGGCGTGTCCGGACTGCGGACTTGGCCAGAAGCACTTGGCCACTTGGCGTGCAATGCCTCTAAGCGCATTCTAAACAAATTAAAATTCAATTAAAAAGATGAAATGCCATTTCAGGGCTTAGAATGCTTCAGGGCTCTGGGCTCTGGGCTCTGCGCTCTGACTCTGGCATTCCACAGTTGAATTTGCTTCTGTCTGAGTGAGTTAGTTGCCATTGGAATTGGCGCCGTTGCCGTTGCTGTTGCTGTTGCTATTTCTGTTGCTTCTGCTTAATCTCAGCTAAAAGGCATCTCACATTCAATTCATTTAGCGGCAACACGTTGTCGCAGTCAACCATCATTATCGTCATCCTGCTGCTGCTTCTGCTGCTGCTGCTGGACAACAATCTCTGGCTGCAGCATCATTAATCCCTCGCCCGCAACTTAAGTGCGACTCGAGCATCATTTCCAATTACCAGACTTCCGACCAGACGGCCCAAGATGCTTTGGCGGCGGCTCTCTTTGGCGACATTTTTCGTTGATAATTTTTGGTAGTAGTCCTCCTCCTTCCTCCCTCTGGCTTGGTCACGGCCATCGATGTGACAGTGGCAGCTCTCATTATGGCCACTGCTGCTGTTGTGGCAGTGGCCTCAGGCAGTGTAACCGCCAACTCTTATTTGCCATGCTGTCGTTTCTTTCATGCATTAAAATCAGCGCCCCATCAGCGCCTCTCACACCATTTCGCGGATACTCATTCCCGATTCCCTTTGTTGCTTTGTGGGGGGGACGTCCTTTTTTCCATTCAGTAGTCCTAGCTCTTTTCGCTTTGGCATAATGGCTGGAAGCATGTTGTCAACCCAGAGTACATCCCCTATTCCCCCATCTACTTTCTGTAATGAATTGGCTGTAACGGAGAGTCCTGGCTCTCGTGGTTGGCTCACTGACTTTCAAATGGCCAGAGTTCAAGTTGAGGCGTGAAATTGTCTGAAGTTTGTCTTGGCAGAGGCGTTCATTTTCATAAACTTGATTAAAATATAAAGCTGGCAGACAAATATTTAGTATCCATTCCTCTTCAGGGCTTTCCAAGTGGCTTAGCAGCCAGCAGAAGCCTCTTCTGGCTGTCCACTTGAAGGACTGATCGGAAAATCATCTCTGGTCCAATTAAAGTCCATTCCTTCTTTCCGTTTGGGTCACTTGAGGCAATTAAAGGGCTTGACAATCATCGCACCGCAAGAGGTATTGGCCCTGGCTGCTCCTCCTGGATGCTCTCCCCCTTTTAGCCAGCAATAAAGGAGCTTAATTTAAAATTTAAACCCTTTTTGCTGGAGGCGGCGACCGCAACGTTTCCTGTCGTCGTCCCTGACCGGTTGGTCCCGGCGATGCAATGATGAAAAAATATTTTCCGCCCTTCCGGGCAACACGGAGACGAGCAACGGCAGTCCGATCAAGGGGCTCGGGCTCCTTTTGCAGGACGACAGCAGAGCAAATAATTTTCACAAATTATACGCTCACATGCCAACTGCGAAAAAGGAAAGACAAACAGAAGTGGAGAGCAAAAATTATATAGAGTCCCCGTCCCGGTCCTGGTCTTGGGGAAAAAGGGCAAAAATCAGGCGATATCCTATGGGGGAATGGCAATAACAAGTCCGACCGATGATTGGGTCCGCAGCCGGACTCGTCTCGACTCGATTGACTGCACCAATAATAACTTCAAACAATGGATCGCCCAAGTTGCTCCACCACCACCGTGCTCTCTCTCTCTCGCTGTTGGTCATTTCCGCTGTCGGCCATGTTTGTTTAATTTTTGCCACCGCTGCGTCTTGATTTCCTGCCACGGCCACTGCCGCTGCTACCGCTGCTGCCTTTGCTGCAATTGTTCCAATCGGCCGCCAACTGCTCGTTTCCGCTTTTGTTTTTCGCTTTGGCTTTTCTTCTACTTGGGCAACAAACAGGCTTCAAATTGAACGGAAGCAGGGGCACGAGTTATGCACCCCAATGCCTGCTCCACCCACGCCACGCCACGCCACGCCAGTTCAATCTCCACCCACCGCTCATCTCCGGCCCAAGGGCAGAGCGAGAGGCCGAGTCAGAGGCATTGTTCCATGTCATGGCTCCTTCGGCCATTCCCAGCATCTTTTGTTGTTTCTATGGATGCAGGGTGGAAAAGGAGGAGGATGGAGGCTGCCTGCTCCGGAGCCGCCCTTTTGTCGTTGCGCTTCCGCTTTTCCACATTTTTCTGCCTTAGACCAGCGCCCAGTGCCGTTGCCGGTGCCGGCCCAATTTTTCCTGCTGCGCTGCTTCGTTTGATTTGCGCTGATTTCTTTTCCACTGAGTCCGAGTCTGAATCCGAGGTCGGCAGCGCTTCTGAGTGTCCTTTAAAGCTTATTCTTGTTCTTGCTCTGTTTTTTGTCTTGCGTTTTTTTTTCTCCATCAATTTGATTTTGTTAGTTTCCATTTCATTGAATTCTCACATATCCGCATTCGGAACCAAGCAAGGGATCCCCCGGATCCCAGGATCCCCAGTATTCCAACATCCAGCTAGTTGGTTAAATTGTGCCATTAGTTGGGCCGTTGTCCTTGCTTTCCTTTTTTTTTTTGTCGGTATTATACTATTCTATGCCACTGCCTCGACTGTCTTTCTTTTTTGTTGCAGCATTGTCTGCCGCGTTGTCGTGTTATCCTCCCGGTGCCCCGTGCCACACACAACAAAAGGGTTTCGGCCATAAAATAACCAATTTGCATAGTTTAGTTAGTTGGGCGCTTCCGCCAGTGACACTTTTGATGGTGAAATGGTACGTGGATGGGGAGGGGAATGACGGTGCTGGTCGCAGGGAGCCGGAACGGCCTATCCTACGCGATCCATGGCATGGCCTGGCCATAATTGATGACTGTTGGTAACGAACAACAACAGGAAGAGCCAAAAACACTGACGAATTTTAAATTGTTTCTTTCTTTCCTTTTGTGAAATACTATATATTATTTGGGATTGGGATATGGAAAATATTGGAAAGAGCTTTTTGAAGAAAAAGTTAATGGAAAAATTTGACAATAAAAATGTTTTACTGATAGTCGTCGTTTCTGTATTCTTATGTAATGCTTGCAGTCAATTTTATTGAAATGTAACCAAATTAAGTCTGGAATTAACTTCAGTTTGTTTAAACCAAAAACTTACTCAATTATTTTCTTTTTGCTTCATCAATGATTTGTGATGTGATTATGCAAATCATTCATTCTACTAGTAATATATTCATTAATAAATTTCCTGATTTATTTCAATAAATATGTAAATTCCATGGTTAAATATAATTAAATAAGCGCTTTGATTGCAATTTTCAATGAACGTTTTTTCCGCAAAGAGAGAGTACGAGTACTTCTTGAACCGACTCGCAAAAGGAAAACTCTTGAAAACTGTTAGGGCGTGACCTGCGGCAGCTGCCAAAGCCGAATCCGAAGCTGGGTCTGCAGACCAGGCCAAGCCATTACCCCTGAGGTCATTGCGGAGGGTACTGCCAACAATTTTCATAATCATTTAACGGCTTCGCGAGGCATCGAAGCAGGGAAAGAGGCAGAGGATTGGAGGAGTGTAGGAGTGTAAAAGCTTGGGCCAGGGCCTCTCTCAATGGCCATTAAGTTTATCGAAGAACGTTCGAAGAGTGCGCACTCGAGATGTGGCTGCACCTCTGTACCTTCTACCGACCGGCCCGCTTCTTGCCTCTCACCTTTTTGGCCATTTTTGGCGCACACAAAACCGTACACTCGACTCAACAAGGTGGCAGCTTCCACCTGGCCCTGGCCTAATGCGGCTGGCCGGGGCGGGGCAGGAAATTCCAGACTTCAGCCACCAGCCACCAGACTTCAGCGACTGGCCACTTGAGAATCAGTCGACCAAGAAACGCGGAAATGGCACAGAGCATCATCGTCTTGTCGTGGGCCCCGACTTGAGCCCCACCCGGCCGGAAGCGTCAGCGAGAAGTTTGAAGAAGTTTAAAGCACTCGAGACACTTTTGCAACTTTCTTTTCGGGGCGATGGGGAAATGGGAAGACCCAAGGGTTTATCAAACTAACGACCTTTGTTGATGAGTGGCTGCTCTGCCGTCCCTAGCAATTTTATTGATTTTTCTTTCCAATATGGAATATGAAGCCGAAAGAAGAATGCAGCTGCATAATTGGAAGCCATTCAGTGAGTTATGCAAAATCAATGGGGTGCCAGGCTGAAGAGCAGTCTGACACATTAGACGCTTACTATCGATAAGCCTGGCAAATAAATGGAATAAAACTGCACTTAACGTCAACACATTTGACAGGTGCGGAAGGTGGGAAGATGGGAGGTGGTGGGTGCAGGTGGGCATGTGATCCCGGGGTCCGACAAGGAGAAAGCTGGTTAAACCCTTAAAATGCTTTTTCCCGCCTGCCACTCTCTACACTCTTTTTAAAAGTGGGCTTGGCTCATAGCTCAATCTCTCACACAGCTCTCCCGCGCAGTCTTTCCCTCGTTTCTTTTTTTGTTATAACAAATTGGATTTGGGATAAATCGCTCACCTTTCATTTCACGTGGATTAATGGCGTCGAAGCGAACGATGACGTAGCCCTCTCACACAATGAGAGAATGTCGAACGCTAAGTGTTGGGCGGAAGGGTAGGGTGTTGCTACTTCCTGATGCCCGCGGGGTGCGAGTTTCCACCAGCCATCTGGCAGATGTGTTTTTGTGTTACCTTTTTTGTTAGCCCCCGACTCGCGAACGGTGGACTCGTCGGGATTTGGCACGCTGATTGGGCGAGCTGCCAGCTTGGACACCTGTAATACAATGAATAAATTAAGTGGTTAAGGTTAAGTAATTGAAAAGCGATTAAGTTGGATACACTAGCTGCGTGGATGGAGGATTGGACGGTTTTAAATTGGATTTCTTTGTGTAAGCGGAGAATATTTTTAGACAGTTGAAAAAAGTTGATGGCATTACAACAATGCAAAAATAGCGAAAAATATCGAAAGAAATCTGAATTTCCCAAAGAAATTTTCCCTAGAATTGTGACAGAAATTTTAAGGGAATATTCGGGGTGTCCCGCAACTATTAAACCCTTTCCATACTATAGTATAGTAAGCTCTATATATTTATATACTATAAATAGTAAATGACTCTTACAAAAGATGTCGATTATTTGGTTGGCTTCATTTTTCTCTCTCAATAAACATAATTGTCGCCATTTTCACTGCCTGCATAATATATATATTCTGGTTAGATATCTTGTTACTATACTCCCACACACAATGGCCAATATTTTTGGCCCAAAAATTTTCCGCTTTTTGTGTGTCAGTGCAGGCCATGCTAATGGCATGGCCGCTCCTGTCCGCTCCCCGTCCACATCCTTCAGTCATTGTTGTCAGCGTTATTTGCATATTCTGTGTAAAATGTACTTCCTTTCATTCATTCAATCCCATTGCAAGCGAAGACCCGACTAGAACAAGGCATAGACTATTCAACAAAAGAAGGAAATGACAGGATGGAACTTAGGAGTAGTACTCGCATTGCCATCTAGTGACACAACCCCATTCCCAGACCCAGACCCAGTTTTTATTTCGATTTCCAGTACAAGAGGGCCACAATAAACTTTAGTTAACTCTTTTCCCCAATCCCCAAAATGTGAAGTGAAACAGAAAATCGGCAGAGAAAAAGCGGCCCAGGCAATGTGCATAAATAAGCAACACAAAAAGCGGAATTGGGAAAGTGGAGAATCGAGGGGTGAAACTTCTTTCTTACCGTCTAAAGGCACAGACACAGACACAGATATCGCTTCAGTTGCCATTTAATTTTTACATTTTTCTCCCCAATTGTTGCATAATCAAGGCATTAAAACGGAACGCTTACACCAATTTGGCCCTCATCCTCAATACTCAGTCCTCAGTTTTCAACCCAATGGCTTCTTCAATTGGCAACATCAAAGTCTGGCATAAATATTTCCTTTCGCCCCTTCGTTTTGTTTGTGTATTCAGTTTTGTGTTACAGGTGATTGCATTTTCCCTTCCGGTTTTTCCCGTTTTCCTTTTCCTTTCACTCTGTTTGTTTAGGTAACAATATCTTGCCAGTTATGCGGTGGGGGAGGGAGTGGGGGTGGGGGTCTATGGTTTAACCTTTAGGGTTGAAAGCGAAGAAAAGTCATTGTGGAGTTGTCAGCGAAGATGATGGTTGGTTCTTCGGATTTTGCGTTCAAATATTTGTATGAATTATGAAAATTTAATGGTTTACGTGAGAAATTTCATAAATATTTAAACATATACACAGATATTTAAGCCAATTTTAAAGTCAGTTAAAGTTTCTTTAGGTTGCCCCAGCAGAGAGCATACATCACCTTGGCAATATATAAATTGCTTGGGCAAAGGATGCAATCGAAATTAAATCCAAAGCGAAAGAGTACATAAATATAGCCAAATGGAATGGTAGAATTATTTCCTCAGGTCATTCAGACGCATACACGAAACGATAAATTGCAAGTGCAATGTTAGCAATTGCTGTTAGCCATTACGTATACGCCGCGTTGCAACAAAAACAAGCAGCAATGGAAGCAGCAGCCACAGCAGCAGCGGCAGCGGAGTGCTGTATAAAAAGCACACTTGATTGATGAAAAACCTTTGCGAAATGTCAATCCAACATAATTGAGTCATGTGCCCCATAAAAAAGGAGAAAAAACTAAAAGAGAAAACGAGGGAAAACGTGAAAAGTGGCAGAGCTACACATAAAAAGTAGAAAAGAGAGTGCACTGCGTACACAGGAAGGATGGAGGATGGATATCAATGCTCTCGGGGAGCGACCATATACATATATAAGCCACGCTGAACATTGGCCAAAACCATCATTACCAACGCCATACGTCGCGACTGGCACAGCTTAAAGTCACTCACGTGTGGCAGCCAAGGCGAAATGCACATTATAAACCGCATCAAAACCAGAGAAGGTCGCGTGACTCACGTGGCCATCGTGCGGGATCTGCTGCCAGTTCGGGTTCTCCTCTAAGGTGCTCCATCACGGCCTCAGAGCTGAAAGGTAATGCTAGCCAAGTAAATGTTACTGACTGCAATCCCAGAGGACAGAGCGACCAAAACGATATAGTTGACGATGCTGATGGCAGGACGATGGAACACAACCAATGGAAGGAAAATCAAGCTCTCTCTCTATCCTTTCTCACTCTCCACCTCCATTTCCATCCTGCTATAGACCGCAGAACAAGTGGCAGCCAAAGTCGTTTCAAGTAAGTGTGACAAAATATAAATCTTTCTTCCTGTAAGAGTACACTGTGTGTGTGTGTGTAGTGTGTGTGTGTGTGTGTGTGTGTGTATGGAGGATAAAGTAACCTGAACACATAAGCTGCAGTTGGTCAGGTGCGCTCGTTAAAGTGGACAGCTCTGCTCTACACCCCGTACTCCATCGTATACAAGTAGTTGTTGCTGGCAGAGCCGAAGAAGGACGCAGGGGACCGCATCAGCTGCAGCTGTTTACGACCTACACCAAGAGAGTTCTACTAGAGGGCTCTCATTTGTAGAGAGAGTATGTTTTTGGGGCATGGCACTTGTTAGGATTTGACAAAGTTCCATTTAAGGGGTGGAAAATGTACCCAGTATTTGACAAAGAGGGGAAATATTGCTCCGCTTTTCGAAGTTCTTATTTTTAAGAAAGTAAACCCCATAAAAGTTATATATCTTTATATTTGAATAAGATTTAAACCTGCTCATCGGTAAACTATGACTCTACATCCCAATTCACTTTGCAGCTGGAAATCCTAGACCTAATCTAGGTGAGCTCTAATTGGGATTAGCATTCACTAAAAGAGTTCCAGATTCTCGTAAATCCAAGTATAACCAGAACATAAAATATCCCACTATTTTATAGAAGACTCTCTCATGGATGGTTCTGCGCATGCCCCACTCTGCCAATGGCTTTCTCTCGTGAATGACAATTACGAACCACCTCAAATCGGTGGCTAAAATGGCGCTTTCACGGGCAAACATTCTGTCACTCTCTCGGGCTCTCTCATTTTCGTATGAATTTTCACGAAAGTAAAAACAAATCCAGCGAGGAGCATTATAGCAAAAAGAGAAACCGAGCGGCATGGATTTTCTTTCACTGCTGATACTTTGCCTCTGTGTGTGGAGCGGTGCCTGTAGAGTTGCAAGAAGCACACACATGCTGTGGCACGGCACTGCTGACTTGGCTTCAATGCATATGCTTGGCACACAAATACACACATGGCAGCGATGGAAAGCGACCCAAAGACAGAAATATGCAACGCAATCCCTTTAGGATTTTTGCGGACTGTTTGCGCGCACTCTCAAAAACTTGAATGCACCTTAAACTGCCGCCGACTGCTTGCTGCTTACTGCTTACTGCTTGCTCCCGCCTCTCGAACTTTGACAATCTAAGCAGTTTACTGTGTCAATATGTTACGTTTGCAGCCCCAAAACTCCGCATAACTTATGCATGCAAATTTCGCCATTCCCATTTCCCCAGCCCCATTCCCCCATTCCCCCAGCCCCGTTTCCCCATCCTCAATCCCCCACTCTGTTGACTTCGAAAAGGTAGAAAAGACTAGAGAGACAAAGGGTGAGGACTACGAAATTGTACCAAATGCGGTTATTGCAGCGATTATTTTAATGGCTCTTCTCGGTTTGTTTGATGCCCCCAGAAGTTCGAGGCGGATGGGTGCTTATGCTGTGCATGATTTCCGTGTTTGTTTTTATGCCCTCTACGCCCCACCTCCCTTGCCATCGCTGGATCGGTGACACCATTGCAGGCGTATTTAACACCTGCAAAACTTTTGGCTCCGAAATGTCATTCATGGCGCTTTCCACTGCACTTTCCACTGCAGTTTGGCTGAAAGTCATTTGTCAGCCCGTTTCCATTGAGTACAACTTGGTATCAGTCCAATGGGTGGGGTGGGTACTTGTAGAAGAGTGATCTGCAGGCCGATTTGAAATTCAAATTTTCAACTTGCTGCAAAACTGAAAAGTAGCGGGTGAAAACCGAACTAAATGCTCGATGGCAAAGTTTTTGCGAGCAAGCCAAAGTTTCTGGGGAAAAACACTTTGGTGTAGGGCTATTGATATGTTTTTAATACGAAATGTTACAGATTTTCTCCGCCATGCTTTAAATAATCCCATCGATTGGAAATATATAAAATATGTCTTCTTCTCTGGGCTGGGTTGCCACCAAAAAATATATTTCCACAAAATTAAGCACAGAGCGGAAATTTGCAAATATTTGTGGCACAAATGTGACAACAGACTTCATAATTCACACAAAAGTTCATGCACAATTTCGTTTTCCTCAACTGCTTTCCTTTTAATTTACACTAAATGTTGCAACGTCGTCTGAAGCGACGCGGAACGACACAACGGGGCACAGCTGCAGTGGTTACCCTTCCCCTTCCCCTTCCCCTTCCCCTGGTGACTGGTGCCTGGTGCATGCCACACCAACGATTCTTCTCCGCTTGCTTATATTTTATTTGTGGCTAAAAATTGCATTCATGAATAATTCAGTGAAGTGAAAAATTTGGGGTTTTCTTCTTTTCCTCTCTCCCTCATTGGTTTCTTTTTATTAACAAAAATAAGCCCCGCCAAAAAGGAATTCATTTTTTATTTTTAATATGCAGCTTCCGCTTTTCTTCTTCCTGGTCCGGCCACATCCACTCCTCTCAAAGGACCCCCGACACGTTTTGTAATATGTGCGGGCTATCAACATTTTGGGTTAATATTTAATGCAATTGACAGACAGACCGCCGCGCTGCGGCCAGCATTATGGTCGCGTTGATGATGCCTCGGACCATGGATCCCAGATGCCCTGTCCCGGATTCCTTGTTCCGTGTGCCGTGTCTGGCAGACTCCTCCCGAAAGTTATGCGCAGTTTTGCATAAAAGCAGAGAAACCAAACCATGTTGGATCTCCCCAAAATACGTACAATGTAAATGACTTTGCCAGGAAATGGAGACTGTTTATGCAGATCGAATATACAGTGAATACTTGCGAATGTTTATGTTCCTGGATTTATGAAACTGTTTTTGCCACTCCTTTCCACTATTTCCACTCTTTCCATATCTTCCCTGCCTGCCCTGCCTCTTGACTGTGTGGCAAATAAACTCCCAACTATTCTATAAATTATAATTGTAAAAATATTCAGTTTTTTTCAGTGTCTACTACTCGGCAAGAACTTTGCGACATTTTGCATTGCAATGACACAAGGACTGGACTGCACTGTCTGTATGCTCTCTGGGATCTTTGTCTGTGCAATTTGTTTATTTCTTTTGCATTTTACTGAAGTACGAATATTAATGCAATAAATACTGGAGACTCTAGACAGTTGGACAGCAATAAATTGGTATTCGCTGAAGAAAAAAACCTAAGTTTGGCTTCTTTTCTTTAATATTTAAGGAATTACATTTCATTTTGATTTGTACGGCATACCAGTAATTTTTGTGAACCTCTTTTGCTCTTTTGGGGTCAAACGAAAGAATTTCCGAGATGTACTGTCTATTTCCGATTCATTGTGATAAGGTGGCCATAGCGTGGTAAATGCCATCACTCTATAAAGGAAGAGTATTGAGAATAATTATGGCATTGTGTACATTCCATGACTTACCGCACAAGATAGGCTGCCTCGATGGCGGAACACTGGTAGTCAATGAGTTTCCTCATCTCGTTCTTGAACAGACGATTATACTTCATTGTACATTCCTTATATCGTGACAAACATTGGGATTCCCTGTTGACAATTTGTGTGTAAGTAGAGAATAAATGTTTAATATATCCGATACGTTGGGGAATCTTACAAGGGTGATTTGAATTTACTATAGCTGGGCTGCTGATCAATGAAATCAAGTGCGTCTGGATCTTTAGCTTTGCATATATAGATGTTATCATTATCAAATTCAGTGCTGTCAAAGTCTCCAATAAACTTGGCGTCATTCGGGTGGCGCTTGCATAGACTTTGTAATAGCACATCTGATTTATTTTTATTGTGGATGGGAATTTCATATTTTTGACTAGATTTGTGGTATGTCGTATATGTGGAACGTCTTGACTGCGTTGTGCGTCGTGGGCGTGTGGACAGTGTTGACAGTTTTCGCCCGGTATCAAAAGTTTCTTCGGTCTCTTTATTTTGTTCCATGGCGACAAAAATTAGTATTGTGTATGGTATTTTTTAGAAAAACAAAGACTAAATTTAACTATTCCGTATCATTTTGATTTAACGTTAAACGAAAGGGTTGCTAGATAACTACGAAATAAATTATCTATACATCGATCGCATAAATCTTTCATTCTGATGATAAAATGCATCCCCGGAAAGCCATTTGCCGCTGTATTATGTTGCTCCAAACAATATCATTTGGAATCATCAATCAAATTTGCGAATGGTGTTCAGAAATAGGTCTAAATCTGGATCCGTGACGATGAGAAAGCATGAGAAAAATCACTGGATCTGTTTGGGAGGAACAGAACCACAAGCCCCGTGATACGAGATTTGTATTTATTTGATGGATCTTTTATCCCAGTTTAATCAACATATTCTGCAATAAGCCAAATGACTGAAAGACTACAAATATTTCATGCATCTCAAGTAGCTGGAGAAATCAATAGACAGCACAATGAAATACTCAACTATCTTGGGTACTTATAACCCAGCCAACAATGACTCCCGATTCACCCTACAGTTTCCACTACAGTAATCCTCCCGCAACAAAGCCATGCCACACAGAGTGGCATACTCGAATGGTTCGCCTCCAGGCGCCAGGCGATACATACTTTGTGCGTTAAAAATATGTAAAGTATTTTAACCGAAAACCTTTCAAAAGATTGGAGAGCAGGCGAATCTGAAGCTGTTCATGTGTGCATACGTGGCGTATGCGTTATGTTATTAAGCGACCCGAATTCAGTTGTGTGGTGTATGTATGTCCGTTGCTTGATAGCATTGATTCCATCCCCCAAGTAAAACCACGAAGATCCCACATAAAAATGCCTTGCCTTCTTCATCTGGAGGCAAATTTGCTTGGAATTTAAGGTTCTTTCGTTGGGCCTGTAAAGAGCTGTGAAAACGGTGAAAAATTGACAACATGCAGACACTTCATAAACTTGAAAGAGAAAAAGATTCCAAATTATAATTAAAGACGGCGGACTCTACCACTTTTTTGTTTGTGGCACTATGATCCTTTGCTCTGGTACTACCCCAATTTATGGCTTTAATCTTTGAGATAGAAATTATACTTGTTCTCCCATTTGGTATTAACACACAAAATTCCTCTGTCTCTCCCCCGGTATCTATTCAAGCTGTGTTTAGGCTTTATGGCTCAAGGACGTGGCGCTAGCGCACATCTCAAGGACCGAATTTGGATTTGTGTTTTCATTAAGAGCCCCAAGGAGGTCTGCTTCCGAATGGGGGCGTTCCTTAGCTGCATTCCACCGAAAATTGAGTGGGGATACACACACAACACACACACAGTGGCAAAAACCAAAACAGAATAAAAATACAGCAAATAAATCAAATTAAATGAAATGAAATAGTTGCGGATTTCGAGGCGCTGACAATGGAATCCTGCCGCCATATTTAAGCTGCCAGTTCTCTTATTTTTTGTGTGGTCTCTTTTTCCACGGACTGGAGGCGGTACGGCAGCTGAAAGTGAAAGCAAAATCCACCAACCCCCACTCAAATGTGTCCCGAAGTGTCCTTAGACATTGGTTGACATCTTGTCTGTTTATTCCCAAGGACCAAACGCAGGTCATTCCGTGTGTCCCTTCGCCAAATAGAGGGTTTCTGACTAATAAAGCGACTGCTAAGTGAGTCTGGTTAAAAGGGACATTCCATATGGAAGTGGAAGTGAAGTTTTTTCATATTTGATCAGATTTTATTTCATTTCAGCGCCCATTCGAACTGACATTAATGGGTTAAACATGATTGATTTATTCCACTTTATGCACATGCTAAAATATTTAACACGATAACATGCATTCGGGGCAAATTGTATTACATTACACTGACACTTTTTCACTAACAATCGTTGCTGCCTAAATGGTATCGGGAGAGTGCATTCAGACATGCTCCCACTGCCAGCCCCCCCGCACCACGATTGGCCACGTGGCACAGTTTCGAATGCAATTCTCCGCCAATCGCCCGGCAATTCATATCCTGCTGCTGCACAAACACAAACGCAATCGACACAACGGCCCACATCCACATCCTGGCTGCCTGCACTGACAGTACCAGTACCAGTTCCAGTTTTACCCTGCAGGCACCGAAAACATAGCACAAAACACACTCGAGAATATTAAACAAAATGTCAATTTTGTGGCAGTTTTAGTGCCAAACAAGGTCGAACAGAAGAGAAAAGGGTGGTGGGGTGGGGCAACGGCAACGGCAACGGTTGGCAGTGGGCCTTAAGGACCTGTTCAAAAATTGGGGAAAAATCAAATCAAATTGCACACTTAAGCTGCAGTTGCAGCAGCAGCAGCAACGACAGAAATCAAAGATAAGTTTTTGGGGGAAGGACACGGACATGGACTCGAAATCAGAATGGAAATGGACTATCAAATGACCAGAGGAGGTTCGGTGCCATCATTCGTCCTTTTAGTTGCCCCGTTATGGGCGCAGGGACAGGACGGCACAGGACAGCGCGAAAACGAAGCGGAAATAAAATCAAGCAAATTGAATGCGATGGCTTGGACGTGGGAATACGTGCCAACCGATGTCATAACAACGAGGCAGGACGCGCGGCGATAAAAAACACTTGAGATCAACGGTAATTGCTGCCGACAAACTCATGGATATTCCTCGGGTATTCTCGGGTATCTCCCCGGGTATAGGATACAAAAGCTGAACACGCGCCACACCGAATCCATAACAAGCCGCCAACAATGCGTGCCAAAGCCATGCGAAATTTTCAAGACATCTCCCCGCCCATCCACCCATCCAGCCATCACCATTCTCGGCGCTGAAGTCCCGGCGCTGACGTATCTGCAGCATGTCACCGCGAGGCGTCCTGGACAAATGATGGTCTTTCCCACTCCAACTGCCACTCTTATTCCCATTCCCATCGGGCAAACTTTTGCCCCCGACAATTGACATTTAGCTACCTACCCATCGTCGCCGCTTCCGTGTCCACATCTATTTGTGCGTCTGCCCGTCTGTCTGTCCACCAAGCTTGTTGTCGCATTTTAGCCGGTTCCGTGGACGTGAACGTGAACGTGGCTGGCACTGCTCTTGCCACCTGCTCTCTTGTCTATTGCCATTCATCAACATCAGGACTGAAATTAGAAATGTTTTTCGTTTGGCTTCCGGCAAGACTCAGACTCGGCTTCAGTACCAGCCCCAGGTTAAGCCCCATCCTCAGACCACCGACATCATCGACAGTGACAACGGCCATCGACATAGTTTCATGCCATTTGGGCAGCTTTTGGCGATGGGGGCAGGCATCGCTAATGTCGTGCCTCTGCCGCTTTCTGATTTGTTTGCCTTTTCAATTGAATTCGTGTTGCGAATGGCGCCCATTTCAATTACACTCTTCCACAAATTGCGAAAAGGCAGGTATGCAAAGCTCTTCCAATATAAAGTCTTTTGCACTAGCCTTTAGTGCCCCACAACCGCTCCACACTTTTGCTGACGAGTGTGTCCTGTGAGAGGCAACGTAAATATCCAGAAACGTGTAGAAAATTTGGCAATAGATAACTACAACTCCATTCGATGGAAGGGGTTCTTTCCTTTATGGCCAGCAGCTAAATGAGAAAGTTCTTCGGCTATTTATGGTTTAAAGAGTTTAAGATGCAGCCGTAAACATACGTCCTGCAACATGGCCAAGACGTGATTTCTCTGCTGGCCACACAGCCACACCGAGCCAAATATATCAATAGCCCCACACAGACGTGCCATCTGCACAATGAGTGGCAACAGAATTTACGGCTATTTCTCTATTAGGCCAAAGTGAATGCAATATTTTTTGGGGACGGGGAAGTCTTCGGGACCTGGGTTTAGGTACCCAATCGACTGACTTGATGCTGACGATTATTGCTGAGTTTTTACGACAATTTGTCTGGATGTGGCTACACCCGAATGGGAATATTTCCCTCTCGGCGGGGGTCAAGGACTTGGCCTTGTCATGCTTCTCCGCCTACGAGCCAACGGAAACAATGCGGAGGCGCCTAGCGCTAGCCTAGTGCCTCAAGGACACAATCGAAATGGCTTAAAACTTTTCCAAGAGCTAAGCGAAACGAAAGCAGCGAATATTTCAATAAATAAGGCTGCTATGCGATGCGATGCGAGCCGAGGCGAGGCGAGGGTCTGGGGCTAAAGGATATTGAAAATGGCTCCGTGGTATGGCGCTATCGGGTGATCGGATGGGGCGCCAGCATATGGAAACTGTTGCTGGAAACGGCCATAAATAGCGGAAGTAACGTTGTGTGAGCTATGCTCAAATTTATTGCTTTCCGCATAAAATCCTTGAGATTTTTATGTGCAGCCAGCAAGGTGAACGGATTGAGGTGGCACCTCCTACCCCTACCTCTGCCACAGGATCAGACTGCTTTTGAGGACTCTTGCCGTCCGCTGATTGTGGATTATTCCCGATTCCCACTTGAAATCAGAACTTACATTAAGTCGGGTGTTATATTTAAAAACAAACTTTAATCCGGCCATCAATCAATGAGCTTATTTAATGGCTTTTCTGCCGCCCAATGCCTATCAGCCGGACTAAGTCCTTCAGCGTGAAAAGTGTGTCAGGCACATACTTAACTCCATCATGGAATCGAATGGAAAATCCTGGCTAAATTGAGGCCTATTTAAGCTGAACAGTTCCACAGCCAGACACACAAACAGACAAGAGCCAGGCAGGCATTTGGTTTTGGTTTAAATAAACATGCGAACTATGACCGGGAGGGAACGGTACGGAACGGAATGCCTTTGCTGCTCTCGGGAGCGAATAGGTCCGAGCAGAATGCAAAGAGTGTTGTCTACCTAAAACCTGAAAATCAGGTGAATGAGCACTTTAAGTCTTTGTTTCGGCGAATTGAAATGAAACAACAAACAAAGGCGCCTGACAGCAGCTGAAACAGCAGGAGCTGGAAGAGCTGGAGGAGGGTGAAGGGCAGGCGTACTACTAGCAAAAAGGTAGCTTGCTGGCGTTTTAATAGGATTACAACAACGACAACCAACATGGCAACAAAACTGCCAGCAATTGGCAAAGGCTACAACACACAGAAAAAGCGCTATGCGAAAAGTTAGTGAAACGGAAGCTAACCGCCGCTGTGGTGGTAGTACCTCCTCTCCTATCCCCTATGGTGTTCTTGTTACTGTTGTACCTGTTAGCCAATTGTTCTACTGAATGTCGCCTGTACGGGAGGATAGTGGCTGCTCATCTTGCTGTTGTTGTCGGTAGTCCAGCCCTCTTGTTTGGGGACAAACCGTTGACAGGGAGTCCTTTAGGAAGGAGGTCCATAACAATGAGAAAGACACGCTGTGTGATAACAGATGAAGCTTAAAATTATTAAAGGAAAGCCCCAAACATATCTGATCTTAACCAAACCGATCGGTAAACTAAGGTCTTTCAATGAAGATCATTTGAGAAAGCTACGCAACTCTCCATCCAGCCCTCGCTAAAGTGAAATTTCCAATTTAAGTGGAGGCAATTGGTCAACAACTTGGCCGAGATGTAGTCCATCCCCTCTCTCTGTGTGTCCCTGTGCGGAGCTGCTTTGTTCGTCTGTGAATTTGAATGCTCCACGGAAACGGATGTGTTGATTGTTAGCATTTGGAGAGGGGACCAACAGCAGCAGGAGCAGCAGGAAGAGGGCCTTCGCTTGGACTTTGTTGATCCAACAACTGTGCCTCTGCTGTGAACTGGTCACTGAACACTGGTTACTGGCTTCTGGGTACTGGACCCCTGGTTACTACTGGGAAACGAAACAGAGACGGAGTTGTCATCAGCAGATGACTATGATGATAATGGGCATCAGAATGAAGCCTGATCATGGTTTACTGACACGTAATGACAGCTAAACTTTCAACACTCGACACAGTTACATTTTGGCAGGCAGGACAACGAAAGCGAAACGGGGGAAAGGACACCATGGACTCGGACTCGGACTCGGTAATCGTCAGAGTAGGCCCATCATTAAAATCGCTGTTCGGAGCAGTAGAGGTGGAAGCTGAGGCCCAGCAAATGGCTCGTGCAGGTCGGCTTTTGTCAGTCGTAACTGTAAATGCGTGACTTTTGGCCATTTAATGATGTTTCGACGTCATTGTGCACAAATAAACAATCATCATCATCCGTATCAGAAAGCAGAGGATGAGAACGAGGCTGAGGATAACAACGACAACAACGACGACGACGATGGAAACAACGATGGGGATGAGGATGAGGATGAGGTTTTGTCCTGGCTCATTTGATGACACGGCCTTTCAATGGCGCTGGTTATTAATGCGCTTGTTTGTTCCCTTGGCCAACAATAACGCATTTAAAACAACAATAACACAATGAGCAAGTAATAGCCATAACCCAGGACTCCCCCCCGCCGCTTTCGAGCCCTAACGAGGCCCGATTAGGCCACGGACCAGAGCGGATGGAACTTTCAGTGAATGCTCGTGGGTTGGACGCCCACTCCATGGTCCAAGCTTGTGATTTGTATGGCTAATACGCTGCTGGTGACAATTCCTTCACTGGGAAATGCTACAGTTCATTGTTCTGCCAGCAAGACTGCTAAAGAACTCATTTGGCCAACAATTTGATGAAATTTGATTGAGATTTGTCTTGCGTTGCAGTAAATAATTTATAGAATATTAAATGCAAAATGTATTCCCAGGCCAGAGATAAAATTTATCTTTAATTACATGGAAATTAAAGCAAAGAAAAAGTGGTTGACATGTTCATGGCACAAAGGTTTTCCTTTTCCGAGTTTCTGTCGCATGATTTATGCTTAATTCCTGCTAATAATTCATTGAAATTAATAAAATATGCAGCTTCCTGCATACGGTTTATAATTTCAACAGACGACACGGATATCCCCAGGACAAGTTTATTGCATTGACAGTCGTGTTCTGGCTGTGCAATCGACGTGCTGATCAACATCCACATTCACATCCACATCCACTCTCCATTCATTCCGTTTCGACCCAGATTTCGGTACTTCATAAATACTTGGCCTTAAACCAAAGGTGCACGCTCCACTAAACGCGCTCAAAAATAGACCCAAAAGGGTCTCTCTCTCAGTCCCAGTCCCAGACACGGGTTGAGTACATTGACTTGGCCTTTGCAGTGAGTGGAGTGGAGTGGAGTGGAGTTCGAGACTTGGCCAAGAGCAGCTGTTGGTCCGGCCAACTTGGTCCGGCTCTTATTTAAAGTTGAGCGCTGGTCAGTCATGTGTACGGAAGCGAATTGAAGGAGAAGGAGGACCAAGTGCAAGTGGTAATGGTAATGGAAGTGGAAAGGATGTAGTGGAAGTGTAGGTAGGAAGTGGCTCCAGAGGCAGCGTTGGACTGCTGTTCAGCAGTTTGTGTCAGGGCCAAGCGCGAGCATTTTATTTCTTAATTTTGTTTTCGTCTAATACTAATTCGATTTTGCTGTAAGCAGCAGAAGGAACAGGAACAGGAACAGGAACAGGACCAGCATCAGAAGCAGCATCAGAAGCAGCATCACCAAGCTTATTGACCCGTGTCAATTTGGCTTTTACTTTTTTTTCTCATATCCCATGCTTCCATCTAGTTTCTATTTTAGTTCTGTGCATTGCCAATTTGCATTGGGATGGCCATTAGGGCACTGGCTTGCGGGTCAGTGGCAGACCGTAAGTTGGTGTTCTTTATTGTTGTGTGGCAGTTGTGTGCAGCGTCCTCTCGTTATTAGCCGCCCGTGTCAGCCAGTTTGTCGTACATAATGAAAGACATAGCTTTCCATTGCTCCTGCATCTCCAATCCCTTGGCTGTTGGCTGCTGGCTGTTGGCTGTGTCCTTGCATCCGTCCCCACATAGAGGAGAGTGCCCTTCACGTCATTTGAATTTGTCCTTTCTGTTGCTGTTGCTGTTGCTGTGGATGCTGATGCTGATGCTATGGCTGGCATTGCATACAAATACGTAATTGAAAAATGCACATATCTCCGAGATGCTTATTGACTTTTATTGGACAGCTAGAGGGCTCTCGCGGGTGGCTCTCGTTGTTAGCTTGTTGGCATGTTAAAATGCTTAGCATAAGTCAGTTTTCGCATGGTTGAAAGTCAATTGCATATAAATTTAATGCAAGACTTTGTCCGGAAGCCAACGCAGAGTGTTATAATTTAAGAAATCATATGAAACAATTTTAAATCTAACGTTTAAGTATTTGTTTTGGCTACTCCGGATGTAAGGAAGTTGAAATACGAACCAACCAAAGTGTATAAAATCCATTGGTTAAGAAAAACAAAAGGCAGCTGAAGCGAAAAGCTGTATTGGAATTTTGAATAAAAGAAAATTCAATCTCCCACAAAGACATCATTTGTGTGTGTGTGTGTGTGTGTGGTGTGAAAATGTGAATTATTATTGCCATTGCGTAAATAACAATCATTCCGGTCCGGCTGACTGAACCGAGAGAGAGAGAGAGGGCTTCTTCTGGGGGTGTGGGGGTGTGGACCTGACCTCTTCCACTCTTTAGGTATTTTTATTAAAAAATTCTACGAGTATGCCCCGCATAAAGCAAATTGCAGCCAGAGCCAGCAAAATGGCTATGGCCATGGCTACGTTGAATGGTTCCTCCGAATGGCCCGGAGCTGACGCGAACATGGCCGGCGCAAAAAACTTTTTGGCCTCTAACTTTTAATTATAAATAATTTTCAACATTTTAAATATGTCGCTGGCACGCAAATCTGTGCAGCGAATGTTAGAAATGTCCATCCACAGGGGCAAAAAATATATATGTACGTACATACATACATACATATATATGGGAAAGGAGGATAAATGGAAAATACGAAGAGCAGGAATCGAGAGATGTTCTGGCCTGGCCTAAACTGGTGTATATTTTTTGGCAGCGGCTGCCAAATGCAGTTTTTTATGGCTTCGAAACTGCTTGAAATAATTCTTTTTCCTTTTCCCTCTTTTTATGCCTGGGTCAGAGCCATAGCCATGTGAGAGAAGCGAACGACTCCAAACTCTGGTTACGGCTTCAGCTACGACTCGGACTCCGGCTCCGGCTCCGATCCTGAATCCGACTGTGACTGAGACTGCGGTTAAAAGTGCGGAAATACATTGAAATGACAATAAAACTAAAAGTTGCCTGCTGCTGCTTCGTATTTCAGTTTTTTGTGCTGCCTCAATTTTAAAGTTTATGGCCTGACGGCGACCATGTGCAGGCAGCAGCAACAACACGAATATGAGGACGAGTACGAGGACGAGGAAATGTTGTCCAAATATTTATTTTATTTTATATTTATTCGTACTGCTCGTATTTTTTGGTCCTGCTCTTGATATGCATTTAGTTTAAATGCGCTGCTAATAGAAATTTGTGCTTGTTCTGGTGTTTCGGGTTGGATTTAAATTTTGTCGAATGCTGGATGTTTTTTGCACAAGCCCAAGTGATAAAACTGAAATCTGTTCTTTTTTGAATTAAATGAAATTAAACTTTAATTAAATAAAGAGAAAAATGTAGCGTGTATTAAGCTTAAGCAAACTAAAGTGAATGATATTTTCTGTGTTAATATTAACTCTGTCTTTTTCTTTGACTAATAAAAGTTCTAAGCTATGTTTCTTTGTTTAATTTTCTATGCAATTGCAAACAATTGATGTTATTTTATGCTTTATGGTGCCATTCAGACAATTGGTTTGAATTATGAATAGATAAGCAGTTGAATGTGGGTGGAAAGTAAGAGTTTCCTGACTGAAAATCGATAGATACATTAATGTGAATTCATTGTAAGTTCTAAGTCACTGGCACATTTCTTATCTATATTACAGCAGGGGTCCATATCTGTAGTTAGTTGAAGCCAAAAAACACTATTGATCAGCTTTAATGACGTTTTTCATCCACTGACACACTGACCCCCACGCCCTGACACTCCAACGCAAAGCATAAATCTGAAATTTCATTCAAAAGGGAGTGGCAGGCGAAGGACTTGGACTTCCAGGACTTGCATTTGGCCATGTTCTGTTTGCAGGCATGTACAAGCTGCCGCCAGGAGCTTTGATGTGTGTCTGTGTGTGTGTGTGTGTGTGTATCTATTGAGAGAGACAACAACAGCAGCAACTGTATCAGGTAGCCGACATCCAAGACATGGCCACAATGCAAACATGACTTTGCAATTAAGTTATTGTCGGGTACAAGGAACGGGCTGCACTATCCAGGACCAGGAGTAACCAACAGCCAGCATCATAGTTGCAATCCTTGGAGTCTTTCTTGACCTCCTTCTACCCGCTCAAACTTCGGCTCTCAACCAACTGAAAAAGAAGCTTTCATTTGATTTATTGCCACTTGCATTGGCTGCAGCAGTACCCTAAATCATGGTCCAACTCCGACTCCGGGCTCCTGCTTCTGTTCCTGTGATCCACCTATATCCACCCTTTCATCCTCTAGTGGCAGCTGTTGGCTTGCCTGTTATTTAAACCCAAAATTGTTGCTTACGCATTCACTCAGTAATAATTCCTCGGGAGTTTAAAGTGCAAGAAAGTGATATTTAAATTGAAATGAATTGCTATGCAAATTTTTGTGTCGTTGTCTTAGCCATGCCATGGCAATCGGCTAGGATGCACTCCTGCCTGACCATCCATCCATCCGTCCATTAATCCATCCTCCTACAGCTCTGATTTGAGCCACGGCCATCTGCCGCATCTGTGCCTGTGACTGACGTTTAATTTAGGCTCCATTCCCGTGATTGACACTACCCAAAAATATGCGACTGTTGATACAATTTAATTGCCGAGCCATATTTTTCCCTCTCTCTCTCTCACTCTCTCGCACTTTCTGATTTTGTTCTGTTTCTGCGTCTGTCTCTGCAGATCAATTTGGGAAATATTTCATCTCTGTGGGTGGTGGAAATTGCAGGAACGTGTCGTCTGTGGCAGTGGCAGTGGAAACCACAAATTCTTGCAAAATGGAAAAGTATTTTGGGAATGGAAATAGGAATGTGAGAATGGTAGAACTTTTTGTCAAATTTAACTTTGAGTTTGTTTTCGATTTCCTTCGCAAGATAAAGCGAAAATTAAACTGATTTATTTTCGTTATCAACTTTATTTAAATATACATTTTCCATCTGTAATATTACACAAGCAAATAGGTAAATAAATCGTCAAATTTTCCATTAAAATTTAATTCAATTTTATTTGCATTTTAGTTTGTCTCTTGATTTTTTCCATCTCTCAGCAGGATGCCAGTGGAAAATATTCAATTTCTGGCCTCGGTTTTCATTTATTTTTCGTATTGTTTTTTGTTAGACGCGTTGCAACAGAACAAAATATTTGCAATAAAGAATTGCAAAAAATAAAGGCACACAATGCCGTAACTAGCTTTCATATCGGTGGTGCCGGTGCTTGTGCCTGGGACAAACATTTGCATTACGTATTCGCGACGTTGGCTCGGCTCTACAACCGTGTGTATGCCAGACATGTGCAGCATCCGCAGTGGGAGAGAGATAGACATGGATAGAGAAGGATAGAGAGACAGGCCATGCATTTGATATATTAAACTTTTGAACTATAACTCAACATTTATAGTGAATATTTGATTGTTTTTATTGCCAGCGAAATCAAAAATTGAACAAACTTGTTAGCGAACAAAATAGAATAAAAGAAATTTTTTTGTGTGTCTGAACTCACAAAGTTTCCACTCGCTTCGCTACAGCTTTACGGACTCCTCTTTCAATGGAAATTGCAGGGAAAAACTAATCGAAAAAGCCGACTTGAATTGGTTTCCATATTGAGCGTCCAATTACATATTTATTCACACTTGCAACAGGGTAAAAGTAGGTGAAAGGTGTAACCGGGGCAATATATGCCCTATATAAATATCCAATACATTATACGCACATGTCCCCTGACCTCAATGAAGTGTTAGGGTTGGCCCCCAAAACAGAAAAAAGAAAAATGTGGTGGGAGGGGAGGGCAAAAAGCTGAGCGGAAATTATTGCAGCTCAATAAAACATGGAGGCAAACAAACAGAAGAGTGAAATTGTAATAAGGGGCACGTATCAGGTGGATCAGACAGTCAGAGGTGGAGCAGCAGCAGAGGTGTAGAAGGAGAGAAGCTGTGAAACAATTCGAAATACATTTGTCAATAACCACACACACGTAAAATGAAGCAGGAACGAGCCCTGCCCCATGGCTCTGCCCCCTGGCATATGTGTGTTCTGTGGCTTGAATGGGCGTGTTAAGTTATTGAGCGCTTGTTTGTGGGCGCAACAACTTGTAAGTGTGGTCAGGGCATGGAAATGACCAGGAAGAGAGAAAGAGATAGAGGGAGAGTATCGATGGGACGAGGCAGCATTGTCACACCTGCGGCAGGAATCTATTATATTTCAATAATGCTGCGACTATCGCATAAATAAACAACCGCAGTCGGACAAACACATGGCTACAACATAAATCTGTTTATTCATTTCCATTTCCATGAAACATCAACTGTATCACAAGGGTATTTTTATTTTGTCTTGCAGCATGCAGCATGCAGCTTGCAGCATACAGCATACAGTCTGTGTGCTGAAAATATCGTACTGTCGATAATGGTTTGACAAAGCCAATAAACTGCACGAAATCCTCGTGTGAAATTCATAGAAAAATACAATCCAATAGCAACGAATTGAATTGAATTTCGTCCATGGCTATCGGCGAAATTGTGTAAAACTTTAATTGATTTATTAATTCATATTGATGTAACTTTAAAAATGTACCAAAGCAATTTCAATGGATATATTTGGAAATTGTTTTTATTGACAGTTTTTGCTGCCTTGGATGTTTGCCCAACTGAAATAAATTCCACGCTTCAGCGGCCATCATCATCATCTTCATCATCGTCATTGTCTCTGGCCCACAGTGCGTATACATTATTTTGTTTAGCTTACGTGCTGTCTGCCTCACAGTCATGGTTGACTTGCAGCTGCCTTCAGTTATCGACATCTTTTCGCAAACTTTTGCCGCACCAACAAAAACTTAAAGGCGTCTACGAATTGGCAACAGGATTGGCAAAAAAAAAGAAGATTGCTCAATTGAATTAAGTTGCCATTTGTCATGGAAAAGTGGAAAAAGAGTAGGAGCAGCGTACAAGGAAAAAATACAAATTCAATGCCGCGTGGCAGACAAATCGAATAGACCATAAACAAATTGTGAACATTGGGGAAATATTAACAGCAATATAAATATTATTCTCGAAAACAAATAATCGTTAAGTTTTATTCTATTTTACATTCGGCAACATCATGTTTAGATAAAGAATTTCCTTTGGTAGTCACAAAAAGTAGCTAAGCGGTGATGATTACCCTACAGGGATTTCTTCGCACAGTTGAAAACATGAAGGAGTATTCCTGCAATAAAGGTTGCTCGAATTAGAAACATAAGTTGCGAATAGCTGTAGCTCCTTTGCTTGTCCCATACGTCGAGTCAAACCCCTTTCTTCTGGGGAAATTCGCCACAACGTCACGTAGATTACCACCATTCCCTTGGTCTGCTTGGTAGGACACGTAAGAGACTGGCATTCGCATCTGGAGTATGTCCGTGCATCAATTGGTTGAGTCAAAGGGCCCTCACATGTCCTGCTGTGGGGCTTTGCATGTCGCACGCCCTGGGGCTGAAATATTACATGGCGGCATTTTCATTTTCATCTTTGTCTTTGTCTCCTCTCCCGCCTGTTATATTGTTTATCGCGAAAGTAACAGGACATTATAGCTTTTTATGCCGTTTACGTTTTACTTCGTGTTTTGGCACAAAGTAAAGTCGTCAAGGCGATCGACAGCAGGAGATGATGGGGCACTGAAAATGTAGCATTTTTCGTTTTTTTGGGTAGTTTATGACTGATATATGATACTCCTACTCATACGGTACTCGTTTCCGTTCCCGTTCCCCTACTGACCAACTTTCGGTTGCTCTTTGTTTTTTTTTTTTGGTCATTATGGCGCACACGCACCATGGAGTGGCATGGAGCCAAGGAATTTGTCCTCGTGTTTCGTGCCTTTGTTTTATGCCTTGTATCATATTTTTTTTGGTATGGCTTTTTAATATCATGTGACTCTGGGCGGATGTCGTGGCACGTAAATGTTTTTAATGTCCAATAAAATTATCGTTTCAGATAAAGCTGTTCGGCAGAAACAAAGCACCACCAGACATGTGTATAAATATACACGATACTTAAGTTCAGGAAATTGCGCTATGTTATGACAAGTGTTGATTGCTCTCGTACTCATTCTTATAGCTCTCGCATATAACATTCCTCGAGCAATAAATATGCAAATTCCAGGCAAACCGAAGCGAAATTCTCGCAAATTTGCTCAACTCTTTGCGAAACTTTCCTGCACCTTTGCCCATGTCAAAAGTGTTTTGTGTCAGCCTTGATATTCATTCCTTGACCATTTATTGACCACAGCTAAAAAGTTTTTTACCTTCGGAGAAGTTTAACAAATTGCCAACAAAGTGGAAAAAATCATCCAGGGATAAGTCGAAGTTTACGGTGGATGGAAAAACTTGAACTTCCAGAAAACGATAATTGAATAAATAAAAATATCTATAAAAATATATGCACGTATATAGGTATATAAAAAAGGGATTACGTTTATTAAATATCCAATTAATTTACCTTCAATTCCATTTCACTGCCACACAAAAAACGGCCTTTTTTAGGGTATCCCTGCACTTGGCAAATTGTCTCGAATTTTTGACAAAGGATTCGTAATTCGCCGGCGTTTCCTTTTTTTGTGTGTTGCGTGCGAGAAAGTTTAAATGCAAACGCAAAACTTTTTTTGCTCCTATTCTCGCTTTTTGCGTGCATATCATTTTTCTTTTCCTACACTGACCAACAAAAACACAAAGAGATAGGACAGACACAGGGACGCTCACACATTACGCATACGCCGCGTCAGCCTAATTGACAAGGGTTGAAAATGCGGCGGCAGCACAACTTTTTTTGCTGAAATATGTCAAACGTCATGTTTAAAGGGGCAAAAGTTTTTCCTAGTTTCCGTTTAAGCCCTTTTTTTGGCATAAAAATGCTGAAATGTTGAGGAATTAAAAACTTATTTGGTAAAATCCTTACCACATGAAATACTTTTGGAAATATGTATCTTTGACGCACAGTTGGAAAAGCCATTTTTGACCTATGCTCACCTGTCTGCAGTTTATTTGAACGACCTTTTTCGACTACACTCTAGAGTAATGCGATATAATGACAAATGTAGCTGAATTACAATGAAAATTTATCAAAATGCAATGCCAATGGTCATTTTCCTCTGACTGGAAAAGCGAGCAACTTGAGCAACTTCCAGCAGCTGGAAACCCAGAGGTAAACAATATTTTTCAGTTCATTGAACGGAATAAGCTTGTTTCCGATAAGGAAAGCCAACCAGCGAGACCAGCAGGGCAACAAAAAACCACACATGGCTAATACATAGACACGCATTTGTGTGCTTCTGGCTCACAGACATTGTTGTTCTGGCTCCGGCTGTCCGCTGTCCACGCTGGCCTGTCTATTGGTCTGTCTTACATTGCGTTCTGTGTTTGCGTAGACCGACGTGAACATGCCACAAGAGCAGCAGCAAGTGGAGAGGATGAGCAGCAGCATCAACAAGGAGCTACTACCGTACTCCAAAAGTAGAGAATTTATCCAAGAGCCCATTCTAAGATACGGGGGCGATTGAGAATTAAAGCTTTTGATATCGGAAGCGGGCTTGCAGTTTCGTAAAACAAAGTAGAAAGCATTTGTACTTTCTATTTTCGTCTGGCGTTCGTTTCGTGGGGATCTGTAATTTTATCTGTTCTTTGGCTTTGGCTCCACGGACAGTTGTCAGTGAAACTTGTATCGATTGTGTTTATACACATCGTACGGGTTGTTTATTACACAATTCTTTTGACTTTTCCAAGCCGTTGTTGCAGGGCGGGGGAAACTTTCTTTTTGTTTAGTTTTGTACACTCGATAAATTCGGTCATGCTTAAGCCATAATTTCCAACAGCTGACATCAAATCCCAGCGAGTTATGCAATCTGTACACTAACCAACGAAACAAATCAGTTTGCCGCACACCTGTGTGTTACACCTTAGTTCTCCAGCAGCTCTCTCCTTTGGCCCGGTTGAGCTGCTCAAATAAGCAAATCACGTGCTTTTTGTCAGCTCAACTAAACCAAAAACCCCCCAAAAACAAGCAGAAACACATTCCATCCACTCTACAACAGAAATTAATGTGTGTTTGTAAAATGTGCAAAATATTATGCGAGCAACAAAAAGTTCATGGGCACACTGTGCCATAAACTAGAAATTGAGGAGGTATCGTAAAGGATAGAAGACATATTGCAACTCTAATAATGAAAATAATACATGCACATTTATAGAACATTTATCAACCATTCCCAAGATAACCTAGAAGGAGAGCTCTCTTATAAAAGGTAGTCCAAAAATTTAGCTAACGTTACAAATAACCTCAACCACTGTTGCTAACAGATATATGTATGTAGTATCTGGCTGAGGGAATGAATGCTGTCAGGGGATAAGCCAACAATGCCGTGGCATCAGAAATAAGTAATAAGCGTGTGTGGAAACTACTTCGGGTACTTAACGTGAACAGATGATGCGACATGTGTAAAATCCGCGACATGGCAGCTGCATAACATATCAGTGGTAGGGTGTCATTCGTGTGAGGGTGCTGGAGATAACTAATACGACATGTTGTGCGACTTGCAAATTTATCTGCTTAATAATAGTCGAGCAGCAGTGGAAGGTGCTGTGGGGCAGCACTGTTACAGCATTTCACTATTGGAATGGCAGCGACTTTTTGTCAAAGGCATTTCTACCAAAATAGTAGAAAGGGCGAAAAGCTTGTACTAACAACGGTGGCACGTCCAACTTCAAATGTCCGGCAGAGTAAGCAACATTTGAAATTCGACCAAAACCATACAAAAAGAGGGACACACACACACACACACACGCAGGCAGAAAGAGGGCGACTGGGAGCGGATATGTTGTGCTGCACATGTGACAAGTTTTTGTGTGTTGGAGTGCGCGAGCGGGGGGACTTGTGTGTGATGTTGCCGTCGAAAGCGGCAAAAACAGTTCAGCTGCCACAGCTCGAGTCTCGTTCGGTTAGGTTTCCAGTTAAGGTGAACTGCCATTTTACAGTTTGTATATCAAACTGCTAACCCAGAAGAGGGACGTGGGAGGGAGCGCACACAAAAAATTGCCTTGCATACTGCGCGGGGTCACGGCTTCAAATCGTCGCCGTCACACAAAACCGTGAAACTTTTTTCCAGTGCACTCTCTTCGCGTTTTTTTTGTTGGTCAGCGCCGAGGCAACTTCCAAAATGCATTTCACTGTGGCTTTCATTTTCGTGCTTGCTGGCCACTCCCACAATGCCACACTATCCATCCCCATGACTCCTTTCGGTGCCGCAGCATCGCCTCGTGTTGGTTATAAATTTAAGCCCTGTGTGGTTTTAATTTTTTTGAGGTTTAGTTTTCTGTTTGTTCTTACTCCTGCTCGTAGTAGACCCTCATCCTCCCATCCCACCCAAGAGCAAATCTTGAGCTGGAGCCCAGGTTCAATTCCCACATGTCCTCGTTGTGTCGCTGTTCGGGTCAAACGTGTGCTCTCGGTTCAGTTGGGGTTTAAACGGTTAAGTGCTGGCTAAATTGTTTCATTCTTTCGTTGCTTACCTTTGGCCCCGAAAAGCAACCGGTTTTTGCTCTCTATTCCACCCCTATTCCACACATTCTAGATACCTTTTGTATCTTTTGTTCGAAAGCATCCGTCTGTCCGACGTGCGTGTCTAAGGTTAAATTGCACATGTTGCCCCATGCGTTTTCCTTTCGCTTCCACATATCCACATATATCCTTGCTGCTCTCTTACTGCCTCTGCTTCGGCTACAGCTTCTGCCTGATGGTTTTGTACTTTCGGGTTTAACCTCAAGGTGTTAAGCTGACGTGTAGCTGCCATTTTTTTCAGGTTTTCCACCTGGCGAGTGTATTGATTCTGCAAGATAGACAAGACTGTCTGTGGGCGTAATTGCCAAATGATGTAGTTGCAATGGCCAAGACAAAGAACGAAGGCAGTGGGGGAGTGCAATGCAGGGAATACAAAAGAGTGCAGGTGAAGCGATTATCTGCAGGAAATCTTTCCAGTGAAAGGAGAATATGCCACTCCCGGCCACCTTTTACTCTTTGTTCGTTTCCCCGTTCTGGATCCCTGCCTTTTTAATTATGAGCACGCATGGTAGGGCCTGCCCAAAGTCAAATAAAGCACTGGAGCAGCAGGCAGTAAATAAAAACGTATACGCACCGTTGACAATAGATCGTTGCCCTTGCCCCTGGCTTTATTCGAAACAATACAAAGGCCGTGGGATAGTGCAATATACCATGTTGAAGGAGGAATGGCACTGGCGGCACTGTCTGGTGAAATCCTACTGAATCAGTGGAAGTTGATGAAGCTGCCGAAGGCCACGAAAACTCAACTCATAACCGAACCATTGTGGATTTTGGCTGACTAGAATAGTGCCTGTGTGAGTGCCTGTGTGAGTGCCAGTACTCCAAACTCCAGGCAGAGGCAGCGCCTTTGAGGCCAGCTCTAGTTTTGCAATCGCAGCTGCAGGTGCAGATTAGGATCTGACCCGCGCACACGACAATGTGTCCTGAGATAATACGCACAGTGCCAGCCAGTGGGGATTTTAGCCCGTGGCTGGCCGTTTTTGAAAAATTATTTTCATTTTCCATTCTCCGGCTACACATTGCGCCGCAACAACAAAGAGAGAGCCTGGGACTGGCCTATACCTGGGCATCATACCTGAATATCTTTCATTTTTGCATATCCGCCGCAGAACTCGTGATATTCCACTGGCCGCGCCACTCGACCATGGAATGGATACACGGGGATTGAACTAAACCACTCAGCGAGGACTCATATCCGGAATAGGCTGACAGAGTGGAGTGTAACCAAAGGACCAGCTCTACTCAAAGATTGGCCCAAAAGGGAAAAAGGATTAATTTCAATATGCCAATCATTTTAATTAGTTTCTCAACATTGCTTCCGTTGCGACGACATTTTGACAAATTAATTTCCGTTTTTTATGCTAATTATTTTATGATTCATTTGCTTAGAAAACAGAACACTGTTTTCGTGTTCAAGAAAATGCGACAAGAAAGTATCTTTTGGCATATAATTTAACCTTTCAGGTCACTGTGCAATGAATGGGCCTTTTGGTCTGATTTGAAGCGTGAAAAGAAGGAAACGGGAAATTGTTCGTTAAAAACATTCGATTGCACGCTGAGTTGGGTAAACGATACGGATATACGTATCAGAGATGTAACGAGTCAATATCCAAGAGGATAAGGCGGAAGTACGAGTACGTCTTGCTGACAAAAGGGCACGTAATGTGAGGCAGGAAAGCGTACATCATTTGTGAATATTCTTAACAAGTAAGACTGCAGCTTTATAGATATTCTCGGAGATAAATACGAGTTTGTTAAATTGATGAATGAAAATATGCTGTAAAACAGTAAACAACTTTTGAAAAACCTGCAACATTGATGAATGAAGAGATCCGGCTCTTCAGTCCGTTGCTCGGCATCACCATCACCATCACCATCATCGTTATCCCCACCAGTCCCATCTCGTTGCCCATCCAGCCTTAACGTTACAAGTAAATCTGTGAAATTAAAACAAAATGTCAAACAAAATGTGGCCCAGACCCACAGACAGACGGAGGCGAGGCTCGTTTTGCGTTTGTTTTGCTGTTGTGGTTGTTGTCGGTGGTTTTTCCCACTCCACATGTGGCAGGGGGCACAGGAACATCCGTCAACTTTTCATTTT
Source organism: Drosophila persimilis (assembly GCF_003286085.1). Lineage (NCBI taxonomy): Eukaryota > Metazoa > Arthropoda > Insecta > Diptera > Drosophilidae > Drosophila > Drosophila persimilis. The sequence goes on along the minus strand of NW_020825288.1, from coordinate 27,789,636 downwards.
TGTATTGCACACACATACGTATGCAGATAAAATATAAATACGATACATATACGGTTACTGCTGGTGGCTCTTGTCATTTTACATGTCTGAGACTTACACCCAAGCAGAGGGATGCGCCCAACTCCTCCCCATACCCATCCTGTTCGCGTATTCATATTCCACGAAGTGGAAAGAAAAGGTGTTGCAGGTGTATGTAATTGGCATTCATTGTATTGACAGCAGTAGAAGTGTGTATGTACAAATGGGTTGCATCAGTAAGATTAATATAATTTTGGCTAGTATTTTTGACTAATAAAGGCCACAAACGACACTTCCTGTTGATGGCATCATCGTAATTTTGCAATGACACCTAATCTACCTTTTTTGGGTCCTCCTCTATTTATTTGATTTTATATTCTGCCATTTTGCAGCATTTTTATAACATTTTTGCGATGGTGTGCAAGCAACGACAATTTCGAGCTCATTAAAAATTTTCAACTGAAATATTTTGCCGGAAGCGGTGTGTGTGTGTGTGTGTGTGTATGTGCACCCTCGACGAGGCACGTTCGCCACATGTGCTTGTTTGCCAGTAGCTACAGTGATCTATAAAAGTATACCACTCTTAGATTTTGAAGAGAATTATAAAAATAAAGCATTTACAAATGGAATTGCCCTCGTAGAATCTAGTTCTATGTAAACATTTCTTGCTAATCTAATGTTTTTAGTTGTTTACCATTTGTAGCCACTGTTTGCATGCAAATGTGCTTGCGTATTTGTATTTTAGTTTTCCTCACATCTACTGGAATTAAACTACAAAATTACACACGGATATATTTAATTAGATGACATACCCCTATTATGTTTTATTTAGGACTTGGTTCCGTGCCCCCCACACACATGTCACAAGCCCCACACACCGACCGCATCACAGACTGTTCAGCAGTTTTTGCAACGTGATTTGTGTTCGAGTCACATCCGTGCAGGTGAAAATTAAGCTACCACATTTAAATGTGAATGTTAAGTAATATTTGTGGCCCTGCGAGTGTGCGGCAGCCGACAGTCGGCGTGGGGTTGGGGTCAATGACTCAACCGAGATATAACCGATGCGATGCTGTTTAAAAGTTATAACACCCATACAAGTGTGAGTGTGCTCTGAGAATTCTATATTTTTTGTTGTCTCGTCTACGTCATTACCACTTTTATTGCCATACTCTGTGTCTGGATGGGTTTCCTGTATCGATGGGTCGAACGATATATCAATGACACACACAAGAACCGGATCTCCACTATTCCCTCCTCTGGTTTCCATTTCAAGACAACTGGACCGAGTTTTTTTATACGTATAGAAATATTTCTTAGAACTATTGCTTGGCCTGGGGGAGGCGGTGTACTTTTTTCTTGTGCACTTTTTTTGTGACATAAAACTCACAATCAGTCGCCATCTTAGTTGGTTGGCTTTTTGTCTGCGCTTCATTTCATTCCATTGTTAACATGATTCGATTTTTATTGCACCAGAAAAAGGATTTGCTCCATTTACCTCAAATGCTTTAGTGCTCACCCCCGCAGCACCCACCACCTCTTGCTCAACTCCTGCCGCCTGCCGCCTGCCGCCTGCCGGAATGGAATGGAATGGAAAGTGCTGTCGTCTTCATTTGGGTGGCAACTTAATTCATTTGATGCATTATTTAAATTGCAGCGCCAGCAGTGTCCTGGAAATCCGCAAAAGAGCCACAAAGCTTACGGTTCAATTCATTTGTTAGTGTGAACGTGAACCCCGGCAATCCCTAAACTGATTGGTTTCTCCTCCCATTGTCTGAAGGTTAAGCAAAGGATGTGCTAAGCCTCAGGGACTTTGCTTTGATAACAATTACTCATGAACACATCCGAGATTGAAGTGAATCGCACTCAGCCCCCGAAAGTAGTGCATTGAACTCTAGCTTTAAAGGCATTTGATCCATTCCATTCCCCATTAAGAATGCGCACAGAAGTGTTTTATGGACTATTTTAATATTTCTGTAGTTTTTTCCTGCATTTGTACTTGAAAGTCTTGAAAAATTCAAAGTGATTTTGACAACACATGACTTTTTTTGACCAAGGTACTGCGTTTGCTCCAAACCAAAACCATATAAATCTGAAAAACAACCATCAAGTTATCTATGAATGTTGTTTGTCCTTATGTCAATCCCTGGCTCTACTGTTTTCCCACATATTTTCTCATTCCCATTCGGCAGCTCTTGGAGAAAACAACTAAAGTTTTTGTCTAGTTTCAACATTTTTTGTTAAGTCTCAAATTTTTTGTTCGGTTCAAGGTAAACAAACATTTCTAAAATTCTTATAAAAAAATGTTGTAAATAATAAAAATGTTTTGGTCTAAATATTTTGTAGAACTTTAACGGCTTAAATATGTGCGGACCTTGCTGTGGACCTTGCGGACCTTGTGGCCCATGCTGTGGGCCCTGTTGCAGCCCTTGCTGCAGCCCATGCTGTGGGCCATGTTGTGGTCCTTGCTGTGGACCCTGTGGACCCTGTGGACCTTGCTGTGGTCCTTGTGGAGGTTGTGGTCCATGCTGTGGCCCCTGTGGACCCTGCTGCGGACCTTGCGGACCGTGCGGACCTTGCTGATGCCATCGAAGGATCTCCGTCCAACACCTGCCTGCACCATGAACCACGAACTTAAATTTGAGACGACAATAAACAGGGATTAAAGCTTTCAAGTTTCGAAAACCCAACAAAAAGGCAACATTGTCTCATTACGGGGTATGTGGAAAGCAGGTGGGGCACTGAGTTAAAGAACTGAATGTGCTTGATGAGTGGATGGGACTGGAGGCAGAAGACCTCATTAAAAAATCAAGCAAGCGCAGCCATGCTAATGGCAATGCGTAGACGCTGGAGTGGGGGCTTGACTTACCGATGACATGCACACAGACAACTCACAGATACACATACACTAGACCAGCACACACTTGTGTTGTTGTTTGGTAGCTGGGCTAATGGCAAATGCCAAACGAAATCGCAAAGAGAGAAGGATCCCCGAGTCCGACAATGGTTCTGCTTCAGGTTGAGTCTGGAAACTTGCAACATGCAGCGCACACACATACACACACTCAAGTACCATGGGGACAAAGGAAGCAGTTAATTTATGCCAACATGCTCAGGGTAATTGCCCCAATGCAGCTGAAGAATAAAAGTAGTCAAGGCAAGGCAAGAGAGTCAGTCGCAGTCGCAGCATTTAAATTAGCCAACTAGGGGATTTTAATTAGTGTCAAGTGCCTCAAAATAAATGGACGCCCGTCACTGCAGTGGTGCAGAGCAGTGGGCGTTGCAGGGAGCCAATCAAAGTGGATTACAAGTCAAGTCACTCATACGCCCTGTGAGCCCACTCTCCACTGCACAGTCAATTATTAATGGGAGCTCCCACCACTCGGGAGTGCAGTGTGGCAAAAGGGCTGACTGCTGACATCTCAATTCATTCTGGAAATCAGAAAAACCAGGCAAAATTGTTTATTGTATACTTGTATTAGAATGCCAGTGGTAAATGCCTGGGGAACTGATTTTCATCATTCATTTTCCGAGTCGACTTTTCCACTTTCAACGCTGAATTATGAAGGCTTCGCATCCCCATGAAGCCTGCATGTGAGTCAGTGGCCAGAACAAGCACAACTTGATGACGCAGTGCTGGGAATACGTCGAGATGGGGGAAATGTGAGAGATCGACTGAGGTGGCGGGCGACGGAGGCATGGTATCTGAGTGGCATGCAAATGGATTGCCCCATCGTGCAATTCGAGAAGCAGCAGCAGCAGCAGCAGAGCTAGCACCAGCAGGAGCCAGAAAGGGCTCCAATTTGAGCTTTACTGTGGCTGGGTGGCATCCAAGTCGAAACGCCTAATCAGGGTCATATGGATTTCCACGCGAATGAGCAAACCAGCAATCCGAGGACACCCATATGCCTCATCAATGTTAATTGGACTTGTTTTGGGAATTACATTCCCCAACCAACATAGATATCAATCTACCAATGAAATTCTTGTTCAAACATGTCAACGTTTTATTTTTCTGCCATTCCAGAGGTACGAGTATCTGGAAATTGTAGTAAATTGTCCGTTGTGGCTTATCATCACATCCAAAATTCTATCCGTTTATTTTTTGAATTCTTCTGAAAGGTACGACTGTTTTAATTCTGTAGTTACTGTGTGGTGTATCTTTTTAGACGTTGGTATTAAAATTTCAGTCTGTTGCAAAGTCCATCCCTAATGTCTCTACCGCCGGAAATACATCAAATAGACATCAACGATCGTCGCTACAGAGAACTTATCTCTCGGTATTATGGCGAAGCATTTCTCATGGCAACAGAGGCCTTAACGATTGGCGATGGCCTGCATGTGCGTGCTGGCCGAGGACCAAATTTTCCACCTGAGGAGTTCCGCATTATGCATGAGATCTTGAACTTTGATCTTGATGGGCCAAACGCACCACGCAACTTAGGCGCAGGCGATGCCCCGATCAGACAAATAAACCCCCATTCTTTATTGAACAACATCGACCACCAGCAGTCTGAGCACGATGAAGTTCAGTTGGAGGACTTCGAAGAAGACGATGGTCCACTCAACTTGGGATTGTTCTCCATGGGCCGCCATTGGGGAGAAGCACAGCCTTACTTCAGTCCCCAACAGATTGCGCCTCGACGCCAGGCCCTGGAGCTGCGATTCACTGTCACGATTGACTTGAACTGGAGCTATTATAAGCAGATCTCCAAAATATTCGCCAAGATGGGATGGTGGGCGGCCTTGCGTTTGTCCTACTCTGAGCTCTTCTTCAATTTAGAGTAGGGTTCCAGCTCTTAACTAATGCAATAAAGAAACTATCAGAGCATTATATTCGAATCGAAAGTTGCCGTCGCTCTGTAAAACCCAATCCCAAAAGACAGCTTCATGCATATGCAGCACATCAGCATACGCCACCCGGCCCACATTATCATTTGTCCCCCACTGGCTTATGCCCCAGAACTCTCGGGGTCCACTCCCGCTCTGCTGCAGGTTACTTTTGTTGTCCAGGATCTTAAGCTACGCCACGGCATTCGCCATTCGCCGTTCGCCGCTGTTGTGCATTTATGGAAATGCCCCTGTGCCTGTGTCCTCCTGTTCGTGCGGCAGTGGGTCAACTTCGTGGCCGAACTAAACAAAAACACAGGAACAAAGCTGCTATTGGAGATAGCTGACTTTTGAATACCCTCACTCATGAAATATGGTATCTGTTTAAAGCCAAATGGAATGGGGAAAACCCCCCATGATTCAGTTAGGGTATCCATTTATCGGTATCTCGCTGCCCGCGCCTCTTTCGCATGCCGCAACTTTTACACAACGCACCCGAAATAACAAGCGATGAACAGCGCGCACAACACGCATGCATGTGGATACCGCATACACACTGTGGCACACACACACGCAGCACACAGTCATACCACACACACACATACTCATATGGGAAAGACGCGCTGCGTTCATTTTGCGCCTTATCTGCGGTCGCAAGTGTTGCGCCATCGCAGCCCGAGTGCCTGAAATTATGCTAATTTTTGGGTTTTTATGCAGCCAGCGACGATGCCAACATGGGGCAGAAATCTGCATCGCATCCCCCAGCGTCGGAAGAGGCATCCGCTGCCTGCTCCACCAGCTCCAGCAGCTGCTGTTGTCGGTTGCTGCTGCTGCTGGTGCTGCTCCGGCTCCGGCTCCGGCTGTGCATTTTGTGGCGGCCATGGAGAAGAGAACGTGGAAATTTACAGTCAATGGGTGTACGAGTGGGAGTGCGAGGGAGGTTGGACAACTGATAACGCAGCATTAATAACACCCTCTTGGCCTGCTTTCTCTTTCTTGATGATTGAAAATCTTCAGTAAACAGCGCGCCCCAAAGTATGCAACATTCATTTACTTATCAGGCTCAGGGGGCACTTTCTGCTCAGCACAGGCATCGGCACAGAACAGGACAGGACAGGACAGGACTGCCGCTCTGGCTCGGTATTTGTGGTACATTTGGGAGCTAAGCAGCCACAAAAAGATGGGCAAAAAAAAGTCAAGCATCTGCTGTCCAATGGCTGGCATTGCCATTGCCACTGGTCTTGTTGCGGCCAGTGTTAACATAAAACTTGTCCAGCGATAAACTCTTGCCCGGCCTCGGACATTGTCCAGCAAACATTTGTTACCCATCCCATCCGCAGTCTCTCTTGCTGCCATTTCTACGATTGCTCCTGCTCGTTGTAGTAGTAGTGCTGTTTCTGCTTCATATTCAACGCCTTTTCCATTTCACTTTGCTCGGCCCAACATTTGAAATTTTCCAATTTCTGTTGCCAGGACTCTCCAGTGGCTACTTAGATACTCGACGAGTGGGTTGTCCTTGTTTTGTATTTGCTGCATTAATACCTTTAGAAAAGTCCGATAGTTGTTGCAACCAGCATATTAAACCTTGGTAAATCACTGGCAAAGCAGGATTTCCTCACCACACAGTACTCGATCTGAAGCCGACGGAAGGCCTACAAGTCCCTGATTTTCGAGCATGATTCAGGCTTCATTCATATTCATACATGGGCTCATCTGGCTGCTGCTGCTTCTGCTGTTTCTCTGCAACTCTTATTTTCTGTAAATCAACACAATGGCGGGTAACAAAAAGGAAACTTTTCCCCGAACTGCCAGCCTTATCACTGGATCACCACAGGGTCAAGGGTTAATGAATTCCAGCCGTAATTACTTGTTGGCCGAAAAGGGGGAGTGACTACCTCCCTCACGAGCCCTGTGTGCCGCCCCCATCTTCCGCCTGATGGTTATTACCGCCGCCGACCAAGGGATCCTTTTAATTATTGTTTATAACCGTCGGATGCAACTTTATCTTGTTTATTTTATTATATTCATTTTTGTTTTTTTGTTTTTGTGTTCGCTTGTTTTTGCTCTCGTTCTGCCATTTAAATATTCAAACTGCGGTGAAAGTTTCGATTGTGTTTGCAGTTTTTCCGCTGAATATTTATACAATTTATATTGTTCCGTTCCGGCAAATTGTACTTTTGTTTTGCATTTATTTATGGGTTCGATTTCAGTTGCATATTTAATTGAAAGATTCGCGTTTTCTCTCTTTTCGGTCTGGTCTTGTTATGCAATTAAGTCAATTGTGGGGAATGCGAAACTTCGTTCTTCGGCGGTTCTTAGGTTCTTTATGGCAGGCCAAAGCCGATAACCTTTTGGGGGGGGATATCGCCCTTCCCATTTATATCCACCCCACAGTGGCGCAACCACCTGCCCTCCCCCTTCTGCCATATTTCAATGCGTCAACGTCTGTGTCTGCTTCGCTTGTCATGCATTTTACGCATGAGAAAATATTTTCAGTTAACAAGTGCGAGGCGAGGGTTGAGAGCCAAACAGAGGAGAAAAAAAACAGAGAGGGAGAGAGATGCAAAAGCAAAATGCACAAGAAAATTCCCATAAAAATAAATCGAAATAAGGCAAAGTTGCAAAACGGTGGCGTCGACGGGTAACAAACGATGCTCCATGCCAACGAGGCCAGCGGTCGGTCGCGCAGCCAGAAAGATTGGGGGGACAGCAGAGACTTCTGGGTTTGTTTATGGCGCGATATGAATGACACGTGACTGGGAGACACACCAGACAAGGGTAGAAGGAGGAGAAGGAGCAACAGCAGCAGGAAGAGCCACAGCAGACGCTGGTAAAAATTATGAAATTTAGCGCAAGCCACAGAGCTGGCTGGCTGGCTGGCTGGCTGGCTGGCTGGCAGGGAAAAAAATACATTCAGCACAGACACAGATACCTTACACACCCATACACACAGTGACACATCCAGCTATATGACAGCTTTACCATATCGCACCTGCTGCACACACTCTCCAATGCAAGGACCATCGGAGAATGGGTGTGAAGCACGGAGCCTCGACTCGACTCGACTCGACTGACGGCCAATGCGCTTAGCACTTTCATTTCGTTTGCTGCAAATTGCTTAACCACAATCCATATGTATGCAGAATGGTGTCTCACACACACACACACCTCTGGAAATGATGGCATTAGCAACGTGAGCTTTACCGGGTTTTTTCCCAATGCCTTCCGCTCCCACTTAGCAAGCAACACGGCGAGCAACGCAACTGTTGCAAGGTGTCGCCACCAGCTGCTGCTGTGCGGCTCAATCCAACAGCTCCAACGGCTTAACACCTAGCTGTTCCTTTTTGGAATACCCTTGAAAAGGGTATTATAATTTTGCGCAGATACTTCGAAATCACGGAAAGAAAAATCTTCCCGCGAGCTTGGCAAATGCTTTCTCCAGCAATAAAGAATTCCAGGCAAATGTCTAAATCATATAGCTGATCAATCCGCCAGGGTATAATAAGGTTCCACCTTACTTACTGGTTCCCTCTGCCTTTTTTATTAGGTTTTCTTTCGCTATACCAACACGAAGAAGTGTCATATGTAAAGCATAATACAAGCATCACTCATTTGCAGTTGCTGGGCAGGCAGATAGACAGACAGAAACTGACGGAATACTGAACAGTGCTGAATGACAAATAAAAACGTATTTCAATGTAATTAGTCAAAGGTTCGCCATCGTAATACTTTGTAATTCCCCGCAGGCTTCAAAGTTTACGATACACCCCAATTTCACTCCCAATTTCCATATCCATTCTCTGGGTATATTTTGATTTATTCACAATCCTATTTATTTTCCCATCAGCACCGTTTTCCTGACTGACTCTATTTTCCCCATTTGAATCGGCGCATGATGTAATTTATTTCCGTTTTTTCTTTGACTGAGTGAAGGAGAGTTGTGTGTGTGTTTGTGTGTGACAGGATTTCTCTCTTAAATAGGTAACGATTTCTTAGGCAATCCCTGTTGTAAGCTCTTATGCTCTTGTGTTTGAGTGTGTGTTTGTGTTTGTGTAGGGGCGTCCTTAATACGCATTAATGTAGGTGTATATAGGCTGATTATGCCTCTGTGTATGCATTCGCATCAAATCTTTTGTGCTGAAAATTCGCAAATGGAAATGTAAATTCGCCAAAGAACAGCTTAAAGCTCAAGAAAGGAAGGAAATTAAATGGATTTTTCTCTTATTTTATCACTCTATTTTCTTTATGAACCAACTAAACACAAAACAAATTCCCCGGCAATCAATTATAAAAGTTTCTTCCTCCTTTAGTTTCTTTAAACTTTCCCGTTAGCTGTTTAATGTGGAAGTTGCACCCTCCTTGACAAATCGGTATAATCGCTCTTGATTATTATTTGGCCAGTTGGTCAGTCGATGCCATTAATATTTCCCCTGCCTCCCAGGGTTTGCTGGTGATTATGATTTGTGGTTTCGTGTTGCTTTATGGCCTGCCTGATTGTTGCATCTGAAAGTCCTTATAGTATATCTCGAAAAGTTAATTTCCCAATTTAGAATACAACTCAAGAACACAGCTCCAGCTGTTGGTGTTGACCCGAGGCATGCCTCTCATTTGTGGACTCATTTCGTCATGTGCAACTGCTGAAACATGACAAAGTCACTTAATTATTAGATGTCTGGAGGGTAATTGTAATAAAGTGGAACTGATTATGGTCCCAGAGCGTTTTTCTACTACTCAGAAGGTGACTAACGAATGGAAAAACGAATTGAAAACTCCATAATATATGATGTAAGTTGTACAAATATTCGTTCTTCAGTTCAAGCTACCAGATAACTATACAGAAGGCCTACCATTTCCACCATAATTGGGTGGAAATAGGAGCTGTTTCTATCAATAAATAAATTCAGCTATAAATCATGGGCCAAACCCAGTTAGAATATAGTTTAAGAAGCCACTCGAAGCTCCCCCTCTAAGCTACAGGAAGGAACATGTCAGTTGCATCAGACTCTCGCCTCGGCCTTTGGCCAACCACAGGACACGCTACCTCCTCGCACATGAACAGACACTCGCACAGGTGCCCCTCGAGTCAGGTGCGCCACCCATTTCCCACTCCACAGGACAGCAGCAGCAGCAGCAGTAGCAACCACAATGCCATGCCATTCGCACGCAAGCCACTCGCACTTCCTGTTTTTTGTTTCCATGGGCCACAAAGTCAAACGTCGCATATTAAACAACATTTGTCTGTCGCTCTTCGTGCGGATAAAGTGGCAAATGGAAGCAGCCCCCGACTGTGGCTATTCGCCCACATATCCCTATAAATCGTACATATATATTTAGACATCCCAACAGTTTCTCATTTCCCAATATATGTGTATACATCTCTGTATGGAAAAAACTTGGAGATGGCCATAGAGTCCGAAGTGATTCAAGTGTCAATTTGATTAATTGAGCGTGCTGTTGAGGGGCTTCCAACGGATCCATTGTACGCGTATATACCATTGAGGAACAAAGCATTCAGGCTGAAACCTCTTTTAAACCCAAGATGAGGCCTTGGCCAAATGATAATTCAATAAAAATGTTGCATAATGTTGGCCTTGCTTTTTATAGAATTTCATACACCAGCCAGACCCTCAGCCCCTCCTCCTCCGCGTCCACTATTTCAATGGCTAAAACGGAAATGAATTTTTCCGCTTGACCTAAATCCCACACATGCATAAATCTGTTGTTTGTGCTAGGATGCGATATTCTCTTGTATCAATTTAAGCTTTAAGTTTCTACATAATTTGAGGTTGTTTTTTCTCTGTGCCGTGGCTGTGCCTCTCAATTGCCCCTCGAGTCTCGGAATTGACAGGATAATTTATGCTGAAAGTGTTGAACGTGTTGAGTGGGAACGTGAAGACTGAAGGACCCAAAGTACACCAACAAATGGCCCTCGAGGATGGGGTACTAGAGAGTTTAGCTAATTGGGAATATCATTTTAATAGTCGGTGATGCCATGGCATTCGTCCCATTTTTGCCAGACAGACAGCTAGAAAGACAGATAGACAGACAGACAGGCATCCACTTGCAGCTGCAGCCTGTTCGCACAGCTGATATATTGTCATTCATATGTTGTGTCAGCAATTTGTTAGCTTTATGGCTGCTGCCACGCCCCCAGCTGCCACAGCCACAGCCACAGCCACACAGAGCCAGACCTCCACAGAGAGAGCCCCGACAGAGCAAAGAAAGGGTGCAAAAAACATAAAACTTGCATACATAAATTGTATTTATGCACTCCACACTCTGCATTCTGTCATTTCCTGATTTCCATGTGTGGTGTGTGTGATGGCTGTGCCACTACTGATGTTCCTGTCCCTGGAAAAAGGGCGAATTAAGAAGGATAAGCTCCACAATTTCCATCTAATTTGAGATGGCAAGTAAGTATTTTTACAATTCCAATTCCAATTTCCCAATCTCTGGGTTACTTTCCGCATCGATCCCTCACGAATTTTGATTCCTCTTTTGGCTGTCCAACAATTCGAACTCTTTGGAGTTTTATCGTCCCTGTTTTATACTTATACTCGTATGTTCATGTGTCTGTTTGCTACCTTGATTACAGTTCAACTTATTTTCTTTTGGCCCCATGCGTTACGGGGAAAGGGGCGTTTGCGGAGGTTACTAAAAAGTTAGTTTTGTTGGAGTTTTCTCGGTTTCAGTGCAAAATGTTTTTATATGCCAAAGTTTTTTATATTGCAATTTAAGAAAACTATAAATTGCATTTGCTCATAAGTTGCGCCGGACTTGCAACTTCTCTCAGAGCAAATTAGACTGGCAAACAATCAAATATTCGTAAGTCAAGTTGGCTTCGAATTCGAAGCAATAATCATTGTGGAAAATCAAATTAAATTTAAGAATCCTGGACAATATACAAGCTATACAATTCTCAATGCAGGATCCACGCAAAAACGATCTAAAAAAGCTGACCAACGCCATCAGCTTCCTCCAAAAGCGCAAGGAATCTCATGAGCAGCAGCTCCTCTTCGAAGAGAATCAACTGAAGAGGATTCTGGCCGTGCAGGATGCAGCCCACAAGAAAATCGAGCAAATGGCAAAGATGCAGGACTTGCAGTGGCTACTGTCACAGGATCGTCATGAGCTGAACAAACTCATGGAAACTCTAAAGACCTTCCTGGACATGAGCCAGGATATGCAGGATACAGGGTTCTACAAGGCAGCCACCATCTACATCGACGAGCACTGCAATGAGTCGGAACTTAAGGCACCACAGCTACCGCAGTAACTTTCTTATTTCTGATCCCCCGTTGAGCCACACGCAGAAAAAAAACTTGTTAATCTCAGTTCTATGGCCAAAAGTTATGATAATAAAAGAACAACTAAATGGGGTCTTGCTGTCCGCATGGAAACATAAATCCGTGAAGGACAAAACTTCCTGTTGAGATCTTAATTATGCACTTTTTCTGCGGACGGATTACCTTAGAGCATGCACTCTTCGTACTCTTTGGGTACTCCTGGGGACTGCCGCTGCCTCTCTCTACTATCTCGCTTCCCTGTATCTTTTTCTTGCTGGGCAGTTGACCTGAAAAAAAGTATGCAGCCCGAACCGCATGCTGAAGTAATTTCTACTTAGCCACAACTAACTACGACCGGCATGGAAAAGTGTTGGGAAAAACTGAAGAGGAAACTTTGGAACGCCTCAAAAATTAAAATAAAGTGCCAAGAAAGTGAAAAGCGAGTGCCGGTTGCCGGTCTGCCCCATGCTACTTCGTGAAGCTCGTGCCTCGTGCTACGTTGCAGGACGGACCCAGCAGCATCTTGAAGTTGGCCAAAGCCGCGGCCAAAGCTAAAGCCAGGCCAGAGGCAGCAACAGCAGCAGCGGCAGTAGCGGCAACTTCCGTTCCTGGGGCCAGCCCCAACCACTTCTTGTTTCCATTAGTTTCCCCTTTTTCCCTGCGGCCGGTATGGAAAAACTGTTGCCAGTGTGTGTGTGTGTGTGAGTGTGTGTCTGTGTGTGGGCGGTCGTGTCCATGTCCATGCCTCTCTTAATAATTTGTAACTCATTTTGTACTCGGCGCAGCAACAACGGCAAACGCTTCACCTTTTGAGTCCCGCTCTAGTCGTAGCGACAAAGCACAAAGTGAAAAGTGTGGGAAATGGAAAGTTGTGTGCCCAAAAGTCGACGAAATAAATGGGAATTCTTCTGGTTTCTGTGAAAGGACATTGCATTTGGGTTAACAGGCAAATTACGTAATTGAAGTGGTCCAAAAAACAAGTGCAAAAGTGTGTGAGAATGCATGAGAGCCCTTTGACCTTCGTGGGTTTCCTCAAACATCTCAAAATTCAAATACAAATGCAAGCCGTAACGGCTCAGGCTCAGTGGCGCCGCGACGAACCGAACAGCGTGACGTGGATGTTTCCGAAACTACAAGTGCGCTTCTGGCGGCAAAATTTACTTACTCTAGCGCCATTTCTCCACGTAGTTAAATTTTCCGTCTTACAGTTTTAGAGCAACTGAAAAAGTGAACGGATATTGGATTATTGAAGACACGCCACACCTAGCGGCGTACAGCCACCTGTCGTCTTTTCTGTAAGAAATAAATTTTGCGCCCTAAGAAAAATAGCGGCAATAAATAACAACCTATTTAGATTCGTAGATAATTTTTTGGTGTAAATGTAAGGTGCGTGTAGAAATATGGGCGCGAAGTTCAAATGTGCGGGCCACTCTTGTGATAATTTTCGGTGCCCAGCATGGAACCCATCCCGCTATGATAAATATATTTTAAAGTTCACAGATGATGAATAATGGGCTGTAGATGATTTATTATCTAAGGTCGGTGAATTGTTCAAGAGTTCAACGTTAAGGTTAAGGTTTAATGTTAAGCAACAGGTTAATTCAGAAAGCCTTATAGCTATAGAATATCGCGATAATGACAAGAATGCCCTGGGGAATCATCAGCGATGCGGCCGATGATTTCTTTTTCGGATAGTAGACGGTTTTCTTCGAGAGCACAATCACGTGGGGCGTTTGGCCAGGGGCTGGATTGGGCTGTGCCGTCTGCTGGGAGGTCGGTTGGGCAACAACAGGAGCAGGGGCTGCCACATGTGCAGCTCCATTGTGACCAGGCTGTGCTGGAAGCGCAGGAATAACCGATGAAGAATTGGAGGAATTGCTAGCGACCGAAGCCGTGGGTGCAACCCAGCCGGCAGCAGGTGCTGGAGGAGGAGCAGGCGCAGCCGTAGCCGCTGGGACTGGAATAACGGGTGAAGGTTGTGGCATCACCGGAACAAATGCCGCACTGGGCGACATGGCAATGGCAGGAGCCGGCTGATGGGCTTGTGTCAGGGTGGGGCAGATCAGATGCTCCGTTTCCGTGTAGGTTTTCGGGTGGCCTGGATTGGGCTCTCTGATAGTCTGCTTGTAGCAGCCATTGGCATCCGGCTGACCCGTTTCGATTACCGTCAACTTCCTGGGATCGGGTGTGGTCTGCATGACTATTTGGACTGGAGCTGCTGGTGCGCCCGCTGGATAGTAATGGTGGACCTGGGCCACAGGTGCTGGTGCTGGTGCTGAGGCTGCAGCTGGCGATTGGCTTTTGGCAACCGCATGGCCAATCATGCCACCCGCCAGGACGCCACCCAACATGCCCACGCCTGCAGTAAAGGAGAGTTTATTGAGGAGCATCTTTTCACATATTAAGAGGAAATTGCTCACCAAAAGCCCGTTTGCGTCCACGTCCAGGGCGTGCCTGGCTAAAAGGCACCAGCGTCAGTCCGAGGAGGGCTACGAGGAATACAACTTGGACCAAACGACGTCCAGACATGGTGGTCAATGGAAGAATGAGCACGAGTTCTGCGAGGTATATTTGGCTAAATCGGCGTTAAGACCAGAACTGATCGGAATAATGGAACGCTTCTGACTCAGTGCCAACCGAAGGTGTCGAAGAATGTTTTTTCCACAGCGCAAATGTTTGAACAGTTGCTTTTGGAAAGTTCAAGAAATATATTTTTGTGATGCTTTAATTGAATTTTATGCGGCACATGAAACGCTCATTACCACGCCTGTGCTGTGTGAGTAGTATACCAGTTCAAGGTGTACTTGGGGTTCGATTCTCTTATTTTATTTGTCTATGAGAGGTGTGTATAAGAGTATCGCTTATGTCATCTTATAAATATATCTTTAGGCTGT
This sequence comes from Drosophila persimilis, assembly GCF_003286085.1. Lineage (NCBI taxonomy): Eukaryota > Metazoa > Arthropoda > Insecta > Diptera > Drosophilidae > Drosophila > Drosophila persimilis. The sequence goes on along the minus strand of NW_020825288.1, from coordinate 27,774,608 downwards.
TCGCTCCATAGACAAAGATCAGTTTTATACGCATTCCAAGGGTTATTTGAAGCAAGGAAATGAATCCCGCCTGACTTTCTTCTTCTAAATGAAGCAGAGTACTGTACGGTTATTTCTTTAATGGTTCTCCGGTAACCCTCTCAGAATCCATGCATGACATTCCGATTGCCTCGCCCCATCAGAGACCCGTCAGTCCATGCCTTTGGCTGCCATTGTTCTGCTGTCATAAGTCAATCGTTGCCAGTTTGAAGATACATATATCACAATATGAGCAGAATATGATGCGGCAACAATGAAGTGGCAGCCCCCGTAGTACACATAATGGAGAACGTGTACGTGGCTTAAAGTGGTGTGATTTAAGGCCAAAATTTGCCAAAAAATAATAATGGAGTCTGAAAAAAGACCAAAACTTTAATTGTTTAATGAGACTCGGTCTGTCCGTGTCTCCTGGTAGACGCCCTTTTGGATTTCTTTTCTGCTGTGCCCAACAGGAGTCGTACCAGCTGGCAGACTGGTTGTTAAGTCCGGCATATGGCACGTGAGGCACCAAATACGAGGACTGCTCCGTTTAATTTTCATAATCTTTGGAGCCAAACGCAGGAAGGACACGCAATATGGTTTTGGTTAAGGAACACAAGGAAATGAAAGGCAACGAATGGAGCGATGGTCTCCTTTCCTTGGCACTTGGGCAACGGTATTGATTAAATCGGCTTAAAGCTTTGACTAATGATGACAGAAGAGATCTCTGGCTCTAGCTCGACTCTGGCTGGAGGAGAACATGAGGCGTTAGAGCGCATAATTCGCTGGTGGAAAGCGCCAACTCATTGAGCGGAGGCTGGGGCAGCGGCAATCGCTTTGGTGTCGAAATGACCTGCATCAAATGTTCAGGGCAGAGCCATGAGAAATCTCCAGTCATTTGTATTCGGGGGATTTGCCGGCAATTTGTGAGACGCGACTTTAATTCGCTTAATAAATATTTGTTTAGTTTCTCGACTACTCTCGCCCAGGTTGCGGTCATGGGGGAAAGGATCTGCTCTCCGGCACATGCACACAAACACACACACACAAAGGACAATTGTCAATTGCAGGACATTCTTTGCCTTGGGGGTGCGGGTGCGACACTTGAGTTCCACTTCCTTGCCGGCCATAAATCACTCGCTGAACGCTGAACCGAGATGACGACGAAAATGTCAGATACAGGATGCGCAAGGATAGCGTAGCGAAGGAGGACCGACGACGGTAAGGAGGCAGTGCAGCACAGTTGATGGACATGGACATGAGCGAACGTCTTGGGGCCATAGACCTTCCACTCCTGGAAGGATAATGATGCGCAAATCGCTGGCAGTCATCGCTGTCCATCAGCCAGCCCTCGGCTCTGCTTTGTTTCATGTTTTCGGCTGTTCGGCTGTGGCTGTAGCTGTGGCATTGGCACTGGCACTGGCTCTTAGCCGCCTCTATTATCCTTAATGCGAGTCACTTTGTTAGAAACGTCAGTCGGCCTGCAAGCGCCATTATCATCATCGTGTTGCCGGACGGCCATCCCGGCTGGAGGAAAAAAATATGATTCGGAAAATGTGCAGACACACTGGCCCCGCCTTGTCTTTTCCTTTTCCTTTGCCTTTTCCTTTACCCCCCATTCTTGCTTTATGCTTTTCCCCAACCGAAAATGCACGAAAATAAAGATAAAACATGACAGGCGGGTTCACATTCAGTCATTTATAATAAGCCCAATATGACCATGTGGATCCCGCTCCTGCTACTCGCTCAGGCCCTCCCACCCCTCCATAGTTTACATCTGCTTAGCCTCCAGTTACAGTCCGACTTGGCACATAATGCACTGCAGATTGCAGACGGTTAAGCCTGATGCTGGAAAACCTAATGAAATAATTGATGTGAGCTATTTACAAGCATCTAATTCCGATTCGATGGCCAGTCAATAAAAATATGCCATAATTATATAGAACTGTTGCTGCCTCTCGTCTCTCGTCTGACGTCTCCCCTTCGGGCCTGGGCTTAGGTTAACCAGACCAAAACCAGTCCACAGCACTGGCTGCAATGTTAATGACATAATTTAAAAAGCATTTCATTAATAGCTGATGTCAGAGGCCCAGGAAGAGTCTGCACTCTGGGGCAATTAAAATGCGGACAAAGAAAGCCAGAGGACAACGTTGTGATTGGAAATTCAAAATGCTGGCTGGGCCAGAATGTTAATGGTAATTAAAAGCTGTTCGAATAGGAGACGAATGAATAAGGCTCTTTAAAGGAGAGCCTCTGAATGAAGGAGGCTCTGCTCCTTTGGCGATGCCTGGCGAGGATTTTTTACCATGAGCAAATGCTTATCTTGAACTTTGGCATCGGCTTGGTGGCGGCGCTGGCGGCGGGTACACAAAATATGTTTGCTATGCAACCCCCCGGAAGGTCCTGAGATGTCGTCCCGATGTCCCCTGGTCTTGGCCACAAGCAAAGAGCATGTCAAATCATTTGTATATAATTCACATCCTTTTGGCTCTTTGTGCCTGCCCCAGTGATTTATGGGCTGCGCTGCTCTTCTGCTCTTCTTGCTGCTGCCATGTTTAGAAATGTTGTTTCGTTTCTCTTGTAAATACCCGTACTCGTACTCGTCCCCGTCCTCGTTCTTGTTCTCGTTTTGGGACACATTCCAAATTGGTCCGTGCAAATTGTTTGCCTCAGCACTATTATCCTTTTCGCAGGATGTCGCTGCTGCTTGCCTCTCTTTTTAAGTAATTGCTGACTTCTGCCATTTCGGCGGTGAGTTATACGTTTTCGATACGAAAATTTGATATTCCGACCACATGCTGTGATTAAATTGCTTATGCCATCTACTCGTCCTCTCCTGGCCCTCATATCATAGTATCGCATCTCCAGGAGGTGTCCTACGGTTTGTTTTGGTTCCTTTTGTTTATTTGGTTCCTGTAATTGAAAATAGTTTTTGGCACTGAGAGAGTGGGAGGAGGCGTGTCTGCGATTACAGTTGTAGATTACAATTTGATCCAAAGTATGGATGGGATGATCACTTATAGGGTATCAAATGTGGCAGTGCCGCAAGCCATCTCTAATTGTTTCCTATGTTTTATAATTTTCAACTTTTGAACCCGCCTGCTGTGCCATTTATCATAACTAAAAACAACACTAAAACCTTTATGCAATACTTGAAAATGTAAATTTTAGTAAATTGAAAATCGAGTCTCGAGCATTGCGAAACCGCAAAACCCATCGCCCAATATGTTTTCCAACCGAGCAGCAGCAGCAGCCCTGTCCGGCCAAAAACTTCAAGACGAACACGAACATGTGCATTTGTCATAAATTAGAAACTGTAACTTGTATGGGGGCTTGGGCTTCGACTGACTGACTTTTTGTGCTCTCCTCTCGGTCCAGGTCCAGCCAACACTTAAATTTATTGCAAATAACTCTTTCCCTTCATAACTTTTTCTGGCCACCCATTGGACCGAGTACGAGTATGGTTTGCATTTGCTTGCTGTTGGGTTAATTTTTTAGCTAAGCAAACTAATCAACGCCCCTAATTCGGACACTGTGGAATGTTGGGTCGGAGATTGGAATGGAGACGGAGATGGCTCTGGGTATGAGGCAATGGCCAGGGGCTAAATGAAGTGTGCACAGACCCCTTTCAATTAAGAGTATAACTACGACGAGTATTCGTATCTTTCTGTGTGTGTGCACTCAAAAGTGAACAAACAACAAAATCTGAGCCGGTCAACGCATATAAATCTTGGCCTAAGTGTTGTGGTCATTTAGCAAATGTCCAGCACTGTCCAGCCATGCAAATTTGTAACCAACACCCTTACCTTATCGCTTCTGAAGATGGGTACTCTTTGGCTGTGATTTATAAAATGTATTAATTAAAGTGTCCCATTTGGCGTACACAAAACAATGGGCGGGGGAGATGGATCGTCGTGGCAAGGGAGAGTCTCGTTTCAGAGAGGAGAGCATTAAAGCCAGCATTTTTTGCCATTTTGCTTTAATTCTAAAATCTTACAAGAAAGATTAAAAATATGGCCAATAAAAATATCATTTATCCGCCTGGGGACAATTTTCCAGACATCTTTCTCATCGCCCACACTTTCTTTTTCTCTACGTCTGTCCCCATTTCTCTTCCCGAGACTCGCTCCTCCTTCCACACATAAACACATAAGTGGTAGTCCTGTCAAAGTCAAAAATAAACGCAGCGACAATAATGATTTATGTGAACCGAGTCGAAAAGCAAGGATCCTTGCTTGGTGAAAGGAAGCCAAGACACAGGAATGGGGGCTGGTCTGGGACCCCATATGAGAATCTGGCGATATGCTAAAGTAGGACGGAAGCAAATTGGAGTTGGAAAAGCGCGACAAATGTGAGTATAATTTGTAAGACAGCAAATGGGGGATAGAGACTGAAACAACAGACCTTTCGCTGTGGGATATTGAAATCATTTCTGTAATTATTAAATACGAATAAAGCCATAAATCTTGCCAAAAATATTAGACCAATCATGAAGACTCGGGAAGTAATTCTCTTTAAATATATTCAACTTAAATAGTTATTCTCTCCATTTCCCCGAGTGTCGAAAGTGCCAATAAAAAGTTTTGCGCCGGACAGGAAAAGTTTTCCCCCTTTGGGTGTGAAATTGTCGATAATGGTTGGTCATAAAACGATTTGCAGATATTGACTCTTGTAGCCGAAAAAAATTCTGTGGGAAATACTTTTCAGAAATGGTATACATCCCAAAACAAATTAACTGCCTTTAAAGAAATTCTTCTGAAAAATTTAAAGCATTTAATTGATTTCCACAGACATTGGCAGAAAAAGTGCCGACAAGCATTACCGAAATTTGAATTTTCCAAAAAGCAAAGCCAATCAGACGGCCCGCGCACCCCCTCTTCTAACCAGATGCCGTGCCAGTTCATAAGCCACAGATAGAAAGAGAAAGAGAGAGAGAGAGAGAGAGAGAGAGAAATGCAAAACCGCCATAATAAAGGATAATGTCGGCGCATATTAAATAAATGACTTCCGTTCGCCTCTCAGCCGTCGTCGTTGTCGTAGTCATCGTCTAGGTCTCGAACCGAACCCCACAACGTTTACTCCAAAGGGAAAACAAGCGAAAGGATATTGAAATGAGTTGGTGAGGAGTAGGAAAATGCAAATTCATGCCGGGCGGGAAATGACGTGTGCAAAATTTCACAGGATGATGATGGGGCGAATACCCCGTTCGGTTACCCGCTTTCAAGTGCTTAATTAAAAACTTCAACACATTTAAAAGAGCATTAAAGGAGGACAGGAAGTGGCCATCATTTCTCGCGGCTGTGATTTCTTTTTTGGCAAGGACAGGACAGGGCTTTAGGCATCGCTTTGACCTGTTGCCCCACTAAATGCAGAAGTTCTCACAGCTCCGTCGATCGTCTGTCGCTAATTACAAGCGACCCATGTGGCAGACCAAGCCTAATCGCTGTTTAAGTACACGGTAGTGGCTTTGGCTTAAACGCGAATTACGCCCAATGTCCGCAAAGAACGGCTCGACGCGGATCGACTCCGCAACTCCGCAACTCTGCACAGCGGCACAGCAGCAGACTCATGACCATTTAATGTAAACAATAATTAAAAGTCACAGTCAGAGCCACAGTCAGTGGCAGAGTAAGAGTCCCGGCCAAGACTCTGCAGCCAGTACCTCCCGCCTCCAGAGCCGAGGCTCTCTGGAAGAATCTCTCTCTCTCTTTCTCCCCCTCAGATTTTATGGCTTAATAGCTGCAAAGTGCCAGCCAAGCTGTTTCTGGTGGGTTTCTGTGGCTTGATTATAGTGCTTACTGGCTATAAGAGTACTATGCTTATAGCCATCGCTGGTACTGGCCGGCGCCATATTCAGACATAGTCACACCAGCGGAACGGAGGAGAGCTCTGACAGCGAAGGGTATGATTATATTACCTGATCTGGATCATTGTTAAGTCAGTGATATATTGGAGTGACATCCCTCATACATAGTCATGATCTATCCGTTCTATGTTTGTTATATCTTAGTTCTCATTAAAAGCTTCTCAGATGATGAAACTTCTTGGAATATGTTGGAATGTAGCAATTGTAGGGTTTCGCAGCAAAAAACCATTATCTATGCAATTTGAGTATGTCCTTCTATCGTTGCCCTGAAGAAACAACTTTCCGAATCAAGAAAATCCTTAACTTTTTGTCCTATCCTTATCGTGGTAGCAGATCAAGAGGATATTTCATTGTATGTTCTATTAAATGTATACAAAGTATCAATTATAACGTCTCTCCTAAAAACCGTTCAAGATGATAGCTAATAGCTAAAAAAAGGATCGATGCAAAGAACTTTCTAAATTGAACTCTTTCTAAATTCCTCTCTCCGTCCACTCTTTGTCGTAGCTCCTCCACCTTCACGGTTCAGGATGTGCCTCTCATGCTGATATCAATGTCAACTTTGTTGTTTGCCATTTGCACTGCACATTTTCCAAGTCACTTGTTTTTTGCTGGACTGTGTGGAAATTGGAAATTCGTTTATTATTAAATTCACCCTCCATTCAACTTGAACTTGTTCTTTTTGTTGCACTTTTTGGGTGAGTGAGACAGGGGCGTGGCTCAACTTGGCAGAGACTTGCGCACCCGAAAAGTTCTCCTCCAGCCGAAGGAGTGGTAGGCGTCTATGCAGATTTTGCAGACGCTGCAAGGACACTCGTCATCGCTCATATGCGCTCTGGGCAACGCCCACAAGGGACACAAATGGTTCGCGTTCTCTTTGGGGGTTGTATTGGGATTTATTCTGGGGGCAAATGCATTTCGGAAAATTCACTCAGAGTTTTTTCTGCAAAAGTTTTGATTAAAAAGTTGATTAGAAAACCTTAAGCCTTTGCTTAAATTTAATTATATACACTTTTAGAAAACTTATTTCCTTAAGCTCCAACAAGTATAAACCATTTACTTCAAACTCTTTACACTTTCCATACGACATGAACAGACCTTCCGATACCCCCGAAAAACCAAAGACCTGAATACGTGCATTTTATTATCTGGTAGACCCCATGGAATCCCTCTCTCTCTCTCTCTCTCTCTCTCTCTGAGGAACATTTATCAAAACTACTCTATGTACGTGCAAAGGCAAGCTCTCGTTGCAGATACGGATGTGGATAAGGCGGCCAGGCCACATCTCTGACGTCTCTGAAGCAGGAGAGCCCAAGAGCCCAAGAGCCCATCGAGTGCGAGAGTACGAGAGTACGAGTATTTTTCAAACCAAAATATTTTTGCATAAATTACAATAACAGGGAGCCCCAGATCCAGATACAACAATAAGCAAGATGTCTACCAGAAACGGCGACCAGCGAACGAGCACACATTCTTGGCACATAATTTAGTGTCGCTTATGAAATAAACTTATCTAAGCGGAAATAGAAGCCTTCTCTGAGTGTGTGGGTGTGTGGAAAACAGGTTGTTTTCCAGCAAGCCCCTACTCAAACACACACATGCAGCGCATAAATTTCGCTTTGCGGCTAAAAAAGTATCTCAAGTATCTGTGAGATGGCGTGGCGTTGAAATTTAAATTCCTAAGAAAGTCGTAAATTATTTTTAGTGGTTTATAAAGTCAAGGTACATTGTGTATGTGAAAGCGGTTTACAACAAGTTATGTGGGAGTGGATAGAGGGAGAGAGCATCCAAAGGGAGAGCAGACCTTGAGATAGGCTGTTGTTTTTTGAGTTAATTGCCTTGGCGCTTTACTTGAATAACTCATTACAGCTTCCGCTGTTGCTACCTCGAGGTGCCTCGGGCTGCTCACATTCTATGCACCAGCTCCTTGACAAATGATCTAGCCACCAGGCTAGTCAAGCACCACCACCACCACCACCACAACATCTCTCACTCAGGGGCGCCTTTCATTCATCAACCATCACTGTGGGGCAGCAGCAGGCAGGCTGGTTGGCAGGCAATCGACAAACTACAAACTGTACAAATATTGCGATGCTCTGGCTAGTAATTAAGGCGACAAACACTCGTCTGTGGGCGTGGCCGGGGCCCATCTGGCATGTGTGATGATGTATGGCCTGCATTTAGGCGCATCTGCGGTGAGATTGCTACCAACTGGAGGCTGGAGGCTGGAGACCAGAGACTGAAGTGCAAGCGCCAAGATGAAAGACATATTTCTGTGATTTATACCACTGGAGGCGCTACTGTCGTCTGGGGTGGGACTGCAGCATTAATATGAATGGATTGCCTTGTCCACCAATTCCTTTCGTATATCCAAATGAGGCGTATGTGTGATTTTAGCTTAAAAAGATGTCAATCACTTGGCTCTCAATCATCTCAAAACTCTAGAGAGTACCTTTATAAATTGTTTCAAATTCAATAGCACATTAAGTGGCGCTATAAAGACGCCTCATTTAAATCACTTGCCAAAGTCGTCTCCACACAATGAATCCCCCCCAAAGAGTCGCGACTCGCGAGACAACTGGCAGACAGTCAGTCTCAACCAGCTACCAGCTACTGCCATCCGTTTTCTGGTAAACTGTTTAACATAATCCTGTCTTGTCCTGTCCCGATCCGAGCCGTAAAGACTGACAAAATGCGTCGGCAATTTGTTTATTGGCGCTGGCTCTCGTCTTTTGTCGGCGAACATGCCGCGCCACAAACTACGCGCTGCAAATAAATCACCAAAAATATTTCAACTACACTCCTTCGCTGCTTGGGAACAGGGTCTCTGGACGGTGTGGTGTTGTGGGTCTGGTGGTGGGTTATCTACCCACACTGCCGGCATATGTTTTCATGTTTTTCTGTTCCTTGGACTGTCGGAAGTTTGCAATGTTTCAACAGGAAGCCCTTGATTGTTTGTATGACTTTTTTGCTTGTTTGTCGATTTGTTTGTATGGCTATTTCTGTATAGAGTGGTATATGGATGGCACTGCTCTGGCAACTGTTATTTTGACTTTGGCCTGACACTTTGACTTTGGCATTGAAAGACATGCATTGTATCGCATATTGTGAGTGAACTGAGAGCTAATTCATTTGTCAAGTGGCTCTGTGAATCATCGGTTTTCTGTCTGGTCAATGAACTGTGGAATTTTCGGATAGAAATTCAGAGCCCGAATCTTAATTTTTAATCTCCTTTTAATGGTGTATTATGGCTGGTTCCATTCCTGACTTTCCACGCAAATAAATCAGTGTGAAATTCTTTGAAGCAAAAAAAAAGGTGGCAAAGGAATTTCTGCATTTTCACGGCATTGTTTCACTTTCCCAGCACGCTGTTTTTGTATTCAGATTTTCACTCACCTTCTGTCATAGTAACTTTTGCCCTGGCAACATATGGCACATAAATTATTGGGGAGCACACACACACGGATTGAGGGAAAAACATTTGTAAGCCGCGAGTAAAAACCGTAATGAAAAGAATGAACTTTTCCTTAGAATGGGGTTGAACCTCAGCGGAGCGCTTTTTATTTCCATTTTAATTAATGTGAGGAATGGTATTCCTAAGTGATAAGCTCCAAAGAGCTTCAAAGATTTCTAAGAGCATTACCTTAAAGTAAACAAATAGGAATAAATCCTGAAGCTTTGACCTACAAAACGAGTAACGAGATTAATGTTTTGGCTATTTTTCCAACTCACAAAATCTGATCAAATTAAAGGTAACAATTCCGGGGCAATCTGTCATAAAGAAGGAGCCATGGACATGGACTGGCTGTCCATCTAAGTATCCTGTGCAAATGATCCAAGGATTAAGATGCGAGTAGCAGTTGCTGCCGGCCATCGGGGGGCTTAATGACCATAATGACCAACAAGAAGACCATCATCTGGGCCACAGGACAACGCCAAAGTCCGTTGATGATGATGATGATGATGGTGGGCAGATTGTCCGACCCCGACCCCCAAAACACACATGATGTGGCTGAAAAATGGTACAAATTACTTTAACCACAACTGCGTGGAAGGTTTTCCTTTTCCATTTGCAATGGAATCATTTTCGTGTAGCATTTCTCCTGTTTGCTTAGGCCCGTCGGGGTCTGCAGGAGGGGTTGCAGGACGAACCTTTTTATTAATGATTCACAATTTTATGTTGCACGTATTTATCACATCTGAGTAGTAGGTTGCACACACACACAAACACAACCACCAGCGGCGACAGGTATTTTGTAAGCTGAAAACTTGACAGACTTGTTTCTGATCCTTTTTGTATTTTTTTTGTTTTTGCACATATACGAGTATGTTGTGTGTTGCATGGTGTTGCTGTTGTTATGACAAACGTGCGGCAAGAACAAGGGAGGAAACGGCACGGGCTTGGGCTCCGGCGACATGTTTTGCAGTTTTCCGGTTGACCGCAACAAAAGACAGCCTGTCACGCTGCCTCTGCGAGTGTGTCTCCCATGTCTGTCACCCTCCCTGCCCTGCCACCCGTGCCCTCCATTCGGTGTATGTGTCTTGTAACAGCAGCAACAATGGCAGCGCGCCCCAGGGTCCTGGACAACTTTTGTCAACACACAAACACTCCGGAGTCATGGCTGTGCCTCGGCCTGTGCATGTGTGTCTGTGTGTGTGTTTGGTGTCAATTGTAACGTAGTCAAAAGGTCGGACTTAAGTGACTTTATTAAGCGGTTTAAAAAGGGGCAGGTTACACACACACTCTCAGGCATACCTGACATGTCTGTGGCAGGCAGGCGGAATATCCTAAGCCTAATATTTGAAACGCTTTTGTGGGGGTCTTTTGTGTGTGACAACTGGCTTAGTGCTATATTTCCTGAAGCATGAAATGAACAAATTATGTGGAAATTTTTAGAAATTTGTGACCGCTAGAGTTTTGAATATTCAATAATCCATTTTTACAGTTTCTTTGGCATTTCTTGGGCTATCCCCCTTGATGATTCAGATCGGTACTTCAGAGTATTTCTTCTGAGTTAGTCATCGATCAAAACTGGGTTCTATATCAAGGGCATGGTCTGGGTCTAAACAATAGCATTAAGAGTGTCGTGCGTGTCGGTAGACATCAAAGTCAAAGCTGGCCTCGAGTTCAGTCCATAGCTTTGACAATGTTTCAGTTCCAGTTTCAGTTCCAGTTCCCATTGCGATTGCGGTATCAAGTGTTTGATCATAATCGTGGTCATCATCATCTTCATCGTGGGCATCATCGAGAGCATCATTGTCGCAAAATGCTTTTGAGACTGCCGCCGCCAGCAGCTGCTGCTCCAGGGCTCCAACTAATGTTCGACGATGGACTCCACTCCACTCCACTCCATCTCTCCATTCTATCCATTGGTTTAGCCCAGTTTGGTCTACATCTACGCATAATTAGTGCAATGCGAGACTCTGACTCTGACTCTGAGATCGACCGACTGACTCTGGCTGCTCATGATTAATTCGGTTTAATTAGAAGTGCAGACAATGACGACTAAAATTAATTCAATAAAAATGCCAAAGGATCCCTCGGCTGGCTGGCTGGCTGGCTGGCTGTAGCATTTTTGTCCCAGGCCAAAGATCGCAATCTAATAAATTATCATTTGCACTGCAATCGTCAGTGTTGTCCCTTAGCCTTCAATCAAGTTTGGGGGCCTTTGATCAGCTGCCGTTTGCTCCGTCCTTCGATCTCCTTTGATCTCCTGTGTCCCTCCTCTGGAGCTCGGTCTCCTTTTTGGCTGCTGATCAAAATTCTGTCCACCGTCGACTGAGTGACAGACGTTTACTTAGTTGTTATCATTCTACTCGTGTTGATGTTTTATTGGCCTTTTTGCTGTTTGCTGTTTGCCTTTGCCTCTTTTTCTCTTAGTTAGGTATTATATTTTGAGCTCTGGGTCCGCACACATTCCAGGGCTACAGTCTGGCCGACGAAACACCAAAAACCCAATACGTCACTTCTTGAATTTGATGATCCTTTGATGGATTTCTTTCGTGGGCCTTCGCAAAACGCCGTTAGCAACCGCCAAACTTTTCGCTAATCTGAGGGACAAATATTTCAAATATATTTTTGTCTGCCCCGAGAAGAAGAGGAGACAACGTTCGCCGAGCAATGTGTGGCATCCATGTGAAGGGCAAATAACTTTCGATGGGATGGTCCCGATTTTGGCCTTACTCTCCGCGCCCTATTTGGCCCTAATTGGCCAAGCGGTTGGGAGCTCGGCCCTGTTTAGTTCGGCCTAAAAGAATTATGTTTGATTAAACAAATGATGAACAAATGTTTCCATATTGTTAACACATTGATGCATCGCTGCGTTTGGCACCTATTCCTCCCCCCCTCCCGTTCCCTCCTTGGAGAGCTGTGTAATTGCAACACTTTCAGCTTCCGTTTTGGAAAATACTTTTTTCTGAAACGTAATTGAAAGTGGTCATTCGAGCGGATAGCCACAGCCATTCAAATACCAGTATTCAAATGTGCGACACGACGCGACACTTTCATTTTCATTTTCATTCGGTTTCGTCATATAAAAGAGATCATGAGAATTTATTTGTTAATTAGATTTCCGACCATCAAACACTCGATATCATCTCAATTAAATTCCGCTAACAATCAATCAGTATATTTATTGTTTCGAGGGGGGAGCACAAAAACTGGGATCATAACTCAACACTTCACACAGTCCTTTTATAAGCATTTTCCCATGTCAATCTGCCACACAATCTACGAATGCGAATGTATAAGTAACAGTTTTTTGTCAGACAACCTGTGTCCCGTGGCTGTATGTGTGTGTGTGTGTCTCCTATTAAGCTATGAATTTTCATGTTATTGCAACTAATTTTCATTTAATGCGTTTGTCGCGGACAGCAGGCCCAGTGGTTTAGTTGGCAAGGGGTCTAAAGACGCAAGACTGCAACCCCTTCGTGAACCACAGCTCTGTGTGGGACATACACTTTTAATTGTAGATCATAAACTATCGTATCGCATATGCGTATCGCATCTAATGCCCCGCCGAAACGAGTTTGCAGAGGAAACCGCTCAGACATGGACATTAGATTTGCCCGACTCCCAATAGTCCCCGGTCCCCAGTGCTCAGTGCTCGGTCCCGGAGCTCCAGCTATAGCAACCACATCTCAGATTCACACAGTCACCAATCGGCAATGTCCGCTGGCTAACGAAAGTGGTTGCACCCGATTCGAGCACCAGTTGTCCACCGTCTGTCAGTCAAGGCACTAGCAGCAGCAGCAGTGGCAGCAGCAACAGCAGTAACCATTCAGTCAAACGCTCATTCATGCATGTCGCAGAGCTTCGACTCCAACTCCAACTCCATCTGCAGCTTGAGCGACTCCGTTTCCAACTCTGGTTGGGGCATAATTCAATTTCCGCTGCTCGGAGTCCGCTCCAGAGTGTATCAGTTACCCATATTGACAATTTGATTTAGTGCTTACATGCACCGTTGGCCATTTGCTACGATATTGATTTATATTTAAAGCTATTGATACATTTATTTTGAGCTCGCTCCATTCGATTGAGCGATTAATGCTTCAAGGAGCTCCAAAGTTTGTCAACTTATGTCAGAGGCCGCTGAAAGCCTTCAATCGTGATAGAAGGGGCTGTGTGTTGTGCGTTCTTTTGTTGCATGCTACTCACTGATTATGCCGCACTTTACAAAGCAACACCTCTGAGCAGCAACTATGATTGGGCCTATGATTATTGCCTGCCTGGCTGGCTGCGTGTGTATCTAACAGCAGCCATCGCGTGCAGAGTGTGGGCTCGTGCTGCCGTGCCTCCTCTCCGCTTGGATAATGATGATGATAGCTTTTTGATGCTAATGATAGACAACAGATACGATACAGAGAAAGGCCCAACACACAAACTGCGGGAAAGATAGCCACATCCACAGATTCTATGTTCACTTCACTGTAATCCCAATCGGAAGTCCCACAATTGCTGCCTCCGACTGAAAGTGAAATGTGGCATGAGTTTTGCTCAACGATAATCGTTCAATCAATTAAGGTTAATTACAATTGACCAAATCTGCATGGGAAAGCATTGGTCCCTGGTCCCTGGTCCCTGGTCCCTGGCCCCTGGTATCTCGATTATGCAAAATCGAAGAACAACAGTTATGTTCCCGAAACGCGATGTTCGGCAGCCAATTTCGTGGACGTTCGTGCCTTGAACCAATTTTATTTAGCGGCGGCAAACCACCAAAAACCTCCGAAATTGCAGTAGCCATCGATGAGCAGAGCAAAAAAAATTTTGATATTCTAATTTTCGTAGCTGCATTATGATTTATAATTTGAAATTATTGGAGCTACTGGCTTTTGCCCCCGGGGCCATGGCTGTGCCTGTGCCATGCAAATTTTGGATCCCTAACGGGAATGCGTTTTGTGGCCAAAAGTTCAGTGCGTGAGTTAGTTGGTAGCTGATGGCAAATGTATGTGTTTATCTGTCTGGCCCATTTGCATATGTATCAAGAAAAATACTAGTAATTGAGGAGTGGCTTTTGGCTTTGGCTTCAGCTTCGGCTTCGGCTTTTTATGAGTATACCCTCATATATGATATAAAAAGTATGAGGACCGTTCAAGGTTAATCGGGACTTCGATTAGGGTGTGACACAAAGTTGAAGCAGGATATCCAGAGCACTCTTCATTATATTTAATTTAGCAACGCAACCCCTAACCAAACTGACAATGACTGGCCAAAACAAAGAACAGGATGAGTTCTGAAAGTGCCATAATTTGATGAGTAATTAATGTCAAAAATTTGTAAAGTGGCCTTATCGAGGGGGCCATCATCGTCTCTCTCTTTCTCTTTTATCAACTCGCTCTAGATCTAAGGCCAAAAGTGAAATGATGATACTCGTGGCTAAGTGAAAGCAGCTGTCAGGACAAAACAATTAAACTGTCATCAGTTTTGTGCCAAAAATTGTTGGGTACATTTTTGAAATTTGATTTTAATTGGCCAAAATGTGGGCGCAGCTGTCACAGGAACAGAACGAAACCAACCCCTTGGGGCATTTAGCATAAACCGCTAAAACTAATTTCCTTATTGGTGGTGATGGTGGTGGTGGCAGTGTTGCAGTTGCGCCATTTTGCCACTTAACGCATCATCACTTTGGTTAATTTGTTGCCATTTGCCGTTGGGGGGCTGGGGCTGGGGCTGGGGCTGTTGCTGTTGCCCCCTTCCGATACTGATTGCCTCATCGATCTGCCTGCTATGACCTTGGTCAAGCTAATGATGCAGCCAGCAGCCAACAGCCACAGACCGAGCCGAACCGAACCGATGCTGATGGAGCTGTAAATTTGCAACACAAATGCAAACAGTAAACGGCCATGCCACAGCAACCGATTGCAATCAACGGCGCTGCATCTCTATCACAGCGCATTGCATCGAACCGTTGATGCAGCAGCGGCAGCTTGCATCATTACCAATGACTCGGATTGGGGTTCGCGTTCGCTCCTTCGTTGCAGCATCCGTCGTTCCGACATTGGTCTTGGGTTTACTCTGCTTTACGCGCTTCAATGACTTGGTGGCGGATGCCGCAACATGGTCTTGATTCGTCTCTCGGGCTCTGCCTCTACCTCTGCCTCTACCCGATTAAACGTATGCAACTCTTAACCTTCGCTTAAATCTGCTCTGATTGACAACATCAATCGATCGAACGAACCAGCAAAACGTTGCAAGATCAATGCTTGCAGACTCAGACACAGATACACGGAGGTACAGAGGCACAGATACAGACGCGGAATCGGCCAACGGTTTCTGTTTGCCCAGTTTGTAACCCGCTGTTGTAAGTAAATTTGTTTTGCGGTTCACAATGTGTTTGTTGGCTCCTCTCATCTGCTAATTGTCTGAGATGTAAAGCGGAAACTCTATATTTAAAAACTCTATCAAACATCACACCAATAAACAGATCTTCATAAGCAATCTCTCTCTCGAAAGGACTTCTTTTTAGACCCATAATTATAGCCCTTGTAAGAAGTTTTCCATTAGCCTTTGGCCATGGCATTCGACAGACAATTTAAGCACGTTAAGCACACTTAATTACCAGAACCACCCAGAAGTCTGTCCGTGTGTGTGGCAGCCAAACACTAGTAGCCAGCGTTGGTGCTTAGCACAAATTACCAACTTTAATGCGACAGCCGGTTCGCGCTCGCAGGCTAGGCCTGCAAGAGTTCGCAAAATTGACATGACAACGGCAATACTTCAATACAGAATTCAAAGAAAGCCGTAGCTAAAAAGCCAGTGCGAGACATACTCGTATTTTTGGTGTTAAAATGGATATAGCTGCATTTTATTATGATTATTATGATTTTCGACTGGCGGCGGGCATCGCCGGCCAGGCACCGCGCAGCAGGAAAAAATTACAAATCATTGACGAGTGAGCGGCACTAAACTCATCAGCAGAGGAAGCGATGGTTGGAGATGGGGGGTCCTAGGGTGTGGATGTGGATGTGGCAGGGAGCAACCGGTAGCAACGGTAGCCGATCGGTGGCAAGTGCAAGCGACTCGACTCGCGTTAATGGCCAAAAGCAGACAGACAGAAACGAAGCCAGCGTTTGGGGCAGCTTCTTCAATGTGAATTCCGTGCATTTGCAATCGCACTTGGCTGGCGACTACGTCCGGTCGTGGCCACAGTGAATGCTGTGCCCCAAGAAGAACGAGATTTTAGACGAAGTCATATATCAGCAATCTTCTTGCCGAATCCCCACTGTAGACAGTCGCTTCAGCTACTGCTACTGCTGCTGATGACGACGTTGAAATCTTTAACGCGTCTTGCGCCCTGGCATGATCATTATCGCTGGTTTCGTTTTACGCAACTCTTTGCCACTCATTTGGCTCTGGTTTCCACTGCAACTGCTACGGCAGCAGCAGCAGCAGCAGCAACGTACGAGAACGAGTACTGACAATGGTCGTCTGGGGCAGCAGTCAGATGGTTTTGGGTGATCCATCAATTGTACTCCCAGTTGTGTCCCAGTGTCCAAATGCAACAGTTGTCCATGATGTATGCTCATTGCATTGGCTCTGCTCTGCTCTCCCCCATCCTCTACCGCCCGTTTCTGGACCACCATTCTGGCTCGTTCTTTGTTGGCCAATTTGATTTGCTACCATTTGGAAGACAAGTTGGCGGCTCCTGATTGCTTGTTGTGGTGGGCATCAAAAACAAATAAAAGCTTAAATTGTTTTCGGATCATAAAGCAAAAAGGGTTTAACCCATTGATTGTACGTTGATTGCCATTTATTGCCCCCCTTTTCGGCGGACGAAGGATGTCTTTGTGGGAAATGGGTGGTTTCCTCTCGTTTTCCTTTTTGGCGGTTTTACAACTTCACAGTTATGATTGCGACTAATGAGGGGATGGAAGCGGCAGCAGCAGCAGCAGCGGCAAATCAGACCCATAATCTTTGGTAATTGTGTGAAACGATTAGCCCAGCAGCTGTTCTGATACTGGGAGACACATTTGCTGAATCGTACTTTCGGCGGAGTACTCAACGAAACTCCTCTGTGGCACAGACATTACGTATACTAGGTGGGCTTGCGCTGTAATTAAAATCAACATGATGGAAACAGAGCAGACAAGACATTTACGAGCCATAAACTCTCAAGGCTTACATTGTAACGGGCCACAAAAACTAATTGGGTCAAAAACGAGATGTTACGCACTCGTCCGAGAGGGAGAGAGATAGAGATAGAGAGAGAGAGAGAGAGAGAGAGAGAGGGTCACAACTGTAGCACCTGTTGGCAGGTGAGCCGCAATGACGTTTCACTTAGGTTGCGCCGCAAATGCATTTGCAATACTCAAATAAATAAATACAATTTTGACAGAAAGATGACACCACAAAAGTGGGATCGAATGGGGGAAGATGATGACAATAGAAGTGATGTGACATGGCCGATAGTGTCCCTTCCACACTGCCTTGATGTTGGCCATCTCACAGCACCAGGAGTGACGTTCTGTGGCGCACCTTTGGCTCTACCTTTAACTCTAATTGTGCCAGGCCTCTGTTTTTGGGGCACTCACTGCCTGGTGTACACTCTTCGTCGTTTTCAGTTGGCAAATGGCATAAATTTAAATTTTAATTTACTGCGTCGTCAATTGAAGTCGTGCTCGTGCACTTGGAACTCGTCTCCATCGCGAGTCCCAGTCCCTGTCTCGGGCTCTGGCTCTGGCTCTTTCTGTGGCTGTGGCTCTCTCCTGGTCTGCTATTTCATTTCATTTATTTATTTTGAGCTACTTGCAAAATAATTGCATAAATAAATATTTTAAAAAAGGTATCCAGCCTGTCTCCAGCTCTCCCTCTTCTCACGCACACACCGCCTCCTCTCTCTCCTTAATTTGTTGTATTTTGATTACAATCGTTCGTCCGGCTGGCAGATGTGGCAGCAGGAGAACGACTGGCAGCCCGCCCGTCAATGCCTCCTCGCACCAGTAGATTGAAGTGCGGTGATTATCTCTGTGTGTGTGTGTGTGTGTACGAGTACCTGTCCACTGGCCCAGATCTCTCTCTCTCTCTCTAAGTCTCTCTGGATTCACATGGGTTCGCATGGGACAATTTATCAATGAAACGATGGATTTGTCGATGTGAGTGTCTGTCTCTAGCATTAGGTGCATGTAAATTTCGGCACAGATTTGCAAAATGTCAACGCAAATTGGAGACAAACAAAAAAAAAAAAACTAACTAAATACATATTTCATTGAATAAAAATATTATTCACCTGACACTGAGAGAAAAATTCATAGTAAAAATATACCAACACATATATTTGAATTACAAATTCGGCTTTAAAATAAAAACATAGTAAAATTAAATATAGTTCTAATTGGTTTACACATAAATGTATTAATAAATATTTCAAGAAATATATTTTATTAAAAAAGAAAAATATTTAATTAGAATATGAAATATATTTAGATTAAATATTTTCATAATAATGTCAAAGTGGTTTTTAAATTTTTCACTTTTGGGACATATGTACATATATAATGGTACGAAGAAATATTAAAATTCAAGTGAAGCTATTCAGGACTCAGGGATTTTTCCTCTCCGTGTAATAACCAAGACATTCCCCATTCACCTCTGAGCAGTCATAACATCTAAAAACATCTCAATCCCCCAAAACAGACATCCCAAGAACAAATCTTATCCGAAGGCGACACCACATTGACATATGCACACACGATTAACAAGTGTTTAAATCACAATAAAACTTTAAATCCCCACAGATGAAGCAATAAAACCATATAAAAAGCCAACTTCAAGAAAAGAAAACCCAAAATAAACCAAACAACAAATCCCGAATTCGATCCCTGGGCCGGCGGTGGCATGCAAAAAACTTCCATATAGAAAAAAATCAAGAACTTACGCACCCAAAAATTGGTCAATAAAATCAACGACAAAACTTTTGTTTGGCCAAAGAAGAGTACAAAGGACACCCAGCCACAAAAGCCAAACGAAGATGCTCCGAAGAACAAAGCGAGGGATGGGACATGATATGGATGGAGATGAAGAGAAAAAAAGTTTTTTTGCGGGGCGTGTGCTCTGAACAAGTGGACAAAAAACATTCCCAGGGCAATAAAAATGACAACAGTTACAAAGTGGCAGTGGCAGTGGCGGTGGCAGCAGCAGCTACAAATACAAATACATAGGAGTATTACAAAAGCCAGAGCAGACAGAGAAACAGTCCAGAGGCACACACAGGCAGGGAGACAGACAGAGCAGTCGCACACTGAGACGGGGATTAAGCCAATTTAACAGATGCTTAAAGTCAGAACACTCGTAATCACATATTGGATTAACGCAGCCTAGTGTGAACCGCGAAGTGACTGACGTATGAAGCTGCGGCATGAGGCACAAGAGGCAGAGATATGAGCATCGCATCCAAAGTGAGTCACATTCAGGATGGGAATTGTCTGGGTGCGACTATCTGCGGATTGGGAAATACCCTGCAGAGTAAGTTTTGTCTTCTTATTTGGATAGAGGAACATGAAAGATGGAAGCTCTTAAGCTAAAGAGATCACAAAATACTTTCATACGGTCATTGTATCGAGAATTAACACATCTTTAGGATGATTTCGTTGAATACTGTGAAGCAGATGGACATGGATGGATCTGTTCATATTTCTAATCAAATTCATAACGTTTTCCACTCATAATTCTATTCTGTAGCGCATTCCTTCTTCGGTTAGACCCTAGCATAAAAACCTTCACCCAAAAAGTCTTCAAATTTATTTCGTTGACATATGCGGGCTACCGAATACGCGACTTCTCTTCTGACTTCTGCCGCCACCGCCATAAGCCCGCATTCTCCCTGCATTTATTTCACTTTTATTTTTTTTTTTTTTACTTTAAAATCGCGGCATAAATTCCCAAATATACGAGATATACTCGTACGAACGAGTATATCCGCACACAGCCGTGGTCTTGGCTCAGCAAATTTTTGGGTCTCTCTCCTTTTGGCTTTTTGCTTGTGTCCACAGCTACTTTGTCTTTGCCGTTTGCCTGCCTGCTGCCATGGGGCAAATCCTTTAGACGACGTCGCATGTTTGCCTTTTTTTGGCACTCTGCTTTTATATGATTTCATTTCATTTTTTTCTGCGTTGCGTTTACTTTGGGTTTGACTTTGCCCATTTGCGGCGTTTTGATATGTTACCCGGTAGCTCGCTCGGTGGACGTCTTCTCCGCCTTTTTTTTTTGTTTCCTTCTGGTGTTGGTTTGCTGCCTGCGGCTATGGCTGGGCAAGGACCCACGACCCGTACCGGTACCCAACTCCAATCTGCAATCCTCATACGTTTACTGCTGCTCGTAGCCCCCAAAATGAGCCACTTAAAGCGATGAGATTTTTGGCGTCTGACGGCGGCGTTTATCAAATAAATATCTTTGAAATATATAACAAATAATGAAATGCTGTCGAATGAGTCTCGGATTGGTGTTATTAATTGTGGGCAATTGATTTGATTTGTTTTGTGGGATGTTCTGCTACAAAGGACCACAGATAGAAACCCCATGCATCATCCTTAAAGATCATCTAATGTTATCGCATATGTAAGGACCACCCAGCAACCCAACATCATTAGCAGCAGTCTTTTTCCCCCTAGACATCTGTGGTCTGTGGGACAAATGAATTAATTGAAACATTACCTAAGCAAATGTTGAACGAACGAATGAAACCAACCCGAAATTTCTCAGGCTAATTGAATTTCCTTTTCGCTTCTGTTCACGTGTCCCTACCTTGTATATCCTTCGTGCTGCTGTTTGTAGAAAAATGGTTGACTCGCATTTTAAGTGTGGTTATTTTTTTTGTTGGGGCATTGTTGTTCTGTGTTTTCACGCATAAAAATTAAAGTCCCCAAGCTTGGGACTTCCCCTGCTGTTCATCTGCCTCTGCAACAATTGGCTTTTGTTGTAAATGTTGGCCATCATTAGTTGGCCGGCCTCAAACACGACATTGATGTGGCTTAATTATGCCAGAGATGATTCTGTCTGAGGCATAGAAGGAGCTTACAAGGGGGGACATTAGTACGAAGAGAAGTGTAACTGAGAAAATATATACATTTCTAGTTTAAATTACTGTTGAGCTCCCCCCATGGGCTCCGCCCATGTTCCCGCTTTAATTACATTCAGAACAGCTCGAAACTCTTAGTCGCATACGAGTACGAGAGTCAGATAATTCATTAAACCTCCAAAACTGGCAACAACAGCTTCATAAAGGTTTTGGCCAGCCGGGCCACACCCATCCCCCACGAAAGCGTTAATGATGGTAGACGATTGTGATTGCTAATGTCCCTGGAATGGTTAGATAGATGGCCAAGAGAAAGATAGAATGGAAGAATGAATGAGCAGGAGGCGTAAGGGAGGGCGGCATGGCTTTGCCTGGTTGACACTCGTCTCACAGAGTTCAAGTGGCTGCCCGGTGGCATCTCAATCTCTAGATTGACTAATGGAGAATGAGGACGACGTGTTGATTGATTGTTTTTCCATGTAAATCGTGGGACAAATTAATCAATGCTAATGACACTTTTCTCAAAAGCAACTTTGCCTTTGCTGCGTCAAACGGAAATGTCTAGCCAAAAAGATTGAGAGAGCGGAAAAAAGAAGAAACTAAATTGTCTACAAATTGCATTTTAAGCGGATTCATGGTCGTGGTGCGCAATGCAATTTTTCACCAAAGGATTTGGTGTCCTCTTTCTGCGAAGATAACCTTGATTTAGGTTTGTGTTGCTTTGCGTTAATTACCCATAAGATACTTATGCTCATTAAAACAAACATACAGATACGCATTCCGGCACTCTGGCCATTGCCAGTAGAAATTCTTTATCTTAATCATGATTTTATGCTAATGTGTCGCAGCGTCTTGTAGTAGCTGCAAGATTACAAGATACCAAACGGCGACAACTCAACTCTTACCAGCTGGAGAGCGTGTGTCCCACAGATACACCCAGTCGACGACTCTGAATGCATCTCAGACCCTCCACAATTATGGGGGAAACCGCGCGTCGGTTTACGCCCACTTGGCTACTATGTTTTTTGTGGGTCGTGCCAACCCTTTTGCAGTACCTTGACTTTGTTTTCCCATTCACCATTTAGCATATACCATTTACCATTTACCAGTTCCCTTCTTTCATTGTTGGTTTGTTAGTTTCTTAGCCATCCGCTGCATGTTTGGGGGTTGCTTTGTCCTGTGTGCGTTGCATTTTGAGTGTGGGCTCGACTCCAGCAGAACTACCAGTACAAGTACATCTATAATTACGTCACCTTGCCTTGTGGCAGTCATGGCCCGAAACACCCAACAACTTGGAAGGTAGAAAGGAGTGGGGGAATAAGGGCTTAAAGGTTTCTCTTTAAAGACACCCTCCGTTTGACCACAACTGAGAGCTGAAGATGCACTAGTTATATCTCCCACATGACTTGTCAATAAGCTGCTTTCTTCTAGAAGGGAAAATATTGCTCAAAAATTTATAAGCGGCTTCCCCGAGCCGAAAAAGGAACACTTTCGGGTTGGGTTGTGAGGACGCTGCCGGCCACAGGCAAAGTTTTTCCCAAAGTTGATTTATGTATATCTGGCACTGGAGTGCCTCTGATGTCGGCTGAAGAGATGGTACCACAAGTTGACACGTCTTGTGGTCAGGCCAAAAGATAATAACGAGAACGAGCATGGCACGGCACAGCACGGCACATGTGAGCTTTTCCTTTTCCACAATGGAAATGGCAGCCTTGGTGGGGCGCCGACAGTTATCAGTTTTATACCCGATACTCAAAATGAATATAGGGGTATATTAGATTTGTAGTATAAATGGATGTGTGTAACGTCCAGAAGGAATCGTTTCCGACCCCATAAAGTATATATATTCTTGATCAGCATCAATAGCCGAGTCGATTGAGACCTAAATCTTATTATTATTATTATAATTATTATATATGTACATTACATAATTATTATATTTGATTTTTATTGAATAATGATTATTTTTGATTTTTAATGAGTAATTATTATTTTTGATTTTTATTGTATAATTATTATTATAATTGTTATTCTTCAATAAAAATCAAAAATAAGAATTATTCAATAAATATCAAGAATAACAATTATAATAATAATTATTCAATAAATATCAAAATAATAATTATTCCATAAAATGGATTTTTTTTTTTTGTATAATTATTATTATAATTGTTATTCTTGATTTTTATGGAATTTTAATTATTATTTTGGATTCTTATGGTATAAGTATTATTTTTTGTTTTTATTGAATAATAATTATTTAATAATAATTATTTAATAATAAAAATCAAAAATAATAATTATACAATAAGAATCAAAAATAATGATTATACAATAAAAATGAGCCATGTCTGAGAATACGAGAAAACCAAAAACGCAGAATCGTAGAGAAAGGCTACATCTCCTAGACTGCATAAACCAGATCGTTTAATTTTTATAGCCCGAATCAAGAAAACAATTTCATTCTCTCTCGGCTTTGCCTATTGCAAAATGTGAGTTCTTAGATCTCAGAGACTATAAGAGCTAATGCAACCAAATTTGGTGTCCACACTCCTGTGATATCTAACCTTGACAAGTTTATTTCGAAATTTCGCCACACCCACTTCCGCCCCTGCAAAGGACGAGATCTGTGACATCCCCAGATCTCAGAGACTATTAAGGCTAGAATGTTCAATGTCAGCGCCGTCTGCCGGAGGAGAGCCATACTGACTAAGTATCGGGTATACAAATGTAAATGTAGAGTTGCGGTCTCCGCAGCAACTCACAACGTTCCCCCTCGCTTTTTCTGGGAAGTTGGCCTGGTTTTTGCTGATTTTCCACACTTGCTTGGGCCTGGTCCGTTGTCCTGCTATTGCTTCCCAGCAACAGCTGGCAGAGGCCAACTGTTTTTCCCTTTTTTTTATTATTAATATTTTTTCCGTTCCTATTTTGGTCACGTTTGATAAGCTCCAACTAATAATTCATGAATGGACACGCGCACGGGTCAAGCTGTTGCTGCTGTTGGATGATTTTTAAATATGATTCGAATGAGTTTATAAGTTTTCTTACTTATTTAAGGAGCAGAGCCGAACGTTTGTACACATCTGATGAAGGCGGTGGGGCAGTCAGTGCGTATCCTCCCTTGGGGGTGGTTTCACTTTAGCTTCGGATTGATTGATGTCTTTGCTGGCAAACGTCTCTCAGACAATCATTAGCTTCGGATTGTCGATTCCCTTACTCTTTGGGTTAGGTATATATATGTATATATGTATATCCTACCCTGTGTGCCACGCCCACCATTCGCACAGTGAGTGGCGTTGACAGCTTGCCAAATTGTCTGCTGAAATTCATCGTCGAAAGCTCCAGACATCGTCCCATGACCATGACGCATCATTAGCATCCATCCAATTGCGAGTATCTCTGCATCTATGCCTGTATCTGGACAGAGTTTGTGTTTGGATTTGCAATGAGATATTTAATTCAAATTTATCAGTGGTTGACGCATTTCTTAAGGCAGAATGTGTAGGAAGGTAAGATAACTATTTTCCAGACATACAATCCCGATTGGAGGCTAAGTAATATAATAATTGTATACCAATTGATTAAAGTTCGTTTTTCTTTCAAAGTGTTTCTTCCTTTTAGAGCGTCCACCATGGCCAGAAGAACAATGAAAACAACCAATATCAAATTCTTTAAGCACTTCGACTCCCACGTAGACGTATCGAATGGATTGGAAAGCCGAACATAATGCAAATTTCACAGTTTCAATTAAGCAACTTCGCCATCGATTACCGATCACTGGGAAAACATCGTTGTTCAAGTACAAATGGCCTTTAAAATTCTGTCCGGCTGTTGGACTATCCTGCTGATCTTGGGGTGCCACCATCTGGCACCCATTGCTGGTAGTTCCGTGACTGTGGGCCAGCACAATATCGATCAAATACTCGAGTCGACCGAATTGGTGCTGCTCAACTTTTACACGGACTGGTGCCCCTTTAGTATCCGATTGGCACCCATCTTCGAGGAGGCAGCCAGACAGATAAATAACACGTTCTGGGAGTCGGGGCGGGTGACGATAGGCAAGGTCAACTGCGACAAGGAGGAGAATGTGGCCCTCAAATTCGAAATCATTAAGTATCCCACACTAAAGATTTTACGCAATGGAATGGTTGTCAATAGTGAGTACCGCGGCCAGAGGTCAGTGGAGGCGTTCTACCAGTTCGTGGCACAGGAACTCGCCGATCCCATCAAGGAGTTCCGCACACTCGAAGAGCTGCATGACATCAATGACGACACCGGCTTGCTCATTGGCTACTTCATGGAGAAAAATAGCACGGAGTATGACAACTTTCGCAAGGTGGCGAACTTTTTGAAGAAGGAATGCCAGTTTCTAGCGGGCTTTGGCGAGGTGACGGAGGGTCTGCGTCCAGATGGACAGAATCTGATAATCTTTCGCGCCGACTCCACTCTTTCTAGCCACAGAGAGTACTACAGTGAGTATTCGGGGAATTTGAGTAGCTTTGATGACCTGATGGCCTGGACGGATGACAAGTGCATCCAACTGGTGCGGGAAATCACCTTCAACAATGCCGAGGAAATCACCGAGGAGGGTCTACCTTTCGTCATGCTATTCTACGACAAGAACAATCTTCAGCACGTGCAGGAGTTCAAGACTGTAGTGGAGACCAAATTATCGAATTCGTCTCTTGTAAACTATTTGACTGCCGATGGACAACTATTCCAGTACCCGCTCATGCATTTGGGGAAATCTGTGGCCGATCTGCCCGTTATAGCCATCGACTCGTTCCGCCACATGTATGTGTTCCCCCGCTACGAGGACATCCACAAGCCGGGCGTGCTGCAGGCATTCATCGACAGTCTGTTCAATGGGAAGCTGCACCATCAGCTCCACTACGGTCCCGAACCATCCACAGCGGTGTGGGAGAACGACACCAGCAAGGCTGACACTGTTCCAGCAGTGGTGCCCGAATCGCAGTTCAAACAGTTGCTGCCCTCCCCGCATCGCTATACATTACTCAACAGAACCAGAGATGAGTTGTAACTCTAAATAGAAATGTTAATTTCCGCAACCATTGAATATTAAAGATTTCCTAGGCTAGATCCCCAACAGCTGAGGCACAGAAGTGAAATATTTCAACAGCTCCTTTCTGGGGGCCAGAGAGCGGCATTCGAATGCCCGTTTCTGGCGGCTGTGACAAATCGAACACCCATCCGATATGGACATTGCTTCTCGGGCTCCAACTCTAGAGAGTCCGACGCGTGCCTTGATATCGATATTTCCAGGAAGCCCAAAGCAGAGGCAGTCCAGAATGGGAGTGGAATGGTCATTCCATTTGAATATTCCTGCCTCTGGCAGACGGATCGAACCATATAAATGCTAATAAACTCATTAGTCAAGCATTTTAGACTGAAATCTCAAATGCAGTGCGTTGCAATGCATTAAGGCAATGCTCGAATATCAGAGAATAAGCTAATTTTGTGGAAAAATGAGTTGTATAATTAGTACCGTTCTGTATTCCACTGTATTCTTGGATATCTTTGGTATGTTTCTGGCAAATCCTCGAGGGAGTGCACCATTCCGCACCACTCCTCTTATGGCATTGCCGCAGACCAAACACTTTTACTCCAATATTGTCATAATTAATAATATTTTTATGGTCTTATATATGTAGACAAACGTGCGTGACTCGAAGCGACTGGAGACTGAAGACTGAAGACTGAAGACTGGAGTCGAGTCAATGCAAGTCGCTCTGCAGCGTGCAGCTGCAGCTCTAATCAGCGTCAGGAGCGCGTGCCAGTCGCGTTGTCACCTGCACAATTATAGAATTTTCCATAGTCGGGCAATGCGCAGCCACCAAAATGGCAAGACTCCAAAAAGGTGCGCCACAACAGAGCGAGCAAGCTCTCTGTCCGCGCGAGAAGTGTCCGCCATAAATAACTGCCAATAAATGTCAACGTTTTTGGAGCATTAACATAACAGCTAAGCCGATTTCGTTGACAGGTGCTGTCTCTCTCTCTCTCTTTCTCTCTGTCTCTATCCTGAGGAGGAGCATCTTCCATCCATCCATCCAGCATCCATCCAGTGCCTTCTACCATCATTATTTCTGTGCACCCATCTTCTGCACAATTGAAATAATCGTCTTTTAATCGCCTACGCCTCGACGGACTGTCTGGGTCTCCAATTACCGCTTCAATCGTTAACTTCTGAGGCTGTCAGAGGGAGAGCGGGTTTTCGGATGGGATGGTTGGGTGCCAAGATCTCTAGTTGGAGAGGTCTTCAATGGATGCTGGATGCTGTGATGGTGATGCTCATCAGTGCAGATCGACAATTGCTGCCGCGGAGGAAGTCACGTGCGGAAGTTTTTCGGAAAACTTTCTCAGTTTTAATGGATCGTTGTTCTAAATTAGAGTGAAGAAAACTTCCGTTTATAATTTGGATGGAAAATTTCACTGGTTTTTTAAGGGTACTCGTATTAACCTAGTTTTATAGATTGTTCTGCCCATTTCCTATATCCCAAAAGCAGACACCATGTCTCTTCCGCAACACAAGCACATCCACAATCTGCAATTTCCAGCCTCTAAATGTGTGATATTTCAATTAAAATTTAACGGCGCAAGTCATTAAATGACAAGTACGGCTTGCACTGCAGAAGAGCGGTACTAGAGGGGTAGAGGGGCCAACAAGATGCCGCAAAAAGCTCAAATGTCAGAGCAGAACGACATTTGGACAGACGAACAATCGACAACGACAACAACCATTTGAGAGAGCTCAACATATTCAAAGTTGTGCACGAGCGGGATTCCAATTTCATTTTGTGCTGCTCGATGGCAAAAAAGCAAAAACCGTTTGCTCGTCCAACGTGCAACAAATAAAAAACACAAACAAAACGTTTTTGTTTAATTAAATTAACAAAATACGCGACGGATGAACAGCAGCAGAGCCGGAGTCAGAGGCAGAGGCATCGGCAGCCAGTGGAGGCGCAAAAACTCAGTTATTTTGCACGCAGGCCAACACGCCAACACGTGTTGCAAGGGCCAGCCGCCTGGCTAAGAGAGAGAGGCCTGCCTGCCACAAGGCGCGCTCTCTTAAGGCCAGAGGCTTGCTCACTCGCACCAACAAAAGCTCTTATGCAGTCTCGCTCGAGCCTCCATTGAAACGTCTGTCTCTCGCTCCCACTTTGGGGTAGCGCAGCCATACACCATAACCGTCTCACTCTTTGGCTGCCTTTACCCCGTTTTGGCCAATCAGGGGAAAGCGCCTCAATGCGCCATGCGCGCATACAACAAAAGGCGGAGTCCGGTTTCGGACCTTCAATGCAGTTGCCCCTCGCGTCCCACACTCCACTCATTTCAGTGCGGGACGGGACCCAGCCCTATAGCCTGCCCCTGCGCCATTGCCGCTTCTGCCGCTTCGTCTGGACTGTCTGTCAACCATTTGGCGTCCATGACCAACCATGACGGCTGCTCTCGGCCTGGCTATGGCTTTGGCTTTGGCTTCACTACGGCTGGCATTTTGACATTTCGCTCGGAGGCAATGAAGTCCATGGCGCCGCACAGTAGCATCTGCAACCGCCATGGCATCTGCAGCAGCATCACTTATCTGTCTGGCAGCGGTTTGAGGCGAGAAATATATATCTCATCATGCAACTGGAGTAGGATTTTGCATGGCATTGCGGTTGCAACTGATACATTTTGAATTTAAATGGATATTTTGGTGTTCACGTGCTTGTTTGAGTCGAGTAATTGCTTTTTGGAGAACGAATTTCCAGATATATGGTCCTAATAAAGCACAAATAAATGTTAAATATATTATTTCTTTGACCGCCAAGCATTTCCAAACATTTTAACAGAAGATATGTATCACTGATTAACTTTAAAAATTGAACATTTTTGACTCACACACAGAGTTGGCGATAAAAAATATAATTATTTTCACAAAAAACAAGGAATTACCACATTTGTTGAATCAAAAAAGTAAAGAAAAATATAGAAGTATAGAAGAGTACAGTGAAAATCCCTGAACCCCAAATAGTCAGACTTCGATTTTAATATTAATGCTATTATATATGTAGATATGCAGCCGAGAGAGTAAATATTAAAACGCAAGAGTTATCACTTACATTTTAACTTAAAAATTAAAATATTTTGATCTAAATACGGAAAATATACAGATGTATTTCATTTAAATATGAAATATATTTCGTAATTCACCAACTGAGAACGGCTGGGCCGATTTGGCTCAAATTTGTTTGCAGTGGTTTGTATTTGACGGAAGAAGGTTTTTACGAAAGAAAATTTTCAGAAAACACACCCGCAATCACCGCAATTACGCAATTTTAGCCGCAGGTTGCGAAGAGCTAATTGTCATAGTCGGAGATCAGTTCCAAACTCGCGGGAATATTCTCCATCGACGAAACAATCCCCTTTTATCCACAATGTGCGCCACAGCGAGATATGGCAGGGCCCGTAAGTAAAATATATATCTTTTTAAAAAGTTATTGCCGTATTAAAATGACATTCTAATATACATATATCATAATGTTAATAATAATGTATCTTATAATCACATAAGATACGGTAAAAAAGAGAAGGTGCTCGATTTATGATGAAAAGAATAATTTGGACGCAAAACTGCATTTCTCCCTGAAATTAGTGCAAGTATTCTTTGATGTTGTTTGAATTATTGCCGTTGGGGAAGGGGGAAAGAAAATGCAGTCAAAAATAAATCTATTCAATTAATAAAACGCATTTGATTACCATACCCATACTCACAGTCATGGCTTGCTCTTATCACATTCGAATCGCTTCAAATGTCTG
Organism: Drosophila persimilis; assembly: GCF_003286085.1. Taxonomy (NCBI): domain Eukaryota; kingdom Metazoa; phylum Arthropoda; class Insecta; order Diptera; family Drosophilidae; genus Drosophila; species Drosophila persimilis. Next base: position 27,744,398 of record NW_020825288.1, on the reverse strand, counting down.
CTCGTATGCAAATACCAAATGGCATTGATGACAGTGCAAACAAGGAAATTTTGTATGGCACTCAAGTAAATGAAAGCCCGCACGAAGAGCTCATAAAAAATACGAATATACTTCTAAATGACAAGTCATAAAAAATAGTTAATTGCAGTGGTGGGTGGCAAATTGTTGGCATAATCAAATTAGTCGATAAACTGCAACGGAAATTTTCATTTTATGTACATATGTATGTATGTATGTACATGCATGTATATGCAGTGGCAGCCAATGGCCGACCGACCTCCCGCCGGCAGGCCATGGCAGAACAAAGCGCTAAATGAAGCAATTTCCTAGTAATTCAAAAATGGAGAAGACTGCAACATTGTAGGGGCAATGCCTACAGCATATTTGACATACTCCATTCAGACCTATGGGTATTCTGCGGCCCAGGTGGACGGCGGGCCAATTGCATTGATTAACTGAAATAAACGGCCTTCCTATGCTGCGAAGCTGCAGGAGCTGCAGTTTAATTTCATGTATTTCGACTGGCTCTTTTGTCCCCCAGGGAATAACAGTTGCAGTTGTCACAGAGCCGAGCCGAGCCGAAAATCGGGAAAAATCTTCCTCCAGGCGATGGCCGATTCCCACCCGCCAGCGACACATGTCTCTGCCCATAAAAAATGCCTTGTCAAAAGGAAACAAAACAAAAAAAAATACGTACAAAAAAAGAATGCCAATCCAATGGCAAGCAGCAGAAAAAGAAATAAACCAAGTGCTCCAATAAAAATTCCACCGCCTTCGCCTGAATGCCGCACTGCTCGCTCACTCGCACATACTCTATTGCTCTCTCTCGCTCTATCATGCCCTCTCTTTCTTTTTGTCTCTCTTTTTTGTGCCGGCGTCTTTTTTAAGAGCGCGTTTGCTTGCCTTGTGGTTTTTGTGCGGCTTGCTCTTGAGCTTGGTTTACATTGCGTATGAGTGATATGCTTTTTTCCGCCTGTGGGATGCCGCCGGTTGAAATGAATATGTGTGCGATTATTAGCTGTAAAAAAATTGCATTCCGTTTTTGTTGGCTGCCTTCTGCGGGGTTTTTGTGGATTTTTAATTTGAATATTACATGTATTAAAAACTCATTACTACGCGTACGATGCGCCATCGAAGTTGGTCAATGGGCTAATGGGCGACGGATGCCGATTTTTTGTGTGCTTTGGTTTTTTGCTCTTTCGTTTGCTTGAAAATTATGAAAATTATGCACTTGAGAGGGGATGTAGATGTCGAATGTTTTTCTCATTCCACTTTGAAATGGTTTGAAGATAGAGTTTTTAAGGTTACCCAGCACACTTTCCATTAAAACACATCTATACTCGTATTTTTGTTTGGTCACTTCAAAATTTATTTGATAAAACAATTATGCAATCGAATTTTGTTTACATCAAAATTCAGTCAGCATCCAGGCCACGAAGCTTCCAAAGCAAAAGAATACGATCCCTCGACCCAATTCCCAATAGTCTCGATCATTATGGGGCTCGTTCTGCTTATTCTCGGGATTTTTCTGCTTGTCTTTATCTGAATTTTGCTTCTCCGACGTTTGCGGCTTTGAATCTTCTAGGAGTTGCCGGCTGCCAGACTGAGAGGGTTCCTTGCTAACGGCCGTGGGGGATACCTTTATATTAGCTTCGGAGCCTCCCTTTCTATCAGCTGCGGCCTCTTCCTTCTTCTCGGCTTCCGCTGGGATCTGCTGTGACCCTTCACCTGCGGCATTGTCATCCTTCACCTCATCAGACATATTGAAACAAAAAGATGGCAAAACCGCAAACTAAATTGGAACAAAATTTACGAAAACAATTTTCTGATGTTCTGTTGGTGTTATTTTACGAAAGACTGAAACTTCACTAAAGGAAAACAAACTCCAAGATTTCTTGATGAATATGTTTTAATTCATGATTCTGGCGTCATTTTTTCATTTTTCCTCCATTGAACTTTCATTTTTAGTCATTATAACGCCCACGCCTCCTTGCTATAAAGATTTAGCCATAAAAACAGCGCGGAACATGCTCATTCATGCTCAAAGTCAAGAGAAAAGGAAATCCACTCAAGCAAAAAGACCAAAATCAAATCAGAGTTTGCTCAAGAGACGCGGCACAAAAACCCAAGCAACGAAGCACACGAAAAACCACAAACAATTTTTTAGAGAGACTGAAAGACAGAGAGAGAGAGAGGGAGAAAAAAGAGAGACCAACAGAGACAGAGAGAGAACTAGTTTTTTGTGTGCAGAAGGAGTAAAAAGCTGTTGCGCATGCGTCGCCGTCTGCCCCAAAAGCTGCCCCATGACTGAGCTGCGAGACTGGCTGCCTGCCCCCGTCAGAGCGAGAGCGAGAGCGAGTGTGCCACTGCTGCAGCAAGAGAGCAGGTAAAAGAGGGACAGAGAGCACTGGAGAGAAAGAGAGAACGAGAGCTGTGGGGCTGCCTGCCGCTGCTGATTCTGCTATCGTCGTCGTCGTCGCTGCGATTTGGCGGCGAGCCGTACCGTGCGAGGCATTTGAATGTTTTTTTCGTGGCCGCACTCAGCATTCGAGTTCGGAATTCTTGCGAGCTGGCAGCAACTTTTTTGCCTGCTGCTGCTGTGCCGCCTTCCAGCCGTCTTCTTCTGCCTGCCGCTAAGCCAAATTAAGCCCCGGCCTGGACGACCTGGCCCGAACTGAACTGAACTGAACTGAACTACTGGCCACTGTCCACAAGCCACTTTCGCGCGCGCGTTACAGCCAAGTGCACTCATCGACGACTGCAGTGGCAGTCTTTCTCGTGGTGCCAGCCCCAGTCCCAGTGCCAGTCCCAGTGCCTGTTTGCAGTCCAGTCCCTGCTTCTGCTTCTGTTTCTGTTTCAGTCCCAACGCCAGTGCCAGTGCCAGTTTTTGCCCCGCGAATCCGTGAAGAATTCTGTCGCAAAGTGCAATGCATTTTCATCATTCCGCGAGTGCAGCTGTTTCTGTATCACAATTAAAAAATCGAGTAAAGTGAAGTTGAAAATTGTTATCACCACACGTCAGGAGCAATAATCCTCAAAAGGATAGAAAGACCCAAGTGTCAATACACTGAGAGCCGAAAATAAACGGGTTTAATAAAGTGTTCAACTGTGAATAAAGTGAATGCAAGTGTATGAATATTGAATATTCTGATCATTCCAAGTGGTCCCCCCCATTCTAAGTGGTACTTATGAGAAATAAATTAAGTGTGGATGAAAGAAAAAGTCAAATGGTTAAGCAATGTATTAGAAATCCAGAAAAATTATAAGAAATATTGGTTAACTAAAGATTGTATTACAATACAGAAAAAAGAAAGTGTCGGTCATCTTACAGTCCAGACTATAGTTTTTATAATATACAAGAAAACCAATTTTCAAAGCTGTTTAGCTAGAAAACCCTTCTTAGAGTGAGGATAAGTCCAGAAAGTTCTATAAGGATTGTTTAAACATATCTTGAGGTCGATACAAAGTTGTTCACTATGTTGAATGCCTTTCCTTTATAGGGTTTGTTCAACCATATACCAAACTCCATTCGTATATAATTTCTATGGGATAATTTCCATGATAGGCAATTTCGACAGTCCTCCAGTATTTAAAGGCGGCTTTTGGTTGGCTTTTTTATACCGGGTGAGACTTCATCAACATAAATGGAAAGCCTATTGAGAAAGAAGCCTTTTGTGGAGTCCAGGTCAGTCGTCAAATAAACTACATAATCAATTAAGGTTACGCAATCGTTTTAGGACCGTATTCCTTTGGGGTTTCTCATTCAATTGCCAGACTTTTCCAAAGATGAACTATGTGTTTCATAGGCCGATTGTTTTTGCACTGGTTAACCAATTGACTTTCTCCATAGCCCCATTTTCCAAGCAAATTTCTCAAACAAAGTGATTGCGAACATTCCAGTTTAAATACTCGTATATCAATTTAAGACCAAAACCAAAGCCTAATGGAAAGCTCAATTGAATATTGATTACACACAAGCCAAGAGAAGAGTGCCAGGCGATTTAGTAGGAAAGTGAGCTTCGCTTCACACAACCGCCAATCGAACTTGCTTAAATGATTATGCATGGTACCTGGTACAAAGGACCACAGTTGGCGCATCATCCACACACCCATCACGGAGCAGCCGGCCACAGCCACCACAGTGACTACCATCAGTTTCGCTCGTATCCCTCGTTCGTGGTGACACCCTACCATGATGGACATGCTCCGGGCCCGGCCACGCCCACACCGGCAACGCCCTGCAACATTGGTCCAACAGTTGGAGTCATCGGTGCCTGTCAGAGTGGCGGCGAGGGGCAGCCACTAATCGTTGAGGGGACCTTTGCCGCCGCCGCAGCAGCCGCCGCCGCCGCAGCTGCTGCAGCAGCCACCGTTGCCTCGAACGGAGGAGCCAACAACGCCAACAACAACACGCCCCTGCTGGCCAGTCCATCGATCAAGATCGAGCAGGTCTTTGGCGATCAGGCATCGTCCCTGGGAGCCGTCGTCGAGGATTATTCCCTGAGCCTTGACTGCCCCGTCGAGCATACGCATAACTTTCGGGTGAGTACGCGAACGAGTACGAGTATTCGTAGAGATAATGTTATTATGTTAAATAGGGGGTTAGTACTAGGCTCAGAAAAACCCCATTCGAGCAGCTGCTGCACTTGCACGCACCCTCCCAGCCCCGCACACACACACTCACACTCACACCGAACAGGGGGCGTGCCCCAAATCAATTTCCATAAAATCATCCAATAACACTTAAAACTCGAGTGGGGGCAACACAACAACAAAAAACTCCGACAGACGCAAGTGGGAAGCGAGCAAAAAATACGAAAACAAACACGCCCCCAACACGAAGAGCAAATGAAAGAGCACACACACACACCCCCCGCTCTCTTATGGGGGAGTGTGTAAGAGTGCCTGAGCGCCAGAGGGCAGTGGAAGAGAGCGAGTGCTTTCGAGTGGCATTTTTCGGGGGAAAAACACTCAAGCTTTGGCGGGGGGATTTTATGGGCTTGCCAAGGATACTTTTTGTCGCCCTGCGTCTGGTTCGTGCACAGGATATGCCATAATTATATGGCTTTCAGAGCTTTTCGCCATCTAATGGCAATTGACTCGAAGGGTTTGCTTCTAATGGTTTGGAGGTCAAGTGGCGAAACGCCTAAAGGACTTCAACAGGTTGCCATATGAAAGGTGCAAATAGTAGGGGGGGTGTGCTTACAAAGCTTAGTTATGGCAAGAAGTTGCAAGCAAGCCACTTGTGGAGTCTCCGAATATGAAATGGCTTAGGGAAATATAATTGTAGGAATACATGTTCTTTGATGCGAATCTGCAAGAACATTCCAAAGATATTCTTTAGAGGAAATTACCTTTTCCAGCAAAGAGTATCCATTTACTTTTACGAGTACATCTTCCTGTTCATAGACAGACCTTTTATCTGTTTAACCCCACCCCAGGACACACACACATCCTCTGGCATACATTTCAATTATCAGCGAAAAGCAATTCCTTTTGCCATATCTTCATTGCACTCCCTTGCATGTGTCTTAAAGGCCAAGACCATTTTCTTTGCTCTCCCGCAATGCAAAAAGGACGCACGTTCCATACTCTTATCAGCCATTTCACAAGGATACTGCACTCCCACAAACACACACACACGCCAGTGTGGTATGTGTTAGTTGTAAAAAGGGCAGCTGGAAATCCTTGCACATAAAAAGGAAAACAGCGCTCCAAACATATACACAGAAAAACATATGCTCCTGAACAGGATTTAGGTTCTGTTTTTCCCCCGTTTCCACCATGCGCTGGCTTGCTGCCCGCGCAGCGTCAACTGCGGCGCCAGCAGCTCTGCAAGTGCAACTCCAACAGAGGTTGGGGCAGAGACTCCCTGCCGTTTGTCATAGTTCCTTTTGAGCAAATCGGCTTAGGAAAATGCATTGCAGGAAAGTAATCTTAGATATACTTTAGAAATCCATCATGTCAAACTGATGGAGTGACCAAGTGATTATAAGATCTACTGAAGATATCATCCTTATGTATAAAAGATATATATGTATATGTTTGATAGGAAAACCAGGAGGTATAACAATGTCTAACGATTCTGCGATACTAATTATATTCAAATAAATTATCAGAATAGAATAAAGCTAGGAATTCTAAAAGCAGACTTTGAAGTATTGTGTTATATAAGATATATCTTTTATAGAGCAATGTTTTCATCCAAAGAATAAATATTTCTCAGCAGAAGCAACATACGTATAATCCGGAAAAACCTTTAAATAATCTTGATCTAGTTTTGACCTGGCAATACGTGACTGATTTTCGATGGCCTCCCCATCTCCCCCCTCGCAAAACAAATCTCGATTTAAATAGAGAAAAAATGCAAGCAGAAAATAGGGGAAAAAATTCAGAGGAAGCACAACAGCACACTTAAGGTTGGTTGCATGGATCGAAAAAAATGGTATGAAGAAAAACGGAAAATAATATAAACAAAATGAAGGAAAAGAAATTGGCGCTCGTGAAATGTTAAGGGACAGGCACGGGGCCCAGGATATAGCGCTGAACAGCGGAACGGAACGTTGGAGCTGGAGCTGAGGACGAACGCTGGCAGCGCAGCGGCGTTGACGACAACGGCGTCGTTGACGTCGGGCAGCAGCTCTGAATGGTTTTTATCCTTTCTTCGATGTGTCGTCGCGGCGTTGCCTCTGCTGGTATCCTCTGTATGTATCGGTGTATGTGTGTGCCTCTATGTGTGCGCCAGGACATCACACGGTTTCGCTTTTCTTTTACAACTTTTTGTTATTATTTCGTTTTTTTTTCTCGACGTTGCCCGCTGCCTGCAATGTATTTCTTTCAGTTTGCTGCCGTTTTTTGTGCTTCATGTGCAAGAAAAAATACAATTTTACTTGGGTTTTTTTATGTCCATGTGAATGTATGTGTGTGTGTGAGTGTTTGTTACGGCTGGCGCCCCTGCCCCTCTGCTCCTTTGTCCTACCTCGCCCTGCTCCTGCTGCAGAGCTCTACTTCTTGAGTTTCCTTTTCGCGCGCGCCATTTCGCTGCTGATTCTGCTGCTGCTTCTGCTCCTGCTACTTACAACAAACAGGGCCATAAGTCGCTGGAGCTGTAGCCCGCCCCGCAACTAGCGTAAGTCCCGAGACCGGACCAAATAGCTCGCTTCCGCTGTCTGTTTTCCATTTTTGTTTTTTTTTTTTTGTCCTGCTCTGCCGCTGCCTCTGCCACTGTCGCTGCTGATGCCGCTGCTCCTGGCAAGACTCTGCCGCAGTCAACGCCGACGCTGGGATTGTTGCATGTGGCACAGCCCGAGTTTGTTGCCTTTGGCGGGAGTGCAACTGTCGTTGTCTTCAGTTCGCCAGGGTTTGGCCAAATCTATTGGTCGCGGTGCCACGTTGCTCGCTCGCTCGCGTTCGCGTCTCCGTGCTGCGGCTTTTTGCTACGTGGTGAACGGTTTCGCGGTTGACAGCAGCAGCTGCAGCAGAAGACAGCACCAGCTGCGGCGATTACACAGTAGATGGCGCCACAAGACATCTGTAGGCAGGGTTGCAATCGTAATTAATCAAGACAGGACGAGGGGATATCCGTATGATGGAAGATATAAGGGTCAATTGGATTAAGAAGGATTTCGCTTTCAATCTTTGCCAAAATGAAATGATAGTAGTGGGACTCCAAAGAGAATGGTATTCCAACAGACTTCATCATAAAGAAGAGATCTGATCACGGAAGGAGTTGTCTCCTGAGGTAGATCCGTGTCTGGTTTCGTTTTCTAAAGATCTAAAAGACTTAGATGACTGCAGATGGAAGCTGATGAAAGACAGATTAAATATAAAGTTCTTAGAGTTTGGTCAGTGATCCAGTTTGGTAGCAATCCTCTAGCAATATATGATGGTTTTGGTCTCAAAATCCTTCAATAACGTATTTTCATAGGATTTTATTTTGCACACCATTCATATTTTTCGTAACTTGGCAGCGAATTGCCTCCTGACTGAACTTTGGCTGCCTTTCAAGTCCACCGCAATACCAAAAACTGATTCCGGGGTCACTCAATTGTAAAAGGAAATGTGGCACATGCTGTTATTGTTGTCCACGCCTACGGCCATCACATCTATAGAATAGAAGGGCCCCCATCACATCTAAAGAGAATCTATACAGAAGGACACATAGAGCTTCAGTTCCTAAAGAACCTACACATACACCTACACTCGCTCACAGGAGCGCAAAAAGAGAGGAATCAAAATAATAAAAATCACAAACATGAGCAAACCGTATAAAAGAAAATCAATCTGTCTTGCAAGAGCACCTACGTTCTACCCTCCTGCCCAACCAAAGCGTCAACCCCTTAGCGTCACTCAGCGTCGCGCAAATTCAGCTTTTATTTTCTTCAATTTTTTCCTCCATTCTTCGTTTTGCTTCTTACAAGGAAAATGCTGCAGTGGCGCGCTGAAACTGCAAATGTATGTCTTTATAACGGGGCAGCGTGCATATAAAAAGGGGCCAAGGGGGAGAATTATAAAATAAAATAGGAAAAAGAAACAGGAGAACAAGCTCTAGAAACAACAAAAAGCAGGAGCAGCAGGACGAAGCAGGAAAGAGCAGCATGCAGCAGAGCTTGAAGGAAGGTTACGGTGGAGGAGCAACAAAACATTCACAACACACAAGAGTCCCCGTTAACACATACACGTTATCTGTGTGTGTGGTGTGTGTGTGTGTATGTGTGTTTGTATATACATTTGGTTCGCGCGCGCTCGCAATTTTCTTTTGCCGCAGCTTCCCAGCTTCATGCCTCTTCAGTTGCTTGCTGCTAATGCACTTTGAGTTCCAGTTCGGTTTTTCAGTTGTTGCAAGCTATCCCACGCTTGCTGGCTGCCCCTGACGTAGACGGACGCAGACGGACACACACGGACGGGATACAAAACACACACACACACACAGAGACAGAAGCATACATAATCCTGGCAACAAAATGAGTATCTTTAACTGAAACTACAGCGTCGCCTGATACTATAAGTGAACGAAACAGCAACCGGCTTAAATGTGATATGCAAACCGTTAAAACGTCTCGGCGGGAACGACCGGTACAGTGTCGGTGGCGTATACGCGATGCTCGTTTCTCTTCGCAAGAAAAGCTACACCCCATCCACTCTCTTCCCTCCACAGTGGCCGAGACACAATCGAGCGCTTAAATGAAGTTCCTTTAAGAAACAAAAAACACAAAAAGAGAATACTAAATATAACTATGTAATCTTATAGTCTATAAATCAACCAAAAATGCAACGCAAAGTTCCTATCACGTAGTGCAAAAGTCTATATTTATAAATCAAATCTACAATATTTATATTTAAAATAAAATAAAAACATATCCGTAACATACACGCAAATATATCTAAAAATTATATAAACCAAAATTGCTAAACAAATTGCAAATATTTAAAAAGAATTTTCCTAAAACATGGTAAACCTCTCATGGGATCACATTTATTCACTCACCGTGTGACAAATATAACCTAAGCTCCTGCCACGCCACACATCAAACGGCCACAAAATGAAACCATCATAAATGAAAAGAAAACCAACAAACTGACAAATAAAGAACCCATCCGAACAAATAAATCATCATAGAGAGACCCGCAGTTGTTTGTTTGCTAAAAAAAATAAGCAAAAAATCCACAACAAATAGGAATAGCAAAATATTCAAAATAATACAAGAACAGATCTCTACACATGCCCATCAGGGAAACCCCCTCACACACACATAGAAAAATCGTAATAAAAAACTAAGAAACAACTTTTTCAAGGTCATCTGTGGCAAGTTTCTGGTGGTGGCAAATCATTTCCATTTGTTTCAATTTCTCGACGGGTAGAACAAGTTTTTGAAGTGCAATACACCACGTTCTAAAATAAAATAAAAGTTAAGCCAAAATAATTCTGTGGAAAAGTTTTTCCCAACTCTTTTTTGTGTGTGCCTGTGTGTGTGTGTTTGTGGGAAAAATCAAACAAACTGAGCTTCAGTTAGATAAATTGCTGTAAGCGGGCTTCCCACTACCCGCTTTTCCCCAGCATTTGAAAGTGAAATCGACGGCAAGGACTACAAAAGGAACATAAAAACTGTTGCCTACATTTGGGCGCTTGGGCGTTTGTCATGCACGAAGTCATAAGCAAATACAACCATACGAGCCATCCGGACAGGGACATGGACATGGACATGGAGAGGCTGAAGGATCATCTGAAGCGGCACCAGACCCAAGAGCTCACCCACTACATGGGCGCCTCTTCATCCCCGTCCCCTTTCCTGATGCCCGCCGAATTCTACAAGAGCCTGCTGGCCAGCGCCGTTCTCCAGCAGCAGCAGCAGCAGCAGAAGTGCGACGCCATCCGCTTCTACTCCCAAACGCCATCGCCCATCCTAGCGTCGAGTGCGACACCATCTCCGTCCTCCGCCCGCTCACATCTGCCCAGCAATTTGTTATTCTCCTCGGCGGCTGCGGCGGCTGTTTGTGCTGCGGCCGCAGAGTCCGCATCGGCGTCAGCGAAGCGCAGCCACCAGGTGAAGACGGAGCAGGATGAGCAGGAGCCGCAGGAACCACAGGGAGATGTTAGCCAGGAGGAGGAGCGGCATGTGATTGAGAAGAGCACTGGACGACAGCATGTTAGTATGGCTATTGGGGTTGGCCAGGCTCTATTTGTATACAAATGCTAAGAAAAGCCATTTTGGTACCATCTCGAGTGCCTTAAACGCTTAATACTATATCAACCTTTGCTCTTTTGTTGAATGGGTGATAATTAAGAGCTTTGCACAGGCCAATTTCCGTTTTCTATACAGAAAGGTCAAGGCTTCACAGACTCTTCCCAATAAAGTGTTTTGCAGAATTTCAACCACCACTAAGAGCTACTTTTACATACATATACTCGTACTTATATCTCGCCCCCATTTTATCAGCAATTAAAATTACATCCCAAAAAGCCTGATTAGATATGTAACCCTGCAGGAAGTTCTCCAAAAAGGGAAGGTCTAGCCGCCAACAATAATATCATCAAAAATGTTCAACTCCATTCATTCAATTTCATTTTTCATACCCGATACATTAACCAGCACACATCTCTCTCTACGCAAATGTTGAACAAAACGCAAAAAAAAACCCTTTTCACTAAAACAAGGAACAATTTTTCATTGCAGAAACCCCACAGCAACAACAACAACAACAACAACAATAGCTACTCCTGGTCATCCAACAACAACGAAGTCGTTCCAACAACACCACCAACGCCACCCATCGAAGGCAACGCCACCCAAGCGACTTCAGTGTCCGCAATTAATTTGAATCAGACCCAACCCGCATCACAGACGCGTCCGAACTTTGGCAGCTCCATAAAGTCACCACCAGAACCGGCGAACGCCACCACCACCGCCGCCACATCGGCAGCCGCCACGTGCAAAAGCCAGGAACACCACTCCGGCTCCGGCTCTGGCTCCAGCTCGAGCTCCAACCCAAATTCGAGGGCCGCCTCTGTGGCCGCTGCCGCCGCTGCTGCTGCCGCCGCCAATATGCCGATCGGCGGTGTTCAGGGTCAGAACCCCACCCAGGGACTGGTCCACTGGATGAGCGCCGTGATGGCCGAGCACATGACGGGCCAGACGCATCACGATCCCACCGCAGCCGTGGGCATGCACTACATGTGGAATGGCAATGTGGATGTGAGTATGAGGATCATAAGGATAACGTCCTCGAAGGCGTGGCACTTGTTAATTCCAGCAACTTTCGACTTGTCGCCAAAGTTTGTCTTGTGATTTTTCTCCCCTCTTTTTGCAAGGACAAACTTTTGGTAGTTAAGGAGAGCGAATGAGGGTGAAAAGTAAGGGAAAAGTTTTATACTTCCCTCTGCAGTTGGCACTTGCAGTTGCCACTCGCTGGCCCGAGTCCAATAAAGGGACTTTCCTTCTCTAGTATCTCCATAATTAATATGCAAGCGGACTTCTTTTGCTAACAGAATTAAATAAGTGATGCATACTAAAGAATGAGCCATTGCTAACTGGTTTTAAGACTAACTTAATATATTTTTAAGATTTTTCTCAACTTGTTTCGGAATTAACACTTTATCACGTTGCTGTTGGATCTTATCTGACTTTGTATCCCATAGCTTTTACTGCTGCTGGAAAGTTATTCCAAGTTCACTTGCAAAAGACAACGACCTTAACCCTCAGCGAAGTTGAAAGCCCAGCTTCAGGTCAACTCATTACAGAACCCATTCCCACGGACTGGAGACTCGCAACCCTTTTTTCAGCAGCAAATTTCACCAGCTCATCTATAGCGATTCGTTACGCCGCCAAGTTGGGCAAAGACCAACCCAGACCTGCCCAACCACCCACTTCCTCTCCTCTCCCCTTTGAGGCTGTACTTTCACTCGACAAAACTTCGGGCCAACAACTGGCCGGAACTCAAACCATTTACTGTCTGTTGCTACATGGCCAAAACCGTACCCGAAGCTAAGCCAGAGCATCCAGCCCCATTCTACGAGAGCCCTTGCTCCTTCCCCTGCCACAGCAGACGCGACGCTGAAAAAAATCCTTTTGAGCAGCGTGGTCTACCTCTCCTCCTCCTTATTTCTCGCAGTCCGTCTCCTTTGCAGTTTTTCCTCTCCCCTGTTTTTGCCTTCCTTCTGCTCCTGCCAAAAAAACTCCTTGAACGCGTCGCGCTCTCTGCACGCGTGCCACGGGAGTAACGGGGGCGGGGGCGTACTACGTTTTTTCTATAGAATTTTTTCTGCGTTTTTCAAGATGTAAACAAGTTTTTCTTTGCGCAACGCGTTAAACATTGTTTTTGTTGAGTTTTTCCCTTTTTCTTTGTGTTTTTTTTTGTTTTCCTTATTTTCCCTTTTGCTTTTCATTGAGCTCCAGCGAGTTTTTTGTCAGTTTTTCCACATTTTTTTTATGGAAGCAGCAGCGAAATTATTGTTTTGAATGGAGATTGATTGTCTCCAAGGACAACGACGTGTCCAGGCAGAAACGTTCACCTTCACTAGCCTCTCTTTCTGACTTTATATTTTTCTATCTTTCTATCTCTCTCTCTCTCTCTCTTTCTCTCACTGTACCTATCTCTCCTTCTCACTCTCTTGTGCCCCATTGAGTTGACTCGTTAGCAAAGTCTCTGGGAAAAACCATTTAAAAACTTTGCTACACCCGCATGATTCTTAAAGGATAGTTAATTAATTTTTAAAGTTGGACAATGGTCTCTTGCCCTCTCTTTCTTCCCATCTCGTTCTCTCGCTCCTACTTTCTCTCTCTCTCTCTCCCTCTGTCTCTGTTGGTTCAACAATCAGGATATTTTTTGCTGTTGTTGTCACTTGCATTAGCGAAATTAGTTAGCCAGTAGAGAAGCAGAGCAAAGTTGGCAGTAAAGCTCACTAATTAATTTTGAAAGCAATTGCACTTAATTTTTTCCCTGTCCAAAGACTTGACTTGTAAGAAATTGGATTTGTTTAGCGTGATTCTATGGGGAAATTCGAAGAAAAGACATTTATTTGTAAAGAAAATCATTGTGTTATATAAACCATAGTTATTTGAGGTTTCAAATGAACGTTTTGAAGAGGAATTTCCTTAGATAGCTTAAACAAGAATCCAATAGACTCCATTAATTAATAACTTCCGAAACAGAAACAAAAAAAGTGTACCCTTAACCACGGCACGTTTTCGAACAAAGCTTTGCAATTAATACTTATGCTTCAATTAGAGGCGAACAGAACCCGTCAATGTGATGCCAAACAAAAAAGTGAAATGCGAAATGAGAAACAAAATGAAAGCCAGTCCATGAACTCCCAAAACATCTGACAGGAATCGTGTCCAAGTCCAGAACGGAGGCTGTAGCTGTAGCTCTGACTAATGGGGCCAGAGTCGAATCGCGGCACAACGAATCGGGAATGGAGTTAGACCAGAAAAAAAGAAAAATAAAAACGACCTGGGTAAGAGAAAAAGGGAACCGCCAAAACCGCAAGCAACTTCAATTTTTTAAAGTAATTGCTGCAAAGTTGAGCACAATTTTTGTGAGACAACAAAATCAGCAAGGACCTATTGCTAACCTCAGAGCTCCCGGCAGCCGCAGGACGCAGCAGTTTGGCGACAAAAAAAAAAAACAAAAGATGAAACACAAGTGCGGATGGTCAAACATTTGAACACAAAACAACAACAACAAAATTCAGTTCTAAAATGCGAAAAAAATCAATAGAAGCAGACAGTGGCAACATGACTAAAAAGATGTGAGGGCAAAAGAAGTTAAATAAAAATGAAATGCACAGAGGAGTGTAAAAATAAAAATAAAAAAAGACCCCAATGCAAAACCAAGGTGAGGGCAGAGCAGGGCACGTCTTGGGAGTATGGGGGCGTGGATCTCCGCAAAGGTCGCTACAATGTTCCCAACGCGCATTAGGGTTTGAGTCTCTGTTAAAGTCTGGACGTGCAATTGCAAAAAAAATTTAAAAAAAAGAGGAAGAAAACAACCGAAAAAAGAGAATTTTTCAACGTTTTCCGCCTAATTTTTTGCACTTTTTTATATTGCATAGAAGCAGCCGCCTTTCTGCCTTGCCCTCTGTCCAGCAGCCCCAACTCCCCTCCGTACCACCCAACCATCCAACCATCCTTTGGTTCTGCCCCAAGTCGACGTCTCTGCTCTGCTGCTGCTTTTGCTGCTACTGCTGCTCCCTGCGAAGGGGTTAAAAAATTTGTTTTGATTTTTTTCCTCTAGAAATTTTTTTACGTTTTCGCTGTTTTGGAGCTTCAAAAGGGGAGCAGGAGAAGAAAAATGCCACAGTGTCTCTGTGTGTGTGTGAGGCAGAGAGAGAAAGAGAAAGCTGCTGCTGCGCTGTACCATTTTTTTCTTTTCGAAAATTTTCTTTGGTTCTCCTTCTTTTTTTTTGTTCATTTTTGCTGCGTGCTGGAAACCCAAACTCCGGATGGTCGTCGCGGGTGACGGGGTGTATGGGGCCAGGCGATGCCTTCCTATTGCTGGCTGTATGGCTGGCAATGTTGGTTAGAGAGGACTTCCGTCCATGTCCACAGCCATGTCCATGGCTCTGGTCATCTTCATCAGCAGCTGCGTGTGTGCGAGTGTGCGTGTGTGTCTGTCTGTCTGTCTCTGTTTGCATTTTTTCCTAGCCCACCTACTAACTAGTCATGGCTGCAGCTTCACGATGGCCAGAGTGTGAGCGAGAGGGCAGAGATGGAGAAAGAAAGAGACAGAAAGAATGGCAAAGAAAAGAGAGAGGTGAGGTGGATGGGTAGTTGGTCGGTCCCCCATCCGAGAGGATGGTCAACTATGAACCTCCACAAAAGCAACTAAAACAACAAAAGTGCTAACGCTCAGCGGTTCACACCCACACACACACACACGCACACACACACGCTTCGCATCACATATGTGAGAGCCTATCACACACTGGCCAACTCCCCCTTGCGCTATGCACCACTTTTTTTTAGTTTTATTTGGTTTTACTCCTGCTGCTGTTTCTTCTATTTTTTGTGTTGTTGTTGTTTTTGTTGTTGCTTTTGACCAACACCAAAAGCCGCCGCACTTTTGCCGGTCTCCTCGGCATCGCCGTCGCCGTCGCTTTGACACCTCGATTGCGTGGCACGCGGTTTTCTATTTCAATTGACACTCACATTTATTTGTATTAGTCCTTCGAGCTTTTGACCCCACTTTTTTTTCCTTGTGACTTCTCTTCCTGGTTTCAAGTTCGAGCATTGGTGACATTTTTTTTTTTGGGATTTATTGGGATTTTACCAAAAAATTAGGCCCTGGTTTCGAGTAGATCAATGGGTAAAGGTTTCCATTGTTTGGAATGTTATAAAACAAACACTTGAAAATAGAAACTTTGGATTAATGCTTATGAAATCAGATACATACATATTTGTAAATGATTTGTAATTTGTTGAAGTGGCACAAACACAAGCTGCATATAAAAACTTTGAATTAATTTAGAACTAGCAAAGGGAAAAATGGAAACAATTTTGTTAACCAACTAAAAAAAAAGAAGCGAATAAGTAAAGCATACAAAAAAGATCAACTTCCACTATATTTTTTCATATTTTATAGCTTCAAAAAAACTAGAAATTATACAAAGCAAATAAGTTTTAGTTTAAATGAATTGGCTCGTTGGAATGCCATTAAGATATGCGCTCTTAGATGTACAAAAATTAGTTGATATAAAACTAAAAATTATTCATTCTATTAATTAAAAAATTAGGAAGGGAACCCAAAAAATATGTCAAAGGTATATCTGAGATATCCTAACTTCTGTAATCATGTGAGACATGAGCAACATCCTGCTGTAAATTTGCACACATCACGCCATGGCGTCTCTTTTGTTTACTAACTCCCAACGAGCATCCCAATCTAAATTGTTCATCCCATATTTCGCTTTTCTATTTCCATATGCCGCCACTAATTGACCAACAAAACGCTGGCCATAAAACAAAACCAAACATGGCAAATACAAAAAAAAAAAAAAAAAAAAAACCACAGCATGCCAAAGACATAAGCGATTACAATCTTTGGCCGCCGACGCCGCGCAGTCATCAGCATGCCAGCGAGCATCATCCAATGTCCCTGAAACAGGAATACGAGGTAAGTGTCCACCCCATATCTGTATATGCATATAAATATCTAAGTGTGTGTGTGGGTTTATCTATAGATCCGTATCAAAATGTTAGCAAAACAAACGGGGGAATAACTTTATGGCATATGCATACCCCTCCCCGCTGTTCGCCAACAACCACACAGCGGAAAACGAGAGCAGAACAAACAAATTCTAAGCTCGCGTGCCGCCATCGTTTTGGATTTGTTTTGCTCTTCCTTTTATGCAACCTCTCCCTCCATTCCCCCCAGTCGGAACCGGCTCCTCCCCGGCACCCGCCCCCTATTACCACCCCCTACACACAAACGCCTGGTTTATATACTTTTATAGCTGACTGTGTCTGGTCGCTGCCAGACTCGCTCTATGCTTTTTGCCTTCCTATTGTTGCCGCTGCAATATTTGTATTCGTATTTATATTTTCTTGTTGCATTTTAAGGGGGGGAACCCCTGACCCAGCTCTCTTCCTCTAAGCATATTGAAATTGTTTAGAAAAAAAGCCGGCTGTCATTTATTTTTTGACAGCAAGCCAGCCAGCGGCATGCGGCGTTTCATTGGGAGTTTATTTTATTTGATTTCCATTTTCCAGGCATCGATATAGATAGTCCTTCCGTCCGTCTATCCGTCTGTCCGTCCCTCTGTCTGTGTGTTTGTCTGGGGTTTGTCCTAGGTCATGTCCGGTGGCTAAAGGACTTTAACCCATATTCACAATTTACATGCAATCGAAAGCTGTGCGCCATTTTTTCTATGCTACTCGTACTATTTTCTCTGGGTTTTACTCGCATTCCTCGTTTTATCTCTCACTCTCGCTTTGCCGTCGGTTAGAATTTTTATTTATATTTTCTCGCCGGGATTTTCTGTCATTGCATTTGACGGGTCGCTATGGGTTTCACGGGTCTTTGGCTATGGGTTTGATGGGTTCTTTTACTATTCGATTTGATGGGTCTACCGGTTTTTGTCACGCATTCGATTTGCTTTTTCCCCGATTCATTTATCGCTTTGCTGGCGCTTTGACTCGTCCTGACAGCTGGCGAAAACATTTGTTTTGCCAAATGACATTTTGTTTTCCATGTGCAACATTTTTAATACGATTAGCCGAATCATTAGGAAATTTTGTTTAAATATTTTGACAGCATTCTGCAAATTGTTTTATGGCCATTTGATTGGAGCACACTCACGGGCAAAATGAATATTTGATAATAATGTTAGGGTTGATGAGGTTAATTAAATGTGTGTGGAATATTTATGAATTGACATTAAACAACAAGCAATTAGCGGGTATTTGTTGGATTAGACACTACACTAGTCGCAAATCGAATCAATTGAATCCCTACAAAGCCAACGCTTCTGATTAGTCATCAATTATCCTCTCCCTTTCAGGCCAAAATGAACGATCACCACCACAACCAATTGCAGAAAGGTGAGTCATTGCGGAATTGCGGACTGTCCCTTTTCGCGGACTGCGGACCACAGACTGTGGACCTATCCCAATCACTTGACCTACCCAAAAACCTGACTGACAACAATGCGCTTGTTAATTAATTGCTCAGAAAAACATCGAACGATAATCACGAATTTGCACAGGGCCTGCGATCTCAATGGAGTCAGATTCAGATCGCGGCGCGCGAACCAGAGATCTCCACCAGATACCGATCTCAAAGATACTCTCGTACTCGTACTCGTACTCGTACTGAATGCTGCAAAAGGGGCAAGAATGCAAAAGTTAAATTGGAAAACGCGTGCGGGCCGCGGAACAACAAAAGCCTCGAAAGACAATGTACTCCCACGGAGTATCCATAGCCGCAAAGCAGCCCAAAAATTGACCTTTAACAGCAGTTGTTGCTGCCGTTGCTGCTGCTGATGCTGCTGTTGCAAGATGCTTACAAGATGTTTACATAAATTCCTAAAATGCAAACAACATTTTAGTTGTTGCTACTGCTGCTCCTTTTACTGCTGCTGCTGCTGCTGCAACATTGACAGCAACACGCTCCCGTTTGCAGACTGGAGAACGGAGACTGTGGGCCATAGGCTGGAGAGCTGGAGGAGCTGTAGGAGCTGGAGGAGGCTGAACGCTGGAGGCTGGACCCCCGAGTGCTTGTTGGCGTTGACGTTGGCGGCAATGATCTCAGTCCGATAATGTCAACGCTAGGCAATTGGCCAATAAGGTTGTTGTTGCTGCTGTTGATCTTGCTGCTGCCTCTGATGCTGCTGCTGCTGCAACTGCGATAAGCATCTGGCCACATTGTTACCATCGATGTAGATGTACTCGGATCTGTGTGCGATTCTGTGGCAAACTCTCGATCTTTCTCTCTCCTTCTCTCCTTTCGAACAAATTAACAAAAAGGCAACATTTACCAGTACTATGATGGGCCATGGGTCTACCTACATATACTCGTATCTGTTGCTCATATTGCCAGTGGTCTCTCATTTGAAATGCCGCAAATGGTTGGCGCCACTTGGCCAGCTTTTGTAATTAACACAAGTTTATAGGGAGGAGGATATAGTGTTTATGCCCAAGCAATTATGTACCTGCAAATGTTTTATTAGAGAAATGTTTTTGACATAGCTGCTGGGGCGCCACAAGTGGGGGATTATTAAAGAATTTCTTCATTAACCATTGAGCAGAGCTGGCCAATTATGTTCATAACTAGATGATTGTCCTAAATCCTGCTAAACCCTTGCACAGCACAGCACAGCACAGCCACAGCCACAGACAAACTCATTAACAGATTCACACAATTTTTGCACGCAAATGGCCTAAGCAACCAACCACCGGCGGCCTCAGGCAGGCAGTCAGTCGAGAAAAAAATTCTAAAACCCGTGCAAATGTGAAACTATTTTCACATAATTCCTCACCGCAGCAGCGGCAGCAGCAACAGCAGCAGCAGCAGCACAGTCGAGCGATTTCCCAGTGGCAATCAGTGAGGCCAACTAATGTCTCAGTTTAATTAGAGGCAAAAAGCAGGCAACGGACAACGGAAAACGAGTAGGAGCCAGGAGACGCCACAGTAAAGAGGATGATGTGGTGGCAGTGCTGGTCAGGTGGCGACATGGTCAACGTGAGTGAACGTTAACGTTTGCGGCAACATCAGACTCCGACTCGCACTGGACCGAACCGAACTGAAGCATAACCAGACTTGATGGACAACCATGGGGCAGCATTAGACGGCGCCACACGGCTGACATACACAACTCGCTCGTCGCGAGTCTCAAGTCGCAAGTCCAAGAAATGTTACAACTCAATTGCCATTGCAGGTCACTTTCTGGATGACAATCGTCTGGAGCATCATGCGGTGGCCGGACAAGGTGAGTTACATGTGGCAGCATCTGTTGAGACAGCCCCATCCAAGAGGGGGAGATGAGTCATCTTCGGGATTGTATAAGCTCTGGATCACATTTCATTCGGAACCTCTCCTTTCACCGCTTTTGTTGCAGGTGGCCTGGGTCTGGGAAGTGCCGCCAATGGCGGTGCGGGTGGTGGTACCTCTGGCGGAGGCAACTCCAGCCTGGGCGCCCCATCACATCATGGGAATCATGTGAGCGCCGCAGCCGCTGCTGCTGCCCATCATCACAGCTCTGCAGTGGCAGCTGCCTCGGCGGCGGCTTCTCTTCTCGTCGTGCCCCAACCCATCAATGCCAGCAAAATGGGCGGCGGCCCGGGAGGTGTCGGTGCGGGGACCGGTGGACATGCCCCAGGCGGTGGCAGTGGACGCAAGTATCAGTGCAAAATGTGCCCGCAGGTGAGTCCATAAACGATTATCCCGATTCCCAATTTTTCCCCCACCCCCGCCTGTTGTTGCTGTTTGTATCTTAAGGGTAGTGCCTGCAACAGTTAAATTATGCTGATGCCGATGGCAACCGTTGGTTGCATGAATCCTGGCCCCATTCGGCGTCGGATTCGTGGCCTCAGAGGACCCCGGACGAGACACCAGCTTTTGTTTACAATTTTCCAGTTGATTAATTCGGGGAAAAGTTTCGAATTTCAATACCCCACTCTCATATCGAATTCCCCTTTTTCTCACATTCATTCACGGCTCACAGTGCCCCACGCACTCTTTGGCATGACACTCAAGCCAGGACAAGAGCCAGAACCAGAGCCGGGAGCTGAGCCTGGGCCAGGGCGCCGAACAGCTGCAGTTGCCTCGTAAAATGTCAATTATGCATCGGCCCTTTGCATGTGTTGATTGCTGCTAATTGAGCTTATTGTTTTTTAACGGTTATTTGTGGCAGAACACTCGCAAAGGGCAAGGCAGGTGCCAGCTGCCACAGGTGAGAATATGCTGCTGCTGCTGCTGCTGCTGCAGCTGAAAGGAATCTCTGGTAGAGTGTCAGCGATATGCGTGGGACACAGCCTTGGGTGGGCTCAAGATCTGATGAGAGATCACAAAGATCTTTACAGTAGCTGCAGTTTACAGAACAACATAATACCTTTCTGTATTCAATTATGCAATAAAAGAAACTCTTACTGTATGCCACAAAAAAGATGAAACAATAAGAAAGAACAAAAAGTGTATTGTAGTTACAGTTTTGTTGTGCAGCACAACACCAGCATTGACAGAGTACGAATTTTTGGACGAATGATGTGTCCGGCCAGATATGCCACACCCACAATGCCCACAAATTGCGGTGCGGAGCTAACAGAATTTGCAGCGCTGATGAGCGGTGCACACACACACATATATATAAAAGCGAAAAAGGCTGTAGCAGGGGGCCAGCCTAGGAGAGGTGTTCATTTGTGCGAGACAAAGTGAAATAGCAGCATGCCTAAAAGTATGCTACACTCCCATTTTTTTCTTCTGCCA
Source organism: Drosophila persimilis (assembly GCF_003286085.1). NCBI lineage: Eukaryota > Metazoa > Arthropoda > Insecta > Diptera > Drosophilidae > Drosophila > Drosophila persimilis. The sequence continues at coordinate 27,722,978 of NW_020825288.1, read as the reverse complement.
GCTGCCTGCATGCGTTTTCCCGTGTGTGTGAGAGCTGTCCATTGCGTGCTTGTATGAGTGTGTCAATTTTGCGTTTCCTCTTTGGCACACATACTACTGTGTGTATGTTGCACTACAGAAAATTAGTGCGTTTCTACGCTCAAAAGCGGCTGCTGCTACTTTTTTAATTACCCACACTTTCTTTTTTTCCGATCCTGCCACTGCCACTGACGCCGCTGTTGCTGTTGCTGCTCCTGTAGCTGGACTTTGGCAGTCAGGACTCGGCCTCGGCCTCGGTCTCGGCTCGGTACCCAGTCCCAGCCTCAATTGGAATTACTACACTTGGCACTCTCATCTGCACATTGGGATGGCCGAACAAAAAGCCAGCATCAGCTCTTCGTTTTTTATGCTTTTCCCTGGCACTGGTCACATATTCCGTATGTACCCTGCCCCACGCTTATGTGTGAGTGAGAGCCAGCCTATCATGTTAGTGTGTACTCGGCTCTGCCACTTTCTTTGCATCGTTTTTTGTGTCGAATGAAAATGGAGGGAAGGGGCAGCCTTGCACTGCAATCTCCACCTCTTCTTTTTATGGAGTTGGCCAAAAAATTATGTTCACCATTTTTTGGGGCGCATGTCAGGAGGGTCTTCATTTTATATGTTTTTTGCATAGCAGCGGGAAGCGCGAAGAATATATAATATTTTAAAATTATTTGTTTAAAATAAAAATTGAATCAGAATAAAGATTGAATGCAGAAATTGCTGAAATATAAATACTTTAACCAGGAACAGAAACAGCGAGATACTGTGCCGAATGGAATGATTAAATGGGCTTCAAAGTGATGGGAATGTCATTGAGAAAAAGTACTTTGCACCGCCAATCCTTTATGCATAAATTCCACACTGCATAGCTTTGATTTTTGAATTCCATTAGCCATTCAACCTAAGTCCTTTAGCACTAAAATTAATCATGTACTTGCACTAACCTTTTTTGTAACAAAATATTTGTCTTGTGAACAAAAACAAAAATAACTATTTGGTTAAAATAAAAGGGCGCGCTGTATATGGACCGCATGCCGCGCCCACTTGTTTCGGTCGACCGCCACACGGTTTACATAAAATTATAGAACACGCCTAGCAAAGGGGGCAAAAAAAAAACAGTGGAATTAACTGAAATAAGCATAAAAGTATGCAACGGTTTTTGCACCATGTTATTATTAGCGCAACGCCACTCATGTGTCTGTATGTGTGTGTGTGTGAGAGAGAGAGAGAGAGAGAGACTCCTCTGCACACACACCCTCGCACATACGCATAATACGCTTTTATTATTTTTAACGTGCATTTTTTAGTTTTATTTGACATTTGCATTTACTTTTTTTCCACCATTCTTCTTTGCTGCACTTTCAACATTTCCTGTTTGTGTGTGTGTGTGTCCAGTCACTAACACGATTACACGAGTGGCCAGCTAAAGGGGATAAGGGGGTGTGGGTGCCTGGTGTGTAGGTTGGTGAGACCATGGGGTGGGGGGGGGGCAAGGGCTCACACTATCAATTAGTGAATTACATGCGAAACAACGAGCGTAAAATGCTCTCGACCCAACATACACAACGCGGAAAACTGCTGAGAAAATAGAAAAATTGTGAAAAATTTGTTGCGCATACCAAAGCACAACCACCCATACAAATGCATAGTCAGAGCAGCACACACATACACACACTCACGCTCTCTCATGTTATGCCTGTACATATGTACTGGTACAATTGCGGCGGCTTGTGTCTGTTATTCCCCTCATTTAATTAACAATAAAAATAGGCTAAAAAAGTCTAAAAAATAAAGTAAAAACTGCCTGCGAATTATGCATGCACACGCACACGCACACACTTGCATATATTGCAATCATGCCATTTGTTAAACAATTTCCCACACGCGCCCCCAAGTAGGCAACGCTTCTGTTGCCGCTGCAGCAGCAGCAGCTCACACATGGGGCCGGACTACGGCAGGCATTAAAATTTGATCCGATATAATACATGAATTATGTAAACTATTTTTATTTTTGTTTTGCTTATTTATTTTTCTGTTTTTCTCTTTTTTTTGTTTTGTTATTTTTGTGCGCTGCACTTTTCTGCCACGGTATTGGTGCACGTTGCAGTTGCAGTTGCCCCTGACTGGGTATCATCAGTGTGTGTGCGTGTGTGTGGCATTAGCATTTGGTTAACGTTAACGTGGCAGATGGAGCAACTGCAACTGCAGCCCATTTTTAGCGGTTAGCAACAGAATCGCATTGCACTCTGTCGCCGTCTCGCTTTAGGTTTATTTTTGATTTTATTATACATTATTTTATACCCCTCAATGGTTGTGGTGGTGTGTATGAGTGTGCGTATGGGTCTATTTATGCACTCGTCCAACGCATTCGAGTGCTTTGTTTTGCTTTGCTTGTTTTTTGCATTTAATGGCCACACACACATACAAACATACCGCATTTTTTGCCAGCACTCAGCAAATTGTTTTTAAAACGCCAAACTAACTTTTTTCTTAGCGCCTTCACTTCTTTCTATATAGCTTCGTTCCATACACCCATCGGTGGCATAATATTTTACTTTGTGTTTTGGTTTACGCTTCACATAAACATAAATACTCGTATGGCCAAATGGAAATTATTAATTTTTTACATCGCTTTTTGCCCTCGCTTTAGGTTGGGGAATTAATCAACATTCAGCTAAAAAAGTGGAAATTCAATTTAAAATTTTAATAAATGTTTCAATATTCCAAATATATTGTCGATAGCTTACCAAGCTTTGGGCCATGCTATATTATTTATATCTGGCGAAAATGATTTCCAACTGCGTTCTTATTTTATTTGGAAAACTTCATAACGAAATCATAAAAAAAAAAATTTAATTTAATTTCAAATTTATAGTTTTAACGTAATTTAAAATGATTTTGAGCAGATGTTTTCACGTGTAATTTTTTCGAGCTTAAATTCAATCATTCATCTGATTGTGGAGAGATTCACCTGCAATACAGAAGAACATTAATAAATGCTTCAAGGTGCAGACTATATCTACTTACCATAGATCTAAAATAGGTTTTAACATTGCTCCAACGCCTGTTGTGATGGTGATCCCATTGTCTATGTGTATACCGGTCATCGTCCGTGTAATCGCTGGACTGAGGCGCAGGCTGCACCTCCAGAAACTGAACCCAAAAGACATGTGGCAGCAGGAGCAGCTCCTTCAGCACCTTGGTCCAGGTGGTCACATTCTCGACCGTCAGGTCGAGATCACCGAACAGGGTTGGGGCCAATATAAGGGCCAGATTGTTGATAGACATCCTTACATTCGGACTGTCAGCCACACGCTTCCAGTGCAGCATGAGGTAGGCGAGAGTGTCGCGATGGGCCTGCTGCAGCATATGCATTACGTGATAGACCTGCTCCTCCACTTCCTCGGGATTACTGTGGCTCGTGGCCCTCTCAAAGTCGCGTCTGTGGTAGATGGGTATCAAGGGATGCACCAGACGGCGAAGGAACTCCTTGATGCAGCAGCACAGGGTGTTTGTGTCCTTGCTACCCAGATGCGGTGTCCACTTGCCACGCAGCAGCTTCTGCCGCAACTGCTTGCACTTCTCCCGCGTCGAGGACAGTCGATAGAGCCCCTCTTGCTGCAGCCCACGCTCCTCGATCTCCGTCACACAATGGACTATCAAAGCCGGCACCATGGGCGCCACCGTGGGTGCATAATCACTGAGGCTCCCACGCTTATTGCTCATCTGCGGCTGTGGGATGCAGTTGACTGTCAGCTGGCGAGAGCAGCCGATGTGGCAGCGCAGCGGACAGGCCCGACAACGCAGGCAAGCCGTTCCAAAGCCGATCCTATTGAGAGCACAGTGAGATGATGATCTCTCCAGTGACGCGATTTGTGACTCACCTTTTCTCGCAGTGAACACAGTTGCCCACGTGGAAGTAATTGGACTTCACCTTAAAATTGTGCTCACGCAGTAGACCGGAGTGGGACTGCGAGCAGGTGGTATAGCAGTCGTCCAGGCCATCTCTGGACAGTCCATCGCCGGTACTCGGATTCATGTCAATGCCATTGTCCAGCGTCTCAATGGATTGAGATCTGTACATGCGAAAATGTTCGGTTAGATCATGGTAGGAGCTAAACTCCCTCAACAATCCCACTCTGCTCTGCATGGCTTGACGTTCGGGCACCAAATGAAAAAGTCCAAGAAAACGTTCTGAATCCAGCTGTTTGTTGTTTTTCAGTTGTTGCCGTTTACCTCCGCTTTGAGTCAGCGGCTGAAAGGTTTTCGCTTCGTTATGCTTCTCAGAATCTATTGGCTCCGAATTGTTTATTTAGACGTTGCGCCGTCAGCCTACTGCAATACACTCCTATGTTTTGTATAAACAAACATTCGTTTGACACATGATCGCTATCTGAGTATGTTTACAGGAAATTTCAAATGTTTTATCCGTAATTGGAGCATTGCTTGCTGCTTAAAAGCTGATGTCTTTCATATTTTCCACAGAAATGCCACTGATAAAAATTTTCTGTATATTAAACCAATTGAAATACAGATTTCAAGTTCATTTAAAGTCTTTACAATAAATAGAGAACCAACTTTCCCCTCTTTGCTGGTTCAATGTCACGCTACAAACTTGCAAATCCACCGAAATAAAAGGGAAAACTCCTGTAAAAAACAATTTGCTAAAGTATCAATGAATTCTAAGCGCCCTGAAAATGGCTCAATGGCAACGCTAAATGGATGAAAAATTCATGGAAAAACGTTTTGCGGCCACCAGACAGGGAAAACAACCAGGAAAAATATTGTACGAAAAAAATGGACTGAACTTCATGGGAACCAAATTCGGAATTTGTACGGATAGATGTGTATGTATATCGTAACAGAAAGCAAATATGCTGAAGCTCAAAAACAAAACTAGAAATAGAAAAAACTGCAGGAGAGATAGGAATGGCTCAATCGAAGACTGCGAATGGGAAGGGGAGTCTGATCTTCATGTTAAGATAATGGTTCTACTGTTCCCCATCTATTCAGATCTTTGGGAGTCCGTGGGTGGAGGTATTGAGAGCTGAGAGAGTGCCTGCAAAACGAAATATAATTGTTCAGTTATTCGTATGTTTTTTTTTTTTTTTGACTGCCCTGCCAGAGTGAAATTAACGAACAGGGCGGGGAATTTGATTTTTATATTTTTTGTAGTCGTTTTTTAGGCGTCAGCTGCTGCAGCGACGCCGCTTCCGTGTCGGTGTGACTGCGTCACGGGGGGTGGGATCGGGGTACGGAGTGATGACTGGGGTGGAGTGTGGGAGGGGATGAGTGAGGAGTGGTCGCCACATTGAATTCGTAGTTATTAATGCGTATTGAAATGCACATGTGAGTGTGAGTGAGAGTGTTGCTCTCTATCTGTGAGTGAGAGTGTATATCTCTCTCTTTCTCTTTGTGTGGGGTATCCAGATATTCACTTGCATGTGTGTGTGTGTGTGTGTGTTGTGTGTGTGTGTACTATCTATGTGTTCGAGTGACTGTTTTGTTTGTATTCAAAGTCCACAAATGCCAGTCACGCATCGCAATAAGCCCATGCAGTCAGCCCTAGCCATAGCCCCTGTGTATAGGCCCCTCTCATTCCATCTTCCGACCAAAATGTACTTTTTTGTACTTTTTCTACCCATGACCGTTTGCATGTGTGTGTGTTTGTAAATACGTTAGTGTACAATCTGTGCGTGTATGTGTGTGACTGTCCATTGCGTTGCGTATTCAAAAAACAAAACAGCATAAAAAATTCTTGGACATGCAACAAAACATGTGCAAAAAAAAGAAGCAGAGCCGAGCGAAAAACGAATACTTAAAAAATGGCATCAAAGCACGTTGACAGTGTTGCCACGTGGTGATAATTAATTTTTCACACACGCCAGAGTTGACTTTTGAGCGATCAAAAAAGTTTTTGAACAGCACTACAGCTGCTACAAAATTATTAGATACCCGAACGTTGTGGTAACAAAAGTACATTTTTAAAGACTACACAAATGGTGCAAATATATGGAATACATTTCAAAACGTAATTTCTCAAAGAAAGAGTAAAATTACCATTGGAAAACAATATCTAAAGACAGATGATCCTCCATCTGTAATTAACCTAGCATAATTATCCCTATTTCATCATCAAATATCCATCTTAGTTGAATATCCTTTTTCTGTACAACCTTCTGCTACAATTGGCACATTGTTTAACCCAATTCTACAATTTATAGTAAATTATATTTTTCAATGGCAACTCTGCAATTTTTTGCAAGATTCTCTTGCCCCATCGAGAAGCGAGACACATGCAGCAGCAACAGAAACAGCAAAAAAAAGAGACCTAAAAAACAAAAATCTAAAAGCGAAAATACAACAGCAAATGCAACAAAAGCAGCAACACCACTCATCCCCCTAAAGGGGCCGAGGGAGGTCCTGGGGAAATGGCAGGCAAAAAAATGATTGTGTTTTGCGAATGGGGTGGGGGGGGTCAAAATGCACAGAGCATCCTTGCAGAGCGTGCAAGCGGGATGGCATGAGCTAAAGGAAAAAATTTATTTCCTGTGGCAAGAAAAAAAATGGGTGGTGTGGGAAAGAAGAAGGCGGAGAGAGAGGGACAAACTAAAGGGGCGGCTGCGAGAAAAAAATGCACAGCGAATGGAAATGGAAAAAATTCTGGAAAAAATGTGCAAAGTGAGAGAGACCGAGCGCAGGTGGAATGGGGTGGCTGAGAAGAAGTTGAGGCAAGGTTGCAATGCGAAAAAAAGAACTTAGAAATAGCAGGAGCAGGAGGAGCAGCAGCAGCAGCAGCAACGTCGACAACGTCAGACACAAGCGTCGACGTCAGCAGAAGAGTCAGAGTGGGCGGGAGAGTGTGGGTTGCATGGGTGAATGGATGAGTGGGTGGTTGAATGCTCGATGTGAGGTGGTTGCTGTTGGCAGTTAAGCCAACGCGGTGGCTTAGGTCAGGGCGGAGGCTGCCTGAGGTGTGTGCCGGTGTGTGCCAGTGTGTGCCGGGGCTGCTTCCTCCTTTCCATTCTTTTCCATTCTGTTTGGGTTATTTTTTTCCTGCATTTGCATTTGCTCTCAAGTTGTTTTGGGACATTCCTTTTTCCCCAGACTGATTGAGTGCTGGAAAGCGCAACCACAGAAATGAGGCACCGAGTCGCATCCACAGGCAGACAGCTCTGCCTACTTATTGGGGGCACATTTCTGATTAATTTGCCACCCAATGGCAACAAATGTTTTATCTCGAAAATAATTCTGTTAATTGTTGAGCAGCGCTTAAAAAAAATTAAACAAAAAATTGCCAAAAACCAAAACACATTTTGCAAAGTCAAAAAATATTCGCTCTCTTTCTCTCTCCATCTGGTTTCTCTTCTCTCTCTCAATAAAAAAAAGCAAACGCTCGCATCAAAGTCGAACAAAACAAAATGCAAAAAACGAGTGGGTGGAGTGGGAGGTGGGCAGACAGGATATTTGGGGCGGCAAAGGCTAACAGCGAAAAAATTTTCGCTTTGCATTGGTATGAGTGTACTGGCATGTCGGTGTCTCTCTCTATCTTTCTCTTTCTCTCTCCATCTCTCTCTCTCTCCCCCTCCCTTTCTCTTGCTGTGTGTGTGTGTGTGTGCGTGGGTTTGTCGCCGGCGCAAAAATTCCCCTTTTTATTTTTTTACACAATTTTTTTCCGCGTTTTTTAGAGCCCCCTTCAACCCCCATTCCCCTCTTTTTGGGTTTGGGTCAATGTTGGCGCTCTGCTGATGTTGCTGCTTTGGCAGGTGGCTGCGCTGCCGGCTTCGCAGCATTTGAATAGCGCCAGCATTGGCGCTGGCTTCGACGCCGGCGCCTGCCGCCGCCGCCTATGCAACCAAAACTTTTTTTTTGCCTCTGTGTGCGTGTGGCGTACTTTTTTCGGTTTTTTTTTTTGCTTTTCGCTTAGTTTGTTGTTGTTGCCGCTGCTGCTGCTGCTGCTGCGGCCGCCGCTTTTTTTTACCGCTTGATTGTGTTTGTGTGAGTGGGGTTTTTCCCCATGATGCTGCCTGATCCCCCTTCTGATGTAGCTGCTGCCTCTCTGGCTCTTGTTGTTGTCTGTGTCGGCCGGCGGCGGCCTTTAGTAAGAGAGGCCGCCACACCACCCACCCACACATTCACATACACATAAACACGTACACGTACACAGACTCTGCTGCCGCTGCTGCTGCGTTTTGAAATGCTGCGTTGGTGTTAGTGCGCGTTTTGTCTGTCTGCCTTCTGCGGCCTGTCGATGCTTTGGCCAGCAGCTCTCTGCCGCCTCGCTTTGCATCTCTCTATCTGTATCTGCGTGTGTGTGTGTGTGTGTGAGAGTTCTGGTGCTGGCGCCCCCCAAAAATATATTGTTTCAGATTTTTTCATCATCGCTTTAGTTGAGTTTTTACATTGGTGACGGATCGTGCTCTCGGCTCCGGCACGCGCTGCCTGCTCCAAAACCGCTCGGCCGCTCGCTAAAGCTCGTCCTAAAGACCCGTCCAAAGGCGCGCCAACAACATTTCCATTCAGTCTGCCGTTAGTTTTTTCTGTGTGCGCAACATGTTCCTTGAGACCGAGACACCGACAACACCGACACCGAGACCGTCAATGATAACAGTAACCACTACACAAACGTCTTCGGACTGCGGCCCGGCCTCGTACTCCTTTACCGCCTTCTCACGGCAGCGTTAAGAAAAAGTAGCAGCAAAAGAAAAAGTGGTGGCAGCAACAGCAGCAGCAAGGCGCAAAGAAAGAAAGCAACACAACAACAACAACAACAGCAGCGGCAGCAAGAGAAAGACGATTTTTTTCTTGACTTGGGTTTCGGTTTCCGTTTCCGGTGGAACGTGTGCGCGCTTTTAGACATTTTCCGGCTTCGCCTCCTGCTCTCTCACACCGGTCTCTCGCGCGCGCTCTTTCCATTCGATTTCCTTGCAGTGTGTGTTTATTTATTGTTTGGCCAAGAAAAAATATCAAACGCTATATGTGTGTGTGTCTGTGTGTAGCTTTCTCCTTGCCATCTCTGTACGTGTGTGTGTGTGTTAAGGATACGCGAGTTTTTCTAACGCAATGCGTCCTTGTCTTGGTCGTTGGCATCATCGTCGTCGTCGTCACGTGCAGACACTAAGAAGAAAGTCAAGCAGCCAGCAGCTGGCTTTGTTTTGCTTTCCACACTCCCTATGTGTGTGTGTGGTGTGTGTGTGTGAGGCAGCTGGCGGGCTTTTCATATAAATAATAAATGTACTTCGCCGGTCTCCCCCTCTGTGCCGCCCTGTGTGTCTGTGCGTCTGTGTTTGTACAGTATATCAGCTGTTTCTTGTGTTCAATATCAAGGTCAGGATAAATCTCAAACAGCCAGTGCCGCCACCTGTACGCGAAACAGCATAATTTCTTACACATAAATTTTAAAGAAATCTAAAATTGTACACTTTAAAGACGTTCAATCGAACTACCACTGAGGTCATACATTTTAGTAGGCTTTGGGTATTAAAAAATGCAAAATAATTTAACTTCCATTGTCCGGAACTTCTTTCGAGATTAATTTATACATTTATTTGAGTATTTTTAATACTTTTTACTTGACTTCTAGAAGCGTTTACAAGTAGTACATTTTTATATGAATTTTCATAAGCTTATTTTGAAAAAAAATCAATCATTTAACTTACATTTGTTTAGATTTAATTGAATTAATAGATGTACCTTTTATCACATTCTTTTTTCGGATTTATTTCATTGACATTGTCTTAACATTTGACTACTTTATAATTTCGTTTAATCTATTTCCTTAAGAATTCTGAAACCATTGTTATTGATATTTGATTTATCAAATAGGAAGTTCTCTTTTATTCCCTACAAGTTCTTTGATCTCCAAAGCTCGCTGACTTGTCACCCCGTTTCCCAACTTAAATTCTTTTCGAACATCAAACCCTTGTCCTTAGCCCAAACTCTTGTGAGTATAATCCCATAAGCTCGTTGACCAAATATTGTTCTAGTTGACTTGACTAACTCGAGACCCGAGTTATCTGCTCTCCTGGCGGATCCAATCAACTCGAAACTAATTGGGCAGCAGAAAACACCTGATTCCGGAGCTGGTCCAGCCTGATTTTCGGGCAACAGATTCGATATTTGATATGCTGAGAAGATCTTTTTCGGGCCCACACCGCAAGAGCAGAGCAGTAAGATTGGCATAAACGGCTGCTCCCAGGGAATGAGCCGTTAGTGAAACCCTTTTGACCAGCTGTTGGCTGTTGGCTGTTCGCTGTTCGGTGTTCACTGTTCCCTGTTCTGGCCATGAATTCGATGCTCTGGCCTCGTTCGAGCGATCAGTTTATCAAAGACTAGCGCGACGTGCACATCGTTTACGCGGGTAATCGGAGCAGAGACGGGCGTATGCTTCTAATAGGCTGCAAAACATAATTTTTAATTAAGAGACAACACGGAATATTAATTGCATATTTTAAGTGATGTGAAATTAATTAATGATTAGTGCAAACAGGCAGACAAAACAAACTCCAATCGCGAATGTGAAATTAAATATCATTAAAATGCATAAGAAACCAGCGATGTAAAAAAGGATACTGGACGCCAAAATACAAAAAAATAAAAATTATATCGCATAACATCAAGCCAATGCATTTTTCATCTACTGTGTGCAAAAAGTGGCAGAAAAAGTGTAAAAATGCGGAAATATTTTTAGTGATGCCGGTGCACATAAGTTGATACAAAAACCTAAAGAGTAGTGTGAAAAATGCATTAATCAGAATTAAACAAAAACCAGAAAAACGCAACAACAAAAACAATTATGAATAATAAAAGAGCGCGCAAATTTTTTACACATTTTTCAATTAATAACATCCCACGCAATGCGCGAGGAAAGAGATGGGAATGTGCACGGGGACGGGGACGAAGAACCCCAGTGAAAATATTGCCAAACCACTAAATGTTAATTAGTTAAAAGCCCCAAACTACGCATTAACACAGCCCTGATGACCCCAAAGAGCCCAAACTTCAACCCCAAAGGAACTCAAACCCGAAGCGAAACACCAAAACTCAAACCCCCAATGCAAATGCAAACACAGACAGAGAGCATCATAATTTCCCCAGTTTTATACAATTTTTCCGTTTTTATTTTTGTGATTTTTATGCAGTTTTTCCTTTTTTGTTTTCTGGTTTTAGGCCTGGGTTACATTATGTATATGCAATCCGCTTATATACTTTCCCACACACTGAATGTTTGCTCAGCCTGCTATATAAATTAAATGGCCGTGTCGTAAAAAAGTCAATATTTAGCTAACCAATAAACGAGGAAAGAAATCGCTGTCCAGCGATTGGGTCCAGACAAAGTGTGGGGATAGATTTATACAGGAAGTTCTTTGGATGGAAATTGAATGAAAAATTGATTACCTAATAGCCATAGATTAATGCTTTGAAACCCACTACGATCGAAACATATTACAATCACTATTTCGTTAGAAAGCACTTTTAAACTGTACTAATATAAAAAGGAACTCCATACAATAAGCTATTAATTAATTGCAGGAATTTAACGAAAAGAATATTCATTAAAATTCTGTTCACATTTCACAGACTCGTATTTCACACAGCACAGCAATTCCTCCTCCACTTATGTATTACCATGTCAATTAAATCTCAGAGAACCTCTCAACTCTTGCATTTCAATTCCATAAATAATTTGTTAATCATGCATTAACACTTGTTATAATTAAAGCAAAGCGCAGAAATTGTGTCCGCCCCCAATCTGCATGTCAAATGCCAAAACTGTTGACAAATCTAGTTGGTTTTTTCTCCACCATTTTTCGAAATATGCTAAATCTAACCCACAAATCACCGTTCAAGGTCAATGTTGTGCATGGACACAAAAAATCCGTCTACAAATTCAATCTAAACGCTACACAAAAAGCAAACAAAAACATGCAAATAAAAACAAATAAAATACTCCACAAATAAATGAATAATTTGTCGCGCTTAGAACTAGAGAATCTCAAATTGGAGCATTACAAAATGGAACAACAAAAACGGGCCAACCATTGAGGACTTTCACCTGGAAAAGTCCACAGGATGTCTGCGGCATGTCTGCGCGCCGCCAACGTTTATACAAATATATAGAAAAAATCTAATCGAAGCCAGCAGAAAAAGATGAAAAAACGCATAGAAAATAGAAAAGCTGAAGAGCGGAAAACGCGTGCTAAAAAGTCAAATACAAGTCAAATTCGTGTGGAAAAAATACTTCCGTCGCGCCAAAAGCGTTGCGGCAAAAAAAAATATGTGAACAGGCATAGCAATTGAAAATGCGAAATAAAAAGTGAACTCGGTGGAAAAAATAGCGGAATAGCGTTAGATTTAGGAAAACAAAAGCAAAGACAAAAAGTCCTTTCCGGCTTCGCGGTGCAGCCAGCCGAGACCAAAGCGTTTTTGTGGTCTCGTCTCACAGGTTTCCCAGCCCTCTTCTTTTTTCTTCTTTCTGTTATTTTTCCCTTTATTTAATATTGGCTTTGGCAGTTGTGGCAGAATGTCAACAGAGAGTTAAAAGATATTCAACATTTTCACGCTTCGCTTTCTTGTAAAGACTGTAGCTTTTAAATTGTTTGGGTTTTAGGGAAGATTAGCTATAAATACTGGTAGAAAAATATGAGATTTGAAAGAATATTAATGGATCTACATATATATATAGGAATTTAGATTATTTTTAAGGGCCATCAATATATTTTTCTTAGTACCTACTTAAGTACATAAAAGCTTTGAGCAGTGTAAATGAGTTTTAAATTAATCATGAAGACACAAATAGATAAAAATAAAACTAAAGCGACCATACAAAATATGTTATCGAAAACAGATCAAAGTTAGGTATTATTTCAGTCATAACAAGTTTTTAGGAATCTTTTTAAAATTATCAAACTTTTTTTGTGTCGAAATTCGTTTTTTTTCATTACTTTTTCAATACTTGAACTCAACAGAACTAAAAAAAAAACTGTGTGTTTTTCTACTTTAAATCAAAAAAGTTGTAAAAAATCTCAAAATAAAAGTAAAATATCGTCGATATCACGTATACGCCATGTAAGCCAACTGATTGTAGTGAATTAATTTTTCAGATATCATAAGTGCTTAGACAATTAATAAAAGAATACACCAGATTCAACAAAAAAAGTGATAAAATAAAAAGTGTAATGGAAGGACGTCTAATAGAATATCGACCCATTGGAGGGGGCCTCGATTACCATCACAATTCTCCCCTGATTGGGGAGATACCACCCGCTGGCGGAGATTACTCCCATGCAGTTCATAGATCCATAGATCATTTGCGAAACAGTTTAAACGAACGAGTGGCCTTGGGTCCACTTAGTGTCTTCTCGAATACGGCCGATTTAAGGAGCTCCGTTCTCAGCTATAGTCAACAGCCACACCAGCCACACCAGCCTCACCATCAACCGCCGCCGCAGCAACAGCAGCAGCAGCACCAGCAACAACACCAGCAGCAACAGCATCAGTACCACCTGAGTGGCGGTGGAGTGGAGCCACTGGTGCAACAGCCGAAGCCGAGCATAACCACTCTAGAGAGCAGTGGTGTGCCCTCCTCCGCGATAACGGGCTCCAACAGCCAGAAGCACGTGAACGATGCTGTCGTGAGCAGCAGCAGCGGCGGCGGCGGCAGCTCCACGGCAACCGGGAATACTCCCACGGGATCCACTCGTGGTCGCAAGTCACGCATCTATCCCAATCCCAATCAACACATCATCGTGACGAGCAATAGTGTGGACAATGGCGGCATCCGGATGCAGAATGCAACTATCAATGAGAGGAATGGCCAGAATACAGGTGGAGTGGCAGTGCCAGGAGTAGCACCTGTTATAGCCGGTGGCGGTGTTGTACCTACAGCGGCGGCTCCTGGTAATGGCATCTCCTCCTCCACCAGTTCGCCCCATCATATGACACAGTTGGATGTGAAGGATACGAAGGTGAAGGGAGGGAAATATAAACTTTTATTTGCAGATTTTCTAGAATTAAGAATCGAAACTCCTTCAAACAGCAACAATATTCCCTGCCCATCTTTGATTTCCCCATAACTTACCTTTATTCTGCTCTGCTCTATGCTCTTTCCAGATCTTTAGCTCCAAGGCGGATCTGCAGCTGCACACCCAGATTCATATGAGGGAGGCCAAGCCGTACAAGTGCACCCAGTGCTCAAAGGCCTTTGCCAACTCGTCGTATCTGTCGCAGCACACGCGAATCCATTTGGGCATCAAGCCGTACCGCTGCGAGATCTGTCAGCGAAAATTCACCCAATTGTCGCACCTGCAGCAGCACATACGGACCCACACGGGCGACAAGCCGTACAAGTGCCGCCATCCCGGCTGCCAGAAGGCCTTCTCCCAGCTCTCTAATCTGCAGTCGCACTCGCGCTGCCACCAGACGGACAAGCCGTTCAAGTGCAACTCCTGCTACAAATGCTTCTCGGATGAGCCCTCGCTGCTGGAGCACATACCCAAGCATAAGGAGTCCAAGCATCTGAAGACACACATTTGCCAGTACTGCGGCAAGTCGTACACGCAGGAGACCTACCTGACGAAGCACATGCAGAAGCATGCAGAGCGCACGGACAAGCGGCCACCGATTGCGCCGGGAAGTGCAGCAGCCATTGCTGCCGCTGCTGCAGCCGCCGCTTCGGGCAGTTCAGGAGGGGGACCCACGGGACCTCCAACAGCCAGCAATCCTGCCCAGCACCAACGCAACAATCTGGGACTGCCACCGGTTTCGATAGCCCCCAGCGAGAGTAGCTACTGGCCAAAGGTGAGCCCTGATTCGGCTGCCGCTGCCAATGCCATGGAAGTGATGCACCAGCAACAGCAGCAGCAACAGCAACAGCAACAACAGCAGCAGCAACAACAGCAGCAGCAGCAACAACAGCAACAGCAGCAGCAACATCAGACGCATCACCATCATCCGCAACACGGAGTTCCACCGCAGCAACATGTCCCGCCACAACAGCAGCAACAGCAACAGCCCCCGCATCATCACCATCCGCAGCAGCAGCAGCAGCCACCACCGCAGCACAGCATGGAGGGTCACTATGTCCAGCCGACGGCGCCAAACAGTGCCCAAAGCAATGGCCATGGACCAGAGTTGCAGCCACATCATCGCATGCCCGATCCGGTGAGGGAGGATATAGGTAAGACCAAACTCCCATTAATAGATAATTCTTGAAAGCATCCCATCATACGTCGCTCTCTTTTTCTGCAAAACAGTCTCCACACCCAGTGCTGTGGGTCCATATGATGCCGCATCCCTGACGAAAACCACCAGCAATTCGGCCTTTACGCCAATCAACTCAATGCCGCCGCACTTGAACTCGCTGAGCCACCATCCGATGGCCCAGCGACCCTATCTCTACGATGCCATCAGTTTCCCCAATAAGAATGTCAACCAGAACAATGCGAATGCCTTCCCCAACCAGCTGATCTCGCTGCATCAGATCCGCAACTATGCGCACCAGCCGGCGGGTCTGATGGCTGGGGAGCATCTGCTGGGCGTGAGTGTCGGTCCGGGGAAGGAGAAAGGGTAGCTAGGGTCCTACTTTTAAGTTTGGTAATTATCCACATTACTACTCAAATTAATTGTATCATTTGACGAGGCGTGCATTCCTGTACAGTATTGATTTGTAGTTAGTCTTAGCGCCTAAGCGACACTTAGATCTTATATTTGGTTTAAGTTTTTTGTAAATGGCCAACGATACGTATTCTTATTTGAATAACACCGTCCATACCTAAGTTTATACGATAACTCCTGACTCTAAACATACGGATTCTGAATCTTCTAAACCATCCAAAAGCTTAGTTCTCTTTTCCACAGACCTCGTCGATTGCAGACCATGTAAATATAGAATTGAATGGAAAATGTATTTATATTTGAATGCACAAACGGATCTCGCAGTCTTGAATCAAATAGCAACTGCAAACTAAAACCGATATATATGTACATATATATGAACCTAAAGGATACTTATTCCAAAACGTAATTTACATTCATACATATACTATATATATTTGTTTAGGTGTATTTCCGTATTGAATACAGAAAGATTTCTGAAAGAAACTTTTCCGACATAAGTATATAAGAGCACACACAAATTTCACGAAAATCAAATGTGTTTACAACTATAGATGGAACTATGCGATAGATACAAGAAAACTATTTTGAAAGAACTAATACATTTTCTAATTATATGTTGGCAATTGCAAAAAAGAAAATAGAGATGTTGTAATACTTTTTGGAAAGACTGAAGTGATCAAAATTAAAGAAAAAACCAAACAAACCACAAACCAGACGTACATTGTAGATGCGAGAGAAAAAACGTTTTTACAGCAGTTACTAAGCAAACTGAATGTGTCCTATAAAAAAATTCATACTAAATGGCAGACAAAAAACTAAAAAACTAAATCTAAAATACGAGTATAGCAACATCAAATGTAATGTATTATTTAATAAAGTAATTGTAATTGTAATTTAAATTTAAATTTATCAAGAAATAACCTACTAATAGATAGTGTTTAACTCCAGAATGCAATCTCAATGTAATGAATGGATCCAGGCAGCAAAGTGAATAGCGAATCGAAATCGGAACACATTTAAATAGAAACATTAAACAATTGCCTATAAATACATACAATATACGAGTATAATTGTCAATAGTAGGTGTGTGTTTCCTTCAGTTGTACATGTACATTGATTTCTGAGTAACCACGAAAACGCAACCCATAATAAAGTGAATTAAATGTTTCCCCTCTCTTGGCACTCGGCTATATAATTTCGTATGGGTTCAATGAAGTCACTTATGTTATACTTGTCCGTTTTGCTGGCCAAAATTTGAGTAAGTTCGTATCGATTGGACTCATCGACGCTGACGATCGCCTCACCCATCATCGTCCCATTAGTCTCCACCAATTTGCTGGGCGTTTCACTGGACAGGCAAATGGGACGCACTCGCACACTAAATTCCAGCGGTTGCAACAACTGCACCAAGGCCAAGGAATAATTAGTTTCCCTGAAAGATGAGAATGTTAGAAATCGCTAAGGTATGGATATTTCTCTCCTACGTGACGTTGTGTATAAAGGATACGTTGTGGAGCTTGTAGCCATGTTCGTCGTTTGTCCAGAAGGTGCTCGTATAGGCCTGGCCCTCGGCCACCGTATAGAGCACTGGCTCTGTGGCTAAAGCAAACTTGATCGTTTTATGTTGGAAGCATTCCGCCGATGTAATCAGTACATAGTGTGACAGAATGGTGGCCAGGCATCGAAACTCAAACAGAGGCTCAAGGCCGCGCTGAAAAATGCTAACCATCCATGGGGGGGCCTGCTCCTTGGCCTTGTCCTTCAATTTCCACACACCACAGATGGGTTCGCATTTGGGCAACTCCTCCTCCACGACCCAACTGCCATTTCCATGACACACTTGTACACCGGATTTTTCATTCGCCTCATAGCCAGAGCTGCAGGAAACTACCATTCGGGTCCCCATCGGCAGCACGGCCTGATCACAGTCAATCAGGCGTCCTTGGCGAGTGCACTGCCCCTCGTGCAGGATATTGCCGGTTTGCTCGCAGTGGGGCACGCATTTGGCCAGCTCGTGTTGCCACTTTTCGCCAATGCAAATGTTCTTCTGCTCCCCGATCAGGACATGGCCGTAGGAACAACTGAGAGTCACTACGGTCTGGTCGCGAACCGTCGAATTGGTCTGATAGGTGGTGCTGCCCAGGTAATTCTTCGCAATCAGGGATCCCGATTGATCCTCTAGCCTGCAGTGCCTCACCTCCCACGTAAGTGTCAGACCCTGCTGCGTATCTCCTGCTACTTCTGGCCCTCCTGTTGCTTCTGGCCCTACTGGAGGCTCTTTCCCCATTATTTTGACACATATTCCTGGCAGCTCATCAGAGGCATCAAAGCAATCTGGTATGTGGTTGCACAAGGCAGCAGCACTGATGCAGCCGCCATAGAGGCATCTGAATGATGGATGCGGACAGTCGATTTTTGAACACAGAGTGCTATTCTCATCAAGACCATCCTGGCAATCGATTTGGCCATCACACACCTGACTCCAGTTTACGCACTTCTCCTGGCAACTGAGTTGGCCCCTGAAGTTAATTGGATTCAGACATTATACATCCCGAAATTATCCCTCCTACCGACTCACTCGCAGTCTTCTCTCCTATCTATCTCATCGTAAAGTGCATTCAAGTATTCATCGTTCTGGCATTCCAATGGATTTTCATCACTGGAATCCCAGCAATCAGTGATTTGATCACATTTTCTCGCTATATCCAAACAGCCGCCGTAGGTACAGCGAAATAATTTTTCATCATCGCAGGTGTTATTAAAACACAACTCGAACATTTCGTCGCTTTTATCCACGCAGTCAATAATTCCATTGCATATCTGAATCTCCTGAATGGGCTCATTGGTTTTGGTGAGGCATTGAAATGCGAATCCTTGAGAAATCATTATAGAACAAATGGACGTTAAATAATTGCAATCATTGAAAATTCTCTATCAGCAACTCTATTTAAAGAACAGCAGCACATATGTAAATATATGTGTATTCCAGCTGTCATTAACCGCATAATGATAACCTTTGGTATTCAAGAACACAATTCAAGATATTCGCAAGCACTCTTCCATATTCCACCCTACCTATGAGACATAAAAATGACAAAACGGTAATCACTTTCATAGCAGATATCGTAGCTTTATCTAAAATATATAGAATATATTGAAAATGAACCACAGAGCAGCAGTATAATTGGTCCGATCACGACGAGAGCTAAAAACGAACTGATAAGATGAGATGAATACGCGACTTGGGATGGAATCTGTATGCTATCAGTAGAGAATTACAATATATATAGAAAATTGCTTCCTTATTGCAAGACGCTTCTCAATTGTATTTTGTATATGTTTTTTATTTACTGAAATTAACCATTTGATGTTTGTTTGCTTACAATTACTATTTCATTATAATATAGAATTATACACATCTCATATATACGAGTAAGTTGGGGGTTCCATGACATACATATGAATCGATTACTGCCACCATTAATTATTATTGTTTTCCCTTTTAGACGAATTGAAGTTTTGAGTGGACACAAATTTAAGTTATGTATATTTTCTATGGTTGTATATCTTTATGCGGTATGTAAGTATGTAGATACATCTATAATTGGGAGTTCATGCTCGAGCATTCATCTTACAAAATATACGTAAAAGCGCAGGCTGATGTCTGTATAGATCTATCATAGTATAAGTTGTTCATAATTTGCATTCAGTACGCTGGATAATGTGTGTGGTGTGTCGCATTTTCTTCAAGCTATGCTTTGTCTTTGTGTGGGATGGGATCTTTATAAGTAATGCCAAGAGATACACATTCGAGTGATTATTGCGTTCGGTTTTTGAGCTATTCGTGGGTTTTATGTATACTCTAGAATACATATGCTATAAGTATTTTTGCTTTCTACATGTCCTATGTTTTTCTTAAATTATTGTATCGTATTGTGTTTTTATTTGGTGAATTTCCGTCGCTTTTTTTTGTTTTTTCGTTTGTGGGTGTGTGGATTTTTGTATCTTTTTGGTGCTAAGCATTCAGCTGCGTGTCCGTCTCTAGATTCAATTAGGTTTCATCATCTATTTTAATCTTTAATGTTTTCATTTTTTAAGAATACGTACGTATAAAGTGTTAAGCAGTAAGCAATTTTTTTTTGGATCGATCTACCATCTGGAGACACTTTGAGAGCTTTCTGTCGGTGCTGTTTCGGATCATTATTTCTTTACAATTGAACAGAAAGCCGCAAAAAAACAAATAGTGAGAAAAAAACAGTGTACTCAAAGAATTATGCTTAAGAGTTAGGGGTATTATATCATAAATATATTATACATGTTAATATGCCTGGGGATTAATATTTTGT
The DNA here is from genome assembly GCF_003286085.1 of Drosophila persimilis. NCBI lineage: Eukaryota > Metazoa > Arthropoda > Insecta > Diptera > Drosophilidae > Drosophila > Drosophila persimilis. The sequence continues at coordinate 27,702,993 of NW_020825288.1, read as the reverse complement.
ATCATGAAAATCCAATTCATTTTCTCGATGCAAACGGCTTCATGGTGGGCACATTTAATGGTTATTCTTCAATCGATTGATATGGAAAACAATAGCAAACAATCCAGATTTTTAAAGCGGAGAATTCAGGTTCTATACAGCAACATAATCGGTGTCCATTACACATACATATAAACGTAGGTTGACCTGTTTCCTTTATATATATTACGATTAAGATGTCGTGGAATTATCTTACACTTACATGCATTTTTATGTCCTAAACATTTTCTAATACATTTAATTTACTTAGGGGCTTTGGGTTTTGGTAAATATTATAATTATAATTCTGCTCCACATCTCTTTTTGGGTGTATGCCTCGCATACAAACTTAAGCGATTTTAAGGGAACAAAATTTTTAACAAATTATAAAAATAAAAAATATATAAAATTATATGCTATATAGAAAACGAATCATAAATGAATAGCAAGCGAGCTCATACTCATGAATCGTATGACTCTCGGGTCCGTTTTCCTGCTTGGCTTCTCTTCTCCAAAAATGGCGCCAGCGCCGGGGCTGCACTCGTTCCAGGCGGTGGTTGTAGTTGCACGCATCTCAATTACTCGTTTAATTTGTGCCACTCGGCAATCTGGCGGCGTGGGGAGTTGCACACCTCGTTCCAGTGATTCAGGGCGGTGCTGCTGGATGTCGGTCCGCCCAACTCCAGGCGACCAATGACCTAAGCCCCAACAAGAACCCAAGCAATTAGTTTGGCATTAGTCAGAGAACGAGTCCGAACTTAACCCTGAACTTACCTCATTCTTGGTCACGCGATCCCAGTCGAGTAACATCAGCTCCAGGGAGACGCCCTCCAGACTGGCGCCAGTGCCCTGGAATGTCAACAAAAATACATTTACATGTTTAGAGTAATATAAAAATTCCCCTCTCCCTATTTGTACGAGTGTTTCCTGACTCACCTCAGCAGCGGGAATATCAAATGCGAAACTCTCGTTGAATACTGGGCTCAGAGTGCGCTTCTTTACGTGCGTCTTCTTCTTGGCAATGCGCTGACCATTGTACAACAGATAGATCTTCACGTAGGGATCGGCCAGACCTGTGACATCCATACGGGGCAAATTCCGGGCCTTGAGCAACACCACAGTCAGGCGTCCGGCAGCCGGCTGCCAGCAGAGAGAGATTAAAAGCTCGCCTCGTCCCTGGGCACGTATCTTTAGGCTGCGCGGCTGGATCTCCTTGCTGATGGAGAGGGCCTCCTTGGAAATGTCACCGATCTCAATGGAGGACAATGGGCAGACCACTTCGCCAATCACATCGTCCCGCGAATACCGATCAAAGCTGAGTATGACAAAGTGCAGCGACATGTTCTGCAGATCGTTGATGTTCAGGCCGTAGAATGTAAAGTCCTCGTCGTACACTGGATTCCGGGTATTCCGCACCACGCGGGTCTTCACTTTGTGCTGCTTGTCGGGCAACAGTTGTAGCTTCACATAGGGATCGGTGGCCGCCTGTGTGCGTCCGTTCATGCCAGTGGGTATGTCGCCGGTGCCGCCCGATCCGCCTTTGCAGGGCAATCCGCGGCAGCGAATGATCGAAACCATCAAGGCATTCCTCTCGGCCAGATAGCGTAACTTGAAGTAGATTGTTCCCAGTTTTCCATACTGATCGGCTATCACGAGCTCCTTGCCGTTGGTCAGTGCATGGTCGTCCAAGGTGATTGTCACATTTCCATTGGCAATCGTCTCCACCGGCGAATGGTGATGATTGTGCAGCGACTGCTTCATCCCGTTTCCATCCACAACCGTCAGCTTGTTTCCCATCTGATGCTGCTGAGCCTGCTGCTGTTGTTGTTGTTGTTCCTGCTGCATGGGTACCTCATCCTCTTCGGTGTATTTCATATTCGGTGGTGCGGTCGGTGAGGTCGACTGGTCCTGCATGGGCGACAGCAGACCCATCTGCTTGCCGTTCGTTGGCGATGGAGACTTCTTCAGATAATGCGGCGGCTGGCCGCTGGGCGATCGAACTGCGGTCGGCCGTCGGGTCGGTTGGAATGGGAATGAGGCATCATGATGGTTCTGCTTCTTGTTCCGAATGCGCATCTGTTTGGCACAGATGCAGGCCACCGACGACAGGACTGCAGCTGCCGTCAGTCCCAATATGGCGGGCAAAACTAAAAGGAAACAGAGCACAAGATGTTAGGGAATAAATTGAAAAAGTTCAACACCACTGTATAAAAACTCCTACATGTCTAAGTACTAACAGAAAATCCCACCTATTTGTATGGCCTTCCACAAAAAAAAGGTTACATCAACCAGGTCCCTCCTATCTCTTCCTTATTTTATTATTCATTAAGGAGAATTGAAAAAGTTTCAAAAAAAAAACTTCTCGCAACTCTCAAAGAAACTTCCTAATGAGTAGATTTGGAAAGGGACCTCACAAATAAAGATGCAATATGTTACTTACTTGTGTCCATCATGCTGACATCTGGTATATATTCTTCAGCCATTTTTAATGGATTCGGATTCGGCTTCAGCCTCTCTTAGATTTTTCTTCCCTCTGGAAGTTGCTGCGTAGCTGTGTGGAATAACAATTAGTCACATTTTGTACGAGGAAAGTTGGTAAGAAAACTTTTTTTTGGTGTGACTGGCTTTAAGTGTTTTTTTTTGTGGCACGTGAAAAATTTTCGTACATCGATTTTGCGCACAAATGTATGCTCTTTTCATCGGCAGTAGGTAGGTAGCAGCTGCCAGGTTATGCTTGATGATGGTTGGGTTTTGTTGTTATTTGCATTACTTGAGGTTGCCAAAGAGAGAGAGAGATAGATAGATAGAGAGGGAGATGATACTCTTCCTGCCATACACACGCACGCTAAGTACATATATGGGTGCTCTCGACTGGGTGCCTGGGTGCTTGGGTGCACGCATGAATCATCACAGCCCCCGCATATTCACTGGGGTTCACTTTTTTTCTTTTTTTCTTAATCTTTTCATATCTTTCGAGTTTAAATTAAAATATGTTCTTTTTGAAATCCTCATAAAAAGTCGAATTCCATTCGTATTAATATTAATATCATGAAGCACACCAGGAGTTTTCTTATCTATTTGTTTTTTTTTTTCAAAGCATACATGACTCTACTTTTCTTTGGTTTCATATCACTTTTTGGAAGTTCTCAACTCTCAAACACAAAGTAAATTCTTAACTAGTATTATTACATATTACTATCTTACTTTTTTATCAAAACCTTTACAAATATTTTTCCACTTTCAATGCCCAGGCTTGGCGAAAACAACAATACTAGAACGTAGTTCCACTCAGAGGTACTTTATTTTACCTCTGTTCGGTCCGCTTGGAAATCGTTAAACCAGCGCAGGCGCTCTCCGCGGAAAGAGTGCCTTTTTGTGTGGGCTGTGTGCTGTCTGAGAGCGGGGGTTGAAGAAACCTGTGACGTCTTATTGAAGCATAGGGGTGGCTGGCTGCTATAATCTGGAGTTTTGCAGCACTGTCAAAGCTGTATGAGTCATCAAATATTCAGTAAAGTTCTTATGGAACTAAAGCTTTTAATGCATAGTTTTTATTTTGATTGTTATTTTTAGAATTTGTAGAATGAATTGTATTTGTTTTTCCAAAAAGAAATCTCTCTTTTGATTAACAACAAAACCCAACTTAACGAAGCCAAAGAGCGCAGCGCGCTAGCAAGCTTGCTAAGCAGCTTTAAGCTGTCGCTTCGTCAAATGAAACCTTCGTTAAGCCAAAAGCTTACCTCAGTGGCGCAGCGCGGCTTTTGGGAAGCTTAAAAAGCCTCGCGCTCGCCGGCCAGAGACTGAGTCGGTAACGGTCTGCGTCTGCGCGCAGTTCAAAACAGGTTGAAAAAACGAGGCCCAGTGCTTAAAAGAAGGGAACACTAAAAACCCTAGAAGGCAGCCCAACAAATACCGTTGTACGCGTGAGTGTCTTTGTGTTGTGTCCAAGAAAATAAGAAGAAGAAGAAACTGCAACAAGAAACGTTTAAATAAATTGTTTACAATTGTGCATTTTTTACGAGTCGAACAGTTCGTTTTTATCATCTCCATGCCATTGAGCAATTGGCCTAGAGGCATTTCTATTTTCAATAAGGAATAAATAATTAAATTTTACAAAAATTTAACAAACAGAAAAGGAAACCTGAACCTACGTAGACCGTAAGTTGATGCAATCGCCTGATGCCCGATACCTGATGGCTGATGCCTGATGCCTGAGTTTTTCTTTTATTTCGCTGATTTTCTGCGGTGTTTCGGCCATGTCCGTTTTTGGCATTGAGGAAGCTAAACGAAAACTGTTTTGGCCAGCCTCTGCCTCTTGGACTGCTGGAAATTTTACCATTGTCATAAGCCCAAGACCCAAGAAACGGAACTTCAACAGAGTCTTGTGTTGTGTCTATTGGTCTTCTGATGCCTCATGGCGATAAATTGAGTTGCACTTTTATTGTATTTTTGTTTTTTGCAATAGCTCCAATTCCAATTCGATTCGTTTTGTTTGCCGTCAGTCAGTACATGTCTCACGATTTTTCTGCCTCTAGAGTCTAGACACGTTTCTAATCTTAGTTGCTGGTTTCTTTTTCCACACACATCAAATCGGTCACCCATTGTCTGGTTTTGCCTTCCATATGATCAATAATCTGTTCGATTTTTGTGCTCAATTACATGGCGTATTATTCGTATTCGTACTGTGAGTGTGTCTCTGTGCCACAGACTCTCATATTAAGGTGTTTCACGATGCCAGTTCATTAAACGTTCATTACTGTGTAATAGGAAATTAGCCCGGTTTCGTCGCCCCACCACAAAACCAGCCTCTGTTGCATTTCCACCACATTTGTTTTCGACGGAAGCCCGTGGTATTACGCTTATTTATGGTGGGTACAATTCGCCTTTTGATCCAAAATGAATGGGAATATCCGTTATGCGCTGGCTTTTCTTTTCAAGCCCCCAAAGGGGAAATCAGCTTTGATTTTCTTAGAGTTTTTAAGCTGAAGCCAAGTCGATGCTGGTCTGGTGATATGTTAATGTTCATGAGGTGAAAATGAAAAGGTTTTATACCTTTAGAAATATGATCATGAGGTATGAATATTACGGGAAATGATGGCATATTAGCCATGAGGACAAGAAATTTATTATTTAATGTGACTTTCTAATATCCAAAGAAATTACAAATTTCTTGCAAGAAAATTAACATCAAAGTTTTTGTCATAAGGGTATGAAAATAATTCCATCAAAAGTGATTCCCAAAAACCCAAAAAGAAAATACAAATACTCGCAAATAATGCCACGAAAAAAAACCAAAATATTTTGCCAAATAAGGATGACTCTTGAAAAAGTGATTCCCAAATACCCCAAGAAATTACTAATACTAAAATACAACAAACACTGGCCCTAATTATACAGTGAGAAATATTCCTAGAGTATGATTAAAAACCATTAAATATCTCCTCATAAATTAGAAGCCAATCAACCAAAGAAAGTGCCAAAAACTCATCTAATCTGTCAGCTGACAAAAACTCACAGTAAAAGCAATCAAAGCTCAAACAATAAAATTCAGCAAATCAAAAAGAATTTCATATTAACATTTGCTCTGCTCTGATTTCATGCATGAACTCATTAAAAAACAACAAAAAAAGAGTCATTCGAATGGCTTGCGACTGCTGTGAAGATAATTTTGTTCGATTTGCATATCAAATTTGATGTACATTTGGAGGAGATCTTTTTAATTTTTCTACCACACAAAATTTCGTTGAGTGCAAAATTAAAGTAGACGATGATCCATCAAAATTTGTATTGAGGGCAAACAGTGGCCAATGAGCATTTCAATACAAAAATTGGTATTGATATTCGTAGCTACCTATGTATATGTGAGGGGTTTCGGTGGGCGGCAGGCAATGGAGAGCAGAGTGCTTTGACCGGCTGACACCCACGCCCAGGGGCCCCGCAGCGCTTTCTTTTCTGTAGCACACGAAAAAAACCTCCAAAAACGGCAACGAAAACTATTTGCACACGAGTCCCCGTCCACCCATAGTCCCATAGTTGAAGTCATGTTCAAATGTCAGCAGCAGATAAAAATTTGTATGTCTCCATGTTTTGGGAGCGTGCTGTCGCCGCTATATCGTATCTCGCGTTCGGGGGGGGCCCTGGCTCTTACCGTCTGGTATAGAAAAGATGTTGCCTTTTGTTGCTCCTCTTCAAAGACATCGATTGACTTTTGCTGCCTGTTGTTTGTTTTTGTGTTGTTGTTTGTTGTTTTGCTCCCTTTTTTGGGTTTTGGCCATTCGTTCATTCATTCAATGCTGCAGCATGTGGCGATGTGGCGATGTGGCGAGTAGTATGTTCGTTCCCCTTCGCTGCCTTTTACTTGCCTCCTTTTGTGTGTCTCTTTATGTGTGTCCGATCTGTTGCTTGGGATCTCTGCCATTTGCCATTTAAATGTTGTTGTGCTTTTTTATTTGTTAACAATTCGTTATGGCACATTTGCAGGCCAAAAAGACAGCCGTTGGAACGTGAGTGGACAAAATTTTCATAAGAAGTTGATTAGCATATTTGGTGAAATGATGCACTATCCTATGGACTATCCCATTGCCACATAGAAGAAGAGGTATCTATCGCCAGCCCCTAAGGTGTCGGCTATCCTTTTCGCAAAGCGTGAGAAATTTTGGCAAAACATCAATTACGGCCACGGCGACTACAAAACCCTGTTAACAAATTCACTCATTTAGCAATGAAACTAAAAGTGTTGTTACTGTCCCGAAGAGCCCCGAGGAGATCGCAAATCCATGGAACGGCAACCCAGTTGACAGGCAGCTCCCGAACAACGTCGTTGAGTGGGCTCCGCATCCGCCTCGGGGGCCACTAAAGAGATGCTGCTGCTGCTGCTGCTGATGTTGCTGATTTTTGTTTCTTACCTTATCCAGCACGTAACCAGCGATCAATCACGGCACAAAGCCAGCCTCATCTGGCGAGTCTTTGACAATCGCCCGAATGATGCGCACAGCTCACCGCAATTGCAGAATTTCACTTGAAACTTAATTGTGTGGCTGCCACGTAATTGGCAAACGCCAAGGGTATTACATGCAGAGTTGCCGCAACATTTTGTGTGTTTTCTTTTTTCGGCGAAATGCAACAAAATGTTGTAAATATTCAATCACGTATTTCGTGCAACATAGGATCCACACAAAAAACACACTAAATTTAAATAAATTTTGTAAAGCAGTTTGGTTTTTTTCAACTGCTGCTGCTTTCGAAATTTTCTACAAAAATTGTAGCCCCACAGCTTGGGGCATTTCCGTTTCTGTTTCTGGGAGAGTGGAAATATCCATTCGAAAATCGTGCCGGCCAATGCCATCTAAATAAATTATAATGCGCAATTATCTGGAAAAATAAATAAAAATACAATTACCAATCAATGCAGATGTACACGAGTTCCGTTTTTATTGTTTTTCCCCCCGAGTTTTATTGATCTTAATCAGTATTGAAATGGACTTAATGAACAATGGAGCTACAAACTTTAAGCACAGGGGAAATAGCACAAGTGCATTGCTAGAATTCAGTCAATAAAAATCTTGGAAATCTCGGACAATTAAACACCATCATTGTTGGCCATAAAACATAAAGCAAAGTGCATTAACCAAATATTGCTATGATGAGGCAGAAGACGATGAAACAAAAACCAGCAACAGATTCTCATACAACAAAAAATATTCGCACATTGTTGATGGCGCGTTGACAGAGACAACCCACAAGGAAAAAAACTACAAGAAAAACTAAAGAAAAACTACAAGAAAAGCCCAAAGTGGGTTTGCAGTTTGGGCAGTAGATTTTGTGGCTGTTGTTGCATTTCTATTTGCCGCCACGCGCATGACGAATGAAAGTGAAAATAGGAAGTCAAGAGATGGCCAAAGAGCCATGAGAGACCGGCAATGGTTGCAGCAGCAGCAGCAGCGGCAGCAGCGGCAGCGGCGGCGGGAACAACCAAATGCAACATCAGCCTCAGACTTTGAGTCAGACATTGGCCAAGTTGGCCAGACACAGAGACACAGAGACAGACATTGCGAGGCAGTTTCCTCTCTGACTATTGCCAATGCAATTGCCGCCGCTGCCGCCGCCAGTTGCAGGTTGCACGTTGTAGTTGCAACTTGGAGCTCCACACTCTTTTGATTTCTTGGTCTTGGCCAATTTCTAATGGTCAGAGCACACTGTGAGCGCACTGCGTAACGTCAATATTGTGTTTGCATTTGCAGCCTCGTTATCCTCTCCATGGGGGCACCCGAGGATGGATGGTGTTGTTGCTGGTGTTAATTTATTGCTGCACTCTGTGGAAGACCGGCGGCAACATGTTGCACCTACATTTTCGTACGTGTTTCGCTTTATTTATTAACTTTTTCCCTCCTCCTAATCGCCCCACTCCTCCCCATTATCTATTTACATTGTCTTTACCCGTTTTTGCATTTGGCTCTTTCGCGCTAATATATTCATACGCATTGCCAGAGAGCTCTTGTCAATTTGATGCTCGAACGTGCAAGACTTTATGGCCAGTGTTTTATTTTGTCTCTTTATTGGTTTTTCTTTCTTTTTGCTACTTTTTTGCTCGTTTACAGTTAAGATTTAGATAGAAAAAGCGGATAAAAGCCGTACAAAAATCAGACCAAAACCCGTTCCAGTTCATAGTTGGAGGTCCATTGGCCAAATGAATGACTACAATTTGCCGCAATGTGTTTGAGCATTAAATTTGCTATAGTTTTTATCCACTGATTATGTTCGAGTTTTTAAGCGGAGGGGAAGTTGAAAATTGCTGGTCTCCAAATTGACTCCAAAGTAGATGTGAAATTTCTTGAAATGATGTGAATTTTTCTCAGTTTAATTGAATGATGGATTGCCAATGGATGCCAATGAAGTTCTTCAAGTTATTGGGTGTGAAAGTCTCACAAATTTTGTGAGTTTGATGGGGAAGCTATTATTATGACAGGTCCACAGATCTCACCCCATCCAAAGAGCCAAAGACAGAGCCCTTACACAATCCCCGCACTATAATCACATGGTTTTATCTGGCGCCTTTGTCATGGCACGCATAAATTGCATTACTTTATGATTATAATTCTAATAAATGCACAGTTCCCACATTAATAAGCGCCCTCGCCCTCCCCTACTCAGAAACCATAGCTAAACATATGGCAAGGAGGTACAACTAAAACTCCAACCAAACCCAAAAAAAACTCTATCTCTGTCTGCGGTATTGTTCACACCCCTGAGCACAAGACCGACTTACTGACTGACTGACTGACTGGCTGACTGACTCACTAACTGACTGATTGACTGACTGGCAGACTGGCAGACTGACAACTCAAAGAAACCTTCAAATGCAACGGCAGCAATGAAGACAATGCCAAGCGATATCAATACAAAAACCACAAGAAGACAACTGCAACGCAACTACGATTATAATCGACATGCGGGATCGGATCGGGTTGGATCGCTTCAGTGCACAAGATATTATGTACATCCGATAAAATTGTTAATACAAAAAAAACAAGCTGTTCATAATTATGAAAAAAAACTCACAGATAACATTGTTGTCGCAAAAGGAAGTGTGAATAGGCCAGAGAAGAGGCACAAAAAGTGTCATTAATTAATTGAATAATTACAGAGACATGACAGAGAGCAGCACTTGCTTAGGATTTCCCTTAAGTTTTCCATAGATTTCCATGCCACAATACTGGAAAAGCAAAACTTGTCCCGAACAACTTTTAATTTTCTGATTGCTGCACGACTTTTGCACGCGTTTTTCTTTGGCTTTTGTGAAGTTCGCCTGTACTTGTACCCGTAGCCATAGCCTGCCTGGAAAACTTGTTGCGAGGTCAACTGCCTCTCTTAAAGCCACAGTTGCGTATGCACTCTGGCTTTAGTTTGGCTTTGCTTTACTTTCGTGGAATCCTTCAACTTTAAAACAAGAAAGACACCAAAATCCCATTCAAATTGAATGAAAAATCGTGTTTCAAATGTCAAATGCGAACACCAAAAAAAAGACGAACTGTAGCAATTGAAGCATGATCTTCTCTGGTGATTCTCTGGCTCTGACTTTTTGGGTTTCATTTTCAGTTTCGGGCTTTGGTGGTTGTTTTTGTTTTTGGCTTCCACTTTTGGTTTGGTTGCAAATTGCAATTTGATTGCTTTAAGCCGTTTCGATTTAATTGAGGTCAAAAACGTTGTCGCATTCTTCCCAAAAATGTGCTGATTTGTGGGTTGGGTTTTGGGCTTTAAAAGTACATATTTGTCTAATTGTCATGCCTGGATGTGGTGTGTAGCAACTTTATCGGTCTCCCCAAAACTCTCACTTAAAAATCACTCAAATCTCACCCGCCCCGAGGTCATCAAAACGTTTGCAAATGACATAATTATAATGGACATTACTCAATCTCTCATTGCTTCTGTTTTAGGCAGTAGGCCCCAGCAGAGAGTACGAGTAATTTTGAAATTTCAAATAGGAAAAGAGCCAGAGCCCGAGCCCGAGCCCCTCGTCCGGGGCTAAGGTCATGTGAAACTATGCAGCTGACTGAACAAAAGCCAAGAGCTAAGACCCAACCAAGATGATGAGCTCTGTCTGTCTGACTTGGCCTTTTGGTAATTGCCAATGCTGCTGCTGCTGCTGGCGGCAGTTGCCGTTTGCCAAATACCCAACGATATCAAAAAAGTATCTTTTTCTGATTTTAATTCCATTTTATTCAGCTTTTGTTTTACTTCTTCGACTGCGATGACGCCCATTGTCTGCTGCGGTTGGTACTTTTATTAATTGCAGTACTGCTGCTGCTGCTGGAGAATTACTTAGATGATTTTTTGTCTTTGCCATGCCCCATGGATCGGCAAGGTTAAACAGAAGTTTGGAATTGCGGAATTTGGAATTATATTTATGATTTTGCCCTTTGGCTTTGGTTTTGTGTTTAATCAACGGCAAATTATTAAAACAAACAAAAATACGAGTAGATACATTTAAATATTGAATTATAATTTCTGAAGATTTGTTTCTCAAGTTCGTTTCTTAAATCTTTCGTTTTCTGCTCTTTTCATTCCACAGCACAGCCTTATCATAATGGCCACCAGTCCATCCTCCTGCGATTGTTTGGTGGGCGTACCCACGGGGCCCACCCTCGCCTCCACCTGCGGCGGCAGCGCCTTCATGCTGTTCATGGGCCTTTTGGAGGTCTTCATACGCTCCCAATGCGACCTCGAGGATCCTTGCGGACGGGCCAGCACGCGGGTAAGCCAAAGATCCGTATATGGTCAAGACGTGTGGCTAACCAGATCACATTCAATCCAATCCATTTTGTTGGCAGTTTCGTTCGGAGCCGGATTACGAGTACGATTTCATTGTCATTGGCGGCGGTTCGGCCGGCTCTGTGGTTGCCTCACGTCTCTCCGAGGTGCCCCAGTGGAAGGTGTTGCTGATCGAGGCCGGTAAGTGTTGTTGTTTCGTCTCTCGCGTGTGTGTGGGTGTGTGTGAGTGTTGCATGCAACATGTTGCCAGCCGCAGTGTGCTCACGGGCAATTAGATGCACGTTATGTATGTGGCATTTGTTTAGAAGTAATTGAAGCCTAACAGCACCAGCAGCAGCACCAGCAGCAGCAGCAGCACCAGCAGCAGCTAAGACTTGGGCAACCGCAACTCTGCCACGAGCATTATGTAAACTAAACGAACTGCTGCCACTGCCACCTAGAGCAGCGGCTCCATTGCTGCCCCCAAGGCAGTTCCCCATGCAAATGTCTTCTTGCTATATAGGATTTGCTGCATGCCCCCGCCAATGCCTCATGGAGGTTTTTTACGTTCCGCTTGACTTGACTTTTTTGCATTGGAATAATTGTTGGTTTTTTGTACCTTACATTTTTTTATGAATGAATTATAATGCATGAACAATACGGGGAACGTGGAACTTCGGAACGAGTGTGTAGGGCATTCACTTTTCCTTAACGAGAAGCAAATATGCGGTAAACTCTGCTGAAGAGGCTTTTTAGCACTGAATAATTTTACATTTAATTTGCGAAATTTGAAAACTGAATCTATAGCACCAGGTATTAGAGGAAAGCATTAGCAAATCACTTAAATCATTTATGGAATATATTACAATCGTTTAAAAACCAAAAAACAAAACGAAAATCCCTCTATTTTGTCGAAGCAACAAAAAATCACCTCATTAAACATCATAATTTTTCGCCATTCATCACTAATAACTTAATTAGTTATTCAGGTGTCTAGAAAATCACTTAATACCTCTCTCTATCGCTGGGAAAACATTCTCATAGATCCCATTAGACCCGTCTTATCAGCATTCTTCTTTCTGGTTGGCTTACTTTGTGGGTTACCGTCTATTCGTCGTTTTCAATTGTATACGTGACAATTTTTATGCCCAGTCACTAATTACACTAATTGCATAATGAAACCCTCGAGGAAAGAGAAACATTTTCAAAGTTGTCAATGCGTTGGCGTTACTTATACAATGCCCCAGTCAGGCTGCAGTGAAGTGCAATTAGTTGTGGCCATTACTTGGCTTATTGTCTATGAAAACTACACTTTCAAAGACTCCAAACTCATGCTCATCACAAGTATGGTTTAATCTTGGGTTGACATTAGACATGCAATTCATCAAATGTTTAGTCAATGTCAAAATGAAACCGGAAAAATTAAGGTACAGCTAAGCAGTTCTTGTCTTAAAGAGATTTGCATTAGGCTGATAGAAATGACCCTCAATTGTGATGGCTACTGGCTTAATTTTGTGCAGAGTTTGTGCGCTGTTTTTTTTTTAAGACAAATATTAAATGTTTTTAATGAAAATTAAGAAGGTGGTTTGTTGGCTTTTAAAGATTGTACAAAAATAAATCTGCTAAAGAGAAAACAATTCTGTGCTGTGTTGAAAGTCAATGTTAATGGTTTATGATACCGCCAATCGTTTGTTACTTTCTTAAAAAAATAAAACAGCATGCTCAGCATGTTTATACAGATCATATATATTTAAAGATGTTTTTATCTTGTTTATTGTCTTTGAGGGGGTTATATTCTCAGCTAATTAGAATACGTCTCGCTGCGGTGCTAATTGTTGTCTCTTATTTCTTATTTCGTTTGTTTTTTGGCTGCTGGAGAACAAGTTATGAACAATATGGGGAACATATATAACGCTAATACTGAATGAATCAGACGGGGGTATTGGTTATTTGCTATTTTCTTGTCTTGAATTTCTTTTGTGTGCGATTTGTGATTTTTGCGGCTACAACTTTCGGCTCCCACGCTGTGGTTAAAACAATCAAAGATTCCATCTGTGATTGGATTTAATTAATTACGAGTCGTGGACTCTTCGAATCGGAAATTCTTTCGAGTAGAATGCTGATTGGAGCAATACAAATTATAATCGATTAGCCAGGGGTTAAGCGAAAGCGTGCCTCAGATGTTGCAAGCATCTAATTGAGATGCCACCCAGACGCAGAAGGTTATTGAAGTCGAGTTTTAAAGTGACTCTCAATCGGGGGGTGGATACGGTGTCTGACTCCTCACGACTAAACCAAAAATTCGTATTGCTTGTACCATTTCAGGTGGCGATGAACCGGTGGGTGCACAGATCCCCTCCATGTTCCTGAATTTCATTGGCAGTGACATTGACTATCGCTACAATACGGAGCCCGAGAGGATGGCCTGCTTGTCCTCCATGGAGCAGCGTTGCTACTGGCCTCGCGGCAAGGTCCTAGGCGGCACTTCGGTGATGAATGGCATGATGTACATACGTGGAAATCGCGAGGACTACGACGATTGGGCGGCCCAGGGAAATCCGGGTTGGTCCTACCAGGATGTCCTGCCGTTCTTCAAGAAATCAGAGGATAATCTCGAATTGGATGCCGTGGGCACCGAATACCATGCCAAGGGCGGTCTTTTGCCAGTGGGCAAGTTCCCCTACAATCCGCCACTGTCTTATGCCCTGCTAAAGGCCGGCGAGGAGATGGGCTTCTCGGTGCAGGATCTAAACGGACAGAATTCGACAGGCTTCATGATTGCCCAGATGACGGCCAGGAATGGCATTCGCTATAGCTCGGCCAGGGCTTTCCTAAGACCCGCTCGCATGCGTAACAATCTGCACATATTGCTGAACACCACAGTGACCAAGGTGCTCATCCATCCGGGAACCAAAAACGTTGTGGGTGTGGAGGTGAGCGATCAGTTTGGCAGCATGCGCAAGATCCTTGTCAAGAAGGAGGTGATCGTCAGTGGTGGTGCAGTGAACTCGCCACAGATCCTGCTGCTGAGTGGCGTAGGACCCAAAGAGGATCTGCAAAAGGTGAATGTCCGTCCAGTCCATCATCTCCCGGGCGTGGGAAAGAATCTCCAGAACCATGTGGCCTACTTCACGAACTTCTTCATCGATGATGCGGATACGGCGCCCCTCAACTGGGCCACGGCCATGGAGTACTTGCTCTTCCGCGATGGCCTGATGTCGGGCACTGGCATCTCCGATGTCACCGCAAAGATGGCCACCCGCTGGGCCGATCGCCCCAATCTGCCCGATCTGCAGCTCTATTTTGGCGGCTACCTGGCCAGCTGTGCCCGCACCGGACAGGTGGGAGAACTCCTCTCGAACAACTCTCGAGCCATACAGATATTCCCGGCTGTACTCAACCCCAAGTCTCGTGGTTACATTACCCTGCGCTCGGCCGATCCCCTGGATCCCCCCCGCATCTTTGCCAACTATCTGACGGATGAGCGCGATGTTAAGACCCTGGTGGAGGGCATAAAGTTCGCCATAAGGCTGTCGCAGACGTCACCCTTGAAGCAGTACGGCATGCGGCTGGATAAGACCGTGGTGAAGGGCTGTGAGTCGCACGCCTTCGCGAGCGATGCCTACTGGGAGTGCGCTGTGCGCCAGAACACCGGGCCGGAGAATCATCAGGCGGGCTCCTGTAAAATGGGTCCCTCCCACGATCCCATGGCGGTGGTTAATCACGAGCTGAGGGTCCATGGCGTGCGGGGACTGCGCGTGATGGACACCAGCATTATGCCCAAGGTGACGGCGGGCAATACCCATGCACCGGCGGTGATGATTGCGGAGAAGGGCGCCTATCTGCTGAAGCGGGCCTGGGGTGCCAAGGTCTGACGCGTGGATGCGACGTGGACGTTGCATAGAGTAATTTAATCAAATTCCAACGAAAATTACTACAAATTCAAATTTAAGCGAAAATTATTATTAAGGAAGCTCTGAACTTTTTCTATACCTATTATAATACCTTTTTGGCCCGATCCAATCCGATCTGAACCCATTCCCCACTCTAAGCACTCTGCGTTGCGCAATCTACGACTCGACAATGCTCTCGATAAGTTTAACCATCTAACAGTACTATTATTTAAACTAATTCTTGTTAAAAACCCATTGAAATATCGAAATTTCGTATATCACTCTTTCGCTATATAATTCATGTATTTATTGTTCGATTAAAGTGCAACAACTATTTAGTTTAAATATTTAATGATCTCATCAATTGGAAAACATTTATCACATGATCACGGCTCGAAAGATCATATAAAAGGGGTGCGTATATCTCCAAAACCAGTCAGAGTATCTCTGGGTTGCAGTTGAAAAATGTTTCGTACTATTTTTGTGATTGGTTTTTTATCTTTGATACTGGTTTTTGGCCAGGATATGGTGACCGATAGTCCTGAAAAGCAGCAGGAAATGCATGCATTTTTCAAAACGATCAGGAGGCAATGTGCGGATGAGAACTTGATTCCATATGGTAAGAGAGGCATACAAATTATTACAATAGATGATCTTTAATTGAGCAATCTATGGAGTGGAATGTGTGCTCTTTTGTGTGTGAATTGTAGGCCAATTTCAGCAAATATTATTCAAAATTATTGCAACAGTGCATTGCATGTTCGAAACCATCAAAATATTTCCTATAAAAGGGCAGCAATCCCTAGCCAAAACCAAACCAGAAATCATTTTACTTCGAAATGCTTTCAATACTGTTCAAAACGTTGGCGGTCGTTGCTCTGTTGAGCCTCAGTTTGTGCACTATAAAGGCCCTGCAGGATCATGCCAAGGATAATGGCGACATATTCATTATAAACTATGACAGTTTCGATGGCGATGTGGATGATATATCCACTACGACAACAGCCCCCAGGGCAGCTGATTATGTGGATTTTGATGAAGTCATGCACTACTGCAATGCAAGTTTTATCACACCAATGTGTGAGTCATGGGGAGGGAACCAAAGGATGAAGATGTGGGGTATTAATATATTGACTCTTTCAGCGAATGTCCTGCAGTTCAATACCACTGGGGCTCTGCCAGATGAGAGTGATAAAACGAGCATGGTAAGGGTGACTCAACGCACACTTTTGATTGAGATTCTATGTGTTCCAATGCTTCTTCTAGTGCTATTTCCATTGCTTCTTTGAAAAAGCTGGCCTAATGGATAACTATAAACTAAATGCGGATCTTGTGCGCAAATATGTTTGGCCAGCCACTGGAGATTCCATCGAAGTCTGCGAGAATGAGGGAAGTAAGTAATCCCACGCAGAAAAAGTGATCCAAAATACATTAAAAACTTAAATTCCCATAGAGGACGCAACGAATTCCTGTGGGAGAGGCTTTGCCATCATCAAGTGCGTTGTCCTACGCGCTCTCACAGATGCCAGGAACAATCCCGTTGTGTAATATACTCATTTTTGGGTATAAAATTACAAATTATTTGTATTAAATGGCTAAATATTGCTATGGCCGTGCACAGAAGCTCACTATAAAACTACGTAAAAAGCATAAACCACACTGTTTACCGGTGTCTCTCTATCACGTCTCCTTCTCCGCGGATCCACAAACTGTTTGGTTGAGCAGGCGACTCAATCTCTTGCCAATTGGCTTGGGATATTGATTGGTCTTCATCAGGAACTCCTTCGACTGATGCTCGACGGCGCCGTTGTCTAGTTGATATTTGCACAAGGCGTGCAGTGGACGCACCAGCACCTGTCGCAGATCTGGCTGTGCTTCCAAAACGGCCAGACATTGAGCCGCCGTCTCCAGAGTGCTCAGACAGCCCTCCGTGGGCTGGGTGCGTATAATATAGTCGCTGGTGCCCACTGATATGAGCTTCACCTGACGCAGGCGGTGCAAGGCGGGACTGCTAGCGTAGATCGCCTTTGCCTGCGGCCAGGTTCCATCGATGAGCACCAAAGTGTAGGGACCGCCACTGCGATCGATCTCCTCCAAAGGCACAGAGTCTTTACTAGGATACAGGACCAGCGTCTGTGGCGAATCAAAGATTTGCTGCAGTTCCGCATGGTTTTTGTGATTGGGGAAGCGTTTCCCCTTGTAGACAACACATTTTCCCGGCTCCAGGCCCAGCTGGAGCATCAGGGCAGTGCGAAGGGAACGCTTCTCTTCGGCAGGGTGCTGTAGTATCACGATTTGCGAGGCCACCGCCAGCGGCGGCTGCGGTAGGGCGGGACACCAGCAGACAACAGCAGGTCGCCTGCAGAAAAAAAAGCACCACAATTGTGAAATTTCTCATGAATATTAAGGCACCTCCCACTCACTTGCACTGTTCGCACTTGTCGCGTCTGTCGGGCGGATCTGCACTAATGCCAATGAGATCCTGCCAGGCGTCATCCTCCATTGTTGTCATTGATTAAATAAAGAAAAATTAAATAATTGAATGGTCGACAATGCCAATAATCAGCTGTTTTTGTCCTACTCTTGTAAACCGCGCACGTTGACAGATGTTTCGTTATCGGTTGGCGACGCTCTGCAGCCACATGTCCATAATAACAGCCCTGTCTTTCAAACAGCTGCAAAGCGCGAATAGGTTTTCTGGTTATGCGTTTGCATATTCATGATTTTAGAAAACTATAATTAATCATCCTCAAAGAAGCTATTTAATTAAGAAAATACGATAGAATACAAAATATTCTACAAAAAACAATACTGCTTAGCTTTAAGTCATACAAATCATAGCCAGAAAACACGAAGAACCCTAAATCTAGTTTACAATCATCGATTATAGGGAACATTGCCACGCATAAACATGTTAATAGCTCCGAACTGTTTTATATTTAGGTTTTGTATATGAATTAAACTAGTTGTTAAGCTTAAAATTATCAAGTAAATAGTGTAATAGAGACAAAATGCAAAGCATTGGTTGGACCCTGATTATGAAACGTGGCTGCTTTTGCAGAAAAGAGACGCTCAACATCAATGGCTCACGATATACGATTCGCGAAAGGCTGGCACAAGGGTAACTATCTCTCTTTTAGATGAACCTGGAAATATCTTATCTATTCCTATCTATCTGTGCAGGGGCTTCAGTCTAATAGACCTTGGGGAGAATCCCGCCACCCGACGGAGCTACGCAATAAAGCGCATCACCTGCCACAGCATCGACGACCAGAACATTGCTCTGCGGGAAATTGAAAATTGTAGAAAAATCGACTCGGAAAATGTGATCCGGGTCGTTGATTACGAGCTAAAGGGTCAGGCTGATATCGTCATCAATACAACGAGCACATTGTACATTGTGCTGCCGTACTACAAGCATGGCGCACTCTTGGATCATCTGCAGTTGCGGGCAAGAAAGCAAGACCACATGCCGGAGGCACAGATCGTGCAAATCTTTTTGGGCGTCTGCGAGGGTGTCAAAGCCATCCATGAAGCGAAGCCTGTGCCCCTGGCCCATCGTGATCTGAAAACAGCCAATATATGCTTATCGGATTCGTTTGAGCCCATTATAGTGGATCTGGGCTCCATGACCGAGGCACGCTTGCAGATTGTTAGCCAATCGGATGCCCAGCGACTGCAGGATGAGGCCGAGGAGCGCAGCTCAATTGTGTATCGAGCCCCGGAGTTGTTTTCCGTCAAAAGCTACTGCACCATTGACGAAAGAACGGATATATGGGTGAGTAATTATTTCTGATGATAGCTAAACATTTGAAAATGCTATTCTCCATTTCAGAGTCTTGGTTGTGTGCTGTATGCCATGTGCTACTTCAACTCGCCATTCGATCCCATCTATGAGCGTGGTGACAGCGTTGCCTTGGCCGTACTCAGCGGCAATATAAACATTCCCGAGGATTCCATTTATACAGAGGTTGGAGGAAACCTTCTTAAACTCTGCTGCTGTTTTCTTATTTTTTGTATAATCTTTTTCAGGACATGCATGATTTGATAAACTATATGCTGCGCACGGATCCCATGGAGCGGCCGTTCATCTACAGCGTCATCGAACGCACTCACGATCTGATACAGAAACTAGAGGGTCGCGTATAGCTTCTCTGTTGCTCATTTAACACACACCAAACCACCACATCGATTCCAACTCGTCTATAGAACCCTTTCTTGTATACAGTAACCGAACCCTAACACACCGCTAAATGTTTTTTGACTACGTATTATTGTAAAATACTTGTAAAAGTGCAGAGATTTTTGTGAACTTATATATATTTACTAACTCGAAATGTATTTTTAATGATCATCGCGTGTGAGTCCGGGGCAGTTGGTCTCCAGATCTTCGCCACTGTCGTAGCGTGTGCCACACCAGTAGCAAAAGGAATAGGCAGTGCGAAGATAGCCCGTAAGCAGTTCTAGCTGCTCGGAGGCACTGTATTGCTCCTCCTTTGGGAGTTCCTCATCTTCTTCAGGCAAGTCCTGCTCTGCTTCACTGCCGCTCTCCTCCTTCTCCTTTGGTTTTGGTTGCCAGAAGAACTCCAGATCAGGCTCCTGAACATCCGCGGCGACATCTAGGGATTCACATGTCTGCTGGCATCGTCTTATATCATACTGAAGTTTGCGTTCCTCTGCCTTTAGCATGGCTCTCTTTCGGTATGCCTCTGTGCTGATCTCTTCGCTCGAATCGATGCCCGCCCTGTGCAGCAGATGAGCTCTCCGTAGCTCCTGTCGCTTGGCGGCTAGCTCCGCGATGGCTGCCTCTCTTCCCAAGCCGCCGCGATCGTTTTTTATGGTTATTCCAATGGGTTCGAGGCGGGCATCCGCCTGTTTGCCAAGACCACTGCCCGCCTTGTAGCCCATTTTGGCCAGCAGCTGGAATCCTTTGTTATCCGCAGCCAGGGGCTTATTGAGGTCCTGCTGCAGCCGTTCATTGTTCAGGTTGGACGTGGCCGCAGCAGTCTCTCGTTGCCGCTTATGGTGTTCCTGCTGCTTGGCCTGGACTTTGATGGCGCGTTTTTTCCCGCGATCTTGCACTAAGCTGGGGCGAACATCCTGCAGGCTGTGGGGGATCATTAGTTTCGGGTTGCAGAAGTGTTTGGGGCATAGTTACCCCGCCAGGAACTTGTCCGACATATAATCCTCTTCATCTTCAGACATAATTTTTGTTTTGGTTTGGTTTGGTTGTTTTGTGACACGGAAACACCGGACGTGGTGGCAGCGCTGTTTACTTAAATTAACCGATCTGGCAGCACTCACAGCTGTTGCACTTCTCCGCAGAGTGGCAGCCCCATTTATTTGCCATGTGCTCACAAATCAACATTTAAAATTTGTATTTACGCGTTTTATAAATTAAATAAAGTATAATGGGGGCGGTAAGTACTTAACTAAATATAATTACCCTCAAATTACTCAAATGCAACTGTTCTACACACAGAAAAAGGTGAAAATAAGCTCGGTGAAGCGTGCGGCGCATCTGAAGTCCAAGAAAACGCCGCTCACCAAACAGCAACAAAATAAAATTAAACAAAAACGTGATCAAGTGAGCTCCAAACGCGAAAACGGCCCCAGTATATTCTCCCAAAAGGCACGCAAGCGTGATAATTTGGCACAGCGCAAGAAGCACAATAAATTATCATCCTTGGGATTGGATCCTCTAGAGGCGGACGACGACGACGGTGACGATGATCTGCTGCTTGATAATATTGCGGATATGCTGGATGGCGATGATCTGGCGCTGCTCAATGAAAACAAACGCAAAAGAAAGGCCAAGGCAGTCGAAGATGTGGATGATCAGCAGCAATCTGTGGGCCTGGAAATGGCCTACGCCACCGCCAGCAAAAAGGAAGAGGAAACGCAAAAGATTAAGGTGAATCTGCTGCCCATCAAGTCCAGGGAAGGCGAGATTATAACCAGGACCACAGAAGTGGACTACGTGCCTAAACCGAAGCTGCAGAAGCAAGAGGAGGAGGCGGATTCGGATGTGGAGGTTAACGAAGAGGAGGACGACGACGGCAGTGTATATATGGACAGCGATGATGATGTAGTCAACGATGAAGCTGGAGTGCCCATACCGGCCACAAAGAAAATGATTTCAACCACAGATCTGCTGATTGCCCGCCAGCAGGAGCTCGAGCGTCAAAAGTATCGCATCGGAATCATCTGTTCGGGAATGCTGGAGAAGCCAGAGGACAAGATGCGCAATTTTCATGCTCTCTACGAGCTCATGGATGAAATAAACCCTGCCAGTGGGCTGCCCAACCTAATGCCTGTGCGCAAGCTGGCCATGATCTCGGTTACGGAGATCTTTAAGGACATCCTGCCCGAATATCGTGTGGGACAAGTGGATACCAAAATGCAAACGGTGCGCAAGGCCACGCTGGAGCGTGTCACCTTTGAGAATGCCCTCCTGCAGCAGTTCAAGAAGTTTCTGCAAAAGCTGGAACAGTTCACGGCGCAGGTGAACAAAAGAGGAGGCGTGAAGAACCCACAAACCGTGAAACTGGCCACCGTGGCCGTCCAGTGCATGTGTGAGCTGCTGGAGGCGCATCCGTACTTCAATTACGTTCAGAACATTGCCCAGCTGCTGGTCTACATGCTCAACTGCCACTATGGCACCATGCGTCAAGCAGTCAATAAATGCTTTCGCTCGCTTTTTGCCAACGACAAGAAGTTGGACATGAGTCTGTTTATTGTGCGTCGCATCAATCATTTGATCAAAACGAAGCAGAACAATGTCCATGTGGAGTGCATCACCTGCATGATGGGTCTCAAGATCAAGAATGTCAATCTGGATGCCGAGAAGGAGAACGAGCTGAAGCAAAAGAAGCTGGAATCGCATCGCCAGCGATTGATCAGCATGTCCAAAAAGGAACGTAAGCGGAGAAAGAAGCTGACGGAGTTGAACAAGGAGCTCGAAGAGACCCGCGCTGAGGAGAACAAGCAAGTGAAGCTACAGAAGCTCACGGAGATCATTAAAATGGTATTCACCATCTATTTTCGTGTGCTAAAAAATGATCCCACATCACGTGTTCTGAGTGCTATACTGGAAGGTCTAGCAGAGTGAGTTTTGCTCTTAATGCCGCCCTTGAAGCCTCTCTAATCTTTCGATTTCTCTTTCAGATTTGCTCATGTCATCAATCTGGACTTTTTCTCAGACCTTATCAACGTGCTCAATAAGATACTCGAAGAACAGGACGAATTGGGCTATCGGGAGCGTCTGCACTGCATACAAACCATCTTTGTTATCCTCTCTGGACAGGGGGAGGTCCTCAACATTGATCCTATACGTTTCTACCAGCACTTTTATCGGAATATGCTGGCCGTGCAGGCGGGCAAGAATCACGATGATTTTACCATCATTCTGCGCACTCTGGACGAGGTGCTGGTCAAGCGGCGACGCAACATGAGCCAGCAGCGTCTGATGGCGTTTGTTAAGCGTCTGCTAACAGGCAGCTTGTATCTGCTACATAATGGCACTCTGGCGACACTGGGAACCATCAAGCAGACATTCCAGCTGACTTCCGTGCTGGATGCCCTGCTCGACACGGACTGCACCATTGGCTCGGGTCGCTATGACCCTGAATTAGAGGATCCCGAGTACTGCAATGCGGCTGCAACGTCGCTGTATGAGCTCACCATCCTGGCACGTCATTATCATCCCACGGTGCGACGCCTGGCTATGCATATTGCCAATGGTGTGCCCGCATCGGGTGATGGAGCACTGCCCACGGATATTGGCAAACTGTAAGTGAACCATGAAATGTTATTTTCATTTGATTTTAACATTTATTTCCTTTTTCTAGCACCTCGCATGAACTTTTTACACAGTACGACAGCACGCAAATGGCTTTTAATCCAGCGATAGCGCTGCCCAAAGCAGGACAACCCAAGCTGAAAAAGGGCAAGCCCATGTTTATCCGGTCGGATTTCAAACAGGAATACAACAAGCTGCTAAAAGAAGGGAAATTGGCCCTCTCTAAAGACAAACAAACATTGCAATTGGATTTTCTGAGTGCGCTTCAATAAAAACTGAATGGAAAGCAGTAGAAAAAATTAGTGAATTTATATGCGTTTTGCTCGTTTAAGAGGAATGCGTGTATATCATCGTTTTTACATCAAAATCCTTCCAAAAAAGGTACAAACAATTTCACAGTAAAAAAGATTCTTTATGGTATATTTAAAATGGAATGGAAAGTACAACGATTCTGATACTAAATTGTGTATGTTTTGGAGCTCCTAACAATCTAGTAAGATGTTGCAAATGTCGCTAAGCCTAGGGATGCACAGTGTCTATTGCCATATAACCGGGTACAGGTGCCAGAGGGTCTCCTACACGGCGCCTCGTTGACGCTGTCCAGCGTTCGCTGGCGGCAGATATTCTCGGTTGCCACCTGCCACAATCGGCTGCTGCCCAAAGCCGCCCACCACTCCATTGTCGGGCAGGACACCAGCGGCTGTGGCCAGAAGACCGGCAGCTGCGCCAGTGGGTGCCAGACGATTGGTTACCGAGGAAGCCTGGACATTGCCTGGTAGAATGGCTGGACGAATAAGAGCACTTGTCCCATACGGAGATTGAGATTGAGCCGTCGGCGTGGGTGTGGGCGAGGGATAGGATCCGCGACCAGCATTGTAGCCAGCGACCTGGGGCACTCCAGTGGCTCTTAAGGCACCGCCACCTGTTGCAGTGGCCGACACTGGAGCTCCATACGCCGTCGTAGCCGCGACTTGTCCCTGACGATAGCCTTGATTCGCATTGACATTGGCACCACTGCCTCCGGAATAGTCGTAGATGTAGGCATTGTTGGCATACAAACTGGGGGCCGAGACGCAATCGTACTGATTCCACCACACGCAGACGAGTGTCTCCTGGCTGAAGACTGTGCCATTGGGGCAGAGGAAGGAGTAGGTCCGGTTGAGGGCGCAGATGTGGAAGACCTGGCACTGGGCTTCGATATCCGCATAGTATCCGGGCAGTGGCTGCTGAGTGCAGTCGAAGTTTGTGCGTGGCACTTGCGCGTAGACGGGATAATCCACTCCCGGCGTGCCCGGAATGGCCGAATAGTCGCCATCTCCATCGCTGTAATCGCCTTCGCTGCCTGTTCCACTTGACACACGGCCAGCGGACACTTGAGCATTGCCGTACTGAGAGGTCTGTGGTCCATAGGGTCCACTGCGCGAGGGCGCCGTTGCAATGCCTCCTGGCGAGGGTCTCCTGGGGAGACTTCCTGTTCCGGGAACAATGGCAGGTGCTCCAAAAGCAGTCGTCGCCTGTCCGCTTGGCGTGTAGCCCACAGCGGGAGAAGGGAACAAACCCGCTCCATAGGCTGTCGTGGCGGGGGCGGGGGTCAGAGGCAAGGCTGTTCCTGTGGGATACGCGCCCGGAGAGAGCCGTCCCCCGGCCGTAACACCTCCGGCACTGGCCAGCTCTGGTCGCCCATAGTTGTAGCCACTTTGAGCCTGCTCAACAAAACACATTTCATTGGTATGAGACGTATGCCAGGGGACTCTTTTACAGACTCACCTGGACTTGCAATTGGGCTAGGCTTCCGCTCCAGAGCAGCACCAGAACTGGAACAAACATTAGAAAGCGATTATCGTGAGTGGGAGTGGAAACTCTGGCTAAGATCTGCTCCGTGCTGTGGGCCAGTCGACGCACCAAATCGAAATGAACGCCACAGCCACACATCGACAGCAAACCGAAGCGAAGTGAAGATTTTCGTGTCCGTATTAAGGCCAAGTACGTTGCGATTCTAGCGTGCTGATAGCGCGGTCTTAGACGGTTCTGCATTGCGATCTTTATTTATCAGCTTCCTACTCAGCCAGAGGCACACAGTGGTACAAGAATTATTGGAATTTTGGAAGGTTTTTTTCTTTGGAGAAAGAAAGATGGTAACTACCCAAAGATGAGTCTCGAAATGAGAGGAAAAAGAACCAGTACTATCCCTCCGATTACTCTGTAATTTTATAGGTTAATGCATCCTTTACTAGATTTGTATCTTTCGCGTAGAATCGAGTTCCACTGTGCCTATTGCAACAATAACGCACTCCAACATCAATTGGCTGCCAACAACAATCTCCAGAGCTCTGAGCTCTGCCCCAAGACGCATGCATCGTAAATATGCAAGGCAGCAAAAACTTAGACAGACAGACGCCCTCCAAAAAGGAAGTGCTAATAATGATGGGGCGGACAGCCGATCGCTCGTCACTGTTGAGTACCGCCCAAGCCCAGGCCTACGGGTGAACTGGGAGTGGGTCTGGGTCAGCACAACGCATTGGCCAAGACTCACCTGCCAAAACGCCACAGCAGCAACGATGGACTTGCATAATTTCGTCCAAAATGAGGATGATTCTGTGTGATTTGATATCCTTTCAATCCTTGGGTACGTGGCGCACTCTGGCACTCGTCGACAGCAACTGTAGGCGAAGCAAGAACGTTGTTAGAAATTTATACCAATTTCAGAAATTCGCTGCAGTTCTCAGCCAATGCGATGGCTGCTGCATCTTTGCCATATTTATGTGGCAGCTGCCCACAGACCAAAGACGACGACGACGACGACAGTTCGTCAGTTCGTTTGGTGACTGCGCTTTAGCAGATTTATGACCCCTGGATTATCCATTGTTGTTATGGGGGCTTCAGTTTACCAGTTATCAGAATTCATATATCACCGACCGGACCCTATACCATTTGTACAGGCAATAAAATGCATTACGTATACGTAATATTTACTTACATAGACGCCGCGATCAATTGAATATTATGGCCATTTCAAGTGCAATACAATTTCAATCTGATTCGGCCTGTCCTTCAACGATTTTTTAGAATGGATGCTGCAGAATTAGTGTGTCTTGCGAAAATGACAAAAATATTTAAATTTCGTATGATTACATTGTGGATTTGTATGACTTTTGTTCTGTTCTGACCTTCCCGATACGGCGTCTTCAAGATTTATATTAGAGCTGGGAAAAACAGCAGCAATCACACTCGTATTTGTGTCAAGGAGACATCTTTGCATGGGTTTCTTTGGGATAACAGAAGAGGAGTAATGGCAAGTTCTGACTAATATGGTAATGGTTTAATCAGTTCAGTGGAGGATTGTCAAGCTTTAAAGCATTCCGATTGTCCTAAATTTCTTCATTTATCTCTCTTTCAAAAAATATTTTCTTCAGAGGCCTAAGAAGTAAACCGCTTTGAAGGGTTTTGGGTTTAAACAAAGTGGAATATTCTGAAGCCCAATTCTTCCATTTATTTATTTCACACACGCTTCTCAATTTCTCAGACAAAAGAAACCTTCTATTTAATATTTTTTTTTCTTTATTTTTATATGTACTTTATTAAGTTTAAATAAATATTTACAAACAGAACAGCAAGACATACAGATTATTCAAAATAGATCGCTCATACTGGATACTGGATGGAAAAGTGGTTTGTTTTTTTTGTTTTCTTTAGTTAAAACTAAAATATGAAACTAATTTAATACATCGCTCGATTATATAGTAAATTGTATACTTAATACGGAAACTGCTTGGCTGGGCATTCAGGAATAACCAAGTCTAGGCCTCGAGTATTTCAGGGGAGTATTTCGTTTCATTTCATTTCGTTTCGTTTCGAACTTTTACATATTTACAAACTAATATTTGCGAAAATTGCATTGGCTAAACGAAATTAATTAACAAGAGAGTGGAAAAGTGTGGAAAAATCATGAGGAAAATCGTTAGAATTAAATTATAAAATATCAAACTGAAAAGTGGAGAAAGGATGGAATGTGGAGTGGAGTTGACTAAAAGTTAGGCATTAACTCGCAAAGTTTTCGCATATCGCTAGGAACCCGCCAACGATCTCCGGCCCGGCCTACCGCCTGCTGCTGAACTTCGATGCCAGCGAATATAATGACTTGAGCAGCTCCAGGGCCCGTCGATCCGAGTTGCCCTCGAGAGGCAACAGCGTGGGTGCCATCGTTGTCGCCGCCGCCCCCAAGTCATCCTCAATGTCCTCGACGCGTATCTCGAATTTGGTCGTCTCCTCGTTGCTGCCCGACCCCGTTGTGGTGCTGAACAAAGGCACATCTGTGGTGGTGGTGTACCCTGGCGTGGTGCTGGTAAAGTACTCGCCTCCACCATTTCGTCGGAATGTGGTCACCGGAATGCGTGTGGTGGTGGTGGCCAGCCTCTGCCTGGAGGATTTTCCTGCCGCTGGCACTTTGCTATCAATATCGATGAGAGCATTGAGCAGATGCTTCCTGGATCGCTCCAGCGCCTTTCCATTGTGATCGTCGCAGGTCTGGATGAGAAGCAGCAGCAGGCTCAACACCTGACGATCGTGCTCCGCCTTGGCCATCACATTGCGCAGATGCAGGGCCTCCTGCTCGTTGAGGCCCCCGAACAACTTGTTGGCAATGCGCTGGAGGCCGCTACTGGAAGGCAACGCATCCCTGGGGATGTCATAGCTCCTGAAAATGTCCTCCCACTCAAAGCGCGAGGGTGTGGGCGTTGTGGTTCCTACGCCCGATAGCAGCCTTGGAAGGTATGTAAATGGTGCCTTGGTTGTTGTTGTGGTCGTTGTGGTGCGTTGCTCCTTCATCAGACCGTCGTTGATGGTTAGAGGATCAAGGAAATCGGTCTGCGACTTCAATGCCCAGGGATGCTCTGTGGGTTTGTGGGTGGTGATCAGCTTCTGGGGCCTGGAGTCCTTCAAGAGATCATTGCGGGACTTCACAAAGGACTGGGTTTGCTGTTGCTGCAGGAACTCGTCTCCCTCTCCGGAGTCCGCACTGGGCGGGGAGAGCTCTGCTGAAAGTTCCAGTTCCTGTCCACGGCTCGTACTAATCTCGTACAGCTCTGTCGTGGTGGAGTACTCTGGTGCCGGTGTCGAATCGAACTTGTGATTGATTTCCACCGCAATGCTCTGTGGCGTGGGTGTGGTGGCCACAGGTATGGATTTGGTGGGCAGATAGTACTTGGCCGTGCCATCGCTGAAGAGCGAAGAGTCCGTGGTGGTTACTGGCTTGAAATTGGGCGTAACCGGTGGCTCTGTGGGACGTGCACGGGCCGCTAGTTCAGCGCGGAATGTGGCGGGATTGTCCAGATAGCTGGACAAGGCATTGGAGAAGATCTGGGCAATCTTACGCGACTCCGGCTTCTCGGCCAGAGCACCAATGGAAGAGCCAGTGGTTCCAATCTGAGGGAACTGCTGGTACTTTGAGCCCTGCTCCGATTCTGGCAAAGATTTCGTATCATTTGGCTTGGGCGAGAGCAGGCCAGAGCTGATGTCCGTCTCCCCAGCGACACGACCCTTCGCGGGCTTCAATCCAAAGAGGCTGCTGTACTTCTGAACTGTGTTGTCACTCAAAAGGCTATGCTTGATGTCATCCGCATCCTCGCTGATGGCTGGCGGATTCTCGGAGGTTGTCAGAATGGCTGTGGTGTCCGATGGCTTGGCTGTCGGCAGCGGTGGTGGCTTCACTGACAGTTTCGTCTTTGTCTTTTCAGGTTTTGCGGACTTCTCTGGCTTTCCCAGGGCATTGCTCGTTTCGTTGTGTTCCTGGGCGAAATATTTGGCCAGAGAAACCAAGGCATCTGGTCCGGAGGAGGGTGGAATCTCCAGGCCAACTCTTGCTGGTGCCGCTGCCGCTCCAGTCAACTCCACATCCTCAAACTGATCTTTAAGCAGGTTCATGGTCTTCAGCATCTCCTGCACATTTCGGAAGACGGACTCATCTTTCACTGGATTGGGGGCAAAGAGCAGGGCATCTTCTCCTGCTGCTGCTGCTGCTGCATTTCCTCTAGGGGATATGGCGCTCTTTGGCAGATACGTGGGTCCACTGCTCGTGGCCGATGGCGATGGCGTCGTTGGAAGATAGTCGCGACTCTCGCTGGTCTTGCTTGGAGGTCGGAACTCCCCGGAACTTGCCACATCATAGTGATGTCTCATACCAATAATCACCGGCTTGTAGGTGCTGTCTAACTCGATGCTCCCACTGGATGTGGGCTTGATCTTAGGAGCCACCGACGATTCCAGGAAAATAACAGAGCTGGCGCCTCCAAAACGATTAGGATTTGGTGTCGTGGCAGAGTGTCCTCCCTTAATGTAGTTCAGCTTTCCCTCCGTGGTCTTGGATTTGACCAGACTCGGAACAGTGGGCGTGTAGAAGGGCGTGGACTTGCTTGGTTCAAGGCGACGGGCGGTGGAGTAGCTGCCAGCCGTGAAGTAAGGAGTCGTGTGTTGAATGGAGCGCGTGGAGTGGGCCTCGTAGAACTCTGGCTTGTCCTTCAGTTGGGAACTGGGCTTATCCTTCAGTTGGGCGCCAGAGTTTTGTTTGTCCTTTTGTTGCGAGCTGGCGGTGGGTTTCTCTTTCTGTTGGGAGTTGGAGGTGGGTTTCTCTTTGAGTTGAAGAATGGGCTTTTCCCTCTCTCTTTCCTTGCTGTGCTCTTCGCTGCCACTTTCCCGCCATCTATGCTGCCCACGCTGTCCATTTCTTGCCCGCTCTGTGGATTCGCCACGTGGTACTCCTCTTTCCTGAGAGGCGGCCAGTGGAGCCCTCTCCTGTGAGGCCAGAGGTGCCCTTTCCTGTGATGCCTGAGAGGCCAATGGAGTCCTTTCTTGAGAGACCAATGGCGTCCTACTCCTTGAGGGTTTCAGCACAGTAATATCATCGTTGCTGTTCCTGTTGGAGTCGCTGCCTTTGTTGTTGCGACGCTTGCCCGAGCCGCTCACAAAGGAGGAGCTCTCGGCGGTGATCTGGGTCTCATGATCGTTGCTATTATTATCGATGCTGGGCAGAACCTTGCGCTGTTTCTCTCCGGAAACATCGTCAAAGTCCACGCTCTCCACGGAGGCGGGCACATCCTCCGTGGAATCGATGCGTCTGTCGGGCTTACTCCGTGGACCAGCTCTCGCTTGACCAGCGACTGGAGTGACCTTAGGCTTGATGTTCAGGCCGCCGCCGACAATATTGAATCCCTGGACAGGCACTGAGGGACGCACTCGATGGACACGCTGCTTGTTGAGTATTTCAGAGCTCTCTGCATAGTAGCCCGAGGATCCCAAACAGTTCACCTTGAACCACCAGTCGCAGGTGAGTTCGCTCTGCTGGAATATGGTGCCATTTGGACAGAGGAAAGAGATCTTGCGTCCCTCTTCGCAGATGTGAAAGACCTAAAATGGGAGTAAATTAATCACAAGACTCTCTGAGGCCTAGATGCACCACTCACCTGACAATCCGTTTCCATGTCGGCAAAGTAGCCATTGCCAAAGGAGCGACAGCTAAAGGAAGTCTTGGGTATCCTTGGATAGATGGGAAAATCAATGCCAGGTCTTCCCACGACGCCTTGATATACCTCATAGTCCACATCCTCGTCGGAGGCGCGCTTCTTCAGATGATGCTTGTGCTCGTTGCAGTTCGTGTGCGTCTCGTAGCGCTCCTCCTCGAATTGTGTGGCACCCGTTTGCTTGGCCAAAATGCGGGCAGGTGTGCGGTACTGAAACCAGAAGATAGACGATATGTTTACGGATGTATTGGATATAATTGTTGGGGATATTCTTACCTTGGATTCTGCGCTTGTGTGGCCCAGAAATGCCAGTAGGAGAAGAGCTGAAATAGAATTCAAGGAATGCATAAATGAGAGCAGTACATAAACGGTACCATAATTTCTAGAAAATAATAAAACTTTTCTTCCTACTCGAGCATTATTTGCATAGTTGCTGAGACTTTAAATGAACAATTATACGGATACTTTAATTATGTCTAGTTCATCAAGTTTTTAGCTACGGATTCTCCTTCTGTTTAGAATGTCGACTAACGGACCTTGACTTTTCCATTCGAAAAATCTCATATGCAGACATTGCCAAATTACGCAAGCGGTGACTGTGGATGGAATGGGGATGGGGATTAAATGTGACTGACCTTAGGCAACCGTCTACTCTACGAGTATTCCTAGTAATGCAATAATTAAATCTTAAACCATAAAAACAATTAAAGAAAGAAACAGAAATAAAAAGTCATGATGTAGACGCCAGAAGAAGATGTCAGCGACACCACCAGATGCACAGACTGTCCAAATAAGAGGGGAGGCTATTGAATAACCAAAATAACCACCACAGATTCAAGGTCCACTTGATGCATAATCACAGTGATTATATGAATCATCGGTGGATGGATGGATGTATGGATGTATGGGATGGGAGACCCCGTGAACGAAGAAGACGTCGAGAGTGTTTGCTGTTGCTGCTATTGCTGCCTTAAACAAATTAAACAATTGCCCATAATTTATGTCCGTTGATTGGCAACCGGGTCTCAAAATTCGATTCGGCCCAATCGCATTAACCATACGCCACACAGCACATCAATTCGGGGTATCTTTCGGTTTGGTTTCTTCGATTCGTGAGCCTCACAGCGGGTCACACAGCGTACGGTCTTGCCAGAGCTTAATTGAGAGGCGCTGTCGATGGGCGCGTAATTACTCACAGACGGGGCTCCAAAACTATCGGACTATTGTTGACTTTGCCTACTCTGCCACTCACGGGAGATGAGCTGTCACTTATGCGTCTGGGGCCGATTCCGATCGCTCTGGCATTTGGGTCTCGGCCGCTCCGCCAATGTGTCCGTGTCCGTGTCCGTGTCCGTCCTAATGAGCCGTTAAAAATTGCATTTCTCAAGCATTCATCTCGTCCAATCCATTAATTCAAATCAAAGTCACATTTAATCTAAGTCTCCCTCTACTTTTTTTGTTCCAAGCAATATTTGTCGCACGCCAAAACAAAACAGACGGAAAACTAAGACACGGCTAAGACAGCACACGCAACTGCTGGCTAAGACAAAGGCATATTAACAATCTTGGCCGGGTTTGTGTTTGGGTTTGGGCCGCTGCCGCCCCCGCCATGGCACACGCATGCGGCCAAAATGCGTTGCGTTTGGCTGTCAAGAGCGAAGAGTGGATGTGCCATTGGGTGGAAGATCTATCATGGGAAAAATTATGAGACCTGACAAGGTCAAGGATGTCATAGTTTATGTCATGATAGAGTTGGGAACGATTTTTTCTTCAGTTGTATTATCAGTTTTTACAAGTTTCTTGACGACAGAAGAATATATGGGAATTTTGTGAAAACAAGAAAATTGATTGGTAAAAACTTCTTAGCCATAACCACTTACCGCACAACAAATTGAGCTGCGTACACCGCATTTTGTATTTGGAATTGCCTGGAATAAAAAGAAGGAGAAACAATAATTTAGCTGGTTAAACAAAATTATGAATATTTATTGCACAAGATCGTGGGAGAAGCCGAAAAACGTAAACAAAATAAATAATTATTAGCAGAAACACGTACACGTCGGCAGGTACCTTATTGGGCAATAGAAATTATACAAACAGAAAATAATAAATGTACTCTGGGGCTTGCACAAATCAGAGAAGCAAGACCAAGAGTTGTCAATGTGCCGAACGCAGACGAACAAAGCGAAAAAAGGCTCACAGCCGATTGCATAATTTGTGGAGAGAGAGACAGAGAGAGAGAGAGAGATACACGCCCACAGACGCATGCAGAAGATGCGAAATTTATGGCAGAGAGCTAGCGATCTCTACACCTTATATAGATAGTCGGATGGGCAGATTGGGCAGGGGAGATATGCAGATTGGGAAGGGTAGATATGCAGATTGGGGGAGATTGCATTTTGGGTACGGTGTACCACAGGGCGTATGCGCCATAAATTATTACACTTTAGGTCTGACCAGGAACTGCAGGCAGCTGCTATGCCTCCAACTAGGATTGCTGGATGCAGTCCAGCAGTCAGTCAGTTAGTCAGTCAGTCATTCAGCCATTCAGCCATTCAGTAAGGCAGTCAGTCAATCCAGTCCCCTCCTCAGACATTCACTTTGGGGTATCGTATCGCTGGCTTCCGTCAGCTCGTTTCTGCAGCTGTTGTTGTCGCTGAGTTTGTTGCCGCCGCCGCTGCTGCTGTTGTTCCCGTAGTTTCTGCGTACTTTGCATAATTTCATATAATTGTTTTAATTTGCACAACACAGCAAACAATATCAAAAGTTGGGGAGGCAACACGAGAGATCAACACCAACCAGCGAACCGAACCGGCTTGGCGCCCAGTGACACTCTTTTGATTTCAATTAAATCATTTTCATTGGTTTAAGTCATTTATTTGCTTTACGTAATCCCAGAAATAAACACGTAGCTATATTTTCAATAACAATAACATCAATCGAACAGAAATCTCGAAACGAAATGAAACATAAATTTAAATTGAAATTAGCTGCAGCGGTGGAGGAGGAGGAGGAGTGGGAGTAGGAGTAGGAGTAGGAGGAGGCTGCTGCTGAGATTCTGCCTTTCAGCATTGTCTATCTGTTGGATATTCTTCGGTTGCCGAAATTGCTTTTTGTATTTAAATTAGTTGATTGCCTTGGGGGTTGGGGTTTGGGGCTGGGGCTGGGGCTGGGGGGCATTGCTTCTCTTCAGCATTGCAAATATTCTCACACCTAAATTTAAGTTTCATCAAAATAACGTAACGTAATGTACACAAAACTAAATTGCGGCAGTGTCGTCATGCAACGGCGTTGCAGCAGACTTGACATTAAAATTTTAATAAAAGATTGTAAATTAAGTCGATTAGCCCAAACATTTAGTTAAAGTTCAAGAGTTTTTGCCTCGCGGACTCTCTCGTTTTGTCTGCTCAGATTTTAATTTCAATTCACGATTTTCAATTTGCAAATTACACGACCCAAAGAGGGGGCTTTTTTGTCATTGTCAAGGCTTTTGGGCATTGAATGGATTTAAATTGGCGATCAATTGATGAAGGTTGAATCGGTTGGAGTGGGTTTATTGTTAGAGAAATCTATGGAAATCACAGAAATCCATGACAGAAGTTCAATCATCTTTGGAAAAACTACACAGAGAAGGCCACAGAAGAAGTGCAATCAAGCTTCAGGGAAAGCAAAGAGCGGGAAAAATTTCGATGCTCAAGTTACAGGCACAAAAAATTGTCAACGACAACAATGACAAATAAGGAAGTTTCTCCGCTAAATCTACCAGCATCATCGCCAGCAGCAACACCAGCAGCAGCAACAGCAGCAACGAAAAAATTGTCAACGCCATGGCATGGACCATGGCAACAGCAGGTGTTGGAGCGAACAACCAATGCGGCACCAACAAAAATAATAAGCTAGCGCCAGTTAACTGTCAGCAACAGAGGTTGCATTTTCCTTGAGGCATGCCGCACGCCGAACGCCACCGCGCTGAGGGTCTCTGCAATCAAACATTTGGTTCCGCCTTCAACACATGCCCCACGCCATGCCATGCCATACCATGCCATGCAACACCTTGAGCAGATATCACCCAAAGACAAAGTTGGGGGCAGCAAATGGAAGCTGGAAAGATGAAGATATGAAGAGATGCTGAGCTGAGCTGAGAGATGGATATGCTAAGGACGCAGTCGATGATGCACCAGTGGATCAGTGCCTGGCTCTCTCGGATTGCAGCCAAATGTCTGTTAAATCGTTTTAACCTTTTTGTCAAGTTGGCGCTTAACCTTTACGGTCGCTGGAGCTGACATGAAGGAAGCATTTGTTGTACTTTTTTTTGCACATTGTCTTGTGGCACACACTCAGAGAGTGGAGTGTTGAAACCCGTACAATCCACAGAAACTAAGGCAAAAATTTGCGGGATGTCGTATACGTGTTATTCCAAGATTTGATTTATTTGTTTTAGCTTTTCGTGTTTTCGTATTGTTAGGGGCTTATCCGGTGGTGGTTTATTTGCCGAAAGCCAACCTTTCTTGCACTGACTCTTGTGTGGCCTTCTCAGCAGATAAATACTCCTACCCGTAGTTTTTATTTTATTTTATCTGTAGCTCGTGTGCAAGGAAAATTTCACCTTTACCGAAAATTCATTATGAAACGGCAGGCAAAGGCCTGGCTCCCTGGCCAATTCCTGTTGCATAAAATTGCATAAAGTCAGCCGAAGCGCATCTTCAAACTAAACAAAATCTAAAACTTGATTGGGGGGACTTTTTCTGTGTGTGGTTTTTTGTTGGCGACTGGGAGTGCCATGCAGGTGCGGATGGATATGCTGGTCATTTGGCTAATGGTGGGAGAGAAATTTCGAAAGCAAGTCAAGTGGAGAGGCCACTGGCATCCTTGGGAACTCAAATGTTTGGAGATATCAAATGAAAGATATTCAGAGAATGGTTTTTGCCGGTTCTGCTTTCCTGTTTCTAGTGTTAAACTTTGACACAAGCAAATGTTATGCTAATTTGTTCATAATTAATTACCTATCACCAAAGTGCTACCTAACATTCTGGCTTGGCATACATTTCCATAGACTGAACTGGAATTAAATTGTTAAACATTTCAAATGGCAAATGCTACAGCTAATGCTTTTTTTGGCCGAATAAATTGTGTGAAAAATGTCATTATAAATGCATAAAAGTCTAGGCAAATCACTCGGCTTGTTTTCGGCCTGCGTTTCCCATGGCAAATGTTTTGAAAGTGCCGTGCCGCCCATTGTGCATTTTGGGCTTATTTATTTTACAGCAGATTTGGCAAGCAGAGGCATTTTGTTTGCTTTTGTTATTGTTATTGTTTCTAAAATTGTTGCGCAGCAGCAGCAGCAGCGGCAAGCAATTAAAAGCGTATTTTATATTGGCACATCCCAGGCGATAGAGATCATTTTTTTCGGGACAGCTTCAAATGAACCCCATTGTGGGGCGGGACCCATAGATCATTCGAATGACGTGCGTTTATGTACGATTATTTGCACAATACATACGTATAGTATTTCGGGGCAGGTCCAAATAAATTAATAATGGGATTACCGAATAAATATCTGAGTGAAGGTACCTGCATATCGCGTACGAAAATGGCAGCTGCTGTGGGCCCTGAAAAATGGGTCGGCAGCTTTATCACAAAATAAAATGATAAATTTATGACCTGATGTTTCGCTGTGACATTTCGTTGTTTAAACAATTAATCAGAAACTTCAAAAGCATTTAGTTATCCCTCACAAATCTTACCCCCGCCGCCATTAAAGTTCATCTGCGGAGCAATAAAAAAAATCATGAAAATCCCAAGTGTGAATATGCGTCAGAGAAGAAGACATGTTAATGTTGCAATAACGTAACTTTTTGTAGCTCGTGTTGTAGTTTGATTTTTTTTTTCATTCAGAGATTCAGCCAAAGGCCGGTAGATAGCCAGGGAAGGCACCCAGACAGAAGATAGACCCAGACCACGGCGTCGACGGCGGCGGTTGCCTCTGATGATGCTGCTGCTGCTGCTGCTGCTGCTGCTGCTGCTGCTGCTGCTGATGCACTGACCTACGTGTCGCAGATGCACTCAGACATGGGTGTACACAACTCTTAGTGGCAATTATTGCCGCAACATCACAGTTTTTCGGGGGGGCCTTAAAAGCAAGCAGCACCCCTGAGGGGGCGCGGCAATGATTGCATTTCATAGCCGCCAGAGTTCGACGTGCTAATAGATTTTGAGGTCAAATGCAATCGTTTTCGGCTGCAGCAGCAGCAGCAGCTTCTGGCTATTTTTTCGCCCTCGTTGATACAATTTTTCGGTTAGTTTTTTGCACAAGAATTCTTGTGCATTTCCGTGAAGCTCTTTTTGTGGGCTCTGCTACTCCTCATTTGCAATTTGTGTAGTTGTTAGAGCAGGAACGTAGGGGCAGCAATACAAAAAAAAATGCTACCTCTGTGGCAGCTAGCTGGAGGCATAGCCAAAGTCACTTTGACGCTTCGTGGCAGCCGCCTGTCAACTGTTTCACACTTGGCCACAGCCCCAGACCGCCCATTGAGAGCGGACTGGATGGGAGATTGGGGACTGGGACTGGAACATGGGTCTTGGGGTAGACATTCCATGAGGCTAGGCATAAATGGAACCCAATTTGTTGGGTGATTTGTAGCACCAAGTGTGTAGATGATTTTCGGGCTTTTCTTTATGGGCACATATTTTTGATTGTTGCGCCCCAGCAATTCTTCATGCAAGAGCTGCTACTGCTGCTGCTGCCGCGGGACATCGTCTCCCGCTGATGTTGGAACCTGCCCCAATTCATATTCATTTGCATGCAGCAGGTAGCAGTCAGCCAGCCTCGAGGGGCGGCACTTGGATGCTACTTAATTATCGGTTAAGCATATTTTCTGTTTGGTTATTCAGCAGTTCTCCAAAAAACACTATTTGTCTGGCTGATTCATAAAAAGCTGTTGTAATAACAAGGGTTAGCCTAGTATATCATTAAATTTTCCAAGGTAATTGCAGAGTTTCATGTTACGAAGAGCCATAACGAACCGGAAGCTGCACCCACTAAAGCCAATTCAAGTTTGTGTGGGTACCAAAGTATGATACTAGAACCCGATACGCATATCTAATTTCTCCATGCTAATATTATTCATTGGCATTTATCAAATGCTGCAATAATGGTCTATTAAAAGACTTAATCCACCCAAGAAAAGATGTTAAATTGTCATCAAATGACCAGCTAAGCCGGAGCATAAAAATTAGATTATTGAAAAGATATCAACAAGAAATCAAAAGGAAAGATTGAAACAAAAACTGAAAGAATTCAAGGGGAATGATTGAAACAAATCTCTGAAGAGCCGAATGACTCAAACAAAAGAATTAAGACACAAACTTGTTTTCTTGTGACGCTAAAAGTTCTAGAACCTGCACTTACTTAACCTCCCAAAATATATATTTGAATGCACCGTTAAAATGCCAATGTACTTCAGATCAGGGGGATATATATCTCTAAAACAATTGCTGCTCTCAAAATTCGATTGCTACTCGATTGCTTTCAAAAAACAGGTCCCCATTTGATATCAGATTGTAAAAGTATTACTAAATATAACATTCAATGGAAGACGAACTCTGTGTAAACCAGTTTCTATCTTCTATGCCGAAAAATGCCTATTCGAATGCCAATTTTGCGGTGTCACTAAGGCCATTCACACACGCGGAAATAAATCCCATGCCCCATCTAGTGCTCACATAACAATTGAGTTGTCAATAAGAAGATATATCTTTTGGCTAGATGATGTGCCAAAAAAAAAGAGAGAAATATCAAAAGATAACAATTGAAAATGCCGCTCAGCCAGTTTCAATTGATATGAGGCAATATTCGTGAGTGCAATTTATGATAGAGATAGAGACAGAGTCGGAGTCTGAGGCGGTGGCAACAAAAGTTGCAGCAGCACCAACAACTACAAACAAGAGCCAAACGAGTGGCAATTAATAGGTAATTGCTGTTGACGCCACAAGTGTCTGCCTGCCACAGAAACTTCCACGGGGGGAAACTGTTGCAGTTTGTCTGGATTCTTTTGTTCAACTCAATTCCAAATTACGCATGCCGCAATATTTGGGTCAGTGTTTCTTATCAAGGCGGTGCATATTTATGTCACCTGGTTAAATAATCCAGGTGCTCCCCGCCTCACTGGGAGGAGGCTCTAATTAGAGCCAAACAACAATGGCCAGCTTTTCACGTTGCTCGCTGCTTTTCTTTTCACTTTTCCTCTTCGCGATGGCCTTTTTATGATTACTTCAGCTTGCACTCATCTTTATGCAGTCTCTGTTTATACATACATATCCATATACATACATACATACATACATATACGTACGTGTATATGTTAGCCCCTAACTGAAATGAAGCTGCGAATTAGTCGCTTATTGTCTGGAGGAGTAATTGTTTCTTGTTTGTGTGTGCCGCAGCCACGTAAATGAAAGTCACTTTTGATTTGGTTTTTCTTACGATTCGGTTTTGGTTTCTGTTCAGCGTGTCAGTGGTAAGAGTTCAAGCGGAAATGGCTAGGAAAATTACATTTTTTGTTTGCTTTTTCCAACGATAAACTAAGAGTTGGAGATATTAAACTAATCATAGCTCCATTATACGATTCTAGACAACGATTTCAACAAAAGACTCAGGTAACGAACTTGACTTTGACATCCACCAAAACTCTTTGTGCTGTAAGCGACAACAAGTTTTCAACATATCATAGAGTTTTTTCTGCCTTTTTTGTCGAGTATCATAGACTATTATGACTGCTGAAAGCTCTTGTCATTTTGGCTGCCTTCAGCAGCATTTTGATTGTGCTTGAAAATATCAAACAATATCAAGGAATTAAATGCGGAATTTGTTATTTTGGCTTCAATGATTTATGTTTTGATTTCTCAGAGTAAGCGTGTGTGTATCGAGGCGTCTCTAATTGCCTGTCGGCTGCCTGAAATTGATATCAATCTGTAGTGCCCCAATAGACACACGCTTATTGACAGTTTCTTCTTATTTGTTTTCATGGGCAATAATCGCTTAGAAGACGTTGAATGATGGCAGCTTTTAATGGCCTAATCTCAGTGGGAAATAATACATTTTTCGATCATAATTTTATGGCCCAACCGTCCCGCTGTGAGAACGGCAACTCGAGATTCTAGCCTTGACTGACACCTATTTATAAAACACATTAGTGTCTTCATATTTTATGCATATAAACTTTATGAATCATCTATGGAACAACCTGTTTTCTGATCGTATTCGGTGAGCATCCTTTACCCAAACAAACCCCCATATGATATCATTTGACCAATTTAGATCCTGCCTAAGCCCCAAGCAAAACGAAAACAAATATAAATCGGAATATGCTGGAAACAAGTTCTCCAGCAGCTGTAAAATACTCATATAAAATATCTATAACTCTGAACTAAGATAAACAATCAAAGAAAGCGCAATAGAAAACTCGTTCTGGGAGATGGCTAAATGCGTGCTGAAATTTAGCCGCTTATTCAATGTTTCGCTGAATGGGAATATGGCACAGCGATAATTAAGATTATTTGCTATTCAAATCGAATTTTAATTCTTCAGAATTGCATTTGTTTCACCTCAGAACTGATGCCCAACACAAATCTTTGAGACAACATTTTTTCACAACCGAAACCAAATTGAAGCACTCAAAGAGTTTCAAGCTATAAAAGTGATATATAAGCCAATGAATGCCTTTCAATTGCCAATTTTGGCAGCTCTTTGCAACGAAGTTCATGTGGGGGCCAATGCAGCCGTGGATGCAGATCAAAATGCCATTCAACAGGCAGCCCTAAAATGGCCTAAACGTTGCCTGTCAGGCCATGGAGGTCAGCATTTCGGCCTGACATTTAGCCTCCTGCCGACTGGCTCTGGGGCCATATATCAAAGTTGGCTATGGCTATGGCTATGCCGGAGTCCATCCGTTAAAGGCTGACAAACGCCACGCGCAATTCGCGACGCACGTGTGTCGTTTGTGGCAGCAATTTCAGAATCTCCAGCGATAGCACAGCTGGCATTTAGCTGGTAAATGTTGCTTTGATGATCATATTTAAAATCATGATGTAATTGAACAGTTTACGCATTCGAGTGGATAACTATGATTAAGGAAGAGCTTATAGGCATTTCAAATTATCATTGCTTCGAGGAAAAGCCTCAGGCATGTACCGTTTTCCACAGCTTAAGTTATTGTTTCAACACTTCAGCACTGTTTTCATCGGGTCCCATTACACTATCAATACAATTCCTTTTCAAAAAGTTCAAGTTCGTTCTCTCAACGGTTTTTTGTGTGACCACGAAAAACCGAAACTGTTGAAAACATTGACAAATGGTTTATTTATGACTGTAGTGCACTTGGCTGACATTTGGCCAAATGACAATACGGCACACAAAAACTAAGGTTTAGCTGAGGTTTTTATCTGCAGTTTTATGCTTTTGCGGCCAGCAGCAAGTTCGTTGTCAAAGTCTTTTGTTTTTACAGCGACTGCTGCTGCTGTTGCCACAATAAGCTCCCTCGATGAACACCTTAAGAACAGGCACTGAGGTGATGATAGATCGCAGCATTAAGCCGGAGGAAAAACCCCAACTAAGTCCGCCTAGAATATGTATGTTGAAATCATGAGGTTGCTTCGAAAAAAAAACAATACAAAACATCAACATTATTTACACTTCATTAATCACTAAAGATGGTCTAACAAAAACAACAGCAAGCAACAACAACAGCTATTGTAAGGTTGTTTGTGTGGTGTTGTCTACAAGGAATCGTTGTGGGGTACTTTTACTTGGGGGCTCCACGGCGTCTTGGCTCGTCTCATCTCGTTTCGTTTCGTCTTTCAGTTGCGGCTCATTGGGTTTTCAGCGATGCGCACGCAGCGCCAGTTAACGCATCAACACTTGGAATGGAGTACAAGATACATCGATAGCAATTACAACAACAACAATTTCAACAACAATACCAACAGAAATAACACCAAAATGAATACCAACAGTAATAACACCAACTGTAACAATTACAATAAAAATACCAACAATTCCAATAACAAAAATTAGAATACCAGAAATATCAACAATACCAATAGGAGTTACACCAACAAAACTACACCAACTAGTTTCCCTGTGCAACGACACAGACAGAGAGAGAGAGAGAGAGAGAGAGAGAGAGACAGAGAGGGATTCATCCTCCTTTTGAGGGTATTGTTGCTTGAATGGCTTTTTAATTTATTTGCCATTTCTTTCGCTGGCAAAACGTTAATGAGCAGACCAGACCTGGCCAAGATCCGAACCAGACCAGGGCCCGGTGCCCAGACGTAGACTTAGACCCGGTTAAGACAACAACAACAACAACCATTCGCATTTTGAACTTTTATCTGGCCATCTGCAGACTGGGACAGACGAAACAACAGGCAAAAATTATATTGTAGCATTCATTTTGTTACATTTTGGTTTATTTTCCAGCTGCCTTTCGGCTGGGGAGACTCGTTTCGGTCTCTCCCCATTCAACTTTAACCCCCTGCCACATAAAACACAAAGTACGAGTGTACGTACATACACATCCCTATCCCTGGCCCTTGTTTTCTTCCGACCCGACCCTGTTATAGGTATATAGGTAGGTGTAGGTGTGAGTGGGTGGATGTGATGTGATGTGAAAGACGGTTAAGTCACACATTTGGCCTAAATTTTGTCTTTTCTTTTGGCCCGGCTCGCTTTTCTTTTGTTCATTTGCGCCACGAGACAAGAAGAAAACAAAACTGTGGCACCTCTTGACATTTAAGGCGCGCGCATTTCCCAATTCCCTGCACTACTTTCTGTGGGTCTCTCTCCCTGTAATCACAGAGTGCACACCAATTGGAATTATCTAACACAAAACAACCAGAAAAACTCTTTGCAGCTGCAACAGCCACAGCACTCCTCCCCCAATTCCAAGGGTCTATATTCTGAGTGCTACTGGGGCCGCGTTCATCCTTGACCTGTGTGCTCAGCCCAGCCACTGAGCCACCCAGCATTATCTTAGATTCGTTAATAACAATGCCAAGACTAGGCAACAATTGTGGTTGCAAATTTTGCAACACAAAATTTATGCAGTAGAAAAAAATTAGAAAAACACAACAAAAAAAAAACAACCGAAATGCATGCCGGCATTTTGAGGCTTTTGCGTGGCTTTTAATTGTTGTATCTATTCATCTATGGTAACCAACAATTTTGCAAATTAATCATCGAGCCAAAAGTCGCCCCTGGCGAATGCAAAATTTATGGAAATTGTCCATCATTTCATTCGCCTAGAACCGATTAATATTTACGTTGATTAAGAAGAAAACAAGAAGCTAAGCCAAAGCTAATGCTAATTGTTTTAATTGTAATGACTTTGATGGACTTTGTGTGCCAACTTAATTAAGTTATTCGACTTTTAATTAAAA
This sequence comes from Drosophila persimilis, assembly GCF_003286085.1. Lineage (NCBI taxonomy): Eukaryota > Metazoa > Arthropoda > Insecta > Diptera > Drosophilidae > Drosophila > Drosophila persimilis. Next base: position 27,660,091 of record NW_020825288.1, on the reverse strand, counting down.
ATGTTTGACAACAAACGTTTTTTGTGTTCTGTTGTAGTCTTCCTGGATTGGTTTTTACAAGGTCTTGTCACGGGAGAATAGAGTATTGTATAGCAGATTCCCTAGGATTAGAGTCAAGGGATATGCTGTTTGCGTTCCTGAAGGAAGGCACCCACAAAAAGCTCGGAAGATCTCACAGATAGATATCTATCTACTGCATGTTTTCCTTCATACAATCCAAAGATGGTTCTTAAAGTCGTATCTTAAGTGCCATCCAATGTACTACATTTCAAAAAAATCTATTTTTACGAGCTACAAAAAACGTAGCTATTTAGAAGAGTACTTCTGTGGAACCTGAAACTCAACTTTTTCTAAAGATATTCAAATGGAATACCTCTAAGAATTTGCCTTCACTTCCTTTTACTTTTCAAAATCTTGGTCAAGTATCATAATTTAGTTGAAATTTTGTATCTTGGCCTATGGTGCATCTTAGACAAGCGGCAAGTGGTCGGGGACTTGCATAACTTATAGCCGTACAAGAGCCACCATAAAAAACTGTCTGTCCAATATTTAACCAACACATTGACATTTTAGCAGGCATTATTGGTGCTTTGCCTCTGGCGAGTCGGCCAAAAACAAGTAATAAAATTAAGTAGAAAATGTATACAATAAATCTAAGTAGGATGAGGTTTTTGTGAAAGGAGATGTACATAATTTTTGTCCATTCATGCGTACGAAATGCGTTTGGCATTTTATTAGAAGCTGGCCATTCAGCTGTCGATCTGTGGAGCTGTCGGAATTCCTGGCCCAAACGCATTCAGTATTCAGGGGTTCAGCGCCTCACTCACCTTTAAGCGGCATCAGCGGCATCAGTGGCAGCGGTGCTCTGAATGTCAGTTTGTGTGGCAGCAAAACTCGCCAGTAACTGAGGCAGTAACTGTGGCAGCAACTCAATCTTCCACAGCTTCCTTTTTGCTGCTTTCGGTTTCGTGATGGAAGTAATATGTAGGTTTAGCTATAAACTTATTTATGACAAAGTTTTCCGCTCTCCAAGTTGATGTGTTTTTTTTTTTTGTGTTTGTTTTCTGTTTCGCTTGTGAATATTAGCTATAATGTTGCACTTTTTCGTGTAACTGTTGTGGCAATGTTGTCTCACTATTGTCGATTATTTGGTGTATTATTTGTTTCGGGCTAGAGAGGAATTATGTTATAATGCACAGATATCACGATTTAGTTGATGGTTTTTCTCGCTGGCAGCACAAAATCACTTCAAGTTTTTCATCATGTCAGCGGTATGAATATATCATTAGGAGCAATTTTTTTGGTAATCCCACAGTGGAAAAAAGGGAATTGATTTAATTTAATGGGTAATCTGGGGATTTGGGCCAAGTTCATTAGCAGTAGATGATGGTAAAGACTGTGAAAAACTTGAAGTGATTTTTTATATTTTTGTATGTTTTATAATCCTTTGCTTTATCGTAAGTTCCTTTAAAAATTCATTATTTTCTTCCTTAAAAAATTGTAAAAAATTATCTTTTATGAACACAAAATGTTTAAAAATTCCATCACTTGAATCACTTTTTAAGATTGTTATCCACATAAAATTATTTTTACAAAATACAGTACGAGGGATCTCAGAGCCAGAGTCGGAGCCAGACGAACAGAAGACGTCTTCACCCGTACGATATTCACATTTGAATGTTTCAATTGGCAAATGCGGCGTCCAACTTTAGTAGTAGTTGAGCGGTTCGTGGGGCCCCCGGACTCGAAACTCTGTTTAGCGAAAAACGCTCTCAAAGCCGCGGCGCAAAGGCAGAGATCAGAGTCATCGTCGGCGGGCGCCCCGTCGTCGTACCGCAAAACGAAGATCTTTGCCACATCTTCCTCAAAGCCCAAAAGCAGCAGCAGCCGTAAAGACAAAAACCAAACACAAAATGCCTTTGCAACCGGTCGCAGCGGAAGAGAGAGGAGAGAGATAGATAGCGTTCGGCAGACAACCGAAGCTTAACAGAGCTATAGGCTTTACGACTGTTAAAGCTTAACATTGCGGTTCGGGTACTGCTGTCAAGGTAGCTGTTAAATTTGAAATATTTTATTTAATTGTTGGTTTCAAACGTGTAATGAGTATGTAGCAAAGCTTTGGAATTCATCTTTAGGAAGAGAACAGCGTTCGTATTTTTACCTGTGTAGCTATTCATTTTTATATCACTGTGTTTTATACGAATTAAGCTATAAATAGATTTAATAATGATTTATTTAAGAATAATTAATTATAAAAGAATGATATACGACTTGGTTGTGTACTTTTAATGTATAAATGTTCTACTAGGTGTGGCCTCCAATGCGTGCAAATAAAAATAATAAAAAGATGGATATTTGGAGACTATTGGTAGTAAATGAACAGAACATAGAAAGTATTTAGAAGTAGTTTATGAGAAAAGAGATATTTGAATAGCTCTTTCAAGGTTCAAGAACCTTCATATTACCATTTAAGCCAAATAGACAGAAATAAAGTAAAGGGACCCATCTAATTGCTCAAAATAATTTGTGTGTCAATTAGGGCTGTTGTCTTGGATATGTCAAAATCTTAAAAGATTAACCCGCTTTCTCATAATTTCCCATAAAATTGCATAAATATCACAATTGCATTAAATGCTGATCACATTCAATTGAAATAGATTTCAATCAATCAGCGGGATGACAGTTTGAAAATCCATCAGCGCTTAATGAGGAAGGGGAAGCACTTGTAGGGTTTCCAACGAAGAGTTGGCCTGGCCTCCCTGTAGTGGGGGTGGGGGGTCTGTGGGTCGACTGCTCGATTGCTCGATTGCCCGCCCGTGGAAGGCAGAGCACACAAAAACATCGCAAATTAAAGATTCGAAATGCTCGCAGTGACGACTTTTTGACTTGAGGCGTTTCTTGTTTCTTGGCTGAGTTTGATTTTGTTTGTTTTTTTTATGTGTTTGTGAACCACAAAACAATGGGGCAAAAGGGAAGACAGCTGAGGAGTTGACAGTGGACAGTTTTTATGATGATTTTTGTCCAGCTTCTTTGCGGGGCCCACAAACAGGAGGGAACCTGGCGAGCGATCGACTCGATTGCATAATAATTTTGTTTGATTTTCGTTTGGTTTTTGGATACAGCCGATGCTGATGCTGAGACTGAGGCTGAGGCTTCCTCCCTCTTCTTGGACTCATCTTGGAAGCAACTTCTGCTTCCTTCTCCACACGAAGGCAGCAAATGCTGATGCAGATGCCGATGCCGATTCATTGGGCCTGCGATTATGGTTTTGGTGTAGCGCAAAAATGCTTAAATAATCGCAGTCACAAATATTCCCACGAAATTTTCCACTAAGGCCTGCCATAATGGTATCTCTATCCAGTGATCCAGCGATGGTATGAGTAGTTCATGTAAAATTAACATTGGATTCTATTCAAAATCAGAAGTGATGGTCGTAATGGCCTGGCCTGCCTCCTACCTTCTGCCAGTTGCCTGCTTAACGTGATTTTAATGGCGATTCGGTTCTCGACTTTGGCTGTTTGACTCCTTTCCATTATTAACTATTGACAATGTTTTTGTTTTTTTTTTTTCATTGCTGCTGGGGTGATGCAAATGACATTGAGTTAGCGGCGTTTGCTCATTAAGAATGGCAGGCTGCATGCGATCATAATGAATTGCTCAATTGATAATGTTCAACAGAATTACAAGAATTAATAGAGTTTCTCTATAATAAACATTTTATTATCATAGTGTCTTCCGCTAAAGGTTCTGGCATTGAAGATTATTATCAGGAATGTTGGAATGCTGGGAGTCTTTGCAGAAGTCAAGAGTATCCAAGCCCTCCCTAATATTTTCAAGGACATTTTTCCCCTTAAAACTCACTGAAAATGGCATGCCAATTTGTTGGAGAAAATCATTGCCACAACTAATTGATTTTGTACACATTTTTGGCCCAAAAACCAGCGTAAACCAAACTAAAGATCACATGAAAAGAAATACGCGTACAAATCCCCTCTGACACCTTGTGCAACAACCTTAAAAGGTCGTTTCTCCATTTTGTTGTTGAAAAGTAATTCAGTGGAAGTTCGGGCAAAGTGTCAAATCATTGTAGAAGTATCTCAGAAGTCATCTAGCCTATATTTAACCCCAAACTATCCATCAGAGATGCATGGGATGGTGGCCCTAGGTGCAATCTTGTTTCGTCTCAGCCTTTGCCTTTTGTAAATTGAAAAACCATTTAACTCCCGTTAATTTTAACGCCTGTTTTCTATGCCAACCCCAGTTAGATTGCCACACTGCCACACAGCCGACGTAGCATCCACAGAGCACCAAAGCCCCAAAGACCCAAAGCCGAAAACAAAAGCGAGAAGCAGCCGAAATACGTAATGCAAGCGATAATTATTGCCTACAGGCCACCAAAAACGTCTCCAGACAGCCAAAAAAAAAAAACAAAAATCTAAGAAGAAGAAAAGAAATAACAAGAAATAACAGAAGCCACCGTGGTCTAGTCGTGTAGATGATTGAAAAGCGAAGAAGATTTGCATAGAAACGTGCGATTTTCGCCATGGCTAGCGGGCCCGGGCCCGGGCCCCCATGCTGTGCTGCCGAAAGTTTCTGCCAGATACGCCACGGTATGTTGCACCCACACACACGGGGTGGCAGCAGCACACTGTCAACGTGCTCACAGCATGAGAACAATACTTTGCTGCCTTCAATTACTCATCCATTCATGCCGTCATTCATTCAGCACTTGGCTGCAGCATGCCGCTTCTTCACTGGAGTTCATTGCAGTGGCACCAGCAATTTGTTGAATTTATTGTTCATTTTTTGTAGGATTTCAACTATTTTGCTGGCTGAAATATAGGCATGCTTCTGGGGAGTTAGCCAACATTCCTGGCCCTTCTACTTATACGAGCATGTTGTCGTGGACGCTGATTTTCAAATGTGCTTTTGCACTCGACCCACATTTGTCAAGATCAATGATACAGATAAGCCCCATGATTAATGGTCGGGGGTTATGTGTTTTTGGGTAGCTTTGATAAATGTTTCTCGTGTAGCAGAATGTTTTTAACATTTTTTATAATTTTTAAAACATTTTTGTACATATCTCAGAATTATTGAAGGTTTCTCAGACTTTCTAAGAGGCAGAGAACTTTTTTTTTATTTTTATAATGTTAGAGTCAGAAACATCCCATTAGGTTGGTCTCTAATTCTTCGAATTCTAAGCCAACTTCCCACTTTACTTAAATTCTTTTTAATGTTTCGTAAGATATATATTTCACCAATAAAAACCCGAAAAATAAATTGCAATGATTCAGACAATACAGCATCGTTAGTTGACAGCCAAATCTCTCCGATTGGCAAGAATAAAACTGGAAACTCCACGACTTTTTGTCACATCATCCACCTGGAATGTGAACAAAAAACAAGTATACTCGTAAGATAAACGAGTGAAAAGTGATTTCAATGCCAAAGAACCCGCGCCACTAGTCTGTTAGAGGCGTGCAATCTATCTCAAACGACAGCTGAACAACCCAAAGTGATATCTTAGCATTTGGAATTATAAAACAACAATTGTGTGCTAATGATGAAATACAGGCCGGGAGGATTTTGGCCACCAGAGAAGCTACTATCATCCGTACGAGGGTGGTGATGCATTCATTGTCTTGGCTGTGTCAAAGATCCACAGACGAGGGGATACGATAATATAATATGGTCACGGCTTGCAAATGCAAAGGCAAATGCAAATGACACAGAAAAAATTTGATTTTTTTTTTATTGAGCATTTTACAAACTGCACAACAAACCCGAGGGCATGACCTCCGACCGTGCACAACTCCAGCCACGAATACAGACGTCTCCTCCACAAGGAATCACGATGAGGCAGGGGCACAGCACCAGCATCGGCACCAGCACAGCCTCCGCTCGATGCAACCGAAGATTTATGTAAGAGTTTGCCGAGAGTTGGTAGCACAGGAACCCATCATTATCGATCGATATAAGCAGCCGAGACTACGACTCCGAGAAGACAGTCGATGAGAGACCGACTGGGGCCAGGGAACTGCCAGATAATAACTTGATCACTGGAAAATCATTTATTGTGACACGATCGCTGATTGGGGCCCACTCCAGAGACCTCTCCGCAAAGCCCATCGTCAACTTGTTGTCATGCTGTTCCGTCTCGGGTTTTCTATTTTCTTTTTTCCTTTTATGATGAAACATGTTAAATTGCTGCTTGATAATCACTCTGCGGAAGGCAAACAACTTAATTGTTAAAAGATAAAACCTTTGCTAGTTTCAAAACCTCATGAAATATGCTCTAAAAACGCCTAGGTGTCAGAATCTTAGCCAGCATCAAGGTAGAGCATCACCTCTGATATATTAGTTAGTTATTTGTTATTTGCATATTAGATAAAAGGTTGGTAGCTGGTTTTATGATCTGTAAATCTTATCGAAGATTACTTGAAGTGGCATTAAACAGGTGTCAAAATGCTCTACAGATCAAAGAGGCTTTACCAACAACCAGTATCATATGTGAAGTATTATTATTGAACTTTAATTGAATTCGAAAGTTTATTAATCTAATGAAAATTTTGATTTTAAACACGCGAATCCTCTCTCTCTCTCTCCGTAGCGCTTTAAAAGTGAAAACTAAATTACTTTGTTTAATCTCGCAAACAAACGTCTTAATACAATCAAATCCACTGTTTAACCTGATTAATTTTTACAACTTTATGACCCTCAAACAATGACTTTGCTAATCTTTGCTTAAATTTAGTCAAAAGCTATACAAATTTACATTTTCTTATCAAAACCAGAACATAGTTGAGTGTAGCTATAAAAAAATTGCCAAAAATCACGCATTTTGCTTGATATATTGTATACTTAGTTTTCTTCTCTTAAAATTCCGCGTTGCTAACTAAAACTACCACTTGGACCTCCTCCAAAGCAATATGTGTAGTGTATTAATCAGCATGCAACAAATTTGAGGAGGCCTCTGCCACAATCTAATCTTGAATAATTTTATAATCATTATAAGAGTGTTTACATCACCAAAGCGATTGAGGTAGTACATATCTGGATGTGATTTTCACTACAAAAGCGTCTGCAACCAGCGGTGGAAGCTCTCAGTAGGCAAACGGCAGCCTTACCAAGTACATTACCCATTATAAATAAAGTGAAGTGCTATTAAAAGACACAAAATGATTTTGAATGAAGTTCCACCGAAGAAAATTAGTATATTCAGTGCGCGCTATCGATGGCAGCTTATTGCCACAATGACGGGTGGGTAAATCTATTCGGTTGTCCATCAAAAACACGCACTAATCAATAACTAACTATAACGCTTAGTGCATATAATGACGCTGACGCACGGCCTTGCGGTGGGCTGGCTGTCGCCATCTTTGAGACTTCTGGGCTCCGAAAATAGTCCCCTAGGACCACCTTTAACCATTGTTCAGGCCTCTTGGTATGTGGATTACTGTGAACCAAAGAGGGCTGCATTCTATATAGTACTATATTCTATAGGGTTGGCTCTTTGATCGGTCTGGGCTCTCTGTCGGGCAATATAATCTTTGGACTGCTACTCGATCGTATAGGAAGGAAAATGTGCATGTATATTCTGGCAATTCCCAATATGGTATGAGTACGAGCTGATAAAGCACTCTATGGAGGGGGTTTCCTCAAGGTCTGATTCACATTAATTTCTCTTTCTTTCTAGGTATATTGGATCCTTATCTATACAGCCCAAGACGTAACCTATTTATATGCGGGACGATTTCTCGCTGGCATGTCAGGCGGCGGTGTTTATGTTGTCCTACCAATATTTATTGCAGAAATTGCCGACAATGAGTAAGTAAAAGTAAAAAAGTGTGCCCAGGAGGAATTATAATATATGATTTATTGGTAATCAGTGGCTGTTGATTAGTTCAAGTATTACGTGCAGACGATAAAGACATCAGCTCCAGCAATACCGGCTAACGTTTGTCTACTTGAAGTGATTAGATTGAAGTGCTTCGGAGAAATTCTTCCTATTTGTGTATTACAGTTATGACATTTATAGAAAAACCCAGAAATCGGGGATTACTGCTGATTTGCAAAGAAGTCAAAAATTATTCTATAGCTCTTAATGGAAGCTTCCGCTTTAACTCTTTTCAGCGTTCGTGGTGCTTTATCATCCATGGCCATGATGTACGTTAGCATGGGAATGATGATAGGTTTTGCACTAGCCTCCTATCTCTCGTACTATCTGATGCCTTGCATTATCGTCGCCCTTCCTGTGATATTTATGGTGTCAGTCATTGGACTCCGCGAGACGCCCCAATATCTGCTGAGGCATGGTCGTGATGGGGAAGCTGAAAGATCTTACTACTTCTACAAGAACCTCACGCCACCAGCCGCCACAAATATGGAGGTGGCACACCATGATGCTGCTGAAATGGAATTTGACACGTTCCGTATCCAAGTTCTCAGTGGCGGCGTCACACAGAGCATTACCTGGAGAGATTTCTGTGAGTGATATTATCTCTAATTTATGGGGGAGACTCCGCTGAACATGCTCCAACTATCTTTCTGCAGTCAATGTGCCTACCATAAAGATATTCGGCCTGATCTTTGTGCTGATCATCTGTAATCAGTTGTCGGGCAGCTTCGCCATCTTCAACTACACATCGCACATCTTTGCGGAGCTGGGCAACAAATTGGATCCGAATACCTGCACCATTGTGGTGGGGGCTGCCCAACTGTTTGGCATACTCTGTGCCGTTGTCCTGGTGGATCGCCTGGGACGTCGTGTGCTGCTGCTCACTTCGATGGCTGGCATGGGTCTGGGAGAGCTGGCCATTGCCCTGCTGAAGATTTGCTGCACACCGGAGTTTCTGGAGGAGAATGGCTGGCTGCCGCTGGTGGTGATGTGCTTCGTGGCAGTCATTGCATCGGTGGGTGTTATAGCCCTGATCTTTATCATTATCATAGAGCTGTTGCCAGCAAAGGTAGGCTGCAAGTTGATGCCGTGGAAAGTGTTTATATTGACATTTAATCCTTTTTAGATCCGCTCCATTGGCACCTCTTTGAGCATGGCCACGTTCAGTGCCTTCATCTTCATCGCGCTGAAGATCTATCCCACCATGATCTACGATGAGGGCCTGCCCGCCACCATGTTCATGTCGTCGGGCATGTGCCTGTTTGGTTTCATTGTCTTGGGACTCTATCTGCCGGAGACCAAAGGCCGCTCCATGACGCACTGATGCCGATTGTTGTCGTGTGAAAATCAATGATGTCTCGACATCAACCTCCGGCCACGCCAAAACTGTTTGCCTGCCTTTTGTTGCAAAGCCATTACATAAGAGACTCGACAATTTGTGGCTGCTCATCCTGAACTCTTGAACTTAATTCAATTTTGGAGTACTCGGTTTGAGTTGGTTTTGCTTTGATTGTCTGCGGGATCATCTGGGTATATTTTGTAAATAGAAATTTAATTTTGTTAGGGAGAAAGTCTATCGGGTCTGTGATCTTGTGATTGATATGAGCTCAAAGTGAAATACGTGAAATAGGTCTAAGTAGGTTGTTATTATTAGTTGATTCAATTACGGATAATAAATCAATGAAATCGAGGCATTGCTTTCATCCTGTTTTATGGGCAGTATATAACAAGCAAATATTTAAAGGAAAACTCTTTCCCTATCTATTTTCCCTGCGTTGAGGCAGAATTAATGAACTCGCGAAATCGTAGAAGATAAAAGACTGTAGTCCGAAAGCCAAACATTCAAACAATGACTCATAAATTCACCAACAACAAAAATTACTTCTTTTGCTGGTACTCTGCATTTTCAGCGCAAATTAAGCGGCTGAGAGTTGTGCTCAAAAGAAAAGAAAATTTGATCTTTATGACAGGACACACAAATCTCAGATCTCCCTCAGATATCCAGACAAAGCCGCAGAGACTTCAAAATGGGCCGCAGACCTCAGGCCCACAAAAATCCACAAAGGCACAGACAAATGCTCACATTTTGGGCTGGGGAGAAGAGCTCATATTTCGGGAGCTCCGTCCAGCCATCCATCCACTTAACCGAATAGAGGTTTCATCAAAATGCAATTTCATAATTTTCACACGTTTTTCTGTCACTCTGGAAAATGGGAACGGGGGCCCCTACTGACAAGCGGAAATTTGTAACAATTTTCCATTTTTAGCTGCACTTTGTTAAGTGCAAATGCAGAGACGACTACTGCAATTAGCCGTTTTCTGATTATCAACTGAGAAGTACATATCTGGATGACTTGTCGGAAGTGGTGGTGCCCCAGGGCACCATCAACATCATGTGTGTGTGGGCCAACTGTTGCAACCGCTCCCAAAAAAAGAAGGCCCAAACAATTGTGGCTAATGCGATCCAACGATTGCTCTTTGTTACGATTACGAGCATTTGATTTGTGGCTGCAGGGAATCCAATTGTTTGCCTTTGATTTGCTGAAAGAAAGCTGCAGCAATATCCATTGTGTGCCCTCATGCTGGGATGACGATTAATACGCAATTTTATATATCGAAGCAAAATGTCATTCGATAGCAGACCAGACCACAGCACGGTAGCAATTCCAATTCCCATTTCGAGACCCCATAATTTACAATTAGCGCCGTGCTGTGTGTGCCACTCACCCAGTGATCTCCATTGATAACATTTTGCGGGGATGACAAGAGAAATTGTTTCTTGATTTTATTTATTTGTGTCATTGCAAATATTGATTTCATTTTTATTTCATTTGTGGCGATGCTTTCGAGTTGCTATTGTTCGGAAATCGATTTCTGTAATGGAAAAAAATGTATTTCAAATATTTATCTGCTCTAATTTTTTGAATGGTGAATGGGTGGTGTGGTTATGAGAGAGCTTACCGAATTCCGCATTTTCTATTCATCAGAAAATATTATACAATCAGTTAGCTGAAGGGCATACAACACGATCGAATGAGTTGGTTCTTTTTATTCAAAGGAAAGTTTGCAGTTTGCATAATGAAAACTATCTTTCAAAGTTGATTGAACTTTTAGCAAAATAGTAGAAACCTTAATTTATACATCCACCAATCGATTTGCATTTTAAGCATGCTTCAACATTCAACATACTCGTACATAAATGCTTAAATATTCAAATAAAAACCTGACTTTTGGTGTGAAAATTTTAAGATAAACGAGAGATGAAAAACAAGTCTTGACAGCAGAAGCTACCGTTAGCCCAAAGGGGAGACTGGAAAAATCTCCCATACATAAATATATTAGCCATGATTAATTGAAAGGTCAAGCGGTCGCCCGAGAAGTGCGTGAATGCTGGCTATAAAGATATCAAGAACTGAAAATAAAAACATAAAATATTTGCGACTCTGCTGAATATGTATTCAAATAATTCAAATGGCCTTCAAATGTAGAAAAAAGTAATGGCCAAAAGGACCAAAAACGGGTTACCGAACAATTTATAAAAATTAGACAAAAAATTGCATGAAATATTAAACTTTAATTAGCGGCAACGGCAACCGTCAGTGAAGCATTTGTAAAACGTCTGCCAATAATATAATTAATAAGTAGAAGTCTCACACGTACCCCAAAAAGGTCATTAAGTCGACCTCAACTCGTGGTAAACATCATTTTGCACAAAGAACCACAACGCCATAGAAGTGTTTTTCGCCATGAATTATAAATTTATGCTAGAACATTAATTTAATGCCCCAGACACTAGGCACTGGGACGAAATTTCGCCACACAGCCCGAAAGATTTATGAAATCCAACAAGACATGGCATAAAATTAGCCAAAAGAATGGTCGAATGTGTGGATGGATGCTGCTGTGGCGAGGGCAAAAACACCATTTGGTAGAGGAAACCTTTCTATTTTCTATAATACTAATTTATGCTACCACTGACAGCTTTATTTCTATAATTATTATGTAAGAAGGCAAAAGAAGAAAACCCATTAATAAGGAATTAACTTTTTCTTAAGATCTTTCATATATAAAAAGCGCAAAGGCAGCTGACACAAGAATCTGTTTGAAACTGAAAGATTACACAATTTCTGGGCATAGTTTTTGATGGTCTTCTATTCTTAAAGATGAGGTAAAAGTTCTTTCGCGAAAGATTATTGAAAGAGACAGAATAATGTTTAAAGAAAAGGTTCTTCTTTGAATCAATGTTTCCTCTTCTTTCCGAAAGATGATGTTGAAGATTCTAGAATTGCCTTCGGAATGATTGATGATCATAGAGAACTTTCCTTGGATGGTTTTTAAGGGGAAAGTTCCAAGGCGAGAGTTGTTGTTAAAAGTGAATTTCTCTAAGCCATGCTTTTTTCACTCTTTCAGGAAGCATCTACTGCAAAAATTCAAATCACGCCAATCTGTTAAAGGGAATTGCAAAACCGCCAGACAGGTGTTTGTTTAAAGAAAAGGTTTAGCTAAGTTTTTTTTGTTGCCTTGCTTTTCCTGTCAGCTAATTTCCCTGACGTCTGTGTGGGGTCTCTGTCTCTGCCGTTGAAGGCTGCCAGCTGTCATTGATTCGCATGGGGGGATTGGGTATTGCTCTTTGAAAGGGTATAGGCACTGGTAGTTCTGGAAGTGGTCCTCCATTGACAGCATTGACTTGGATTGGATGCAATTATGTTGAGTGCATGTTTAGCTTCTTTTTTTTTGTGTGGTAGGTAGTTGATGTTGTGGCAAGTTGTTGTAAATTTGGTTATAAAACAAACACAAATGACATTATTCGCACGAAAGGCAGGCAGGATGGCTGCCGTGGCAGCAGCTGTTGTCGCACGACTTTCCTTAACTTCTTCGGCAGAGGGCACCACCACTCCTGCACCACTCCCGCACCACTCCGAGACCAACAATCAATTCGACAGCAGCGGCGACGACATTTGCGCAGGCGCGCAGTCGCGCAGGCGCCTTTTGTTGCGCTTTAACTTCCGGAAATCACGTTGTAATGTTGGGATTTTTCTTAGCTTTGGCTTTTGTTAAGGAATGGAATGGGTCAGAGGCAGAGCGAAAAGAAATGTGCACGCGAGCAAAATTACAAAATGCTCAACAGTTAACATAAAATTTGTTTGCTTAAAGTTGTTAAATTTTTTCAATTATGCAAAAATAAAATTTTAACACAATCTTGTGGTAGCGTCGACTAGTGGTGGGTGAAATGAAGTCATGAAGGCATGAAGACACGACAGACCGAAAAGCCGAAAAAACCGAAACTAGTTGGGAGATGAGAGTACATTTTCGAGGAGTTATAAAATTGGCCGGTTAGACATTCACCAAAGAAAAGGGTCGCAAGCGAAGGGGAAAACGGGAATACCCCGAAATGGTATGCATTCAAAGACCACCATCAATAGATATTCGTGAAAATCCCCAATTGTTAGCCATGGCTCATCACTTTTTCATAGTTCTTTTTCACAGTCAATCAAAAGTTAATAGGATTCTTCTATATATGTAGATGGATACTCGCCGAATAATCGACTGTCTAATGCGAATTTAATTGATGGCCAACTACCGAAAATCATTGTAAAATGCCTCGCACGCCAAATTGACACCTTGTCGAGGGCACTCCCCATAGAGCGGCGGATCTCTAATGTCAGACAAAAAAGTCTGCGGCCCATCCGTGGCACCTAAATCATAGCAAAGACGAGCCGCAGACCGTGGACTGCAATTTGAAAAAAATATTCTTTTGATTTATATGTACGAAGACATCGAAATGGCCTTCTCAAGTGGCAATCAATTCTGGTTGCCATGCCAAAGCCACAACTAGAGCCATAGACACACAACTAGATTTGGAGCTAGAGCCAGACTCAGACACAGACTCAGACTCAGAGACTCGTAGCCAGAGGCATGGAACCCTCTGCACGTGTTGACTCCCAAGTTAAAGTCGATGATTTAACTCGACTCGTTACCTCTCAACGCCATTTGACCCCGCGGCAATTGTGGTAGCCACGTTTCCTCGACAGTCGACTCCAGTTGACTCCAGTCGCTTGGGCCTATTCATTTCTTTGGTTATCAAAAAGCCAACGATCTCCACAATATGTTTTCTATATGCCTCATTTTCTGCACAAATCGCTTGACCTTAAGCGTTTGCTTGTAATTTATTTGTCGTTGTCGTAATTTCCCACACACAAACACACACACACACACACACACAAAACTCGGTGTTTTCGTTTCTTTCTTCTCTTAGAAGCTGTTAACTGTATTACGTTGATTTTTCACTAGTTTTCACGGGGAGAGGGGGCGTTGGGGCTGGGTGGCTGGGTGGCTGAGACTGCTTTTGTAGGTTATTGTGCCTGGTTATGTAATGTCTCCGCCGCTTTGCCATTGTTGAGCTTTAGGTTTTTCTTTCTTTGGCTTAAGGGGGAGTCAGATATCAAAGAGAGAGCGACAGAGAGAGAGAGAGAGGAGGAGGGTCTTATCAGTACACAAAGTAGATTTACAGCCTGGGCGATTGTATAACGCAGTAGTTGGTGGCGGCCATTTAATTGATTGCAAGCCAAAGATTGGAGGAAATCGAATTTATTAATCTACAGTTGCATTGCTTAACTTCTTGAATCATTCCTCATTTATATAATAAGTATACCCAATCCCTAATCAAATTACAGTCCCATGCATCGGCTCCATCATGTATAACACTTCCTGACTAATGAAGTGCCAGTGCCAGTGCCAGTGCCAGTGCCAGTTCCAGTGCCAGATTCAGAGTCACTTTCTGTCTCTCGGGGGAAACATCTTCATTAGCACTGACTGAGTGAGTGATGTGTATGGCCAGAGATGTGTTGAGGCTCCTCCAAAACGGAGGAAATGTGTTGAAGCCTCCTACAAATGGAAGGAATGGAAATGCGGAGAGAGTCACAGTCGAAGTCGAAGCCTCGAAGCCCCTAGGTGCAAATGGATAAATGCGCTAAAGAGTCGAGTCTCCCTACGACTTTGCCGCCCATTTAAGTGTCCAATAATTCAATCACATCCAACGCCATGTTGATGGGCACCAAAGTGCTGTTAAACAGTTTCAATTACACCAATTTCCAATCGACTTTGGGAAAGTTGAGAGCCCATCATGAGGAGACCAAAATCAAAGCAGTCCGCAACATTTTTCTAAATATTTAGTAGGCCATGATTTTAGTAATCCTTTCTCATGTTTATACACCAAATGAGAACTACATTTTCCAGTCATTCAAATTGGTTTGTCGAGCAGTCAACAGTCTTTCGGTCTTTACATTTTTTGGCTGAAAACAAACACAGTTTTGTGGGAAAAAAATGAAAATTAATTACAGTGATAAAAAAAAACACCACTTGAAAACCAGTACACATGAGAATAATCGTCAGATCAAAAAGTTGTAGGGAACTACAAAAAAAAAAAATTAAAAATTAAAACACTTACAAAACTTTTTATACTTTTCAAAATTATCCTGCTCAATGGATCTTTCGAAGGCTGAAAGGCAAACTCCTGAAGGGAACAATCGGCAGGGCGGTGCGGAATACCTGAAAGGCCTCCTTCAGGACTTTCTATGCTTCCTCATCATCATCTTTGCGGCCCTGCTCATCGGTTGGGGCATCTTCTTTGTGCTGGACGATAGTAACGAGTGGAAATATGGGCCGCGGCCGCTCAGCAGTTCGGTGATGCCGCTTCAGGAGACTGCAACGGTTGCAGAGCAGCCCTGCTATCGTCCTCGCCAATGGATTCAGCTGTACATCTTTCGCAGTAGGAACTCGCAGGAGCCAGACCTGTCCCCAGAAATGGCAGAGGAGCCAAAGAAAGATACGGAACAGCACCAGTACGCTTTGGAAACGAAAACGCAATTGCCACAAGTAGAGGAGCAGCCACAAGTGAAGTCGCCTCAGGACGATCTACGTGTGGATACGGATCCTGCTATCAATCAAGTGGAATCGATGCCATCGAGCAGATTAATGGGTGAGTAGTCCATTGGTAATACCACATCAAATTTGAGCCTTACGACCTTTTCAGACCTATTCAGACGTTACATACTCGGCCGATTAGCTGAAGACAATGTGTTGGACTCCAAACCAAATACCATAAAATTAGACCAAACAAATTAAAACCGCAGAGCCCGCACACATGAAAGATGTACACATTCGATGAAGTTCGCCAAGCTCCGAACTATTGGGTCTACCACCTATAGTTTCGTGCAATCGACTCATTCCAGAGTAAAGGACCGCTGCATGACGTGGTCGAAGGCTCACACAAAAAAATAGAATAATACACCAAAAACTATGAAACAACAAGAGCTAATGGCCCAAACTTCACGGATTGTACTTAATCTTTCTACACAAACACTTCTTGTGTAATAATAAGAGATTTAAATACTAAAAAATTTTTTGTTTCATTTCTGTGCTCAAAAATATTGTTCACACGGACATAAAGTTAGACACTTCCTCATATCATGGCCCCCCATGCAAATGAAGCCATTGTCAGACCTGGTAATTGCTTCAAGTACTCGAGCGGAGGAACCTTTCAATTATTTTTGCGAGAACTTTTAACTGATTCACGACTTGATGGCTCCTCAATGCCGAAGGAACCCGAAATTGTGCTATCTTGGATCTCGAAAATTGTAGATCGACGTGTAAGTGTTGGGGAGGGAGGGGAGGCTGTGATAGGCATCTTAAAGCAATGCCAAAGCAAAAGAAAAACAAAAAGCCACAAAACAGTAGTTGCGCATGCGCAAGATGGTTTAATTGAGGCATTGAGGGAGACGCCATGTCTAAAGGCAACCCAAATGAAATGAAGTGTATAATGTTTGCCTAACTGAACAATTGCAGTGAGAGAGGCCTGAAGGGCAAGTCGAGGGTGGGGCCTGGGCATGGGCATGCCTCTAAGGTTGTCTAAGGTCGAGCCATGTTCCCCGATAACTGCAACTCCAACTGCAGCTGGTACGAGTACTCGTATAATTATATAGAGATAAGCATAAGGAACATTTGCATAGACGCAACGGCAGCTGGCATAGAACTTAGAACTAGGCAAACAATTGCATGATTACTATATTCCTAACACAAAGCAAAGATAATCGTACTTCTTGTTTTTGGGCATTTGTTTTGCCATTGGCATGTGGGCGTGCGCTTTTGTCTTTTTGGAAATTAATTAAAATAATCTGTTATTATGCTGACACTCTTTCACAGGCGCAGAGCTCTTGAGAAATCCATATTTATAGAGAGTGATTTCAAAACCCCAGAGCCCCAGACTTAATGGCATCGCAGCACGAAACATTTTGCCGACTCACAAAAGGAAGAGAAGTTCTGCTTATCTATGATTCTCTTTTTTCGGTTGAATATTTATGAAGCTCATTTAATTAGAAAGATGACATTATTACAGTGTGCATGCCACGTAAATTTACAGTTCCACAGTTGGTCCTAAAACTCTTCAGTGGGACAGTGGGAAAGTTACCAATCGCCAAAAACTTGTTCTACACTTAGAACCGAAACAAGTTTTCTGTTCAAGTCTTTTGCGCTTTTTTTGTTGTTTTTGCTATTCTTTAGCATCGTTTTTGCTTGCGTGTTTGATATTTTCATTTACTCCTATAAATTGCATAATCTTGAATGATTTGAGGTGTATTAATTTAACGTCTTGTGTCTATTGTGTGTTGTGGCTTTTGCCAGTGACACAGATTTATTTATAACACTTTTGTTCTGAAGCCGGTCTCTGGGCCAGAGAAATGGGTGTGAAAGACTAGTGATATAATAGCCCAAATTGGCCATGAATTCAATATCTCCCCAATTAATTTTGAAGAGATTTATCTGGAGCAAAACCAATTTATATATTGTATAATTTCTGTAGAAGCATTGACAATTGGTTGAGCTTCATTTAATGATTGCTGGAGCAGGCCCCTGCTGTTGGGGCAACATGTTAGGAAATTGTCTACGCACCCATTGACCGAAGACAAAACGTTTGGCCCTAAAAGAAATTACCAATTGCATGGGGATCGATGGATGGGATGGACGGGATGGATGGTTCGCTGGTTTGGATTTTAACTCTTACATGTGTACTCAATTTGAGGGGTCTCTTTCTCTTTGTCGTTTTTCCTTTGGCAATTAAATAAAACATGTTGAAATTTTTCAATGGATACTCGTATATACTGCTGCTTCGCTTCTCCTGTTGCGGCTCGCTGCTTATATAACCATATGTAAATTATCCCAGCAAATGAAGAAGAAATATGGCTGAGATCATGCGCTTTGCAGGAACACACCTTAAAAACGATGGAAAAAAGGGAACTACTGCCAGTCCCCCATGTCCGTGCTACTGTCCATTCCAGGCGGAGTTTGAAGTCAGAGAGTCAGGCCCCATAGAGACCCCAAAGCGCAGGCCATAGCTGGACTGCAATTGAAGCCCAGCCATTGACAAGATAATTTCCTGGGGGTGCTCCATGCAATGGCCAGTAAATCCTGCATTATATACCCTTTCAAAAGGGAACTCTTAGCCACTCAACGGAACTACAAATTAAGACAGAAATTAAAGCCTACTTTCCTTGAAGGAATTCACCTTACCATTCTCTTAAGAATTGTACAGATACTTTAGTTTTTGGGTTAGAGCATTCGAATATCGTTACGGCCACACTACAACCTTCTTCCTGCTTCTCCCTGTAGTTCGTCTTCGTTTTACAAATTGTACAAAAAGAAAAAACCAAAGAGAGAAAAACCTTTGGCCACGACTCGGGCCAGCAGAAAACGGCTCACAGAAATTGGCTAGTTTCGCAGACCGCGTTAACTTGACTGACTACCAATTGTTGTTGCCACGACTGTTGGATCGCAGTAGGATGCTGGATGTTGGATACTGGATGGATACCGGGGCTACTCCACGAATTATTTCAAACACAAACTGCCGCCAACAGCCAAGAAGGTTCATAATTATTAAGCGAACGTTTGTGGCTGCTGCTGCCTCTGATGCTGGTGGGCTGTGGCTTCTTGAAATGTTGCAACTTGCAACCGTTTGAGCGATGACTACAGGAACTGCAGCTCCAGCTTGAGCTCCAGCTTGAGCTCCAGCTTCATCGTTGCTTTTCAGGGCAAGAGTGCCAAGTGGCGGGTTAAATAGGTTTTGACTACTCGACAGACAGTTAAAAGCTGCAATGGCAATTGCATTTGTTTCGGTTATGAAGATTAACGATGGCCAAATGAGGCAAGGCATTCGATTGGCTCCTGTAAGAAGAGACGCCCCTGACTTTCCAACAGACAACAGATTTTTGATAATTAACCGAAATATTTGCTAAGCAGCAGCCCCCATAACAAATTCATATTTTTTGGACCATAATTATGCTCATTGATCAATGGGATTAATTGATGTGCGATATTTCCGGGATCATCTGATTAATTGTAATCATTTGATGAATGTTTTTTTAATCGAATTATACAGGAAAGAGCATACATTATGAAATACATTTAGAGAACTCTAAACAACATTTAAACGTCAAATTAAACAATTTGATCATCTTCATTTTATTTACCCAACAAATCAGCCACAAAAATGAATCAAAATATTTGTAAGACAAATCCCATTCATTTGCAAAGTGTCGAAAGTTGACCACAAAATTAACTTTTAAGGGCAGACCCCCGAAAATATCATCACCAAAACACTTCCAGTGGCTAATTTGTCTGCCAAGAGGGGGGCGGCATGAAACCACATGAATATGTTCGAGTGAATGCGAGTGTGGATATGAATAAACATGGTGGGGAGGCACGAGTGTAATGTAAGGCTTGCATAACCCTCATTTGTGAGAGGCTTATGGAGGCTCGCGTGCTCCCGTGCCCAGGTTTTTCGGTGGCTGCGGCGGCGTGATATCGTGTACGCAGATATAACCATAGAGATAGATAGGCAGACAGGTAGGAAACAGGTACATACCTACACAATGTATGTATGTATGCATAAAGATTGAACTGAAAACGTGTGTGCACTCCTCTGACAGAAAATGAAACCCATCTCCAGTCAAAACTTCCATTTTTGGGGAGCAGTGATGATTTTCCATCCATCGTCCGTCGAATAAAGTTGTAACATTTTTATGACAACGATTGACCTTTTTGATTGCGGCGGCCTGAATGTATGATCGAGCACAGAGAGGAAGTGGCTTTGGCTGTGGAGTGGCCAGGAAATGATTAATGGGCTATTGATGCATTCGAATGCGGAATAATTGATAGAAGGTTAGCCTCCAAAAACTCCCCACAGATTTATCTCAGTCCCATCATCACACTTTTGGCCAACAGCAAACAGCAAACACACAAATCAAACTGAGAAAAGCTAACTGAAGAGCGAAAGAAAACTCCAGCCTCCCCACCAATTATGTGATGTGGCAATGGAACAATAATTCTTCCTAGCCATTATTTTTACGGTTGGCAACAGCGGCAGCCAAACGAGAGCTACCGAAACTGCAGGGCGTCGTCGTCGTCGTCGTCAAAAGGCAAAAGTTGAAGCAATCCGATCCGAAACGACCCAAGAGATCCCCAGGTGAAGCAAACGTTTGCAGCAATTTCAGATCAATTATATGAAGGCGCTTCCATTGTTCGGCTCACGATTTATTCATTTTTCTCTTTTGTTGCGCTGCTATTTATTATGGCCTAAAAGAAGACAACAATTATGTGAAATTGATTTGCATTTTTCTATCAGGACACCGAAATATTTGAAATTTGGAGGCACTTTCATTTACTTAACAAAATTTGGGGCAACGGCTTTTGGTACTACTTTAAATTTCTATCTTGCTATAAACAAAAAACACATAAATAAAAATCAAAACAAATTCTATTCATCTCGCTTGGATAACTCCTCCACAAGCTTGGCACTCTGGGCCTTAATCTGCTTGCGATTGGGCACATTGGCCATTGTTTTGTTCTCCTGGAGGAGATCCTCCTCGGGCGCTGCCTGTTGCTGCTCGTCGTTATCAATGGGTTCGAGCATGTCGAGGCTGGCGAGGTAATCAGCATGATATTCGTCAACATTACGCTTGATGGTGGCTCGGCGAAGCTCCACAGTATAGCCCTTCATCAATTTATAGATCTTGCGCTTCACCATGTGCATGATGTTGTCAACTGTAGGAAGAAGTTTAAGAACCATTTACATAAAGGTCTTCTTCACTCAACTGTTCTCCTCGTAGAGTTCTGGTGCCGCGGCCCTCATGTTCAGCATCTCAAATTTAAGCAGCGGCAACTTCAAGTAGGAATTGGGATACTGTGCACGAAGCAATTTGGGCTGACGGTCCACGTGACGCAGTATTTCCACAAGATTCCAAATTGTCAATCTAATAAGCCAGCAATCTATTCATAAGCCATATATCATAAAGATCGTTACTAACTCACCTTAACAACACATAGGCATCTGCACGATTCTTAAGATGCTGCAGAGTATCCAGCTCGAATTCCTCATCTTTGCGGAGCATTTTCTTCAAGTCCTTGATACGCTCCAGACGGCTATACATATGGGAAAGTTTTAGGTATGGTTTCAGTATGTTAACAACCACCTACTTGATTTCTTCCTCTGAAAGATTATTGACCAACACTCCCTTAAGAACGCTGGCACATTTCATTTTGGTTTCCAGCATTTCATGGGCCAGCATATCGTTGACAATCATGCGATGCAACTTGTCATTGTTGTCCACTTGGCTCTTCATTCTGCAAAGTTGGACAGCATTAAACTCGCTCTCTAGCAGTGAATTTCCATTAAATTCGTTACCTTGGATATATCTCCTTGGCCTGAGAGCACAATGTCACAAACTTCACCTCTTTGATGATCTTCTCAATCGATTTGAGCTCCAATTTGAGTACCAGCATGCTCTGTGTCTCTCGCACATAACGTTTCAGATTCGCGGTGGGCGGTGCCTCATCCTTGTTCTTCGTGTGTACCACAGATCCCGCCACTGGCGGCTTCTTCAGCGAGGCCAACATTTGCAGCTTCATTTGGAGATTCTTGCGAGACTTGTCCTCCATATGTCGATACTCATCGTTGAGCTCCTTAAACTTTGATATGGCCGGCATTCCAAGATACAGTATATGCTTGATAAAATTGGATTGATCTTCCATATCACCGCTCAGGGAGCGTAGAATAGGCTCATAAAAGATCTCGTCATGTACCAGAACTTGTATCATTTTCTTATATGTATTATTGATGGTCTTTATGGCCTTGAGACGCACATTAGAGTTCTCGATTTTCTTGAGGAAAACCCGAGACTTGAGCTCTTCGTCCAATACAAATTCATTTTGATATTTGATGCGATTTTCTAACACAGCTCGTTGAAGCTACATAAGTGGAAATTTTTAAGTGTTTAAGGATTTCAAAAGCACCATGAATATGTACCAGTAGGTCCCTGTAATGCTTCTTCAGTTGATCCAAACGAAACTCCAGCCGATCTCGCTCCTTGCGCATCACAAAGGTCCGCTGATTGATGTTGTCCACCACCAGATGAATGGGCATCTTCTGGTACAACCGTTGCATGTCCTTGTGGTTGATCAGAAAATTCCGTATCTTGTGGGTATTGTCATTGGTCAGAATATTCTGCAGCTTTGTGCGTCCATCGCGACATTGCAACTTAAGGCGTTTATTTTCGCGGAAATAACGCAAGCGATTGGCCTTCGATTCATGATTCTTGAACACCAAGCGACGTGCTAAAGAGCAGCCAAGGATATAGGGACATATCATACGATCGTGATGTGTGTCACTTACTCAACAAGTCGGTCATTCCCTTGAACTGCTCTGTCAGCGAATTAGGTGTCCAGCGTTCATCGACCATCACGTGCTGGCGGACATACGACATGCCGAAAAATCCGTGGAAGCGCAAGGCACGCGGATGCACTGGCTTGGGGGCCAGGACATCCTTGTCCTTGTTGCGACGTGGCCGATAGGCCAGTCCCCGCTGTCTTAAAGTGCAAGGCATGGCGAAGATATCTGTATCTCAAAAATATACAGAAGGAATCTAACGAGCAGGTGACGATTTCACTACGAATATACTTTTTAATGAAGCAAAATGCTTGAATTAATAGATAAAAACTACTGAGATCTTTTATTTTACACATTTATTTTGCACTAACATTTCATTTTTGTTTTGTTTCTGAAGGTTTGTTCTGTTTTCAACATAAATTTTATACAATACACAATATATATATTTAATATCTATGTTTATCCGATGAGAATGTGTGTGTTTGTGTGCATATACGTGTACATACCTAAATATTTTTCAATTTTAATGAGAATTTACTTGAGTAGAATTTTGAAGACGTCATCGTGATAAAATATCTTATAATTCTTGGTGTTTGCAAATTTAAGCATCAATAGGGTTTTTGTAGGAAAACAGCCTCCTAAACTAATAGAAACACAACATTTTTTTTGATTGAAATATGTAGAGCTCATAGGTAGATAGTACATGTTTAATGCAATCTCTAAAGATACATTTCTAAGCTTAGTTTATTGGAAACTGTTCGCATGTCGTATATTTTATATTCTGCTCCGCCAGATCCCCCATTCCGAAGGATCATTAAGTGGGTGCAGTGCTCACATCATTTTCTTGTACCGGTACAGATGCATTAATGCTTCGTGTACGGGATATATCATTAGATCATTAATTGGTTGACCTCATCTTGGTTGCGCGTAGTAATGTAATCAACTAATAGAAACACAACATTCATTGAAATATAAAGAGCTCATAGGTATATGATTCTTTCTCTATTGCGTGGCCTATAGATACATTTCTAAGCTTAGTTTATTGGAAACTGTTCGCATGTCATATATTTTATATTCTGCTCCACCAGATCCCCCATTCCGAAGGATCATTGAGTGGTCGCAGTGTTCACATCGTTTTGTTGGGCGCAGCGTACAGATGTACGATAGAATAATATTTGCAGTTTGTATGTTAGTTAGATCCTAAGTATGAGTATCGTTTTAGCTCAAACACCAGCGTATAAATATTGTCATGAAACATTTTTTGTTTTTTTTAATTATCTGATTTGCGTTTTTGTATGGTTTTTAAGTATTTTGTTTTAAGTGTATAATTTAGCTAAATTTACATTGATTCAAGGGGGTTTTGCCTTACTGCTTTTACATTTGCTTTAGCTTTAATGACAAAATATCATATATGATTGTTTGTTTTGAAATTTTATTGCATTTTGCGGTGCTGTATACTCGACTTCACCCTCTGCTCTTCTCTTTGAATAATTATCCCTAGATCCTGGCCAACATAGACGTAGATATTCATTCATAAAAGAATAACTTTGCTACAAAATGTCTACAGCCCCCAACGACATGTCTCTCTCTCTGTGACTGCATGACGCTGCGTTCGACTCAATATTTGAAAAGATTCAAATCTTCCTATTTCTGAAATGTTGGTTCTATATTTCGATGCAGATCAGGAATATACTATAAAGTATTATGTACGTTTGCGAGCAATGGGGAAATTGCCTGTGGACTTGTGCAAAAATATAGCCTACTTTTCAGCTCAAAACGTTGAGTATTTATACATTTGGTAAGTACACGCGTGTAAAAGCGATAGATACATATCTCAGCTTTCAAAAGATTCACTGATCCAGTAAGAAAACGTTGAAGGTAGAAAACTGTCTTTCACATAGCAAGCAATTTTGGGAAAAGGCGATAGTAACGATAGGAAAGCGGGTTGAAGAAACCTTTGGAATCATCAGAAAAACTATTACACACTGAATGGAGGTGGTGGGATAGATATAATGAAAGATTGAATGGAAGTCATTTTGGCATGCTCCATCCAGGTCCACATGCAGAACATAAAGTAAATAATAAATAACAGAAAATACCGTGTATAATTTATATGTAAATGTTTATTTAGACATAGTTCAGCGTGTGGGTGGGGCAATAGGAAAAAGCCTACGCACACGCCTCATGCTTTCTGTTTGTATATACACAATCTTCAAATGAACTACGTATCTTGATGTGTTGTCGGTTTTCGAAGCAATTAAATAAATGGCTCTAGAGTATATAACACATACATATTCAAATATATGCCGCGGCTTACATATCGCATCTAAACATAATCGTATCTTCAGCACACGTTTCTACATCAATTTTCAGCGCTGCTTTAGAGTTTTTAAATAATACTTAACAATAAGAAATGTTTTAACTTTTGCAAATTAAATTTGGACAAAATTGAAACTAGCTTGGAATGCTTTTACAATAATTTGAGTTACAAAATAGAATTTACTTAACAGTTTTAAAAAAACCTAGTACATATATAGTATATTTAACCACAAATAACAGAAAAAACTATAGATTTGCATATAGACGGATTAAAATATTGCAATTGGGTATCGGGGGCCAGCAACAGGCTTTAACAGAGTGTTTTTCACTAGTATTTCATAATTTAGGTAGTTCAACGTGTGATTGGCGTAGGACACAACTACAGGGTTTTGCTTAGACTTATCGTAGAGTTCTCGTAGGTATAATTCACATAGACTACTCTTCTTCCTTTTTCTTTTTAGCTATTTACGGAAATTGTTTCGTTTTTCATTCGTTCTTTTTAGCATACATAGTATATAAATTGGTGTATACATATAAATAGTCAAACTTATTTGTTGGTTTTTCTTTTTTTTCATTTAAATAGTAATAATATAAATATATATATATATATACTCATATATATTGTATGTATATAGCTTTTGTTTGTTTTTTTTTCGTTCAACATTATAATATAATCTTTTCTTTTCCGTTCTTTTAGCTTTTAGTGCCATTTCCATAAACATTTTTTTTACTTTAGCATTTCTGTGTAGCATAGTGTAAACATTTTTAGATTTTTCAATATATATATATATAATTTATAATATTTTATTATGTGTGTGGGTGTTTGTCTGCTTTCTATGAGGTTAGAGCGCTTAAAGTGTGGGTGTGTGTGGCTTGGATGAGTGCCGCTTTATAACGCACCAAATGGATCCAGTGGTACGCTTTTATTGCCGCTGCCATTCTGCGTCGGCTGCATGGGCTGCATGATGCCGCCCGTCGCTCCTGCTGCTGCTCCCGTTGAGGAATTACTTTGCGCCGACATCATCGTCGGTTGCACCCCAGTCAAAGGGGCTTGCCCCATCACCGGCATCCCCTACAAGAGTCATTCAAAAATGAGTAAGTAATACGAATACACTGATAATCGAATCAAAAGAACTGCATGCACTGGTAGGGAGAGAGAGTTACATATATACTTCTTAAACTGCTAGGACAGACGCAACGGCTACAAAGTATATATATATATATATCAGTGGTAGAGGGTAAAGATACACAGTTCTCTTTCTTTTAGTAGAGCTTTAGGCCGCCGTGAGTTGGTGGGGAAAAACAGTGGTCTACATACGGAAGTTAGTGGAGATTCTACAGTAACTCGGTTGTAAAACTGAATAATTCTACGGGCAAATCAAAAACAATAACTTAATTATTAAGGAAAACACAAGGGAGTGCAACACTCTTAGAGACCAGTAACAGGGAGAAGAGGATAGAGAGACAGAACACACGCTTGTGGCTTTCAGAGGATAGAACAGATGGTTTTTGCTTCGAGAGTTAGGAGTTAGGAGGAGATTAAACTGGCGTATAGATCGCTTTCTTCGTTAGATAGTAGTGCTGAAGATGTTAGATATTCGATTGATAGTCAAGAATGGGAAACTAAAACATTGATTAACGAAATAATAAATAAAAATGATCAAATAACTAAAAAACGATAAAACGGCAACTCAGGTCGAAATCAAAATTATATATATACTATATATATATTTTTGTAATATAGTTGGTTTTTTTTTTGTTGGGTTCTTTATAGAATGTGATTTCGTTGGGGGGTATTTTTTTGGTTGCATCATCTTACCTGCATATAATTTGGCATTACAGGATAACTAGCTTGTATATACGGATGATTGATTGTGATTGGCGCAGGACTTACGGTCATGCCATGTGCCTATATTAATATTGATTGATTGATAGAATATATATTGACACACACACACACAAACACACAGGCGGAGCGTGAGATTTGTTGTTTGTTGGGTTTCAATATATATTTAATTCGATTTTTAGTTGTTTTTTTTGCGGTATGCGTTGGGGATAGTTGAGAATATATAAAGCAAACATAAAATAAAGAAAAGAAAGTAAGTGATAGTTCATATTTTAAGGATACATATATATATATAAATGCAAAAGAAAAAAGTGTAAAATAATAAAGGGAAATAAAAAACACAGAAAGTATGTGGTTTCTTGTGGCCTGTTTTCATGTTGTGTCTGTTTTTATTTTTTTTTTTTGGGTACTCTTCGACCTACACTTTCCCGGAGATGTGCCACAAAGTTACAAGTTATAGATAGCCCTAGTGCTTGCTTGGTGTTCTGGTGCTGTATTATTGTATATGGTGGGAGGGTGTATGGGAAAAACCTTGGAAAAACCTTAGCCAAGATTTCAAAAAGAAAGTAGAAACACTTACAACTGCCGCAACAACTTGGTTTTGGTCCTTTTGTTGGATATTACAACATACAGATTTGGAAATAGGATTTTGCAAACAAGCCAAGGAATATTATTATTAGTATTATTATTATTAGAAAACTTTCAAGACCATACACAGGAAATCAAAGAGAACCAAGTAGCTGAGGCTGTAATATCGCAAATTGCATGGTGCATTTTTTTTTTAGAAAATAAAAGGAAAAATCATAGAAAATCAGAAATTAAATTGGTATTGGTATTACATGAAGGTGAATGCCTAAAGTGTTGAGGGTGACACGAAAGTATTACACAAATAAAGACGATAAAAATGTACAAAAATACTCGTGTTTTTTCGATTCTATACATTAAAAAATTGTCATGTGTTTTGTTGTATCGTTTGTTGATTTTTTCTGGCATTCGTTTTTCAATTATTTATTTGATTTTCGGCACAAATTCTCTAGTGTGTATACGAATTATTACAGTCGATTTCGATTGAATTCGATTCAGATTTCAGATTCCAGGCAAAAGTGGAGTTTTTGCAACTTTCTTTCTTTCGAGTAGTAGTACGAGTACGAGTAGTATTTAGTAGTTTGTTTTTTTTTTTTATTTAGAGTAGAGTTCGGACAGTAGAGAGTAGAGTTTTTAGAGAGTTAGAGTGGCATAACTCACCATTGGACGATAGCCAGCACCAGTTGTAGCCGCCATTGGTTGTGGTGTCCAATTAGCACCTGGTTTCGCTGTATTTTTAGGTGAATTCCATTGCACAGGTCTATGAGAATAATGGGGTAAGAGAGTAATGGATATGAACACGGCATTTCAAATGTATTTCTCTATACACATTCTTCTAAAAAAATTTGTTCTCTGCGTGATTTCGAACTATTTGGAAGTTTTGTTTTGTTTTTGGAATATGGATGGATAGTTTATGTACACATAATGGAACATGAATAACGAATGGGGGTTGGGTGGCTGGGGGGCTGGGGCAATGGTTGTTGGGTTTCTGTGGATCAAGGGAGAACTTGTACAGCTCCAAATGGTAGTGGGGTTCGGGCAACAACAAATGAGATTATGTTTTCTGTCTGTTTTGGTTTCACTTTCGAACACACGCACATAATACGAGTATGTAGTATAGATCGTTATTGCTTTTGTCTCTGTTTTTGTTTTTGCTCGATGTTTTACTCACTTTGCACTTGCCGTTTTATTTATATTTAAGTTATCAACTAGTGACATTAGTGAACTATCCAAATCGCCGGTAATTATCTTCCCAGTGCCCGCTGGCTGTGGCTGTTGCGGCTGCATATGCATCTGCTGCTGCTGTAGCTGCTGGAGTTGCTGGTGTTGCAGTGGCACTTGCTGATGCTGCTGCTGCCCCAAGAGGTACTGCTGCTGCTGTAGTGCAAGGATCGAGTTGCCGCCGCTGTTGCCGCTCGGATAGACACCTGTGGTGGCGACAACGTTCATTTGATTGCTGGCTGAAGCTGGCTTCAGTACATCGCCCAAAGCATCGAAACCTTTTCATTTTTGTACACACAATTCACACGATGGTTGATGGTTTGTTTTGTTGTTGTTGATGTTGTTGTTGTTGTTGTTGTTGTAGATAGCCAATGCACCGAGTTTTTTAAATAGCAGACATTTATACACAGAGACAAACAGATTTTGTTTTGTAGATATATATATGAATATATATATGAGGCAGATATAGACAATGGAAGCCGATGGATGGGAGCCCAGGAGTAACATAGTATTTTTTGTTGTGGATGATGTTTTGTCGAGTTATCGTCGGAGCATTCCGTTTTCCCGTTTTATGTTCATTTGAGTTTTTTATTGGTTTTTTTTTTGCCAGCATAAACACACAGATTGATGTTTAAGCGTTTTTTAATAGATTTATGTAGATTAAAAATGTTCGTATATGGATTTTTGTGCCACCAACATTAACATGAGACAATGTGCGGTATGTTTTTTTGTTTTTGTTTTGGTTTTTTAAGTACATAAAAACATAAAAAAGAGAGAAAAAGAGAAAAAATAACATTTACAAAATAAATACCATGAATTCTTTTTTGCATTTTTATATAGAATATATATATCAATATTTGGTTAGTCGGTTATTCCTAAATAATGGTTTGCGTTTTGGGATTAGTTATGCCAACAACCAGAGCTTCAGATATTTATATTACATGACTTATGGCTTAGATTAGATACAAAAAGCAGGCGAAACACAAAATGGGGAATGTTGCAGGATTGTTAAGCGTTGAAGAGATTCGATTTTTTAGAGATTAAAACAAAATCGTATGGATAGCAAGTTTTTGGAAGGTTCAAATCTCTTTAAACGTATCTTTTTACACAAAATCAATAAAAATATGTTTCCTTAGCAATATTCTTGTACACAAAACATATAATTATCGCACAAAAACATTAATTTCATTTAAACATTAAATACACAAAAATTATTTATTAAATACATGAAAATACTAACAAATTCTTTCAAATAAAAGCAACATTGAATACAAATTACACAAAGACATTTATAAAACTATAGAAAAAAAACTAAAAATATACTCGAACAACAACGCAGATTGGATACGACTTTGATCCTAACAGAGGATGCCATATTTGACAGAGCAACAGAGGATCTTCAAAATTCAATGGCAGGACAATCAAAAAAACTACTCACAAAACACGAGGCGATCAGACGAGCACGACAACAACAGTGGTGGAGGGGAAAGCGTGTTCTTTTGTAGATGTCAATGAGTGTCTACTGTACAGGACAGAGCTTGAAGGCTGAGACAGTGCTCTCTGCGTGTGCGGCGGCGGCAGCACTACAAGCAAGAGTGGCAGGTGGAAAAGCTTTGTACAGACAACCAAAGCCTGGCGAATGGTGGGAAAAGAGAGATGGCTTGGCTTTCGTTTCGTGGCGAGAGGACAAAGGTTTCACCTGGTGGAAATTCTTGCTGTTGCTGTTGCTGCAGCCGCTGTCGTTGTTGAAGTTGCAGCTGTTGCTGTTGCTGCAGCTGCTGCTGTTGTTGTTGTTGCTGCTGTTGCATGTAGAAGATTTCTTGCTGCTGCTGATGCTGTTGCTGCTGATCCATGAAAATGTTCTTGCCGCCGAAGGGTGTTGCAGCAACAGGTGCAACAGAGACTGCGTCATCGAAAAATGGATTGGGGGGCAACGGCATCGATGCTGAATAAAGTCCAACACACAGACATTTTACAGGATAACGATTTTAAATAAATATACAAAAGAAAAAATATATATAGAAATAATATATATACAAAAAATATAAACAAATCTCAAGTTTAAACCAACATTTAGGGTTTCAATTTTAACAGAAAATCTCAAAACTAGCTTAACAGAAATTTAACCTAGCTTTTTGTGTGGAAATTGCTTTTCAAACCCAAACAAAATCGTTTTAAATATTACATGCTAACA
Source organism: Drosophila persimilis (assembly GCF_003286085.1). Classification (NCBI taxonomy): domain Eukaryota; kingdom Metazoa; phylum Arthropoda; class Insecta; order Diptera; family Drosophilidae; genus Drosophila; species Drosophila persimilis. The sequence continues at coordinate 27,629,313 of NW_020825288.1, read as the reverse complement.
TTTAGTTAATTTCACTTTAAAACACACACCAATAATAACCAAAAATATGTTAATTTTTAGCATAATTATAGTCGCATTTCGGTTTAGTATTTTTTTAGACGTAAACCACTCGAAAATTAGTCAACTTTAAGCGTATATTTGTATAAAATATTTTAAAGAAGAGCGGTGGTTGCAGTTTTAGTAATGGAATGAATGATTATTGGATGGCCATTGAAGGACTTACCTGTTGGTTCCGTGTTACCAAAAACGGATGAGAAATTACTATCGGAAACGAATGCATTTGTTGCAGCAGCGGAGGAGACTGAAGCGCCATTGAAACCTATTTTTTTCATATTTTTTGTATTGGTTTTTGTAGGTGTTTTTTTTTTTTGTGGCGGCGTGTACATTGCGATATTTTGATATATTTTGTTTTGGTTTGTTATCGATTTGTATCGAAGAGTTGTATTCATTATCGGTAATCGGTAATCGTTGTCGTTGTTTGTATTCGGGTTTGTATTTTGGAAAAGAAATAGTGATGGAAAAAATGAAGAAGTAACAATACATTAGACAGAAATTCATAAGAAATCAAAAATGTAAGCAAAAATGATCGATATCAAGAAAACTTATACGACTCAATACGGAAAATGATTACTAAATATATGAGAGAGAGAGAGAGAGTAAATGGTGCATGAAAGTCTTTGGTGCAATATACAGAAATGGGGGGCGGCGGGCGTCTAGGACGCGCCACTAGGAAAAGTGTGCGCTCTCCTCTTAGCTCTGAACCATTTACGGAGGATACGGATACGGATACAACAGAAGTACATACTACACTTACACACTGATTCGTATATGTATATACAGCATTATAAATAAAAGGTAAACTCTAGTAAAAACTTAGGAAATAATAAGAGAAAATTATAACATGCTACCGTTATTATGCATCCACAAATTATTGGCATTAAGTGTAGCACCTGTGGCACCTCCTGCAGCGTTAGAGCCGCCGCCGCCAGCACTGGCACTGGCTTCAAACATATCGGCAAAGGGATTGCCCAACTGCAACAAATCGTCAGAGGCCTTGGTGGTGGCCTGTGGCGCCTGATGGTGGTGGGACGCTGCTCCAGCAGCAGCGGGCTGTGCCGACGCGGCACCAAACAGATCAACTATCGGCTGGCCAGCCGATGAGGCTGGCGGTGACGATAGGAATGGATTTGTTAGTGCAGCGCTTGAGCCAGCAGCACCGCTACTAGTGGGCGACGATACCTTGGACTTAATAGAGAAACAAACGGGGAAATATATTAATCTTTGTTCATGTATTCGGATTATTTCATAGAACTTACTTTGTACTGATTCATGGCGGCCTCCTCTTCGGCCAGAACCTGTGCCTTAAGCTGCTCATCAATTCCATTGGTGGCATCGAATTTACTAGAAGCGGCCGCAGTGCCGAAAGCAGAGCTGGTAGAAGAAAGGGCAGATACAGCGGATTTTACATTGCGTTGATGGCTACTGATCATCGAAATCGAAACCAAAACATGAAACCAAAGGAAAACAAATCAAAGAAAATCACAAAATATTAAAAACTTGTCAATTTTAAACATAAAATAAAATAAGAGTTCAACAATTCCAATACAAAATAATCAGAAGATCTAGAAATACTCCACTAGATGTCGAACACACCTCGAGGACTGCGTGGGCGTGTTGGCGGCAGATACTTTACGACCCTCCAGCGTGGCCAAATGCTGCTCCAAGGCATCCAAAAGAGAGCTTGGGGCCTTGGTCAAATCAGGTATGTCACCCTTATCAATTCCAACATTCTGCAAAGCAAGTAAAACAAACATTTAATAAGGGGTTCTTTCATTAAGGAAGACCGATACATACCTCTGCCACCTTTAAAAATTCCCCCACACGATCCATGCGAACCAAAAACTTCTTATAGAGATCCAATGCATCGCGTGCCAGCTTTTTATTCATATCAAAGTATTTCTCCAGTAAATTGATGATGCCATCGTTATAGCAAGCAAACAGACGGATGAGATCGCGAAATAAGAGCATGAAACTCATATTAATGACGCCTAAAAACACACACACAAGAAATATATCATTTAAATAATCCATATATATAGATGGGTAATCCCTCACCATTGGACAAGTCATTGGACTGGCAATCAAACTCTAAAAGTCCATCCAATTGTGCCTGCAAAACTGGCAAAGTCTTTAAGAGTTTGTCCGCATTCATGCTCCGCAATGAGCCCTCCTCTTTGCTATAAACAAAAATCAATTGGCCATGCAGTATACGTATGCAATATGAATTATATTATATGTTGTAGTTGTAGTTACCCTCGTTTGACTTTACAAAAGTCAAAGGCCATGGCTCGATAGGAGAGCGACTTTTCATTCAAATACTTGGCATAGCGTCGTATGAATGGGGACATATCGTAACCTGTTGAATATGGATAGACATTTAATACATTTGTTGTAGAACATAAAGAGAGGGAAAAAACAAATAAGAGTGTATTAAACAAGGTCAAAACAATAATTAATTTTTTGTTTAGTAAATTTTGGTTTTTTTAGCTAAAAAAACGAAAATTAGTCACACAACCGGGAAACAAGAGAATACGAGAGCCCCGCAAAAAAATAAGTAGAGTATTTGAAAGCCAATTTTCCCACATAGCAGAGCTTGTTGCAATATACTCACCCATTCTGCCACCTGGAACGCCCATGCCACCATCTGCTTTTGGAATATTTAGTTTTGATATTTTTGTAGTATTTCGATTCGAGTTGTTAGCCAGCAAATGTTGTTGTATGTTGCATGTATTGTTTTTGTGAGTAAGCGACGCATTTTGGTATTTTTGTTAAGAATTTTAATTAATTTTGTTAAAAGTATGTAAAAAAAAAAAAATGAGAAATGAGTAAAAGCCAAACGTTTGCGCAGCATGAGAGAAGGAAAGAGAGAGAGGAATACAGAATGTAAGCTTTATTTTATAAATTTATATGCATTTTGTTTTGGTTCAAATAATGGAAATGGATATGGAAATGGTTAGTGGGATTTTTTGAGCATTAGTTAAGGGCAATATCTTTATACCTTGCACAGTTCCTTTGTCCAGAAAGGAGCTGAGATTGAATGTAGAATTGCTTGATGCTAAATATTGCATGAAGCGCTGCAAAGATACAAAAATTGAGAGAGAATGATGATTAGGAAACATCATCAGAGAGATACTATAGAAACTATATACTAGAAATATGTACTATACAAGATAAGAATACGGCTTATCTCGGTTAAAAACCATGTAAAATTGTCGACTAGGAATTTACTTGATTTCGAAGCTGGAGGCATATTTTGTTTCTTATGTTATCTACATAGCAAAAATTCTCCCTTGTTTAAATAAACTATACAATGGTTACGTCCCATTTTTGGTTGAAAAAGGAAATTTAATGTAAATAGAAAATAAAGTATTTGCTCCTCCTCCTTTCCTAATCAACTAAAGACATAATCGAGTGGATGGCAGGAGAAAGGTTTCCCTTTTTAATCCTAGAATCGATTCTCCTCATAGTTCTTCCCAAATATGAATCAAACAAATCTTACAAAATCCGCTTTAAAATTAAAATTATAGGGTAAGCAAAATTTTATAAAATTAATCCTCCAAGCACACAAAGAACTCTCTTTTAGTGCGAAATTCTCTCCGTTTTTGGGCATAAGGTATGCCCTCTGGTCATGTAAATATTGTACTTCCATTCTTAAGCACATATTTACATACATACACCCATCGGGCATCTTCAACTTTTGGGTGCAAGCCCTCCGGCAATCAAATTTCATTTGTGGCACAATCTCTCACTTGAGCTTGACCCTCCCCCCTTCCCGAGCTCTCCTCTGCCATATGGCTGCCCCTCTGAATGGAAGGAAGCTTGCAATTATGTCGCCAAATAAACACCACAAACGAAAAGACTGAACAAATAAAACCACAGAGAGAGGAAAAACAATTAAAGATAAGCTCCGAGAAAAAAAGAGAGCAAGCAATAACGGCAAGCGTGAAGCTCGAAGCAATCGCTGAAACATAAAAAAAGAGAGCCAACAAAAGGCAAAGACAAAAGCAAAGACGTGACCTTTTGAAATGGAAAGAATATGGCCCCGCAATGATATCAAAGCGGAATACTTAGAGTTCGAGCAATAAGTGAAATGAAAGTAACAAAAAATATATAAATAGTACCCCTGATCCATTAGGGGACTTTCGTCGGTGTACAAATGTGGCCACAAGCGAAACAAACAGATGCCATTCACGCTTCACCGTCGGATGTAAATCTCCCGCCAATTGAGTGTTCTATCTGTATAAAACGCCCCCTCTTTGAGGACTGATAAGACGAGATACATACCTCATTGCCATATGCCATCAGATGATGTGTGGTTATCAGCGACTTGTAGACCACCACCCAGTTGGCGTTCTGTGAACGCTCGATAAGTAAATTGGCCAAATGAGGTATCGATACATTCGGCTCATTTGTGCAGTGCACCAAATCTGCAAAGAAATAGAAAAAACGGAACAAATGTTAGAAACGTTTGAAGAAATCGTTTAAAAAATATACAAAATCCAATTAAAAATTGTCATATAAACAATCAAGGCTCTCTTATCGGTCGCGACTCGTATTTCGTATACTGTGGAGCTTATCTTTCGCTTTCACACTGAAACACAGACTCAAACCCCCCGCCACACACACACACACACACACAGCCACAAAGCCAAGACGAAACGAAACGGAAAAGCTTTGATAAGAAATGCCATAATTTCTCTCTTTCTCTGGTGGTTTCCCATTTCATTTAGCAAAAACTCTGAAGGAAACAATAAACAAATGCAATTGAAAGGGGCGTTTACATCCAGATGTTTGCTTGGCTTTTGCTTTGGAAAATCAACCGAACGGACGACAAATATGATTCATAGAAAGTGAGAGAGAGAGCGAGATAGAGAGAGAGAGAGGGGGAAAATGTATAACAAATTAAAATGCAATGGAAAATTTATCAATTTACTGGTGAATTTTATGCATGAGAAATGTTTGATTTTTAAGGGGAATGGTTATTCCTATTGATTCATTTTATGGAGAATTAAGTGGAGAATAAAAGTCAACATGTAATGGAATCCAATATATGATTACCCTTCCTTTGTAGACAATTTAATGAAAGTACACTTTAAATAGGTCACAGCTGCATTTCCCTATAAAATGATCAGACTGCGAGACAGGCCCCCATTGATAGCTAATTTAACACGTTGTTTCCCTTTGTTAAGAGCTCTTTCTTAACAGCCGTTTCTTCTACTTTAAGGTAGAGTCTCGACTTCATTTCTTTCCGTTCTTGCTGGTTCTGTGAAATCTTAACTTGTTTTATTTATAAAGCTTAAGAATATACGGACAGAAAGAGAGACAGGGAAAGAGAGAGAAAAGGTAAAGCAAATAAAGTTTCAAGCTGAAATTCTACCTGTTGTAGGTCTTTACAAACGAGCCGGTACTATCGCATATACAAATCAGGTTTAAGCTGAGAGAAAAAAAACGATTGATTACAAAAGTTAAGCTTTCAAGAACTTGAGCTTTAATTTTCAATCGCTTTTCCCCATGAAAATGTCCCCAAGACGCAGTGAGGGAGGCCCCAACTGTGTGGAGGATTTTATGTGGACCACAACTGGAAACCATTTATTTTCTATCGTTGACATATTCTCCAATCAGACAATGCCAAAGAGAACAGTCTGTGGCGGCGGGTGGTGCTGAGTATGTGGCAAATAATGATATTGGCCTCTTTTTTTCGTTATGAGTCATCAGTTTTTGCAAACGTGCCCAGAAAACAGGTCAAGACGAGCATAGAGCCAAAAAGAGAGCCCAAAATGAGTTCTAAGAAAACCAGAATTCAACAAGAATGTCATCAAGTGATTAACAGCTGATCGCTAAACATAAGGGGAGAACTAATTAGAAGTATGTGGATGTCAGCCGATGGATGCCGTTGTGGAAGAAAAGTGGATATCATCTTAGATGTATGCTTGTGTGGATGTCTGTCTTATCAAAAGCAAGATAATTTTCCATTATTGTTTAATCACAAGTAATACAAAATGTAATCAGAATTATGGCCAAATTAGCAACAAACAAAAGTGCACGAAATGAGGGAAAAACTTTTGCATAAATTTACAAGACAATGACACCGCAAAACCACTAACAATTGCGGCTTTTGTAGGCGTTCCACACACACACACAAACACAGGCACACACGTGCAGCCGTGAGAAAGTGACGTAACACTAGAAAGAGAGCCTAGCCTAGAGAGGGAGGGGAATGGAATCGTAACATTAGAAAGAGAGGAGCCTAAAAAGTGTGAGTGGAAGGGAGAGGAAGGAAGAGGAGCAGCTAATGCTGAATAGAGCCCACAAACACAGCTGTGCAATACAGGTGCATTGGCAGAGGGGTGGTAGAGGCAGCCAGAGCGAGCATAAAAGGGCTCTTGGGGAATGGGTATATATTTTTCGCCTTGTCACATAAACTTTTGGCACTCACTGTAATTTATCACACCACACAAATCCCCCAAAAAAATTGTGGGAGAGAGGAGTTGGTGGGAGAGGGAGACTGAGATTATGTGAGTGTGTGAATGAATGGCAAAGACACATTTTTCTACTCTGTCCTCTGCACACGCTGTGCGTGTGTGTAACTGTTGTAACTAGGAAATGTAACGGTGCTTGCTTATCTGCCGTCAGCCTCTTCTCCCCTCGTACACCAACTTCCCCTTTCCCATTATATCGTTTGCATGCACTTACAATCCAAATGCTTCTTCTTCGGCCCAATGCATTCCTCAGTGGTGGCCTTGCATACGGACTTGGCCAGTCCTTGGCCCGCAAGGCTGTGACGGGCTGCTAGCAGCCTGTCGTTGATTGTTTGCCCTGCCATGGTCATGATGAAGCTGTTCTTGCACTGTGGCTGCTCTTCTCGGTTTCAACACGTTGATTTTTGATTTATTTGATTAATTTAATTATGCACCCAAGGAGTGGACGACACAACACTACACACGCACAAACAGAAAAACACTGACACACACACACACACAAAAGCACGCACGTACAGCGAAAGACAGGGCAGAGAGACAGAGAGAGCGAGCGAGCGAGAGAGAGGTATTGATTGATTGAGAACTGTTATAGAAATTTTTGCTACGCGAACGCCACGACCGACACGATTGAGGAGGAGGACAACAGCACAGGAATCTGATTCGATCAGCAGCAGCTGGGCACAATTTAACGCCGCGTTCTTGATTGCACTCTCTAACCGGTGCCCTTACGCTGCAACGCGAGGCTTTTTTTAATTTTAATAATTCTGTATTTTTCTTGTGCCACAAACAGTGTGACCACGCGCGGACCTATCGATGCAATATACGGTCTACCAATAGGAAAATACCGAAATATACCTTCTCATGTCCAAAATATACCGTAAATATACCGATGAAAAACGAACTTAACCCACTTAAGCCCCCTGTATTTAGGCAGGTGAACAGATTGGGTTAAACCGCGGAAAATATCACGGTTTGTAAGTTCGTCTCGTAGATCCACACCTTCTGTTTACATAAACTTTCATAATTTTCGTGGTGTATTTTATTACCCATTGGCCTGTTATGTCAGTGTTGCGAAGTATTCGTGAAAATTGTACCTAAAAATACTCAAATTTTGTGTATATTATTTGGTATTTTTGCCTTTACGGTCACACGGAACTCTAGTATTTACGTAACGCGTAGTGCGCCGTTTTTTAGGTTGTTGTATACGGGCAGACTGGTCATTAAAATAAATAAAATTATACTAAAAACAGTAGTTAAAACGTAGTTAAACGTATTAAAATAAAAAGATGTTATATGGACAGATCACACACAGCTATCAGGAGAACACATGCACCCTTGTGATACCGCATCCCCATGCCAGGGAGAAGCCATCGCACTCGCCCACAGCAGCAGAAGCAGCTGCAAAGGGAGCACCAGCAGAGGCTGAAGCAGCAGAAGCAGAGACTGGGCGCGGGGTCGTGGTTGCCTTGGCACAGGGGGGTGCGGGGTGTGCGGAAGCATTACATGTGGATCGCATAAGAAACTGCGATATATTTGTTGACTCGCATGATTTGTACTTTTATGCCGATGTCAAGCTGTACAAGTGAGTCATTATCCAATCATTTATCCATATCGTATATGCATGTATGGCATTTGGCATTTCCTTTGTATTTCCCCAGATTCCACAGCCGACGCACATTCGATTTGCGAGAGCTGAAAACACTGCTGATAAAATTCAATCCAGAGGATAATCATTACCAGCTATGCCTACGCTGCCTGCCGCCTGCCACTGCGGCCACCACTCAAGATAGTTCATCAGGAGGTGGAGCCTCCTCTAGCATTGGCGATGCCCCGAAACCAAAGACCGTGCGCAAGGAGTACATTGCCACCTTTTTGCGGCTGCCTACACTGGCCGATGCCCTGTATCAGCCAGAGAAGGAGTCCCTTGTCCAGGAATGGAAACTCAAACGCATCACCGATCAGTGCCAACTGCAGCTCGAGGGAAACGAGCGCATATACAAGTTAACAAATCATTTCGGCTATGGCTATGCCAGCAAATACAGTGGACCCCCGGATATTAGCCATGTAAGTAGAGTAGATTGAAACTAAACTTTTAAGTCAATATGTCATCCCTCTTCAGGTGGATAAATCCACTTGTCGTGTGTTGGAGCCCCATCGCCTTAGCCCCATTCAGCGTCTGCAGGATCGTATTGTTGTCGAAATGAAACGCTTTTCGCGCGACCAATACAAAATGAACTTTGTGGAGCTGCAGGTTCCGTCCGGGCATCAGAATCCCCTGCGCTTCAAGCCCAAAATCTTTGAAACTTCCATGACCCAAGAGCAGGCCCATCTGTTGCATAATCTCAGTCGAGAGGCGTTGCAGAAACAGCAGAAGGATGAGGAGCCCGGAGATGAAGATAGCCCCTTGGAGAGGCTCAGACAAAAAGAGATCGACTGCGGCCTCATCAGCATTGTGCTGGCCATTTGCTACGATGTGCGGACCACCAATAATGATCCCACCTGCGAATCGGCCTGGACGCGCAGCATACTGTGTCCTCTATTCTGCTACTACGAGCAGTTCGACAACTACAGGGATGTCCTGGTGGCCTTCCTTCGTCGTGCCATAACCTATCCACTGTTCCGCAACTTTGAGCTCGGACGCCAGTGCGTTCGGGATGCCATCGAGGTGCTAAAAGGCGGTCGGAACTGGCTGATTAATCAGCTTTTGTTGACGCACCAGCAGTTTGCCAGCGGTGAGCCGTGCCGCGAGAGCTACAACACCTACTACCTGGAGGACTACATACGCTATGTGACCAATGCGAATGTCTGCAGCGATGAGCATCTGCGTCTGCTGGCCCGCAATGTGAAGAATGTGCTGATGGATGTGACCAAAAAGCATCTGAATCTGGGCGTCACCGAAATAGAGACTGAACTGATCCAGGAGCTGATGCAGGAGATGCGTCTGACTGCCGGCGGGGAGTCGCCGTTGCTGCAGCAAGGAGGGGGTGGCGATGATGATATGGATATGGACAACGACACGTCCGGCCAGGAGGATGAGACAACGACTGATGATGACAGTGTCATAACCGATTCATTCGATAGTATGGACTTGGACATGCGTTTGATTGAGAATGAGGCGGTCTATGCGGCGAACGACGACAACGATAACGACGACGACGACGACGATGATGATGAAGATGATGATGAGGACGAGGATGATGATGAAGAAGGCGGTGCGGATGATGATAATGAGGATTCTGCCTCATCAACGACAACCAGCAGCGAGGCGGAGGGCAACAGCGTCATCGAGCAGTGCAGCAACAGCGAGACGGCCGCCAGCAATAGCATCAGCACCACCAGCACCAAGTAGACATCGTCATGTCCTGTACCAGCATCCTTCATCCCCCCACCACACAACAAAAACCACACCACAACCAACTTAATGTCAAAGAACGGAGGCTAAACAGTGATTACTTTTACCATTTAAAAAATACACAAAAGAAAAATACAAAATAGAAAGAAACAAAGCAAAGAAATACTGAAAAAAAAAACAAAAGCAAGAAATTAAAAAATGTCTACTTACATATTAATTGTACAATAATTTATATATCAAAACGAAAAAAAGCAAACTCAAAGATTTGTTTATGCCAAAATGAGCAAGAGTATTTAAAATATCCTTTTTCCTTTGCTCTACAATAACTTTTGTCTATAATTAACACGTAAAAAATACAAAGAACTTTAGCATTTAGTGTAAGAAATATTTGAATTTTGAATTCTGAAACAAAAACAAAAAAACGCGAAATCTAGTTGTGCATTTTGTATATATACGAAAATGTATATATATACATATATATATATATCTACAAGCATATATAGATATACGATATTGATATTGTTGGTGCTGTAAGCAAAAAGAAAATAAACGAAATTATGGAAAAACGAAATGTGGAAATTGAATGTGAAATGAAAAAACAAGAAATGGGCGAAAGTCATCCATAAAGCTTAAAGTTAAAGTTGTATAAATGTCTAGAAAGGTCATAAAAGTCAGGAAGAAACACACGTCTAAATTATATTAATAAAATAATAATATATTTTTGTAATAAATCCCCGAAAATGTAACTTTTTTGGAGGTGAACGGATAAGTAATACTTACTTTTAAATGCTACCTTTGGCTATTTTATTCCGTTCTAATAATTTGTTAGTTCTTCAAAAAAAAACACTCGCATTTATTTTAATAGTTTTTATAATTTTTTCTTTATTTATTCATACATACATACGAGTATATGCATATCTCTTTACGTGTTTTTACGAGCTACTTTTAAATATTTATGGACTGTTAATTGAAAAACGCATCATCGGTTTTGTGGCTGTCTTCCTTTAGTTGTTGATTTGATTTTTGCTCCACGGATGATGAGGCGCCTTTAAATTACGATAGGTGTAAAGCTAAAATTTACAAGTTAAACTAACTAAACTCGTATGCATCTTGAAATCGCTAGAAGAATCAATGTGCCCGGGGTTTTTTGTTGTGTGGAGATTTGATCAATTAGTTCTTCCATAGGGTATCCTCCTTGCTTGTCTCACTCTCTCTCTATATACACAAGTCACAAATTGTTTAACAAAAAATTGTGTAGATTACTTAAACACTACGTACAACATGGCGGCCGAATTCCACATTTGGGACAATTTTTTACTGATTTGGCGCCGGCTTAAGAAAATTATTTTCTTTCCATCGTTTTTTTTTGATTACATAATTTTTACTGACACTGAGTTTGAGTTTTTCCATTACTTTTCCTTAGTTTTTCCATCCTTCCTTTCGTTTTTTCTTTAAATATTTACAAGAATCTGTTTTAGAACTAAGTGTTTTTGGCAGATTCGTGAGTTACAGATCTGGAAGGAGGGGATTTAAGTACTTTTTATTACAAATTCGTATAGATTGAATAGATTTTCTCGTCGTCTACTCACTCATAGTCTCCTGTTGGATCTCCACTTTGTATGAGGGATTGTCATAGGCCGCATCGCTCTTGCGTGGAGGTGTAATGGACGCCGTTTGATGGACTCGCCTCCGGGTGATGATGAGGAGCAGGGCCAGCGTGGACATAATGGCCAAAGCGGCGATCACAGAGACCACAACCAGGGGACCGTAATAGTCACCCACAGGTTGATCTGTGCCTGCTGTGAGGAGTTTTCCTGTAATAATGAAAGGTAGGGATTAATGTAAGGAGTGATTACGGTTCTAAAACTACGACAGAGCCAAGACTTTTTTTTTGGTTTACCAAATATCTTAAACCCCAAATATATCCTTTCAAAAAATTGCAAGACTTGAAAAGGAAATGATAATCCATTTAAGATTACTATCAAAACTCTTCTTAGAGATATTCTTACTCGACTCTTACCTGTTTTTCCTGGCGTGGCCGGTCCTCCTGGCTTCGTGATAAAGTTAACCACATTGCTCTTCTTGGTATTGCCATTCGTCAGATACATCTCCAGCCAAAGGCGGTACTTGGTGCCCGGCTTGAGGTCCATAATGAGAGTGCCTGTGGTGCTGTCCCGCTTGGCCACCTTGAACACGCTCGAGTCCTCCTTCCCAGCATCGCTCTGGTAGATGGCGCGATAGATGTGCACGAATTTATCCTCCGGATAGGGCACACCATTCCAGGAGATCTCCACGCTCTGGGTCTTCACCTTGGTGACATTCACAGTCACATCGAAGCCATACACATCGATCTTGGGCGCTGTGCGCACCTTGATCATGTGTCCGGCACGCAGCTCTGCCCCATGGCCGGGCAGAGGAATGTAGTAGAGACCGATCTCGTAGCCCGTATCCGGCTGCAAGTTCTGGATGGTGTAGCTGGTGAGGGTGCGGTGTATCAGTGGGGATGAGGAGTAGATCATGCCCGTGAGCTCCTTGTAGCGCAGCTGCACTCCATCCACATACTCCATCTGCTCGTCGCCGAGCTTCTTCCATGTCAACTGCAGCCATGTGGCATTCGTTTCGCTGACATTCAACTCTGCATCCTCCACGGTCTTGAAGATGTCCTGGAAGTCCGGCCTGTAGTCGGTGAACGGCGGAGGTGGTGTGATGGTCCTCTCCGCTGGTAGCTTAACCACATGCACAGTGCTCGACGGTTGGGAGTTGAGATCCCTGAGGATCAGTGTGATCTTTACTTTGTATAGGGAATTGGGCTCTAGATAGTTCAAGTCGAACTCCATCTGCGAGGTGGCCAGGAGATCCTCTGGCGGTGCAAAGATCTGTTGCTCCCAGGTCGAGGTGTCATTGCTAGGTCCATTCGTGTAGCGCAGTTCGATGCGTCCATGGAGATTCACATAGACCTCGGGTACAGTGAAGACAATGTGAATGGTTCGTGCATCTAGAGCCTCCAGAGTATGAACTTCGATATCTGGTTGCAGTTTGCTATTGCCTTTTTGGGGAAATATATGAATTTTTGGTTAGTTTTCAGCGACTAATTAATTTTTAGTGATTAGTATTTTGTTTGCCCCAAAAAATAATTAACGGATTTTGTTTGGAAAATCGCTCAAATTTGGGATTAGCGTAAAAAGCATGACAATGATGGATGGATCTATATGAATGTGTAGATGCTTTTGTATCTGTGTGAAGAGTAGCTTGTGTTTGTGTGTGGGTCGGCAGTTAGTACAGTAAAAACCCTGTCGCAGTGTTCTGTTGTGGCTGTTGTTTTTTTTTTTTGTAGAGATCTAAGAGTGTTGGGTAGCTATAGAATATTTTGTTGGTTCAACCTGGATTGGATTGCTGCTGCTGCTGCTTCGTTAGCGACTCCTGATTCTGGTGCAGACTATGCTCACTGGCTTGGGTGGACAATCCTGAAGTAGTGCTGGAGCTGGGCAGGATTGTGGCCTGCTGTTGCAGTGGCTGTTGCTTCTGTTGCTGCTGTTGCTGCTGCTGCTGATGGATTGGTGGTGGCGGCACTCCCAGGCCTGGTATCACCGGATAGCTCTCATATGCCACGGGCTGGCCATCGACAATGGCTATGCCATGTGCTGGCGGCGGTGGCGGCAATCCACTGTGCACAATGGGCACATAATGTCCGGGATTCTGCTGCTGCTGCTGTTGGGGATTCTGCTGCTGCTGTTGGGAAGGTGGTCCGCCTGGCACGGTCTGCTGCAAATGCTGCAGAATCTGTTCGATTCTCACTTGGGAGGGCAGATTGTGATTATCCTTTTGGGTCTGCGCGGGATGTCCATTATGATTGGGATGCCCCTGATGTCCTGGCTGTTCTGCTCCCAGTATATTAAACAGATCCGATTGACTTGTCGGCACTGGAGGTGCCTTGCCTTGGGGCGTTCCGTTGGGATTAATGTCGTACGGCTCATAGGGATTGTAGTCCTCATAGACAGGCTTCACAGGATTGTAGAATCCAAAGGGTCCTAGGTGCTGCTGGTGCGGATGCTGGTGACCGAATTGGAAGGGCACAAAGCCGCCATTCTGCTGCAAGTGTCCCTCACGATCATCGAAGATGACATCGTTCTGGTGCTGCTGTTGCTGATGCTGTTGTTGCTCCTGCTCCTGTTGCTGCTGCTGCTGGTGTTGCACCTTCTTGTGCCCTTTTTCATGCCCCTTCTCATGGTTTTTCTCTGTCTTCTCAAAGATGCCCAGGCCTCCTCCAGTGGACTTTGGTGGCTTGCCGTCCAATGTGGGATAGAAGGCACCTGGAGATGAGGGCTTCTTCTGGGGCGGCATTTTGCCAGTGGTTGTTGTACTTGTCGTGGTCGTCGCTGTCGTTGTAGTTTCTGTTATTTTGTTGCATGTTGAATGTTGTTTGATTATTTACAAAATGCATAGCGTGAATATATTTATAATTGATGAAAAAAAGTAAAGTAAAAACGAAATTAAATAGCTTTCAAATGCAAAAACAGAATTGTGAGAGGCAGCAGAAAGAAAAACAAGTTAGGCAGCAAACTAAAAGCGCAAAAAAGTTAATTAATTTCCAATAAAAACGAATTGAAAATGATCTTCAAATGAAAAAAGCTCAAACGAATGACATGGAAGTGGGAAAATCGTATCTTAAAAACTTCTATATTGCATGCAGTTCCCCAAAAACAGGAAAGGATTAATCTCAAGTCATGCAAAATCTATTTACCATTGGAAATCGGAGTGGATTGCGTGGACGATTCTTCGGGGGATTCCTCCTGCCCGGCAGCCCCGATCTTTGGCACCAGCGGTGCACAGCTCCATTGCTTGCAGCACTCGTCATCGGGGATCGGAAGGAGGCGTGCCTGGGCCGGATGGCAGGGCAGGTCCGCGGGCGGCAATGCCAGCACTGGCGGACACGCCGGACGGCACTCCACACGCCCATTCTCGCAATAACAATGCTGATCACAACCTAAGCGGAGATCCAAAGGGTGGCATGAGGCGACTATATGAAGGGAATGATTGGATGTATGGACTTTACCTGAAAGATTCGCTGGAATCGGAGCCCAGTTATCGAACTGCAAGCCCTTGTAGGTGCAGGTGCCATTGTCCACACATCGCATGCTCTCCGGACAGCAGTTCGGGGGAATAGGCTTGAAGTCTGCGGGCACCGGCTCCCAGCGGATGCAGTGCGGATCCTGCACGTCCAATCCGAAGTTCGAGGGGCACTCCACCTTGGCACAGTGGATCCCCTGCTCATTGCAGATGCACAACTGTTCGCAGCCATCGCGGAACTGCTGTCCCACCTCGTACTGGGAGCCCTTGAAGGTGCAGCCAGACGTGGCACCTCCCGCATCTCTGGCCTGTTCCTGCAACCCATAGAGATGTTCCTGTTGGTGGTGCTCCTCCTCCGAGTCCTCGTTCACACTGTTCTGGGGCGGGGACTGCGGCTGCTCGTGATCATCCAGGGTGACATCGCACAGCTCCAGCTGGCAGCACACATCCTTGGGATCCTTCACATACACACACTTGTCGGCGCGCGTGTGATTCCTCTCCGGACACCGTGGACGGCAGTCCATCACTCCACCCTCGGCACAGTGGCAGATCTGATCGCAGGCGATCTCCAGGCGTTCGCGGAACTTATAGACGGCTCCCATGTAATGGCAATCATTCTTCGGCTTGGGCGTGGCTATGTGGGTGCAATGCAATGGGAGGAATGCAGTCGAGTCGAGAGTGTGCGGCGAGTGTTTTTGTGTATGTGTTGTGTGTTGGGGCATGAGGCACGTTTATGGAATGGCATAGAGAACACAGCATGTTAAAAAGCTTTGGCCAAAAGGATCGACATGTAAAAGCCACAAATAAAGCCATAACAAAAGCTACTACATCTGCTTCATCTTCCTCAAAGTCGTTTTCTAATGATTAATGGAAAACTCACCTTCATCATCGGTGCTGGAAATGGTAGTGGCTTCCTCTTCCACTGCTGCCGCTGCCATCGCTGGTGCTGCTCCCTGCTCGGATATGGCCACTGTGGGCTCCAGCAAAGGTTCATTGCATTCCATCATCCGACAGCACTCATCCTCCTCCACCACACGCTCTCTGCAGTTGGGATTGGCCATGCTGCGCTGGCTGCCACGGGGATAGCTCAAGCCCTTGCAACGTGGCTCACACATCCAGTCGCCGCGGTTGCAAGTGCAACGCTCATCGCATTCCCTCTCCATGGTATCGCCATGCTGGAAAATGTGGCATTTATTTAGAATATAAATAACATGTGTATAGGGATAAATATTCCCATCAATAGAGCATCTCTTTGGGTATTCAATGGTTTTAAACCATTAATTCCCAATATTTCCCTTCACCCATTCAATCAAAACCTAATCAAGTTTTTTCTTGATTTCCCTTCTAAAACATTTCCCACCACTTTCCCTGTCTTCAATGGCAAAAGTGCAAAAGTTCTATCATCATTTATTTAGGGAAATGACTGAAGATCGACCTACTGTGCCAGTTCTCGCTCTTTTCGCATCCGCAAAGACATTTTTCTGCCAATTTTTGTGTACTCTGTGAAAGCTATTTGCACAGAAATTACGTCAATTTGTGGCATAAGGCAAACGCTGATGTTTTGGAGTGGATGATCATCAATCATGCGGCTGTTGACTCAAGGCAATCATGAGCTGAAATTTCCTGCTCTCTGTATGGAGTGCTCCAATAACCAAATATGTCATATACTTCAGCCAATGCGGTGGTGCCCACGCACGCGTAGACCCAAAAGTTCGTGTCTTGAGTCTTTTGTTTTAGCGAGAAAGCACTTTGGGCAGTCGTTTGTTCTTTTAATTAAACGTCGGGGACTAGGGTTCTATCCTGTTCTCTCAGCCGTTTATATGGCTCTCAGGTGCACAAATTCACGCCCAAAGCTTTTTATGGTTCGTGCCCCTGCCACCTGCCACTGCCCCCTGGTTTTATGGTGGACTAATGAGCACAATTCTTGTGAACTTTTGGGGCCTCGGGCGGCCCATAAAACGCCCCCTTTGCCACATTAAACTACTGGAAAACCAAGCTAAAATATCAGCTAAGCTGTGCAATTTACTTTAGTAATATATGTATATTTTTTTTGCTATTTGGCTGCTCACTTGAAAAACATTTGCGGCATGCGGCTTGGCATGTTGCACGTGTCCGACAATCGATGGCAATTTATAAGAAATATCTGATGGGGACGAGGGTGGTGTGAGGGAGGTGGAGGAGGGCCGTCTATCGGCAACAATTCATTAAAAGTGAAAGCAAAAATTATTTCATATCGAACGCGAACCGCAAACTCGATTATGAAAACGACAACACAAACAATTTAAAAGATTAACAAAAAAATTGAATAAAATAAGGAGGGAGGGAGGAAAATACCGAAAAGGGAATACTCTTTTTATGGAAATTATAAGTGCTACTAAGTACTACAGACATTTCTTATTTATCAATGAAAAAAGTAATTCCCTTTCAACAAGATCTCTTTTTCGGAGACAAACTTTCAATTATTGAAACTCAAAATGCCTTACCATTTCCCAATACCCCTCTATTGATTAGGGTACTTGAAAAAGAAAAGCCAAACGCTCGTTTAATTAAAGCAAAATCAACACTCCAGACTCAGACTCAGACTCAGGCTCAGGCTCAGGCCCAAGCGCAGGCTCCATCCCAGAAAAGTGGGTTGGGCTTTGGTCAGTAGTGCCTCATTCCCCAGCTGCAGGCATTCATTGCACCAACTGCACTATATATGTGTGGTATATATCTACAACCGATGTAAGCCATGAGTAGCGTTCATGATTGGTAGCCATTCCGTGCCTCTCTGGGGCCGAGTGCAATGTTTGATGAACACGTCACAGTTGGACAGACGCACAAAGGCGTGTTGGAAATGATTGAAAATGCTCGTTGGCTGTTAATTAGATGAATTATTTTAGATGAAAGATAGAGCCATACAACTGTATGCATTGTTTAACCAAATAGTTCTAATGCAAATCATTTATCTAGTGATTTATCTGAAATGCTAACAATTTACACGTAGTTGAGATTATTATTGATTGGATTCCTGGACTTGAAATGGGATGGAATTTTCATTTGAGAGTGTTTTGGAATTGTATCTGCCTCTCGGATCTCGCATTGCCGTTTGTATCTCCCTCTCGTATCTCGCATTGCCGTTTGTATCTCCCGCCTTTGGCCAAAACCACAAAGGCGATGTCAACATCAATCACAACCCAGCAATTTACTGGAATTTTCTTTGAACGTTTTTTTTTTTTTGTTTTTTTCTTGAAATCTGTTTCTACATTTTTCTCTCTTTTGATTTTTAAGGTGCGCAAATATTTTGCATAATTGCTGCTTGGTCGAACAGCGACAGCGGCTCACCGAAAATATGGTGTTTTTTTTGGAGTGCAGCAGGAGCAGCAGCAGCTGCATTGAGGATTGAGAGTGAGACTCAGTCTGGAATATAAGGCCCAGTGCTCTGACCGGTTTCATTATGAGCGGCAGTAGACCCAAAAACTTGTTGGCCATTATGCAATCTCCAGGGTGACGACAAGCTCCAATTGGAGTTGCGTGCCAGGAAGTGGGCTGGCTGCCAGACGAAAAGGAATGATGATGGAGGCGTTTGCGCTTTCTCTACGGGATCAAACTTCTATATTTTATTTTCTTTGCATACTAACCTTGTAGCTCTTGCTGTTGGCCAAACATTCACGTTGCATCGTATCCCCGCTGGCGGTGATTTCTACTATTTTGGGCATTTCCGTTTCCGGTTGAACAGTGGTCGTCGATGTTGATGTTGTGGTTGTGGAAGAAGTACTGGTACTGGTACTGGAACTACTGCTACTCTCCTTGGGATCCTCATCCATGCTGACATCACTCAGATCCATGAGCTGCTCATGTGTTGTGGCATTGCGATGCAGGAAGAGCTCCTCCACATCATCATCGCCGGCACCACCCGCTGACCGTCCCTCGCCGGCAAAGGCCACAAATGGCGATGGCTCCTCTGTGGTGGTTGTGGCTGGCGTTGTGCTGGTGGCTGTACTGCTGCTGCTGCTCTCCGACTCCGACCGCGACTCCTCCTCCTGTTTCATGTGTTGTCCTTCAACAATGTTAATCACTGGACCCGACGACGATTCATTGTCTGGTGGCATGATTGTGGTGGCAGCCGCCGCTTCGATTTCTGGCTCCTCATTCATATGCATGGCGCGTGCTCGAGATGTGGTTGTAGTTGTAGTCGTCGTACCCTCGGTGGATGTGGATGTGGATGGCTCGGCAGTCGCCTTGTTCTCCAGACTGACAATAATACCTGCATCAGAGCCGCTCTCTGTGGTTGTAGTTGTTATAGCTGGTTCTGACGACGAAGAGGACTCCTCGGTGCTGGTCGACAGCATTTGATAATCTTCGTGTTCGGCCAGGCGATCATGATTCTCGGACAGTATATGCACATGATAGGGATCCTCTTCGCGCTCGATCTGCTGTGTTGCCTCTGTCGTTGTCGTTGTCGTTGTTGTTGTACTAGTTGTTGTTGTTTCCTCTGTCTTTTCACTTTCATTTTCATTGGGATTCACTGAGGAGTCACTGTTCTCCTCGCTGTTGCTGTTGCTGTTGCTCGCCGTGATCAGCGTCGCCGGATGTCGGAAATTATTCAGATCCTTGACCACATCATCGTTCTCATTGGATATTTGATTGAGCAGCTGATCTTCTCGTGGATCCTTCAGTGCCTCGGTGGTGGCATCAGCTTCACTATTCTCCGCGTGCTCGTCCCTCAGGGGTATGTGCTGGATGTGGGTCTGATCCGCCTCCGTGTGCGAGAAGATCAAGTGCTGTTCGGGTCCATCACTCTCCTGTCGCGGCGTTGTTGTGGGCTCTGTCGAGGTGATGGGTTCAATGCTGGTAGAACTCACAGAAGAACTACTCATTGTGTCTCCAGCAGCTGGGGGCAGGGAGCTGCTGCTGTTGGTAGGTGGAAGCGATGTTGTGGTCACATCTGGGAAAAAACGAATGGAATAACATTAGAATCTTCAAAGGAAAAGGAAAGATTGGGATTACATAAAAAAAACTCTGTTCTCTTACTGGAACCATCACCATGCCTCTTCTCCTTAGGCATCTGTCTATAAATATTCCCTTCCTATCAATACTGACTCATCCTCGAATGGGGTAAATAAACTCTTAAGACTTTGTCCCACATTTACGGTAACTGAATGGAAAAAAAACAGAACTTTTCTTGCGCAACTCTAGCGGAAATATGGCAAATCGTATTGGAAATATCTCACGCGTACCATCATCATCATTATCATCATCATCTTGAGGAACAACAACAACATCATCCGCAATTCCGCATTGGCCATGCCATCATTGAAAGGTAATTTCTGTTTTCAGTTCTCAATTCTCGTCTCGCGGTTCTCGCGTTTTTTTTTTTTTTTGCCACACAACGAACCGAACCCCAAGCATCTTTCAAGCAGCATCAATTCCTCAAAATCTGCAAGGTATTCATTAAGCTCCGTCTGCCTGCTGCCTGTTGCCTGCTGAATCATCGGATGGTCGACCATTCTTGGAAGACCCAGTGGAGGGACAAGCCCCAAACCAAAATATCAGCCCAGCCACATCTTTTATGATATAATTCTTGTTTCTCTTTGGTTTTTGTTCTTTTGTTTTTTCTTTGACTTTTGAAGCGCTTAGGAGACGGTGTTTTGGGGCCTGCCAAAGATGTTGTTCTTTGGGCTTTTTTCCTTCATCTTTTCTTATATAATTACATTTATATTCGGGCATTCATGTCATAAATAAATGATGACCTTAGTGGAGGCCCCAAAAACACTTGTCTTGCCCATGGCTTCTGCAGAGAATTAAGATTGTTTCTGACCAGAAAAACATTCAATTAAATAGTTAATTCATTAATTGGAACTTGAACTTGAACATCAGCGATAATTGTAGCACTTTTTGGATACTTCTGAAAGGGTTTTCAAATCTAAATTAATGGGAAGCCATCCATCAAAGTTCTATTCATAATTTTCCTTTATTAAATCAATCAATATTCCTGAAATATGGACATAATTATGTTTGATGGATCTTAAATAGCTCTAAGAATTTCCTGAATTTCCCGACCATTTTCAGTAATAACTCAAAATGGTTTGCTGCCTGCAATTTTCATCAAAATGTGCACACCCCATCATTGCGGACTGCAGTCGAATGGAAAAGTAAATAACCCTTTCCATCATATACCATATATACCATACGTTTACTCCGCTGACTCATGGAAGTACTTTTCTTTCATTTCTGAAGAGGGGACAGGAAAACACCCGCTGACGATCTCTCTCTCTCTCTCTCGCTGTACGAAATGCTACCCCATGGGGGACGGCATTTATCCAGTCAAGTCCTACGCCTAGACAGGCCCTAGAGGGGCCCTGGAGTGTAGGTGGTTGGGGGAGAGAACGGCGACTAGCGACTGGCGACTGGGACTGTCATGCATGCGTGGTAATAAGCATTAAAGCGGTCCCTAGACCCCAGTTGTCGTCGCTCCAATAAGAAAAAGGTACAAAATATACGCTTGGAGGCAGTCAGTCAGAGTCAGAGTCGGACTGAAAGACAGAGTCCGGAGCCAGCATGCAACGGACGCCAATTTAGCGCTAAAAAAGCTAAGAGTCGAGAAGTTACATAGAACGAATGGGGAATGCCCTAAAAAAGTGTTCTAGAGATGAGGAAATTTCATGAAAAAGTAAGATTTATTGGCCACAAAGGGGATTTAGAGCATGTGAATGGAATGGGGATAAATAGAGGGACTTTTTAATAACAATTTTCCTAAAAGATGTAAAGAACCCAGCCATCAATGGGGATAACTTTTGTACGTTTATTTCTATACCTTTGGAATTCCTAAAAAAAATTCGACCAAAGATTAGAGCTCCAAATTTCCTTCCAAAAGTTATGGTAATTGGAGAATGAGTCACACTCCTGTTCCCAAACCCAAAATAAAGGTCAACTTATTCCCCCCCCATCAATAAGTAAGGGTATAAAAACGTAGCAGAACTACCGAACAGTTCGTTAGCCCACAGAGAGAGAGAGAGGGAGAGAAAAGAGTAGGAGAAAGAGACCCTAGCCGACTTCCACAATACGAATATATAGACAGAACAGATCTTTATGTGTGTGTTTTATGTTTTAGCTGTTGCTTTTATTGTTGTGTCGAATGGAGAGAGAGAGAGAGAGACCAGAACTCTTAGGGTTACTGACATGAACCTTGAATTTCAGTTCGTTATGCTGCTGCTGTTGCTGTTGCTGTTGCCTTTGCCTTTGTGGCAGCCTCCAGCCATAGCTCCAGCTCCAGCTCCAACTCCAACTCCAGCTCCAGCTTGGGATCTGTTGCTATTGCAGCTCTTGGCTGTTCTGTTGACTGTTCTGTTCGGTTGGGGTCTGTTGTCACGGTTAGCCGTTTATAATACGCCAACTGTTCGGAGTTCTGGCGGCTGGATCGCTGGCTCTCCTTTTGTTTTGTCTGTTTTTACTTGGCGCACAATTTGTCTTTTACTGTCATTGATTTTCATTTTTCACTCGGCACTCGTTAAAGCCAGCCAAGGCATCTTCAATTTATTTTGTACATATAGTATATACATATGTATCTATAGAATATATATTGTATGTATGTATGTATATCCCTTATGTATTCCGCATAGATGGAGGACTTGTTTGGTGGTCTTTCCGTTATGCAAGTCTCTTTTTCTGTTCTGTGCTGTGCTGTGCTGCCTTCTGCATCTGCCGTACAAAAGACTCAGACAACGAACTTGAGTTTCTGTATCTTTTATACGTTTTGTCCTCCCTGTTGGCCATGCAAAATGGGTTTTTGGTTTAGCATAGTTTATGACTCAAAGCTAAGCCGGTCAGCCAGTCTTGATTATGATATATATATGCATACGACAATGAATGCCAGCCACCAGCAACCAACAACAGCCACAAGACCAAACCACTTATGCAGAAAAATGCAAAAATGCCTGTCCGCTAGTGCAAAGCAACACTCATTTGCGGTTTTTCTAAGTCGCCGCACGTTCTGCGGCTCACACAAGCCAACAAATGATCGGACAGCCGGCCAGTCGAAAGGAGTGGGAGGAGGTACCCTCCTTGGATACAGATAGAGGGGGAGTTTGGGGCCTGCTACGAGTATACATAAGTGATGTGCTTAGAATTGACAAGCTGCCATGAAGCGTTGCAATGCAAACCGGATGTCTTTGTTAGGTGGGATAGTTGCTGTTCTGTTGTTGTGGATGGTCTTGATCTAGAGTTGATGATGGCCCAAAGTGTACGTAGAGAATAAGGGTTTCTTGGTCAACCGCTTCGAAAACTTTACCTTCTTGATTCCTTACAACCTGGTTTTGGTTTCGATATTCTCTAAAGAGAATGGAAAGGATTGATAGCTAATCCTAAATTTCAAACCAGTATTCCTCATTGTGGTTATACTTTTGTCAAATTCTAAAGTTTTCAGTCATTCTTTCAGTTTCTTTTATGCATAAAACAGGTATAATATTCCATTTATAACCATTCTTAAACGGTTCATTATCGGTGCCCCTACAAAAATACTTGTATTCTTTTTTCCCCCAATTTCCGTATCTATAGATTTTTTTATGCTTGGGCTCTGGGGCTTCGACGAAGCCAACCGGAAGCAGAGCTTCATAATGAAACCTGCCTAATGAGCATTCCCCATGCCCCACTCCTCAAAGCCTCACCACTCCCTCCCCACCCTCCCCACCATCCACCCCATTCCTCACTCTATTGGCCGCGTTTTGTAACGCGCAAAAAGTGTCAACAAAACGGAGCGGCTCCACCGATCGGAAAAGGGTAAAAATGGGGACTGGGGGGAAAGGTCTGACCATTTTTTTTTTGGGCACTGTAACGGTCATGCCTCAGAGTGTGTCATGAATCCATAATATATATACATATATATATATATCCGAATGGTATTATGCAGCTGTGGGTCCGGTTTTGACTTCGAATTATAAACAAATTCGAAATTGATTACGCAATTTGGATGTTGTTGGCTGTTGCCTGCAGTTTCAGTTGTTTCTGTTTTTGCCCCTCTTGGGTGTTAATTTTGATTATCTTTTTTTTGGTTTAATTAAAACCAGAGTTAGGAGGTTTTTTTCTATTGTATTTGCTTTAGAAATTTCGTGCTGATGTTAATGAAATTTCATTGTGATGGCTTTTGTCCATGAAGATGATAATCCACACACACACGAAGAAGTCCGAGTATGGAAATTTGTGAAACCAAGTGTTAAATTTCAATAACAAATGTTGGAAATGGTTCAAGTGTGATGAGAGAGTGAATGGAGGAATGGTTACAGAAGAGGTTGATGTTTTAATTGAGGAAGGAAATCTTAAAGGTATCATTGTTGTTCTTAGATCTAAAATTACTTTTATGGAGCCATCAATCTACAGCTAAATGCTAGATCATTTACACTTTTGAAATACATTGAAACCCCGTTTTCTTTTACAACAAAAGAATCCGAAAAAATTGTACTAAGTACACAGTACTCTATCATAAATTTGTATCTCAATTGCAGTTAGCCAACTACGCGTCTAACCCAAATGCGAGGCATTTTATCGGCCTTTCTATCTGGCTAATGACAGCAAAAGAGTGCTCAGTGGAAAGGCAGGGCAGACGAGAGAACACACGTATAAATGCCCAGCGGTCAGTCATTCAGGTATTTCTGATAGGGTAGAATTCCACTCTGCAGACACCATTAAAACCCACAGACACCAAACCCCGAGCCCAGCGAAAAGGGGAAGACAACTCAAAGCAAAATTATTTCCCAACATAACATAGCATTTGACCTTTTTCAACTCGAAAGTTCATGTGCATCTGACAAACAACAAAAATGCAGTTTGACCTGGTGCAAAATGGTGGGGGGACTGCAGAGGGAGTAGTAAGTATCTATGGGAGGGCGGATCGTATCCAATGCTATGACGGCAAAAGAAAAAAAAAACACGTTTCAAATGCTGCGACGACGAGGCTCGTGTCATTGTCCATTTAGCAGTTGGAGTGGAGTACTGTTAAAGCCAAGACAAAGACCTCTGGCAGAAATATGAACAACTAAACACTAAGCCCCTTAACTTTTGTATAAATATTGTGCCGAGTAGTAGCGAGTGTCTGTTGTATCTGATCTCAATGGAATGACACCCCACAGACACACGGAGAGTCTTTACCCAAGTGAATGCGAGTTGTTTGGCCGGCCATGAAATCGAATTGGATTTTGAATTGGAGTTAGCCATGTGAGAGGTTTTGCCGACTAGCTCTGTAACTTTTGTGGTGGCAAGTGGCAAGTGCGTTTGGAGATTGAAGGTCAATTGAATGGCACAGGCAAGCGAAACTCACAAAACATCAAATGAGTTGGAAATAACATTCATGGGGGATAAAGGGAATGGTGTGTGTAGCGAAATAGGGGCTATCAGTGGGCTAAAGTAAGCAAAAGCTAAGAGTAGTAGAGATGAGCAAAAGCATGACAGAAATTGCCTCTTTTACTGGCTCTAACTAAGCAAAACTTACTCTCAATACCACCTCTTCTTTCCAATTCATATCTAGATATACATCCATAGAAATTGGCACCGTGAAACACTAAGACCATACCCCGATTCAGTATAAATATGAACCATTTAACACCTAAGCTAACCAAGAAATAGCACGAATAAAGACTCCCCGATAAACCATCAGAATCCGAATCGATTGGTTTAAAAGTTCTTTGAATGCGTAGACATAAACTAAAACGATTTCCTTCCGATTCCTCAATCCTTTTACCCTATCATTATATAACAGATATTTCCTCCCATTCATTTACAGTAACAGTAGAAAAATATTCATAGCATATAATTAAATTAATGTTCATTCTTTATTATCTTTCACCCAGTTCAAGCCTGGCGGCACTTCCTGCCAGCGTTCTCTTTCCGACTCCTCAGTATCTGTATCTTTGTATCTGCACCGTTCAATGACACACTTAATTGCAGCAGTATACACACACACACCGCACACACTAAGCCACAGAAGTATGTGCAATTAAAATGCATTAATTAGCCGCACATTGGCTTTCTGTGCTACATTTTTCCCACTCGTATGAGAAAAATTTGCTTTATATATATATATGAAAAATTATCTAATTCAAAAAAATGCAAGACGGCCAAGACGCATGTCTAGACCCCGCGAGAGCTAGAGGCTAGAGCAGTGGTGGAGGAATTGCATGATACGTGTGTGCTCTAAGTGGAATTGATGCCATTGCCTAATGCATATTTCAAACGAGTTACAATTATACTTAGTTTTACTTTGCTTATTTATGTATTTTGATTGGCGCCCCTGACACAAATAGGAATGAGATTAAGATTGAGGCCGGGCTGCCGCCGTTGCAGGTTTTCACTTGTGTAACCCGTTTGGTTCTATTCGAATTTGGAGAGTTTCTTTAAAAATTGATGTTTCGGAGAAAGCCCCCAAAGCCAAGGCCAAAGCCAATCCATGTGTCAAGGAAAACCCACCGAAAGTTGACTTTTTTTGTTTTGGTTTTGACACTAAAGTTCGAAGTATCTGTAAGCCATATTTATGGCCAAAATGTTAATTGTTGGCTCTGTCTGCACTTTCACGCATCTCTAACTCCCTCTCTAACGATGCTGTGTGTGGAGTACAACGCCATAATAATAATGGTTATAATAATAATAATAGTAACGGCCAACAATTAACAACAGTTTTCGGTGTTGGTGTTGTATCTGTCACTCCACACATTTGGAAATGGTTGTGTGTGGCTTGTTGAAAAGTCTTTTCTTTTTAAGCTACTTTTACTTATCGGTTCATTATAGCGGGTCGCCAGACAAAAATTTTGCCAGCTAATCGAGCATGAACCCCAGCAAAGCGAAAGGTACGGCAAGACACGCACCGAACTCTGGGGCCACACCCTCTACAGAGTATATATGTACATATATCTCTGGCATATTTCTCACACTGCACTCTGACAACAAAACTTGTATCCTTGAAAACTCCGACGAAAACAAAAGTCTTGTCTGCCTGCCTGCCTGGCTTTTTCTGCAGAATTTCTCAGTGACGCAGACAGAAAACAAACATAAAAAAACAACACACAAAAAATCAACAGAAAGATGGAGAGAGAGAACTCCCATGGGAGTCCGTGCACAAACAAAAGACTGAGGCAACAAACTTGAAGAGGCATCGTCTCCATGGGCGACTTGGGGCATATTTCATTCATGCAAAACTTGATGTTTTCGCTTAAATGTTGACTCCATCCTAACATCCTCTCTCGAAATTCACGACTATCGTGCCGCAAATATGTAAATTTCACTCTGCTATGATTTGTAAAAATAATAAACAATCAACAGGTCCACATAATAGCAGGTCACTCAGCACTTTTCGTTTTTGTTTTTTTTTTGTAATTTATGATTATTTCTGTTTTTTCTGCCAAGCTAAAGATTTTCCCTTGAAGAAAGTAAATCTGGTAATTGAGGTCGTTCAGACTCGTGTTTTTTATATAAATATACAAGTATATTGTGCAAGAGAGGGACCTTGCTTGTGTATATTTTTGGCAACACCGTATCGAGTGCAGGGCCCTGACTTGCATTGCCAACGCATTGAAAATTGCTCAATAGGAATTTTTCAATGGAAGGCCATAATTTTTGCACTCAGTGATCAATTGGGAATAACCGCACAGTGGAAAATTAACATAAATGATTTATGTACTCGACTTTCAAGTACGCCAGCCACCATGCTCTGCAATTTTCCAACTCATTAAAGTCGATCGGTCGGTCGGTCTCGTGTTTGCGTCGATTTTCCTTAGTTAGCAAACAATTTACTGGCCTCTGGTTTCGGCTTTGGGTTTTTTTTTTGCACAAACTAGTTGGCTGTCTGTCAAACAGTAAAAAAGCATCGCTAATAGCTTTTGTTTACACTAACTGGGGGAAAATCCACGAACAAACAAGTAGCAATTTTATTGGAAAATATTCAATACAATTTTATAGATTTTATTTATGAATAAATTTATAGCTTAAACTTCTAGGCAGGAGCTATTTGAAGTTCAAAGTGGGCTCTCCAAAAATGGAGATTTCTGGATTGCATATCCGCTTGGGCTGTTCGTTGATGAATCATTTGGACAGACAGCTTTTATATATAGAATATATATTTCAATTTATACATATAATTGGTTGATCCATTGACACTTCAAAGCCCCACTTAAAGACTTGTCTCCAGTGGCTGCAACTAAAGCACAAACCCGTTTTGCAACTGTCCAAAGTCTTGCCCAATAATTGATTCGTAAATACGTAAATGCTCGTATTTTTAGATATATATTTACATAACGTAAGACCTTAATCTGATGGTTGACTGCCCACTTTCTGACTAATTAATGAAGCCACTCTCTTCGGCAAGGGGGAACACATCAATGGATTCCCGAGGCTGATCAGCAGGTGTGGTGTGTCTTTTGCATAGTTTGTGGGTGTTTCAACCCAAAAACCAAATGACTAATTGCTGAATATATTTTTCTTGTTAACTTTTCGTGGTACATCTTTTTATAATTAGCCCCCGCGATACAGACATTCCACTCCCAAAAATCCCTGAGGCTAAAACAAACGAATTTTTCGGCTGCACGTAGGTTAAGATCATGAATCATTGCAATTCCCTAATTTGCATATAAATTGAGTAATTTGTGGAGGTCTAGTCCCAAACCTTATTAACTATTCCTTTGGCATTTAGGGCGACTTGTGAAGGGCCCAAAACCCATCGAGTGTTTCCACTTTTCTAAGCTGAAACAGATCTGATATCTGTGTGTGGGCCAACCCTGGGCCCCATTTTATCGAGTCATCAATGGACCAACGAGATGAGAAGTAAGAAAACCTAAAACCACAAAGGAAAAGTACAACAAATTGAAGTTTTTTTATGAGCCATGTCGTTCTCAACGTGACGCTTTTGATGTGCATCTGACATTAAACCGACAAAAAACTACACTCAAGCTAATTATAACATGATGGCCCCAAAGAACCGAAACAATTAAACTGGTAACCTCCTTTTCTGTATAAGAAAAACTTGATTGGTTTAGAAGATATATGAGTACTCAGACGAATGGAGCCTTTCACTTTTGATCTGGAAAAGTTCTTGTCTCAAAAGATTATCTCAAAACGTGTGGGAATGCTTCATTGGAAATAAATTTTACCCTCTAATCAATTTTTGTATAATTTTTCTTAGTTTATAAATTAATTTAAATCTTCGTTTTGTTCAGTTTCTTAGGTTACAAATATTTATATGCTAACTTTTCTTGGGTCTAAAGTTATGCATGTTTTCCCTCCATTGCCTATTCATATTTTCTAATATCTTAAATTTTCTTTGAATGATTGATTAACCAGAGAAAAGTTATACTTCTGAAGATGTAATACGTGCTGGAATGTTGCCTTCGGTTATAGACTCACATTAAAAGTTCATTTTCTCTCTCAAGAAATACTTAAATTATTATTATGATACTTTCCCATTTCAGGCTTCAACAAACTGGAAGTCTCTGCCTTTTAGCTTGCGGTCAAAAGATGTTCAGATTTGTTCAAAAATTTCCCTTTGATATGCCGCACAATTAACTAAGTAATTCAACAGGAAACAACTTGTTGTGGCCACAAATACAAATATATTCTACCAATGATTAATCCCAAAAGCCACGAACATTTCTTTTGGTTCGCTCCATTTAAGCGAATCCGAAATAATTATGGAGAAATGTCTTACAGATCGAAACTAAATTGGTGGCAGGGCAGGGCAGGGCGGCAACAGCACACCCAAGACACGCACTGGCTCACGATGTGAGGAGGCCTGGCCGTTAATTGGTGGCTCAGAGAATGAAATTTGATTATGGCCCAGAGAGCCTCTGAGAGTGAGCTCCCAGAGCCCAGGTAAGGTGAGATTAAAGTGTCTGGCAAACGATCTGGGGGCCTAGACAACGTCATCGCCATCGTTGCGTCTTGCCGGCATCTATAATTTTCATGGCTTTTGGCTTTCGTATAACTCACCAGCTTCGGCCGCATTCAATTTGTTGGACGTTTCTGTAGTGCTTGAAGTCGTTGAACTATCCGCTTCCTCAGTGGTACTGCTGGTGCTGGTGCTGGTGCTGCCGATGCTGCTTTGTTCTACGCCAATTGTTGTTTCTGCTGCGGTAGAGGAGACTGTTGTAGATTCTGTTGTTGTGGCATCCATAGGTGGTGGTGGTGGCATGGTCGTTGCTGCATCTTCCTCGCCTGCAGGCGCAGACGCCGCATGCTCAATTTGAATGCCAAGCAGCAATAATCCCAAGAGACTGGCCAAACACAGTCGTCGCCACGAGATCGTGGCCGTATCTCCTCCGGCTTTTCTTCTTCTACACGTTTGCATTTTTCAACTTTTATTTTTCTCACACGTTTGCACTTGTTTATATTTTTATTGTTAATTTATAATGATTTTCTATAAAAAATGAAATTTGCAATAAGTATTATATATCAACTTTTTGTTGGTTAAAGGTCTCAATCATTAACTTTAGGGCACTCATTGCGGTTTTTTGTTTGGGCTTGCTTTTGTTTTATATTTTCGTTTTTTTTTCGCGGTTTTTGCGTTACACGATATTTATTTTGTAGCGGTTTCTGTTGGTTTGGTAACTTCCCAAAATGCTGTCATTTCCGTTTGAAAGTCGGGTTAAATAATGCTTTTTGTGTGATGTCAAGTGCTACATTTTGTCAGTCAATTTGATGGGTGATTTGTTGGGCGCTCACATTTGGTTTAATCTTACTTGGAAAGTCGCAAAAATATTCCACTTGTCCAATGGGGGAACTTTACGAAATTTCTTTTTAATGATACTTCAGTTTTCCTGTACTGTTTGCTAAGCAAATACTATGACTTATACTTCAAAGGAACTGTGCATTTAGTCATTTGTCAACCATTACAAAGTAATTAATGATTATTGCAAATATTTGCTTAGAGACTGAGTTTGCAATTGAGTTTTATGAATTCAAAGCTGTGGTTTATTTTTTAAGGGAATTTTAAGTTTAGTCATCATTGAATAAAGTGATAGTTAAAAAATCTTCTGTATCGCCTCACAACTATCCAATCCCTCAAGCAGGTTTGTGTTCCAAGTCTTTTGTGTGTTGAAGAAGGTGAAACCTTTCTTTGTGAATATATTTCCATTCAAGCATATACCACAAGTCTCTCGAAAACTGTAGTTGATGGATGACCTGAGAATATCTAACCCTATTTAGCATTTTTAAGATGGATTAACAGCTCTCGAAACAATGGTAAGGCAAGGGCAAACCCATAAATATCTTTAATTTGTGGCCATAATATTTGTTTCTCACCAACTTCAACCAAAAACAAAACAAAAACTGTGCAAAAAGGCCACAGAAAACTAGGCAAATAACCCAAGAAACCCTAAGATAGACAAAAGCCAGCAAATTGCCGAGGAAACTATGCTCATGCAATTGGCTTTAAACAAAAACAAAAAAAAACTTTAGACCCAAATTGCAATAGCGAAAATATTTGAACCGGTTTTCCAGCAGCAGCCAGCAACTGGGAAAACGGCTGCAAGCCGCAGAATGCACTCCAATGCCTTTTTGGCCAAGTTTCAAGCCTCAAAGGCAATTAGACAGAAGGCGGGTTCTAAGACACAGCTACCACTGCTACCATATCTATTGCTATTTGTTATAGTTTTGTTGTTGCTGTTTAAACAAATGATGTCATTGTAAAAGTTATTGGGGTTATTGCTTGGGTCGGAGGGGGGGGTCTGGTCTGTGTGTGTGCGGCTATTTGCACTGACATTTCACATTTCACTCTCACTCCTTGTATGTAGAAATGGCAAAAAGGCAAACAACAAAGGCAAATAAGAGGGGAAAGAAACAGAGAAACAGAGAAAGAGAGGGAGAGATCGTTGAGAAGGAGAGGGGAAGATCGTTGAGTGAAAGAGAGGTAGATAGCATGGCGAGAAAGAGAGAAAACTTGTTTTCGGTATTTTAAATGGAATGTTTTTTCTGTCCATCGATGTTGCTGTTTCCACCTTTCCTCCCCTCCCCTCCTGAGCATTTCACTTGTGTTTTTTGTTTGTTCAATAAGAAAGCCGCAAAAGATTAGCATAAATCGGTGAAAATATCCAACGAAATATCACTTGAACTGAAGATTAGCACCAAACCGGCAAAAGGTTATCTGTTATCTGGCCACGTTTATAGACCCAGGGAGAGAGAGCGAGAGAGACACACAGGGAAACAGAGAGAGAGAGCGATTGAAGCGCACACACAGACCGATAGATAGAGATATATTTTATACACGTTCGCACCGGGGCCAAACCGCTCCGTCTGAAGCACGTCCACCAACTGATCTCTCCGCTGGCATGGATATGGAATGGTAGCGTGATTTTGGTATCCCACCACAGTCGTGTAGACCACGTTTAGATGTCTGCAGAAGGATGGCCAACCGCCCAAACAGGTAACTGGTTATAGCCGTGTTGAGTTTCAGCTCAGCTGAGCAAAGAGAGAGAGAGAGAGTGCCAGAGAGAGATCTGTACGAGAGAGATCAACAGGTATGGCTATGAGAGAGGTAGATTAACAGGTATGGCTTTGAGAGAGGGAGAGATCATCAACAGGTATAGACCTCTCTCCACAGGTAAAAGAGCGTAAGCTCTGCTTGACATAATAGTTGAACGCTCTCTCTCTCTCTGTCTCTCTGTCTCACCCACTCTCGTCAGGTGTGTCTGGTGATCTGCCATCTGTGGGTGTACCCACCGTCCTCTCTCTCTCTCTAGAAGTCGCTCAAGACAGACGACCATGATGCATACAAGACTCTGACTATGGTTTTTTGGCAAGGCAACTCTTTTGGAGTCCAGGCCTAGCAATTGTCAATCGGCTGACAAGTGAACTCAGCGAACTATTTGAACTGTCCAATTGTTGTGCGGGAGGGGAAAGGGGGAAAAGACTCAATCCCATTGAAAAAACCCCAAGTCAACGTCTGGCATTCATTGGTACGATTACGCCTACAGTTTCGGTTTCTTCTGCTTCTTTGTTGCTTGGTTGGGGTCTCTTGAAAGATCACAAAAGTCATTTGGGATCAGTGCAGAGGGAGTAAAGTACTTAAGGTTCAGGGCTACTTAGGAACATCATATTCTGAAATGGCTGGGATATCTGGGATATACAAGCTTAAGGCAGTGCAGAACCCAACCCAAATCATAGATACAAATCTTTAAGATAAATTCAACAAGAAATACCACTTCCTATCGAACGAACCCACATAACGAAATCCCAGAGAATTCCCAAGGTTTTTTTTCATCTGCAGAGCTGCTGTTCCCAAAATAATAATTCCGCTGATCAAACCGCCAGCCATCAAATGCCATCAATGCAAATATCAATCCAATGCCTCATCGAAGAGACGATGCGACGCGCCCAGAAACCGTCAGCACACATCAATGGCCAATCACATTGGTTAACCAATATTCCATATGGAATGGAATCCATATTCCATCCGTCAAAAGAAATGTGTGTTCAAAGAACTCACAAAATCCGACTCACGTCAAAAGATACGAATATCAAATGTGCAAACAGTGGAGTGTCTGTTGGGTCTGTTTGTTGCCTTTGTTACTGCTGGTTCCCCTTGTGGTGGTTGCATATATTAAAGTGCAACGAAAAAATCCGATTCAGAAATGAATGCGCTTTTCGGTGTTGCACAAACAGTGCCGCCGCCACTGTTGCATTGTCTCTGGTTTTGTGTGCTTTTGTTTGTTTTTCCTTCTGTTCGGGCCTTATCGCAGCTGCTGCTGGATGCCACAGAATAATATACAAAATAAACACTAAAAAAAAGATAATAATAATATTGCAACCTCAGTTTATGCACTGCCATATTGTTAATGGAGCAATATTTAAGTTTGCAGCAAAAAAGAAACTACAGAAAAGGGCTATTACGAAGGCTAAGATACACCAAATGAAGATTGAAGATCCATTTACGATTTGATTAAGGTTTGAGATACTTTGCTAGGCCAGAAAAAGATATTTGAGAGCATTCAAAGCATTCTCCAACATCTACAAATCTTTAGGAAAAGAAGAATAAACTTCAGTCTCAATACAACCCAAAAGAGATCAATTAAATCTACAAAATCTTTTCTTTACTTTATCCAAAAACCCATTCCACAATTATCTGTGATGCTGCAATCAAAGATACAATCTTAGAAAGAGACTCGAAGACAGTATGATTTACAGACAAACCTGATTTGTGCCAGTGAAGGGTTAGGACCCCTCCAGCACTGAAGACTCTTACAGCATCCAGCAAAATGTGACCAATTTTAAGGGGGGCATGGGCAGCATCCCCTTTGGCAGCTCCCCACAAGCTAGCGGCTTGCACCAATTTGCCACAGACATAAGCACCCACTTCCCCTCCAACTCCAACTCGAACTCGAAAGGGGGGCGATGAAGGAAAACCTGATACTTGTGTGATTTGTTTTTAGTTATTCGCATGCAACTGGATATCGAGAGACTCGAGACTCGAGGGGCAGCGAAAGTTGTTCAATAATTATAATTGGCTTTAATTAAGAGTATAATCTACATAGAAATTCGAAATTAGCGAAAATGCCAAATCAAAACTGAAAAATTCATTCCGACATTATATAAAAACGCTAAAAATGAAGATTTTCGGATGCCATTGCATGTGTTACATGAAAACAGAGGCCAAGTTTTCCCCATGCGGGGTAATGTCTTCATTCGCGTTACACATGAAAATTTTCATGATGATAAAAGCTAAGAGAGTTGGCAAAATTAAGGCCATGGCAGCGAATGAAATCTCCCACAGAGCCTATCCCAATTTCGACTGTGTTTCAAAAGATGCCGAAACAAAGTTTCGGTGCGCGTTTTAAATTGGTTTAGTTTTCCTTATTTGTTCATTTAAAGCATTTAACCAATTTGCTTTGCTCTGCAGCTAAGTGTTGCGTCAATATTTAGGGGTTTCGTTTTCTTTTTTGGGTCTTGGGTATAACTTTTATTATTGATTATTGGATGATTAAAGTCAAATAAATCAAAGGCAGGTGGGTCATAAATAAGTGAATTATAAAAGGTGTTTAAGACTCAAAGATTTATGTTTTTGAAAGTAGTTTGGGAGGCAATTATTAACTGGGTTTTGAGATGAGAGATATAGAAATGGCAAAAGGAATTTTAAAGCCATTCTGTGGCAGATATTTCCAAGAGGAAGGGGAAGAGCATATAAATAAAATCGATAAAAATGTGCGCTTTAGGGATAATTTAATTTCTGTCCTGGAATTTAAACTATCTACAGATCTTCGATATTTCTGAATACATCTCCAAAACTCTTTTAATTTCAATAACCCTGCCTTCGTGGATTATTGCCTCATCCACACAGCTGTTTGGGTACAAATTTCCACCCGTATCTTTCGCAATTTATACACTTTAAAATGGCTTAATTGAGCAAATACTCGCACAAATCAGATGGCCAACGATCGTTGGCCCAAACCCAAGAAAAAATGTGTAGCAGCTGCCATTGTTGTTGCTGCTGCTGCTGCTGCTGTTTATTGTCAAAGCGGTTAAGCGACATGCCACCAAAAATGATTGACAATCACTTTACAAACCGTTTTCATTGCAGCCCCGAGACTTGGCGACTCGCCTCGATAAAAACCAGAGAGAGAGAGAGAGAGAGATCCCAAACACACATGCAACACGCTTCCCCATTGAGAGGCAGCGGCAGCACCAACAACTTGTGGCAGACACTCGCCAACCAGTTGCATATGAAAGTAAAAGTAAAGCAAATGTAATATATACATATATAGATACTATACGAAAATGCATTTAATGCAAAGATGTAGAGGTGGAAAGAGAGATATATACACCATATAAAACAAACAAAAGACAAGTCCGGAGCCGGTGCGAAGACAAGCCGCAGCACACACCGGTTGTGAATGCAGACAAGACACCATATACCAGACACCAGACATATATCAGCCTCATATATATACATATATATATTTATATATACATAAACCCGCTAATGAAATGCGTTCAAAAAAGCCGCTGCGCCTGTTGGACCGATACTCAGATGCTGATAAACAAGCAAAAAGAAAACAGAAATTAAAAAAAAAACCCCAAAACTCAACTTCATTTCGAAGACATCATGATGTCATAGGCCAGGCCACTGGCTGCATAATCTTCTCTGAGAGATTTAAGTTGGACTTAAGCAGCATTTCTTTGAATAATCGCACGATATATAGGGGTATTCGGAATGACTCAAAAAGGCGTTTGGCCTGGGAATTCTGTGACATAGGAAATATTTCAAGGAATTCTTTTGAGAGATATTAAGCTTAGATATTTTATATGATGTTTACTGCTTTTTACTTTCTTGATATTTTTCGATCTTTATTTCTTGTTCAACTATCCTCATGGAATATCAATTACGGAAATACAAAACAAAATCAATAATTCATACTGTTTGGATTGAAATGGCAAGTCCGTCCCCGTCTTGGCCATGACCATGACTCTCGAAGAGACTCTCTTCCCACGATTTTCAAAGTTAAATCAACGAAATTCATCAAATTGATGCATGTGTAACACGACATCAGGCTTCATAATAATAATTATTATAAATTATTTGCCTTTGGCAAAAATGTGTCTTGTGAAAGTTTTTCACACAGGAAACGGGCCACAGATTTATGCAACAATCTATGGTTATTAGTTGTGTTTTTTACCATGCAAAGTGCGATTTTTGTGGAGGGAGACCTGAGTCAAGGCTGCAGTTGACAACGTTTGCCGACTGCATACAAATTTCGCGAAATTGTGATTCAGTTTGCGCCCCATGTGACGAACAACTCGTACAGTCGCTAATCGACCTTCACAAGGTAAACCGAAAACGTCACCGAAATATATTTGTGTTCCAGAGAAACCTAATTGACTTTTTATGAACCAATTGGCAGCAATCGACATTGTCTATTTAGCATTTACTTAGCGTAGAGAATTACGCGGAACATGACTCAGTGCTTCGGTATTTTTCCAAGGCATTCACTAATTTTGGGCAGCTTCGACTCATTTGTGTATGTAAAAGACATTGAATTTAACTCCTAAGTGTTTACAAAACGGCATGGCTATTTATGATATTATTAATAAATATTAAACTGTAGAGTGATGTGGGTTTCTGTTTCCCACTTCAAAGCCATCAAATCATGGGGTTGTACAAAATGATAAACCATTTAGAATACCCCAAAAACGAGATATCGTATCGTGAATCGTGAAGAGCAATAAAAATAAATAAAAGAAACCTAAAGACAGTAAAAAGATCAGGTTGAAGACCCAGAAAGATTCAAAAGAAATAAATAAAAACGGTTTTCAAGATGACCTTCAACAAATCTGCTCATGCAAAAATATTTGAATCAAAAACAAATAAAATAGAAGGCAATAAAGGTATTAGTCATTGAAATAAATTACTTGCTTAAATTTTGGTAAATCCTGTTGCTTAAAGGAATCTTCTCGAGTCATAAAACGTAATCTCTAGATCCGTTTGGCCATTAATTTTGAACATCGAGAACTGGAACCCCCCATTCATGGGTTGGATTTCATCATTCATCTCCAGTCAGCTTCATTCAACAACTTTCAGAGCCTATAAAATTCAGTGCGTTTGTGCGATTTGTCATGCACGAGTAATCTTGGCCCCCAACTAAAGTCAAGTCATTCCTCATTTGTCCGTCTTTAATTATGACGATTGTTGCAGCCGTTTGGCAAACCGTTTTGATAAGCCTTTAATTTGATTATCAGCTTGGAGCCGCCATCTGGCTTGCATCGAAATTTATTAAGTATAAAAGGTCGACGAGGCTCGTCTATTTTGGGCCATGGTCTTAATTAGGAGGCCAATGGCAAAGAACAAGCAAAGTCGTTTGTTTTTAGAACTGAACTTTAGCCACCTCATGAAAAGTTGTTAATTGTGAAACCCATTGACATTTATAGGAGAGTAGAACTGGTTGCTTAGAGAGTAGCTGCAAATCATAATCTAATCGATGTGCCGGCGTCTGGGGACCCGACTTAGCCACGAGCCGGGCACAAGCACCCGGTTCGACAAGAATGCCAAACCACTCCGCTGAAGGTAGTCCACTTTTGAAGGAACGGCACGCAGCCAGCAACCAGCGACTGAGTCAACGACAGCAGGCTATTGTTGCTTGGATTCTTGATTTCGAAAAACTGGGGATTATCGGTACACTCTATCAGGTTGATAGAGAAACATATGAGAAAGAGAAGGGAAATAAGCCATAAATAAATATTGGGAGTAGAATGGACTCTTTTAGACCCATATTCCTCAATAACATATCATAGGGTGTCCAACACTCCCCTACATTCCTTGGATAGCTTTCTTTTTTGTGTGGCCTTTTCTTGATATTCTGTTATTAATTTATTAATAGTTTTTACCACCATTGTGTGAGCCCAGCAGCAGCAAAAAACTGGTCGCTGTCGTTACTCTATTGGCTGGTCATGGGTTTTTGTTTATCATGAAAATTCTAAATGACTTGCTCCAGCCATTTGCTAATTTTTAATGGCCACAAAACGTCTCAAAAGCTGGTACAGCCAGTTCCCAAAGACCTTGACTTTCTTTTCAGCAAAAGCAACAAAAATACATATTATATGAGACATTTCTTCAACTCTGCCGGTATCCGACTCTGACTGCAGAGTACAATTAGCCAGGCATAAAAAAAATGAGTCGTGGTCTGAAGTTTACGTTACAATGCGCATTTTGAAAGCAAAAATGTTTATCTGTTGGTAGAAAGTCAAAGTCAAAGTGTTGACAATGACTATTTGTTGACTCACTCGCAATTTCTTTGAGACACGGAGACACATTGGCGCAGATGCCAGATGCGGAGATGCCTCAGATTTGTGGGGAGTTTGTATGCAAATTCTAAAGTTATTACAACCCCTGGTGGAGCATAAAATTGCGCACCTAAACGGATATCCATTTCAGTTTCAAACTTAACAAAAGACTCGGGCCGCATACATTTGTGAACTCTTTGAGATTGGGGTTTTTGCTTTTGTTTAAGGCGGAACAATGGCAAATCAATTAAAGCTTGCCGCCTGGCCAGTCAACTTTTGTCTGTCTTCCGCCTGTAGATTTATTATTTATGGATACAGCACTTCACTGTATGCCGGCTTACGCAGTCTCTGGTAACTAGTTTTCACCTCAGCCACCTAAAACACACATTTCAAGGCAATAAAATCTGCGGTGCGGTTTGGCCTCAGTCTGCGTTTGCGTTTGCTTTTGCATTTTGCGTCTGGTAGTGCACTCCTGGGCGCGTGTCTGCACAAACTGCATTACCATTTCGTCGTTTTGTTTGTTTTGTTGCCTCGAATCTCTGCGTCTCTGCGGCAAATGTTGACCGTGCATGTCATTCGAGTTTAGTTTTGAAAGTTGTTTGCTTCCTGCAATCCACGTCGCGGCAATTTTACCATTTTAATTAAAAACACATCACCTCCAGAGACGCTGCAATCCTTATGCAAAGTGCAATTTTTATGCTCATCTCATCGGTTGGAAAAATTGGAAAGAAAAATCTCTTACAGCGAATAATGTCTTTCTATCGAAGGAAAGGCTGTTGGGAAAACTGAAAGTGAAATACATTGAGTGACAGAGGAAAGGCTGTCTGTCCAGCATAACGAAATCAATCAATAGTAGCCCACTAAAGGATGTGCCACTTCAGGCATGCTTAACCCACTTTCGTACGTCCTAACAAGCCAATTGAGTGCGCATTTGCACTTGAATAGCAATAAAAGCAGCTGTCAAGGGTAGTCGGATGGAGAAGGGGAAACATAAAACCATTTAGTTTCCAACAAAAACAAGTGTACAAAAAATTCAAATTGAATTTACGCGCCACATTTGGCTATCGATGCATCGATTCCTGTTCATCGATAGCTATCGATTAGCGCGCCACCTAGCGCCTTTTTGTCGCAACTACATGTACAGCGCCACCTAGCGCCATACAAATTTCTTTAATTTATTTCGCTTCTTGGTTTTTGTTTGACTTATTTCGCTAAAACCTCTTTTTGCGCAAAATGCAATAAAAGCAAGTATTAAGAATACACCAGTTAAACAGAAAATTGATTCATCAATCGTATAAAATTAAGTGGGCATGGCTAAATGTTCTATATAGATAGTATTATTCAACGGAACAAAGAATATGAGGAATTGGTCGTTTTTTGAATCGAATTTGAGTTCGCCGCAGTTCGCTTTAGCAACAATGAGTCCCATTCACACTGTTGCGGCAACATTTACTTGAAACCCGTTTTTTGGTCAAAATTAAATACATAAAGGTAATTAAAAGAAGCAGTCTTGTAGAAAATGCATTTAAATATGATAAAGCTAAATAGGCAAATCTATATTGCTTGAAATATAGGCAA
The DNA here is from genome assembly GCF_003286085.1 of Drosophila persimilis. Classification (NCBI taxonomy): domain Eukaryota; kingdom Metazoa; phylum Arthropoda; class Insecta; order Diptera; family Drosophilidae; genus Drosophila; species Drosophila persimilis. The sequence continues at coordinate 27,589,056 of NW_020825288.1, read as the reverse complement.
TACCCGATTCGCCGCAGTTTCGCTTTTGCAACAATGAGTCTCATTCCATACACAAACATGTTGCTAATTCCATGCACACATACCCTGGGGGAAATGGATGTTATAGAATTGTGAATACGTTTGTCTTCCAAGGCTCAGTAGGTATCAGGATCGAGATAAATATATACAAGATACTAATAATACTCATGAATAAGTCAAAAACATATCAATTTGAGAAAAGGTCTTAATAAATCATGTTTCATCTTCATATAAACTTAACGAAATAGGGTATAAAAATGCCTATACACGCATCATGTCTTTTAATACCAGCAACATTGCGACTGTTTTTTTGTTGAACTATTTCGTTTAAGCCTTGTTTTAGCCAAAATACAATAAAAGCATGGATTAAAAACTATCCAATCTTGTAGAAAATTTATTCTTCAATGAGATAAAATTATGTGGGCAGAGCTAAAGGTTTTAGTTAGTCAGCATTATTCAATGGAATATCAAAATTGAGCAATATGAACGAATTTCCTTTTTCGTTTGTTTTGATTGACCAATTTCGCATCTTTTTTTTTTGTTTGAATTATTTCGCTAAAACTTTTTTTTACGCAAAATGCAATAAAAAAGCAAGATACACCAGTCAAATAGGATTCATCGTATGTATAAAACTATGTAGGCATGGCTAAACGTGTAAATGGCCTAGAAGATTCTTCCATTGTAAATAAAAACATCGAGTCACATTCAAACAGTGTTTTGTTTGTTTCTTTGCAATTTAAAGATGGCCAGCACCTCTCGTGCCGGCAGGGCTGGCACCTCCCGTAGTGGCAGGAATGCCACTCAATCTTCTCAGTCGCAGCAGCCTGAAGTACTCACGGAAATTGACGACAAAGTGCGCACTATTTTGAAATACATTCTGGATCACTCGGCGGCAAAGATACCAATGAAGGAGAAGGACTTAGTTCCACTAGCTGGGACTAAGCCTGAGCTTCACAGCCGCCTTCCGTTGGTGGCCAAACTGTTAGCGGAGCGCTATGGCATTCGACTGCACCAATTGAATGACGCCACCAAGATGTACATTTGCATGGCCGAGGCGCCCATGGCCTCCATTCACGAATTGACGCCCGAGCAGCGTCCCCAGCTAACGCTGCTTTTCCTTGTACTGATGTACATATTTCTGCGCCAAATGCGCGTCGAGGATACAAAGCTGTATGCAATGTTGGCCATGCTGGGCATCCGCGTGGACGAGGATCACGCCTACTTTGGCAGCAATTTGCGGAAACAAATCGAGGATACCTTCGTCAAGCAGCGGTATGTAAAGCGAGAGCGCTCACAGCCGGATAGTGCTTACGAGGAGGTCAAAACCTACTTCATTTGGGGCTTGCGCGCCAAGGCGGAGTTCACCTACGAGCAGATTGTTGAATTCTCTTCAAAAATACTCAAGCAACACCCCACAAACTTCTCCGAATTGCTGGAGATTGCCAAGTCGTATGATAATAACAATTGAAATATGTATGTACATTAAACTGAAATTTGTTTTTTAATACTTTGCATAGTCGGTGTCCATTATGAGTTTGCCATCTTTATCCTTGAGACGCACGCGCCCATTGGAATAGCGCGTTTCTTGAGAGCCATCCGGATAGACCATCTTGACAGTGCCATCGGGATACTCGCGTCGCTTATTCAGCTTTGTGTGTATCTCCTTCTGGCCATTGGGCAGATTTAGAACCTTATCACCATTTCGGAGCTGCACGAGACGCGTGCCATCCGCATAGCGCCACTCCTCCTGCACCTCGGCATCACTGGGATCCACCATTTTGATGGTATTATTGGGAAAGCGTATCTCAATCGTGCCATCTTTGTGACGATGCTCTGTCTGGCCATTGGGAAACTCCAGTATTTCCAGGCCATCCAAATAGGTTGTGTGCCATGTGTTTGTCTCCGCATAGTAATACTTGACGGTGCCCTCCCTGATGTCAGACTCCTTTATGTCCTTGTTGAAGTACAACATTCGCACGGTCATGGCATCGGCGCTGATCTTCTTGAGGTTTCCATTGGGATACCAAATGTCCTTGCTGCCATCTGCATTTACAATCTCACGCTTGAAGTCTGCAGCCGCTGCGGGTTCGACTGTGGATTTTGCTTCAGCTGCTGCTTGAGTTTCTGCTCGCGGCTCTTCCTCATCTTCGTCATCACTAGCGCTGCTGCTGGGATAGCTTTCGTCCACAACCTCTGGCTTCTTCTTAGGTGTTCGATTTCGATTTGGCTGTCCATAGCCACTGCTTTGACCCCGTGTAGGCACATTGCCACTGCTCTGACGACGGCTCATGGACTCGCGCTGCTTGGCTGTCCCTTTAGAAGGAGGTCCATCCAAGGACTTGGTGCGCCGTCCATTCTCATCGATACGCTGAGCTGAATCCGTGGGAGGCAGCTAAACGAAAACGAATTAGTTCATAAATATGACTTTGATTTTTATAGTTTAAATACATACCACCTTTGGCGCCAGTCTAGCAATATTTCGGTTGATTTCCTGCAGCATTTTGGAGTTGTTCTCGCGCGAGACCTTGATCAGCTCCTGCTCCAGACGCTTGTTCTCCTTACCCAGCAGCTCAATCTCATCGCGAAGAAGGCGTTGCTCCTTCTCCCCGGCCCGCAGTTGGGCTCTCAGGCGTGCCTGCGCCGAGATATGGGTCTGCTCCTTCTGCTTGAGCTGCAGCTCCAGCGACTCTACCTCCTGCTTGAGGGCTGCGATTTCCTTCTTTTCTTTGCTGTTGACATTGCTCTTTTGTAGACGCATCTGCTGATCAAACTTTCGCCGTTCCTCTTCGATCTTCATGCGCTCGTCATGCAGGTAGATCTCCGCTTGGATTTTCTCATCGTGGACACGATCCATGGCCTCCAAGTGGTCTTGAGCGCACTTGGCCTTTTCCAGTTCATGCTGTTGCTTGAGACGTATTAGTTCCATATTTTGTTTTTTGAATTTGGCTATCTCCGTTTCTAATTCCTCGAGACGAGTGCGCACAAGATTCGCCTTCTCTTGTAGTTCTTTAGTGAAAGGCTCGTCTGCGGATTTACTTTGAGCCTCGGACTTATTCTTCTGTTCCAATGCCTGGAACAGAGCGGACTTGAACTGCTCGAAGAGTTGGACATTGGAGCCATCGCCAAGGGTTGTGTCATGCGTGTCATTGGAGTCGGAGAAGCGTACTCGCACTTGATTTTTCCCAACTTGCAGGGGCGTCATTGTAAGATCAGTCGTCTGATCCTCCTCCACCTCGTCGTCGTCGTCGTCGTCATGGTCGTCATCATCGTCATCGTTTATTTCCGTGATCTGGGCCACCTCTGGCTGCAAATGCATTTGCCTCACCTGCTGCGTGACCACAATCTGATCCGTATCGTCCGCCGTCTGACGGCGCTGCTCCTTACGCGCCATGAACGTCCGTATGCAACTGGAGTTCATGTCAAAGTTGCCCTCCAGTGCCTTTTGCTCCAACAGCTCGAATATGCTTACATTGCTGTCATCATCGACTCGCAGCTGGGCGGTGCGTCGTTGAATGAGGGGCACTGGCTTGATGCTTTGTGTATTCAAGACTTTGGCCCAACACACGCCAGTTAGGGGACTAGCCTCAGAGGAATGCTCATCGTCGGCAGCATGCTCTCTGCTTCTCTGCTCTGCGAAACGTACTCTGGGCGACACGCTGGTTGTGCTTGAGGATGCGTAGGAAGACTTGAGGTCTGGCGTGGAATTGCAGGCAGTTTTAGAGCTGATAAGAAGCTTTTGGAAACGCTGCTCATTGGCGTCTGGCGGATAGGATAGAAGAGCAGGAGCAGGAGCCTGTGTAGGTGGCTGTGCAGTGGTAACTTTTTTCGCCTCCTGACGCGTCTTCAGAATACCCTTCTTCTGTGTGGGCGTGCGGAACTGTGGATGCGCGTTTGCGAATTTATAACGAGGCAAATTCTCCAAGCGCAGCTGATCAGGATTGATCTTAAAGCGTTGCTTTAAACCCTCGCCACGACGCAGAAAAGGACGCTTGGGCTTTGCAGGTTGCTGACTGTCGCCCATGGCGTCGCCGCCCACTTCCTCCTGATATTCTGTGTGTCGGGGCATTTGTATGGACACATGCTCCTCCTGCTGACCGTCATCCTCTACATCGGATTCTTCAAATACACTACTCTCCGCGCTGTCCACTTCCTTGTGAACCAGTCCCAACAATTGGTACATGTTTCGCTGTTCCATGCCCAGCATAACGCGCTGGTTGTTTTGACGCTGCTCCAGCAGGCGTTTCTGCTCGTCCTGCCAACGATTCAGCGCCTCCAAGCGCTTCGTTATATCCTCTTGGCTAGTGGCAAGGGCTATGGAATTCTCTCCATCGCTCTGCATAATTGTTTCACATTAAATTTGCTTGTTTTGTTTTTGGACGCTGTACGCGTATTGGAATTCAAAATTGTGGAAAACAGTGCTGCAAAACGTCGCTGAAGAGTGGCAGCACCAGCCAGGGATGGGATTTGGAATTAATGGAATTCATTTAAATTATCTTTTTTTCTTATTTTTATTTACAGTAAACAATTCACAGAATATTATTCATATAGACTGAATCCTTCACATATCTGGGTCCCTTTCAATAGCATCAGGCTCATCAAAGTCACGAACTTGGACATCGGCATCTTCTCCGAACTGCAAAATGTTGTCAATTTGCAGCAGCAGATCGCCAATACTTTCCTCATCCTGAGTGTCCAACGGGAAAAACCGCACCAAACTGTAAATAATGGAAATTAATGGAATAAAATTGAAAACATTTAAATAATTTCTGTGTCAAAATTGACGGGTGGCAACTCCGCACGTAGCCCAGCCCTGACACCTCGAACAAAAGGCATTTTTCGCATCACGAAAGTAAAATGTGCGATTTAACTAAAAACAATGTGAATCTATAATAATTAATAGTGCGTGCTAAAGGGAAAAACTAAAATTTACATAATCGTGTAACAATTACAAAAAGGCGCGCCATAAATTTGCTAACAAAAATACCACCAAAAAATCCCGTGCATCCGGACAAAAATCGCCTAAATTACGGTACAACACTTTTTTTCGGGCAAAATAACGCTGAAAATCCGGTCAAACAAATACCGGTACTACCATTCAAAAATATGGACGAAGGCAGCGGCGCCGACCATGGCATGGACCTGTCCAAGGTCTCCGTGGTCCGCTCCGCCAAGGGCGTTGATATGCTCTGTGTGGACGATTACCTATACCATTTCGATCGCATTGGCAAGAACAACACCTACCGATGGCTCTGCAACCGGCGAAAAGATAAAATAACTCCCTGCAAATCGCGAATCTGCACCATTCTACCCAATGGACTGGACAAGACGAAGCACGTTGTTGTCGATGTGCCCGTCAACCATATCCATCCCCGATGCAGTGATCATGAGGTTAGCAAGGTGGCCCAGCGCAAGCGTATCGCTATTATGAAGAAGAACGATGCGTACAGTTCCACACAGCCGAAAAGAGCTCGACTGTATGAGCGGGCTTCGGGGTCAATGAGGCCACCCGAATTGATTTCAGGCAGCATTAGTTCCTCCTCTCTGGAAGCTCTCCCCTTTCACGTTGACTTCGAGGTACAGGCTCTCTCGATTTAAGCCCCCTCAAGCTCGCCACTAAAACTGTCTGTATTCGCTTATATTTTGCAGGAGAAGGACCGTGTGTACATGCTGCGACGTCGCGATGGCCGTGTTATGGTCTGCATCGATGGACATTTATATTATTTGGGCGGCAAGTCATACAAGGGAGAAATTTACAGATGGACATGCGTCCGGAAGCGGGACATTGAGTGCACGGCAAAGATATGTACGGAGGCCACTTTGGATGGGGGACATCGTCTGCATTTGATCGAGACGGACTCTCACATACATCCACACTACTCGGCCGACAAGCTGATGACCATGTTTTCCAAGCACCAAATCGTTTTGGTCGAGGACGACCAAACCGTTGACGTTCTGCAGGAGTGTCCCAATATAGAATACTTCCATCCGGAGCAGTCGACTATTCAATTTGACGATCTCGATTCGATGATTATTGAGGATTGTGAGGAGAACTATGATGTGTACATGGACGATGACCAGAGTGCAGAGATTTCTGCCGACTTGGAGGAATTTCAGACTGAAGAGGAACAAACGGTGGAGGAGGTGTCGCCGTCACGGAAACGAAAAACCAGTGGCTCTTGGCCAGCGGCATACGATGTCATTGCAAACTATGTCCCTCCGCCCGGCTATAATCCACTGACAGAAACCGATTTAACAAAATTCACATTTCTTCCATCGGCCAAAGGCCGCAGAGTTCTATGTTTGAATCGATTCCTGTATCACTTTGACTCGCAGAGTCGGTCCAACGGCCACATGTTCTTCACATGCATCATGCGACGCACCAAGCATCTGACCTGTCACGTGCGCATCACTTTGAATCCAGTTGGTCCAATGGTGCTGCGCATCAATGGAAAGCATACCCACGGCATAGACCACAAGGAAATCCAGCGAAGACTTTCACAGCAGGCCAAGCTAGATCTTGAGAATCCCCCAGAGCGTCAGCACAATTTGGCCAATACAGAGCTGTTCGAATATGAAACCGAGGACGAAGCTGAGCAGCAGAGTGCCGATGGCAGCTACGAGCAACTGGAGAGCCACTTGCAACACGACGATCAGGAGCCACAGGGAAATATTGTAATGAAAAAGGTAATCGGTATCGATGGCGCCATCAAAATGGAACCCACCAACAAGTCAGTGATGGTTGAATATGTTGAATATGGTTCGGACGATATAAGCTCCAAGGTTGAAATAGGGACCAATGTCACCGAACACAGGACCAATACATCCACACCGTTACCCAAGGTACCGCCACAGCCAGAAATCACGAATATACGTCGCCGTCGAGATGTCGTAGAGCCCGCCAAAACGGAACTCCATCCGGACATGGATTTAACGAAAATCTGCACTTTACGCTCGGCCAAAGGCAGCGAACTATTGTGCGTCGATGGTTATATATATCATGCAAAGAACCGTGGCGTTATATCCCGAAATTATTGGGTCTGCATCAAGAGTCGTGATCCGGAGATCAATTGCAAGAGTCGCATATCCACAGCCACGCAAAAGGATGGCTCTATACGTGTCCTACGCGTATACAACGTTCACACGCATCCATTCAGCGAGGCCGACATCAAGCGGCGCCTGTTCAACGAGATCAACAAAAAGAACAACAAGAAACTCAAGTTTCGGCCACTCCACTTTATTGGCAAGTCGTTGGACCAGATACAACAAGAGTACGGCGACCTGGCCGTTGAGCGTCTGAATGTGTCCAACCTCAGTAACGACATTATGGTCCAAACAAAGCCCAGAATTCCAAGTCCCAGTAAGAATGACAGTAGCAGGGCCTCAGTGACATCCACAACCAAGTCCGAGCCGCTGGAGGAAAATGAGTTCATAGATGTTGTGGTCGAAGACGAAGAGGGGGAGCAGCATGAACAAGTCTCCCTGATAGATGGTCAGTACATAGAAATGGACCATGACAATACGGATGCCATTATTGAGGTTGTGGAAGAAGTTGCCGATGAAATGGAAAGCTACGCTCCCATTGAGTAAGTATTTACCAAAACGGGCGAGGTATGACCTCCAGGGATTAGAGGTAGACTCCTGTAGATTCTTCAGAGTGCCCTGCACTTTATAGAGAGCGATCTCGCCAATTGGGGTGATCCACAAAGAGTATTTTATCTTCGTATAAATATTATTTGTGGCTTGGTTGAAACTTGTTTGAATTGTCATTGAACTGGTGATGGCAGCGTGTCATAGCTATGCTTTAAACCCCCACAGTATACAGAAAGCGAACCACCTCTAAACTGAACACCTGCAATATATAATACACAATCTTTCGAGCAATAACCGGCCCGCCATCAGTAGTGTTTGAAAGCTGCGCGAGCGCACTTTGAATAATTTTGTTGTGATTTTCGATTGAGGTAAATTATGAATATGCAAGCAAAGAAATGCCACAAACTGCCAGCACGTCGAAAAAATCGAGTACCAAAAATAGCTACTAGCAAAAACGCCTCCGAAAATAGATAATTCATTAGAAATAAAAAGAAGCCCACTCTAGAGGCAAATTACTTTCACTTTTTGTGTGTAAAAGGGAAACCGGTTCAGCAAAAAATAAAAATTAAAGAAAACTAATACTTAATTTATTCCAAAACAGACCCGCTTATACAATGAAACTGTATGCCGTATCCGATGGACCGCCTTCCCTGGCCGTGCGAATGACTTTGAAAGCCTTGGATATTGAATATCAATTAATCAATGTGGACTTTTGCGCCCTAGAGCATCGCACCGAGGACTATGCAAAGGTAGGGTATATACAACAAAAAAGGTTCGAAAGAGTTGAAATAATCCAAAATGAATGCTGTATTTCAGATGAATCCTCAAAAGGAAATACCCGTACTGGACGATGATGGTTTCTATCTGTCGGAGAGCATTGCCATTATGCAATATCTGTGCGACAAATATGCGCCACCAAATTGTACGCTTTATCCGCAGAGCGTGATCCACAGGGCATTGGTCAATCAGCGATTGTGCTTCAACATGGGCTTCTACTATGCCCCCATTTCGGCCCACAGCATGGCACCCATTTTCTTTGACTACGAGCGCACGCCCATGTCCCTGAAGAAGGTGCAAAATGCCCTGGAGGTGTTTGAAACATATCTGGAACGATTGGGCTCCAAGTATGCCGCTGGCGACGATGTAACCATAGCTGATTTTGCTTTAATCTCGGCCACCATTTGCCTGGAGGCCATAGATTTCGATTTGTCCCCATATCCTTTGGTCAACAAGTGGTACACAAACTTTAAGGAGGAATACCCGCAGCTGTGGGAGATTGCCAACAGTGGAATGCAAGAGATAAATGCCTTTGAGCACAATCCACCAGATTTATCAGAAATGGACCATCCATTCCATCCGACGCGCAAGACCAAGGCTTGAGAATTATTAATAATTATTAAATAATTTAAAAAAATTATCTATGCTAGTAATTAAGTGTTTAACATATTCAATACATGTGAATATATGCATATTCTTTTAACTCACCTGAAATCCTCAATGAGCGAACCAATGGCCTCTGTAAGCTTGCGATATTTCTCACCAAACGACGACCCAATGGTCAGTTCTCCCATTAGATTGTGCGCATCCGGCTCCAGGTACAGATCCAGCTGCTTTCGCGCATCAGCACTCAGCAGATCCACTTTGGTCAGCACATTCACATGGGCCTGCTCCATGTTGGCCATCACACTGAGGGCGGCCATCGTGCCCGATATAAATTTGGCGCCATCCACCATAAATTGCGAATCGAGGCAGAAGACCACACAAGTGCGAAAGTTCCACGACTCCAGCAGCTGTACCAGCTGTTTGCCCATTTTCAGATGAGTGAACAGCTCAATTTGTCCGGGCATATCAAAGAGAATGTAATCATCGTCCGGCTCTCCCACCATCAGCTCATCCTCGCCGCCGCACAGCTGCGCTTTCAGCCAGTCCTGGTTCTCAATGAGGAACTCCAGGCAAAAGATTAGACCACCATTGGGTCCGTACTGCAGCTCGTCATCCTCCATGGCATCGTCCAGGTGTATCAGCTCGCGTATATCCGCAAGAGGACTGTAGGTAAAGTGTTCGGCTGCCGGGTCCAGATTGACAACTTGAATGTTTCGTTTGGCGTCCATGGCATGCTGCTGCATAAAGCTGCAGTACGTCGACTGCGAGTGAAAGAAATGTTATTTCGTACGTACAGGGTATTCCCCAAACATACCTTGCCGCTGCCCGCAGGACCCACAATTATTTGCGCAAACCGCATGCTGTAAAATTATCAAAAACCAAAAACAAACCAAAACAAAACAAACGTGCCGAGTGACCCTCAGAAATATACCAAAATATACCGTCACATCTTAAAAATATACCGAAAATATACTGACGAATTCAAGTTCTATTTTACATATTCCTCGTTTTTGATATTCCGTGGAATATTACCGTCTATATAGAACATTTAGCCATGTCCACATAATTTTATACGATTGATGAATAAATTTTCTACAAGATTGGATAGTTTTTAATCCTTGCTTTTATTGTATTTTGGCTAAAACAAGGCTTAAACGAAATAGTTCAACAAAAAAACAGTCGCAATGTTGCTGGTATTTAAAGACATGATGCGTGTATAGGCCTTTGTACACCCTGTTTCGTTAATTTTATATGAAGATGAAACGTGATTTATAATGACTTTTTCTGTAATTGATATGTTTTTGACTTATTCATGTGTATTATTAGTATCTTGTATATATTTATCTCGATCCTGATACCTACTGAGCCTTGGAAGACAAACATTTTCTCAATTCTATAACATCCATTTCCCCCAGGGTATGTGTGCATACCATACGACCAATTCTTTATTCCGTTGAATAATACTATCTATATAGAACATTTAGCCATGCCCACTCAATTTTGTACGATTGCTGAATCAATTTTCTACTTCACTGGCTTGTTTTAAATACTTGCTTTTATTGGATTTCTATATAACTTTGAAAATGAAATGCAAAGCGCCTGCGCTTTTAAGCTTACTGATTTTCCCCATTTCAACCCTATGTGCGGTATATTTATCAGATTTGAAATTACAGATTATCGATGACTGCAGCTGTGTCCGCCCTCAGTTAATTAAATCGTTGACCACAAAAACGCAAAACAGAAGGCATAAATTTACATATGATGAAATTGATAGATCAAATGGGCTAGACACAATCAAACCGCTCAATCACGTCATCACCCGTAGCAACCCCCGGCCCCGGGCTAATCCTAATTGCTGATAAACATCTAAATTGTTCAACCAGACGCGCGTCTCTCTCGTCACGAGGACAGGACAACATCTGTCCGTCTAACGACTGACAGTCATAATGATATTTTAAATGGCACACTGAAAACGCTTAAAAATAATAATTTTTCATTTCGTTTTTAAAGAAAATTCTTTGGCGTGTGTGCATGCATGTCGGAAGACCGGAAATAATTTTCTAGTACCCCGGTATTGCACACCCACCCCCAAATGGTGAAAAAAACTGAGCTGCACTTGTACTATATGACATTTGTCTGTCTCACCGACCATTCTCCCTCTTTTTTTAATGATATCGACAACAGGGACACACAGTTATTTCAGGGTACGAGAGGCCGAGGCCACGAGGACAACCAGGGGCCAGGTGTTCAATATATTTTGTGCTGATAACTCTATAATTTAGCTACAATTGCTCCTTTTGCCCCCGGCATTTGAACCACAACAATTACTGATGATGATAACGGTATGATTGTAGATTTGTTTGAAATGTTTATTCGATTTAAACTAAACCACTAAGTATAACATTTAGATATTAGCGAACTTAGAGCAATTAAATACCACAGAACATGTTTTTTCTCATATAATTATTAAACTGATTAATATGTTATAGATGCAATGACTAGCAAAGCTTGACTAGTTGGATGTTTCCTTTCTCTCTCTATGAGGATTGAGTGCCGTGTCTGTACCTCCTCCTCACATGCCATTGCCGCTGCCATAGATGCTGGCCCCGACTCCAGGATCCGACATATCGGTGGAGCCGGCACTGCCATTGAAATCATCGCTGCTTTGATTACTATTTTGATTTTGATTCGAGTTGGTGTTGTTGTACAGCGGTTGGATCTGTGAGATGGGGCCGCGTGGATCCTCTGGTGTCCAGGTGCGGGCATAAAGCTTGCTGCCCGGATATCGATCGCCCTTGCGATACCAGGACAAGGAATGCGCCACACCGCCTGCTGGAAAGAAGAACAGTTTCAGAGAGTGAGTAAAATGGGGGAAAATGTATCTAGAAATGGGAGCTAAGAGCAGTGTCTTTCTTGACACGGCTTTCCCTCAATTTCCAGACTCTAAAAGATATTTTCCCTAATAGCTACGAATACAAAGACACCCAATCAAGAGTCAAGAACCGCCCAAACAATTAAAATTGTTGCCAAAAACTGAGCAAATGCCATTAGCGGCCACATTACAAGCCCATCAGCGATGCAGAGCAAACAAGCAATGGGCTAAAGGGTTCGGATCCGTTCCGTTCCGCATTCGATTCCTTCCTTCTTGTTGTTGCAGCTGCCGCCCTGCTGTGCCGCACCGCCATTTGCCTTGAACAAACAAAACCAAAGCCCAAAACCCAAACCCAAACCGGAACCCAAAACCCTACCCCAGCTAAATCAGGCGTCCAATCAGCTTGCATCCCAGACAGAGAAAAATCCCACCCGGGATGGGCAATTTGTAGCACTCCAGGATTTCAAGTGCTTTATGCGGGTGTTGCTCAAATATTCGACACCACCCCACAGCTTCCACCATGGTCTTGTTGCAAGTTGGTGTGAACATATGCCAGGCGCGTGCCACACTCCCCCCCACACTGCCGCACTGCCTCTTTTGCACCCGTTCAAATGGGCGTTTCATTGGGTAGTAGCCCCCCGAAAGTTTCCTTTTTTTGTGCGGTTTTATCTACGAGTATATACGGTATATATATATATGTATGTATGTATGTATGTATTTTTGTTTTTGCTGCAACATTTTTAATGCCCGTTAAGCATGAAAACGCTTTTGCCATCAGAGCTCCATGGCTCTGGGGTCCTGCGTCCTGTGCCCGGGTCGACATTCACTTGGCCTTTAAGCGAGCACCGAGCACCGAGCACCGAGAACCTTGTCGACGAAATGGATGGCGACAGTAGACATCTGCTAGAGTGTAACGAATTTCTCACGCTATGATTATGTCGATTGTGCTTTGTTGTTGTTGCCTTTGTTGTTACTATTCTCCGTGTATTTCCCCCCAACTGTCGCTCTATCTATCTGTCCGTTTGTCTGTCAGTCCGTCTGTCTTTCTGTCAATGGTTGTTGGGAGAGGGCAAGGTGTATGGCCATGTGGGGTGATTTTTATCAGGAAAAAAAAAAAACAAATTATACATCAGCAGAGCTTGCTTGCATGTTCATTTTGTTAGGGACTTTATCAGGAGTTCGTTCTTAACCTGCCTTAGAAGGAGGGCAACCAATAATCACAATCAATGCGTTTTTATATACTAAGGAGACGGTTTTCTCCTGGGGTTTGAAAACTATGGGATTACGCAGCCCGATATTAGCCTTAGTCCATATAGTATATTAAGGTAAAATCCTATTATTGGACTAAAAAAGGTCTTCAATCCGACACAGTCTTGAACCGACCTCCACGTCTGCAATGGACACCGTCTTGAATCGATCTAATCCTCTATCGCTAATAATTCTATGGCTATCACATACGCACATTGTCCTACTGGAAGTTATTGAAAAAAAACTTCTTTCCTTAACTTCAATCTATTCAACAATTTTCGGATCATTTTCTTCCCTTGTCGCTAAAAATAAATACCATTCCTTGGGGATCTCCCATTTCCATGTCAAATATAATTTAGCAGATATATACGCCCAATAACGAGACACATAAATAAACCTAATTAATATAGAATATTTGAATTCCTTGAAAAAAACTCCCAAATTCCCAGAGCTCTAAATTTTAATATAATTTAGGTACCTCCTCAACCACTTTACATGATATATTTCCAACAGAAAAAAAAACCCGTTCGTGGACGAACTTTAACCATTCGAAATTTCTGTTTTGACATACAATGGTCGAAAAAAAACCTATAAAAAAAGTTGGGAATACTTTTTAGCTATGCATAACACTCAATGAGGAATCTCGAACCCCTTTTTGCTAGACGCGTAACCCCACATCGACACCCTTTTAGGGTACCAAGTGCCTGGGCTATTAGTTATGCAGATGCTGTGGCCGGAACTCGTTGCAGGCCAGTTGCAGTGTCATACATTTTGAATAGAAAAATTATTAACCAAAAAAACCGTGACCAAAGCAACTTTTATGAGCTGGCACACACACGGAAACCCCTAATCCATAGCCATTGTTTCCTCCCGAAACTTGTGGAAAACCTTTCCAAGCCACAGCCACAGCCACATCCAACATCCAACGGCCTACATCCCGAGTGATCGATGCGACGGCAATGAGCAAAACAATTTCCTTGACTGGCAGTCACGCAAAGCCCCGCAAAGAGAACCGAACCGAAGCAAACCGAACTGAACTGAACCCCCCGTGCGAGAAGTGTGAAAATTCTAATTAGTTACACTTAGGCAGAGACAGAACAGACCCAGAATCCCAAACCATAGCCATGCATCCCCTGCACGATCTGTTGTGAACGACCCAAACCCAAAAACCAGCAACCTTCCCATCGATGATGGCCTTTGAATACGCCAGACAGTCGCCCACCCGTGCGAATTATGTTATTAAATGTGGACTGAACCCACAAGATACCGTATCACTTTTGATTGATTGACAACTTACTGCGATCCTTGAGGATGATTTTCTTGGGCGGTTCCTTTTGGTAATTGCGCTGCAAGCTCAGTCCTGGCTCGTTTCCATTCTTATCCTTCTTGACCATTTCGCTGAGGAATGTTATATAGCTGATGGCCAGCTTGAGTGTATCGACCTGAAAGAGGGGATTGCATTTGAGAGGTTATTAATGGGTGGGAATGATAGACTGATGGCATGAGAGGGTGTATAAACGCTTATGAACGCTTCAGTAATGATCATCCCCGATCCTTCCCCGATTGCTTACCTTACTCAGACGCTTCTCATATGGCAGCGTTGGAATATGAGTCCTCAGTCCCTCGAATGCCTCATTGATGCTCTGCATCCGTCTGCGCTCTCGGAGATTGGCCGCCTGCCGCTGCTGGGCCATCTGGGAGGCGCACTTCAAGCGACGCGGCTTGTGGCTACGCCGTCTAAACGAGAAGCTGGAATTAATTAAAGCCTTGCCCATCGATCCCCCACCTAAACACTCCAATCCTTACGTCTTCTCCGTGTTCTCCTGGTCGCTGTTAAAGCCGCTGCTATAGGCATCGTCCTCGTCATCGCTCTCCGAGCTGTGCTCGTCGCCAAAGAAGTACTCGGAACTCGAGGTGGAGGCATTGGTGGCCTGCGATCCTTCGAAGAAGTGACGCGCCATGGTGGCCTCCAAGTCAAAGTTGTCCATGGAAAACATCTTGCGCCCGAATGCTATGGAATCTGTTGCACACTAATTGGCCGACAAGTGCATAACGGTTAAGCTAACACTTCCGCTTCCGACTGGCCCTGATTGCCGACGCGTGACCAGCACGTGCCGTTCTTCTGGGGAGTGGGTGAACAAATGGGTGACAAGTGTCCTTCTTGACTTTTGATTCTCCCTCTCTCTGGAAATGACGGAATATTAAATAGGGGGTTTATTTGTAGGCTTTTACTGTACTTGTTCAGTTGTTGGATTGTGATAATAAACATGTTAAACAGTTTTTCCGATTAGATAAGATATGGTTTTATTGCTGCTAATAGATATGATAGGTGTCATGTTACATGGATAAACATTTCCGTTACAAAAAGGATCGTTCAAGAGTGCGAAAGATAAGTGTTTATCAGTCTGATGGGGATTTGAATCCCACTTTTGGATGTATCTATATAGTTAAATATATGCAGAGTTAAACTTAATCCTAACGAAGCCATAGCTGAAATATTTTCATAGGAAGTAAAAGGCTTTCCCCCTAACATTTCATATAAACTAACAAAAACAACGGATGTGAGATATTGCATGACGTGTGACCTGCGGTACCTGGTTATAACCACAGATCTTCGTACTTTTATAGATTCTAAATGTAGAGTGGAAAATTTACATCATTTGGTGATCCTAAGAAGAACAAGACGACACATCTTTTAAAAAAGATCGATTTCGCTTCTTCCTTGCCTTTTGCAAGAATCTCGTACCAGGTACAACAATCTCTCATCATTTAGTTTCCGATGAATCAGGGTACCGATAGAATACCGATGGAAGTATTATATAATTCCAATGGTATCATGTGGTAACAAATCTAATCTTCCCTGCTCTTTTGGAATTCTGTACACCAAAAATATGAGTAGACAATCCTTGATTTTACACAGATGCCAGAACATTAAGACAGTGGGTACTGTTTTCAATCACTTATGTATATATCCATGTTCCTACTATCACATATCACGTCAAGTTATAATCGCCTAACTTACCTCACAGACACACCCAAAATATATCCAATGATCGTTTTGACTAGATTGATTTCCAATTTTTAAAATCAATTACTTTTTAGACGTATTAAAATTGCACATCCACTTAAGCACTAAATATTTCAACATACACACACGAAACGAATGACTTTTGCGAACACCCCCTAGACCCTAGATATCCCCTGATATAGATGGAACGTTGCTCAATGCACGGCGGACACTGACATCGAAGCGCGTCCTCGTTGCGAACTCAGAGACAGCCGGAAAGCGAATGCCAGGACTTGTCTGATAAGAAGAGTTCTACACACACCCGAGGGGTTGCAGATACACAGTATTCCGTCTCTATCAATGGCGGTGCGGGCGGAGTTAAATGCTCCGCCAATCGGAAGCGAGGAAACCCAAAGTTTCGGGTGGCGTTTTAAGGGTTGCTATAAGCTTATTAGGAAGCCCGTTCTGTGAAGGTGGGTTGGGTGGCTAGTGGAGTTTTTCAGGCCGTGTTCACATTAAATTGTTTTTTGATTCAGTCGCTCGGTTTATCTGTTTAAGCGGAATTATTGCCCAAGTGCTTGACAATGGAAGAGGTGTTGATATTTCGATGTAGACAAGTGTTTCGCCTGCGGGATTGTGGCACGGGGAAGGGAGGGGAGGGAGCGGATGGTTGTGGCAGCTGCACAAGTTCCACAATGATGTGTCGGAATAATCATCAGCTTGGTGTTCGTTCTTTCACACCAAGTGGATTAGTATTTCCTACAGGCGCCTAAGTCTAATTAATGATTTGTTTCAACCGAACACAAAACTAGTCAAACAAATGCCCAACATAAAAAAAAACAAACGCACACAGACCCAGCAAAAGACCCAATGGAATTTGTCAACCAGCATAATTTTTAAGCATTAGCGGAAAGACATTGGCAAATATTTGCACTGTCTGGGATTTCCACTTCCATTTCCTCAACGGGTAACAGCTCCATTAAAATGCGTTTGGGTTTGCAATATTTGCTGCATATTTTACGGAGCCCAGAACCATAGACAGGGGTGTCAAAATATGCTTGTAGAGCGCCCTGCTCGCCCACCCCTGAATGGCTCTTCCTTCGGAGCTCTCTGTTTGTTGTCCTTTTTCCTGTGCGCCTCTCTCTTGTGTGTCGTGTCTGTTGTTGCCTCATCATCAGACAACCTCACTAGGGATACCATACCATGATAAACAAATTGTTTTTGCCTCTGCGCCCAGGGTCCTTACCCTTAGCCCTAACATCCTATCCATCCGGCCCATCCGTATTCCTGGGCCTTTCTCTGGGCCTTTGTTTCTGCGTTGTTATCGTTGCTCGGCGTTGCTCGTTTTGTGCAGCTGTATAAACAAATTAGTTTCCAATTTTATCAAGTTGTCTTGCGGTGGCATTTGCCTGGGCTGAAAGCTTTAGTTTGGGGGTTTGATCTAAGCCTTAGATAGACCTCCTTTGAGCCCCATGACCTTTAATCATATAGATTTCGTTCAGATATATATTAAATGTATTACAAATAATTTTAAATATAACCCATATTTAAGTTAAATATGAAACCACTCTCGGCTGCAAATTAATGGCATGAATATTTGAATCCAAGCTATAATATTGAAACATCAGAGCGGTTTTCCAATTAATTTACGGCTTTCCAAGTACCAATTTTGCTCATACCATACTCTCTCTAAATCAACCTGCTTTAGCTTTCTGCAGGCATTAGTTCCCACTAAAGAACCCGTACATATACTTGGCTATATAATTAGGGGCCAGCCGTACAGAAAATAAATAAAGTTCCCTACTAAACTGGCCTCGGCACTCGTCGAATTATGCACACGTCATATAGCACAATCAAGCGTAACCGCCTCGACGACCGACAACCCCATGTAGTAGTTGTACCTCCTATACTATAAATATGATCTACCCGATATCATTACACGCAATTGCCCCTGCCGCAAAAGGGGTGGCCGTTGCCCTTGCCAGTGCCGCCTTTTTGGCAAAGTCTTTCTCAGTTCTTTTTTTTGTTATTCCAATTCTAATTAAAAACCCAAATGCATTGTTGAGGCATACAGACACAGAGGTAAAGTAGGATCGAAATGCTTATCACACTGCTCTCGCCCCGATACCCTGTCTCTGTGTGTTGACACTGAGCATTAGGGAGAGCGGACGGATCAGGACGAGGGAAATCCTCTTGAGTGCATGCCTCAACGAGCACTCGGTGGATGGGGATGTGGATTTTAATCTCATTTGAAAAGTTTTTTTTTATATATTCGAAAGTGCAAAAATTGAAATCAACAATGGAAATAGATTTTAATAAAGGGGTTGAGAACAGCACTAAATGGATTAAAACTTTTGAAACGTTTCAAAGAATCATATTGAAGGTTATATTAAAACTTGATCGCCTGAAGCTCTACGACTCCCCAATCTGATATTGGCCATGTCTTGACTATTTCCAAGCCCAATTTGTAACCACATTTCCGGCTATAGGGCGATGTGAGCATTGTCATCACACCCTTTGGTATTTCCATTTGCATATCCTTTAAAATTAGGTCCGATGGCAGCTTTTCCTCCGACATAAGTCGCGCAAAGTCAATGGTATGTTTGAACAATTGGAATGCCAGGCCGCGACACCTAAAGTCGAGATGCGTTGCCAAATAAGCAATTTCCAGAATCGAATCCATTTCCCACTCTTTGTAGATGTTGTAGCTGACTTCGAGATCCCTCCAAAGCTTGTTGTATTTGATCATTTTGGGACATCTGTACTCCGTCAATTCATAAATGCTATACTTTTTTTCGTTCTGGTTAGAAAGAATGTAAAATAAAAGAGAGATCTATCTATCATCGAACCAGAAGAAGACTCACAAAGATTATATTAGCAACTGCTGACACAATTCTACCACTGCACACGTGCCGTATGGCAAAGGAAATGCCACAGGACAGGACATATCTAACTAGTGCACGGAGCTCTGATATGGCTACAGGCGAATCTTTCAGTTTGGTTGCCAGGCATGTCAATTCATGGTTCACCGATAAATCAGTCAATAACTGCGGAAAGAAATGTTAAGTGGATGCAAGAGCCATTACAGAGGATGCCTACCTCTTCAGTTTCATCATACAAGTCCGGCGTGACACGCAGAATCTGATATTTTCCGTCTAAAATGTTTATACAGTCCATGTTTTTAGAACACTGATTTGAAAGCTGTACCTCGACAGCTAATTGTAAATGTATTAATTATTTTCGATTTGCTTCTCAAAGCGTTACTCAGCATGTTCCGGTTTTCTGTTTCTCTAAATTTATTCTAATAACAGAGAGTTTTTGACTTAGAAGAAGTATAATCATCGATAAATTCAAACCCGAAATTATAACTTCGTTATTACAATAATTAATTAAAAGCGGCTTCACCGGAAAACAATTCAAATTCAAACTCAACGGCAAACTCCAAGTGTGACCGTAACTACAGCTAAAAGATATCGAGTATGTAAACTATCGAACAGCACGACATCTGTTGGCTTTCATCAGAAAAGTCTCAAGAAGGCAAATGCTAGCCCACCTCCGCATGGCGTCGGTGGTGTAATGGTTAGCATAGTTGCCTTCCAAGCAGTTGACCCGGGTTCGATTCCCGGCCGACGCACATCTAAATTTTTTGTTTTATTTTAGTTTGTAATATTCGACGCTTGTCGTGCCTTATTTATTGGAAATATCATCAGCTAACTCCGAAATAACAGCCTAAAACTAGGCCGTAACAAAATTCAATTTTAACATCTGGTGTGCTTTGATAAAGCCAAAGCCAAAGATTCCTACAAGGGCAAAGTGGACGGAGAAAAGATATATAACCAAGCCAAAGTTATTATTCGTCTCGTAAGTGATTATCATGAAACAAGTAAGCCATATGAAAAACATGAATGTGCGGGAACTATTCGTTGGTCTTCAACCATGATCACGGTCTTATACACGTAGTACTCATACTCTTGAGAGACTTGCCATATACCCGGTTTTTGTGTGAAGTTTAAAGTTTTAGTGTTCCTATAATGAACACGTAATCTAGTTCTTGCACATTTTTGTATATTTAAGATCATTATACCATACCTCGCCCATGTAACCTTTGCCAGAGCTCTAAATTGGTAGTAAACTGCCTCCATGCCCACACCCCGCCGACCAGAGACAAAAGCCAAAGCCAGCGCGTACTTCCTACTCCAGTTTAGTGTACTTCTAGAACCTGTACGTTGTATGCTACAAATTTCTTCAAGATTTTTTAGAACTTGTATATGACATGTTCGCAGGTCTTATGCAAGGGACTTATGCGCTCGCTAAAACGCTTGCCTTCGAATTCGAAGTCCTCATAGGAAACAGAATTAAGAACCTTGAAATTTGAAGCCCGGCCAACTTTTTGTGAGAAACTTCCACTCCATAGGGCTGTCACAGCCTCCGGACGTTTGGAACGCAGCTGCTCATCAATGTCCTCCAGACCCTTACCCTCCGCAAGCTCTTTAGTGAGTTCTATGGTATAGCTGGCCAAAGTCCGACCCAGTCCCATACGCTCATGGGAGGGCAAGGTGGCCAAAAACATAAGCTCACAGAAGCAATCCATATTGTACATGGCGCAAACATCGATCCTCTCGTCGACCTCAATCATAAAATCCATCAAACGACGGGCCTGGGGACTCTGAGCGACCTCATTGCGGAATTTCAAAAAGAAATGATCCTCGCCAGGCGCTGGGGGGTACTGGAAGAATGTTTATTTTAGGAGCTACAGATATAAAGAGATTCCACTTGCTTACCTGTATTTTGTTAAAAGACACTGCTACAATCCGCTCCGTAGCCACCTCCTTGACCAAAAGAGAAACCCCATCCTTGGCTGTAATATTGCACAACTCTCGTAACTCTTGGCGGGCCTGAGCATTATGCGGTAAATTAATACCACAAGCAATGCAAACTGACTCGTTAATAAAAAATGAACCATCAAGAACCTACAAAAAAGAAAAAGCTATTAATATTCAAATTTTGCAAAAAAGCGAGCTGCGTCGGCCGGGAATCGAACCCGGGTCAACTGCTTGGAAGGCAACTATGCTAACCATTACACCACCGACGCCACGTGGGTCTGTCAGCCCAATGTAGATTTCGTGCTGCCGAAGCAGCGGAAGTCTTCAAAGAAATTCCTACCCACAGCATCACTCCATCGCAAAGACGAAGATTTGATAAGAGCTTGGTTCTTTTTTTTATATTGTGACTTTTGCTCCCATACGACATACGACAAATACATATATATTTTTACTTACATCAAGCGCCTCTTCCAGATCAGCTTCGGTTACACTCTGGACTTTGAATTTGCCTAAAAACACAACCAATTATCATCAATTGAATCAATTGTTAATGATTTACGTTATTTTTGCGAAAATTACACACCATCGTGCAAAGTTCCCCAGACTCGTCCATTATGTGCACGCATTTTCGCACTCTTATCGCTAGACACTCGACGCCAGGCAACCAAAAATATAGAAACAGCTTCGTCAAATGCTGGTTTATAACTGAGGCCGATACAGGTATTTTACTGTTTACACATGCACGCGGCAACAAACTAAACGACGGCTGGAAGTCTATAAAAGATACGAACACATACATATGTACATACATAGGTACCTAATCTAATCGATACAGCACGCGAGCTACCGTTGATTGCCCTAGTATAACCTAGTCCCTCATATTCAACGAATCTTAGATATGGTCACAATAAGTTCAATGTCTTTTAAATTTCTGGCTCTTTTCTTGTTTCCTTTCTTTTGCGATAACAGAACATACGTATACCAAAAGATTATCAAGTGAATTAGGACGATAGGACGGATGTGGATGTATGCAATACGCATTTCCGAATTGAAGAATATAAAAAAAAATAACCTTTTTACAATATAAGAAGAATTTATTTTCGAGACAATTACTTGTTGTTCCAAACAACTCTGAGCCAAGACTAACCTAACTATTTCTAGTCAATAAGGCACGACAACTGTTCATACTGTATTCATTCATCTGGCCACAAGATCTTTTCAAAATCAATTTCTGGCTCAAAATGGGCCTGCGCTTCTTTGAGTTTTTTCCTTGCATTTGAATTATTTTTACTTTTACGATTCTTATAGGCACGAAATACTGCTCTAATTTCTGTCACATAATCATCTTCTGTATAACCATCAACCTTTTGGATTCCTGTGAAAGAAACATACCAAACCCTACATTAGAGAGATTATATAGAAATCGAAATAAAGTTAACGTACGATATATAGCATTATTGAAGTTTTTATACTTCTTGAACGGATATTTGTTGTGGATGCCATCGTAGTTGAATTGGACAAAAAAGTCCGCCTTCATTAGCAGATGAAAGTGTTTTCTCAGACCGCCAGGACGAGGCTTATTTTCGGGCTTTATAATATCCTTCATTGTTTGAAACTGCAAAAGAGAAAGCTATATATACCTATTGTTGTAACCCACTAAGGCACTTACATAACGATTATCCGGATCATTTAGCGCCTCCTCGACTATGTCCAGTTGCTCGATTTCAGTTAGAGGAAATTTTTGTAGCTCTTCTTCTTCAATCAGTGATTCTCGCGACTCGTCCGCTTTACTGCCGCTGTTGGTCAGTTTTCTCAGGGTTTCTATGATCTGCTTTTGGTTTTCCAGCACCATGTCCATTTGCTCGTTCAATCTGACGATCTGTTCGTCCACTGTTATCCGTCCAGGAGGGCTCTTTTCCCTTCGAAACTTGCATATTGTAACGTGGTTGCTAGTGGATTCGCTAACTCGTTTCATATTTGCACATTTGTACAGTGCAGTGTTGCCATTTTAGCCTATTTAAGGCTAGATCTACTTATTTGAAAACGGAAAAGTTTGAAAAATTATGAAAATGCTTATAGCCTTAAATCTAGCCTTTTTCAATTTCACTCTGTTTATGTTTGCCTTTTTATATCCTACATATATTTTTAGGAAAATCGAACAAAAAGTATATTTGTTGTA
This sequence comes from Drosophila persimilis, assembly GCF_003286085.1. Classification (NCBI taxonomy): domain Eukaryota; kingdom Metazoa; phylum Arthropoda; class Insecta; order Diptera; family Drosophilidae; genus Drosophila; species Drosophila persimilis. The sequence continues at coordinate 27,565,936 of NW_020825288.1, read as the reverse complement.
CATATGTTGGTGTTAAATATCGTTAAGACCAAGCTTAGGAACAAAATGACTGTTAAATCCTTAAACTCAATATTAAATATAAAGTTTGTTTAAGTAATATTTAATTGTCTGATGAATACGACTATAATTCTATTGAATTTTACAGATATGGATTGCGCCGTCATGGCAAATGTTTCCACAACTACCAATTACCGGAGAAATATTTAAATTTAATACGTTCCAGCGATAAATATACCGATTCGAGTAATAGCGAGTTGGATAAAATAATAACACAATTAGAAATGTGTATATCTATGTGTTTTTTTTAATTTTATTTTTTTCCTGTTTTTTACAATTTTTAGCTTGTTTTAGCTTGTGTTTTTGTGAAATATAGCTTTTTTTGACGCTCAAAATCTGGCAACACTGGTACAGTGGTAAACACACGGCCTGACCCTCAGAAATATACCAAAATATACCGTCTAATTTTAAAAATATACTGACGAATTATACAAGTTCCATCATACATATTCCCCGTTTTTGATATTCCGTCGAATATTACCAGCTGGATGGAACCCTCAGCCCTGCCCACATAATTTTATGCCATTTATGAATTAATGTTCCACAAGGTTAGCTATTTTTAAGTACTCATTTTTGTTGTATTGTAGCCAAAACAAGTCTTAAACAAAAAAGGCCAACAAAAAAACAAAGAAAAAAAGGTGGCAGCGTAAAAATGTTGATAAAATATCAACATACCGTAAATATACCATCGGCTCAATTTAGTTCACATGTAGCAAGTGTGTAGTTAGCTTGTAGTTCCCATGTAATGAAATGAATTTAATGGAAATTTTTGTTGACCGTTTTTGTTTAAACCTTATTCTATAAGCAAGGCAATAAGATGAAAACTTAATTTTAACCAGTCTTTTAGGAAATAGATTAAGCAATCGGATTAAATTATGAGTTCAGGGCTGGGGGTTTTAGCTAGCTGGTAATATTCAACCGAATATCGGAAACTAGGAATATGATGCAGCTTGAATACAAGTAATTCGTCAGTATGTTTATGGTATATTCTGAAATTTATGAAGTAGCTTCGGTATATTTGTCAGAATTGTTATTGTTGCAAGTTAAATTTAAACAAAAGGCAGCTTGTAAAAAAAGGGACTATAAATAATATTCAAAATCATTGCGGCCACGTTGCCTTGGCAACGAATAGGCAAACAAACGAATTCGTAACTTTGACGATTTTCAGAAGAAGTCTTATAGTCATAATGTTTTTACTGGACAGATTGCTGCCCTTTATATTTAGCTATATAAGGCCGTTTATTAAATGGTTTTTGCACGCCTTTACCCGACTATCGGAGCTGCAGAGAATCTGCTATGGAGCCCGGGCGGGGGCCAGTCGGACGCGACAAGTGGAAAGATCCCTGACATTGTCCAAATCGTATGAAATAAAGCGCGTGGTTCACGACCTGGACGAGGTAGCACCCTATGCTGACAACAGGAATCTCCTGGAGTTCTGTAAGTCTTTAGAAAATCTCTGGTCTACATTTTTCTAATCAATTTATGCATTATGTAGCCTTCCGTGCCGCACGCGTTGTTATGCAGGCAAAGCGCATTAAAAACAATGTCCATCCGGACTTTTCCCGACTCTTTATCAATTGTGTGTCCACCATTTGGGGCTACAGGCGTCTGATGTACCAGATAGAGCAACTGCGGGCCGAGAAATACGATTCGGATAACCCCGAGCACGAATACAAGCTGTTGGAGCTTTGGCAACTGCTGATGCCAGAGGCGCCGCTAACTGGACGCGTAAGCAAACAATGGCAAGACATTGGCTTCCAGGGCGATGATCCCAAGACGGATTTCCGAGGCATGGGCATGCTCGGACTGGAAAATTTGCTGTATTTCGCCAGCGCCTACAACGATGCCGCGAAGCATGTGCTGCTCCACTCGATGCATCCCACACGCGGTTACACTTATGCAATTGTTGGCATCAATCTTACTTCGATGGCCTACAATCTAGTGAAGACCGGCCAAGCAAAGACACACTTCTATAATGTGGTGGCCCTGCATAAGCAGGACTTTAACACTATAGAGGATTTCCATAAATTGTATTGCTACCTATTCTTTGAATTTGATCGATTCTGGATGGAAAGCGATCCGCGCAATATAATGGATTTTCGTGAGATCTATCAGGCGTTTGAAATCACCAAATTAGAGGCCCTGCACAATGAGAATACAATTTTTAAAACTAATTTGGTTGTAGAATCCGTCTAAAAAATATGTGTAAATATATGGCAATGAAGTAGATGTTTGGTTTGTGTAAACATTAAAGGGATTGTGTCGGGGAAAGAATGAATCAATTTCTAATACAGATGAATCATTGGTTAATTTATTATTGGAGTTCTTGCTCAGTCCCCCAGATACCGATTAAGACTGGGCTCACTTTTTATTATAAATGCAGATTTATGCGTTTATTTGAGAGCCATATATTATTATATGTTTATATGTGTATATATATTTAAATATTTTAATGCAAGTTTTAAATGAAACTAAGACTGGAATGTCACATAATAATACTCGTTTTCAAAATTAAGTCAAGATGAGAGATGGGTGTAAATAAATAACTATTTAAATATCACGCAAAAGCATAAAAACTAAACGAAATTAAAATCGATTGAAAGATTGCACAAGAGAGTCATTTGTTTTTGGATATAGCCTATCAAAAATGCATCAGAGTCAAATCCCAAGGCTCAATAGAGGCGCTTGCAAGCTAGTTTTTGTTTTTTGGAATATCAATATTTGTAGTATCGTTTAGCGATAGAATTTAACCTCCGCCTCGACACAGTCCTTGAGCAGCTCGTCCAGCTCGTCGCTCGCATGATCCTGCAGCGAAAAGTAATTGTTCAACTCGTCCACACAAGAGCGCTCCAGACTGCGCAAGTGCTCCAGGGCCGCTGGCTTGCGCTGCGAATGTAATTTGTGTAGGAGCGTTAGTTCAGCCTCTGACTGTACTGCAGTAAGTGGCGAGATCCGAGGCTTGGGGGCGAAAACGAACGGCTTGAACACAGATTCGGCTGCATTGGGCGTGGCCGTAAACCAATGACAGCATATCCCCTTGGCCGAGAGCACAGAAACAGTGGCCGCTCTTGAGCTACTCTCGTTGCTGGCGGCGCGCAGCGTCTCGAACATATCGTGTTGAGTGTAGGTGCCATCGCCCGATGGCTTGGGGCCGCACCAATCCTCGGCTGGTGGCTGTGCCTCGGCATCGTGGGCCGCTGCAAAGCTGGCCTCTGCGTCCAGACCCTCACTGGACTTGTTGATGGTGGTGGTCACAGTCAGACCGCCACTGGGCAGCCGCAGGAAGCTGGACTCCACCTTCTCGGCGGCCCAGACCTTTCCGGCACAGCTGATGAGCCAGGCGGCAGTGGAATCACACGCTATAAAATTGAGCTTGGTTTTATCATGGCCGTGGGTAGCAACCAGCAGCCCAATACGGTCCACGGCAGCCTCCACATCGCTAGACACGGCCAAAGTCAATCTAAAACGTTCATGTATCATGTAAAGAGAGCTTAGAAAGAGAGCCTGATCTGAAACATACCGTACTATATCCGTGCCCAGCAGGCTATCGTTGTCTTTGGCATCCTCCTCGCCATCCGTCCAGGTGAGGCCTACGGCCACGCCGCGTTCGTTGGCCCCGAAATCACCACCCCATAGACCGGGCTTAGGTTTTTGCAATATAACACGCAAGGCGTCTTCGTTGCTCGATTCAGCAGCGGCTCCGCCATCAGTCTGTTAACAGTGCAAATGAGGCGTGAGTCATTGATCGAGTTCGAGTTTCAAGAATTGAAGTTTTACCTTCCCCTCCCCTATGACATCGCTGACATCATAGTAGCATACTTCTTCTGCAACGCCAACAGATGCCTCGTCCTCCGCATTGCGGCCAACAATTAGGGTACCAGAGACACAGTTGGCAGGCAGAACAACAAAGCACTCGCCGTTAGAGGACATTTTTACGGGTTTTTAACGCTTTAAAATGCACAGAACCAGAAAACAGACGACGTTGGAGTTGCAAAATTGATTTTTCCTCCCCTCAGCTGTTTGGGAGCTTTTCGACCGAATATGCGGTCCGACCTTCACAAATATACCGTCTCATTTTCGAAACATACCGTAAATATACCGATGAAAAAACGAACTTAGCCCAATTGAACCACCTTTATTAAAGATGTAAAGGACTTTTATGGATTTTTGAGCTAAAATCAGCCGAGATAAAATCACTGATGTAACTATATACTGTCACACTGATTTTATTGCCACCATGTCTAGCTCCCACACCTTGCCAGTTTTATACTTTTTATAGTATTCTCCAGCTTTTTTTTATCACGACTTATGGGCTTCACCTTCTTGTCCCATGCACCAATATAGAAATCGTGTGTAAATGATGGAATTTGAATACAAATAATTCATCAGTAATTTACTGAATATTTTGGAACTGGGTCGTATTTTCGGTATATTTCTGAAAGTCAGACCGTATATCCATCAATTTCGCGGTCACACTGACGGTCGCGGATATTAAGTAGCAAAAAAAACGTATCGAGCCGAGTGTTTTCTCGGGAAAACTCCCACTTGCAGAATTATAGCAATTAGAATACCGCAATCTAGTTAAGGTGGCTAACAAATTCGCGTTGTTGGTTTGTTGTTACAAGTATCGCGCATCGATAGGGAAAATCGTCTATTGCATTTGTATACAGAGCAGGTGGTGTTGTCTCTCTCAGGCTTGCACGCTCGCTCCTGATGTGCGAGCGAAACAACAACAAACAAGTTACAAGGTGTGTGTTGGTGTTGTAAATACAGTCGTTGTTGTTGTTGTTGTTGTTGTACGGTGCTGGTGGATGTTCAGCGCCTTTTTTTTGTTCGTGTGTTGATTATTTTACTTGCGTGCGTTTGCTTCTCGTGGGCGGCTGTTGGGACGATAAAACCGTGAAAATATTTGGGAAAAAGTAAACTAACAGCCCAATAAACGACAAGTGCACGACCAGCTCGCTAAGGCTGGTTAAAGTTCAGCTCAAGTGTCAAATTGGGTAAAGAAAATCAATATTCGCTGTGTGAAAAGGTGTTTTGTTAGCGCCCCAATCAGAAATCTACATATTACTGTGTGAAAATAGTGTAACAAAAAAAGAGTGGAAAGAATTTCAAGTTTTTGGTGATCCTCCCTCCCTCCCCCCAACCGACGCTCCCAAAAAAAGAGATATTTCTTTATATGCGTTGCTTGACCACTTTTGACCGCGCGCATTTTGCCCTCGCCCGAAACTAGTTTTTTTATACAATTTGCCTTTTGATGACGTTTTAAAGCCGTGTTTTTTGTGTGTACGGTACAAATTTAAAGCAATTTTCCCAAAAAATCAATAAATTCAAGCTTCGAGTATACACACATTTTCCGTTTGGAGAAATTTAACATGCTTTAAGCGAGAAAAACGGATGTGGGAAACCACCCTCGCACTCTAGCCGCCCCATTGACTCCACTCGCCCCCCCCTCCATTGAGAGCATCTTTGGAAGGAAGAAAATATATAGAGTAGAGTGCCGTGTCGCTTATATTCCTCCCCCAAAAGCACCTAACGCGCCCCCTTTTGCGGCATTTTATATATGTACAGATGTACGCATATATGTAACATCTTCTGTATATGTGTGTTGTATGTTTGTGTGTATGTATCTGGCTATGTGATCTGTAGGCGTGCTCCGTGGAAAGTGCATTGCTCCCCCTTCTCTATCCGTCGCCCCATTATTGTAAACATTACAAAAGCGGCATGCAGAGCGGCGGCCTCGTTTCATGCATAGAGGTGTGCGCGTGTGCGTGTGTGTTGTGTTCTTTTACACCGTTAAAGTTAAAGTTCTCGCGCAGTCGGTGTGTTTTTCGGCAGTTGGCAACACGTTGACCCAATAACGGTAGAATAAGAACTTCAACTCTCGCTCACACGCAAACACACACACACATACTAATGAAAGCCCATATGCATGAATGAAGCAGAAACAGCGCCCGCATGCCGTTAATACTATTATTGTGAAATCTCTGCAGATGCTGCGGCGGCGACCCACATAATCCCGCTACTTATGTTCCTGTGCATGTATGTATGTATGTAGCTGCTGCACAGTGGAACCAAAATTAGCCCCTGATTTGTAATGCAGCGTTTTTCCTGTTTTATTTTTGGTGCTGCCTTTTGTTTATATCGAGAGAGCGATTTTTCGTTCAAGTTCAATGAACCAGCAACCAATGGAATGCCTCGGGTGTTTAATGTGTGTGTTTGTGTGCGTACGCGTAGGTTTTTTTGAGTGTGAGTGAATGTTACCAAAATTTGTTGACCGTTTTTATCACCGTCAATAAATTAAATATCAATATGCGGTGGCAACGTGTGCTGAGTTGTTTATGGTCATTTTTATTTACATAAATGATTCAACAGAAAAGAATTGCGTGGCTTATTAAAACGTCGGCGAAATTACCTTGACATTGAGAGATTTTCATGTACAACAGTGCCATTGTGTGAATGTGTGTTATTGCGTGTGTCAATATTTTGCGAGTGGAGCCCATGCCCCAAGGTATCTTAAAGTGAAGGTAAGGCATGCCTGCTCTTCGGGTAGCCTATTTTACTACCCTCTCGCTCTCATTGTGAAGCTCTCGCATACCGAAGCAGGTGTGCAGGACAGTTGTCTGACTGCCTTACCTTCTTTGTTTGACACCTTGCCGTGTGCTATCTCACTCTCAGACACTTGTATTGAAGGCCACCAGATTTTAATTGCATAATGCTCGAATTACACTACACTCCATGCACACTGCAATGTGACACCTCCGTCAATATCGATAGCTTGGCGCCGCTTTATCGGTAAAGAAACCGGGAATAATACGTATATTTCTTTCTCCTCATCCTTTTTGCAGTTCCAACACAATTCCATCTTCATTCAATGCAAAACTGGAGCTAGACTCCAGCAAAGACGACACCATTCACTCCGCAAACTTGAACAAAAAACTCGTCAAGATTAAAAAGTTCAAGCTGGACGATATGAAGGAAATGGTGGGCGGCTGTTGTGTTTGTTCGGACGAGCGGGGGTGGCCGGAGAACCCGCTCGTCTACTGTGACGGCCAAAACTGCATGGTTGCCGTGCATCAGGCATGCTATGGCATCGTGACGGTCCCCACCGGACCCTGGTATTGTCGCAAATGTGAATCCCAAGAGCCCGCCTCCCGCGTCCATTGCCATTTGTGCCCCTCAAAGGACGGGGCGCTCAAGAAAACAGATCAAAACAAATGGGCACATGTGGTGTGTGCTCTGTATATACCCGAAGTGCGATTCGGTAATGTCACCACCATGGAGCCTATACTCATATCGCAGATACCGGAGGAACGCTTCCACAAAGGTGAGTGGAAATGGTGTTCTTTAGAGCTGGGATTTGATATAGAATTTGGTATTTTACAGCCTGCTACATTTGCATGGAGATTGGAAAAAGTGGCCGTTCCACCAAGGGTGCCTGCATGCAGTGCAACAAATCCAATTGCAAGCAACAATTCCATGTCACATGCGCCCAGAGCCTGGGTCTGCTCTGCGAGGAGGCAGGCAACTATTTAGATAATGTGAAGTACTGCGGCTATTGCCAGCATCATTATAGCAAACTGGTGAGTATGTGGGGGGAATATAATTATGATCTCCACACTAATATGATTGCAACTTTGCAGAAAAAGGGCGGCAACGTCAAAACCATACCGCCATACAAACCCATACAACATGACACCTCATCCGATTCGTGTTCGTCGCCCGAGAAGGATATTGACTCCACAATGAATGCATCAGCTACCTCGGCAACGAGCATTAAGATAACCAGCAGCAGCAGCGGCTGCAGCACTGCCAACAGTAGTGCCTTGAACGCCAGCTCTTTGGGGGCAGTCTCCGGAGGCGGCAGCGGCAGTGGTGTGTCCTCATCGTCCAAGCAGCGCAAGAGCAATGCATCGGGCAAGTCATCGAGCAGCAGCAGCAGCAGCTCCTCATCATCATCCACGGGAGTGGTGAATCCCACCTCCAGTTCCGCAGGTTCGGGCGGAGGCAGTAATCTGCCAGTCGGAGGAAGCCTACTACCATCGAGTAGTAGCACTAGCAATATTAGTAATAGTACCAGTACCAGTCTGCCGGCTGGCACAGGAGCAGCAGCAGCTGCTGGCGGAAACGTGGCCGGTGGCAGCATAAGTGCAATAAATCTACCTTCCTCCGGCAGTGGCTCTGGCTCTCAGAAGGCCTCCGCCACCAGTCAGTCGACAACATCGGCAGCCACCACAACAAAATCCTCGGCCAGCAGTTCGAGCAGTAGCAGCAGCTACAAGGACAAGCATAGCAAAAGCTTGAGCAAGCAATCAAATTCAAGCAAGGAAAAGGATAGCAGCAAGGACAGCGGAAACAATCCCCCTAGCAGCAGCACGAGCAGCAGCTTATCGAATTCAACAGCCACCTCAACATCTACTAGCTCCTCTTCGTCGCGGGAGAAGTCTTCGTCGAAGTTATTGAAAAACAAGGACACCACACCCATTCAAATGCCAAGTGCCACAAGCAGCAGTTCGAGTATCAGCACATCCAGCAGCAGCAATACCCAGCCGAGCAACAGTTCGTCAACTCTAACAGCCGCCATTGGTTCTGCCGCTGTAAGCAGCCCTGTGGCTGCCCTATTCGCCGCTGCATCAGCCAATATCTCGAATCATGCCCAAAACCTAAGTACGAATGGAGGAGCAGGCAGCAATGTGAGCACTCATCTGAATGCCAGCAGCAGCCGCAGCACGGGTTTCGGTACAGAACTACGTCCGGGCAGCAGTAATTTGAATGACTCTTCTTCGGTCATTGCGGCAAGCAGCAGTGCTGACAGTTTACCAGGCGCTGGTTCGTCTGCCAGTAATCTGACTGCAGGCCTGGGCCAGGGCTCAAGTGGAGGGGGAACAGTCTCCTCCACTGTGGCCACTAATTTGACCACAAGCAAGGCCTCCTCATCATCTGCAGCAACCTCGTCGTCGTCTTCCGCCAGCAATCCCACACAAACCACGAGTGTGGCATCGAAAAAGCGTAAAGCCGATTCGGTGAAGCAGTCAAGCGGCAGTGGCAGTGGCCCACCACTCATCGCTCCATCAGCCTTGGACGATAGCAATAGGTGGGCTACGAGAACGGCAAAGAAAAGGTCTTTTATATGTTACAATTTTTCCAAATTTAGTTTAGAAAGGTTTCCCAATGTCCACTGATAAATGATACGCTTACCAGCGAACAGCGGAATGCCTATACCTCCGATAATTATCATTTTGTAATTTGTTTAATAGTTGTAAACGGCTCTCAACGGAGAACCGAGTTTGTTTAATTGTAGAAATTATCAATCGAATCGACTAACATCGTATGAGACCTATTTTCTTACCCAAAAAATCAATCATCTCTGTACAAAATATTTATTGATTTCTGTTTCTATAAATCTATAGTTCATTTCGCGAATTGATCAAGGATACACACGTGACTCTGACGGCACTAACAGATTTTGAAAAGGAAATAGAAAAGAGCTCCAAGAGGGTAAGTTTTATTCCAACAAATTGTTTACCTTTAAGTATATACATTTGTTCTATAAATATACTGATAAACAATCGAATATATAAAGAAAAGAGAATGGAAAAGCTTTTCCACTCTTGAGCTGTAGATTTTTGTATCTCTTGAGTGACTTTTCGTTATATTTTGCGATCTCTGTCGAGTGTTTCTCCCTCTCTTTCTCTGGCTAAAATGTTGCATTTTGAATGATGTTTTACACTTGTCTCGAGCATGTCATGTCCACATTGTTTGCCAGAGAGAATACACTATAATATTAGTAATAGCAAATATCTATATATTCGTTTCACTTGCCAAAAGTTGAAGGCGCAGGCGCTTTCTACCGCTCTCGTATCATATTTATAGGTGGAAGAAGAAATGCAATTATTTTTTGAAAAGAGCAAGGTGTGCGTGGAATTGTACAAAGGTGGGATCTCAAAGGAATTCCTTGTTCTTCCATATTACCCTTTAAAGTATTTTGTGGGGGGATATAAAATTTGGATTCGGAGAATCCATTTTGCCCAAACTATTATTAAAATTCCAAACACGAATGGAATATTAACATAGAAATGATTATGGGCTTTCATTTTTCTTTCCTGCTTATACACTACCGATTTGGATACACAGATCGGGCGTAATGCAGCATATCTCAACGGTCCTTCTGCGTTTCGTTTCCCCCTTTCTAAATGATGGGTACCTTACAGTCTCATAGTATCTCTTTCCCGCTTGTCTACTTATATTTTCCCCCATTTGATTGATGTACATTCGACGTTACCCCCATGCCCCATTAATTTTCTGTTTGAATCACAAAAATGCATGGCAAAAATACCATTGAATTGAAATTTAATTAAATGCAAATGTGCATGTTAATTTATTGATCGACATCGACTTTGAGCCAGACAGCAGACACTACCACATTGTTGATTCAATAGAAAAATATATATACACGTCTCTTTTTGCCTTGTCATGAGAAGAGCCTCCACCTGGAAAAATTCTGAAAAATTCAGAAAGAAAATGTTTCATAGATGAAATTTATTGGAATGTATACGCAAGTATATTTTGTGATTTGTTGGGTTTGTTGGCTCATTTATTGTTGTTTTTTTCTGTTGAGCTGATGGTAGAATTGTTGTCTATATTCTCATCCCTATCGTGTGGCTCTTGGCGACATATCGCTGTGGTTGTCGTCGTTGTAGCCGTTGTGCCGTGTGCAGACAAGACTCATAGGCAGCGCCACAGCGACAGCATCGAGAATTATGACAATTTTGCAGAGCGATCAGTCGAAAATCGTTGTTAATCGAAGCTAAAACTAAAATTAAGAATACTTTTTTCCTTTGCGAATCTTATTATTACGAACGAAAAGTAAATATTAGAAACCATCATGGATTAAGGGACAATCCCCATACCCCATCCGCAGCTCATATAATCCAAATATTCAAATAATTCAGTGCCTGTGCAAAAATATCGGTTAAAGCAATCCAGTTTTGTCCTCAAGTTTTCCAGTTTAATTTTAGAAATTGTGTGGTATTATGGCTCACATTTTTGTGACCCACAAAAAGTGGAGGAATGCGGTGTGTGGCTCCACAGAGGAAGCAGCGCTGATTCCCACTCCTACTCTTATTTATAGATTTGGATATTTTTTAGTGGAAAAAGCCTACACACGCAGCTGTCTGACTCAATGAAATTTGAATTGTCTATGGGGAGTTTTCTATATTTCAGTACAGCGGACAGTAGAAAACAGTTTAGTACATGTACTAAATGTGGTACACATTAAAATACTCCAAAATTATTCAAGTTAAAGCTAAGACTGAAATTTGTGTGATAATCGAGGATGTTCACAGCACTTTAGACCACAACATATGAGCTAAAAATGCATTTGTTTATAAATCAACAAAAAATTTACTTCTAACAAATTTTAGATCATGGAAATTTGACTCAATCTATATAGAAAGCTAAAGGAAATTAGTGTATTAAACACTATCAAAAACACCTAAAGCAGTTTAGATCAAAGAATGGATCTCCGGTTTCAGCCTTAATTAAAATCAGTAAGAAATTCTTGTACTAAACCCTAAAAGGAAGACCTAAAGAAGTTGAGATCACGGAAATTTGTGTTAATAATCAATCTATCTTCAAATGAACAAGAAAATCATATAATAAACACACTTGGAGACTCCTGAAACAGTTTAGATCATGTAACAAAGACTAAGAAAAACAATCCGCTTAAAATTATTTAGTTAGAAAACAAAACAGAAATGATAAGAAGAAATGCTGAGGGGAATCCAAAAACTTGATGTTGTCCATAAATTCCACATCAGTAATGTTCTAAAAATATTTAATCATTGAAATTTATACCCCAATGAGTTAACAAACAATTTAGTTAAACGTTTCGTATGATTAGATTTCAGTATTTAGCGTTTAAATTCATAGAAAATATAGCCTAGGGAGGGTATAAACAAATTCCCAGATGCTTAATTACGTTGATTATTGTACGTGTACTCCCAACGAGAAAATGCAGCGACCGCAAACTTTATGATCTTGCGCCCTCCACACCCCAGGGGGAAAACATTTTCACACAACATTTTTACCCTCAAAAACTAAGCGAACATAAAAAACACAAACTGAAACGGCAAGAGGCAAGAAGAAGCGATTGTAGTGAAAAACACAAAAAATACAAGTTGAAAACCGCAGAACTGCTGCTGCTCCCCAATACAATCATAATATTTTCCATCCCACTCTCTGGGCGAGATGATATTAGATGAAAAACTGAAAACTGAAAATGAAAACGAAGGAAAAGTGCTCCGTGTTGCTGCTGTTGCCGCATCTAAAGTTTCTCAACTCAAAAAAACTGAGCAGGAAGAATCATCTCGGACTCGGCCGTGCCGTGTGCACTCAGAAATATATAGATTAGTTTGCTTTGAGCAATCTTCCAGTTCAGTACTCGGCGCTTCCGTGTGTGGTTTTAGTGCGTTGTGTAGGTTCCCGTCTCCGTCATATATCTATATCTAGACACAGCTTTTAACCGATATTTGCACACGTCTGTAAATTGCACCAAACCCCCGACCTGCATTTCCGACTCTAATCTAAACCATCCCCAACGATCCCTAGAAATCATAGACTGTGGTGATTCAGATCTCAAAAGTGTTTTTAGTACACAGTCTCACACACATCACATCCATATATCTGTCATAGCCTCGCGGTCACTTTTTTGTGTGTTTCTACCTGTCTGGGTTTTATTTTTATACAAAGATATTCTGTATTCTGTATAGATACACATTTATTGCTCATGTTTTTCTGTGATGTTTAAAGAATTTTCTCTGAATTTTTGCCGAGAAAAAGTGAGAAAGATAGAAGGGAAAATCTTCATTAATATTACGTGTACGTCTGTGGTTGGGTTGGGTAATTTTTCTAGCACCAGGCGATGACGTTTTTGACGACTGACAGATAAGGTTTTTGATAGATGATCTACAAACTGTAAATTGAGGGATAAATTAGTGAAAAGATCATTTTGATTTTTCAATGAACGCAGACAAGATGACCCAGATGAGGGCCACCATTGGATTTCAATTGATTTAGATCATACACTAAAGGTGGAAGAGTGTTTAGGTATTTATAGTATGCACTGAAACATTTTCAGTCTTTAAAAAACAAATTTGCATAAAGAAAATAGAGTTTAATAGTGATCTAAAAATTTAGATCTGTGCTAAAACTTATTTTCGCCATACACGATCGATAAAAGGGTCTTTTATTGATTTTAGTACTGGTATCTTGAATTTAGACATGTGCTAAAACGTACTAAATGTACTAAAACCTGTTTTAACCGCTAACAACTGAAAATCAGACACCTTTCATCGCTTCCATCACCCAGCCAACGCTTTTCGTCCCACAACTCCACGCTAAAGCACCACGATTCGATTCTATGTGTTCTCTTCTGCTCTCTTTGTGCACTTTCAGATAATAAGAATAGTAATTTGTACTCTCGAGTAGATCCTTTCGATAGCGAACACACACAGAAAACGAAAACAGAAATGCCTTTCCAACCGATCGAGGCCCCCAAATGTCCGCGCTGCGGCAAGAGTGTGTACGCGGCCGAGGAGCGTCTGGCCGGTGGCTATGTATTCCACAAGAACTGCTTCAAGTGCGGCATGTGCAACAAATCGCTGGACTCCACCAACTGCACAGAGCACGAGCGCGAGCTGTACTGCAAGACCTGCCATGGACGTAAGTTCGGACCCAAGGGCTACGGATTTGGCACCGGCGCCGGCACACTCTCGATGGACAATGGACAACAGTTCCTGCGCGAGAACGGCGAAGGTCCGTCGGTGAGGAATGGCGCACGTCTGGAGCCCCGTGCCATTGCCCGTGCCCCCGAAGGCGAGGGATGCCCACGCTGTGGCGGCTATGTGTATGCCGCCGAACAGATGCTGGCCCGCGGTCGTGGCTGGCACAAGGAGTGCTTCAAGTGCGGCAGCTGCAAGAAGGGTCTCGACTCGATCCTCTGCTGCGAGGCGCCCGACAAGAACATCTACTGCAAGGGCTGCTACGCAAAGAAATTCGGCCCCAAGGGCTACGGCTATGGCCAGGGCGGCGGTGCTCTCCAGTCCGATTGCTATGCTCATGACGATGGTGCACCGCAGATCCGTGCTGCCATCGATGTGGACAAGATCCAGGCGCGTCCCGGCGAGGGCTGCCCCCGTTGCGGTGGCATGGTCTATGCCGCCGAGCAGAAGCTGTCCAAGGGTCGTGAGTGGCACAAGAAGTGCTTCAACTGCAAAGACTGCCACAAGACGCTCGATTCGATCAATGCCAGCGATGGACCCGATCGCGATGTCTACTGCCGCACCTGCTACGGCAAGAAGTGGGGCCCCCATGGCTATGGTTTTGCCTGCGGCTCGGGCTTCCTGCAGACCGACGGCCTCACCGAGGACCAGATCAGCGCCAATCGTCCCTTCTACGCCGCAGACACCACGTCGATCAAGGCGCGCGAGGGCGAGGGCTGCCCCCGTTGCGGTGGCGCTGTCTTTGCCGCCGAGCAGCAGCTCTCCAAGGGCAAAATGTGGCACAAGAAGTGCTACAACTGCACCGACTGCAAACGCCCGTTGGACTCGATGCTGGCCTGCGATGGACCCGATGGCGATATTTATTGCAAGGCCTGCTATGGCAAGCACTTTGGCCCTAAGGGCTTTGGCTATGGCCATGCCCCCACTCTGGTGTCGACCAGCGGCGAGTCCACCATTCAGTTCCCCGATGGCGGTCCCCTGAACGGAGCGCGCACCTCGGGCGGATGTCCACGGTGTGGCTTTGCCGTGTTTGCCGCCGAACAGATGATCAGCAAGAGCCGGATCTGGCATAAGCGTTGCTTCTACTGCTCGGACTGTCGCAAATCTCTGGATTCGACGAATCTGAACGACGGGCCCGATGGTGATATCTATTGCAAGGCCTGCTATGGTCGCAACTATGGAACCAAGGGATGCGGATATGGTATCGGCGCGGGCGCCTTGACAACGTTCTAAAAGAAAACGATTTATGTCTGTGAACCGTTCCGTTCCGTTCCGAATTTTCTGTCTAATCTAACTCCCCCCCTCTATCTATCCCCTAACTGTTTTAACTAACTTTTAAAGGAATTAGCTAACTTAGTCTTCGTTTTCTTCCAACGATATTTCGATCAACGATGCAACAAATCTATTTTTCTTTTAGGTTATGTGAGAATAAGCTTAAAAAATAATAAAAACTTGAAAAAAAAACCGCAACCAAAAGAACTTACGAATCAAAAAGCGAAACTAACCATCGAAACCAATGACCTAACGATCTATTACGACAAACCAACGGCAGAGGCCCATGAAAAAAGGCTTAACTTTTGTGAAGGTGCAGTCCCAGCGAAAGCACAGGACTTATAGGGAAACGAAGCGAGCCAAAAAGTCGTTTATATTTATTTTTTGTACACAAAGCAAAGTATGTTTCATGCTCCAAAAAAAAAAACAAAGAAACATACTTTGAAATATTCTATATACTACTCATGATATGATAAAAGATAAACATTGATACAATGAATGATGAAATGATGAAATGAAGAAATGATGATTGATATATGACGATGATGTATATTTAGATGATTTTTAGTTCTTACGATACTTATATGCTTATGAAATCTTGATTATTTATAATGATATATTTTCAAACCCATTTCTCATCACTCTTTAATCTCTTGAAAGAAATCGCTCTGATTTGGATATAGAAAAAAAATACTTATATATCATACAACAACACACACGCACATAACATCCAAATAATATATATGCCCCAGTGGGTTCCATGAAAACAAAAACAACAACTAAGAAAACGAATTTCGAAAATGTTTTTCGTAGTTTTAATTGATTTAATTGGGTGCAACATACCGCAGATATCTCTACCTGTACTGTATGTTGAATGCCCCCATCTAGTGGATGGACGCATAGATGGATGGAATGGATGATGACCTGGTGCTATGGATGGTGGGTGGGTGGATTTCGGTTTTTTGAATTGAGCCACCTCATCGGATCTATATATAGATTCTCCTCGATTCGGTTCTCGACCGACTAAACATCATGAAAAATAATTTCTCAACCATACGCACGAGAAGAACAAGTTCTCTAAATATACATATGAATATACAGCAGATCTCTAGATCTTTGAGAGTAAAACACATTCGAAAATGTTCCATAATGATTTTCTAAATATAAATATGATGCTGATGCTCATATCCTCAAAAGCTTTTGCTTTTCCACTCAAGAGAAAGATTCAACTCTGAAGAGAGAAGAAAAACTCTTAAATCTTTGAGGAAAACCTCTTGAATCTCTAAAGAGTTTCTGAGTGAGAAAATATTTTCAGAATGTGTTTATAAGGAATACTTTTACCACGTGCCTGATTGATAATGGTTGTATAATAAGTGAATCACTCGAGAGAAACGATCCTTAAGTGAAATACCATTTAGAATAAAGTGCATTTTCGTGTGACGGAAGGTCGCAAATATTAGAATTAATGTTCTTGCACTTAAGAACGATACTATTCGTGTACACCCACCACCGAAACCGAAACAAACATTATTCACATTTCTATTAATTCTTTTTGGCATTCTATAGGGAGGGCGGCAGCTCTTCATGTGACGTTATGTTGCCATGGCTGGTTTGGGGGCCAAAAACTAAATCATTTATTTATTATTATTTATTTTATAAATATTAAAATAACTGGCAGTTGCGGGCCAGGTGTGTTTTTGTGTTAGTTGATGCGGATATTTATAGATTTTTGATTTTAGTCAGCGTCTATTTTCGATTAGAGGGATTCTGTTTTTGAAATTGTTTCGCATATGACACAGCACTTGAAATATTGATCAGAGATTGTTGTTGCTGCTTGTGGATGCTTGATGATCTCTAAATATACTACGATATATATTTAATTTTTTATATGGCTTTTCTACTGTTTAATTAAGGTTTTATTTGTGCCCCGTTCAATGGCGCGAATAGATTTATGGCTTGTTGAAATATGCAACTATTTGTATACTCGATTATGACTTTGGGATATAGAACATGTGCTTGTATTTGTGTGTTGTTGTTTTTTTGTTTTTGATTACGGAAGAGATTTTGCAAGGCTTTAAGCCGATTTGAGATGTTGCAGAAAAGGAGATGTGTTCTCCTGTTGTAATGATTAATTCAGGAAGTGGAAATGCGCTCCAAATATCTATCATATCTATTACATTTACGTGACTTACATGCATTTAATGGGGGGCCACAGCTTATTGATTTCCCATTACAAATTGTCGGAACAAATCGGTTGGGGGGTAGCGGAGGGTGCCCAACCGAGTGGAACGGAATGAACTGAAACTCTAGAACCCTTAGCCACAGAAACAGCTAACAGACTACTGCTGGGCTTCGCATTTCGGCTGACAAAATTATAAATTCTAAATTGCGATTGCTATTTTTCATGTTTATTCCTTATAGAAGACAACCCCTCGGTTGCAACCACATTTATTGGATCAGCGGGGGTACAGTCGAAAATCAAACTGAAGGAAAGGACCTCATGCTGCCTGTTTGCTGTTTTGCGGTAGTGTGTACACACTGTTTGTCGATAGTGGTGGAACGAAAAAGATTCGCGCAAACGGTAGCGTTTAGAGTTGGGGATGGGTAATAACTCATAATTTTGTTCCTCTCTTGACTGTTTCAATTATCAGCGGTAGTCCAGAAAAATCCAACGGGAAGGAGAGAGAAAACACCACGTGCTACCATGCACTACCATTCTAGGTACACATATATATCTATAATAAAAACATTTTTTTCTAAGTGTACTCAAGGCAGGGTTTTTATGGCATTGCCTCTGTAAGTCGCCTCTGATTTGGGTGCCCATCTGCAAAGCGGTTCCCTTTAAATGACCATAAAAATCATTTGGACAAATTCGTTTTTCCTAAAGAAATTAATTTATGAGTTCCTTTTATGATTGGTCGAGAGGTGAGGTCCACCATACAACACCTTGTTTGGGTGTTGGGCTTGGGGTGTGCTGTGGGTTCTCGGGTTCGGCTGGGTCGCGTGTTTCCTGAATTTGTCATATTCATGGGCCCGACACGTGGCCCGTTATTGCGTTTTATTGCCGTGACTCTTTGTCCCGAATAATGTCCCCACATTGATCTCAAGTACAGTTACCGTGGCTGTTAATGCTTTTGCTGTGTATATCAGAATGGTATTAATGTTTCCTTTTGCTAGATATAATCTAAGTGATTGTATGGTAGAGTTATAAAATGGGCGGAACTCTTAATTAATTTATAACTGCAATTTTAATGGGGAAAGCACTGAAAATCGTTTCGATGATACTTGATACCTACAGATTATTTCACCTTAACTTATCATAGATTACAAGTTTTTTTAGGTACTTTTAATGTACCCGTAATAAGTAATAGATTCAATAATTACTTAGACCTTAACAAGGAGCTGAAACAGCTGTTAAAATCAATTGCAACCCTGCCTCTGCCTCACCCTCTCTCACACGCACATCTCCCTGCATATTCTCCCACGATCTCGCAGCACTCCCACCCCAGCCATCACTTTCTTCGACCAACAGTCCTTACGAAATGGATTTGTTTAGTGGCGTGTGCAAAGTTAAAAATGTGCACGGTTGACGGTTGACGGCAGTTGCGCCTGTCCCAATATTTGCACATTTCATTTTATGCTTTATGCCGTGAGTGCTTGCCTCTGGGAAACCCTTTTTTCTGTAGACAGAGGGGGTTGAATGAACCCAAACGAAGTAGAAGAAGTCTTAAAAGCATCAGGCACCTGTCTGAGCCCTGGGATTGCCTTAATTAATGCATGTGGCTTAATATGCTTTATGTTCCAGGGTCTGTTAATTAGGCATGCCAAATTTTTGAAGGAGCTGTCGCGTCGCACAAAGTTATGTTTTTCTTTTTGCTCTAAAGAAGGTGTTGATACCCTAACAGATCTACAATTTCTATGGTGGCCACCTATGATATGATAGGGTTTGGGTGTGTAGTAATAAAGCTACAAAGGAATAGAAAGCCCTTTAAGGGCTACCCTTTCTGCATGGCTAACCTCTCATCTGTATCATAAATACCCTCTTCAAAAGGGTATAAACACAACGACGATGTTAACTGCATATTAAAATTAATTATCCCGTTGTCGGCGACAAAAGACGGCGCGCCATTGTTGCCACCTTTTCTTATGATTTGATTATGGAAACGAAACGGTCGGTCGGTCAGGTGATGTGTAAGGGGGATGGGGAGATGTGGCCACGGCAACATTAGTACCGTTCCTATGCAGCGGCGGCGCTGTCAATTTGTTTTGTTTGTTTTGTAAAACAGGCACGTTCACCCACCCAACCCCGCCACCCCCCCGTCCTGTTTGTGGTATCCACTGCCGTCGCCAGGTAAATGCCACTTAACGTTCCTCTTTTTTTGTGCTTTGTTTTATTTTCTGCACCATGATTTTTTGGGCTCTGGCTTTGGCCACATTCCCCATTTATTTGCATCGCAAATTATGCTCGCGATGTGGCTTCTTCTTCCCCTGCCTCTTCTGCTTCTACCAATTCCTCTGGCTACTCCTCTTCTTCTTTTCGTTCCAGCTGCAAACAATCTTCTTCGTCTGCTGGTGCTTCTTTTTTTATTTATTGCCAATTGCAAACGTCTGCGGCGGCGGTGGTTCCTCTGCTGCTGCTGCTGCCTGCTGCACCTCCAGTCTGTGTCTCTCTCTCTCTCTCTCTCTGTCTCTTTCCTCTCCTGTAAATATTGCCTTACAATTCAATTATTTTTCATTTTCCTGTTTTGTCTTCTTGAATCGCTGTCGCCGCTGTCTGGCAGCAGCAACAAAAACCACAAGGGAGTGAGAGAGAGAAGAATTAACCTGCATGCAGCGGCAATCGTCACCCGCACACCCCTGCCGACCGACCGCCCTCGTTGACAGAGCCATTGCATAAAGCACACACACACACACACTTGCATATATATATCTACATTAATGCTGAGAGCAGACCACCGCTACATTTGCTGTTGTTTTTATGTTGCAATGCTTTTTCGCTCTCACACTCTGATAATGCAATGCTCTCGCACCGCTCTCTCACTGCTACGTTACGTTCTCTGGCTCGCTTGCTCTCTCTCCCTCTCTCCCAGTCTGTTTGTCTAGCCAAAAAACTGTTCTCAGGCAAATGTTAGCCTGGGAACGGTGGTTCTACCACCAGAAGGATGATTTTAACGGATAAACCTCTTCAAACCCATTTTCGATAGGGCTCATAAAAAACAGATGTTGCAATGTGCTGGAAGGTACTTGAATTTAAAGTATCTTTTACGAGTATGTCTGCCTCCAGTTGATTCTGGACAGGTCTCGTATCTCTGGTCTAGGCTTGTTTCGTGCCCATTGATTCCGTTCCCTCTGCTGTAAGTCAGTGTCTCCCCATTCTCTCAAGTCTCCTTTCCTCTCCTTTTAGTCTCATTCTTTGTCACATTTTGTTTTGCTCAGCTTTTCCTGTCTCCTGTTCTCGTCATCGTCATCGCTCTTCCTGGTCTGCATTGATAACATTGTCGTTTTCGCTGTCTCTCTCTCTCTCTGTGTGTGTGCTTTTTTTTATTACATCAACAGCATTACGAAATGCACACTGCAGTCGTTGTCTTGCATTTGAACCTTTGTTTGTATTTGTATCTGCTTGCTCTTGTGTGTGTGTGTGCGCTTGTGAAAGATTCACTTTTATGTGTTCTGCTTTGTGACGGCGCGATGCACAGTAAACATTTTGGATGATGGTTAAATGTTGGGCTGGTTTGTTTTAACTGTAGTCACTGCACAGTCAACATTTTGTATGCAATAAAATAGGGAATCTCATATAATTTTACTGTCCTCCTAGTGTTAAGGCTCAGGTGGTTTGATGTGATGGTGTTGGAAATTATGCATTTTTTAGATGATGTTTCCACCTAGAGCTACTACGTCTTAAATAAGAGTGGCCCAACCGGGTTAATGCTCTTAGAAGATGCCTAGCCTTTAAGCCTTGCATTATTTGCAATCTCTTAAATGGTGCTAATTGCTCACTAAAACATTGTCTAGGACTTCCTCTCACTCTGTGTGCTCACTGGGTGACGTTTTTCCAGTTAACTTTTGTGCCTCCGTTTGTACACCTCACCTCCCTCACCCGCTGACTATAAGTATGTATGTAAGTATTTATTTTTATGCTGTCGCCGTGTGTTCTTATGCTCTTGGTGCTGTTGTTGTTGTTGTTGCTGCTGCTGTTTCTTTTTGTCTGCACACCGGTGGACATGTGTTTGTGTTGGTGCGTGTCTGGCCTACGTGCAGACATAGCACACACTTATATACTCTTGCACTCTCAAAAATGTATACATACGTACGTTTCAATAATCCCCAACTGAAAACCGGCTGCCACGACAGACGATGGACAATGGTATAACTGGAATACAAGGTTCGGTCATCCCTCGTTCTCTCGCTCTCTGTTGCGCTGCTATAACTGGGCTTTCTGAGTTTTCCCTTACCTTTTACGATTCTACCTTGCGACGGACTGCCAGCAACAACAGTGCACAGTGTGCCGTGCTCTTTCATCGCACTCTGAGAGCTGCGCTCTCTCTGGCTTACTCCCTGCAAAACGTTTTTGGTGCGTGCAACGCTTCTAAGCAAACGCTTCAAGGCAGCAGAGTTTAATGTTTAATACAAATTCAACTCCGAACGGCCGTGCAACAACGCTGCTGCAGCTTCCGTGCATGTGCAGCCAGCCCCTCGAGTGGCAATTGTTGTTTCCTCTTAGTGAAGTGAATTTTTTTGTGTCTATTTGTTGTTGTCAATTTAAAAAGCGCGCAAACCAATAATATGTGGCTTTTCCTGTCTGGGAAAATTAACTAATATTATAAATCATTCACGTTTTTCCTGAAACAAAAATTAAATCATTTACGTTTTTCCTGTATGAAAAACTAACAAAATTAAATCATTCACGTGGCCACACACACATGCTCCCAGAGCTGTCGAGAAAAGCCCACATAAAATATATAGTCGCAAGTTTCCATTTAAAAGAAATTAAATTTCTGTGAAAAAAAAACGAAAAAGTTTAAACGCTGCCCGAGAGCGAGCGCGAAACAGTGAAAGAGCCTAAAGAAGTGAGTGAGAGAGAGGGAGAGAGAGCGAACCAGCCCAGTCGCCGCCACGCAAGTTATTCACCCCAACAACAACAGAACAGCTACTCGCCAGCAAGAGAGTGGAGAGAGAGAGTGAGAGCGCATGAGATTGCGGAGAGAGGAGGTGGAGGCGGTTGGTTGTTCGGTTTTGGTTCTCACGTATGCGCGCTGTGATTTGTGATTGTGTGCGTGCGAGTGAATACAAAAGACAAGAAGCAAAAGCAGCATACAAAATAATAATATTGAAAGAGGAAGACAGAACGTATTTGTGAGAGACAGAGAGCCTAACAGACTGAAAAACTGAGATTGGAGTCCAACCTCTGGGGACGACTATGCTGCCGTCCAGTTAATTACAGACCACAAAACAAAATTGAAGCTAAAAGAGCGAGCACAGCGAGAGAGAGAGAGAGGAGAACGAAACCAAAACCTGGCTTACGGGCCACAGGGCCAATAACAACAACAACAGTAGCCCAAAACGGAATAAGAATAAAGAACAAAACGAAGAATACAGGGCCAAAAGCAAAGCAGCAACAAAATGATGATGATGGACACTATGGACACCACATCCCAATCACAGCCCATGGATGTGGCACCCGCCATGGCGGTAGCCGCCACTACCGTAGGCACTACCGTGGACTTTACCGCCACAATGGTCTCCATGGCCGCCACAGCGGAGAGCAACAACAATCACATCGATATGGCGGAGTACAAGGAACATCGCAAAAACAAAAAGAAGAAACGCGACAAGAGGGAGAAGGAGGGCAAGGAGCATCGCCATCATAAGCACAGGGATCGAGAGCATCGTGAGCATCGGGAACATCGCCGGCATCGCGATCGGGAGCAGCGGGAGCGGGAGCGAGAGGTGGTATCGTCGCATCATCTTCACAACAGCAGCCAGCACTCGACATCCGCCTCGTCCTCGCCTTCGTCCGCCTCCACCACACCCTCGGCGACCATCGAATATGTGGGTGGTTCGGCGTCTGCATCCCCCTCCTATTTGGGAGCTGCCACCGCAGGAGGAGTCAGCGGCGCCAGCGGAGGAGCCACCACAGCCACTGCCACCACCACATATCCGCACAATTTAAAAATACGCTTCCTGCTTTCCGGGGTAAGAAACGGCCGTAGATCTACTCTAGAGCGCCTGGCAGTCGCATCTGTCCATGCCAATCCCTCAAAATCTATTTCGAGAAAATCCCTGGAGGAAGCTGTCTGTCTGCCCTGCTGTCTTTTTGTGGCAGAAGAAGCGGATGGTGCTGTCTTCTTGTGGCAGATATAAATGTGGCGAGTGTTCTTTGCAAGAAAAAGATATTCCTGGATCCTTAAAGGGAGGCGTACTTCTGGAACGGTTTTCAAATCATTCAAAGCAAAGAGCTAGAAGATTCTTGAAGGGAAGGGAGTAGCAACTGGTGTGAAGTGCATGCAACATTCATTCCAGATTAAAGGGAATGATAGAAATGAGAGAGAACTCAGTGGAATATCCAACTATTTTTAGAGTACAAAATATCTCCAGGGTGCAGGGGAAGATGTCCCAAAAGAAGGCGTTCTTCTACCTTTACAAAGTTCACTTGAAACTCAGCTATATTGGCTGGAAGGCCAAGGATACAACATTCTACCCCTCCACCATTCCAGAACAAATCTTGGTGATTGATCTGTATTTTCCCCCAAATCCTGAAGATGTTTATCCTTCATTAGGATCGCGCATTCTTTAAAGGATATTCCTATCGGGTAATGGAAGCAACCCCCATATTGTGTTTCAAATTCGATTGGCCATGTCTTTGACACTCCATCAATTATTTAACCACATTGCTTATATGCCACTTGAGTGCGCTGTGCCACATGCACCTGCACCACCACCACTTTGGATGTCTTTGGAGGCGGTGAGAGCAAGCCACCTGCCACACGGACATAAAACAAAAGAAATGTTGTGAAGAGAGGGGGAAAGACACCTTCAATTATGCCCGGGGAATGCCCAAGCCCCGCCTCTGCCCGCATTCATATCCACACTGAATGCTCCAATTGTCGGGGAGTGCATACATTTATCGGAAAGGGAGTTTTTATTATTGATTAGTGTAAGTGCCTACCAAACGGGGGGAGACAGCTGTTGTGCCACGCATCACGTAGCCTCTTGTTCCTTGAAGGTAGTGCGAAAAAAAACATACATATTGCTCGTGAGCCGAGGGCCGGTTTGCACTCGCTATATCCTTGGATCGGATAGCCCTCTGTGTTGTTGGCACATTTGCGCCTAGTTTACGACAGCTGCCACAAGATGCTTCTTTATCTTGTGCCTCTCTTGCCTCATGGCTGCTCACTCTTTCCCTTCGCTCTGGAGCAGCAGCCTACCCTTAGTTTTTTGTACTTGCTGTTGCTTCCTGGGCGGCTGATTGATCCTTTCCTTCCATTCGATCTGGTTACAGCTGCTGTTTCACGTCCTACCTGAGGACAAGGTCTTGAACTCTGGCTGCCAGGACGACGAGTCGTGTCTTTCTCAACTCTTGCTCTATTTGTTATTTTAATTGGCATTCATTGTTTCATTTACCTTTCGTGTTTCCAAGGAGAGCTAAGGAGGATTAGAGCCAAAGAAGATATATCTGTATAAACTTTAGATGGCTTCCCTTCTCTGTTTGGGATTATACAAATTAAATAGGTTTTCTTAATGCTTTGTTGGTGGAAGACCTTGAAAAAAAACACTTGCCATAACAGATATATGGATTTCCCTGGCTTCTAGTATCGCAAAAATAATTTCAACAGGAAATCCTACATAAATCACTTCCCCTTGATGTTTGATGATTTGTCCAAAGATAATGGTATCTTTTACGAGTACTCCCAACCTTGTTAGGCATTTTTTTTTGTTAATTCCTTGGAATCTCTAGAATTTCTTTTGATATTTCGCGTTCCCCCCCACCAGTTGTCTGTCATTCGGGACAATGGTGCCCCCCAAAATGAATGAATTCTCAATTGAATTTGAATAATTCTATCGTTCTATCGTTCATTTGTTGTACGAATCGTCTCTCATGTTTTCTGTGCGAAATTCTTCTGTACCGCCAACAAAAAGGGGACAAGGACAACCCTTTTATGCGACCATTAACCCACAGCATTGTTGTGAAAGGGAAGTACCAGCTCTGAAGAGAGTGGATGGGGATGTTTGGATGGGGGAATGTCCCAGACACACGCTAATATAATATTTATAGTTGGTATTTTATTTCCGGCTACCGCTCGACAATTCTTCTTATTGAATTTTGTTGGAAATAAAGTTGAAATGTGTCGCGGAAGCAAATTCCCAACAAACCAACAAAACCAAAAAAAAAGGGGTTGATTGTGCATGGTATCGCGTTGCGCTCCTCGTCTGCGTCTGGGTCTGGATCTGGGGGTTGTGGGCCATTAGCTTCAGCAACAGGATAATCTAAGCGCGCGCCTGAAACCTCCGCTCCGCCATTGTTTGTCCGACAGCTGCCCCCGAAGGGAGAATGCCAGAGACTGGGATACGTGAGAGAGAACGATGCGGGAAACTGCGAAAATCTTGCAGGAACTTGGCCATGAAATGGTAGTAGTAGACGAAACTTTTTATCACACCCCGAACGGCAGTACCACCAGAGGGTATTATAATTCCCAACAGATGTTTGACCAGATGCAGAACAGGAGGGAAGCCCAAGCCCGCTGGGCGGACACTTCCATAGACTTTGATCATTTGTTGCTGATTAGCGTTGACCGTCTGTCTTCCAGTGGTCCACTTGTTAATCTCTTTTTAAATGCCATCTAGTTTCTCATATTTCAAGAGTAGAGAATGGCTTTTGCGTGTAGCAAACGGTAGAGCTCTGTTTTGGATTACTATTTCATACAAGAACAGATGAAAAATTGGTTTTATTTAAGCTTTATAGAAAAACATCTGGTAAAACTGATACAATTCATATCATATTACTATTGTATCCATCTTCTAGGGCATTTAGGGTCTCCATTTCTTTATAGGTACTCTCAAAAAGTAAGGACTTGACCACACACACCCATAAAAGCATGTAGCGTGTATTTCTTCCTTGTTGTTTTCCCCCTGTAGTATCTCTTGACCCAAATCTAATGAGCCATGAAGGTGTTTCTTTTGGTTGGAAATTTGACACTTTTTAAAATGTCATTCGTGTGCGACTCTCTCTCTCTCTGTCTCTCCAGCAACAGGCTCTTGGGCTAGGCGCTGCCAACTTGTTGGAAGCAAATGTGAATTCAATGGAACAATTCCTATTGGAACAAATGTCATCAGGTGGCAACGCCATTCATAGTTTTTGTTGGCCTACGTGACCGAAAACTACATTGTAAATGGGGGTACATACAACGTGCAACAACAGCAGCAGCAAAAACGATGGAGCGCTGGAAGCCCCATCCCTCCCCAAAATTGAAACAAACAACAAAATGAGAGGAACATTTCTCTCTCCCTCTATTTCCTAGACTGTTCCCATAGAGAGTGAGAAGCTGTTCACATAATGAGTGCGAGACTGTTTCGATATAGTGAGTAAGAGAGAGGTCACAGTGGGAGAGAGTTTGGGCTGTGGAGTGGAGAGCGGGTGGGTGTTGTTGTGCTCTCTCTCCCACTCTTTTGGTCTCTTGATTGTTTTGTGCATTCGATGCATGTAACATTTGTTACACCCATACATGCACACAAACACACACACACACGCGATACATATATAGAGACAGAGAGAGAGCGCTGCAGCGGTGCAGCATATGCCAACCACAGAAAAAAAAAAAATAAAGAAAACTCGCCTTGGCCCAACATTTGTTGCTGTTGTTTGCTGTTACTGCAGCTGCATGCAGCGCTGCTGCTGCCTGTTATTGCCTTGCATTCTTTTTGACTCTTCTGTGACTCATGTTGCATGTCGTTGAATGTTTTTTATTGTATTCAACAGCAACAGCAGGCAACATCAGCGATAAGAGCTTTTTGAGTTGCATTAATGTGTCCGTCCCTTTGGCAGCTTTTAATCTATTTGGAACACATGCGGCGCCGTTGAATCCCGCTACTCCTACCCCTCTCCCTCCATCACAGTCCCTTCCGCTTTGCCTTGCTCTCTTTTGTTCACCCTACATCTGTTCCTACTCCTCTTTACAGGGCTGTTATTCTTTCTTCCACTGCTGTTAATCCTACTGTTAATCTAGATGCTCTCTTCTAGGGTATCAAAAATCTACTCTCTAACATTTAACAGCTCTTCTGTTGGAAGGAGGCCTCTGTTAATGGTGCTGGTCTCCCCCTTGTCCGCTGCTTTGTACTTTTGTGTTGTATTTGCTTATTCTTTTGGTTGTAAACATGTGTTTACACGTCTCACCATCAAAAAACATCAACCATTTACCAGAAATCCAGCAACACACAGCCACCGGATGTTGCTAATGACCGCAAAGCCAAAAGGCAAATCTGAAAGAGAATCGTTTGGCATTGGATTCACACCGAAACGATGAATACACTTTAAAAGAGAATAAGCTATATTTTTGGGAGGGAAAAGCCTTAGTTTCAATAAGTTTGAAAGGCAAAAGTGAGGTTTAAAGGGAATTCTAGTAAATATCATTTCCTGCCCCAATGTAATTAATAACTCATCAAAGCCCTTGACAAAGTCATTTTGTCATGGCTTTTGCTGTTGTAACGTGAAATATGAACCACTTGATGATCGTTTTTTATGATCGCCCGCTTATCTGTCGAGGGCGCTTTATCAGCTGTGTGGACTTACTTGTAAATGAATCACAAAAAACTAACTAATAAAACTCTTTGCCTCCTCTTTACAGCAACGAACGGAACTTAGTCCGCCGACCCATCAAACATCCGCCACTGCCGAAGTGAATGCCACATTAGCACCCGCCATAAGCGCCACAATAGCTGCCACAGCGAGTGCAACAACGGCAGCAGTGACATCCGTGGCCGGAGGAACCACAACGGGCAGCAGCACTTTGAGCAGCAATGCCACAAGCAGCAGTACAGCAGGGGGAGCAGGAGGATCGGCAGCAGCACCAGCTGTGGGCGGGGCGGCAGGAGTGGGAGCCAGTGGCTATCCAAAGACAGATTCGAGTAGAGCCAATACCAGCGGAAGCAGCAGCAAACACAGCAGCAGTGGCAGTGGCAGTGGCGGTATTAAGGAGAGCAGCAGCAGCAATCCAACGCCACCTGCGAGTGGGAGTGGCAGCAGCAACAGCAATGCCCCCAGCCTTTACGTCTCTGTGCCGCTGTCGACAGCCAATGTACCTGGAATCAATCTGCCATCGAGCAATAGCAGCAGCGCCGCCACGAACCCCAGCGGTGGTAAGTTTTTATTTTAATCCACAGATTAAAGACAGAACTAATCATCCTTTCTTCACAGATCCCCATGTGACGGCAGCTTCACGCAGTACCCAACAGCAGCAGGCGAATCAGTCAGCACTGAGTACTGCAGGGACTGCAGGAGGAGCGTATGCAACAGCAACAAGTGTTGGCGCGGCCTCAACGGTTATTCAGCATCAAAGCGGAAAATCATCACCAGCTCTCGGCGGCAGCGGCATCGGTACCCTAGTCAGCGGTAATAGCGGTGGCAGCATCATCTCCGCCAGCACCGGCAGCAGCAGCAGCATCGGCAGCGGCGCCCTGTCCACTGGAAATCTGACGGCCACTACCACAGAGAGTGGTAACCTAAAGATCAGCTACGAGAAGCAGACAACGCGAGTACAACAGCTGCAAGAGCAGGAGGCACCGCCAGCCACGTCGCGCAGAAGCAGGTATGCAGAGTATTGCGAGAAGGATTAGCGACGAGTATCTTCATGAGTTTTTGCCTGTGCAAGCTGCCTTTTAGTTTATAAATCACTCTTAAACGATAGAGATGTATTCCTCCATACCTGGATTGATCTTTGGTTACCTGTAAAGTGTGTTTCGTTCCTTGTTTTGTTTCCCTGCTTCTGTGTTTCATTTGTAATCAATCATTTTGCACCTTCCACCACTGCATCGGGGAGGCTGGACTGGGCTGATGTTCATTTTGCTTGGTTTTTTGGTTCCAAACGGGCGGCGGCAGCACTTTTTTGTGTTTCATTTAAAAAAACATAAAGCTGCGATCTATAAACAAAATTCTCTTTTCTCTTCCAATCTCTATCTCTCCTTCGATTTGCTTAATGTCTTCCCATAACACAAAATCACATCACAATGTCGAATCCCACACCCCCACCCACACCACACAAGTAGATCGCGCTCTGGTGAGAGCAGTAGCACGAGTAGTCATCATCACCATCATCATCATCACTCGCAGAACCACCACCACACGAATGTTGTCCCCCCAAACCATCCAACACAGGGGCAGCAACAGCATCTGACGTCGCTGCAATCGTTGCACACTGCCGCCAGCGTAGGCAGCACCTCTTTGACCACCCCCATCGCACCCGTCACTAGCTCTGCCAGCAACGCATCGAACACCAAAGCCACATCAGGTGGACGTTCGGGTAAAAAGCGTGGAGCGGCACTCAATAAAAACGAAACCAATGCCCCGGGAGCTGCATCGGCAACAGGCAATGTTGCAGCTGCAGCAGCAACAACAGCCATAGCGGAGAAGCATAGTCGTCATAGTTCGCCTCATCAATCGCCAAGTGCTGCTGGTCTGCCTGGAGGCATTGCATCGCCAGTGGTGCTGACGCTCTCCTCCTCGCAATCCTCGATAGATTCGCCACCCGCCGTGGCACCCACAACGACACCGACTCCTCCAAACAGTCGAAGCACGCGCAATAGCAGTAACAGCCTCCTACTGCATAGCAATCATAATGGCGATCAGACCTCATCCTCGAGCTCATCCTCCACTTCGTCCTCGTCCATGTCCTCCAGTGGGGGTGCCTCCAGTGTCCCTGTCGTAAACCTTTTGGACTCCCCCGTCAATATGTCGACCAGCGTGCCGTCAGTGGGTTACAGAGTTGGGAACACGAGCACGAGCACGCCAACTGGCAAGGGAAACACAACTTCGGATGGGAACTATGGCGGAAGCAGCAGCAATGGCGGTGGCACCACCAAGCCTTTGAATAAGAAAATGCTACGTGCACAGCAGACGCAATTGTTCCAACAGCAGCAACAGCAACAGCAGCAACCACCACAGACATATGCACCAATAATCCCTGCTAGAACCACATCCCCCACAAATCTAACCTCTGCCTCACCCTCCTCCTCAGCATCAGTCCCAGCCACAGCCACAGCTCCAATTCAGGCAAACTTTTTGCATTTGCAACAGCCACAGCAACAGCAGCAGTCACAACAGCAGAATCAGCATGAAGATCTAGAAATATTACAATTCACTAATTCGATTCCTACCAATCCTTCTTCCACCTCCACGACAACAACAACGATAACGAAATCGAACAGAACTCCGGATCTTGCAACGACAGCGGCCGCAACGACATCATCACTGCCAAGCACAACAACGCTGACGAGTCAGCAGTCGAGCCAATCGATGATGCCCCTTGTGGGTGGCCTCAAGTTCTCGTACGAGAGTCAGACGCAGCACCAGCTCATGGATGTGGCCATGCTGCCGGTAAGCTCCATCAAGGACTCGCCGCCCAGTTCGCCAGGATCCGAGATTGGTGGCGCAACGCAGTTGCACACGACAGCAGCATTGAGTGCCACAGCTGTGGCTGTAGCCGCTCCCCAGCCTGGAAATGTGCGCAAGCGTGGACGCAAGGCCAAGGACACGACGATAGCTGCGGCAGCAGCGGCGGCAGCACAAGCAGCAACAGTAGCCGCAGCAGCTGCCACAAACGTCCAGCATCAGCCAGATCTCAAGGATGTGCGCATCCTGCAAAATGGAGCTGCCAGCAGTAGTTCATCGAGTGGTCCGATCAGTACCCCAACGCCGCCGGCAACACCCGCAGCAGCGTCCGGAGCGTCGGCGAGCTCGATCATAGCGCACACGGCCACCCATATGCTGGGGAATCATGTGAATCCCAATAGCAGTGTGGCCCAGAAGCTGTCGGAGCAGCTGCACATGGAAGTGCAGGATCATGCCATCTACACGAGTGATGCCATGAGTTCGCAATTCACGGGAGTGCCATTCCCTGGCAAACAGGTACGTTTCAACTTATCTTTTTGTCGAAAAGTTTTATAAGAAGATATTTTATCTCTTTATCACAGCGAAATAATACCAGCGCCGCCTCCATGAATGCCGCACCGGCACCGAATCCACTGCAATCAATGTTTAGCGGTGGCGGAATGAATAGCAATATGTCGATACCCCAAAGCTTAGAGCAGCTGCTGGAGCGCCAATGGGAACAGGGCTCACAGTTTCTCATGGAGCAGGCGCAGCATTTTGACAGTGAGTATGAGTCGCATTGAGGATGCCCTGTAGCGAATTTCTAATCTGTATAAATCCCCTCCTAATTGCAGTTGCTTCCCTGTTAAATTGCTTGCATCAGCTGCAGAGTGAGAATCTGCGCTTGGAGGAGCATGTGACCAGCCTGATAGCGCGACGTGATCATTTGCTGGCGGTAAATGCCCGCCTGCAGATACCACTGAATCCGATCGCCAACAAGTCCGAGGCGCATGGTAAGTAGAGAAGGCATAACAATACAATGTCCGATCTCTCTTGCACTTGGTGTCGGTACACACGCACGCACACAAACACACACACACATATGACACACGGCACATTGCACTAGAGGAGGATCGCCGTGCCAAGCCATCCATCCATCCCACAAACACACACCCACACACAGCCACTGATAACAGACCAAATTGATACGTTTATTATTGGAATATTTTTTTATAATTTCTTTGTCTGTTGTTCGTATCCGTTGTACATACAAAATGCACCTGAATCTATCGATATGTATAGTCTTAAGTTACTCGATTTATTCCTAAGTTAACAGTCAAACTTCATATTAAAATGTATATAACCTACATATAACCTACCTACACTGCATAACATAGTCAAGATATGATCAGATAATTGCCTCATTTAAATGCATTTTTCTTTGCCATAAAACCCTCTTAAGTTATTTATAATTATACATTATATACATTTATATAACATTATACATTTATTATTACCTTATACACCAATATATTTACGAGTATATGTATCTATACTTAATAACTAATCATTTTCGATTTTATTTATTTTAAAAATGAATAAAATGTTTAAAAACAAATCAAATTCAAAATTTATTTCTCTAAGTTCAAACAAGCTTAACCCGTTTAAGTTTTCCAGCACTGGCTGGTTGGTGCTGCCAACTAATATTTTCTGTGCAAAAAAAGATTCAAAGAGCATTGAGATCCTGTTTCTTTTGGTTAATGTTACTCTCTCTCTCTCTCTCTCTCTCTCTCTCTCTCTCTCTATACTCTCCCGATTTGAGTTTTTTGATAAGTTTGTTGTGTTGCATGCCACACCATTACCGCAACCACCAACATACTCACATACACACGCGCACACACACAAACTAATATATTTTTGGGTAAAGATGGTCACAACAAATGGGGGAGGGGGCAGATACCGATACTCACAATCTAACAAAAACAAAAAATGCTTTACAGCTGCAACCACAACTTCTTCTACTACTACTTCAACAACAACAACAACAGCAACATCATCAACAACTTGTACAACTTCTGTCCTTTCCACATTAGCAGCTTCCAACATGAGTGCCCTTAATGCGGCAACAACAATAGCGGCAGCCGTCTCCCTGGCTACCACAGCTATCAATACGACCACACCCACAATGGTTAACAATCGCCCCACTGTGGCGCCGGCCAGCTCCAGCGGTGTACTGGACTATCGGGGCACGGGCACGGCAACGGGCGGTGGCAGCAACAACAATGGCAGCATGGGCAATAATCCTGGCGTGGCAGGAGGAGCAGGCGGAGTAGCAACATCCTCCTCGAATGTCAGCTCGGGCACAACCACCCCCATGTCTCTGGGCGGAACAATGAGCAATGCAGCCAGCCTGGGATTGAGGTGAGTGTCCACCACCCCGACAAGTGGTAACAAAAGATATCTCTAATTCGTAATCTCTTTTCTGTTCCCTATAGACACGTCTCTGCGGTCCATGCAGCATACAACAACAGCAACAGTGGTAGTGGCAGCGTAGGCAACAGCCTCCATCAACATCCCTCCCAGAACCAGCAGCAGCAGCAGCACTCACATCCGTCGCAACAACAAGTCGTACAGCAGCATTTGCAGCAGCAGCATCAACAGCAACAGTCGTCGTCGTCGCATCATGCCAGCGCCGCTGTTGCCGCCGCCCATATGCTCGGTGTGGGTGTGGGTGTGGGTGTGGGCGTGGGCATGGGCATGGGCGGTGCTGGCGGAGTGGCGGCGGCGGCTGGTGGCAATATTGGACGAGGTGGGTCAGCGACAGCTCTAGCTGGTGCAACATCAACAACAACAACAACTACATTTACAACAACAGTGGGCATGCCACTCCGCGTGGGCGGAGTTGGCGTTGGCGGCATTGGCCATGGCGTTAACCTTGGCCTGGGCGATTTAAGTAGCACCACCACCACTTCCACCTCCTCCTATGCGGCGCATCACGCGGCGCTCTACAGCACGCATCATCAGGTAGTTGTGTGCGTGCGCGCCTGTATGTGTGTGTGTCTGTAACTCTGTGTGTGTTGTGTGTGTGTCTCTATAAACCATGCATCCCCCGAGGCTTTGTCCAATTTTCATTAATTTTGATTTTATGCTCATGATTCATATGTGCCCCACATCTCTTGCATTCATTGCGAATCAAACAAACAGTCATTCAATCAATCAATCAGTCATTGCCCCAAAGAAATTTCTAAACACACGCACACATAAATCGTATCCATCCGCTTAGCCCCCATTCCTTTTTGCATTATAAATATCTCATTTCAGGGCTGATAGCACCAAAATTCTATGTGGTTTTTTGTGTGCCAGGATGAAAGAGAAGTCTATGATAATCGTTACTGTATACAAAAAGAACCCCATACGATATGTGGAACCCCTCTTGGAATGCAACTCATATTTGGGTGTTTCTCTGTTTTGCAGTCCCAGCTAAGGCGCGACGATAACCTCGCCAAAACCAGCTGAAAGTCATACCGTGAGCAAATGCAGCAGAAGCAGAAGCCACAGCCGAAAAAGAAACCGATACTGGCCAGACGCGGAGGCTGCAACAGCAACAGCAACAGCAAATTATTGCCACAGAAGACGATGCCCTACTACAGCAAGCCGAAGCCAGCGGAGGCACTTAGCTTTCAGCAACTACGCGATAAAAATGATGATGATGTGAGTAAAGCCGAAAAATCAATTCGAATGATATCCCACAAAATTAACTAAACAAAACTCAAAATTACAGCTCAGCAGCACCAGCAGCAGCTCTTCCACGTTTTCCTCTTCATCGCCACAGCAGGAATCTTCGGTAGACTATGAGGCTGAGGATGAGAACGAGGACAAACAACGAAGACCCAAGCATAAGGACGAGAATGAGAGCTTGTTGCATGTACAGAATTTTCTAAAATGCTTTGGACCCAATGCCTTATCAGCAGCCACCATAACAGCAACACCAGCAACAGGAGGAGCAGAGGCGCCAACTCCAACAGGCAGCCAGAAAGTTGTGAAATCGCCGAGCACAGAACTGCGTAGCTGGCGTCAGAATTATCGCAATACAATCCAATTAGTACCCACAACAAACACAATCGCATCAATAGCCACCACAGCAATAGTGACCGCAACCACACCCACGCTTTTAAAAGCCCAACCGAATCACAAACCACAAAAATTTCAAATAAACACTAAATTTCTGCGAAAACCAAGGAATAAACTAATGAAAATGCTGCCAACAACAACAACAACGGACAATGGAACAACAACGACAATAGTTGTTCAGGATGAAGAAAAACATGAACAACAAACAAGGGAAAAACTGCAGCAGCAGCAACAGCTACCACAGCTATTTAACGATGATTCCAACGCCAAATTCAAAGACTTTTCAATTGACTCGCTATTGAATAAGTAAAAAAGAGGAGAAAAACAATTGAATAATGAAGATTACGAAATTATTACCTAAAATTTAGCCTTATAATTTTTTTGTAGAACAATTCAACGAAAGAAAGAGCCCAAACCGCGTTCCTAATTTACCCCACTGCCAACCCACCCTACCCCCTAAAAAGCAAGCACACAAATTTTGTTTTAGCCAATCATACCGATAACAACATGAACATATAGCAACAACGTATTCTAATTACATTACAATTAGGCTGTTTATTTATTACATACATATTGTACAACTAGTGGCGCAGTTTCATAATTAGCCTAAGCATGTAAATATCTACTTAAATACCAGATAATAAACGACGGAACACATGTGCTAGAATTTAAGAATATACGACTACATTTCACTATTGGGCTTTACTTTCGAGGCAGCGACGACTCCAAGGCCTCGCGCACGCGTAACAACATCTCTTTGCGCACATACTCGGGGACCATGGCGCGGGCCTGTGCAAAAGAAATATAAAAATGATTATATAGAATATAATCTAATGGAATAAGCACCTACTTGCGGCGCAATCTCGGCTTCCAGTTCCTTGCTTGTTAAGGTCTGCATGTCTCGCTCTTTTGCCGCGATTATTTCTCGTATATTTTGTTCAACTTGTTTACGCCAGCCGCATTCATCAAGACGTGTCTGCAAAAGGTCCTTCAGGCTACCGAGGGTTTGTTTAAATGTAGAAAAAATCGAATCTTAATAAGTATTCACAAAACTTACGCGACGCTTTCGGTGTTTGTTAGTTTCACATCTTCCTTTGCCTGGGCATCCGTGCCAATTTCCTTGCTGGACGACATGATTGTATTTTATAGAAATATTTGTTCAGTTAGTTGCTGTTCATTTTTAGTTTATTTGAAAATGATTTAGGTAGCTTAGCTCATGTCAGTGTTGATGTTTACAGGAACTAGATTTTTTTAGGTTGGTCCGATAAGTACTTAGCCTCACCGCCAGATGGTGCCAGTATCGCAAAAGAGTTGTACTGTGTGGTACATTCCTGTATAATGTCGAAATTTCTGGCATCTCAATAGCTTGCGTATGCTTACTCCGGACAACAAGTTCAACGTGAGACTGCCTTACTGTTGAAAAATAAGTCGCCACTCTTCCAACAATGTTCTTTTTTTTCTTTGAGGATTAGTACTTATCAAATCGCCCTCGTATTTTTTCAAAACAACTTTTGGCGATGCCACATCGTTAAAAAAATGTCATGGTAGAAGTACTCGGCAAGGACCGCGGGTTTACTTTTTACCCCGTATTCCGTTAATATATTTAGATTTATGCAATTAAGCGAAATTTTGAATTTTTGGATGGCTGATTCATCTCTAATAGTCTCTGAGATCAAGGCGCTCATCAAGTCAGACAAACGGACAGACTGATATTTAAATATCAATTTGGCTATTTATGCTGATCAAGAATATATACACTTTATGGGTCGGAAACTCTTCCTTCTGGGTGTTACACCACAAATATAATATACCCCTATACTCTTCGAGTACCGTGTATAAAAACTGAGTACATCTTGTTGTCTCACTCGTGCCCATTGCAAAACCAGGTCGGTGGCTCAAGAGAGCATATGTACATATTTATGTACTTCTATGTACATGCATATGTACTTATTTATCTATGCATGTATTAAACAGGCGAAATATTTGCATTTTCATATTTATTTACCATTTCTTTTATTGATCAAACATTTTGTTGATGGAAAAACTCATTCAAGCGTTTGAATGGTGGGTGTGGGGCCTTGCTGTGTGAATGCGCCAACTGGCATCCCACACAACTTATTCCACACCAGCATTAAGCTTGATGTTGGGGCTTGTCGTCATCATTGAATGCGTTGGGTTGGCCCCTCAAGTCTATGCACAAATATGGTCTGACGGCATCGCAATCTGTTTTGTTGGCTCTGGCTTCACAAAGCCAGCAGCTGCTACTCGATTTCGGCTGAACCAGCTTCATTTGCTGGTAATACCGCTTGAAATTCGGCTTAAAACCTTGAATTTTCAGTGAATTTTACGACAGGATTAGTCCTGGGTAATTTACCTGTCTCAAAGAAGAGGAAATCGCTTTTCTTTGCACATCTGCAGTAAATGGCATTACACATAACCTCAATCGAGGTCGCCGGTCTCTGCCGGCTGTATGTATACATATGTACATATGTATGTATGTATGTATGTATGTGTATGTGCATGTGAGTGGCCTGGGTGGCCCTTTTCTTGCATTTCCTGTGTATTTCTGGAAATTCAATAACATTTGCAGCAGCTGCCGGTCTGCTTCTCGAAAATGCCGCAGCGCAGGCAGAGGTTGGGGGCCTTTACAACAACAAGCCGGTTTACCTAGGCTTCAATTTTGTTTTTGGAAAAGCAACCCCCATATAAGGCACACGCACATTTGCGCGGCATACCAGTATGTACATCTGTGTGTATATCAGTTAGGAAATGAAGTCATCGCATGATTTTGCTGTGTTGGCGTCGTTATGACGACGACCATTATTATGCTTCCACGGCCCACACTAACTTCGCCCATGCGGCCTCCTCAAATGACTCATCAGGCGACTGCAGGATCGATACATATATGTATGCACTCTTCCCCCTAGCAATTCAGCTGCCCCCTGCTGCAACAGTAAGTGCTTGCCGCACCCTGTCCTGGTACAGTCTGCACTTGCCCCATGCAGCATGAAATGGAGCAAATTAGAAAGCGCCACTATTATTAGACCCAGAGAGCCGCGGCTGGTCCGCTTTCACGTAATTATAGCTCCTCCGTTCAGTGAACTCTTTGCTGCTGGAAAAGTTTGAAAAGAAAAAAGATGGGAAAAGAAAAACAACGAGAGAGATTTTGTTTTGCTGTCCAGACTGCATTCAGCCGATTTTATTCTTTTACACAATTTATCGCATTTAGTTTTCTTTTTGCATCTCCACTATACGAGTTGTCTGTCTTTGTGTTGAATACTTTTTGGGTTATTCTTTCTTCTTCTGTTTCTTGTTAGCGTGTCTTCTTGTGTTGCAGTCCAGTTCCTTCGTTTTTGGGCGTATACACTGGTTTCGACGAAGGCTGGGCCCCCGTCCACCAGTGACGCCCCGGCTGTGCGGATGTGTGAAGTGTTTAGTACTCTTCGGCACCTTCGCCCTCACCATCGCCAGAGTCCATGCCGACCTCCTCGTAGTCCTTCTCCAGAGCGGCCAAATCCTCTCGGGCCTCGGAGAACTCTCCCTCCTCCATACCCTCACCGACGTACCAGTGGACGAAGGCACGCTTGGCGTACATCAGATCGAACTTGTGATCCAGACGAGCCCAGGCCTCGGCAATAGCCGTGGTGTTGGACAACATGCACACGGCACGCTGCACCTTGGCCAGATCGCCGCCGGGCACAACAGTGGGTGGCTGGTAGTTGATACCGACCTTGAAGCCAGTGGGGCACCAGTCCACGAACTGGATGGTACGCTTGGTCTTGATGGTAGCAATGGCGGCGTTGACGTCCTTGGGCACAACATCACCACGGTACAGCATGCAGCAGGCCATGTACTTGCCGTGACGGGGATCGCACTTGACCATCTGGTTGGCTGGCTCGAAGCAGGCGTTGGTGATCTCAGCAACGGACAGCTGCTCGTGGTAGGCCTTCTCGGCGGAGATGACGGGGGCGTAGGTCACCAGGGGGAAATGGATACGTGGGTAGGGCACCAAGTTGGTCTGGAATTCAGTCAGATCCACATTAAGGGCACCATCGAAACGCAGAGAGGCGGTGATCGAGGAGACGATCTGGCCGATCAGACGATTCAGATTGGTGTATGTGGGGCGCTCAATGTCCAAGTTGCGGCGGCAGATATCGTAGATGGCCTCGTTGTCGACCATGAAGGCGCAGTCAGAGTGCTCCAGGGTGGTGTGGGTGGTCAGGATAGAGTTGTAGGGCTCAACCACGGCGGTGGAGACCTGGGGAGCTGGGTAGATGGCGAACTCCAGCTTGGACTTCTTGCCGTAGTCCACGGAGAGACGCTCCATCAGCAGAGAGGTGAAGCCAGAGCCAGTACCACCACCGAACGAGTGGAAGATCAGGAAGCCCTGAAGACCAGTGCACTGATCGGCCAACTTACGGATGCGGTCCAGCACCAGGTCGACGATCTCCTTACCAATGGTGTAGTGACCACGAGCGTAGTTGTTGGCGGCATCTTCCTTGCCGGTGATCAACTGCTCGGGATGGAACAGCTGGCGGTAGGTGCCAGTGCGGACCTCATCCACCACAGTCGGCTCCAGATCGACGAAGACGGCACGGGGCACATGCTTGCCAGCGCCAGTCTCGCTGAAGAAGGTGTTGAACGAGTCATCACCACCGCCCACGGTCTTGTCAGAGGGCATCTGACCATCGGGCTGGATACCGTGCTCCAAGCAGTACAGCTCCCAGCAGGCATTACCGATCTGGACACCAGCCTGGCCAACATGGATAGAGATACATTCACGCTGTAGACGGAAGAGAAAAGAAACGAGACGATGATTAATTACACGCCCAACAAAAATCAATAGTCTGCAGAGCCGCGCCCAAGATGATGCGGGCCTGTATCTCCCCACATGTGTATGTATGTATGTGCAAGTGAGACGGCAATATGGTATACCAAAAAAATTTCTTTTGCCGACGCCGCAGTTTTATTTTCTGTATCCAAAGATTTGTCATGAAACTACTAGAGAAAAGTGCCGGTTTTCGCTATAAATAATATTACTATTCAATCTTCCCAACTTTTCACACATGTTACTTCTTTTTTACAACTTTTCTCTAGTTTCTTGGCATGACGTCATCTTTTTTTTTTTACTGAACGTGCGTGCGGTGGCCATTTTGCAAAAACTTTGCCGACACGACGCTTGACTTTTATTCAATCTAAATGCCTGCTTATCCCCTATTAACTTAAAACAGTGTAAAACAACTTACCATATTGAGTTTTTTTTTCTACTTTACTTGCACACACGAAAACAGGAAATTCACAAAACTAGTGATTTAGTACTGACTTGGAAAACGCTACGTTCGAACTGCCGGTTATGAGGCTTCACAAACATAAACGATTGAAGGAAAAGGCGCAGCGCGTGCTTTTTATATTTAATTTTGGGCTTGGATAGGATTAGCGATGTCAAATTATTGATATATGAATATATCGATACGTATTTTTCAAGACAATATATTTGCGGGCGATATTTTTTGGGCTGCAGAAAATGCTAATGGGAATCATTTTGTCAATAATGTCAATATATTAATCAAAGGAACTAATTTTCTGAATTTTGAGCATTCACACTTATTTTCTGTTTTCGTTAGATCAGAATACCAGCGACTTTTGATATTCATCGATGTCTTGCAGAAATATCCGAACATTCGTGCGATAAATGGAACGAATTTGGCGGAAGTCATATTACTCGATTTTTATATTCGGTTTCATATTACTAGCTAGCTAAGACTCTCAGCTTTAAAAGCATAATTTTTTACGGTTGATGGGTACATTTTCTGTAAGATTGAATCATTTTAAATAATCCTTTTCATTCGATGTTTGTAAAACGAGGCTTTAAAAAAAGAGGTCAACAAAAACCTCCTCATTTTGTGGTAGCATCGGTACCAGCTGATGAGATCTATCGATAGGTCGATACACTACAGAATGCGGCCGCTTTTAAGTAATTATTTATATAAACGCCTTTTTCGTACGGATAACGTAGGAAAATATGCCAAACAGCAGCCGCGCAACCTCAAGGGCAAGAGCAAGAGCTCACAGGAGTGGCTGACACGGCAGTTGGCCGATCCCTATGTGGAGAAGGCCCGCATGATGAACTATCGCTGCCGGAGCGCCTTCAAACTGCTGGAAATTGACGACAAATACAAAATCCTGAAGCCAGGCGATGCTGTCCTGGACTGTGGAGCTGCCCCAGGCAGTTGGACCCAGGTGGCCGTAGAGCGGACCAATGCACATGGGAAAATAGAGCGGGCGCCAGTTGGGGCAGTATTCAGCATCGACCTGTTGCATTTTCATGCCGTGCCGGGTGCCACAATATACGGCGGTATGGACTTTACCACCCCCCTGTCACAGCAACGTCTGAGAGAAGCACTGGCTGGCCGTCAGGTGAACTGTGTCCTCTCCGACATGGCTCCCAATGCCACGGGCGTCCGAATGCTGGACCAAGAGAGCATCACAAATCTCTGCTACGAGGTCTTGCGTTTTGCTCTGGCCATGTCCGCCCCGCAGGCTAATCTGGTGGTCAAAGTGTGGGACAATGGAGATGTGCCTAAGCTGGAGAGGAACATGTTAAAGTTCTACGAGAAGGTGAAGCGTGTGAAGCCTCGCGCCAGTCGAGGGGATTCTGCCGAGCACTTTCTGGTGGCGCGTGGATACAAAGGAGCGACGGCAGCGTAAACTCAACTTGATTTATTTAAAATAAGATCATTAAAAATATAGAAATCTACATATTTAAAATCTGATTTCAAGTGTTCCCGTTTAAGTAAAGCTAATGCTTGTAGTGCGTGAGATGATTGATCATCTCGTAGAGCCACTTGGGCTGATCGTGAGGCGCCATATGCCCGGCATTGCGCACCATTATCTCCACCAGATGCCCAGCATGCTTCACATATCCAGCCACCTCTTCGCCAATGCGCCAGATCTCACGAGGAGCCACCTTATACCGATCGGAGCCAGGGAATTTCAGGTGATTGAGATAGTTGCGGGTCAAGGGATAGGCGACAATGATGTCCAGCTGGCCGCTGTAGATACACACCGTATAGTGGGCC
The DNA here is from genome assembly GCF_003286085.1 of Drosophila persimilis. Classification (NCBI taxonomy): domain Eukaryota; kingdom Metazoa; phylum Arthropoda; class Insecta; order Diptera; family Drosophilidae; genus Drosophila; species Drosophila persimilis. The sequence continues at coordinate 27,524,039 of NW_020825288.1, read as the reverse complement.
AGGAGTTCGGCTATCCAGGGGGCCACACTGTCCATCACGTCGTGCTTCAGGTGGAGCTCGACTTTGTTCTCCTTGTCGAGATCATGGAAGGGCTTGTTGCCCACATGAATGGAGCGACGCGTTTCACCGGCCTGCAGGAATTTTCCCAGGTTTTCGCCCGAATTGTCGTGCGTTTTCAGATAGTTGTAGTACCAATTGAAGCCCGTGAGGTTGCTGAAGAGAGAGCCGTTGGTGAGGTCCCCGTTAATGAGGGAATCAAACACATTGAAGGCACACTCCATATCGTGGTTCTTGATGCAGGTGGCACCCTTGTCCTCCGCCGCATGGAAGCTCTGCAGGCCATTGTCATCGATGAGGCCAAGCTGATACAGATAGTCCCCGTACTTGAGCTGATGCAGTGGATCCGACAGCCCGTTGCCAATGGCCACACCCTTGAGCGGCACATAGACACGCGTCTCGATGGCATTCTGCACTTGGTGGATGTGATAGGCCAGCGCTGGGACATATTTGCCAGCGTAGGACTCGCCAGTGACCCAGAAGCCACTCGAATTGCTCCACTCGAAGAGCTCGTACAACTGCATCACGGCCTCGTGAAGATTGCGACCGACATCCTTTTCGTTTTTGGCATAGCCTTCGTCTTTGTCCGTGAAACTAAAGCCCGTGCCCACGGGATTATCAATGTAGATCAGATTGTGGGTCTTGCTCCAGGTGTAGTTCCTCTTCTGCAGCTTGCTATGGGCATCCAGCTCCAGTGGGCCGTTCTCAGTGAACAGGCCGAAGAGGGACGAGGCGCCAGGACCCCCCTGGAGCCACAAAACCACCGGGGCATAGACTGCATCCTGCTCCGCCGGGAAGTACCAAAAGAACATGTTCGAATTGAATCCTTTATCTACCGTCAAATAACCCGAATAGCTCTCTACGCCATGATACTGAGAGCCCACGACGCGGGCCAACTTCTGCACATCCTCTTTCGGGATCGAGGCATTATGGATGAGTGGCGTGAGGAACAGTGGCTCGCCGGGATCGACACCATCGTCGAAGAACTTGTACCGTGGATACGGGTTGATGAAGCTACGTCTATAGGGGCGTTCCTGTTCCCCTCCGCCGGCTGCACTGCTGGCTGCGATAAGCGCGACGATAATTAAAACTGCGCAATGAGTTGCACTTTTCATTGTTGCTGCTGTTCCGTGCTCTGCCACCCAAGAACTGGACAACAGTTGATTATAAATGTTTTGCTTGGTTGCTTGGCTCAGTCACGCCCCCAGCCAACTCACCGCTCTTCTGATAAGCAAATATAATCAGTACTTGCTTTTTAGTTCGTTGTTTTTCTTTTTTAATTTGCAGCGAAAACCGGCAAAAACAAAACTGATTATCGAATAAAACGGATTGAATTGGAAGTGTGACCCCAGCTAGCCAAAAATATCAAACAAAGGAGGCGCGCACAGTGCTGCTTTCGATACAAAATTCACAGGTTCTGCCACCCCTAAAAGCGTCAAAAGTTCTGTCTGTAAATTTCAGCGTCAGAATTCGGCAAATCGGCAAATTCGGCAGCTGGGTAACGTTAAAATTATACAATTACGAAATGATGGACACATTGGACTACATCACCCTCAGCAATCCCGTGAGCAAGGCGGTTATATATTCGGGATCGGCTATCTTCCGAGCACTTGTAATTATCCTCCATTCCGCTTACATTGGCATTCCATTTACCGTTGTTGTTTTTCCCAGGGGCTGCGTCCGAAACAGTTGGTTCCGAAGGAGACCCAGACAGTGCGTCCGGTAATGACTCAGTACATGTCGCCGGGTGCTGGCTCGCTGCATAATTTGGCCGGCCGGTACTATCATTTCGTGCGATTGGCTGGCCTAGGCGGCGCTTCGGCTATATTCATGGGAGCCTACTGCAAATACGTCCTGAAGGAGATCAAGAACGAAAAGGAGCAGCTGGACTCGCAGGCCTTTGCCGATGTCGCCAATCGCATACACTTTTTGCATTCGTTTGCACTGATGGCCATGCCACTGGCCCACTATCCCATAATCGTAAGTCTGATTTATTCCAGGGGACTCCCCAAAGTATAATTAGGATTTTGAAGTGTTTTCTGGTTTATTCATAAAGCTTTTCGGTACTTTCTTTTTTGTGTAAAGTTTACGATTTCTGAACGGAATTTACAACAACTCGCGTTACGGTTTCGAATGACAACATGAATGGAAATCTAATCTGATACTCTTCTCTCTTATAATTGACCTTCTAGTGCGCTGATTGACATTCTTTCTCATTCCTTGTTGAGCTATGAACAAACATTGGTTTATGCTAAGCGTTTTCCATCCACTCCACTCTGCTATATATATAGTATAGTACATGTATATGTATGTATATTGTGTATATGAAATGTTTTCCAAAGCTAAAGCTAAATGTTCAACAACCACTAATTGCAGCTTACAAAGTAATTTTCAATACCATTTTTGGGATATGGATATGGATATGCAGGTTCATTTAGTTCATTTATCTGATATGGTATGGGGTTTTTCAGGAACAGGAATATGGAAATTTACATTCGATTTGTCTTTCTTTTAAAAATGTACCAAAAAGGCATCGGCTTTCATTTTGTTATTGGGGTTTGGGTTTCTTGTTGTTGTGGTTATCATCAGCCTTATTTGATAAGTAAAACGTAGGAGAGCCGCCATTTGCAGGCTCTACTCTATTGTTCGGGTCTTTAAAGCCAACACAACTAAAGCTAACATCAAAATATGCACACACAAAACTCCTGCCTAACGTCTAAACTTAATCTATGACTATAATTGATATTCCCTTTCTGTGTAGACGGGCTCTTTGATGACCACTGGCACACTGCTCTTCAGCGGCTGCATGTACTATCGTGCATTGACGGGCGAGAAGCGCTTCCAGCCGTTTGCCACCGTTGGAGGCTTCTGTCTGATAGCCGCTTGGCTGACGCTGGTATTTTAAGAATACGTTTAAGTCTACGATTAAGTGCTATAGGCAACGTAAAATCTAAGTCGAAAGCTAAAGCCTAAGCCTGGTTTGAAACATGCATAATGAATTTTTTGTCGCTGAAGCTCTATAAATATATATAACATACATATATCTATCAGTATGTGTATCTTAAGGACTACAAATAAATCTCTAGGAGGCCTGGCATCTAATGGAAGATACGTTTTTGTTTGTTTTTTGTGTGCGTTTAAATGCGTTTAAATTTCTTAGTGTATACATATATACGAAATGCATTAGTTCTAGAAATTAAAAGTTAAACAAACAAAAATGAAGAGAAAACAAAATAAATTGTTACATTTATTGTATACCTGCACACATTAATAAATTACTATAAAAAACACACACACATATACATATATGTTAATACTAGGCGTAACATTTCATAGAATTCTCTTTTCTTCCTTTTTTTTTAAGTTTTTTGTTTTTCTTTTAGTTATTGTCGTTATTGTTTTACTGGAACACATAATACAAATGCAAAGCGACCTTTTGAAGGTCGAAAATGCACAAAGTTTTCTGTTTTGTTTTTTTTTAGCTAAAATTAAATGTATTGCACATATAAAAAACAGTCACTCCTCCTCCTCCCTACTATATTCCTTCGTTCTTATTGTCCTGCTGTTTTGATTTCTATAACTCCTAGTTTTTCGCCTAACAATTAGTTTGATTTGTTTTTGTACACAATTTGTAGAGGGATATGTGGTAGGGGGTACGGGGTAGGGTTAGTAAAAATTCATTCAGTGATTGGTATCCTGTGTATCCTGTGCTATCCTAATAACTTCTGCTTGGAGGCCTCCGCAAAGAGGAAGGTCTTCTGTATGCGCGCATTGGCCGCCGGATGATTCGTAATTGGTTCCAGTATCTTAAGTATATAGTCTTTGAAGGCCTTCGGTACGGCGAAATGTCAAGAATCCTTCTTGAGCCGCAAGTTATCATCATGGGCCTTTCGGGGAGATAGAAGAATACACCATTAAATACCAATAGAAAGACAAATATTAAGAATGTTCTGGCCCTACCTTTTGTGCCACTTTGAGCAGCGCATCGAATGTCGAGTCTCCCGTTTGCTTCACCATCGAATGGAAAACCTTCTTCTCGCTGGTCGTCAGCAGCTCAAAGGGCGATCCAAACTCCACCGCCTTGCCGGCATCCATTACCAGCACCTTGTCCGAATCCATTACCGTGTGCAGGCGATGGGCAATCGTCAGCACTGTGCAATCCTTGAACTTATTCCGAATCGTTGTCTGAATGAGGGCATCCGTTTGGGGATCCACATTGGCGGTGGCCTCGTCCATCACCAGAATGCGATTCTCGCGGAGAATGGCACGCGCCAGGCAGACCAGCTGCCGCTGTCCCACGCTAAAGTTGGTGCCTCCCTCGGATATTTTACTCTGCAGGCCGCTGGGCAGATCCGCGACGACTTCCTTGAGCTTCACTTCCTCCAGGGACTCCCACAGCTTGGCATCGCTGTACTCATCGAAGGGATCTAGGTTGTAGCGCATGGTTCCAGAGAAAAGCACCGGCTCTTGGGGTATAATGGAGATCTTGCTGCGCAGATCGTGCAGTCCCAGATCGTTGGTGTCGCGTCTGTCAATCACAATGGATCCCTCGTTGTAGGAGAGCCGGAACAGGGCATTGATCAGCGAGGATTTGCCTGCGCCAGTGCGTCCAACGATGCCGACCTTCTCGCAGCCCTGAATGGCAATGTTCAGGGATCGCAGCACATAGTCGGCGGCCTTGTCGGGGAAGTATTTCAGCGAGAGATCATCGAAAATGATCTTTCCCTCCTCTGGCCACTCCTTTGGCGGTTTCTTATTCGGTTTCGACTCAAAGTCACCCTCTGGCTCCAGATCCTCGTACTCCACCACACGCTCCACCGCTGTCATGGTGTTCTCCAGCTCCGCAGACTGTCGCATGCCCCACTGCACCATGCCCGTCATACCCATCGCTTGGGTAATGGCCAGACCCACATCGCCGCCATTCTCCGGGGAGAAAAGGAAGAACGAGAGCGTAATGACGGCTATGTAGACGACACAAACGCAATCCAGCCAGTAGCCAAAGGCGCGACTGGTGGCCAAAAACATGTAGTAGCCAGAGCTGTGCATATCCTGGTAATTGTCAAACTCTGCAATAAGTTCTTTCTGCGCTCCAAAGGCACGAATCGTTGCCAAACCATTCAATGAGGCACTCAAATGGGAGTAGATCGGGGATCGTGCTGTAAAGAGCGAAACATTAGATGATATGTCCATGAGATGCAGGACGAAAATCCACTCACTGACTGCCTCCAAACGCTTGACATCTCGCGAGGTATTCAAATAAAACGATCGCAGGACATAGAAGACGACACACAGGAAGAAGGTGGCCAAAATATACCACACATTGATGATGCAAAGGACAACGACTATGCCGAGTATCGCTAGGAATATCTGCATCACATCCATCATCACGGAAGGCAGTATCTCATCCACTTGTCCCAGATCCTTGGAGAAACGATTCAATATCCGGCCAGAGGGATTCGTATTGAAGAAATGCATTGCCGCGCGGGTCACACCCTTGAACATCGTATTATGGAGCGTTGTGGAGCTCCTCATGGCCAGGTAAAAGAAGAGCATGCTCCTCACGAGCGAGAAGACAATCACCGAGACATTGATGCCCGTAAAGTAGTAGATGTCCTTGGGATCTGTGTCGGAATTGATGCGCGTTTCGGGAAAAGCGCGACGCAGACGAGCCATAAAGGTGTCCCGCTCTGCTTCACCGTTTTTGTTGACCCTGAAAGAATTATTCATTAATGTTTGATTTTCCTGGCTTCGTGCTGATTTTACTCACCAATAGGACAGGAAAATGTCACCGCCCGAACCGAGGATCTGTGCACCAACACAGAAGAAGGCAAACACAATAAACAGACCATAGCCATTGGCCCCGAAATACTTCTTATACAGCGACAAGCCAATGCGTCCCTCCACGCGCGCCTCCTGCGTTTGCATGGGCGAGTCCACGACCAGAGACTCGGCAGCCGATTCCATCGAAGAGATGCTGCCATGACGATCGCGCAGCTTGCTATTCTGCCGCGACAGATCCTTCTTCTTTTCGGCATCGCCACTGGCACCCTCGTCCTTTTTGCTTGGGTCCGTCAGCATCTGGGCAAAGTCGAGGCCACTCTTGCACATCGACTCGTAGGTGCCCATGGCACTGATCTTGCCCTTGTCCATGATCACAATCATATCGGCCTGCTCCAGGAACTGAAGCTGATGCGTCACCAGGAGTACGATATTCTCGCGCAGGAATCCGCGCATGCACTGATCGAACAGGTGGCGTCCCACGTGCGTGTCCACAGCACTGAGAGGATCATCTAGCAGATAGATATCTGCCTTTCGGTACACCGCTCGGGCTAGACTAATGCGCGCCTTCTGTCCGCCCGAGAGGGAGGCTCCTCTCTCGCCCACAATCGTCTTGTCGCCGTACGGCAACAGCTCGAAGTCCCTCTCCAGGGCACATTTCTTGACCACAGTGCGATAGCGGTGCTTGTCCATGGGTAGGCCAAAGAGTATGTTCTGTCGCACGGTGCCCGTAAAGAGCCAGGGCTCCTGGGAGGCATACGATAGAGTTCCATTGACTTTGACAGAGCCCGCATCCGGATTAAGCTCTCCCAGAACCGCCTGAATGAGACTGGACTTGCCAGAACCCACTGGACCGATGACTGCCACCAGTTGGCGGGGCTTGAACTTCAGCGTGATGTTGTCCAGTGTATTTTCGTTGCTCTTTTGATCCCACTTGGCCTTCAGTTTGCTAATGTTGATGGTGGGCTCTGCCTCGCTGGTGCGACGACTGTTGGGCTTGAGGACGCCCGTGGCCTGGGCTATGGGTTCCGACACGAGTGCCGCCTTGCCCTGTTTCTGCTCATCCAAATCGTCCGACTTGTCCCGCACTCTGGTCTCCTCGTGCAGCATGAAGGTCTGAATGCGGCGAATCGACACGAGGAGCTCGGCAAACTGGGAGATACCCATGGGGAAATACACCGTCATGGTGTTCCTCAGGATGTTGTAGTACGCCGTGATCACGAAGGCCTTCTCTGCGGTCAGGAGCTTGCCCAGCAGCACGAATCCCACGAGGCTGACAAACACCGATATCCGTGTGACAAACATAATGAAGCTCTGGAGGGTGCCGCGTATATAGTTCACATTTCGAATGGCATTCATCTCCTTGGTCCGCACGTAGTTGATCATTTTGCTGAATGGTATCTCCCAGGCGTACATTTTGATCACTTGAATGCCCGATATGATCTCGTTCATCATCCGCACACGTTCGTCTGTCCTCAGGGCGGTGCGCAGGCGCAGCACGGAGGTCTTTTTGCCCAGATACGCTTGCAGGGGGATAAACATAAGCATCACAGCCACGCCAAAGAAAGCGGACACACCAATCTAAGAGATAAACCAATCGAAAGGGATTACAATGAGAGTGTTCTACTTGGTTGATGTTCCGTACCTCTCTGTACATAAGATATGTGATAATTCCAATCTCGACTGGGCCCAGCCATAAATAATTCATGTGTATGACCGACAGATCCAGCCGTCCCACATCGTTCGATATGAGATTAACCACCTGTCCGATTGTCGTGTCCCCCAGCGCTGTTCGACTCAGACGCAATGCCTTGCGATATATCATGCCTGCAACAACAGGAACGGAGAACAGAGAGATGATCATTTATCAAGTGCTTCCCTTCCTCCTGTAGGGGCCCGCTCGTTCCACTCACTTGTCATGGCTATCCTGGCCTTCATGCCCAGATGGAACATGCCCAGCATATAGGGATGCATAAGCAAGACGTTGAAGGCGCTGCACAAGATCACGCCCAAGGCGTACAGATAGGCTTTCGTTTGGTTCTCGCCATCGCCCTCCTGGTTGCTCGAATCCGCATAGAAGGCCACCAGGCCGCCCAGGAAAAGAGGTTGAGTGACGCTGTAAATAAATAATCATACAATAAAGGATCATAAATAACTCTCCAGTGTGTGCGTGTGGGCGTGGTCTTACCGGAAACCAATCTCCAGTATGAACAGCACTACGCCAAGTCCCGCCAAGCGCCAGCCAAAAACATCCACGGAGGCCTTCAGTAGGCTGGGTGTCTTCTTCTTTTTGCGTTTCTTCTCCACCTCCCGCTCCCAGGCTTCGCTCAACTGGGCGCCCAATGTGTCTGTGGGGCATACAAGATTAAGATATCAGAAAAATAGACTCCAAAAAGATGGAATGGCAGGGGGTTTCAATAAATTATTCGCGATAACAAACAACGTCGGAAAAAGAGTTTACTTTGTGCTCGGTTTTGTAATTGGCAGATGCGACAGATTGTTTATTATGATGCCACGTACAGATATGAGATATGTATACCCGAAAGCCATAAACAAGGTCTATCTAAGAAAAATAAATGATAAAGAAAACTACAAATGAACCCGAAATGTGTGGAAAACCGAACCGTTTTTCAATGCAAATTGAACTTAATTCGCCATCTGGAAATTTAATTTGTTTAGTCTCTGTTTAAATTTGGTGGGTGTTTTTATGGTATTTGAACATGTTTTTTTTACCTTGTCTTTTTCCTATATTTAAAGCTATGTTCTGGTATTTTATTTAGTATTTTTCTGGAATTTCTAAACCTTCTATTAGATTTCTTTAAAAAAACAATAATATTAATGGGTTTATTTGTACTCAAGGGGTAAGGGGTAATCGTTATCTATGGAGCTTAAATCCATTGAAAGATTTTAAAACAATAGCCAAAGATTAAGAACTATAGACACTACCTACCTAATCTTTGATACTAAAAGTCATTGTTTATTGCCATATACCACGTTGTAGAATCTCCATTGCCTATGATCTGGCTTCCAATCGTGAGTTATGGCTGGCAACAAAACCAAATCCCGACCACCTGCCAGCTGCTTCTATCAGGAAGGGAACCATATGACCAATCAGTGGGAATACCTTTTATATATGGAACTTCCGGAAAGCTTCGCCCTCGAAAGGATTAAAATTCCAAGGAGATTATTTAATGGCATATCAAGCATGATCATTCATTTCCCAGAGATATACGCCATTGCATAAGTCCCGCAAGCCAAACTACTCAACGGACTATCTATCTCTAGGAATAAGTATATAAACCACAGAGATAGCTAATTGTATTATATATGTATAGTATCTCCCTATCAACTAAGAGGAGTATAGGGCATGCTATCAATTATATTTAGGCAGAAAAGCAAATTAATTGCGGCAAAACGTACGCCTGTCAAAGTTATCACTCGTCAGGCGTCAGGGGATATGTCACATTTCTCGAGACAGTTTCGAACGATTTAAATAGTGTGTGTGAAAACTCAAAGGTCTCTCAAGGATGATAGACGATAAACGTAGCTTGGATATAAGATAAAGATAGTGATTATTTTATTCAATGAATGTGCATAATATCCCGCAAGGGACTATCTTATCTGTCGCGAGGATTAGAACGCCGTTTAGGGCACCCAAAATGAGCTCAATGAAACTGGCTTTTATAGGGGGGGACATAAAATGATCCTTCAAATTCTCAAACGGCATAACCAAAAATGTTCCCAAACCTGAAACTGAATCATTAAACTACATTTTCCAGTGATGGGGCACATGCTAAACCCCTATCTAATCGTAATCGTCGGTTGTGGTACCTTGAAGTGCCCCTGCTGTCGGTCTCTGCACTTGATTTGGGAAATGCTGTCTGCGAAGAGGGAGATAGTATTGTAAAGGTGCTTATAGCCTTTTAGCCCGCATTTGGAGAAGTAAGGAAGTGGGTCGACGACAGCCAATTCGATCCACTTCATGGCACTGTGGGATTACTCAGCTCTTCAGAGCACGAGGGACTAAGATCATTGAACATGACACCCAATGAACATTGAACTTTGATACGATACGGTCTATTGGCCTATTAGTCTCTGGAGAAGTCTCTTCAATTGATTGCCCCATCTATTGACCAGGTATTGGGTGCCACCTGACGTCACGTACACTATAAGCTTGCATACGTGCTGATAAGAATTTTCTCCTCTGTTCTCATTCTTCATTTCGTAAAACTCCTATCAAACACTCACGCAATGGATTTTCATTTCCTAATTAAATTAAAAAAGATAAAGATTATTTATTGAATGGGCCCCTGAAAGCTTTCCATCATTATAAATGGCCATAAATTATGTATAAGCCCATTTATTATGCAAGGCGGACTCCACCGCACATTCGATTGTTCTCTTTTTTGTTGGATTTTTGTGGGATTACTTTCCGAAATAAATCACTCAATTAGTCAGAAATCTGTGAATATTTAAACACTCACCCGATTTGTGCTCCTTCAGTGCTCGATAGAGATCGTTTTCATCCAGAGTTTTCTTGCGTCCCTTGAAAAATGTGGGCATGGCAAAGCTTGAAAGGGGAGCACAGGGGTTAATAAATAATTCAACTTAGGAATTTATATTTAAACGAAAAAAACTCACCAGAACATCAATGATGAAAAGATATTCGAGGTCTCGCGCGGATTCTCCGGCAGCTCATCGGCTTTCATTGACTGCATTTTGTTGGTCTAATTCTATCACTTCCTGGTCATTGGTCGGTTCTCTTCTTTAATATGTGTCGCTATAAAATGGATTTAAAAATTAGTGTTCCTCCAAAATTTGACCCATATCTGAGGGTATTCCTATCAAGAATGTGACAACACCTAACAAGCAACAGAATTTTTCTGATTGTAGACGAATGATGGCTTGATAGAACATTTTTCTGGTCTAGTGTTTTATTTGGACTATTAGTAGATTAGCGTTGTTTTTTATTCTCGTTTAGTTTCGTTTACTGGCGATAAAAGTGACGCGTTTTGATAGAGTTTTACGATCTGTGGCACAACACATTCCCAACGATTCTTCTAATGATCCTTCACTGATTTCTGATCACTTAATTTCCACATAAATATTACGAGTACATCCGTTTTAGAATTGGTTCAATTAATGGGAAAAACCCGTTGATGGGCAGGGCAGCCACTCACAGAGAATTGACACTTGGGCGGTGGGTATTGCGGCGGCAGCTTCTCGCTCACTCGGCTAACGGCAAAAACTTGGCTCGTGGCCAGTTGGGCCAACGCTTTTATAGCCAAAAAGGGGGAATGAATGCAGCACCGACTGCCGACAGGTTCGTGAGCGTCTTATCGGAATCGATGGGCGCGATCGTGCAAGTTGGGAGCGGGTCCAGCCAGAGAGAGAGAGAGAGCAGGCACAAGGTACGACGCACGAAGGTAAGGCGCTCTCCTGGTAGCTCACTGTATAAGTTTCTGCTGTTTGTTCCACTTCCTTCCTGCACGAACATGCACAGAACACATTCTCAACTAAAAGAACATCGCTCGCTCTCTCGTCGTGCACCAACATGTAACTGTTGTGTTCTGTTTGTTGTTCCTACAGATGCTACTGCATCTCTCTCCCTCTCTATCTCACACACACGTACACTTTTGGCCGCCTTTTAATGTTTAAATTTGTTGCACATTATCCACTTACCACTCACTCGCCTCGGCGGGCGGCAACACGATTCGAAAGAAAACAAAACGCAAACAAAAAATTAACGGCAGAAACAACAAATGGGAAGAACTTCAAAATTGACGGCAAATCAATAAGACAACAAAATAGGATTCCTATTGCAATGCTTTTTTACACGGTGTGCAAATCACTCAAGAAATGTGGGCTGGTGGTGTTAGTTACTGTTCAAACATAATTCAATGCTCTATTTATTTTTTTGTGCTTAATTTACAGTTTATGTGCAGAGAAAAACATAAAAAACGTTAAACAAAGTTCCCCAGTGCGTGCGCGTGAAATCTGCGCAGAAAAAGTGCTCTGCTAGTCGTTGCTCAACACTATGAAGTAATGTTGCTCCTCGCCCGTTTCCCCTTCGGGCAAATAAATGATCTCCTGGAAATCTGGTTCCTGCTCCACCACCACTTCCTCTTGCACCAAAGGATCGTATTCAATGGTCTCCTCGTACTCCAGCTCCTGTTCCTGCTGCACCTCCGGCTCGGAAGTTACGAAAGTGTCAGCATCCGGTAAACTGTCAGACTTTTCTTCCATATCCTCGATTTCCTGAACTCTTGCTTGGTGCTTTTTCGACTTTTTGTGGCGGAGAAAGCTATATCGAGTGTTGGTTTGGTATTCACAAAGGTCGCAGTAAAACGGCGCATTCCAGGGCAAGACCGCTTCGTCCTCAGACTCTGGCGGTGTGTATTCTACTTCGTCACCCTGCGCCATGGGTCCGGACGTGATGATTTGATTGTTCTGCTTCATGATATCCATTATATAGCGATGCTTTCGCTTCGTCTTGTGCAGCTTAAAGGATTCTTTGCGGTGTGTTGTGTATTCGCAAGCCGCACAGGTGTACATGACTCCATCGGATTCCTGCGATGATGTGGTGTCACGGCGCGCCGATTGCAATATCTTAACTTTCTGTTTTCTCAGTAATGGATCCCCTTGTGACTCCACCTTGCATCGATGTTTCGTCGACATATTGTGCCGGTCAAAACAGAATTTCTTCGCTGTCGTATACGAACACAAGGGGCAGTTGTACAAAGGTCTCTCGAAATCCGAGTCCGAATCGGCAATATTCGCCATGTCACGGATGTGCTTCTGCGAACGACGGTGTCGACGCATATCCCGTCTCCTGTCCGTCTTGTAGCTACAGCCCTCAATCATGCAAACGAGTCGTTTGGTTTTATTCACCGGCTTGTCTTCTTGTATCGGTTCTTTGGGTTCGACGTCTATGAATGCTGCACAATCACAAAGCAAAGTGATACATATTATTCGTTTGCCAACTGCCTGTTGCCATGTACTTACATTCCACCTCATCGTCGGTCGCATACCCGAGCGGTTCTATCTCGAGGAATTCCTCCTCGCTCATTTTGGCTTGGCTTTTCTGCCGATTTGTTGATTTTTTTAATAATAAAAGGAGCTCCCACGCGAGCCAGTGTTACCAGCAACAGAAAATACAAAAATACTGAGGGGCAACCTATCGGCAAAAAATACCATAACAACAATCTGTTGCTTCGCTTTGGTCACATTAATTATTTTTAATTTTAATTAATTAACAAGTTTTTAAGTCGTTTTTAGACTGGTTTTATGCAATATTTAAAAATTATAATTAGTTGAAAATATAACCAGCAGCCATCATGCAGTCTGTCCTCAGCCGCTCCTTGAATATAGGTATGCTGAAGTGCCCATGGACTTTGATCTCGATCGGTCGAATCGGCTTTTTATATGCAAGATCTTTAATGATAATGCTCTCCCCCAGCACGCAGATCCGTGCCGATGCGACAGATCGCCTCCATTGCCGCACTCCCCGACACCCATCAGATGCTGCAGAAGACCTGCCGCGACTTTGCCAACGCCGAACTGAGTCCAAATGCAGCGAAATTCGATCGAGAGCATCTGTACCCGGCGCAGCAGATCAAGCAGATGGGGGAGCTGGGCGTCATGTCGGTTGCCATACCCGAGGAACTAGGTATTTACTGTGGGAAAAGCCCTCTATAGAAGCTACAGGTTGTCTCTGGCTCAACAGGTGGCACTGGATTGGATTATCTGGCGTATGCGATAGCCATGGAGGAGATCTCTCGCGGCTGTGCCTCTGCTGGAGTCATCATGTCGGTCAACAATTCCCTGTATCTCGGTCCACTACTGGGCTTTGGCAATGCCGCCCAGAAGGAAGCCTTCATCACGCCATACACGACGGGAGAGCGAGTTGGATGTTTTGCTCTGTCGGAGCCGGGCAATGGCTCGGATGCCGGTGCTGCCTCCACCGTAGCCACCGAGAAGGGGGATCACTATGTCCTCAATGGAACCAAGGCATGGATAACGAATGGCTTTGAGGCGGGAGCAGCAGTGGTATTTGCCACGACGAACAAGCAGCTGAAACACAAAGGTATCTCTGCCTTCATTGTCCCTAAAGGCTTGAAAGGTTTCTCGCTGGGCAAGAAGGAGGACAAACTGGGCATCAGAGGATCCTCCACGTGCCAGCTGATATTCGAAGACTGCGAAATCCCCAAGGACAGCATGCTGGGTGAGCCGGGATTCGGTTTCAAAATTGCGATGCAAACATTGGATGCCGGACGCATTGGGATTGCCGGCCAGGCATTGGGTATTGGTCAGGCCGCTTTGGAGCTGGCTGTGGACTATGCTCAGAAGCGTCAGGCCTTTGGAAAACCCATCTCCAAACTGCAGTCCATTCAACAAAAGATTGCCGACATGTCGCTGGCAATGGAATCGGCGCGACTCTTGACCTGGCGTGCCGCCTGGCTGAAAGACAACAAGCAGGCGTATACAAAAGAGGCGGCAATGGCCAAATTGGCAGCTTCTGAGGCGGCTACCTTGTGCTCCCACCAATGCATTCAGATTCTGGGCGGAATGGGATATGTCGCAGATATGCCAGCGGAACGCCATTATCGCGATGCTCGCATCACGGAGATCTACGAGGGCACCTCTGAGATTCAGCGTTTGGTTATTGCAGGCTCCATTCTCAAGGAGTACGCTAGTTAAGTGAAAAGATCCGATCGTTTTTTAATCAAGTAAAACGTTTTTAAATGTGGAATATTTTGTATACAAAAAATTGTGCTTCTTATTTGTCCATTTGTCCTTTTATTTCAGTCAAATTTCATCAGGAAGTGAAAAAGCTGTAGCTTTACAGTTTCCTTATTGAAGTGCATGAAGTGCACTTTCAATTTGAATCTTTCGATAGGCACCCTGCATTCGCGCCGCAATTACTGTAATGTGACATTGATCACTGTATCGCCCAAATGATCACCAATCAGCTGAGTGGTGTAGTGCTGCCAACCTGTTTAGTGTTGTTTGGAAAAGTGCGCGTAGTTTTAAGACCGTACAAAAACCATCCACAAAATGCATTAAAAAACCTCCCATGTGCGTTAGTTTGTGCTTTTATCATACAAAATTAACAAGATTTATAGATGCCTTTTGTATAATTTGAATAGTAGAAACTGGCATACTTTAACCCCTTATACCGTTTTAAGCTACAGCTGAGCATATGGCCTGCAGTCGGAAATCAAAAAGCGCATGGACTCATCTTTTCTGCCGGAATTCAAAAAACAAGTGCCACGGATGGCGAAAGTGTGCCGAGTGTGCCTGGATTCATAACTGAGTACCACCTGAAAAGACATACCACCAGTCACAAGAACAACCAGACGGCCGAAATGTAAGTACTTGGCTTCTAAAACCGAATCATTGCTAATTTTCTCATTAAAGGAGCAAAATAAAGCCTCTTGGAAGTAAGAACACGTATCGTAGACCGTCGCAGCAAAATAAGACTCTAGAAGACCACAACAATGACCGTCCGGAAAGCATTTGTCCCAGAAAAATTCGTAGTACCGCAGAACTTTTGTGTCCGCAATGCTATAAATGTTTTGACTCACAGTACAAGCTCGAATTTCACATTAATAAGACGTGCCATAAATGTCCCCAGTGCTCACGCTTTTATGTAAACGAACGTAGCCTAAGAAGACATCAACAAAAGCACATGCCACTGGCAGCCTTAGAGTGCACGCGCTCATTCCCGAACATGAATGAGGCGATACAGCACCATGTCAAGCAAAGCGGCGTTGGCCTGTTTAAATGCCAAGAATGCAATGCGGAATTCATCGACATCCTTTATCTGCAGATCCACAGTAAAGAGCACTTTAATGAACATGGTCAAAGCAGTCTATTGAGACATACCAAGGACGACATTCCAATGGCAGCCTTAGAGTACACGCGTTGCCCGCACTCATTTCCGAACATGGATGAGGTGATGAAGCACCGTGTCAAACACAGCGACGTTGGCATGTTTAAATGCCAAGAATGCAATGCAGAATTCATCGAGATACTTTATCTGCAGATCCACAGTAAAGAGCACGCTGGTGAGCAAGGCCAACTGGAGCGTAGCCAAGGAGGTACGCCCCCTAGTGCCACGAAACAGATCGACTCGGACTCCGAGGAGATTGATTGTGAAATGCTCTCCTGCAGTGACAGTCCACCATTGGTAAAGATGTAGGTTTTCAATCATCGAATGATTAAATAGACATTAAATACTTTTTTATTCACATCAGGATGAAGCTCACTGACCCCGAACCTGCTATATCAAACCCCACGAAAAAGGACTGCACGACCGAATGCTTACCAAAGTGAGTCCATCTTTTCCATTATGGATTTTCGTCTTAATGTGTATTTTATCCCCAACCAGAAAACGGAATATTACGTGTCAGGAGTGCGGTATGAAATTTACGTATAAAAACATGACTAGGCATATGCGTGTTCACACTGGCGAGCGTCCCTTCGAGTGCACGTATTGCGAGAAGAAATATACGCGCAAGATTCACCTAGATGAGCACAATCGTATTCACACTGGCGAACGTCCTTACGGGTGCTTGACTTGCGGCAAGAAATTTATTCGCAAGTATTCTCTGGTTAAGCACATTCGGGCCCACACTGGCGAAGGACTTTTCGATTGCTCGCAGTGCGACAAAAAATATAGAGATAATTACGCGCTAAAGCACCATTTTCGTAATATTCACAGTGGCGAACGTCTTTACGAGAAACATAAGCAAGGGTGCTCCAAGAAGAAGGAGAAAAGGCTTTGACGAAAGTTCTTAACTTGAGATACGCGAAAAAGGCGTCGAACAACAGCAATATGCCTGATTGTGTCCGATTTCTATTGCGTCTTTAATTTTCTGTTTGTCAAGCTTTTTGCTGGTTAATGATGAAATGACATTTATTTAGAAAACACTTAAGAACTTGTTATATTATTGAATAATTCTTTTGTTACGCTTATATTTCCTGTTTTTGTTAAATATTCTTACAAAACATAATCTATATGCTTTACATTATAATACTTATATGTATGTAAATATTAAATAAGGACTTAAGTTCCAATTATTCCTCAACATGGCGCGGATTGTGCCATTTCCCTGTGGAAATGGATATTATAGAATTGAGAAAATTTTTGTCATCTCAGGCTCCATTATATGCAGAAACTGGTCAGTCTCTGTTTTAAAGGTATTTCAACGATATTTTGAAGGTTTTGGTCTTCTTACAGAAACCAAGAACGGGTATCGGGATCGAGATATACTTTCAAGACCTTAATCATATGCATTAATATGTCTAAAACATAACAATCTGACTTAATTTCTTAACAAATTACGTTTTAAAACAGTTTCTTCATATTATATTAACCAAATAGGGTATACCTACACTATACGCTTACGTTACCACTGTTTTTTGTTGACCTATTTGCTTAAACCTTGTTTTATACACTATACAATAAAAAAAGTACTTAAAAGTAGTCAATCAGGTAGAAAATGTATTCATTAATGGCCTAAAATTATGTGGATTTTAGTTAGGCAGCATTATACAACGGAATAAAGAAATTGAGCAATTGGAACGATTTTTCTCTTACGTTTTATTACTTTATATTTGACCTTTTTCGCTAAAACCTTTTTGTACGCAAAATGCAATAAAAGCAAGTATTTAGAATAAGCCAGTTAAGTAGAAAATTGATTCAAAAAGCGTATAAAACTATGTGGGCATTGCTAAATGTTCTATATAGATGGTAATATTCTACGGAATATCAAAAACGGGGAATATATAAAATAGAACGTTAGCTCGTCAGTATATTTACGGTATATATTTTTAAATGTTTCGGTATATTCCTAAGGCTGGACGGTATATTTTATCGAAAGTCACATTTCTACAAATTTCTTTATTTATTGATAATTCTCGATTTTTGATTTATTTTTCGTTGCACGGCAATTAACACAATGCAATGGCCACAAGTATGTGGTAATGAAGGTGTTTACAATTGAAGTGCGCGATTTCGGCCAACAGAAAGTACCTTAAATACGCCCTGATTGCGGCAGCAAGACCCCCGTCCATCCATCCGTCCAGCCATCGGTCGATCGGTGCCAGGAATAGCCCGCAGCTATGGACGTTGTTTGTGTAATTGATACCGTCGTGGGCGATCATCTGGAAGATCGCATCTGTGCCCTGGAGGAGGTCAAACGGGCCGTACAGGCGGCCGGGGCTAACTTTCAGCGTGTCCAGGTGGGAGTTGGTTGACCTATGGGAAATTCCTTACGTATAAAATGAAACCAAATTGGTGCCGTTTTCTTGCAGTTTGAGAAATTAGATTTCGGCGAATCGAATGTGATGGAAACATTCTACAATGCCGATGTTGCGGTGATAGATTTGAGTGTTTTGGCCCAGCAGCGAACGCTCTCGTATCACTATGGGGTGCGGGAGAGTTTTGGCATGAAGGAAATCATCTTAATCTACAACGATGTGGAATCCAAACAGACGCTCAGCCTTAAGGTGTGTATTATCTCGGTTTGAGGTTGGTGTTGGGACTGGGAGAGGTGTTGTGTGCCCTGTGTGCCCTCTGTGGCAGTCCAGCCGCAAACATCTTACTGCGAATGATGCAACGGAGCGACGGGGGCATTTCCGATAAGATAAAAATGTTAAGCAATATGTGTTTGAAACGGCAGCAACAAGTCATGTTTCCTCGAGATTGTTTGTTGTTTTTCTATTTCCGGTGACTATATAGCTCGCATTATTGTTATTTTTAATCGCCCACCCACGCAAACATCCAACACTGACGGGCACACCTACACTGGCGGTCATTAAAATGTGTACACCTCTCCCTCTCTCTCCATTAGGTCTCTTGTGGAAATTACTTGTTTCTCAGCTACAAACTGAATGCAGAGAGCAACAGCTGTCTTTTGACCAATCAACCCAATAGCAAAGATCAACCCGGAGACGGACGCGTTAGCACATTGCAAGGTCGTCTCCGTAGAAAGCTTCAAGATGTAGAAATCCAATCAAAGTAAGTGGATGTCTGTCTGGATGTTTAGTTTCTGCTGCTAATCATAACTCTTTTTCAGAGCACACATGAGGGAAAAGTTCTTGAGCGATATGCGGACAGCCAGGGATACGTATGCCACCAATGGAGCCAAGCTGCAGAGCATACTCCATGAGATGCGCAAGCGTCTGGATGATCCGCATGTACTGTCCGGCGAGGTGGTGCACAGTTTTATGTGCTCGCTAAGGGATGTGCAGGACTACGATGCCATGGTGCGGCTGGTGAATGATCTGAAGAATATACCAAACACCCGCAAGTTTGTGGAGGCGGGAAACATGAGTTTCCTCTATGCCTTTGCCCTGAATCGCAGAAACCGCAAGGGGGATAGGGAGAAGGCCCTGGAGTCATCACTGAAAGCCCTCGAAAAGAAGGAGAACCACTTCCCGGACATGCTGTGCCTGTGCGGACGCATCTACAAGGACATCTTTGTGGAGTCGGATTACACGGACGCCACCAGTCTGGCGCATGCCATCAAATGGTACCGCCAGAGCTTCGAAGTGCAGCCAAATGAGTACGCGGGCATCAATCTGGCCACTCTGCTGGTCATCGAGGGCAAGGAATTCAGCAACACGGAGGAACTGCAGCACATTGGCATGACCCTGAACAATCTCATCGGGAAAAAGGGCAGCCTCTCGACGCTGAGCGAATACTGGGATGTGGCCACATTCTTTGAGATCTCTGTGCTGGCCGAGGATTATGCCAAGGCCATTCAGGCGGCCGAATGCATGTTCAAGCTGAAGCCCCCCAATTGGTATCTAAAGTCAACGATTGGCAACATTTCGTTGATCCATAGGTTCCGTAAGAAGCCCGAGGATCGTATGCCCCCCATCGAAGAGCAGGTTTTTCAGTTCTGGATGGATTTCTTCTTGGAGGCCACAAATACAGAGGAGATTAAGAACAGCATACGATTTCCAATTTTGGTGAGTGTCTCAAGAGTATCATCTAAAGATCTTCGATAATCTCTCCCTTTCCGGATAGATCCTCGAGCCACAGAAGATCTATATGCCCAGCTATGTGACCATCAACATGGATGCCGATGAGAAATCCATACAGATTGTGAACATCTGTCTGGCGCACTCAAAGAACACCTGCAAGAAGCTCCACGATTTCATCTTTGTGGCCTCGAAAATCAAATCCGTGAGCCTGTACAAGCGCGATGATCGTTGCGCGTATCTTTATGTCCATCACAATTCGGATGACTTTCAAATCTACTTTCCATCGTCCGAGTGCCGTCAAAAGTTTTACGATTTGATACTGGAAATGACGGCCGATCAGGAGGTGTTTGTTAATCTCAGCAATGACGATGCACAAATAGAGGTGAGTCTTGAGTGCTAAAGTGATTTTTTTCTGATCAAATTTCATCGATAAATTATGTAATGGTCAAAAAATGATAGAATATGTAATCATTTAAGGTTCGATAGGTAATCGAATATTATCGCAAAATATCGATAATTATCGATATCGATAGATTAGGTTAGGTTCCCCTAAAAACCACCAGTAAATTGTTATCCCAATTTTTCTTCCAGTACGAATACGATTACGATGAGCAGAATCGCAAGATGGTCCTGGGCAAGGGCACCTACGGCACAGTGTATGCCGCCAGAGATAAGCAAACGCAAGTGCGGATTGCCATCAAGGAGGTGCCGGAGAAAAACTCGCAGGATGTGCAGCCACTCCACGAGGAGATCAAGCTCCACTCGCAGCTGCGTCATCGGAATATTGTACAGTATTTGGGCTCACGCTCGGAGGATGGTTTCTTCAAGATCTTCATGGAGCAGGTGCCGGGAGGATCGCTATCCGATTTGCTCGAGACCAAATGGGGTCCGCTCAAGGACAACGAGTCCACCATGGCCTTCTACTCCAAGCAGATACTGGAGGGACTCAAGTACCTGCACGAGCAGGACATTGTCCATCGCGACATCAAGGGCGACAATGTTCTGGTGAACACGTACAGTGGTGTCGTCAAGATCTCCGATTTTGGCACCTCCAAGCGACTCGCGCGCATCAATCCCATGACGGAGACCTTCACTGGGACCCTGCAGTACATGGCGCCCGAGGTGATTGATCAGGGGGTGCGAGGCTATGGCCCGGCGGCAGATATCTGGTCCTTTGGCTGCACAAATGTGGAGATGGCCACCGGGAAACCGCCGTTCATTGAGCTCGGCTGCGCCCAGGCGGCCATGTTCAAGGTGGGGTACCACAAGAAGCATCCAAATATACCCGTAGAGCTGTCCACGAATGCCAAGAACTTTATTTTGCGTTGCTTTGCCATAAGCGTGTTGGATAGACCATCGGCCTCGCAGCTGCTGGAGGATCCCTTCCTGGCTGAGTAAGTGGGGCAGTCATTGATTTATTCCTTGATTTAACATTCTCATTTGATTGGTGCAGCAAACCACGCAAGCCGCGACCTGGCTTACCCATCAATACGGACTTTGGCAGGAGCATTTCGGTGCCAGCGGATCGCCTGGTAAATAAAACGACGGCTCCATTGACCTACAATACCACCCACAATACGCCCACCACACCAGAACTGGAGTAAGTCGCACACCCAATCCCCATTCACAGCCAATCTAATGTGTGAGCTTCTCTTTAGCGTTACTCACTCATCTTCTGTGGATATTGATGAGCTGCCCAGCCTGCTGGAACGCCGCAACTCTTCCGGATTTCTGCTCTCTCCCGAGATTGAACCCTCTACGCCATCGCTGCGCACTAGCATCAGTGAGACGAGCGAAACGGATGGCTTTTATAGGCTGAAAAAGGACTCGCAGCGACGCACCACTCTAGCGAAAGTCCTCGCTTTGGATGAGTCCAAGATGTGTGACATTTGGCTGAAGAAAATCGACGCGGATCAAAATTCAATTGCCATCCGGAAGAGCGATTTGGAGGTGCTGATACGCGGATTAAGGGACTACATTATAAACGAGAATGAGAAGCATTTGGAGGCAACGATCAATGAGCTAAAGCAGAGGCTAAACAACGATGCAGTGGCCTTGGATCATCTGCATTTGGCTCTGTACTCCTTTCAGGATGTAGTCGTCTGTGTGCTGAGGTACCACTGCATCAAGCCGCATTGGATGTTCGCCTTAGATAATCTCGTGAAGCGTGCGGTGCAGGCAGCCGTCACCATCTTCTCACCGGAACTGGGGGCCAACCTGGCGGACAAGGATATATCTGGCAACGATGATGAGAGCGTACAGACCTCACCGCTGCAGCATGCAGGATCCTCGGACAGTCAGGAGAAGCAGCAGTGCCTGGAGAAAGTCCTCCCCTCCATCAGTTCTGGCGGCGTGCTGCCCTCGGACTCTGGCTACGATGGGGCACTCCACAGTTCTGTTGAGTATGTGCGCATATTGCGCGACATACGTGAGAATCAGCACAAGCTGCAGCGCCAGATGATGGAGCAGCAGCGCCAGAGCATGCGGGCATTGCACAACATAAGCCAGGAGCTGGCCCACATCTACATGGGCGGCAGGAAGAGATTAAGGTGCGAGTTTTAGAGCTGTTTAATGTATATCTAATCAAAGAATCTCCCTCCGTAGACGCACCATCAATGGATTCAACAAAAAGTGCCATAGAATGAGTCCCAATGCAGCGGCAGCCGGGGGAGCACGTCCAGCACTCTCTGGGAATCCCAGGCGACAGCTTAACAAGCACAACTTTGGTCTGCACGAGATAGACGAGCAGTTGGAGCAGTGGTTAACGCAGCAGGATATTGATGAGTTCTCAAAGACACTCATACTGAATGAGGGCTTCACCTTTGAGGATTTCATCTACAATATGGAAAAGCTGGATCTCATGCGTCTGGGATTGCGGTGGGAATAGCCTAGATACCTCTCATTCGAAGCTCTTCTAAATTTATATTCTCTCTTCCAGCGTTGGCATTGAGGTGCGTTTGTGGAAGCTCATCATCCAAGAGCGTGTCTGCACTTCATCCGATTGTCTGGATAGTCCGCCTAGCACTTACCACAAGCCCATTGGTGGTGGTGGCTCCTCCCTGAACAACAATACCCTGGCATCGCCCACCACCACGACACCGGGAACACCAGGAACCTCAGGGAGCATCAAGACGAAGATCAAAAAGAGCGAAAGCGAATATGATTCCTGCAGCGAGTGATCCCATCCCCGCCGCCGCCGCCCGAAAGCAATGCCTTAATTAATTGTTAATGTTAATGTCTCATGTGCTACTAACAGCTGTGTGGATGCCCCCCATTTACAGGGTATCCAGCAGTGCGCCTTAATGGCAGAGATTCTTCGTTATCTCTCTTTTTACTTTGGGGAATGTCCCATGCTTTAGTGCCTTCCCCTACCTCCCCCACCCCTCACATGCATGTTAATTTATAAAACAAAATGGAATTTAAGTGCCTTAAATTAAAACAATAACAAAATAAAAATATAACATCACTAAGCGATTTTATTTCGAGATCAGCGCCAGAAAGTTACAATTATCGTCGAACAATCCTACAAGAAATCCATGAATGAACATCCAGTGGAATGATTTTAGTTCTGCCAAAGAACTAAAGGTCTCGACCTTAACCTGCAGCCAGAAATGTAGACCTGCACGGGGGCAGTGAGCAGTGTACAAGATTAGCGGAGATCTCCTTCATGGACCTCACTGGATACTTACAATATTTTGTTTTGAAAAGAATACTTTAAAAATTTGGATTTCTTAGTTCCAAAGCTTGATTAGTATATAGCTAAGGGAAAGAGCAAGGATTACGTTTGGGGGGTTGCTTCACCGATGGACACAATGACACTCACTGTAAATACCGCCTGATTAATCTCTGCTGCGAACAGCACACAGCATCGATGGAGAAGAGTAGTGTGGGGTGAAGGAGAACGCGATTGAGAAGCCAAAAGGTAACTTTGTAATAATTTACACTTGCTTTAAAATCTTCTAAGAACTAAAAACTTTTTTCGATTTTTAACACAAACATTTTTAGTAAAACAGAAAATTTTGGAGCCTCGTTTGAACTGTTAGAAAGAATAGAAAACAACTGAATAAACGCTACAAATTGAAAGGAATACCAATGGATCGGAAAATTCACAGATAACTGAGATTACAGTATTTTGAGGAACCGAAATAAAATGTTTCTTCTCATTTTTTGAATGTAGTAAGCCATTATTTTTATGCTTTGATGATTCCTTCTAACTTTTTTTAATAGAGGCAAGAGTTCTGTGAGTGAATTGTTGGAAGGGACAGGAGAGAGAATTATTATCTTTTGATAGAAAAATAGCCTATGGATCGAAATATCATTGGGCATTCTGGAAGCCCCTATGAGCCCCTATGTCCGAAAAATAAGCATAAAATCGGAAATCATAATCTTATGAAAAAAATATACCATATCTTTTGAGGTTCGTTTAAGAACTAAAAAAGGATGGCTGTCTTAAGGGTATTAATCTCAAGAAAAATCCATGGTATTATCAAATTTCTAGACAATCTTAGGATCTGCGAGTGAATTATTTAGCGAGAGAAGAAAAGCACACATTTTCCGCTTATAACTTTTCTAGTTCGTTTGCATTTATTTTTTTTGTTTAAGATTTTTTTGTTTGTTTCGTCTTTAGTGACATTGCAGAAGTGTTTTTTAGATAAAGATTTGTTGCTTTTAGATATTGGAGGCAAGAAATTTGTAAATGAGGAAATTTACACATTTTTCCATAGAGGTGTTGTTCTATTTTTTGGTTGATGTTGTTAGTATTCGAAAGCGTTTCGTTCTGTTGCTGCAGTTGTTCTTGTTGTTGTTGCTGTTCTTGTTGTTCTTGTTGTTGTTGTTGTTGCTGTTGTAAGATGTTGCTTTTGTTGCTGTTCTTTTAAGAGAAATGTATCTTTTTTTTCCTTTTTATGCCTTGGATTCGGCCTCGCTGTTGGTGGCCTGCGATTGGGCTTCGCTCGATTTGCCATCATCGACCTTGCCAAAGACACAGCAAGGGCACTTCTCCTTCAAAGCCAGGCGATACTTAGGATGGCTATAAAACAGGAGATAGGATCAGAGATCATAGACGAAATCGTATAAGATATAGACCCACCTAATGCCATAGACAATGGGATTGTAGCAGGCCGCCGACTTGGCAAAGCAGGCACCCCAGATGGTATTTAGTGGAGTTAGACCCTCAAATTTGAACAATCCCATGCAGTTGATCACCAAGTATGGAGTCCACGCCATGAACCACAGGGAGATGGTGACCAGAGCCACTTTGGCAAGCTTGCCCTCAGCACTCTTGTCGGCATCCTCGGAGGAGCGCAGGGACTTGACATTCATCTTCTTGGCCTGCTCCCTCATGGCCTTCTCGTGAGCGGAAACGGCCTAAACAAAATAACAGTTATCAGTTATACTAAAGTTATACTAAATGATATGATATAGGGGTCTGTCGGTGTCTGTTCTTACAGCAATGATGAACCAATAGGAGTAGCAGATGAGGAAGAGCGGGATATAGTAGACAAAGATCGAGTAGAAGATCAGGTACGAGCGTGGATTCCAATCGCGTTCCAAGTAGTCAATACCACACGATGTCAAGTTACCCTCCGGCACATACCTTGAGAAATGGATAAACGAAGATTTTACTAAAATATATTTTAGCTATAATATGCGTAGAGGTACTTCAAAGACACAGCTTTCTGATTGTTGAGTATTCTCACCACTAAAATTCTCTCTTAGAACAGCCTATACTTGAGCCATTCTTTCACTAGCAGACAGTTTCCATAGCTGCAACACAGCTTTTTCGCTTCAAAACACCTTTAAATCGTCTTTGGATACAAGTGTCGCGCGTCAGGCAGCACCTCTCCTCGGCTGCTTTACGTTTCTGCCTGTGTTGACCATCGTTTGAGAGACAACTGTCTCCCTCTCTATGGAGGAAAAGTCCCCTGCTTTTCCATTCCAGAAACCCCTTTAAATACAAAGAATCCTTCTTACCTGCTCCAGCCGAAGACGGGGGCCAGGCACCAAATGCTCGACATGAACCAGATGTAGGCAATCTTGCCCAATGCCAGTGGAATGGTCATCGGTCGTCCAGCCATGCCCTTGACGATGACCTGGTAGCGATCCAGGGAGATCATGCACATGGACCAGATGGAGCTGCAGCCAAAGGCAGAGCCCAGACCCGCGTAGATGTCGCACATCATGGGTCCGAGGACCCAGGTCTCAAAGTACAGATTGATGCCCATCATGGGCGTGTTGGTGATCATGATGCCAAAGTCGGAGATGGCCAGGTTGATGACCAGGAGGTTTGCAGGAGTACGCAGTGACTTTGTGGTGGCAAAGATGTAGATCACCACGCCATTTCCACACCAGGAAATCATTCCAATAATAATCATATAGGCCGTAAGGATCTTGGCCCAGATGGGGTCCATGGCGGGGAACTGATTCCAGTATGGGCTGATTAGATGTGCCATGTCGGGGGTAACCTTATCCACCACCGAACCATTCGAAAGGGCTGCGAAATGCGGCCCCAATTGTGTGGCTACTGCTGCAAAGCTGCAACAAAATAGGGTATAGGTCATCCCATCATCTACGAGTATGTAGATCTTCCTACCTATCCATTGTGATTTTATTTTTCCCAGTTATTTGTGTGTCACTATATCCCGCCTATAAAACTCACTCTTTCTACATAAAAAGCTTGCAAATTCGGTTAGATATTTTTCAAAAACTTTTTACATTAAAGGATTCCCTAAATTTATTTTGAATATTTCACTGGAGCGGACTATTCGCGGCGATTGGTCGTTCGAAACCTGCAACGTCCGCTGGTGACTCTGGGGCTTTTATAGTTTTCCTTGCAGATTCTTAAAAGAACCCCCTCTGGTAGGGTTCAAATTCAATTAGCCAAGACGCCAGTGCACCTAAAAATATATACATACGTACATGCTACAAAAGTGCAGACAGCTTTTGGCTTATAATCATAATAGCCCATTGCAATGGGCCAATGTCAATAGTTAGACATTTCAGAGGCTTCTTTCAGCACCTCTCGATTATGGGTATCTATGGGTCTCGTCTCTTTGACATTGTGCCCGAAAAAAGAGGCGTGGAAAGTCAACGATTTAATGTGTCAATGCTTAAGAAATCGATGGGCAATACGTAACAGGAAAAATATAATGGAAGCATGAGAAGAGTGCGTATCAGACATAGAGGCACCTTTAGAACTATTTTCAGTATTTCTATCAATTTGGAACTCTGAAAGTTCACTAAAAATTATATATAAAGATGAGTAGCATTTGTCCAAACATCCATTATTCATGTTATTGATATTCTCACCCAATGTCCCAACGGAATGTCTGATGTGTTTGCTTTTTGCCTTCAAAGTCACGAGCCATTAGAAAAATGCCCAAAAGCAAACACACTCTTCCGAGTCGAGACTGATCCCCCGCTTGGGCTTTGGCTCTCTGACTATCTGACTCTCTGCCGCTAAGCTGCTTATAGAGGTGCCTGCCCGGGCCCCCCTCTCTGTAGCGATTGATCTATTCACACTTCCATTGTCACGCTCGGGGGTCCGATTGTTTGGGCGTCTGGTCGCGGACACCCATTTTCCGAATAGGTGTGCGTGCGGGGGTTGCTTTTTGTGGATCCAAATTTTAGCATAAAGGCCTTTTGTTTTGCTCGAATTAGGTCAACTTTTTAGCTAATCTCTCTCTTAACCCTTATATGGTTTTATGGCAGCGACAACGTGAGTACAGTGAAGTCTGAAGGGATGGAGCGGACGAGCTCTTGATCGAGAGATTACGAAATGTTGTCCATCAATCGATACCTGTCACTGTAACTGTCAATTTGTATGTGAAAATTTATGTGACAGTCGACACATGTTAAGGTTGGACGATCTTTTGGTTTAAAGCAATTACACACCGCAAGGCATCCAACCAGAGATAGAACTAAAAACCATAAAAACGACATCATCGTGTGATAAATAAAGCTGTATAAAGCTATACGGAGATCATATAGATCAAAATCTAAAATAAATACCAAATGCGCAAAACCGGAAGCTGAGCTCAGATCATCATTATCTTCATAGTTGTCGTCATCGACGTCATTATTATTATATCATTATCATGCAGTCAGAGCTGTGTTTTTGCGGTTTACTGTTTGTACGGATATCTGTATATATGTAGGTGTAAAATCTATCAACAAATTGTTGAAATCGTAGGGTATTTAAAAGGAATATCATTTTCGAAATTATGCGAAAACATGAATCGCATTTCAATTTACTCAACATTTATTCGGGTTTCTTTAAACAAACAAACACAAAATTCGTATTGCTCGCCCACCTGCAAAAAAGGTAACATAAACAAAGCGGGGAAACAAAACGAGCTACAGGTACAAACAAAAGCAACAACAACTGCAGCAAACATTTGCGGGGGCAGAGCAGCAGCAGCAGACGAAGCAGAAGATGGAACGAATAGAAGAAGCAGAAGATGGAGATAATTTAGCATTAGCAAATAAGCGAGATAAATGCTTCGATTTTTTGTTGTTGTTGTTGCTCTTGCTGCTGCTGTTTTCCTGTTCAATGAGGCAGACACGAAAAAAACTTGAAGAAACGTGCAGCAAGAGCCGTTATTGTATGCCCTGCCATTGCTTAAGCCTTTAATTGTTCGAGTTGGAATTCAAGTCAATGATGTTCGAATGACAAGATAAGGTGATGGCTCTCCTGCTTCCCCTCTCCTTCTCGTACTCTTTGTCGCACACTTTACAAACTACATGCAAATATAAGCAAGTGTGCTTACGGGGGCTATTACCTTATCGTTTTGTTTGCCAAACTTCATCGTTATGCAGTTATACCCTCTGTCCTCTGTAGGACAGTGTATAATTAACAAACACCTATGATTTGATTTTTGTATTTTTTTATGTTCGACAATGGCTTGGCGCTTGCACGTGTATAAGTGTGTGTGTGAGCGTGAGTGGGTAAACGACGGCAAGTGTTCTGCCGCTGCCCTCTGCCGCTGCCTATTCGTGTGGGGGTAAATGGGAGAGATAGAGAACGCCAAAGTAATGGGACGATGTTTTCGGCCTCTGTTCTCTCTCTGGCTCTCTGCGCCTGACGATCGAATGGTTGGGGCTTGGTTGGGGTCGTGTGTGGGAGCGCTTGTTCTTGGTGGCTGAGGAAGAGAGTGTCATTAGTATAGTGCAGCGGCAGCAAACAGCTGAGATCACCTCGGACACACACTCTCTCTATTCGCTATGGCTGATGTTATTTTCAGCAGCGCGGCTGAGGGATTTACAGTAACAAACACGAACCGCTAAGCAGCATCGGGCAGCGTCCGCGTGCAGTTCGCTTGGTTTTCGCTCTCGGATAAAATTTACATTATTTTTGTTCAAAATCTGTTCTGTTTTGCTGTTAAATTTAGACACTCGTTTAAAGCGGAAGCCTGCCAGCGTTTTTCCAAAAAGTAAAACACACATTTTCCGCCGCGTGTGTTTTTCTAATTCGATCATAATTGCAAATATTCGCCAAATGGAACCAAACCAACACGAAAACGAAATGTCAACCCGCAAAAAATCTATTAACCTTTGGTTTGGTTAATTAATTAATGACGAAATCCGTCGCCATTGTCGTCAGCACGCGCGCCTCTTAGGCATAAATGCAATTAAATCATTAATAAAAACCAGACAAATATTCAAATATATGTATGTTAATGCACACAGACACACACCGAGCACACACACTTAGCGAGTGGGGAACAGACAGTCATATGTAAAGTGCATTAGAAGGCGGAATGAGAATGAGTGTGCGTGCGGTACTTCGAAATTTATTTTCGAATAAATAGTACAACGTTGAAGAGGAAGCAGTAGGAACAACCGCCGTCGACTTAGCCTCTGTCGTCGTCGCAGTGTGCAGCGCAGTCTCCCGGTCTCATCCTCATCCCGTTTCCATCCCCCATCCCATCCCGCCTCTCACACGTAAAAAAAAACGGCAAAGGCGGGCGGCATTTATACATTTCTTACGCATGCACAGTGGTACGAGCTGCGTTTGTGAGGCAGTGAAATTGATTCAATTAGTTCAATTGATTAATTGATTGTTTTCCCACGAATATCACCGAATCGAATCGAATAGAAATGAGAGAATGATTAAACTTGACTTGATAATTGCTTGGTGTTTGATCTTGCAAGGTGTGAAAACATTAATTAATTGAGTGATACGATACGATAATTATTAGTGGCAGTGAAGAGATCAAGATAAGATATTCTTATAGAATATCACCTCCTTCCGTTTTCATCCAATTTACATTCTCCCACAACCACTGTGCCGCCGCCGTGTACGCGTTGCCTCTCGATATTCTCTGATGGGATGCGATGCTGTGGCTGTGCCTGGGCCTGGTCCCGTTATCCGTGTATATTTTCGTGTGGTGCGTCTTCTCCTCTCGATCCCTATCCATGTGTGTTCGTGTGTGAACGTGTGTGTGCCTGTCTGTTTCTGTTTCTCTTTCGGTTTTCGGCGTCTGAAATAGGAAATTTTGGTATATTCCATTTATAAATAGATTTCGCCATACCATACGCAGCCTACGGTGGAAAAACTCTGAAGTGAAGACGATGTGAAATGTGAAAAGTGAAAAGTGAATGAAACGCATGTGAATCTTCTCCCTCCCCCAAAGAAAACGCTTGAATAAAAAGCTGGAAATTGAATTAAAAATTTCATAAATTTATTGGAGAAAAAATGTGAACGAAGGAAAATGTGATTTTTCGGCGAAAGTAAAGCAAAACGAACAAGAAAAATATCGAAACACAAAAAAAAAATAACAAAAATGCAGGCCTCGAGCACCACCACAACAACAACCACAAAAACGAAGAAGCTGAGCAGCAGCACGGGTTCGGGGGCTCCGAACATGATCAGCTCCGTGGCGGTGACGAGTGCCACAAAGACGACAACCACCACCCGGAAGCCGGCTGGAGCCAGCCCCAAGTCGCCAAAGGCATCGACGGCGGGATCAGCGGCTGCCACAAGCACAAGTGCAAGCGATCCCGAGATTGCGGAGATTTCAAAGAAAATCAACGAGCATGCGGATGCCATCTATCGCAAGTGGAAGATGCGCGGGCTGCCTCCGGTGGAGCTCTTGGAGATGTATACAAATGCCGCCGGCTCGGGCGACTTTGCAGAGGTGGCAGGCGCCCCCACAGCTGATGCGGAGGGGCTCCAAAAGATGGTCACCAGCTTCGTGAACAAGGACAAGGAGCAAAGGGGAAAGACTGCTAAGAAATCTGAGGGACCCACCGCCAATGGAAAGGTGAAGAAGTCAGCGGCCGCTGGCCCTGCAGCCGCCGGGGGCGCCTCCGCCTTCGAGCAGGCCCTGCAATCCCCAAAGAAAGTGGCTGCCGTCAGCAAATCCCTGCCCGATGTGAATCTCAACTACGACATCAACCTCCATTTGGATATGAATAATCTGTCCCAAGAGCAGACGGCGCATCTCCTGAAGATCAGTGAGATAATCCAGCAGCAGAAGGAGGCGACGGCAGCCAATCCTCTGAAGAAGCGGCAGAGTGGAAGCAGCAGCAGCAGCGGCAGCGGCAGCAGCGGGAAGGTTGCCAATTCTGTAAAGGTAACAGCGGCAGCAGCCGCCCCAGAGCAACAATCCCCCACCAAAAAGCAGACCAAAGCCAAGAGCGGGACAAGTGCCGTAACAGCAGCAGTTAGCATCGATGTTATAGATGCCCCACAGCCCCACAGAGTGGCAGAGGCAGTGAGTGATAAGAGCGCCGAGGCGACGGTGGTGGCCACAAATCGCAAGTCAAGCAAAACCAAAGAGAACAGCGCCGAAGGGAAGCAGCAGCAACAGCAACAGCAGCAGCAACAGCCGGCAACCAAAGAAAAACCCGCAACATCGGTAGTAGCTACTGCCACACGCAAATCCACAAGAGGCAGCAGTGCCACTGATAACAGCCACAGCAACATTGTGTCCAACGCATCTTCTGTGGGAACATCCGCACCAGCGACAGCAGCAACATCGATGGATGCAACATCCGTCAGTACAACGATGCCAACGTTGAATAAAGTGAAACCCACTAGCGGGGCACGGCCAGCCCTGACCAACGGCAGCCAGGATCCCACAAAGAACAAGAATGGTACGATTGAAAATAGTAGATCCCAGAACCCAACCAGAGTACCCCATACCCGTAGTAGTCCCCGTTCTGCCAGAAATCTACCAAGAAATCCACGTGATGATGATACGTCATCTCTTCTAGCGGGTCTCCTCACACGCGGATCGGTGGCGGAGCGTGTTCTGATGTTCGAAAAGTGTCCGGACGTGAGGCATGCATTCCTCAACATCAAGCGCCCCCAGGCCGACGTTGCGCCCAAGAGTCTCCTCAAGGTGAGTCTCCTCTGCAGCCCCCAGTCCCTCGTTCCCTAAGGCCCAGAGGCCCTAATTGAATGATATTCATGAGGTGGGGCTGGTGGATTTCCCCTCCCGCCGCCGCCAATTGGATGCCACCCATGCCCATGCGATTGTTATCTAACAGTTGAAAATGCCAGAGGAAAATGTGAAAAAGCGACAAACTATAGCAACAAATTGAGTGCCTGTGCCGCAGGCCCCCAGGCCCCTCTCCGATCTCCTCTCAGATAATTGCATTTGTTATCGATGCGAGAGGCAGTGGCAGCCAGCGGCGGCAACATTGATTGATTTAAGGTTACCCCACATGAGAGATGAAAGCATGTGCCAAATCACTGACTAAATTCAGCGAAAGAGAAAGAAAGAGAGGCAAAAATGTGAGGGGATTCACATGGAAAAGGTGTTAATTTAGGTCTGGTTTTGATACGAGATCTACTTACGTATAACAATCTACAAACCGAGAAAACTGTGGGGCTTACTGGGATTTGGAATACTAGGAGAGAGACGGATCTTTGATCATTGATTTCTTAGAAGCAGGGGAATATAATATTGAATCTCTATTACTCTAAGTACGAGCATATTTGTAAAAATATCCCCCAAAGATAACTTTCTGAACACTCTTCTGATACGCTCTTCTGTCAGTCCTGCGATGGATCCATTAGCTATAGAAATATTAATCCTTGGTCGAAGCACACACGAAGTATATTTTGTTTTTACCTAGTCTCGGGGCAGTAAGGGCGTGCCGAATAGAACAGCTTTCGAAATCGAAAGTGTAATCCGTATAGGAGGAATAGGGGTGTATTCCTATAACTTGGCGAAACCTCTTATGTTGTTGTTTCTATTTGGATCCCATTTTGGGGATGGGCTCGCCAATCGAGTGCCCCTATCGATAGGAAAGGTTGGGGCAATGCGAGTGCTCTTGCTCGTGCTCGTACGAGTGTGCATATATTTACGTACACAATACAAACAATCAAATCAAGCATTTACGATCAAGCATTGGCTTTCGATCGTGCACACAACCAAAAACAAAGAAAAAACAAAGAAAAAATCAAGCAAAACCAAAAACACAGAGTAGAATCCCCCGCATGTGATCATTATCAATTTTTAATTTGTGTGTTTCTTTTTTTTGTTTTCTGTGTTTTGTACTGGTATGAATTGCAATTGTGTTTTTGCTGTGGATTGTAGCTTGCTTTTAGCTGTAGAATTGTTTAATTATTTAATTACAAGGGTGTACAATATTCCTACCAAAACAAAACAACAATCGAGGGAGAGAGAGCGAGAGAGAGGAGGGATCATTCCAAGAAACACTTGAATTTTTTGCCTAACGACGATTGTTGGCTGCTGTGAAATTCCTCACTTCATCGAACGTTCGAATCGGTTGGATCGGTTGGATCGTTGAATTGTTGGATCAAAGCAAATAAATCGTCTAAAAATATAATCCCCACGCCACTATTTTTTGCAATTAACTTTTAGGCAGACAAAAGTTGAATTTAATTTTGGTTTCTCTCTTTCTGAGAGATTTCTGCTCTCTCTCTCTCCCTGTGTGTGGGAGAGATTTCTTTATTCCTATAAATTAGGCAACAATGCGTATGCGTAATATTTGACTATAAACGATTGTGTAGAAGTAGCAGCCGGGCGTATACGTAATAGACTCTTGTGCGCGCACATGCCCTGAGAGTACGAGTATTTCGTGGATTGTTTGCTTTTTTTTTGTGTATGGATGGATGGACGCAAAGATTAATATTTATGTGTTCGTTGACAGTTTTAAAATCATGAATGGCCATTGGGCAGGGGGCTATATAAATGATGGAAGTTCGCTTAAGACAGAGAAAGACAGGGAGGGATTTACTTGTACAGAAGATGGGGTTAAGGTTTCGATAAACAGAGAGAAATAATACAGAAGCTGGAGGGGAATGAACGAAAATTTCCAGAGGGCCTTGAATATCAATGAAGAAAACATGTTTACAGTATTTTAATAGTAATTTAATAGCCTTAGAAATCGATGAAACAGAAACATTCCCAGTATTTTAATGCCCTTTGAGGATGGATGAAGAAAACGAGTTTCCAGCTAATTATTCAATACATGGAAACCCTTTATGATCTTAGAGCAAATATTGTGCAAATAAGTGGAAAATCTATAGTTGCCATTGATGATTCAATCTTTTAAACAAATAAATTTATTTCCAAAGAAAAAAAGTACTTGATTAATTTCTGCCTATTTAAAGCAGATTTAATTTATTTATAGACCCTCCAATATTTTTCCATTCAGTCCATCCATTCACAGACAAATAATTCCTGTGATGTTTTTCCGTAGCTGCCAATTAAGAATTTATCGCACAAGATGTGCCCACCTTTCCGCCCCCGCCCAAAAAATTCTTTAGCTAATTAGAAGATTCGCCACATAAAAATCCCACCAACGTATCGGATCGGAGGGGAATTATCATAGTCGTACTCGTACTCGTACACATGTTTTCATTTCACGAGTACTTGCCCCCGAAGACGTGTAGCGGCTGTACCCTAAGAAAAGGAGGGTGCTATGGACTCTGATTGGGGGTTGGCAGGGCAGAAAAGGAAGGGTTTTCGATCGTGTAGTTTATATATTAGGAGAATCAACAGGAGAGTCAATAAAGACAGGTCTTTCGATCTGTTTCTAGGCCTAGGGTTCCTTAAATATTAATTTGCTCGGTCTGAGAACATATTCGGTATAAATATTCGGAAAAGATCTTTCCAATCGATTTTTAAAAGGGTATCCAAGATTTGCTTCCTTTCACATTTCTTCTGCTTCTGCATTTCCCCCACTCAATATCAATGCTCTCGAATTAGACAGCAAATTTTGTTTATGTTTATTTAAATGGCCCACATTTCGTAAAATTAAAAGGTAAAGGGCGCAAAATACATAGAAAAATAGGGCGTGGTTGGGCCTGTCTGCGAAAATTCCGCGGAATCTAAACAAAAGGCACGAAACCAAATGCTAAATAAATAAATTCGTAATTTTATTGAGTGGCGGGGCATCAGAAAAGTGTAAACAACTCGAGAGTTTTTCGTATGGAAAGATTAATATGGTTATAATTTATTATTTATACAGGTCAAGCTGCATGCCACACCGCCGCCACCGCCGGACACGAATCTGCTGCAAAAGGAAATACGCTCCACAAAGAGTGTTTACATACCTAGGTGGGGCAGTGCTCTTAGAAGATCCTACAATATTTATACTCTAGAGAGTGCCTTCTCCTTCTGCAGATTCTACTTTCCACATGGCAAGCCACAGCCAACGATTGCCATGGAGCGTGTGGTCCGGGGTATACTCTCCGGCTTCGATAGCTTTCCCAACAATCAGGTGACCAAAGACGATCTGCCACGGATCCTGAAGCTCTGCGGCATGCCCTACTACTGGCGGATGCCCGTGATGGTCTTTTGCCAGACGTCCAATTCGGGTCTCGTCGAACGTCAGAGATTTGTAGAGTTCTGGAAACAGTAAGCACATTACTTATACGCCCTCCTAATGGATCATGGAGTAATATATGTATTACTCTCTTGCAGAATGAATATATATTGCCATGAGGCTGCGTCCCGATTCGTGTACATCCTGTCGCGTGGCCAGCGATTTCGCTCTTACATTGTGCCAGAGGATTTGGTGCCGATGGTGCAGGATGTGGTCGATACACATCCCGGACTGGCCTTCCTCAAGGAGGCCACCGAGTTTCATTCCAGATACGTGCACACGGTCATCGCGCGCATTTTCTATTCGGTGAATCGCAGTTGGAGCGGCAGGATCACAATTGCAGAGCTCAAGAGATCTGATCTCTTAGAGGTACGTATCTTCCTTCAAGATTGTAAAAGGATGGACTGCTTAAAGATCACTTTTATCCCTCAGATGATTAGTCTTTTGGAGGAGGAGGAGGACATTAATCAGATCATGGCCTTCTTTAGCTATGAGCACTTTTATGTGATCTACTGCAAGTTCTGGGAACTGGACAAGGATCACGATCTGCTCATCAATCAGGAGGATCTGGCCAAGCATAGCGATCATGCACTGTCCTCCCGGATCGTAGAGCGCATCTTTTCCGGCTGTGTTACGCGCACGGATAGCAAAAAGGGACCCGAGGAAGAGGCCAAAATGTCCTACACAGACTTTGTTTGGTTCATACTCTCCGAGGAGGACAAACGCACACCGACGGCCATTGAGTATTGGTTCCGCTGCATGGACATCGATGGCGATGGCGCCCTATCCATGTACGAGCTGGAGTATTTCTACGAGGAGCAACAGCAGCGCATGGAGGGCATTGGCATCGAGTGCCTGCCATTCGAGGATTGTCTGTGTCAGGTGCGGAGTCCTCTTTTCCATCTCTGGAAGCCTCTAAATTCTTTCTTCTTTAGATGCTGGACATGATTAAGCCTGCGAATCGGGACTGCATTACGTTGGGCGATCTGAAACGCTGCAAAATGACGCACGTCTTCTTCGACACCTTCTTCAATCTGGAGAAGTATTTGGATCATGAACAAAGAGATCCATTTGCCTCGCAGCGTGATGAATATGTGAGTGCCATGCAGCAGTGCCCGTCGGTTCAGACTTTACATAGCCTCTCCATTTTTTATAGACCTCCGATTGGGATCGGTTTGCGGCACAGGAATACGAGCTCCTCATATCCGAGGAGAACGATTGAGAGGGATGGGATCGGATTGCTTAAAGATACACACATATTTATTAACATACAAATTTTTATACAAATTTATACACTACGTAAATGAAAAACTGAAAAAACTGAATGAAAAACAAGGAAACAAAACAAAACAAAACAAAAAGAACGAATGAAAAGAAAAGGAAATACTTTTAGTCCCATATGTGCAATAAATTCGATTTATTTATTATGAGTTTCTACATATTTTAGTTGAATTTTAATGACGAATAAAATAAATTAATTGAAAATTATAACAAATGTTCCAGTATATAGAAAATATGCCGGCTCAAGGAGAGCCTTTGGATTTAATTGACATCTCATTTGTTCCGGCCATTTGCCAGCGATGAACATCTTACACTCTCATGCTCTTCTTCTTCTTTCCTTCTTTTCTGCATATGAAAATCTTTCAATTTTTACTTCTTTATCTTTTCTTAATGCTTTCTTTTGTGATACCCATGATCCTGATCGTATTCTTACTACCTCAACCAAAAACTGTAAATCAATGTACTGAGTCATGCCCAAGCAATGTTTATTGTTTCTGCAAACTCGAGTCTCGATCTACGTTGTGCGTCGCCAAAGAATGTGTAAACGAGCTGAGCAGCCGAACACTAGAAGGAAGGCAGCAGGCTTCGGTCGGAGGCGAAGGATAGCCCGCCCCTCATGCAACATCTTGGTCTGTGATAATATGTAAATGATCTCCTATGGATCTCCACATGATGCCCCTTCTACTCGTTGCTTCCCTCCACAAATCATATACCATTTCTCTTTGAACTTTTTCATTTTTTTTTTATTATTTAATTTGTTTTTGATTTTTTTTATGGTTTCAAAGTTTAACTTAAATGTAGTTAAAAATATAAGTTTTTCCCGCTTTGTCGTCATTGCAAAACGCTACCAGAACTCATGTTGAAACTCGCTTTTAGACTATGCAAACAATTCGCCTAAATATATCGGGTGTATATATATAATTGGTATAATGGTAGAGAGAGGATCTCAGGATCGCCAAACAGGACCGACCGACCACAATTCAGATTACAGAGAGGTACAAATTACAATTATGTATTATTTAAAAGGGATTTAAAGGTTTCTTTTATTAGTTATTCCTGCTTTTTAGGTGCTCTTCTTTTCTTTATATATATATATATTCTGCTTACAATTGCTGCTTGTCGTTTCATGAATCACAGATGCATATAATGGGATTGAATATTATATGATATATATTATCCGTCGTTTTCGGGGGATATTTTGTACAGGAAGATAGAGGGGGGAAGAGCTACGACGTGCCAGCCAATGTATCATTCACAAACGACTAAAAAAATATACATTATTAATATATATATGTATAAAGGATATTAAACATTGGGCTGTTCTGTGTTCGAAGCAAGCAAGTAGTTTGGTTGTAAAGTAAGCAGCAAATACATATAGAATACAGACAGATATATATGTATCTAGAAAACTGAAAGTATTATTCGTTTGTGGCTCTAGCTCTGTTTTTTGTTTTGTGGTTTCGATGTTTGCTTTCTACTGTTTTACGCGTACTTTTTCACTATCCTCAAAGCTCTTATCATTATCGTTGGTGCTCTCCGAGTCGGAGGAGGACCCACCACTGTTGCTGCTCGCCGTCGCATCCGTGTCGCGATTGTATACGGGTGTGCTCTGTCCTCTCACACATTCGCCGGTAATGTGCACGCCCCGTATGTCCGAGCCTGGCACTATGAACATGGGATCCAGCAAGAGTTGCTCCTGCAAAAAAAACATCATTTAGATATACATTTATAAATTAAAATCACTTTCGTACCATTATGGAGCGCAATCCTCGGGCACCTGTATGTCTTTCCATTGCCAGCTTGGCAATTGATTCCACAGCATCTTCATCGAAGGTTAGATCAACATCATCCAGACCCAGCAGCGCCTTGTATTGAGGCACCAGAGCATTACGTGGCTCGGTGAGAATGCGCACCAGCATGCTGACATTCAAACTGTGGAAGGGCACAATAACCGGAAAGCGTCCAACGAATTCCTGAAACACCCACAAAATTATTAGAAGAAATCAAGGGGAAAAATCGGGTCTACACTCACGGGAATCATTCCGAACTCGACGAGATCACGGGCCTGCACTTTGGTGAGGCATTTATCACGCTCCTCCTGATCATTGTCCATGGGGGCAGCCACCGATTGCACGGCTCGACGATTGCCAGAGCCGCTTGACGAAGAGGGCATGCCAAAGCCCAAATACTAAAAGAAAAACGAATAATAAATAATTATAGAAGCCACATCTCTACAAAAGAGATCTCTCACCTTCTCGTTGAGGCGTCTACCAATGAGCCTATCCAGTCCCGTGTAGGCGCCGGAGGCCACAAAAAGGATATTCGTGGTATCCACCTGCACCGTTTCGCCGCGCAGTTTTCGCGGGGAGTTACGCTCTGGGACATTGACGACCGTGCCTTCCAGCATCTTGAGCATGCCCTGCTGGACACCTTCGCCGCCAACATCGCGTAGCTGATGGATTCCAGGGACGGCACCGATCTTGTCCACCTCGTCGAGGAACACAATGCCCGTCTGGGCTCGATCCACATTGTAGTTGGCATCCTGCAGCAGCTTGGAGATGACGCTCTCAATGTCCTCGCCCACGTAGCCCGCTTGGGTGAGGGTCGTGCAGTCGCAGATGGCAAACGGGACGTCCAGGCAGCGGGCAATCGTTTGGGCAATCAGCGTCTTGCCCGATCCCGTGGGCCCGAGCATGATGATGTTGCTTTTTTCCAGCTTCACGTCCGTGGACTTGTTGTCGAGTATCTCGGAGCCGGCGCGATTGTCGCCGCCGCCGCGTCCCGGCTGATTGCCTAGGTTGCTCCCCAGACCGCCGCCCATGCCTCCGCCCATGCCCATCTGTGCTGGCTTGGGGGGGAGTTCGTTGCCCGGCGAGCTGTTTAGGGTGTGACCAATGCCCGTGATGTGCAGGAGATCGGGACGGGGAATGCCGTCCATGCCAGTGCCTCCCTGACCGCCACTCTGCTGCTGCTGCAGCTGGGGCAGATTGTGGTGGATGCGCTTGTAGTGGTTGTAGACCGCCACGGCGAGCACTTTCTTGGCAAAGTCCTGGCCCACCACGTGCTTGTCGAGGTACTCCATGATCTTCTGGGGCGGCGGTGGGGGTTTTCGCTGGTTCTTCGGCTCATCCTTGACCCGCTGCTTGGTCTCCACCTCGGAGAGCACCACAAAGAAGTAGTTGCACTTGGCGCACTTGACGAATCGCGTCGAGCTGACGAACGTCTCCACCTGAGTGCAGGCGCTGCCGCATTTCGGGCACGACAGAAACTTGTCGCCACCGCCCGGCGGATCTCCACCGCTCGTTGTGCTCGCTCCGCCAGCACTCGAGCCGGTTCCAGGGATCTTTGAGGTGCCGCCACTGCTGGCGCTGCTTCCGCTGCCGCCGCTTGAGTCCTCCGGCGTCTGTGTCGTTCCATTGGTGATGTCAATGTACGCGGGTATATTCATGACGGGCTCCAGCACAATCTGCCTGCTGGCAGCGCAGTGGCGTGTGGCCAAGTGGAAGCGTCGTACGCCGCACACTCCGGGTCCCCCTCCTCCTCCTGTTGCTGCTGCACATTTTGCTGAGTGCTGTGTGGTTGGTACTCCGGCACCTAGAAAGAGCCACACAAAAGAGGAATTAGTGGGATGCTGGCATTCAAAGGAAATTCAATAAAAGAATGGAAACATTGACCCTGTACTTTTCAAAGGTTAATAGCATTGGAATCCATACAAACGAGAGATAGCAACGCAGAGAGGGAGAGACGGATTTCAACCGCAAAATACGAAGCAAATAAAGGCCAAGGCCAATTAGCACCTGCCGATATCACAGATCACAGATGACTGTCGAAACTATGTATCTTTATCGCACTCTCAGATTATCTCAGATTATTATATCAAAGATCATCTTTACAATCGCTTCCCTAAATTTTAGAGGATCTACCTCCAAGAGTGGCTAATCCAGTACTTTCTCTAAGTGTAGATTTCCCGCCATCAACTTCCGCGTAAGATCGCTTTCCCTAGCTTACCCGTAAGCCCAGAAATATAATAGCCTGGCTATCAAATATAAAAATTATGCCGCCAACGACCAAAGCCATGTAATAATAAAAAAATCATTGCGTCAGACGCCGAGCAGAGCATAGGCAATGGTAATAATACAAGCTGTTTTTTAAGACAATTCAAGTTCAGTCCAAAGACCAACCAAAAACAAGAAAGGTGGTCTGTTTTCGGAAGCGCGAAGACGAAGCATTTGATACTCTTTTGCAGATCGATTGGTGATCGGGAATCGATAGTTACAGCGACTCTGGGCCCCAGAGGGTATTACAACGATGCATAAACGTGGTCTTATTGGGCGGCCTTCAATCCCGCATATTTGGTTTATGTAAAATCAAAACGATCGAACGTCTATCGATAGCATTACAGGTGATCCCCTTTTGAGAGACGCCCCTGTGTGGGATGTTGACCGCGAGAGCAGCTTTTTTTGATATCAAAAGAAGACGACCTTCAGGTAGTGGCCCAGAGGCGCAGCGCAGAGCTTGGCGCCGTTTGTGGGGGGCCTGGCTAGAAAATTCTGATAAGCAAAACAGGTAAACGGCAATCGGAAATGCTCCAGCATTGCATTGGGATCACAGCACTGATACGAAATCAGCTGCTGCACCAGCAGGAAATGACGCAGTTACGTATGCGATGATTTTTGCAGCAACAATAGCCAGGGTAAAGAAGAAGACTTACCCTTTGCCCAGACGCTGTATTTAGGGCCCAACAAGATTATCCGCCGCACCATGCTCATAATGGCTGCTGCCCGCTTCACTTCACTTCAGTGGTGCTATCCACTGCCTGGCCTGCGGAAGTCTCAGCTGAGCGCTGCTTCTCCTCTGTCCTCTGCTGATGCTTCTTCTTCTTCTTGTGGTGCTGATCGGTGAAGTTGTTGGTTCGTTCAGAAGTTGCTTCTAGACATTCAGCCGGAGCTGTTGGGTTTTTTACACAAACTTAAAACGCTTTGCAGCCTGCTTGGTTTACGACGCAATTGTGTTGATTTTTTCGCCTGCCACTGCGATTTTTTTTGGTGGAAAATGGGGGGAAGGAAAGAGATTGCGCTCGGCACGTAATGTGTTTCGCTGTGTGCGTGTGTCGATTACTTTCTGACTTTGATTGCTTCTCCACCTTTCGGTGCTGTCCGTTTATATTTGATGTGCGTGCTCACTGCTGCTACTCTATGTCGCCCAAGGTAGCTTTGATTATTGCACTTGTTTTCGGGTAAAAGTTCTACTAGACTTTACTAGATTAAACACAAATATTTTGCCAGCGGGCTGTAACAAGAAAAATCTCCCCACTGAACTGTGCTTTGATGCAATCGATAGTTCAATCGATAGACACAAACAGCTGTTCTGCGTGCCTCACTTCTCTTCCTCTTTTTCGTCACAACGCACCATGGGCCAAGTACAACAATTTCTGGAAAGGAAAAGAAAAGGAAACAAGAAATTTGGACTGTTGTAAGGCCAAGACGAATGTGAATTTCGAAAACAATAATAAAACCACTGAAAGCTGTCAGTTTTGTAAGACATTTCTATTTCCATTTGAGTAGATTTTCAATGGGAGTTTTAAACTTAGTCTATAGCGATACAGTGGAGTTGGTTGGTCTATGTTTCTATTAGTAACCGGCTATGATGCGACCCTTCTTGCTGGCCTTCTTTAGCTTCCTGTTCTTCTTGTCCTTGCTGCGCTTCTCCAGATTATCCTGCCGCTTCTTCTGTCGCTTGTCCTTGTCGTAGTCCACCTTCTGCTTGCGCTCCGACCACTTTGTCTTGGCCTTCTTCTTCTCAACCTTGCGCTTCTTGATGGACTTCAGCAGGAGCTTGGGGTCATCCTTCACCTTTTTACCGGCAACCTTATCGAACGCCTTCTTCCACGCAATATCCGTCTGCATTTCCGCCGCCTTCTCCGTCTCGCCCTGCTCCTTCAGTTCGTTGATCTGTTTCTTGGTGTCCTTCAGCTTCTTTAGGATTTCCTTGGGATTCTGATGCGACTTTTTCTGCTTTCCGCCGGGCGTGGCGGCGAAGTCCACCTTGGAGTAGACAATTTTTCCATCTTGGTTGTAGACCGGTTGCTGTTTCACGGGTTTAATGAGTGCCTTAGAATCCTTCGTGTCGCCGTCTTCCTCGTGCTTGACCACTCCATTGGTCAACTTTTTCTGCTTGACGTTTTCGTTCTTCAGGTTCTTGGCCGAGGAGAGTATCAGCTTCTGGACACCCTTGCTGCGCTTCATCTTCTTGGCCTCGCGTCGCTTCTGCTGGCGTTCTGTGGTGGGCCCCTTTTTCTGGCGCAATTTGTTCTTCATTGATGCCAGCCGCTCCTCCAGATCCTCATCAGCCTCACCTGTTGCCTTTTGTTTTTTGCTCTTTTTCTTTGGCGCTTCTTCAGTGTCCGACAGCAAGTAGTCCTCGTAGGTGTCATCATCTGCAAGGAAATTTACACACAATAATGATTGAATTTCGTTTGCAGTTTCCGTACGAACCTTCCTCTTTGGAGTATGGCACGCCAGCGGCTGTCAGCAGATCGAGAAGGCGATCACGATACTCTGTGTACTCCGTCAGTAAGGTTTCCCTCTTTTTCTTTGTACTGACTGGCTTGACGGACTCCGGGAAATACTTTTCCCTCATTTCTTTTAATATTTCTGAGGTGGGCCTCATTTTGTTTTATTTAATTTTAACTTTAACTGCACACGTGCAGATACATATGTTGTTTATCGATATGTAACGATATATCGAAACTGTCTTCCTGCAGTGCTGTAAGGTGCGTTTTGCCGGCTGTAATCGACCCCGATAACGATGATAAGTTTTTGAGCGTCGTATGTGTTGTTTTGCTATTTTTTTGTAATTATTAAAATAAAGATGTTTTACCACGTGAGTTTACCTAGTTTAGCGTTTATTACAGTAGCTAACCGTTTCATTCCCCAGATATCACTGGAGCATGAAATTCTGCTGCATCCACGCTACTTTGGGCCGCAGCTGCTTGAGACGGTGAAGCAGAAGTTGTACTCGGAAGTGGAGGGAACCTGCACGGGAAAATATGGTTTTGTGATTGCCGTCACAACCATAGATCAGATCGGATCTGGTGTCATCCAGCCCGGACAGGGCTTCGTGGTGTATCCGGTCAAGTACAAGGCCATTGTGTTTCGTCCCTTCAAGGGGGAAGTGCTGGACGCAGTGGTCAAGCAGATCAACAAAGTCGGCATGTTTGCAGAAATTGGTCCCTTGTCTTGTTTTATATCGCATCATGTGAGTAGAGATATGTTTACCTTATAGAGTGGTGTTATATTTGATGGTTACTCTTTCAGTCTATTCCCGCTGATATGCAATTCTGTCCGAATGGCAATCCCCCTTGCTATAAGAGCAAAGACGAGGACGTGGTCATCTCTGGGGAGGACAAAATACGCCTCAAGATTGTGGGCACGCGTGTGGATGCCACGGGCATTGTAAGTCCCCCCTTTAGGGATCTTCTATGCCTGATGTTAATTGTTCTTTTGTTTGTAGTTTGCCATTGGCACTCTGATGGATGACTATTTGGGTCTCGTTTGCAACTAGAATCCCCTCCAAATCGAAGCCAATCCTTTTGTTGGTGTACCATTTAAATATATATATATATTAAACTTTAATGAAATGCATTTAGACAGCTAAATATCTATGTGTATATATAGTAATAAATATGTACTTTATAAGATTTGATTTCGATTGAAAGAGGTACGTTTACA
Source organism: Drosophila persimilis (assembly GCF_003286085.1). Classification (NCBI taxonomy): domain Eukaryota; kingdom Metazoa; phylum Arthropoda; class Insecta; order Diptera; family Drosophilidae; genus Drosophila; species Drosophila persimilis. The sequence goes on along the minus strand of NW_020825288.1, from coordinate 27,479,388 downwards.
TTTGTGTGCTGCGTGGAAGTGGAGTTAAAAATATGGATGGATACAAATGTTAATTAAACAAACAGCTCTCGAGCTATACATAGTGCATATACATAAAAGTAGTTATAGTACAATTCTAGTAGAGATATAATTAAAAGCTATAAGTATACTCGTACGATAGGGGTCATAGGGTGGTAAAGCACTTAAGTACATGGAAAAAGCCGAAATCTAGAGAGTCTAGACTGTGATTGCACATAGGGGGAAAAATCATACATATAGAAATACGCGGCGAATGAGATATTCTTTTGTTCAGATTGGTTTGTATGGAATGCAGGGTTAAGCCTCACAGATCCCACGAAAAGAGATGATGCTTCACGAGCATGTCGCGCACTCCATCCTTCAGCGGCTGCGACTCCTTGCCCCGCTTCGGCGGCAGCTCCCAGTCCGGATTCAGATTGAAGGCAAACTGCGATAGAATCCTTAGCTCGCATTTGATCTGCACCCAGCCCGGGGAATCGATGAAGCTCCAGGTGTGGTACCACTTCTGCACCACCTCCTGGCAGGCGCACAGCACCTCCAGCCAGAGATGCAGCACCTGTTCGTTGAGGCCCAAGCAGATGAGAGAGCGCAGCTTCACATCCATCTGGGCATGGGCATCGTCGTGCGTTTGATTGATGGCCTGGACGCAGCGATAGAGCAGCTCCTCGGGCGTCAGCACCTTGCCATCTTCGTCCAGACGATACGTTTTGCACAGCACCAGGCGACTGTAGACGGATTCAAAGTCCTTTTCCACTTCGCGGGTGGCCGCCTCCTCGATGTACAGCCACGGGTGGATGGGTCCGCCGAGGAATGTGGGTCGCTTCATGCCGTGCTCCAGAAAGGCCTTGATGGCTGGCGCCAGTGTGCCACGCACCAGATCCGTCACCGTCTCGGAGATGGCGTCGTCTCCGGCCGAGGTATACAGCTTGCTGCGTTCATCCAGCAGCTCCACGAATTTGGCGGGAAACCAGCCTCGCAATCCGTTCAGCTCGCCCACCCAGCAGTGCTCATCCTTTTGGCTGATGATGGTGATGATATCGTTGCGCCTGAACCCCAACTCATCGTCGTCGTGTCGCTCAAAGTCATGCAGTGCCTTGGCGCGGCGTTTTCGCGTTCGCGCCACATTAATGAAGTTCTCGTGGTCCTTGGCATGCGATTCACTGCTGTAGTTCGCCGTCAGCTGGATGTGCCCCGCCAGCTTGGGCTCAATCGTGATGAAATGGCGTCCCACTTTGAGTATGGCTTCGCGCAGATCCACCAGTATCTCCGTTTGCCGTATGTTCTTGTTCTTAAGCTGGTCCGCCTCGGAGCCGTCGCCGCGGAACAGAAAAGCCTCCAGTATGGATTTACTTTTGCGGACTTGCCGACGGGCTAGCTGCTGCTTGGGCAGATTCGATGTGGCCTCGGGATTGCCTATTTGATGACCCTGGTCGGCCATGAGGTAGGCCAAGTGGCGACGTCGATGCGTGTCGATCACCGTTTGACTGAGGGAGCCGCCCACCTCCAGGGCCTGCCTGAAGAGCACCTCCACGTCAGTGACCTCGCCGGGAATGTCCGAAAGGGAATTGAAGATCTGGGCAGAGTTCTCCAGGTGCTTGAGCTCCTGCTCTTTAACCTTTAGCATGCCTAGGGTTAGCTGGAAGAGCACAATGGATCCCTCGTAGAAGAACCAGTCCCATATCCGGACGAGAATCTTCATGTGCACGACATTCGCGAAGACCGTGAGAAACCAGTGCAGCGTAATCAGCGACAACTCAATGTCGTGCTTCTTGAGCGACTCATCCACGTTGGTCAGGTAATTGGCAATTAGTGTTTGCATAACGCGCTGGTCCGCCTGGATGCCGAGCAGCGTGGAGCTGTAGTATGAGGCGGGCAGCAGATCCTCCACAATGGTGGCCATCATCCAGAAGGCATTTTCCTCCTCCATGAACAGCAGCAGGCAGGCTACAATGACGCCTGTGCCCTGGCAGTAGCCAATGTCGGGAAAGAGCCACGCAATGCCCCGAAGGATGCGACGCAGGCGGGGAATGCCCGTGCCGTTGGGATTGCTAAAACACGCGTTTGTGGGCAGGATGCGCAGCAGATCCTTCTCGATCTGCTTTGATGTCATCAATTGGTCGTTGCTGGAAGCTGGAATACAAAGAGTTTAAGAACAATTTCTCAACCACGATATGTGGGGGTATCTGTACCCTTGACAATGTCCTGGTAGCTCGTTTCGCTCTTCTGCTTCTTGGCCAATGCCCCAGAGAGTCGCATCCACATCTGGGCCCGCAGTGTGTGTGGAATGCCCTGCCGTACCATGTTGCGCAGCTTCTCCGTGCGCGGCAGCATCACATCCACATGCTCCCACGTGAGCTCTGTGGCCTCCTTGTTGTGGGAGAACTCCAGATGGGCTATCCACTGCAGTCGCTGCTGGGCATCCTCCACAAAGGGTATCCCAAGCAGTTTATTTGAGCTCTGCTCGGGGCCGTCCTCCTCCTCAACGCGAAACCCAAACTCATCGAAACGATACTCGGGCTGGTCGTTGGGCCCAGAACCCAGCTCAGCCTCCCCGCCCAGCTTGGCGAGGATCTCCTGCGGCCACATGGAGGCCGTGAGGGCGGAGAACGGTCCTCCAGGATTCGGTCGCAGGCCATCGGCCACGCTCAGTTCTTCCATCATTGGCGGCAGCTCGCCCAGATCGTCTTCCGAGCCCAAGTTCTGCAGTTTGCGCTGTGTTGGCAGCGAGTGGAGCGTGGAAACGATAAAATATAATTAGCTTGATAAGCAATCTTTTCCAGTTAATTAGAGAGCGCTGCGCTTCCCCTACCCGTACCGTATGTTCTGCACGGCCCACGTAACCCTCGTGGTCCCGGCCGAATATGCTCCTGGCCATATCCATTCTGCTGCTCAAACTCGTTGTAGCTGCCTTTTGATTATGATATTTTGAGCATTCAGTTTACAGTGAATTTCTTTTGGAAGTTTAAAAACACTAACAAAAATTTTCACTTTGCATTGTTTTTGGTGTCAGTGATTTTTTGTTCACAGCTGTTCGATAGGCGATTAACGATAGGTGGTAAAATCGATGCACCTGTTGAGTAGAAGAAAAACAACATTCTTTAATTAGTTTATTGATTATTTTACAGAATAAATTCAATTTCGTACTAAGATTTCGTAGTTTATTTCATAAATTTTGTGTTTTTATTAGTCGATAACAGAACAGCTGTTATCAATCGATAATCAGCTGCTGAAATCTACACCTTTCTTTAGCCAAATGCTGAAAAACAACACAAAATTAGCATAATAATGCAGATAAAACCAATTATTACATGTGAGTGGCACACAATACTACTTTGACCATTCATTGATGTTGATTCCTTTTAGATTCTGGCTCGTGCCCGCTCTTTCGCTCGCTGGAATCGCAAATACTGAATGCCATACCTTTGGACACCTGCGAGTGGCGTCGGACCTTCCAACGCCCCACAAAACATGTTCGCCTGGAGGCCCAGACGCTGCAGTTCAATGTGGCGCCACTGGAGAAGTACAAGCAGGGCGACTGGAGCATTCTGGAGCATCCTATTCTGCACATTTTTGTCACGGAATGCAATGTAAGGCAACGCCCTTAATATGAGTGAAAGCTTAACCATTCTCCCTCTTGCAGGACGTTGACACATACAAGGCCACCATTAGGGAGGAGATTGATGCCTGGCTAAAGGTATTGACCAGCTATGGCATCTCGGACTGGATGATTCTGCTGGTGGAGACGCTGGACATGCGCAAGACCAAGAATTTTATGCCACGCACCACAGTCCTCGATAAGATACGTCTCGATTTTGGCACCAAAAACGATGATCGCTGTATCTCAGTGCTGAATCCTGCCAAATTCGAGCAAAAGTCCACGGAATCCTTTCGCTGTTTGGTCCAGCGCATACGCTTCCTTATGCTCACGAGCTACAATCGGAATATTGTCAAATATGAGGAGCTGATACGCAGCAAGCGGGAGAAGCGCAACCACGAGGGCTGGGATTTCCGACAGTACTTCTTCATGCAGGAGGATCTAGCTCTGATATTCGAGAAGCTAGAGCTGCCCACTGAGGCGCTGATACAGTACGACGAACTGGATGCCATGTTCTCGCAGTTCATCATGCACACGGGCTTCAACGAAAAGCAACAGTGGCTCAGCCATTTCAAGCGTCCGCTGAGCGCCTTCCATGGCATCTGTCTGACGCGTCTGGATAAGTTTGAGATGCGCGAGAAGATCCGCGAGGAGGGTGTCTCTCTGCTGGAATTCCGCAACTATTTGTTTGAACGGCAGGCCTATCTGCTGCTCACCAGCAATGAGATCCCGGAAATAGCCAAACGATTGCTAGACTTTCTCTTTTCCACGCTTCGCGAGGTCGAATTCATCAAACTGGAGTGCCAGGAAGGAGCCCTGTGCTGCTGGGAGTTTGTCTGCGCTTTGGAGGTGCTGCAGCTGTGCGAACAGGCCATGGAACCGAACGAAGTCACCTGCTTCCAGCACTGTGCCCCCATCTGGAACCTAGCCAAGGACAAGCTCTATGAATTGGGGAAACTGTGCGGCCTTCTGCCCGGCTGTACACCAACCTCCGAGCAGCTGCACATCGTCGTGCAGCTGTCGTCGGGCATTGGCGATGCCCCGCCAGATCAGCAACAGCAGTTCCTGCAGGCCACGCCGCAGCTCAGAGATCGTTCGCCCAATCGCAAGCCCAAGAAATCGGCGGCCCAGCAGCTGAAGGAAGCCTTGGGCTCGAATCAGGCATTCCAGAAACTCTACCTGGAGCTGGCGGAGCTGGCAATCAGCACGTACAAGCATGTGACACGCCTGCGCTCGGCTCGATTGGTGGGCCTGGATCTGGGAAACTTCTACTGTTCCCTCAATGAGCCGCACAAGGCGGTGGGCTTCTTTACGGATCTGCTGAGGGAGCTTAAGGCTGAGAACTGGCACATGCTGAGCTCACAGACGCTGCTGGAGCTGGCTAACTGCTATCGGAAGATGGGGGACTCTCTGGCCTACACGAAGACCTGCAGCTCCATCTCGTGCTGCGTGGAGCTGGAGACTCTGGTGCGCACGTTCTATTTTGATGAGTTTCTTAAGTCTCTGAAGACCCTCAAGACCACACTCTCCGCCCAACCATCGTCGGAGAATGCCAACTTTTGTGTGCTAGAGGATCACTTTCGCATCCTGGACATTGAAGTGCTCAACCAAAAGCCCATTATACAGGACGATCATGTCTTGGTGCAGCTCAAAGTGGAGAGTCTTTATCCCCGAGGGATCGTGGCGGAGACCATCAAACTGTGCTACGAGCTGCAGGCCACTCCCCTGGAAGTGGCTATGGAAAATGTGTCCCTGACAGCCACTCCATCAGCCCCGAAGGTGAAAGAGTCTGCATCGCGGCTGAAGGTGGAACTGCAGTTGGTCTACAAGCAGGACAATCGTCTCCACTCCGCTTCGGTGGCGTGTGATATGCCCAAGAGCAAGCAGCCCGTGCGACGCACCAGCAGCACCAAAAGGAAGCTCTCCCCAAGTGTCCAGGGGGACTTTACCAACTTTGTGCAGGCGGAGAATATAGCCCTCCAGCCGGGCGTCAATTGCATTGAGCTGAAAGCCAAGGCGACGCGTGTGGGCAACTGGCAATTCAAACAGGTCTCGTATTCCGTGATTTCTTCTGCAGATAGCTCTATTAATCTTCTATTCTTGTAGCTCTGTGTAAGCATGTCCAGCCTGGAGTTCCTCTCGGAGCAGCTGCCGTTTGCGGCGCCTTGCTTTGAGATAAGCACCAAGCCGGCCAGTGCTTCGCTGGAGTTCAAGACCCTCATTGCGGGCATTGTCCAGCCCATTAGCCTGAATGTGTCCGGCGGGAGTTTCATCTTTCCGCCCGATGCCAAGATTACGCTGCGCTGCTCCAAGAATTTACGCCTGCGACTGGCTTTGGATACAAAGGATACGCCTCCTCGTGATGATGCCACATTCGAGAGTCTGCTGCAGGTGCCTCTGCTCCAGTTCAAGTCATTCGAGGAGCGAAGCATAGCCCTGGAGGTGCTCACGGATATGCCGGGCAGGAAGGTGTCCAAGCATCACGAGCTTCACATTGCTTTGAGCTGTCCCTGGTCGCGCACTGAGCTGCAGATACCCATCGAGTTCCAGCCGGCCATGGAGGCCACTTGTCGGCTGCACACGTGCGGCACCCAGAAGTTCCTGCAGGTCATAATGAAGGGACTCGATGCGCATCTGCTGCTGCACCACGCCAAGGTCAAGTGCGATGTGCCTGGCGTTCAGCTGCTGGACCTCAATCCCATGCCCCAACAGCCGATTGTAAGAGCGAATCGTTGTGATCGTCGAATGCACTATCACGTGTTTTTTTGCTTGCAGGAAATCTACAAATCCCTGACAGTCACGTATCTGTACGAGATCCAAGTGGAACCCCTGAAGACAGAGCACGAGCTGCCCATCGTCAAGGTGCACTTTGTGATCAAATATGCCACGCTCACGCAGCCCGAGGTGTGGCGTAGCTACGGCTGTGCCTTCGATCTGGTCGACTACACGACGCTCTTTAAGCTGCAGGCACAGCTGGAGCCCAACGAGCTGTGTCGCCTGCGGACGGTGTGCAACATGAATCTGAAGATCAGCAAAGTGCACGAGAATCCCTACACGGATCTCATGTACGAAGTGCTCAACGATCAGAATCTCTGGGCGGTTTGCGGTCGCTCTGCGGGTGAGTGCGGTTGTGGTTCTAATGTTTGCTTTTTGGTCGTTTTTTTATGATTATGATTTAATTCTGATTTCTCTACACACGTTTTCACACTTTAAGATATGGGTAAGTTCTTGGAAACACACGTAGAAAAATCCCTAGCAAAACTAACTCCCAACTTGGGCTAGATTCCATCCCATTTAAAAACCAATGTAGTAAATTCTAGGCTTTCTATTAACCACTAAATTGTGCTTTCTGTAGATTTAAACACTATATATATTTTCGGGCTAATCCTCCCTAAATCCTTTTAGGTGTCGTCTCCATGAAAGACGTGGACAGCCATTCCATATCCCTGGATGTGATGCCCTTGAGCACTGGCTTCCTGCCCATGCCCAGCATACGTCTGTCCAAATACACGGCGGGTGGCAAGAGCAAAACCGATGCCCACTCCAAGGTGCATCCCTTTCCACCCGGACAGGTGTACAATTCCACGAAGAGCATGCAGATCCATGTGATTGCCAGCGTGGCGGAGAATCTGTAAATTATGGATATTTCTATAGCATCTATGCCCCAGGCCATAGAGTATTATTATTTATATGTATTATAAAAGTAAAAAAACTCCAAAAACAACATAAAACTAAGACAAATCGTTGGCCAGTTTGGCCAGCTGCTGCTGCTCCACGCGGTAGTAGTGCCAGCCCTCTCGAGCGGTCAAATCTACGGCGCCCAAGCTCTCGTAGAATTTGCGAGCGGGATTCCACTCGAGCACATTGAACTCCAACCGAGGACACTTCAGCTCCACGGCCCGCGCAGAGACCTCGAGGAAGATGCGCTTGCCAGCGCCGCGCTTGCGGTGCTCCGGCTTCACGTAGATGTCCTCCACGAAGAAATAGCGTCCCTGCCAGGTGGAGTATGCCTTGTAGCAAATGGAATAGCCAATGGCCAGGCTGGGAAAGCAAATAAACAGAAATTATCAAATTTTGAAGGGAGGGGGGAAATGTTTGCCAGAGTCTAACAGATTTCGTGTTTGCTTTTGCCTAATTTTGAATGCTTATCGCATCTCTTGGGTTTACTTTACTCACTTGTTGGCATTGTCTATGAGCACATAGACTTCACAGTATTCCTGTTCACCTGAGAGTCCTGCATCACGTATGAGATCTGTTGGAAGAATTGACTTTTGGTAGAGTGATCGTTGTTTTAAAAGATATACGAATACCTTACCAGCCTCAGTCAGCTGTGGGCCATTGCTCATCTTCTCAAAGTCCGCCAGTTCCTGAAGATTATTTGAAAAAGTGTTTCATAAGAGTTGATAAATTAAATCCAATTGATTCCCACCTGGATCATGGCTAAGACATCTTTGATGTCCTCCACTTGGGCACGCCGGAATATAAAATCATCGCTTTTTGACATGGTCTGCTGCTCTGTTGTACTACCGATGTGGAAAATTCTCTGCCAGTCTTTAGTAAGGGCGCTTATCTTCCTTATCTATTCTTTAAATTCAAATCGTTGTTGGTTTGTTGAGGTGGTTGTAAACACCTTAATGCGATTGCGATGAGCGATAACCGATAACTCTGACTGCTTTGTCTCAAAGCGAGTCCATGTAATCACCAACAGATGCCGCTAACTCTTGTGTAGATTTCATGTGGCAGAACCATTTTTGTTGTTCAAATTTTAGACCTTTATTTAAACATTTTTTTAAAACAATTCAAGAATAGTTTATCTTTTCACAATTAAGCAATATTGTAGAAAATGTATTCATTTATCGTTTGAAATTATTTTTTCTTTAATGGGAGATTGATAGAACATTAAAACGTCATATATTTGTAGGTGTCGTCAACCTTATCAGACCTGCCCATACAAATGTTTGCTAAACAGATTTATTATTTGAGTGAATACTCGTAGTAGTTTTCCCAGTAAATATTTATCCCTCGTTTCTTTCTCTCAAAATTTTCGGTCTTATCAAGTCGATGGCATTTAAAAGGTATTGTCTAAGTGATCTTCACATATCATACATCATACAATCTGATTGTCAGAAATCGATTTTGTTTTCGAAATGGAATGAACATAATATTGGGTTGTTCCCTGTCTGTCTGTCCAACATGTGAACCCAGTACCTTGACAGTAGGATGGGGTTATCACTGGTGACATCCTACCCCATTAGAATGGTGCCTCCTCCCATCCCGTCCTCTCTCATCCGCGGAGCTAGTAAATACTTATAGTTTGACCTCTTGCCACACAACAGACACATAATATTTTCAATTTTTGTTCGCTTCTCCGCTTCTCTTATCTGTGTGCTCCGTCACGATGATGTGGCTATGGATTATGGATCCAGCATATAGCATATAGCATCCATCCATGGCATAGATTATTTATGTGTACGATCCATCCACAATTGAGCCTGGCTGCATTTCAATTTTCTTAGAGTCCCAAGGCAGGATAGGCTTATCTTTTACCCCTTCTTTATGCGATTCCTTTCTCATTATATTATTCCTTTTAAATAGCCATTAATATGTTGTATTTAAATGGCCACAAACAAAATAAAACCAAAGTCGAACCAAAGCGAAAGCGGAGCCCAAGGGCTGATAAAGTCGGTCCAACTTCAACTCTGGGGCTTATCTTTTGGAATACAATGCATCTTCCGGACTTTTACCCAGAGAGAGCTACTGCTACTGATAGGCGACACCCGCACCCGTCGTCGTCGTCGTCGTCGTCACCCGCAGGGCCTTACATACATATATCTTTATCGGGTTTCTACTACTACTTCCCCTCTCCCAATCTCTTTCTGTTGATCCCATGCTCTGGCGCCTGCTTAAAGTTGTTTCACTCCGTTTTCAGGTTGTTTACATTTACCTCCTTATCGTATCGTATTGTTCCCACCCCTCCCTCGTTTGTGTGTTTTTATCAATGTTTGCAATATGTTTTTCTTCTCTGTTTATTCTATTATTCTTTTGTATTTTTTTTGCTCTTATCAAATCCGCATGACGTCACAAGAACCGGCATTTTCAGTATTTTATTGGAATTTCTTGACACTTTTTTTGTTTCGGTTTTTGGTTTTTTATCGTTTGTATATACCTACTTTTTTTTAGGTTTTTGAACGGACCCAGACACCATGGCATTTCCTTGTTGCCTGGTTGATATGGTTCTGTTGCTGGATAACTTTATCGCTAAAAACACTGGCGGGGCAAAGGGGGAGTACGTCGGAATGTGAGTCAGTAAAAAAATATAGATAGGCAAGGTCGTGTGCTGCTTGGCTTAGTTATCAGCCCAAAACAGAAGGGCCAGCATTATCTGGCATTATCTGAAAAGAATGTACAATATGAAGCGGGTTTTTGTATTTTTAGATTGAAGCGATATTCGTGCGAAATTCTTGCGAAACTCTTAGGAATTTTCAATTATGGGGTGTACAAATAGGAAATTTTGTAGTTTTGTGGTAGGATTTTTATCCTCGATTAGCTTAGAGTGAACTGCAAAATTGGCATTGAATTCATTTCTTACATATGTATGGAAATCCTTCTTATATTATTTCCTTCTGGAAGATCACTGAAACATCTCTGGAATTGCTGGCTGTAATATCGACATGCAAATCCATTTGTTATTACAAATTCGTCTACCCTTTTTTTCAGTAAATGATCTTTCGAGTCGACTTTAGATTTGGATTGGACCACTGCCTGATGATAGTTTTAATCAGGTCGTTGTGGAAACACACACTGGCACTATTACTGGATTGTTGATAAGGACACCACAGTGACACAGACAGTGTTCGGGTAGTGTCGGAGTGTCTCCCCCCGATAAGGATAGTCGCGCGACTGTCGCGTGATGCAACTTTTAATCAAATCGGTTTTTTTTTGGTATCGCTCCCTGGGCTCTCTCTCTCTCTCTCTATCTAGCCACTGGCTTTCAGTGGCGTCAGTGGGGCTGCTTGGCTACTGGATGTTCCGGTGACGGTGTCGGTGCCTCGGCCGCGGCCTGTGGCTGGCTCTGAGATAGCCATATCTTGGAACGGGCTTCCAATCAGCGGACGGAGGGACAAAACTACAGCCAGAGTACACGGCGCGCAATGAGTGTTCCCGCTCCCCCTCCGGACGGACAGGCGGCCGATAATAAGTATAATCGTTACTTTGCCGCTGTGGCTGCCGTTGCCGCTTCTGTTGTTGTTTTTGTTGTTGAAAAGGTGATATGAAATGTGGTCTGATAAGTTTTAATCAAGAGTATTTTTACTCGTATTTTGCTGCTTTGGGCGGCTGGGGCTACTCTCACGAGTAGCATTTGAAAAGTTGTAGTAGTAGGTCGGAGCGCGGATCGGATCGGATGCGGGTCCGGGTCCGGGTCCGGGACTGCTCTGTTTCCGTGGGCTGTGCCGCCTGATAATCACGTTCGGATCTCTTTCCGCTATCTGTGGGCAGAAAGAGAAAAACTCATTTAATGTGAAAAAATTGTAAGGAAAGTTGCGCCGGCGCATGGAAAATCCTTTAAATATGTTTAACCACAAACGTGACGGGAGTTTAACCAACACAAAAGCCGGTTCCGGGTCCGGGTCCGGGTCTGAGGAGGCGCCGCCGCCTGGCAGGGAATCCCCCCGTGTGTCCCGAAGCGACGCCCACTCCTACCTCAGGATAGTCCTCCTCCCTCCTCCTCAGAAAGAGTTGTGATCTGTGTGACACTTTCATTTGGTTGTGTCAACGCCCCCCCAACTACACGCACACACACATAGTCGGTCCCAGATTCCAGATTTCAGGGGCGATTCCCTGGCAATCATCGAAATTTAACGGTTGCTTACGCGCGTGTTATAGTGTGTGTGTGTGTGTGTGTGTGTTGCCAGATGCCGTTGCCGATGCCCCGAAGGTTCGGTCATCATTCCGATCGATGTAAGCCACATGTGTGTCAAACGCCCCTCATAATGACGCGGATCTACACCCACGAATTTCTGCACCTAAACGGCGAGCTCTCTCTCTCTCTCGTTATCCCATGGATCGCATCTCTAGCGGCTGGAACCAAAAGTATTCCCCATTGAACTGGGGTATACGATGAGACACCGTCTGGTCCATTTGGTAAGTGTCCCCAGAGTAAAATTAAGGGCCTTCTGGGAAAAATACGGAGTGTACTATATGTATTCTACAATTCCATTGTAGAATTTTAATGGGGGTTTGAACCCACCACATCTTTTATTCCTACCCTTCTTTAAGCTCTATAAGCTCTATACACGGATCGCAATTTGGTATAGATCACCAGAAATTTCAACCAAGATATATGGAAACCCTACAAAGATTCCTTTTCTGTATTCTAATTTCCATACTCTTCTACCCGTATGGATAGTATATGGTGACTCAATCAGACAAATGGAATTTCCACATTAAAAACCAATCCAAAATAGATGAAAAAAGTAGAGCACTACCGTCCATTCATGCCAAAATAAATCACTAGGCTGGGAATTTCCCAAACTAGAAACCGAATTTATGAATGGAAGAACCAAAAGGAGTTCTATCGTAAACTCATTAATTTTTATAGGGAAAGAAGAGAGTGAAAGTGAGTGGACAGCCAGAGGGACAGTGAGGCAATTAAAGTTCCATATAAGCAGAACAATGCAAGTCCATGACTGCAGTGTCTGTCTGGGATCGGGTCGGAGCCAGGGCCAGGGCCAGGGACAGGGCCAGGGGTCGTGGGTATATCCTGTCAAACACACATTACATTGGGAGTAAGTGTTTGGGACAGGTAGACAGAGATACAACAGGTACTCCCAGTCCTCCAGACGACACGCGCTGATACAGAATTACGACTACGAGACCACGAGGAGTGCCTTGTGGATGGGATGTGTGGAGATGTGCCGTGCCGTCCGTCGTCTTTCTATATTTACTTTATATTTGGTATGGGAGTAGGTGCGGTCTCTTTCCTAGACTTTGGCGCATGACTGGAACTGGAACTGAAACTGAAACTGGGATCGGGATCGGAAGAGGGTCACGGGACAGGGGACGACTCAGAGCAATTAACAATTAAGACAAACACCGTGTGTACTGTGTTGTCTGTGTGTTGTGTCTTGTATCTTGTCTTTTTGTACGTTTGTTTGTCTTTCGGAATTTCACAAAAATTCCTTTTATACCACAATTTGTTTCATGTTCTGGTTAATGTTTAATGTATGTGACTGTCTGTCGATGTTTGTTCTTTGGTTGGTTTTTTGGTTTTGTTTTTTGCGGTATTTGTTATTGCGGTTTCCATCCATTGTTCCTCCCAAAAGTAAACCCACTGTTTGCAGATGCATTTCGATGCCTTTTTGGAGAGGAGATGGTGCACGTGTCTCTCTGCCTCTGGGGCAATGGGTGGCGGGGTGGGGGGTGCGTTGTGTGGCGATTTCCTTGGAAAATTACTGGGCAAAACGACTTTTGTTGTTCTCAGATTTGTGTGAGTTTTTATTTATAATTAATTTCCAATATGGCGACCTATGATGGCAGGAAGTCATGTGTACGACTTTATATATACTTTTTTTATACATATATTTAATTCTTTTGTTTTGTGAATTCTCTTCAACAAAATGCTTATTTTTCTTCAATAATATATATGTATATAAATATGTATATATTTTTCCCCCTCCCGTATGTATGTCTGGTTGTGGCTGATAAGGCCTGTCGGTCGTTTGTTGTCGTCGTCGACTCAACGACCGCTGAGGCAGAGCCCAGAGGCACATTGTAAGCGGCGGACGGACACTCGAGAGGGCAGGGGCACAGGGCAGGACAGGGCAGGGGCAGAGCCCCAACGACTCGCATTTTGTTTTTCTGTTATAAGTACAAGTAATGCTCATGCACACACACACACATATATGTACACCACGGTCTTATGTGGTATATAACCACTTGTTTCTGTGACAGCAGCAGCACCGTACTGATCCCCATTCCACTTTCATTCCATCCAACGCACACGATCCCCCATCGAAGTCGAAGGAGGGCCCCGTTTCTGTGTGCTTTTTTTCTGGTCTCTGGAGCTCGGTTCGACGATCGTCATGCTGGTTTCTTGTAATTCTCATAATTCTTATTTCTCCTATTTTTTATTTTTTACTTATTTTACTTTTCCTGGCTTTAATGCTCTTTCATTCGTTTCTTTGTCTTAAGTTTGCAAATCTAAAGGCAATTAGTCATAGGAATGGGTCTATTCAGAAGCTTCCCCTAAACCCAGAACTTTCCTCCTGTAGTTTCTTTCTATAATACAAATATTACCCAATCTCGGACCCATCTTTCCAATTTCTTAAGTCAATTAGCCATTCAGGCGGCCATTAAAAAATCATCAAACAAACATTGGTCTCCCTCAAAAAATAATATACATTTATGCCTAAGTGCCAAAAGGACGACGGCCTAATTAGAAAGCGCCAGCGGCAGCGCCAGGTACGTGTCACAGGACCCAGGATACGTGAAAGTAAAAACATATTTTCCGGACAAAAAATTATATAACCCAACAAAAGGGAAGAGAAAATAGAAAATATTGTCAGCGAAAACAATATTCATAAGGAAGATGTGGTGTTGTTTGTTTGTCCAGAGACAGGACCCTCGAAAACAACTATCCAGCAGAGACAGAGAGAGAGAGAGAGAGAGAGAGAGAGAGAGAGAGAGAGTGCATGTCCTTTTTGGTCATGATCAATTTGTATCGTGTCGGCGCGTGTTTCCATTTTGTTTGTGTTTACCTTTTGCCACAAATTGTGGCCGGCCGCGCTTACCTGATGGGGGGATGATCTACCTGTGGCATCTTGTGGCAAATGGCAGCCGTCTGTGGCTGTGGACTGCTGCCCGATTAGCACTGATCTGAGCGGCTTAATCGTGGCTTCTTGACAGTTTTCTTTTCTCAATATAAAACTCTATTTAAATAGGTTCAATTCTGATGTTTGTTTGGCTGTGGGAAAAGTTTTTCATGTGCAGGAAATATGTTACGTGGAGGATCTAAGAGTCACTTAGGGAATATTGCATCAAATCCTCCAGCTCGAGAAAGTCAAAATGTTGACTCTACAAATTAGCCGGGGAATGTTTTTTCTGTTTGCATAATATTGAGAAATTCTGGACATATGGGGACTGAGATTTTACTTCCTTCAGTCCAAATATATTAACTGGAATCCATGTAGATCCCTCTAGTAATATCAAACACACCGCTCTCTATGGATCTTTCCCCTTATTTCTAATCCAATCTCGTCCTTTTAGATCCATTGAAGGACCCTACAGATAACAACTGGCCTCTGGTTATCGTAGCCCTAAAAGAGTGTTAAAGACATGTTCTTCGAGGTCGTTAAATGGGGGTTTTCCTTGATAAGAAACCAAGAAGCCAATTGAAGACCACTTGAATCAGATGCCCGTTCTTTTCTTTGATGTCATTTTATTGGAATATTCCTACCACATAACGATGCTGATAATTGGCGCTTAAGGAGTCAAACGACTTGTATCCGAAAGATAGCGAGAGAGAGCCACTAGGAAAGACGAGATCTCGAGGAGTGTTGGATTACCGAAAGTGTAATATTTATGGGGCGAAGTATGTACACGAAAATATTAAAAATGCATAAATACATCAGCACTGGAACTGGAACTATATAGTGTATTGTATGATCATTCCAATGATACATGAGACACTTTGCCACACAGTCTCGAGTCCAGTCCACACTACACTTGTTGCAAGAGCAAACCCATTTTGTCGTGGCATCCATAAATATGTCAAAATAGTTCCAGAGCCAAACCCAACCCAAAAAACTTGGTGTGTTCGTGGGTCTCGTGGGATATACAAATACCAAGGATGGTATATATGGTATAAATTGGCCCTCGGTGGTTTTCATTTGTGTGTATAAAACTAATTATATTGCTTTTCGCCATAAACATTGTGCAGGCCATTCGATATGTTCCACATTGGAGTTTTGGTATAGCGCTACGGTCCATTACATTTGGAGTTCGAGTGTGAAACAGGGCACCACCTAGCCCGCACCCGCACCCGCAAGACCCACAAAGATTATCCTTTTTCTCAGGATTGTAATAAAACACATCATTAGCATGGCTTGCTGGATGATTTATTGGTTCCACAAGAGATCTCTCTTTCTCTCTCTCTTCATGTTTGTTGACACTCCACGCACACTCCAGTTCGGTGTGCCACACACAGGGGCACGGGGGCACTCAGCCCTGACTCACATGGCGGAGTGGCAGTCGTACTCCTATTCCTCTATGACAGTTGGTGGGGCTTTTGAGGTCGTCTACCGTTATTTGCATTTGTACTCAATGCATTTCGTTTATAGTAGAACCGAAAACTTATCATCGGACTTAACTAAGCATAACATTTGTCGCTTTAGGATCGTAGTCGGGTATCCCAGGGGGTGGACTGTGGAACGGTAGCTGCCAACATGAAGGTGGAACCACAAGTCAAGTGTGAGAAAGTTTACTGTCAAAGAACGTACCGAAATAGAGGTAGGAATGGAATCTAATTTTAAAGAAACACAGGGATCCTTTGAAACACGGCAAAGGAATACATAGATAGGATCCTTATACTTTTGCTTATTGAATCTTGAGTTTTCCGATCTCTATACATTTTTCTTTGTAGAAATTTGTATATTTGAAATACTTTGACTCCCGACATGCTCGAATGGCGTGTTATATACCCAAAAGCCCTCGGACCAGGCGCCGCCGCTGGGTGACGTCTACTGCAAGTTTTTCAAGCTGAGTTATTTAATAAATTCAAGGTTAAAGTTCCATATAAATCACTGACACATGCAACCCACGAGCAATCGTATTGAAAATGTCTAAATATTTCATTTTTTCACTTGTTTTTGTATTGAAAACTTTCGTTAATGAGCGAGAGTGTTGTGCTCTACTGTGCTGTGGCTGGGGCAACCACAATATATACAAAATAAAATATTATATAGAGGAGACCTCATGTGTCCGCGGGACTAGGGAAAGGTCCGGTACGGACGGACAGGGTCTCGTCCCCCATCCCATTCCCCACCCAGGCTGAAGCAGGTTATCAGTATTTTTTCTTCGTTTTTTCATCGTTTTTAATATAATTTTTTTTAATGGCCACAAAGGTTAACAACAAGCCATGTCTATGTACTCTCGACGCGTACGAGTATGTAGAATTTAAATTCGAATTTAGATTTGTTTTTGGAACGAACCGCGCCGATCCGTATTGAACCTCCCGCCGCACCGAGCGACGAGCGGCGACCCACTTGAGTGTCGCCGCCTACTTTTCCCAATTGACCATCCATCCATTCCATCGATCCATCGGATCGTAAAAGTGTTCTCAAAATGTCCAAACAGATCGTTGGTGCCGCCTATTCAAATGACGATAAAAATGCCATAAAATCTCAGAGCGAGGAGCCTTGTCGTTTTACGACTCCTCGTCCTGGTTCAAATATAACAATTTTTTAATCAACCATTAGAACGGATCTCAAGTACAAAGTGGAACATTTTTACGATCGTTTTTGAATATTTTTTGGCGCGCCGTCTGGGGAATTTGCAAAAGAAAACGGCGTCTTCTACGGGAAAGACTTTCCCCTTGGATTTTTCTCACGGCGACGACCCTTCGATCTGGCTCCAGCGATCACTTGTCGCTGCGGAGTATGTCCTTTGCCCCGATTCTGAAATTCTACACGCGTCTCCTATGAAAATTTAATGTTCACGTCCTCGCGATAGGCATGAAAGTGTTTTCTGGCTGTTTTGGCCCCGGCCCCGGCCCCGGCTCCGGCACCCCATCCTATACGCTTGTTAGATGAAATTTTAGAGAAAAATTTGAGTGTTCTAACTCGGGGCTGATTTATGGAACCATTTATGTAGGATTTTCAAAAGTTACCATGAAGGAATAGAGAGGTTATTGGCCACAACGAAAGGAGCGTTGGACTAGAATGGGGATCGATTTATTTTTGTTAATGAAGTGCGACTAAATTTTAAAATTACTTTTGAAAAATATAGAAATAAGATTCAAGGGGAAGTATTTATGAGAGCAACCCCACGCAGAGATCGGGTTGATATAATCATTGTTTAATCGATAATATATCACGTCGCATAAGTCACGGTAATTTCGTTTCAATTAATACTTCTCCAGGAAAAGTTTTCCTTGTTGTCGTACTGCCGATAATTCATCAATACTCAATGGGGAATAAGGAGATTTGATGATAATAAAAGTACATAGTACATAAATAATCGTAGAATTATTTATTCAAAGTTTTTATCTTATTCCTATAAATTTCGTATTCCAAATTATTTTAGTTTAAATTTTGATAAGTTCCGCTGTAATCAACAAAGTCGCTTTTTGACGATCGCCTATCGATAATGAATCACAGAAACGCATATCATCCCTATACAGCTTTCATCAAAGTTGTAGATCGTGTTATTAACTCCAGGCAGTGTTACTGTTTAGTTAATTTGTTGCTTGTTTTACATACTATAAATACATATGTGTGCATATATGTACATACATACATACATATATGTACGTATTAGTGCTCGCTGGCAACAGCCAACCACAATGGAAGCAATAAAACCAAAAGCAACAACTACAAAGGTGGCCCCGCTGCCTTCTGCCCCCTCTGCAGAGATGCCTGCTGCTTGTTGTTGCTGTTGTAATTGTATTAAGAGGCGTAGCTAAAAACTGGCAAGCAACCAACGCATTGAGGGCCTGCTGAGAGAGCGAGAGACAGCGAAGATACCGAACAGCATGGGTGCGACAAGGTCCGCTGCAGGCAAAGCAAGCAACAAGTCCACGAACGCAGTCGCAGAGCAAAAACAGCAAAAGGAAGAGAGCGCTTAAAAGCCAACAAAGTAAAGAGAGCTTAAGCTTTTGCTCTTTGCTCTCCGCTCGATTTGACAGCCGTTTGAAGCTGTACATGATGACGATTATGATTGTGACTCGTATAACGGCATGTGGAGCAAAGCGCAGAGCTGACAAAATGTGTAGTTATGTCTGTGAGTGTGTGTGGGGGGATGAATGGAAGTGGAGCCAGGGAGAGGAGAACTTAAGCTCTCTCTCCTCGCATGTAGTGTGTGGAGGAATCTAAAAAACAATTTTTTTATGATTTTTACTCGACGTTTCATTTGTGTCCATGTTTTCGAAATATTTAAGTGCTCGCCACAAGCGCAACAAAAACCCCGAGCGCCCCAGTTTGTTTGAAAAACTCGCCGGACACGGACACGTACGACGGATCAGAGTGCGGATCGATTGATTAGTGAGAGACGACGGGACTCTGGACGCGCGCGCGAATTGTGGGGGCCAGAGAGAGGGGAGTACATAAGCGATGACCAAGATCACGAAGCCCAAGGACAAGGAGAAGGCACCGCCAACGCCGGCGCGTGCTTCTACCAATTTGCTGGCTAATGCGGCCAAAATGAAGATCACTAAAGCCCTGGCCAATGCCAAGACGCAGCAGCAGAACAAGCAAGGACGTGCATCAACGGCAACAAAAGAAACAAAAGAGACAGCAGCAACAGGATCAAATGCAACAACAACAACAACAACAACTGCAGTCGTACCAGCCGCAGCACTGAAAGAGACGGCTATAGCAGCTGTTCCGACCGAAACGGAGCCTACGACAGCGGCCGAGACAGAGACGGAGACGGTGGCCGCCGCCGCCGACGACGACGACAATGAGGCAGCGACGACGTCGACGTCGGCCACAAATTTATCGTCATTTGAGTCCGCGCGTTTGCAGGCTCACACTTCAGTTGCAGCGAAACTCACAAACGAAACGGTTACCACCAGCGACACGGCGACAGCCACAGCGACTACTGCAGTTCTAGCACTAGAATCTACAGCATCAGCTACAGCAGTTACAGTGGAGATCGAGAGAGATCCTAATCGTGTAAACAACGGTACTCAAGAGAGCAACGCGAGTGAAAGTGTCGATAATAAGATCAAAGTAATAAACTATGCGCATCAGCAGCAGCAACAAATCTACGAACATCAACAGCAGCAGCAACAACAACAACAGCAACACCAGGAACAGTTTCTCAGTCAGCAATTGATACAAGAACAACAGCACCAGGAGCAACTGCAGCAGCAGGAACAGCATTGGTTGGCCTACGATTTGACCAGCGGATCAGCAGCAGCGGCCGCAGCAGCAGCGGCGGTGCAAGCAGTCCAAGCAGTGGATCAGAAACCCCCCGATTTGTATGCCTTGGCGGCCTCGCATCATCATTTCTTCGGACACCTGAGCTACCCGCCACCGCATCCACCCGCACAGCTGTACGAGCACTACCAGAGCATCACCGGCGCCAGCACGGATCCATCCATAATGAGGAATAACTTTGCGCTGTACAGCGTCTATGGCGGGGGAGGAGGAGGATCGGCCGGAGGAGTAGGAGCGGGAGGAATGCTCACGCACGATCATGTGGTGGCAGCCGCCGCAGCGGCAGCAAATGCCCACAATACGCCCAACATTGATGAGGTCATCCAGGACACACTGAAGGACGAGTGCTTCGACGACGGGCATAGCACCAGCTATCACATGCTGACCTCCGTATCAGATTTGCATTCCCTAAAGGATCCCAGTCCCACCATTTACTCACTCACGCACCAGCAACAGCAGCAACAGTTGCAGCAGCAATTGTACCACCACCAACAGCAGCAGCAACAACAACAGCAGCAGCAACACCTCCAGCAGCAGCAGCAGCAACACCAACAACAGCATCACCATCACAACAACTCCGCCAGTTCGGTCGGCGGGGATTCCCCATCGTCCTCCTCGCATGCACTGTCCACGCTCCAGAGCTTCACGCAGCTGACGAGCGCCGGCCACAGGGACAGCCTTTCGCCGGAACAGCATGGGGGCTACTTCAGTCCCAGCCTGCAGACAACCAGGTGAGTGTGGAGTGTGGAGAGTGGAGTGTGTTTGTGTGTGGCACCGACCGACAGACCGTCCCGCGTGCTACTCGAACGAGAGTATGAGCTCATTATCACGATCCATATCGCACGTGCCTTAACCGAGCTTCGAGCACCGCGCAACACCGCCAAATGTCATGATCAGAGAAGCGCATTCGTTGATTCATATTTCCCCCAACCCCCCAAGCCCCCCACCCGACAGTCGCGACTGTGACTATGATTTTTCCTCAGTTCTCTGTGTTGTTAGGGTTCTCCAGTTCTCCAATGGGTTATAGGTGTATTACTTTAAGTCATAATTGTTGCTCATTGTTCCAGGTTTTAGACTTTGCTCTCAAAAAGTATGGGATCGATCCCTCCTCACACACACGCACACACATTTCCGTGTTCTGTGGCATTCTCAGGTGGTTTATTCGCCCAGTGGAATGCCTATAAAAACCTGGTTGCACGGTTGCATCTATTTTGTGTGTTTCATGTCCAGAGGAATGTGTGTTTTTCTTCATTCAAATGAAAAAACATCCATAAAAAACAGTTGTGATTTTGTCGCCATCACAGATGTCATATGAACAATGTGCTAGCCTCTAGAGTTTGTGTGGGTTTTAGTGGGTGTGGCAGTGGCAGTGCCAGTGCCAGGGAGTGGGTGTTAAAGGTTGCAGAACTGATGGATGGAAGAAAGGGAAGGTAATCGAGTGGGAATAAACTTTTTAGATCATGTTTTTGGAATCTACAAGGAGAGTTTTCTTAAAGAAGATATGCGGGATCTATAAAGGACGCTCGACATTTTCGATGGATGCATTTTCCAATCATCTAGCAAATGAGAATTCCTCCCTCGACTTACGGACTGTTATGTTATGCTATGCCTGTATTTTCCTATATGCAAAACACGTTTTCAATTATAAAAAATAACAACCACAAACAAAACGATCCTAAATGAAGTGCAAAATGTGGAAAAAATAGAGAAGAGAAAAACGAGTCAAAAAAACAGAGGAGAAAAACAAGAGCCAAAGGCAAAAGCTGAAACGAGATCAATGGAAAGACGACGAACGGGCGGGCACTCATTGTGCGGGTTGTACGGGTCTGGGATCCCACCCTTTGGATCGTTAGAGCACCCCCAGTGCTCCTCCTTTATGGAGACGTAAGGGGTATGGGGTCTTTTGAGGCTGACTCAGCAGCGGCTTTGAAGCTGCTTTCAGAGTTTGGGTTTGGGTTTGGGTTTCGTGTGGCGGTTTCTGTGTCACGGGATGGCTTTGGATTACCCCCCGAGAAATACACAACCACCTTCAGGTATCCCACTCCTCGAATAGAGAGCTTTGCAATTGGAATACGCCCCGATCCGACCCGATCCGATCCGATCCGATCCGAGCCAGCAAACAAGCTAGAAAAATGCGCTACAATTGCATTTTGGAACTGCCGATCAAATGCGGGTCACGCCCCCCTTTTTTTAATGGTTTTTCAGTGCGGCACGTGCCTAACTTTTTTTTGGACACGTGTGTCGCCACAACTCTTGGCCACAAATGCTGCTGGTAACACCACACCCCCTCTTTAGGCCAAAAGTTAGTCAAGCATTTCTTTGGGCCACTCCATGAGTCAGAATGTCCGAGTCCAAGTCCGAGTCAGAGTCAGTGCGTCTCCCTTACGTCAATAATTGGAGACATAGCATATTTTCTTGTTTACGAAATTTGAGCGGCAGTACTTTTTTTTATTTTTTTGCTTTTCGCTGAGCCTCAGAACTCAGCGACAGCCACAGCCACAGCCACAGCGACAGCGACAGGAGGAGCAAAGCGGAAGAGAGCCTGAAGCAAGTGCGAAACTGTATTTATTGTATGTTCAATGTTTATTTTGATCTTCCGAAAGGTTGAGACTTGAATACTTATAATCGAGATTTTGCAACAAGATATCCAGGGCCCCAAAACAGCGCTAAAGATCACAGAATGAGAATCGGAAACATTTTGAAAGATTGAAAGACGGCCTACTGTTTGAGAGGTATCGAATTGGAGATCGCACAGATCGGCAAAAGATCATAGATGATATATCGAATTATGTTTAAAGAATCTCTTGAGAGATCTTCGGAGAAAAACAAAACTATTTTTTGGCTCAGCGATGACGATGACGAGATGCTCGGAACATTTTGTATGTGACTTTTTATTCATTTTGTGGCGGCAGTGCGAAAAAACCAGAAAACCAGAAGAAGATATCACAACGCCCGACATTCGTCGAGAGCTCACATACGAGTACGAATACTCGTAGTTTGTGTGGAAAAACAAGAAGTCGAATCGAATGCAGAAAATACTCACCTGCAGAGAACAGCCACACAGAGCCGACAGAACCGACAGAAAACTGAAGCGATGATAAATTATATCGTTGTCGTGCATTTTTTGTTGTCATTCAGTCTACTTCCTATATATATTGTATGCTATTCTCTATATGGTAGAGCGTAGGTACGAGTACCTATGGCCAGAGATAAAGATATATTGTAGCATCTCTGAAAGTTGAAAATTGAATTTGTTGTTGGGCGCTGACTGTGTTATCAGAGAGCGTGCCTCAAGACTTTGGAAAGACTTTGTTTTATGTTCAAGAATAGCTATGGTTCTACCGTTTTTGGTAGATAATAAAATGCTACAGTGGTTGCTCGGAATGTTAGCTTTTCGATGGTTTTAGAGCCCTGAATCCATTCCCAATCTATCCTTAAATCAATAGCCTTTTTATTTCATAACTGAAACACTTTTAATTTGTTTAAAATTACATAGAAATATGCAGTTTTCAATCTTCGAGCGATCACTGCACCTCGATTTTCGTGTGGCTTATATCCAATTTGTATTTCTTACAAGTTTTTCACACAATTTTATCACTTATTTTATGGCTTAAACTCCCCGCCTGCGTCTCAGCCAAAAGCAAAAGCAGCAGCAGAGGCACAGCAACAGCAACAGCAAAAGCAAAAGCGGTGACTGCAACTGCAAGTGCAACAACTGCAACTTCCACTGGCATAAAGTCCAAAACCCGACGTCAAGTCATTATGCAAACGCGCGTGCCCCGTTTCGGTTGTGCTTTCGGTCTCGTTCTCGTTCTCGTCTCCAGCTCCAGCTTCATCTTCAGCTCCAGCTACGGGATCGATCTCCTCCTCGCCTGCTCGAAAGAACCGATTCCCCAATAAAAATACAAATATATCAAAATGAAACTTACATTTAGTGAAAGAAAAATATCGTCGAGTGTTACGGCCTGTGCCTGTTGCCGAATCAAATCATAATTGTATTTCCAAAAACAAACAACAACAAAAAGGGTTGTACAAGACTTTAGAGAACTTTAGAGATCGTCATTGAGTGTCCGTTTAGTGGAGTGTGTATGTGTTTGCAGCATTTAAGGATCCATTCTACAGCTATACTTTGAGTGGAAATCCTTGAAAGTGGAAGAATATCTTCTTTATTGTCCGTTAAGCGGAATGTTCGAACTTGCCAGAGATTTCCATTTTCAATTTGAGCCTAGAATTTCCATTTAGTGGAATATTTGTGAGTGCGGATC
This sequence comes from Drosophila persimilis, assembly GCF_003286085.1. NCBI lineage: Eukaryota > Metazoa > Arthropoda > Insecta > Diptera > Drosophilidae > Drosophila > Drosophila persimilis. Next base: position 27,455,353 of record NW_020825288.1, on the reverse strand, counting down.
TGTTGAAGATATAGTTTTTGGAAGGAAATCTATTCGTCTTCACCTGTTGAAACTATAGTACCTGATTCCTAATAAATCGTACATCTGCCCCCAAGAACAGAGATCTTTGCCTCTAAGAGACCCTTGCCTACGCTGCACTTGTGGTTCCTTTTCTTTGTTTATGGAAAGAACCGTCTTTTGGAGCCGTTGGGGGAATAAATATTTGCACAGGCTACTGTTTAAGAAAGAGAGAGCGGCAGTGGGACACAACGAGAGAGAGACAGAGTGAAGGAAAGAAAGAGAGAGTGCGATCCTAAGGGAAAGAGATTTTCGGTCAATTTGTAAACAGTGTAGCAAACATTTTATTTTTTAATTAAAAGTTTTATGGACACACACATACACATACCGAAATATGCACCCAAACACACACACACACAGACAACACTGCAAAATGTGATCCGCTTTGGTGGTCCAAAAGCAGCATAAAACTCCAACAACAATCTTGTAAAATAAACAAAAATCAGGAAATGTTAATAGCAGATTCATTCCTTTTGGCCCTAACAGAACGACAGAAAGAGAGGGAGAGAGCAAAAGCAGAGAGACAAAGAAAGAGAGAGCAAGTGTAACAGTAACAGTAACAGTAACAGTAACAGAAACAATAACAGCAGCAGTAACAGCCACCCCAACAGACCTGTTAAGTGGCTCGCGGCTAAAAACGCGCGTAAATTTGTGCCAAGCGGCTTTAAACGCATCAAAACAAAAGCCAAATCAAACGCGTGTAATCTGTAATCCCCCAAAATTGTGAAAATTCCAGAAAAAACACCACAAAATGTTTTTCTCTAATTACAATAATATGTATTTGAAGAACTATTGCTATAGGTACAACCATACAAGTGAAATATTTAATAAAGTTTCTTAAATGCCATAAATATATGTATTAAAATATATCCTTTTGTCCTTGCAGTTCGGTGTACGCTGGACCCCTGCTCACCCAAGCGGCCAATGGGATGCAGTATGGCATGCAGTCGCCCAGCCACGCCCATGCGCATCTCCAGCAGCAACAGCAGCATCCCCACCAGCAGCAGCAACATCCCCACCAGCAGCACAATCCCCACCAGCAACAGCAGCAGCTCCATCAGCATCACAATTCCAGCAGCAGCAGTCCGGGACCCGTGGGTCTGGCCTCTGGAACGACTGTCAATGGCAGTGGGCTCCTGGACGACGGCTATGGCTCGCCAAAGAGCAGCCACAGCGGCGGCGGCGGCGGTGGAAGTGGAGGTGGCACCTTGCCTGCCTTTCAGCGCATTGCATCGGCGACCAGCGGCTACGGCAACGGCGTGGCCAATGGCTCTTCGGTGGTCAGTGGAGCCGAACGGTCCGCTGGCTATGCATCGCTGGCCAATTATCGCACTCAGGTGAGTGTTTGCCCAGGGAATCCCTCCTGATTGATTCCCGCCTAACACTCTGCTCCCTCCCCCTTCAGAGCGATGCCTGGACGGGTCATTACGAGCCAATCAGTTACGCAGCAGCCACCGCATCCGGTGTCCAGACACAGCTTGGAGGCGGCCTTGGTGGGGCCGGGGTGATACGCAACGGACGAGAGATATATGCCGCGAATGCAGCAGCGGCGGCGGCGGTAGATGGCGCCGCAGGACGAGTGGATCCAGGATCCTATCTAACAGCATCCGCATCGTTGTCAGCAAGTAAGTGTTCGCCTCTTTTAGGATATTGAATATAGGATATAGAACACACATTTGGCGCAAGAGAGCGTTGTCTATGTTTGCCTTGCCACAAGAGGAGGAAGGAGGAGGCCTCTCCTTAGGTAGAAGTTCGCACCCGCAGGACTATGGACGATGGATATTTACAGAGCCTGAGCAAACGGCTGAGACCCCGAAGGAACTGCAACTGCTGCTGCCAACTGCTGTTTTCCTACGCAAACAACGCACGCTACACACTTTTTTGAGCCCAAAAACAAAAACTATCGCTAGCGTAAACCTATCTCTAAGTCCTACGTCTCTATAATAAATTCAATTAATTTTACATCCACTCTTGAGCTTACAAAAATCAATCCAAACCACAAGAAACCACAGAAAACACCACCACAAAAAGCAAAAAAAAAAAAACACACACAAAAACTCCCAAACAAAACCAAAATTTTGATGATAATTTGTATGATATTTTCCATGTAAACGTTTCGCATCCTTTTTGAAGCATTTTTCGATGCCGATTATTTCACTGAGGGGCGAGAGTGCGTCAATTGTGGTGCGATCCAGACACCGCTGTGGCGACGCGATAACACGGGACACTATCTGTGCAACGCCTGCGGCTTGTACATGAAAATGAACGGCATGAATCGTCCACTAATAAAACAGCCTAGAAGATTGGTAAATGTCTCTCTCTCTCTCTCTCACACATGTCCTGTCTCCCCTCATCTCTCTCTCAAAAAATCTCAATCCTCTAATTATTACTAACCCAAAAAAGCTTTTTTGTGTGGAACAAAATTTTTATTTGTATTGTAAACGAAAAATGGGAAAAGCTTATAGAAATCCAAGCCGCCAGCCTCTGAACCAGACCCAGAACCCTCTCTGAAAATCAATCCCCATTGGAAAATCATATTCCAAACGAATCTCAAAGAGAGTACAAAAATTAATTGAATTTATTATTAGTTTTATATACAAAAAAAAAAAAAAAAAACAAAAAAAACAACCAAAAACAAAACAAAAGAACGTGCAAATTTCTGCTACTCTTCTACTCCTTCTACTACTACTGTTTTGCATACTTTTTGCCTACTACTTTTTTGCTGCCTTTTTTGCTCAATCAAAAATCTTCTGATAATATAATTACAGTGGCCGCTGAATCGGGCGGGGATTTCTATAAGAGCTACCCATTTAATGTGAACGCCAGCGGCAGTGGCCGTAGTAAGGCCAACACCCCAACAGCCGCGGGCACAGTCATAGCCACTGCTGCTGCAACTGCTGTTGCGGCGGGGGCAACGGCAGCCCCAGCGACAGCTTCGACGGCAGCGGTAAATGCAACAACGACGCTTGAAGAGCACGTTAGTCGCGCCAATTCGAGACGCTTGGTAGGTCGCTCATTAATTAACAAAACAACAAAACCAACAAAACCAACAAACCCCCCAAAGAACAAATTCCCAACAACTAACAAACCGAAAACAAAACAAATCGAAAGAGTAAAGTAGAAATCCCAGAAAATATATAGAAAATATTGTTCCACATGAAAGGCTCCAAGGAAATGTCCAAAAGTTTACTAATTAATCAATATTTTATCCCATTCCTCGATGTAGAGTGCCTCGAAGCGCAATGGCCTGTCGTGCAGCAATTGCCTCACCACCTACACATCTTTGTGGCGCCGCAATCCTGCCGGAGAGCCTGTGTGCAATGCCTGCGGGCTGTACTTTAAGCTGCACAGCGTCACGCGTCCGTTGGCCATGAAAAAGGATACCATTCAGGTGAGCAAAGAGAAGAGAACTCAATAGAAACAAAATTCTATATTATGTACTATTTCTCGTTTAGAAACGCAAACGTAAACCCAAGGGAACGAAGAGTGAAAAGTCCAAGAAAATGAAAATGGCAATGAATGCCAATATAGAGGGAGGTTCAGGCAATGGTGCAGGGTCTGCAGGCTCTGGCTCCCACAATGTGGGCCTGAGCTTGGACGTCAACGAAGGTAAGTGTCTCGTGAATGATCCTACGCTCTGTGGGTGCATGCCTAATTCGTGTGTCTGTCTCTCTGTCCTGTCTTAGATATGAAACCATACATGCCATACACCACAACCACATCGCAACACCACCAGCAGCAGCAGCAACAGCAGCAATCACAGCAACAGCAGCAGCATCATCATCAGCTCATTGCTGATCAGCAGCAGCATTCATCGGCTGCCAGTTCGCCCCATAGCATGGCCTCCTCCTCACTATCCCCCTCAGCCACATCACATTCCCATTCGCATCAACAACAGCAGCAGCAACAGCATCAGTTGTGCTCTGGCCTGGACATGTCGCCCACGTCGCCCTATCAAATGTCCCCCATCAACATGCAGCAGCAGCAACATTCATCCCATCAGCAACAGCAGCAATCCTGCAGCATGCAACAGCATTCGCCCAGCACTCCCACCTCCAGCACGGCCTCTATTTACAATACACCATCGCCCACCCACCACCATCAACACAGTATCCATAATAACAATAACAATAACAATAACAATAGCACATTGTTCAACAACAACAACAACAGTAGCAATGAGAATAACACGAAAATTATACAGAAATATCTGCAAGCTCAACAATTGAGCGCGAACAGCAACAACAGCAACAGCAACAGCGGGAGCGGGAGCTCGGATCATCATCTATTGGCGCACCTGAATGCGAACTCCATTACGACGGCAACACTTGCAGCAGCGGCTGCAGCGACGATCAAACCAGAGGCCACATCGTCCACAGCCACAGCCACAGTGACGGGATCAACACCGACCACGGCATCGAGCACATTATCCTCACTGAGCCTCAGCAACAGCAACATTATCAGTCTGCAAAATCCCTATCAACAGCTGGGGCTTGGACCGCAGGCGATGGCATTGTCTAAGCCAGGAGGACGCGCCGCCTCCCCGCTCTACTATATCACGGAGGATGAGCAGCACATCAAACTGGAGCAGATAGAACATCAGCATCATCAGGAGCACCAGCACTCCCATCAACAGCATCAGGGAGAGCTAATGCTCAGCCGATCGGGCTCGCTGGACGAGCACTACGAACTAGCGGCCTTTCAGCTGCAGCAGCAAGAGCTCCGTCTCCAGCAGAGTCTGCTCCACGAGCAGCAGGTGGCCAGCTATGCCATGCAAGCAAAGCAACTGCAGGAGCTGGAACGCAAGTACGGCGTGGATCGGGAGACTGTGGTGAAGATGGAGTAGACGGTGAAGATATACATGGTGCACTGTAGCATGACCAAAGATCCTGTTGTTAAATCTCATAGCTCCAAAGAATTTTTAGCGTGTATACCCAAGAGCAGTTCTCCAAGAACCCTCCTCTAAACTCTACCCTCTATTCTCTACATAAAATTTAAGCAAATTGATTGACATTTCCATTAGGCCACTCTGAATCGCGCACTACTCGAATTTTTCGTTATTTAAAACCTAGTTTAATTCTTAGAAAATTGCTATATTATCGAATGCAGAACCTAGTTTAATCGCCATGCAAAGCCCTGAGAGAAGTTCGTCGTGTGGCATCTCTTTGGTGTGGCATCCATTTAACTTTTTTTATTTGTTATCAAATCGAATGAATACCTTTTGAGATTTCTCCTACAATCAGATCCCACTTAGAAATTAGAGCTCTTAATTTTAGTTGCGCAACAAAAAGCGAAAACAATGAAAAAACGAATAACAAGCGAAACAACCTACAATCTCATTCAATTTAGTTAATAATTTAATTATATATTTTATGCCACTATATATAGAAATATTTAAATCAATTTAAGTTTTAGTCTCGTAGCACACACACACACACATTTTTACATCATTTTGCAATATTAATTTTATTACTTTTTGAACAAATAAACGACAATTGTCTATTAATTTCCCCAAATACATAATATTTAACTAAATCGCCATGCATGGCGTATGCGTGATTTGTTCAGTTTCATAGCAGCGAGATGTTTAATGTCTGCTTAAATCAGTTGTTAGTTCCAAAGGTGACCAGTGCGTGGCGCATACATCTTTCAGGTAAGTTACATGTATTTTACGCATGTACATGTATTCTACATGACTTAGAAACACAAATTTGTGTAGAAATTCAGCCACATTTTAATTTTAAGGTCGAACGAGAGAAGAACTTCAGGTCTGGGATACCAGGCGAACAGAAATCAGCAGCAAGAAACTTTAGCTAAATTCAAACAAATTCTTGCATACTTTTGGGAATTCAGAAACGTTGCTTGTAAAAAGCCACCGACCTTCTGCTGATTTCTGTTCGCCTGGTATTTTAGATCTGAAAATCGAAAAATCTCGGTGTTGAGCGTCACCATATTGAAAGTGGTTGTTGTTCCTGTGATCGGAATAACATCCTTGATCAGATGAAGTCCTCTTCAAGGGCCAAGGATCAAGGATATTATCTCTAGACATATATGTACATCCTGTTTTCTCCCTTATTTGTGGGCAGATCTGAACCATCCATAGGATCCTGTAATTGGAAAAATATCCTTGATCCATTGGTAAGGACTCAAGCCACCCCAGCCAGTCATATTTCCCCGATTCTTTGAAAGGATGATTTTTCAATAGTTTTATTCATCAAAACGTAGCTTAGTGTAAATAAATAACAATTATCATTTTTCCGACCGCGACCAGAAGTGTGAAGCCCCTGGGCATATTGGTGTCCGCGGGCACGCAAGAAGTGTTCCTGGCCACCGGATGGGGCGACCTTCTAAAATGAAAGGAGCTACATAAAGTAAATTATTAAATAATAGCTGACGGAGTAAGAGGAAGGGATCGCGGTATAGCAGTTTGTGGCCAGAGAGCGTCCAAATGCTGGTGCGATGCACGCGATCGTAGGTGCAGTATCGATCACGTAAGGCCGTCACCAGAGCGCCGGAGGACACGGAAAGTGAAGGTTAAAGCCTCGGGACGCTTATCCGGCAAAATATATCATGAAATATCCTTTCAGAAATAATTTGTAATCTATATTTAGTGCTGGGATCATCCCAGGATCTTCGGCTCTGGCGCTCAGCCACCGCCGCGCCATGAAGAGCCAGCCGGGCTGGCTTTGTCATACTTGCGCATCAAATTTGATCTATTATTCCCGCTTTAAATTGAAGCATAGACTTTGGTATGATTTCATCAGATTATAATCCATTTTATTGACAGTTTTCATGTGGACGGTGATCTATAAAAGCGTAAGCAGGTACCATCCAATCCCATATCCCGTAGCAACAACTTTGGTGCCACAGACGGGAACGTTGCCAATGGTAGGAGGGTGTCTCTATATGTGTATATACATATGTATGTTATATAGTTGAATGTGTGTGTTTGAGGGGGATGTACATGTGTCTGTATGTCTGTGTGTGTGTGTGTGTATTATTTTATATTGTGCGCCGCCATTTACGAAAGCGACATTTTCAGCGATAAGATAACGTCGCATTGCTGAGGTCCCCTCTCCAAGTCCCCTCCCCCTCCCTGCCCCTCCCTAGCCCTGTCACTCTCTCGCAAGTTACCCATCCCCCCTTTCATCAGCAACCCCTCCACCCTTTTATTTTTCTCTATTTTTTCCTTGTTTTTTTTAATAAACTTTGTTTTTTATGGGAGTCACGCGTTACAAAACGACAACAACAACAAATCTGAAAGTCATTTCATATGGCAAAACGGTTTTTTTTGTTTATTGCTAGGGTTGGTTGCTGCCCGTGTAGAGGGAAGGGAAGGCTAGTGGGGGTGGGAGGGAGCATAAGCGCTGCGCCTGTCTACGTGACTGTACCAAAGTGCCGTATGTCGGCTCGTGGACTCGTTCAAGTGCCACCGAATGGGTCTGCGCCTCGATCCGCGTCCACTCTGATTGATTACAGCGGAATCCTCATTCTATGCCCCTCAAAATGTATCCCAAACACAATTTCATTCAATCGTTTTCAGACGTTTCTCTTTTTGGATCCCTCTAATCGGTCATTGCACAGATTTTTCGGCTTTGCAAAACTTTCACTCAAACACTCAGCCGGAGAGAGATTGTAAGTTCTTTTATTTTGTATTTTTTTGGGTTCTGGCTGGGTCAGGGTTTTCCTATCAACGCTTTTGGCCAGATAATGGGATGATAATGCCAGTGGTATATACATATAGCCTTGTCTTACATGATATCGCATCATACACACAAGCATAAGCGTGATAAGATATAGAAAGATATGGTCTTGGGCTTTGATTTCCAATCATTCCCAGTAGTCCCTGCCCGTCTGTATATAGAAGTTTCTTAGTCGAGATCCGTTGTTGGGGGAAGAAGGAGGTCATCCAGGGGTTTATTTTACTAATAATGATTAAAAGTATGATTGGAATAACAACTAGAAAGAAATATCTAAATGGATCACAGAAAGCAGAGCCCATTCGGTGATTTCTTAGAGCTCTACAAAGTCAAAGTTTTATCCACATTTGCTCTTCAAGTTTCGTAAGCTCTTCTAATGAATCATTGTTTGTAGATCATGAAATGAAATCCATTGTCTGAAGCTGTTTACCCAATTCCATGATATTTACTGCTAGCAAACAAGATGGTTAATTGCGAAACAAAACTGGGCTAGAATCATATAAGAATCGTGTAGGATTATTTAACAAGAGCATTAGGCAGAGAATGAACAAGATATATGTTTACAGAAACCATATAAATATTGTGTAGAAGAGAATCTATGCATCAGGGATGCAACCATACCAAACATCCAGGAACTATGAATAACTTCTGAGGCATCTTTTACATAAGAAATATACCCCATGATTTCTTCCAAATAAAGTGTCTAAAAATACTAGTCGAAGAGCCAGAAATAAATTTAATCATGCTTATTAAGCAGCAGCTCCTTGGCTCTTATCATTTTGCTTCTGGGAGAAAAACAAGCGTGGAATGAATGGAGAGAATTATTCATGCACTGACTACGCATGTGGTTTTCCCCATCAAGATCCGCGGAAATCGTTGTCATTGAGGGCGGGGTACTTAGCACTCAGTTTCCTCCTTTCGTTTCCTTCGAAATGGTGCCACAAACTGTCAGAGATTCACTGTAAGGCCCACTTTGTTGGTTTAATATAACTATCATATATTGTACTGGGTACACACACTTATAGTCCATGCCATAACATGCGATGATTTCATGCCCGACATGGCTTTTTTATGGCTCTTTTTTTACAATACTCGTAGAACCGTGGCACCATTTGTTTTTCGGATTTGTCACTTTACGATCTCTCTCTCTCTCTCTCCCTCTGTCACGTATACTTTTCGGGCATTATAATGCATTATAATTATATTATATTTTCATAATTACTCTCGACGGATCGGATCGGAACGTGTTTAAATGGAAAGTGCAAAACTTACTGGCAGACAGCCAGCCAACGAAATAACGAAGCCGCCAGTAAGATATCTGTGTATATATGATTTTTTTACATGCCCATTCCATAGATAGGCAATCTGTATCTGTGGCACGATAATGCTTATAAATAAGATAATATGATTTGATAATGGTATTTACCATATGCAGAAACAGAAACAGAACACCGAGAACCGAGAACCGAGAACTCTACAGGCGGTTTTATGTAACCTGAAGTTCGCTTTCTATATATTTAAAGTACATGATTTTCTTACATTTTTCTTTAGGGTATGGTTTTCCCCCTGCTGCTGCGGTGAACCTAATTAAATGTTTGACATTTGCCTGATTTATTTAGCGTGAAAATGCTGAAAAAATTCCCTCTGATTCTTGGTATATATGTATATAGAAGGTAGTTTGGTTTCTCTGTGGAATTGTGTGCAAACAGATTGCATTTAGAGCATTCCATTCCATTGCGCGGTTCCTTCACGGTTCTGTTCTTTTCTGTTTGTTGTTGACTTGACTGCTTTTTGATGTCTTCTTTGGGTTTGCTACCTTCCCCGTGTCCCCGTTGCTGTTTCTTATCGCCAACTGACGTTTGTACTTCAAAATGTGTACTTAAGATAATGAAAATGAGGAAGAAACAGCTATGGGCCATGGGCCATGGGCCACGACACGAAGGGGGGTCGGTGCCGCAACACATGGCATGGAAGTATCGCAATGCAGACATATCCACAAGACATCATCAGACTTCAACTCAAATCAAAATGTATGTACAGGCAGGAGTGGTAGAAACTTGTCATCGCTTTGACAATTTTCCTGTGCTTTTGAATGGTGGAGGGTACAGGGAAAACCTTAGAGATTGAGGTCTTCCAAAGTGTCTTTCACTGACAGAATCTTTACTCAATCCTTTGGGCCTGAGAGGTCTTCCCCCTCCATGAGGTTCTCTTCCCCTTTTTGGCCACAAGAAACCAATTTCATTTAAGCCAAAGATCACCACTGCGGATAAGGTCGAAAGGTGCACTTGATTTGGGCCCACTTTCCCTTGGGCCGTTTCTGGGAATTCGTTCGTTTTGCTATCGCCTGGCACTTAATAAGCATATTCTAATCTAATCAGGGGATCATTAATTAACTTCCAAAAGTTTGCTTTCGCCTTCTCAAGTGTTACTTGAGCCGTTCGATGCTTTTGGCAGTTGGAAAATTTATACAAAAGTCCAGTGATATCTTATCGATGTGGGAGCCAAAGATCACCACCACAAAGTAATGTTGCAACTTATTCCATGAGGAGAAGAATATAACTTGTAAATGAACACTGGTATTCCACTGATCCATGATATGGATTTGTTCTTTGATCGAAGATCTTTCCGATATTTCACTAAACACTTTTCCCACTCTGTTCGTCCTTGGAAACTTGAGAGTTTTCTTCACTATGGTATCTTTCATGGGTCGTATCCTTGTGGAAACTCCCTATTTGTCGGACGCGGACATGAAACAATGTTTCCATGTTGAAAATCCCAGTTACACTCACCAACTGTGATTAGATTCCATGCCGTTGGGCCGTCCAAACTTAAGGAATTACTGAAAAATTCAAATTATTATCGCTTATTATCTTGGGACATTATCAGTTCAAACACTGATATACTGATACAGAACCAGAGAGCCCAGAACCCAGAACCAGAGCCCAGAACCCACAGCCAGAGGCCCAGAGCCACAAAGAGAGAGAGGACAGAGAGAGAGCACAGCCCATGGAGGCACAACTGGAAGTGGCAGTGGCAGTGGCACCTCATGGCGGTCCGGTTGCAGATACCCCAAACTGATACCGATATCCTACCAGGCTGGAGGAGGGCAGGAGGGGGGGCTCTACAGCTACAACAAATTGATAGCAAATCTTCATTATCTTATAAATACAGTTGCATGTGTATTGTATTGCTAAAAAGCCAAGATTAGATACTTTTATCTAGCTGTGGGTCAAACCACAAGAACCCCCCAAGAAATCAGCTACGTCACGATTGGGCCAGGGGCTCCCTTGTGGCATTATCGCTCTCTCTTGGAGGATAGGATCCCTTGGAAGGAGGGGGGCTCGACACCCAGTCTGTGTGTTCGTGGGGGAGTCGGAGTCGAAATCTCTCTCTCTCTGCTAAGATACGTTAACTTATCTAAGGCCACTATCTATTCTCAGATATTCGATATGTTTCGCTTTCGCTATATATACTATACATATGCCACACATATCTGTAGGTCGTGTATTATATGCGGCGAATGTACGATAGGGAAAATCACTTGTGTTGATAGGAACAATCGGATGGCTGAAGTTCTTTTCAGCATTTCCTCGGGAGGAGGCAGGAGGCGCGGAACGTGCGGGTCCGCGGGGATCTTTTTTGGTTTCTGTGAAAGTTCAAGTGTCGAAAAGAGCTCCCGTTACCGTTACCGTTACCGCTCCCGCTCCCGCTCCCGCTCCCGTACTCGTAACTATTTATCTCAACAGCAAAATGTCAGTGCTCATAAGTAATAAATAATGTACACTGCCTACCCAAAAAGCCGCACTCCCAGAGCCACTCCAAGTAGCGATTCCAATCAACCCCAGTAGCCATGATTGTTAACGTTAACGTTAATGGCGTCGGTGTTGTCTGCTGTCTGCTGTCGGCTGTCGTCCCACGTTTACCTCCGCTGGCCATGCGAAAACAATGCACAATAAGCACAGCACAGCACAGCACAGCACCGCACAGCAACCTTATGGATTATTATGGATTGCCAGTATTAATACTGACTCATGACACGCCGTTCCATGGCCTGGCCTCATTGGCAAACAAAGGTGCGTATTCACGAGCCCACAAACGAGACGAGTGGAGTGGAGTGGAGAGGAGTGGTGTATGTGCCACATTGGAGACGACACTCACCTCCACTCGAAAACATATTGCTGCTGCCAATCGCAGGGTTTGCGGTATCTCAAAACCAGTATTAGATCTCTATAGATGTTCTAGTGCTGCATTCAATCATCATCACCATCTGCAGAACTTGTAGTATTTTGTCAAGATCTGCTACCATTGTTTTGATGATGATTTTAAAAGAATAAAGAATGTATTTACTTCTCAATATATTACGAATATACATGCTCATTTATACAGGAAAATATGTTGAAAACGAGGGCTTTGGTCCTTCAAAATTAGATGTAAAGCATTTTATTCAATGAGATATTCTTTAAAGATCTAAAGAGGGATCTACCAGAGTAAATATGATATATAATATATATGCTATAGGTCTATATATAATATTCCCGATCCTCCATTTGCTTGGGATATTCCTAAGATTTCGTTGTATTAGAATTTGCTCATGAATTCTCCTTTAAAGAAGTCCCCACTGACATTTCAGCTTTGGCTAACCAATACTCTTCCCTGACTCATCCCCTGGGGTTATACATCACTTCTTCCAGTAACCAATCCATAAATACACGACTGAACCATTCATTATCCCAGTGACAAAACAAAAGAAACCTTAACTCCTCCTTCATTTCGAAGGAGACAAGCCAGACCCTTGCCCCAGCGAATGCGCAGTTCCATTTGCCATAACTCATGTCCGCAAAATGTCGGTAGCGGATGATTTATGGGCCCCAAAGCCCTGGCGGGTTAATAGAATTTACTTGAACCCAAAATGCTTTCAAATGCAGAATGCAGGAACGGAACCAGTGGAAGCCGGGGAATCAGGGTCAAAAGTAGAGTCGAAGCACTTCCATTTGCCATCCAGTTTTATGCGATCGAACCACGCCATGGAGCTGATGGCTGCCTGTGCCACACACGGATTGGGCAATGCTTCGGTTTCGGGGTGGCAGTGGCAGGGGCAGCTGGTGTGGTGTGGTGCCGGGGGTTGGGGGTTGGACCCACCCTCGAAACGGATGGAGGCTATAATTAAAACTATGGCGCACGCCTTTGTTTAATTTCCCAAAGAGTTCTTCCCCTTATCGCCGCAGACGACCGCCAAATACGCCACCGAACATGGAAACAAAAACAAAAATAAAATAATATTATGGCAGCAGAACAAGTGACGAAAATTGTACAATATATAAATTAAATTTCCAACCGTCATTCCACGGCGCAGCGAAAAAAACACAACTGATCGCCCATAGCCGATACTGTCAAGATGGGCCAAGAACGAACGAAAAGTGTTTCGAGTAGATAGTGCTTCGATTTCGTGGAGCCCAGGTCTTTTGTTTGGTGGCGCACTAGCAGTACTTGAGACTGTGGACATGTTGAGGGGTGTTTGATTCCTTGGGGAAGATATCGACGGCCAGGCTATGACAGCAATGGTCAGCAATGTTAAGTCCCACCCTCCCGTCTGTTGTGTCTGTTCTGTTCTGTCTGTTCTGCCGCCTCCTAAGTCTTGCGTCTTAAAGACGGGGGGGCCGTAAATTCAGTTAGAAAAGCGCCTAAGCCCAGGCCAAGGCGGTGCCATCAATTAGGGTATTAATTGCACGACTCTACAGACGAAAGACGAAAGCCTCCTTCCTCCTGCATGAGTCCATGAGTCAGTTCTGAGTTCCAGTTGTTGTTTGCGGCACGGGGAGTGGACTCTCTCTGTCGTATTAATCTCTTGTAATGTTGAATTCGTGTAGCGCCATTTGTAAGGCGGGACTCGGCTCGGAGGCTGTCTGTCTGTCAGCTTTTTGAGTGATTAATCACTGAGCTGATATTTTGCGACACGCAGCAGCCGCACACACAGCCAGTCGCTACTTGCAACGGAGCCATAGCCACAGCCATAGCCATAGCAAGAGGCTATTAGATACTTTTTGTCTGGCGGTGCACCATGATTTATGCACCACATGAGTTGCAACAATTAAAATTATCGCACTAACCGATTCCCCCATTCATGGGGGCCCAGAACGGGAGAGCAAAAATGCCAGTAATGTCAGCATTATAAGCGGAAAGCGAGGGGATTCTCCTCCTCTTTCTACGTGCCTGTTAATGGCCCTCATATATCTGCTTGGTTTATGACTTTAACTATAAACAATTTATGATTGGCCTCAGAACAGGACTGCTGGGTTGTCTTCTATGATAAGTGTGCTTTTCTTCAGAGATTTTTGCAATATTTAAAAGCTGTAAAGATGGATGATGGCGACGGGTTAAACGTCTTTAAGAGGAGAGCGTATATTTGTTAGAGGTTTAATTATCACAGAGAAGGAATAATAATGTAATAGATTTCTAAAGAAAGAGGTAGCCTTTGAAGTACTTCATGTAAGGATTGTTACCAGAACGAACCTAGAGTAAAGAGAACTGAAGATTCGATGTACCGAATCTTATCTGGTTATATCTATCAGATGTTTAAGTGACAAAAACCAAGGCTTGAAGATCGGTAAAACGGCAGGAAAAATACAGGAGGGATACCAAATATTATTTATCTATGTTGCGCCAAAGCAAATCTCCCTCTGGTACCTTTAGTACCTTCCAAAGTTGAAGTTCACTAAAAACCCAATGAATCTATTGCGATCGTGGATACGTTTTGTCAGATCTCTGATTAGGCATTCCTCCACTCGAACAAAAAACTTGAACAGAAACAGAAACAGAAAAGGCAGAAAGACACTTCACCCCAAAAAGGAAATCAGAAAATTCAATCTTTGCTGACAGGTTTTTTGAGGTTTTTGCAATATTTACAGCACCTGATCCTCGACCACGTGTGTGATCGTCGATCGTGGAGTGTGTGCCTCTCTGTCTCTCTGTCTCTCTGGTGCCCTGGTGCTCTGTCGATTTTCATTAGTTACAACACTTGAGAGCTGATTGTGAAGTGGGGAAGTGGAGCTGCGCCGTCAAAAGCGGCCCACATACGAGTATGTAGGGGATATGGTCATATAAAGTTTTTGTTCACGACAGCGCGACAGCGCGAGGCCCAAGCCCATGGCCCAAACGAGCCCAAAGACCCAATAGACCCCATAGACCCATTCTGTTGACGTTGACTAACGCTGGCCCCATGTTTATTAGTTTGCCAGAAAAGTGTTTTATGAGTGCAATTAGAAAATGCGCTAGACTAAATTGCACAATTGACAAATAGCCAAATGGTGGAGAGTCGAGAGTGGGGTGGCTGGTGGCTGGTGGCTGGTGCCTGGTGCCTCTCCATGGGCCACACCAACCCCATCCCCATCCCCAACCTGGTGGCAGCCGAGTCGTCGTTTGCTGTCACACAGAACTGTGGCTGGTAGTGGTATTTGTATCTCACGGATACGACAACGAGCACTTATCGCCCGTCGACAACTGTACTCGCACACACACACACACACACTCCCGTAACCGTACCCTTATCGCTGCTGCCCTGTATCCCTGTATCTGTGCGATAAGATAACCAATACCACCACTGCCAAAATATACAGCTGTTCATGTGTGCGAGTGTGTGTGTGTGTGTGTGGATACGCATAGGAATAAATCATAACTCACCCACACAGGGAGAAGGTAACACCCATACAGGTGTGTGGAGGTAAGTGCTATATGGCACGGTGCATCTGTGTGGGTATCTAATTGGGCGGCAGGCAGGCAGACCGCAATGCGTCGCGTCGCCTCGCCTCGACTTCGTTGTTGTACTCCGCTGCTGCTGCCGAGTCCCAGGCCCAGACACACAGACCCGCCACAGAACCGCAACCACAGACCTGAAACCACAGCCAGAGCCGGAGTCGGCACCCAATTAATTGTTACTGTTAAATGCAGCGCGGAAATCGAAGTCTGAAAGTTCCTACCAAAAAATAATATAATATAATATATTGTACTAAACACCTTTTCGCGCCACTTTTGAGCCACGCCCGTTTGCCGCCCCCTAGCTCTGATAAACCCCCAACACACAGTGGACGGACGGACAACCAGTGCATGTGATAATAATTTTCAAAAAAAAAAAGAAACAACAGAAATCAAGTGATAAAAGCGAAACTTAGATAAAACATTGGAACACCATCCAAACACTGGACTACACTTCACCCCCGAAGAGAGCTTGCAAGGAGGAGAGCAGAAGGGAGGAAACGCACATTGATGGTCTGCAAAATTATCTCAACGAATGTCAAGATGCAGCTGAAGGTGGGTACAGCACATATTTAGAGTCTAACAGGTCATAGATGATATAGAAAGTGAAGTGATGGAAATGAAGGTATAGAATCATGGGATATCATAGAAGAAGGACTGCTTCCAGAAGGCAGCTGTTGATTGGATCAAAATCTGTTAAAGTCAAGGAAGTTGAAAATTTGCCAAAATTCATAGAAATATCTAACTAAGAAATTATGGGATTTTTTTCAGTAAATCTACAAGATATTAATGGCAATTTAGTGCCTTTAAAAGTGTGACATTAAATGAACAAATTTCTGAAAAAATATAGTAGTACTTCCATTTAAAAAGGAACCACTTTTGATAGAAGTATATTCCCCTAACAAGCATCCAAATAACATTTGAAAGCCAGAATAAATTAAGCAACTAAACGAGCAGACTTTTGAGCACATTTTTATACCATTTTTGAAGATCAATTTACGAGATCTGTATAAGCATATCTATCATCTGGAAAACATTGTGGTAGAGTTGAGAGATCATAAAAATGTTGTTAACCGTTTCTCACACAAGTTCATTAAGCTAAATAGACGGCTATATAAGACCATATAAACCAGGCTCTAAAATGTTTATAGATCGGCCATGGAACTCTATTAAATCAGAGCCTGAGCTATAGGAACTCTATTAAATGGCGCTGTGGCTTATAGAAATATTAAAGCTTTAAAAACTGTAAAAAAAGGATGGAAGAAAAACACATTTAAACTTAATTTCAAAAGTAATTTCGGGGCATTTAATTTGGTTCAAACGGCAGCCAGACCTGGCCATAGACAGCGGGGCCTCGTCAAGGAGATAAGACAAATTGATTTATAATGAATGACTCATCTTTGGGGATGCAGCGGCAAAACTGCGACACTTTCTGGCTTTCTGGGCCACTCAAAGGAAAAACCCCGAAACAATCCATTAAGAAAAAACGAGAGAACGGACCGTAAAAAGAACAGACACTGAAACTGAAACTGAGACTGAGTTAAATGTGGAAAGATGGCTAATCTTTATGAGGCCTGAAATTCAGCTGGCGATCGGAGGTGGCGTCAAAATACCTTTGACAAAAATACAACAAAAACTTGGAAACACGCACATTTTGACTCTGTCTTCGTTTCATTCATGAAAAAAAGGAAAAGAAAAAAGGACACTCTTCACTTGGCTAACGCCAGTGCGGATAATGTGAAATTTATGTCAATCTTATCACCTCGCTTTGGTCCTGGGCCTGGTCCTAGTTCTGCTTGCCTTTATCGCAGGGGATGGAGGAGGGTTTATGAATGAAATTGCCAACCCTTGTCCGTATGTTTGTCTGGGGGTTGCCGCCGGAAGTCCAGGCCCGTCGTCCAATCGTAATCGAGAGTCCCTTAACAGTTGCTCAATGGCGGCATCGGCATCGGCATCGGGCTCTGGATCGGATAGTTGCAGTTGCAGATACTTTTATTAGACACGCGTCGCCTCGCCCGATGGCCGATGCCTGATAGGGGTAGAGTTTTCGATTGATGGCCCTTTAATAGAGCTGTAAATGCAGCTGGCAAATGGTTCGGCCTTATCGCACTTTCATTAGTGCCCAACGCTGCAATGGACTTTAATTAATCGAGGGATCATCTAACGATCATGGAAGGGGAGAGAGGGAGGAAGATAATAAAGTAGTCATCAAAGGTTCCATTACCAGAAAATGTTTCATTGAGGTATTTTCTGCTGTCTCAACCACAAGCCTCAAGCCCAGAGCCAGACCCCGGCTCAAGCTCAAACGAAAGCGAAACGAGTGGCGATTGTACATATTTATGCATATACATATGTATATGTATATGTATATCTGCTGTTTATATAGATAAAATGAGTACGGCTGTGGGTGTGACTGGCAGATTTCATTCATAAGTTGAACCACTCCCTTGAGCACCTCGAACTCTTGACAAATAGCACATGCCACATGCCACTTGCTCAACTTATTGTAATTCTACAATGCTTATACGAGTATCTGTATCTGTTTCTGTATCTGTATCTGTTCCTATCGATGACGTACTCCACGGAGCAGGTGGGATACAAAACCATGACCTCTCGTTGGAGTCCCAGCAGCAGCAGCTACTGATTATGTACATTGATAGCGCCTCGGATAAGATATTGTCCGTATCGTTCGGCTGTAGTATCTTAACTTTTGTCGCGGGGCACGTGTGCATACCTATTGTACTACTCAAAAGTCGCATGTAGCCTCCCCGGGGAGTCCGGGTTTATCTGCAGTTTGTCAAAGTGACGTTTTGCACCACTTTATCTCTCCCGGCATCCGGAGTCCGGAATCCGGATCCCCCCCCCCGGATTCATTGAACTTTGCCCAAGAAAGCGCATACTTGGATTAGTTTTGCCTAGAGTCAATAGTGGAACCACTTCCCCTCGGAGACCGACCTCTCAACTTCCTCTTGACCTCTATGCGCTATTGCATTTCTTCTGACTTTTGGACTTGGACTTTACACTGCGCCAAAGCGGGTAATTTTTCACTTTTTTTATGACTTGTCAACCATGAATCATGGCCTAAGACTTAGACTTGTGGATCAATCATTTGTGGGGCACAAGTCACAAGTAAATTCCGCGTAAAATGAATCAATTATACTCGTAATTGTGTGGAAGGTAAACACAGAACTTCCGTTGTCTTTAAGGTTTGGCGCTTCTTCGAATAAAACTTGAGGGAAGAAGGAGCTGTTTTAGATAGCTCTTCCATTTCTATCCTCTTTCTATTCAAGTACAGTACAACTCTCTAAGTTTCCACCTATAAAAGTCCCACCATATTGTTCATCCATTCTCGATTGCTAGTCATCCTTGAATACGAGTATGCTTGTGCCTATGGATTTCCCCATGCTAATAAATAGTAGATACATATGTATTTATAGTTTATGGTGAAACCCGCCTCAAAGCCTTTGCATTATATGGCACTTGGGGCACCTGTCGGAGGTGAATCAGGTGACAATGACGATCGAATGTGTTGACACAAGTTTGGGGGAGAGGTGCAGACGGTACAGGAGGTAGTACATGGCCACCCCCAATGGAATCGAGGAATGAGGTCATAAACCAAAATCGACTGAGGTCTGACGTACATATATAACGTATAGGAAAACAGCAAAGCGATTTCGTTTTTATGGACAACTTTTATTTCCGTCCAAAAAGGAACCAAAAAGTAAGCAAATGAAAACGAAACTAAGCCGCGATCTGGGCTCTGGGCTCTCGGGTGTGAGGTTCCGAGGTTCCGAGGTTCTGTATGCAAACATTTCTGGAATAAAAGTGAAAAATGTGTACGACAGTGTTGACAGTGAGAGGTACGTCTACGTCCCACTCGGGGTCCCCCGTCAACGTCTTCTTGTAAGGTCTTTGAGGTTGTAGGCGACAAGTTGAGCCGCCTTTGAAGTTGCGAGACGGCTCTGGGTCTCTGTTGACTTTGGTGGCGGAAATCGAGGCAACCAGTTCGCACATTTGTGGCCGGAACTGGAGCCACACTTTTGACGTAGCCACACACTTCTGACCGAGACTTTTGAGGCATTCAACATTTGTCGCTTGTCCATTGCAGATGGAAACGCAGACAACGCAGCAGCAACAGCAGCAGCAGCAACAATTGCAACAGCAGCAACACCAACAGCAACAACAGCAGCAGCAGCAGCAGCAGCAGCAACAACAGCAACAGCAGCAACAACAGCAGCAGGTCCAGGTCCTGACCAAGCAGCAGATCCCATTGATAGACAAGATCAAGCTAGAGGCCAGCAATGGAGCCGAGCAACTGAGCCAGCAGACAGCCAGCGCCCTGGAGGAGCAACAGGAACAGCAGCAGCAGCAGCAGCAGCAACCAGCAACATCCGTGGGAGGAGTCAGCAGTGATCCTGAAGAGCAGTACGTGGTGGTGCCACGCACCCAGCAGAGGCGCATCCTTACCACAGCGGGAACACTGTAAGTTTCAAGGGAGAAGTCTCCTCTAGAAGTCCACTCACGCACAATCGCTTTCTCTTGCTCTCGCTTTCAGAGAACTCAACGAAGCTCGGGAGGGAGAGCCCAGCAGTGGGAGCTCTGGTTCCGCCTCGGAGGGGCACATCGTGTACCAGCGCAGCTCGCATCATTCCCCTGGGGCTGCACACGCCACGCACTACGTCCAGATGGCGCCGCGCAATGCCGAGGTGCCAGAGGTGCCACCAGGTGCGCCACCGGGCACCCTCTACGCCTATCCTTCGGGGCAGATCATCTGCAGCGGCGAGGATGTGACGGCCATCAAGATAGAGACCGTCGAGAAGGGCGAGGTGCCAGGGGAGTCGCAGCAGCTGCATTCCCACCAGCAACAGCAGCAACAGCAATTGCAACATCAGCAGCAGCAGCAGCAGCAGCAGCAGTGTCCCACCCCCAATGGAGCCGCCTATGGGGAGGCCATTGTGATCAGTCGAGAGGCAGAGGCACTGCAGCATCACCACCAGCAACAGCAGCAGCAGCAGCAACATCAGCAGCAGCAGCAGCAGCAACATCCGGCATCAGCGGTGCACATCGCCAGCAGTTCCCATGGCGGTACCGTGCGCTTTGTGTCCGAAGACGGACGCTTCTCCACTGCTGTGCCTGAGGCGTCCGGCTCCACGCTGTACTACGATGTGCCCGTGGTGGATGCCAGTGTCCATGCCAACGAGTCCAAGACGTACGCGGACCTGGGCAACGCCTATGCCTTTCCTCCGAGCTCCAGTTTCACGAGCAACAGCTACGCGGCCACCCTGCAGCAGGGGAACACCATCTACACAGTGCCCGGGGGCCAGTTCTTGGCAAAGTCCGAGGCGAGTCTCAACTCCCTGCGGCAGACAGGACCGGCGACCTTTCTGAACCCCTTCCCAGACGGCAGCCAAGCCATCGACCTGTGGACATCGCCCGCTCCGCCAGAGTACCAGAATACACCATTTGTAAGTGTGAATCCCTCGGAAATCCCTCGTGAAATGTCTCACTCCTCTGATCTTCGCTCTGCAGACTAACTTCCATCCGCAGGTAATGGACGAGTATGCCTCCAGCAACATGACCACCACCCACTGGTCGCCCGCCAGCAGCATCGGGCAGTACGATGGCAGCCTGGTCACAGCCTCCGCCACATCCTCTCCGAACCACGAGCTCAAATGCGAGAGCTGTCATTCGCCGTTCGTCCGCAAGGGCACGGACTTCTTCTGCCCCAATTGCAGCTTCATACGCATGACCCCACGCATGCCCCCGCGGCAGGCGAAGCCAAAGACCCCTGCGGCACCCAACAATCGCCGGAACGGAGTGACCTGCGCCAACTGCCAGACCAACTCCACGACTCTTTGGCGGCGCAACAACGAGGGCAATCCCGTGTGCAACGCCTGCGGCCTGTACTTCAAGCTGCACAGCCTGAACCGGCCGCTCTCGATGAAGAAGGAGGGCATCCAGAAGCGGAAGCGCAAGCCAAAGAACAATGGAGGAGCGCCCATACACAGGCACGCCCAGGCACCACTGCCAAGTGAGTAAAAGATACATTTGCTCATTCGTAGAACTCCTTCCCTCAGAATAAGGATACAAACTAAAGATAATGGAAATGGTGGAGTGTCCTTCGGATAGCTCTGGTTTCAATAAGATCTTGCAGAAATGTTTCTAGTTATTAATCCCAAAAACCCTATCCATCCCCAGGCATGTCGCAAAGTGTCAATCTGATGGTGAACAACGCCCCTCTGTATCCATCCCAAGTGCCCATGAATATGATGCACAGCCAGCAGAATGCAAGTCCCGAGCTGCACGACATGTCCACGACGGGACCGGCCGGAGGATCGCGTGTGGTGGCCATTCAGGTGCAGAATGCCACGGGTGCAACGCCCAGTTCCGAGGGGAGTCTGAATATGTCCGCCCGCCACCATGTGACCGGTGAAAGCCATTCGCCGTACAGCCAGCAGACGACACCATCGCAGAGTCAGTCGCCGCATTTACCCAGCCCCGTAACCCTCAATCGCCAGATAGTCCAGCCGTAAGTACCGCCAGAGAGATCTGTAGAGCATTGAAAAGAGAGTGATTGGATTGGGTTTCTTTCTTATAGAGTACCTGCCATTGAGAGCGGTCGCAGTTCCTCCAACAACAACAACAGCAACAACAACAGCGAACTCCCACCGAGCGTCATAACGCGCACTGGTCTGCCGGAGCGATCATCGAATAACTAAACTTTAAAACGAACTAAACGTAAAGCAAACCAAAATGTCAAGATTGCCAAAATATTTATTTAAGCTATAGCTTTAAGATCTACATATGTACTATATCTATTGTATAGTAGTATCCAATGCCCCAGTTAGGAGGAGGAAGGAAGGAAGGAAACTTTTGTTGATCAGAGGAATACTTAAAAAGTTTCTGGATAAACCAATCAATCAATCATTCCGTTTAGTCAATCATTTGAAATGATTTGTGGACCCGTATTGCGAGCACTCTAGAAGTATTTTAGCGAAAAACAAAAGCACGAGAAGACCATAAAGAAGCCTACGATTTTGTATGTTTAAATCAAATAAATAAATAAGTTGTAAACGCAGGAGGGAGAGACACTTAAGACTTTGATGACTCTACTCCGGTGGAGCGCCCTGCCCTGCTAATCCACGAGCCAGGATAAGGATACTGCCATTGTCCGGAGTGGACTGGACTGGACTGGACTGGAGAGTGGCGGCCCTCGTTATATTTCATTGTCAACAATTTGGCAGCAAACCAAATTGATCCAAGTTAATTTTAATGACCCCCACAGACCACAGAGCGCGAGACCATCAAATCTTA
The DNA here is from genome assembly GCF_003286085.1 of Drosophila persimilis. NCBI lineage: Eukaryota > Metazoa > Arthropoda > Insecta > Diptera > Drosophilidae > Drosophila > Drosophila persimilis. The sequence goes on along the minus strand of NW_020825288.1, from coordinate 27,432,533 downwards.
ACAAGATCCCCAGACCCGAACCCGAACCCGGGCCCGGGCCCAGACCCAGACCCAGGGCGATCCTCAAAGCGATCCCCAAAGCGAAAGAAAGAAACCCCAAAGCAGTGTCTAAATAGCGATTTGGTGTCATCGCTTAAAAGCCTGTCCGACGCACAATGCCACCACCGCCGCCGCCGTCGCCACCGCCGGAGTAACGCCACCGCCTGATGCCTGATGCCTGGTGCCGCCGCTGCCTTTGATCTGCTGTCGATGGTATGGCAAAAATGCTTCAACTCCGAGGCCAGTGCAAGCCCCAAGCAGCCAGGAGGCGGCGCAAGCAATGCCTGGTATAGTATAGTAACGCCTTGAGTAGCGGACCCCGAGCTCTGCCTCCTGCTCCTCTGTGGATCTTCTTTTGGTTTCTTTCGCTTTTTTTGTGGCGTACGCTCGATCAATTAGGCAAACTTGTTTTACGACCGCTTTTATTAGCATTTCGCGGACCAGCGGCGGCGCTCCAACTGGGAAACGCAGCGAAAGAGTGGAGCTCTCTGCGTGGAGCTCTGGGACTTTGAGCTTGGAGTGCGAATGAGTAATGGGACGGCGGCCCCAGCACCCAAGAAACCAGCATACGGCAGCAGCTATGGAATGTGTTGGCAAAAATTATGTGCAGCGTGAAGTTTGTGCAAGTGGAATGGATATGGATATGGATATGGAATGGGTGTGGAAGAGGCAGCCCTCTCTCTCTCTCTCTCTCTCTCACTGTCGGTTTGAAGTGGAATGGAGTAATAGAGGAAGTCCATTTCTATGGCTTCCGATGGGGGAAATACGGGAGTGAATGTGATCTAAGGTAGTGAGATAATAATTCCCCCACAAACCATATAAGTAGTAGACGTTTAAACTGGCTCAAACCATCCTTTCTGTAGCTTTTCCTTGTTAGCCATCTTTTGGATATATTTTGCTACTGTATACATTCGAAATGATCCTAAAATTACTACTAGTTTTCCAGTCTATTCAACTCTTTGGGGCAAGGTGCCACCTTTCCTCTCGTTTCCTCCGAATATTCCATTCAAATCGATTGAAATTCGATTCGAATCTCTAGACACATAAAGTATATCGGAATGGCAATTGTATTTATGCTTAAGGAGCACTCCACTCCACAATTACGAGTAGTGTGCCAGTAATTGCCCGCCGCACCTGTACGTGCCTGTACTATCCTCCGATGGAACAAGAAATTAAAACATTAGCGTGTTCCAACCTGTTCCACACTTCGGGGGGAGGAGAGGACCTGAGGTTGTGGCAGGGAAGTAGAGGAGAGACCGTAAAATAATAATTCAATGTGACAGGCAACAAGATACGACACCGGGCGCCATTTTTCAGATGCCACCTCTCCCTTCCCGAGATCTCTTTCTCTCTCCTTGTGGCACACTTGTTGTGGCGCTCTCTCTCTCTCTCTCCGTCTCGCTCTCTGACACTATCTGTGGAATTATGACAGACGTACAACTCGGAGTGGAATGAGAAGCGATCCGCTAATCTCTGGGGCCGTGCATGCATTTGAATTTCTATTAAGTTAATTGCAATCCTCAAAAACGAAGGGGGGAACGAGCATTTGCTTGCAATTTAATAACAGATACAGATATTGTACTCCATTGTTCTTCAGATATGATTCGGATCGGCGTAAAAGCCAACATAAACTGAAAACTGTCAACATTGAGCACACTCCCATTTGAGAGTCTCTGCATTTAATTAGCCATCAACCAGCGGAGAGGTGACCACCTAGCCAGGCCTCTTGAAACCGCCACGAACCCGAAAACCCGTAGCCCGTAGCCCGTAGCCCGTAGCCAAGCCCAGAACCGGGTCGGGTCCGAGGCGCCACTTAGTCAACTTCAAAGTGCAGCCGCTGCTCCAGGTTGAAGCTGTTTCTGGTTGGCGGTGGTGGATCTGCCCCAGTCTGGGGCTGCAACTTAAGCCACCATCATCATCAGGCCTCATCGCTGCTGGCATTACAAATCGACAAACGACACGAAAATGCGCTTTAACATCGCGCAGTTAAAATAGATAAAAGCCGATAGTCAGACGCCGCCAGGAGGCCGAGGAGGAGCGAGGAACGGGCCAAGAGGAGCGGAAAACGCAGGCGGATTACGAGTATCATGGCCGAAAGCTTTGAGAGAGCACTACTACTCGTGTAGGATTATGCTAATAAATTGTATCTATTAGTTAGTTGTGTATGCATCTCTCTGAGAGCTGTCTGAGATGGATCTTCTAAATATGTTTCAGGCTTAAACTGAAGCCATTTAAATGTCTACTTTTTGGGCACCTCTTTTCAGCCATGATCCATGAAAGATTTAGAAGGACTACAATCAAATCTGAAAATTATTATTCCTTCCCAAATATATTCCATTCCCAAACGAGCTCTTAGAAGGCTCCGTATCCCTCTCAAGATTACATTCTACAGATGGCCATTCCTTACACCTTTCCTTCCAATACCTCTATTGCTTCATTCCCTTTCTACATCTTTCTATATTCAAATATCTTCTACACCCACTTGCAACACTCTCCACCAAGAAGAAGACACACCCCAAGGCATCTCGCCTCTGACGTCACATGCGGCACAAGCAGCAGCTAAAGAACTTGACCGAATCCGAGTCCGAATCGTTTCAGGTTCTAGGAAAATCAATCGAAATTCCAAGAATTCACACGAAAGACAAAATGAGATTGGCTTGAAAGAGCCCCGCACATATGGAGGACAGACAGAGACACAGCAAAAGCAGGAGTAAGAGACAGAGACAGAGCGAATGGGAGAAAGAGATATTGTAGCCCTCTATAGAGGGATAGGGGCATGCATGCATAAGGTATTCCCTTGTCTCTACGGCCACGGCTACGGCTCTTATCACAACTCACGCGCGTCTCGTTCCATTTCGTTTTTTGTGTGTGTGTGGATCGTTCCCGAAATCACATTATCTCCATTCGTGCCTCCATTCGTTCCTTCGATGGCGACGTAGCTAATGGATATGCCACAGCCACAGACCTGAGACCCCAGACCCGAGACACAGTCGCAGTCGCAGTCCCAGTCTCTGCCACATATCACAGATGATGATGATGGTGATGGTTGCAGACGCCGCCAGGAGGAAGATTGAAGATGCGGCGCTTATCGAGGAAGAAAACGAAGAGAACGAACGAACGAACAAAAAAAGATGAAACCCGAAAAGAGTTCAGGCCAGGTTCCAGGTTCCAGGTTCCAACTCATCTCCTCTCAGCATATTTCTGTGTGTCTTTGCTTATCGTTCGAACTGCAGACTTTTTGTTGCCCCTTTGCATTTGCATCAGGCCATGCAACGTTGGGGCCGAGGCTGAGAAAGGGTTCTCGGTCTCAGAAATGTGGCGCCAAAGGAAGCGTTGAAAATGGTACTTGATCTTGATCGCGATGACCGCCTCGCCTCGCACCGCCTCGCACGGCGCACCACACCTCTCCTTCCAAAGAGAGCGATATGGCCAGAAAGAGGCTCGACTGTGCTCGATCTTCTTCTGGCTGGTGAGTGTAATTTAGACGGCGCCTCGTTCCTTGTTTCACACTAATGCACTTGCAGCTTTTAAATGTCACCAGGAACACAGTCTCAAAGTCTTATAGTCTCCTCCGATCATCAGATCTCTCTGTTTCGTTGCGAGGCCACTTTGTGATCTTGTAATCCCCTCCAGCTCCTCCAGCGACTGATGCTCTGATGCACATCTCTGGCAAGACTCTGGTGTGTATTCAATTGGAATAATTACCGATACCATTAGGGATTTGTTTGAGCCAAGGAGAGGATTATTATTAAGCAATCGATAGAGGGATTCGATCAAGGCGTGTCTTGAATGATTGGATCGATCTTAAGGGAGTATCCCAAAGTGCAACTAGGTGCAATGCTATCCCCAATAAATGCGTAAATCATCCACCAAGTAAGGCTCCTCTCAAACGCAAAGTAATCTCTATATAATCTACTGGTTAAAAGCATTGCAACTAAGTGTTACATCGAAACCCAGTGTAAACAAGCCATAAACCAAAATAAGATATGAACCAATCGAATGCTGATTCAATTTGTTGGCCAACTTTTTAAGTGCCATTTTGTTAAGATCAGTCAACAGAGACGCAGAGAGCGAAGCCATCGCCAAGACTGGATGTCAATGAGCCCATAAGCGATAAGTTTAACGATCGCAGCAGGAAAATGGAACAACTTCCCCCAGGATATTGGCCATAACAATTACAATGTATGGGCCGAGAGAATCGGTCATATCGGTGGGCCTATGACGACTGGCATCCTCTTCAATTAAGTGCGCGAGAAGATCTCCTTTCCTGCAGCTTTTCATTAGTTTATCGCTGTGGCAGTGGCTGTGGCAGTGGCATGGGGCAAATATTTCAAATGCTGCCACAAGAAAGCAGGGGCCCAAAACCAGTTGCAATTAAAGGTCTCTCTCTTCAGGTGGCGCCGCTTTTTTTCCGTCGACCCTTCAACGTGAGAAAATTCCGCTCGATATTATATAGGGAAAATGTCTCGTTATCGAACGGCCAGGCCAGCATACCTGAGCAAAAATGAATGTGCGTATGCTTGAGATAGTGCCACAAGGAGCAAGCTCCACAGCAACACAACAAAAAGCGTAAATGTCAAAATGCCAAAATTAATTGCAATGGCAGTGCCTTGGATAAGAGCCAGAGCCCGGAGACAGGGCCAAAGACAGAGCCAGAAACGGCCATGCTGCCACCTCAAGGAGCCAGAGAGCAAGAGAGACCACGGGCCACAGGCCACAGCCCACTTTTGGGGCGCCACAAAGCCGATTATGGGCTGGATGAAAGAGTGGATCAAGGGTGGAGTTGGCAAGGAAATAAAGGGGTATTTATGGGGAAGTGTAAAGGCTGGGAGTATCCCTTAAAGAAACTAATATTTTGCGGGGCTTAAGATTATTTTTAACAAAAACCCTCTTCTCGGAGACGCCCCTGCCTCTGTGGGCTGCAGTTCCTTCTTGCCACACTTGGGCCACCATTACAAATTCTACCACTTTTGGCCCTAACCAACCTCGGCGGCCTGCCACACCCCAAGGCGACGACGGGGCGCGATTCCAGTCTTGCCACCAAAAAACCAGACCCAGGGCCAGGCACGCACACGGCTTATGCCCAGCGCCGTTGTGGCAACTATCAGACGGGGCAATCAGGCAGGACGCCGTTGCAGGCTCTGACGTCTGGGCTCTTGCAGCAGAAACTCGTTTTCGGGTGCCACACAATGCTGGTTCCCCATTTTTAAGGTGGAGTCAGTGTTGCGGCAGCAAGGCTTCGATTGGTCAAAGACTGAGAGAGAGATGGGAGACCCTCATGCCACATGGTGTCCTCCCCTCCCTCGCCGACAGAGTGCCTTCCCCTCTTTGGGATTTTCATTAAAGTTTCGCATAAATTTTGTTGCATGTTTGTGGCGTTTCGTGTCCGTCTGTCTGGGGGCGGGGGGGAAGTCCAATGGTGGGGTATCGCACGGCTACACGCATTTCAGGTCCAATTCATTTGCAGCTAGATTTGTTGCCCCACCTCCCCTTCCCCTGGAAAACAGGTAAAGGCAAACGCATTTCGTGCCCGTGTCTTTGGTTTTTGTTTTATGATTTTAGTGCTCGTATTTTTTGGCAGTTCCTATAAATAATTGTATATTATCGCCCCGCCAGCCCGTTGCTCGTTTAATAAATTTAATTTGTGGTAATTGAACTTATGGCAGTGACTGTAGCCAGACACGGACACGCCACGCAATGAAATTCCGATTGAAATTGCTCATTTTTCAAGGCTGTCGCGTAATTAACAAAAGAATAAAAAAGGGGAAGTCTCTGCAGAGACTGGGGATGGATGCTCGTATGTGTCATGCCCCATCCAGCAATCTCATTCTCGCCCATGAACTGATTCTGCATAATTTACGACTATTTGTGCGATGGAGTTCCAGAGAAGAGTGAGAAGAGAGCGCCATGGCCAAACTTATCTGCTCCCTGGCTGTGGAGTTACTCATGGGCTTACTTCCGGGTAAGTGTCTGCCTTAAGGATTGTTATATTTTTGTTAGTATTATTCATTAGCGATTTAGTTGGAAATTGTGGTATTCCAGGATGGCGACTTTTTCTGACTTTAGTAGAAGTTAAATATCTATAAAGGCTACCATTTTGAGATCTAAAAGCCCAATGGAATGCTATTTTTGGTTCCACTATTTCTTATCTCAAGAAGAAAGGAAATGCTGGAATTGTGTACTATTTCCTCTCTAAATCCATGATAATTATATGATAATAAAGTTGAACAAATTTAATCTGCACAATGTGAGAGGTATAAATATAAAGTTTTATAGAAATAAAGCACTTTAACAACCGATTTCCCTAGTTGTACTTTTTAAAACTATAAAGCAAACCTCTAAAACTAAAATAGATTAATGATCTTTACTTTTTGATTACCAAGCGAATCTCGGAACGCTAAGAAAAGTCTCCACAATTTTCCAGATACAATTTTTGAGGGATTACAAAACTTCTGGATGTGCTCTTTAATATGAATTTATGTATCAAAGCACAGCACAGACAGATAGACAGACAGACAGATACCCTTATCTTCATTGAGACAAATGAATGGCATAACTAATTTGTAAATTGAAAGGAAATTGCTGATTCTCCCCACCTGCCAGCGAATGAAAAAACGCTTAATGAAGACATTTATCTGATAAATAAATCACGGGTAGGCGTTAAATTTATAAATTGCAAGCACAGGTACTACTACTAGTGCAAAACAAAATATAATTTATTTCCCTCAATTGTCAAGGCGGGGAAGAGTTATGACACGAGCGGAAAAAAGCCAATTAAAATGCACATAAAATGGCAGCATAAAAACTTTGGGCCATGGTTTATTGCTTTAACATTTTGGGGTTTCGTTTTTGGGATACCCTTCAAAAGAGAGCTATTGGGACTCTAAGGAGATGTTGGAAATTCCTCTAAATTATATATGATGTAGATAAGCATCGACAGAAGAGGCATGTGCTTCTATAAGAGTTGCTTATGTTTAATTTTTCCTGAAGAAAACTTTCAAGTCTGATCAAGTTCTTTCATAAGATATCTCAACCAATTTCTAGAAGCTATCTTTTCATGGCAAAACACCAATTGAATGATATATATTTTCGCAGGGTATCTGGGTATTCGTTGAGCGTTTTTACCCTATCTTTCTTGTCATTATTGCTTTATTTATTATCGAATATTATATGCTTTTAAATGGCGCGCGAAAAGACATTGCGCATACGCCATGAGAGCCGCACAAAAGCCATAAAGTGGGCTGTCCCCCAAGAGGCGCTTGCTCTCTCTTTCTCTCTCTCTCTCTATTACTAACACACTCACACACACGCACACTTATAGTAGGAATATCTAAACAGCAAATCAAGCAAACTTGAATATGACCACATTACCCGATTACGAATGTGGGAGAGCGACAGAGTCAGCTGGCGTGAAAGCGAGACGGGGAGCCGCGGGCAACACCCACTTTCATAGTGCGATAGGGAGCTCGCTCTCCCTCTCTCTCGTTCTGTGTGTCTGTGTGTGTGCTTGCGTGAAACCCGTTTGTTTGAACACGCAGGGGAAAGGAGAGCGGAGCGCCACAAGCATTGAACAGCAGCAAAACAAACGCCAGCCTGCCTGCCAGCAGTCGCTCTCTCAGTGCAGGTCCAACCGGAAGCCCAAAAACGAAACGCTCGCTCGCTCACTCCATCTTTGTTGTGTATGCGCCCTATGTGTGTGTGTGTGTTTGGTGTATCTGTGTTCCAATCAGAATACACACAACAACAAGGAGTGAGTCCGTGTCGGCATCGGATATTCCTTTGCCTTCAGTTGGATTCGGATCGGTTTATGCGCGAAACGCGAAACGCAGCAGCGAATGGAAAAAGCTGAAACGTGAATTTGCCGTCGCCAAAAGGCAAGCCAATCCGTACCAAAAGTATCTCTGGTCCACAAAAAACTGGTAACTGGTAAACTAACTATTTTAATAGCCGCCTTGTGATTAATTAGCAACCGAAAAAAAACCAACACGCGTCGCGTGATTCCTTCAGTGAGCAAAACTCGAATAAATTCCATTGGCTATCGGCTGTAAGCCTTTGTCTGTCGCGTGTGAGTGTGTGTTTTGTGTATCTATGTTTCATTTTTTGCCAACATTATGCAAATGTATCTGAATTTGTGAATTGCGTGTGATTTGTGGCATCCAGCAGACTGGCATTTAGCCCATTCAAAATCAAATCAAACCACAAAGAGCACAAAACGTTTGGCTTTACAGGCAGTTTGCACAGCACAGGCAAACAGGCCATTAAGTCCCCCCCAAACTGCCAATTGGCATACGAATCTTCATTTGCATACATCAAACAACACATCAGACAACAGACACAAAAGCAATTGGTCGAGGCAGAGCGACGACACTCTGGGAGGCAGGCAAAGGGAATCCGAATCAGCCCACAGTCGAGTAAGTTGAAATCTGTATTAAAAAGTATTTATCTTTGTTTTTATTTCGACGCGGATTTTATTAGGTTTAATGATACAAAATGGGGGTTTGAATGGTTCATAATGATGGATGTACAACCCTCTTATTTCGTTTATTTATGAACCAGAAGAAATATGTATCTTTACCCACATAATTTTCCATAGAAACCCACTACTTGCTATCAGAACTAGAGTCTCCATTGACTTGCATCGGCATGGATCTTTCATAAGGTGTAATATAGAACCATTCTATGGTCTGATAGCCCTGAAATTATCAGTTCTGTATGCTATTAAAACTAAAAAATGCAAATAAATAGGGATATGTTATTCTGTAATCAAGATATCGTTATCCTCATGCAAAATCTCATCTTAACTCTCATCTTAATACGTTTCCACCTATAAAGGTGTGTATATTTGACTCGAAAGGGGACTATATATGATTCAATTTGATTCTAGTAGTTACCCCTTGAAATATCCTCCTACCACTCCTATCACCTCCATTTCGGAACTGGTTCCCCAACTCTAGTTACAATCATTAGAAACACTCATTAGATGCCATTCGATAATCGCAAACAATCACAATTTAAGATTTAGACACTAACAATATGTTTCCTGGTATCAATTAGCTAATCCCGCGATCAGTCAGAACACAATCTTTATGGATCAACAATGAAATTAGCATGGGACTAATGTTGGGCATGTAAACGCTAGATTGAGATAGATAGATACAGATACAGATCTACCACAGAGGGAGCGGGAACCCGTTTGAAATGTGATATCGGGGGCACACCATGATTAGATTAGATCGCAGTTCTTTTGTGGCACAACATGCAGTGGCAAGTGGCAAGTGGCAGCACGAAACACACGGAGCACAACAGAAGCCGTGCACACAGAGAGGTTGAAGGGGCCCATAAATTTTGGCAACTAAATCATTCTCGATTATGCCATTAGGCGGTGGCGCGGTGGGGCGGTGGGGCTGTGGGGCAGCGGTACAGCGATCTTTTATGGCTTTGTATTATTGTTGTATTGTTGCCATAAGTTAATTGAATTGTAATTTATGCGTTCCCGGGGCTTGTATTCCAGGCATAAAATGCCATAAAATATTGCAAGAAAAATCCATAAATTTCTGAGCAACTTTTGAGCTGTCAGAGACTGGGGATGGAGGGGTCATTGCGGAGGGGCAGATACGAATCCATCTATACATATATATATGTATGGCTTGATATGAACCTGGCAGTCCATTGGCAGTTGACATGAGCGCAGTTTTGTTTTTGTGTCAAAAATCTTTCAGCCATTGGAGTAATTGATGAGAACAACCGCCAGCAGCCAGCAGACAGCAGCCAGCAGCTGAAAAGCAGCGGAAAACATTGGGAAAACAGGAATGGAATGCTTTCATGCTTTTATCAACAGTCAACACTCCACACTCGACAAACACTCCACACAGTAGTTGGCATAATTATTCGCACAATTGCATTGTAGATACATAAATTGCGGAACCCCCGATCCCGATCTCGATCTCGATGCCGATCTGCGCGCTTTCAACCCTCAACAAAAGACTCGAGCACCGCAGCAAAGACACCAAACACAAGTCATTAAAATTAACATTAACATTACTATATGTAATGCCATGCGTTTGACTATTCATTAGGGTCTGTGCCCCGCTCTGGACATGGTTCTAGCTCTCCAGACTCTTTGCCCATGCACATAAATTAGAGGCAAGGTGTAAGCAGGCTGACACGCCGAGTGAGAGCTTCAACAAATGGAGACTAGAAGACTTTTCCTTCATTGGTTTGTTAGTGGAATTAGTGGAAGACATACGACAAGACATATTTCTGTCCTTGACTACTTCTGAGCACCCCTTTCTATCAGTTTATCAATCGCTTAGCCTTGACAAACGCTATTATCCTCGTCCAACCCTTTGTTACACTTTCACTCCTAGACTCGGGCGTTTATCCTGGCCATATTCTGTTCGAGCAATTAACTGCTGGCGCCACCACTAACAGGACAACAACTGGGCTCAATGGATGGCCCAGACAGGCCGTGTGGTAGGAGAATAACCTCCCATGGAGCCTCGGAACAGAGGCTACAATGACACAACATGACATGAGAGTCTCGTCGAGTGCTGTAAATATTGCAAAAAGTGTCATAAAATCATTAGCTGGAAAAGTGTATAGACGCGTCCCTAGGGCCCGTAAAAGAAGGCCAAACGGAGAGGTCCTGGCCGTGACACAAAGGCGCTGCGTGTGACCAGTGGCACAGGTTGCAGGTTACATGATACCTATATTTCCACAACTAGTATGTGTATAGGGTATATATAGGAATACCTTCTCTGTATTACGGATTTGTGTGCGTGCCCAAGCGCCTTTTAATTTATGACACATTTTATGAGACCCGCAAAGCAATAAAACTGAAAATTGGCTTCAAACATCAGCCAGAAGGCCAGAACAAAACTAGTTAAATGGTTCTTGGCTTTTGGGCCAAGAGAGCAGGTTTTTGGGACAATTGCATCATAAATCTCAACCAAAATCGTTTAGCAGACGGCAGAGTAAAGGTCCCTCACAAGAAATTAATTTAGAGGAAGAAAGGCAAGGCTTTTCTTTTCTTTTCTAAAGTCCAGAAATAGAGCCCTTAGGATAACTTTTGTGTGGATAAACGAGTGGGAGCGTTGAGGGCTGCGGCAAGGGCCAAGGCTCTGCTTTTTTTTCGAACTACTTAAAGAAGAGTGGAGCAGAGGAGACCACTGACAACTGATTTAAGAAAGTCAGAAACAAACTTAATATACCCTTCGAGCTTGTCATATTCCCAAATGTTAAACCTTCTTTTCTCTCCCCGCCATAGCCTGGCAACTCTGCTGTGGCAACCCCCCCAGACACAGTTGACTGAAAATAGAAACAAGCTACAAAAACCCAAGCTAATTATGCAATTTTAACACTCGCTTTCGAGGCTGGCTATAACCTACACACAAAACTGCACTAGAACCCAATACGAACCCGTAGCCAAGTCAAGTCCAAGCCATATTCATTCAGGTAGTAGCTCTCTGAAAATGCAACGCACGCAAGTGGAAAGGAAAGTGTCGCCGAGGGCAGAAGCAGAACGAAGCACTAACTGAAAATGATATATGTGCATATGCACTTTAAGCAGGTCAACGGGGCCAGAAACAGAAACTGAAACATGGCCCAATAGGAAGTACCAGGACAGGGCAGGACAGGGCCCGAAGCAAAGAGCGACCCATTGACCCAAGGCTGGAAGTCCTGCCGTGCGTTGCGAGACGGGCTCTAATTGCATGTCAGAGGTCCAACAGACAGGAGGTTACAGAGGTTACAGAGGTACTGGGTCCAGTTCTCGGTAGCACAGGACATGGCGTCAGGAGTCTGAGTGGCTTGCTGCGAGGGTTATAGCTGCTTTGGGAATGAGGCAATACTCGTACTTTAGATTTCTAGATTTTGTTGCCTCAGAATTCAGGAACCAAAAAGAACAGTTCATAAGCTATCGAAGATAGTTCTTTGTTTTCCCAATAAAATATATGTATATAGCATTAACTCTCATTCCCCATTATATTTACATTCTTTGTTCCCTTGGAATACGATCTACGTCAATCTCGAACAGCAATCCCTATCCGCTATATTGTTTACCCATTGCGCTGATAAAATTCCTGCCAGCAACCGCGATTGCATATAATTGTTGCCCTGAATACAGAGAGAGGGAGAGAGAGAAAGACAGAGATATGTGTAAAGTCCGGCTCGATAAGCTTGCCTTATTCATGGCGATATCGGAATCAGAGCTCCGTGGCATGTGGAACCTTCGCGGAGGAGGCGTAATCTCTGGACTTATCGCCGGGGCTTAGAGGAAGCTGGGGTCCCGTCCACCATCCAGCATTCGCCCCCAGTGATAAATCTTCGACTATAATTTCTGTTATGATGTCTGATTCGAGACTGCTTTTGATACGTGATTCCGGGTGCAGTTACGAACTTTATCTCATTGTTTCTCAGGCTTAAAATCCCGCCGGCGGCGCCAGGGAATCGTAAAAGAAACTTTCGAAATCTCCCATATCGCCCCCGATCCCCCTGGCTCTTGGCCACACATTTTTGTGGCCATAATTAATTAATTAAAGACTAGGAAAAATTAGGCGACATCTTTTCACAGTCTTCACGAACGAATCTTGATTTTTCCACAGCAATTAATTCTGTCTCTCTCTCGCTGTCTCTCTGATCTCACAAATGTAAATGTCACTGGAAGAGTGGGGCGGCGGCGGAGGACAGAAGAGAAGAGAAGACATAAGCCGCACCGACGCCAAGACACTTAAAAGCTTTGGGGCAGGGACAGATCGGGGCAGCACATTCCCTTGCCACAGAGCCAGCCATGGAATTTGTCTGCCCGCGTGCCGAAAACTTGTCACCGTCAGAGAGAGGGAAGGAGACAGACACACCAAGAAAGAGACCCTGCCCTCTCTGTCGTATCGGCGGAGATCAAACACAGGTCTCCGTGGCTTAATTTAGACGCCATCTATGCCGCAAAGGACACACAGCCACAGCCGAATCGAGTTCGTTGCTTAAGTCTTTCGTTTGTTCACACGCCCCAATGGGCACAGAGTGCCCATGTGTCTGCCCCCAAAGCCAGCATAAAAACGGCACAGATAAACAAACCGCCTATCGGTTTAGTAATTAATTATAAACAAAAAAAAAAAACATTATCGCTATCAGCGTAGCAACAACAATGGGAGCACAACTATTGCAATAAGTCACCATTTCCGCCATCAGCAAAGTCTTTGCCCCTGCCAAAGGCAGTCTCTGATAAGCGGAGCGCCTCTATCCAAAACGATGTTTATAGACTGACACTGTTCTGTGTCCCACCGACCCGACAGTGTGTTTTCCACTCAAAAATCAGCGATTGGAACAATCATCGAAACGGGGCCTGAGGGGTAGTTCGGCTTATCTGCTGCTGTTGGCATTATTCAAATGCTGCAGAGTTCTGTTCCTCGTTCTGTTGTCGAGGAATTTGTAAGTAGCCTTCCGTCGCACTTCAGTTTGCTTTTTGTCAAGTGGCTTTTGGGGAAAGGAAAGCAAATGAAAGGAAAGGCTGTGGCACGGCAGGGGCACCAGTAAGCGTATTGTCGCATGAGTAATTGCTGTGGGGAAGAACCCACTAATGGCAATGCGATAAGACATGTAGATCGTTACAGAAAAAACAACGAAAACAATTTGTGGAGATATAGTGTTATTCCCATAGGAACTTTAAGGCCACTTCAGCGATATTCGTATTGAAGCTCGAAGAAGGGAAAGCCACCTTTGATATTTATGGATATAGGGCATTATTTAGAGAGGGTTACCGAATGCTCTCAACACTACTGTCTGCCATTATTTGCAGTTCAACTATGAAAATATTAAAAACACTCCCTTGTTTTAAATCCCAATATAACTAGACGGAAACACAAAGAACCATCCTCTCGAAAAAACTTTTAAGAACTTTGTTCTCCCTTTTTCCATCCCAAAACCAATTGATCGAAATGTCATCGAAGAACCCAACCCAACCCATCTATCCTCTGCTCCGACTAGATGCATTTGCGACATTAAAGATGAACCAAAGTCCATAATTACAAGCCTCAAACGGCCTAAAACACTCAACCCTCAAGAGAGTGAGAGTCGATACGAGAGACGAGGGACCATGTATGTCTTCGTCTGGCAGAGACGACAGCTGAAAGATTCTCATAATTACGCATAAAGAAAGAAATAAACATACAAATTTGAATAAAAACGATATAACCGCAGAGATCCAACCACCAGAAGGTGAACCAGAGGCTGAGGTTGGACCGCGGCTGGAAATGGGGATGGGGGCTGCCTGGCGCACTTCGGCATTAAGAATCGAACCACAAATCCACTTAAAATCACTACAAAAACCAATAAAGATTGCTTTCATCTTTGCCGAGTGCGAGAGCGAGATATCGAAACAGAGAGGAAGAGAGAGAGGCCAGAGCCCGATGACGATCAATGGAAATTGTGATCATCGAGATGCAATGCATCCGAGTAAGACTTCAACGGGCTTAGGGGCCTAGAGAAGGAAAGCCAGGAGACGGGGACGGAGGGGACACTCTTTCAAGTGGATGGCAGCGGTGACGCCACTTTGAAAATTCGGGCGACATTTCTCCATTGAGAGGGGTTCGTATTTTTGGGCAGCAAAGGATTAGAGTGGAGCCAGAGCAATTATCATTTGTCTGCTCGTTATCAGTGGCTCAATATGTGCATGAGAACTGCTCTCACTCTGGCACTGTGGGACTCTGGCACTCCCTCTCACTCTCTTGAAGAGATGACATTTCCCTGGCATGGCAGTTTTTCCATTTTTCCTGGAAAGCGCGTGCCAGTGCCAGTGCAAGTTCTTTGCGGTTCCATTCCATTCCATTTTATTCCGCGATAAGCTCCATAAAACTTTATCTCCCACCTTCGAAGCGGTTTCGGGGCTTCGGCCCAGAGCAGAGCAGAGCAGAGCGCAGATCGTGTGGATGATCACATTAACGGTCTGGCGCATGATATATAAAGCTGTTCACAAATTAAGGTCCATTAGCGCAGCAGGATGTGTCAGCGCGGATTGAAATATGCGCATGTCTGCCCCCGAACGAACCCCGAACCCCGATCTGTCCCTGGCTCTCCAATCCGATCCGTACCATACCTCTGACGCGCCTTGCGGTTTCTGTTTTGACATCTTTTGTACCTCACCTCTGGCTCTGACTCTGGCTCTGGATTTCTGACTTTCTGACTGACTTTCCTGCCTTTGTTCTTCTCGTTTTTTTCCCCACTTTTGCTTTGCATTTTAATGGAGCGAATTTGTCGTCCTCTTCTCAAGAGAGAACCTTTTTTTTGTTTTGGTTGATTGGCCGAAACTAAGGCAAATTGCTTGATTAATGATGCCTCTTGGCTGGGGACTGTTTTTGGCCGGGGCGTGATTTGTGGTCGAGCTGTGGACTACCCGGAATAGATCGATTCTGGAGTTGAGAGGTTCGTTTAGGTAAGAAGTTTCTGGAGATAGATCTTAAAGTAAAGAATGGATTATAGAGTTGTATGTGCTATGAGACTTGAAGCCCCTTTCTAATACGAATCTTTTATAGATCTTCAGTTCCAATATTTATACACTTCCTCTATTCTAGATTGGAATCGTTTGTATGTTTTCTACAGTTTTCAATATGCTCATATCTTAGAAGTAACTCTTCAAAGAAGGCCCCTACATTAGTTGGCTGTAGAAGGGATATATCTATGCCATATAGCTAATATTCTTTCTTAAGTGACACAAAATTAACAATAATAGGGTTTATATCTTACATCATTTACCCCAATTACCTGTGAAGGACATTTTTCTCCAAGAATACTGAACCCCATTGCCACTATTTCCACTGAATTATGTGTCATGCCCTTTCCTAGTTGCAGTTTGAGTCATCTTGGATTAATCGCCTTCCATTAAGAGCTATATAAACACACAAACACATTCAATATACCACTACTCCTTCCACCAAGCAATCAATTAATTGTGATCCTGCGATCCTTTCATTTCCTTTCCTGGAGACACACACGCCCATCGATTTAATGAGCTGCTGACAATGGGCCGGTCCCGGCGATGCCCACAATCTCGCTTCGGCTTCCACTGCTCCTTGGGTTTCAGTTTCTGTCGAGGATCTAGAATCGTGAATCGTGAATCGGGAAAAGCGGATTAGAGGGCTTAGGCCAGTGTGGAGAGTGCCTACCGTTCGTCGGGGCTCTCAAGTGCGGACGGGACCTGTACTCAAGTGCTCAAGTGCTCAAGTGCTCAAGAGAGGAAGAGGGTACATCATTTTTCAGAGTCTTACATGAAATTGACTAATTTTTCGGGTACTTCTGCTGCCGCTGCCGCTGCTGCTGCTACACCGTTGCACCTACAAATTTTTACCTGTCAGCAGTGCATGTCTCTCTCTTTCCCTCTCTATGTGGCTGTCTCTTTTCTGTGGTGGCTGTGTGTGAAGGCGACGCCTGCAAAGTGACACTCGAAGGGGAAGACCGAGGGACAGAGACAGAGACAGGGACAGAGGAGGGCGAGAGGGAGAGGGAGGCCCATTGATGAAATTGACTTTTTATGTTGTTGCCGTTGCCGTTGACTTCTTTTCCGATTTTGCGTGGCACACACAGTCGCTGTCGCTGTCGCTGTAGCAGTCTCTGCCGCTGTCTCTGCCTCCGTCAGCGCTGACGTCGGGAACTGGATCTGGAAATTTGGGATTAAGTTTTTGTTTACTTTGTGTGGCGTTTTTTAGTTTGTTTGTCCGCCTCAAGGAAGTCGGTTCGCTGTCGCTGTGTGCTCTGCCGAACAATAAAACTCCCCCACAACAGAGACACAGAGAGAGGGAAAATCGGTTAAGTGCTCGTAAATGGATTAAAACCGAAATTTTATTACCTTATAAACCACATTAATCAAATGTCTTACAACAAGACCCCATAAAATGCCATATAAATAATAAGCCGCTCCGTTCCGTCGTGTAAATGTGCCGTAAAACATTTCTGAATTTGTTGCAATTAATTTGAATGCATTTGTGATACATTTATTTACATTTCCCATAACCCATCAACATCGAATAAACGTTGTATATCGTATACCATATCCGAATCGGCTTCAGCCTCGAGAGTGGTGCGCGTGCAAGCCGCATAAATCATTCTAAAACGAGACGCCGCGAAACGCGAATTATTCGGCCATAAATCATGGGCATCTTGCTGAGTGATGGCGATGTAAGTTTTACCCCTCACATTCTTATCGATGAACTATGTTTTATCGATTAATTATGCTTGTAAATATACCGTTGAACATGTGATTTAAGTGGGGATTGCTAAAGGAGCTACCCATAGGTGAGGAAGGTCAATAAATGTGATGGCAATTCTTCTATATTGGGAACCACTTAAAGTATCATTAACTAGATAACTAGATTTCTTGAGTTTCTATTATAAAAGATCGACATTAATGAAGGTTAATCGATGGATTGTTTGGTAAAAGAAAGATAAACCAGTAACGGACTATCCATTTGATGGGATCATCATCATCGTTGACACTTTCATCCTCTTCATCTGTTCAAAGACCAACCAAGTAATTAGTTATCTCATTAGTACACGGTTGGAGTGGAATCTCTTGCCATCTCTTGTTGGTTATAATTTAATAATCTAAATCATAGTGGTTTCCCGCCACAGGTTGTGGGCTTATTAGATGCCTCTTGACAGTCGGCGGCGGCGGCAAACTTGAATCGATGGCAACTACAGCTAACGCTTAAAGTAAAACAAAATCAAAGACTAAAACAAGCATCCGTTAGAGCCGGAGAAAGAGTGAGAGAAAGCAACGATCGTGGCCTAGAGATCGGTGAGTGAATCAAGTGGAGTGGAGAGACACTCGAGTGGAGTGCAGTTTCCAGTCTATGGGAAAACAGGATCCGCCACTTGACGGACAGAGCGCCATCCAGATCTGGGATGGCAAAAGCAGAGAAAAGAGAACAAGAAAAGAAAGACAGAACCAAACCACTCAAAGCGCCGCTCATCTTCAGGGCTCTCCTCCACTTGTACCCTCCCCCCACCTCCTGCATCCTACTGCCCGCCCTTGCTTTCTGCTTTGTTGTCCGAGATCCTCTCAAGTGGTTTTCTCTGTTTGTTTTTATTCCTTCATTTGCGGTGACAAATTATTAACGTTCTACTCATCGCCGTGTCCTCAGATCTCTGCCATCTCCTACTCCTACTCACGGCTGATCCCTTGATCACTCTCGGCTCTCCTTCTTTTTTTTTGTGAAATTGTTTTTTTATTGCTGTTTATTTTAATTCCTCGCCTTCGCTTGGGGATTTCTTTCGATCGGATCGGATCGGATCGGTCTTTCCTTTTGTTTTTGTGGATTTTTTTTGTTCGGCTTTGTGCCTTTTGCTGATCGCATTTTAATAAGCGCCCAAACCCAAGCGCCTTCTCAACCACTTCCAAGCGAGGATCGTCTCCATGATCTGCATGGATCTCCTGCTCTGCTCTCCACCTTTTCGTGCCTCCCTGCCACCAACTGCATCTTGTTGACAATTTTTCGTGTGGTCGCCGTCGCCGTCGCCGCCTTCTTTGATCTTCGCGCTCTCTTGTGCTCGGCGCTCTCTTTGATCGAATGATCTTCTAAGGGGAGCGACATCATTATGCACGCGTGGTCAACTCTTTGATAGTTTGGAGGTTGTTCTTCTTCGATCTCTCTCCGATCTCCGATCTCCGCTCTCCTTCTTCCTCTCCCTCTGATGCTCTGCTGGAATTTGAAGAATTGCATTGGTATGGCATGTTATGGCTGCAATTGATCTTCAATCTTCTCTCACTCTCAATCTCTCTCTCTCTCTCTCTCTCTCTCTTCCGATTAACATGTTTGGACATGTGCGTGTTGGTTGGGGTCTTAAATATTATTGCTCATACGTCATCTTACACTCAATCAATCAGGCATTTAAGGAGCATTTTTAGGGCCGCTTTGGCAAGAATATTTAACTTCGATTTTATGGTAATTCTTGCGGCAAAAAATCATATTTTATTTGCGATTTTATTTATATTCTCACTTTCTCATTTGGGAATATTAAAAAGTACTTTAAAACACGTATAAATTCGTTATAAATTTAATAATTTACTTATGCATTTTTTGGATGCTGGTGTGCCAAAACTCATTTGGAGTTTATTTTATACGTTTTCTAAAGATGTTTATTTGATATATGTAAATATTTTATATAAGCTTTTCTTTGATTTTGGAATTGTTTTAAAGACAGATGACTTTCATCTAAACTAATCTACCGACGGCACTTTGATTCTTCGCAAAACATTTTTGAAGATTTTTCTACAAATTAGGGGAATTTTTGTAGAATATACCATTTAGTAAATATAATATCATTCAATGAACCCTCTCTTGCCTGCCTACCACCCCTTTAACAGCCATCTGCTTGCAACAGAAATTTATTTGCATCTTCCCCAGAGACCGGGGGGCGCTTCATCGCCACAGCCATGGAGAAAAATTAAAAATTTCATACATCATCGCATTAAATTTGTGGGATAAGATAAAGACGTCAAATGGTGTTCCCCCTCTCTTATTTTTGTTGCTGTTCGATTTGTTTCGGCTGTAAAGGCAATTTGAAAAAATATTCCAAATATATCCGCATAAATAAAATATGCAATTGGCGCCTTAATTGAATCCGATGTGAGGCACAGATTTCGTTGATCGTTTCAGCTGTTGTTGGCTGTTGAACTTTTGTAAAGATACAAAAAAAAACTCAATTTTGTGCGGGAAAAACCAGCGGGCACTTGAAGACTTTTCTCATTCATTTGGTGCAAAAATGTTGAGTAAACAATGAAAATTTTTCGCTGTGGAACCAAAAAGGAAAGAAGTGAAGAT
This sequence comes from Drosophila persimilis, assembly GCF_003286085.1. NCBI lineage: Eukaryota > Metazoa > Arthropoda > Insecta > Diptera > Drosophilidae > Drosophila > Drosophila persimilis. The sequence continues at coordinate 27,412,686 of NW_020825288.1, read as the reverse complement.
GCAAATTTAAATGTTGAATAAGTTTCTGAGTATGGCGAGGATTCAGCTATTCAGCTATCTTGAATATTAAAGAAAGATATTTTTAGAGTCATTTTTTGTTATAGAAATTATTATTATTATCCTTTCCAATTTGCTTTCCATTTTTTCTTCTATCTCTTCTGCTTTTAATCGTATAACGAATCCTCGAAATGCCCATATACATATGTATATCCAATATGAGTGCAGGCTACCCGTAAATAACACTTTATGGCCATGGCTCTACAGCCCACACCACACCACCTTCTTTCTGCTGCCTCTCAGTTCCCCCAAAGCCCACGCATCAGATGAGTGCTGAGATACAGATGCACACACTCGCACACACACACATAGCAATGCAAAGATACAGATACACAAGCAGAGAGCGATGCAGAGAGCGCCATTAAATGGAGTTGGCAGCCGAAAAGGGCGCAGTCTGTTGGAAAAAACGAGTTCCGATCACAGCTTGAGGCAGGGTTTTGTGGCAGGGGCAGTGGCAGGAGAGGGATGAAGAGCAGATGAAGAAGGAGACCAAAATGGCTGCCAGAGCCAAAGGGGAGTTGCCCAAAGAGAGAGTGTCCAATGGCAGCAAAGAGAGAAAGATGGAAATGGGATTGGGATGGGAGCTGGGGAGATGCAGTTACCTTCACACCTTAAGATCCCAACTAATTTAGTATCTTCTTCCGCTGACTCTTTCCAGTCCACATCGGATCAGCAGTCGACACGCGACTATCCGCAGTTCAGCGGCGAACATCAGAACGTACCGCCGCAGGTTGCGCCCAGCGTCAAGATGTACCACAGCAGTGCCGTGGCGGCCTACACGGATCTGGCCGGAAGTGCAGCCAGCGCTGGAGTAGGGGTGGGTGTCTCCGGCTACCACCACCAGCAGGCCGTCAATGCACCCGTCTACGTGCCCTCCAATCGCCAGTACAACCATGTGGCGGCCCATTTCGGGAGCGCGGCTGCAGCGCAGAATGCCTGGACCACGGACAGCTTCGGATCGGCGCATGCGCAACTGCCGGCACAGTTCTACACCCAGAATGCGGCCGTGATGATGGGTTCCTGGCGCAGTGCCTACGATCCGACGGGATTCCAGCGATCCTCGCCCTACGAGAGCGCCATGGACTTTCAGTTTGGCGAGGGACGCGAGTGCGTCAATTGTGGAGCGATCTCGACGCCGCTGTGGCGACGGGACGGCACGGGGCACTATCTGTGCAACGCCTGCGGGCTGTACCACAAAATGAACGGCATGAACCGACCCCTAATCAAGCCCAGCAAGCGCCTGGTGAGTGCAGTGAGTAGCCCGCCCCTGATCTTCTCCGGTTATGCGAGACTAAACGATCACCTTCCCTCACAGACGGCCACGCGGCGCCTGGGGCTCTGCTGCACCAACTGCGGCACCCGCACCACCACCCTCTGGCGGCGCAACAACGACGGGGAGCCCGTCTGCAATGCCTGCGGCCTCTACTACAAGCTGCATGGCGTCAACCGGCCGCTAGCCATGCGCAAGGATGGCATCCAGACGCGGAAGCGCAAGCCCAAGAAAACAGGCAGCGGTTCGGCGGGAGGCACAGGAGCGGGAGCTGGCGCGGGTGCGGTCCTGGAGTCCATTAAGGAGTGCAAGGAAGAGCACGGTAAGTGGTCCTTAAACCTGCGAATGTAGAGAAGTGATCCACTAAACAAACAACATTCAATTTGCATCCCTACAGATATCAAGCCTTCGCTTAGTCTGGAGCGTCACAGTCACAGCCTCAGCAAGCTGCACACGGATCTGAAGAGCAGCAGCAGCAGCGCCGGCCTCATGGGGCAACATCATGTCCAGCAGCAGCAGCAGCAACAGCAACATCAGCAGGCCGCCCATCAGCAGCAACAGCAGGCGCATCAGCAGTGCTTCCCCCACTACGGACAGGCCGCGTCGCAGGCGCAGCAGCAGGCGCAACATCAGCAGCACGGCCACGGGATGAGCACTCCGACGGCGCAGTCGCAGCTGAGTGCCAGGCAGATCCATGGAGCCACTGGCTCCCAGCTGTACACGCCCGGCAGCAGTGCGGCAGGGGCAGGATCTGGCGCCTCGGCATACACCTCGCACAGCGTCGAGACGCCATCGTTGAGCAATGGCACGCCCTCGCCCCACTACCAGCACCATCACCATTTGGGGAGCTCCCATGGCCACCATGTGGCAGCTGCGGCCCATCATCACCTGCATGCGGCTGCAGCGGCCGCCGCGTATGGCGTGAAGACGGAGGCGACAGCCACCAACTACGATTACGTGAACAACTGCTACTTTGGGGGTTCCTTCGGAGCGCTGGGCGGAGCAGCCTCGACCGCCGCCATGGCGGGGGGAGCGGCCAGCGAGTTGGCCGGATATCACCATCAGCACAATGTCATCCAGGCGGCCAAGCTGATGGCCACCTCCTAAGGGCCATCCCTTGTGGCTCTGTGATCTCCCATCCCCCACCACCCATCCGTGTCCCCCTCTCCAGCAGCACCCGCACCAGAGAAAGTTCTCGTTGGAATCGCATTGAAAAGACTTTAGACGTTAGTCCTCCCATTCTTAGCCTAAGATTAGTTACCCCCATGTGCCCTGTAAATAACTACATTAATAGCAAGTCTTGTTGTACAAATCTGCATCTATATCAACGCTATAGAGCTATAATACGATAATGTGTGTGTACAGATATTATTGTGGTGTATTCGATTTGTTTTAGCTTCTTATTTTAATGATTATCGTATGGTTCCACTAGCTTAAATATCCCTAACTATTCCTATTCCTTGTGTTACCAGCACGGCCCACACTCCCCTCATAGACCCATAGACCATTTGGCAGTAGGCGTAATTACTAGAATAGTATTATTATTATGATTATCCATTTAACAATCTATTCGTAATAAAACTGTATTCAAAATGTGTCCCTTTTGGACTTGCCACTCAATGTTAAGTCGGATATTCAAGCTCTTTTTGCTCATTGACTTAATCGGATCCGGACAAGTCGTGACATGGTAATTTCATCACAGTGGCGCTATGTGTCTAAATTAGGAACTACAAGAGCAACAAAATTTACTGAATACTTTTGAGGGAGTTCATGTAAAATAAATTTTACATTTAAAGTCAGTGATGCTGCTTCCACACAAAATATATTGGTATATATTTGGATATATCCCTTTGGATCTTTATCTGCAACTGGATTGCAATTGAAAATTCTAAAAACAAATCAGTCATTGAAGTTTAAATTATCTTTTGGGGGGGTGGCTGCTACATGGACCTGTAGTACGTATGTAGATGAAGTCTCAAATGACACAATTCGATAATCGATAGAATTATCGACTTAAGGCAATCAATTTCAAACCGCAATTGAAACAAATGGCTAATATAGCCAAAATTTCTTGACCGACTAAAGACCCTTTCACAACGCATGTTGATGGATGGGTTATTCGGTCAATGTCAACTGGTGTCAGTAGCCAAAGAAACATTAAAATGTAAACCGATAATACTCGATGCGTGAGTAACATAATAAATTAACAACTGAAATGGTGCGAGTAGAGCTTTTGAACTTTTGCCAGGGAATGAACGTGACCAGGGCCGGATTGCGGTTATTTAGTGGAATGTTGTGGCTTTGCAAAAAAAGGGGAAAGAGGGGAAAAAAGTCGGCTGCATAACGTTGAGGCCCAACCCTCTGCCATGAGGCTGGAGGTACAACAACATCTGTGGACTGGAATCGGTGAATGCGCCTGCCAGTGAAGTGTGAAAATAAACGCCAATAAAACGGGAATCAACACGAAAATAAACCGAATCAAAGCTGGAAGGAAAATGAAGCGAATGAATACTGGATTAAACTCGTTCGTTTACCGATGCCAACGTGCGATTCCGGACAGTTTTGGGGGCCTGTACAGCAGTTCAGTTTCTGCCTGATTTAATTTTTGATGGGCCTGTCTTTCGTCGGGGAAACAACTACAATTTGAGGTAACGCAATCCACAGAGGCTGCGACTGTTGCCACATTTCCGCACGCGACTCTCTATTAAGAAAGAAATGTGGAGAAGCAGGGAACCCAACATGCAACATTGAAACAGCCACACGTTAAATGGAAAGGTGGTTATTAGTCACATAATCATTCAAGCTCAACTTTGCATATTTATGTACTTTTTATGAACGATAAATGGCACTGCAATGCAGGTCGATTGGAAAACTTGATCGATTTTAAAAGAAAGAACTTCCCGTCTATTGTCTATCAATCCTGGGATCCTCTACTCCTTGACGCCTCTCCCACACCACTAAAGCAGAAGTCACGCAACCAACTCTTGGGGGGAGAGCAACGGTAATTAAGGCGACTGCGTAACGAAAGCCAAAAAAAAACTTGCAACCAAGGTGCACGCGACAACCGCACCGCTGTGGCGACCACTGGCCGGCGGCCAGAGGCATTGGAGCACAAAAACTCAAAAGCCAAAGAAAATGAAATGAAAACCGGACAACACCCATGACAATGAAGCAAAAGGCAACATGCAGTGGCAACCAGCAGCAGCAGCAGTGGCGGTCTGCGTAATACCAGAAGTAGTCAACAGGTGAACAACTCTTCCAAGGGGAGCTGGAGCTTGCCCCGAAGCAGGCCAGGGGGACGCTGTGGCGCAACGAAACGCAAAGGCAAACAAGTTGGAATGGAATCGGGTGGCGTTAAACGAAAGTAAAATTCAAAACAAAATAAAAATCCAAATATTATTAAAGCAAATAACCGATACGGCCAGAGGGAACTGGATAAAGCACTACAATTGGTAGAAAGAGATTCTCCAAAAATGGAAAATAATTCGGTAGATTTTTGGTACATACTTATTTTGTAAAATGTTTCGTTTTAAATGTTAAGCAAAATTCCTCCACCTAATGATTGTAGCGCATGTCAACCTCTACTCTTTTTATTTTACGACATTATTTTTCCCCCTTGGGCGATGAATCGCTGGTCATCTGGAAAGTGGACAGCGGACACCGGCAGATACCAAATTGCGGAATTCATACCACGAGTGTACGAAAAAACTGGCCATAAACAAAACACAAAAAAAAACCAACACCAACTATTGTCAATGGTTTGGTTTTCGTCCAACATTTCTCCGCGATGGTCCCAGCACTTGGTCTCCAGCCAGCAACGGAAACGGTTGGGTGTGCGGATCGCAGATCATAGTTTGAATATCTTTCGCACTTCCATCCAAGGATTTACTTTGTTGACTGCTTAAACATGTTGGCTTTAACAAACTGGAAATTGGCAATCAGTTTGTGCATTATCGCTGCGGTTTATGTGAGGCCAGGCTCCTGCGGCGCCTATACGCGAGAGATTGTGAACGATAAGCCACCGCTGCAGGAGAGACGTGAGTACCCACCATCCCGATAGGGAAGTGATTCAAAGATCCTCTCTCTACAACAATCTTCATATATGTTTCAGCCGCCTGGCTTAAGACCTGCAAGCGTTCCAATCCCAATGAGGACAAGTGCTTCCGTCAGCTATTCGAAGGATGCTTCCCAGCGCTGGCCGCTGGCATACCAGAGATCGGTGTTAAAAGCTTCGAGCCGCTAAACATCGATCAAGTGTCCGTGTCGAAGGGCAGTGGGAATCTAGTGCTGTCCGGCGGATTCCAGAACCTGGTTATACGCGGCCCCTCCAATGCGACAGTGCGAAGAGCCAGGTAAGGGGAATTAGTGGCTCAGAAAGGAGATATTAATGAAGGTTCCTTTCTCGTTTAGTTTGGATCTGGAGCGACGTCTGCTGAGCTTTGAACTGGTGCTGCCGCGTCTGCGGATACGGGCCAAGTACAATCTGAAGGGAAACATTCTGCTTCTCCCGCTGATTGGCAATGGGGATGTGGCAATGGCCTTGAAGAACGTGCACACCACAGTCTACACGAGGATCTCGCTTAGGAATGAGACCCGGACGGGAGATGAGATCATCCACATTGACGAGATGAAGGTCAGCTTCGAGGTGGGGGCCATGCGAATCCATCTAAAGAATCTGTTCAACGGGAATGATATCCTGGCGGCCTCGATCAACACGTTCTTGAATCAAAACGGCAACGAGGTGATAGCCGAACTGCGGCCAGATCTGGAGCTGGGGCTGGCCGACATCTTCCATGGCCTGTGGAACAATGTCTTCTCGAAGATGCCCACCAAGCTGTGGCTGGTCTAGCAGTGGCGTGGCATCCACATTCTGTCTGTCGTGCACCTGTATTATTATGATAATTTATTTCGCATTTAACTGTGTGTTTTATCTCTAGGTTAACTTTTGCACTACGATTAAATCATTAGCTAGGATATATATCTAGATGTCTACGATCTAAGATCAGTTGTTCTTCTTGGGCATCAGCTCGTCGTAGCTGTATTCCGCGAACATCTTATCGACAGAGGCGCGCAGGATATCCACCAGCGCCTTGGTCATCAGCGGTCGCACCTCCTCGGCCAGGGATTTCCAGTTCTCGTTGAGAAAATCGTTCATCCGCTTGCCCAGAGCCTCGTCCCCATTGAAGAGATTGTCTAGCTGCATGTGCACATTCGAGAGACTGTACTCAACCTTCACGTCGATTATCTTCAAGTGGGTGGCCCCATTCTTCTGGTACTCCTGTCCGAACAGCTCCGTCTGCATGGTGATGTTCGCTGGAAAGTGGAATCAATCGTGAATATCCAACACCGAGAACAGAGTCTTCCCACTTACTCAAATTCACCTTGCAGTGGCCATCCCCCAGCAGCGGCATCATCATGATTTTGCCCTTGAATTGAGGATTAACGAATCAGATATCAACTTAGTTATGGATTCATTCCCTCTCTACCGACCTTAATGCTGTACTCCGCCTCCATGAGCAGCTCTGGGAATGTCATGGAGACGATAAACTTCAGTTTGCTGGGCTCGATCCGCAGGTCGTTCAGCGTGTGCTTGGAGATGCCCGAGATCTTGACGTTCTTGTACACAGAGTGCAGATAAATGGCCCCCGAATCCTGGTCCATCTTCACCTCGGGCACTATCAGTGGCTCCATTTGCGGGATATACATTTCCGGTATGCCGTCCATCAGTCGGGGCTTTATTGACTTGAAAGACTTCCTCGCGCATTCATTCAGCGTTGGCGAATCTCGATAGCAAACCGTAAGGAAGGATGCTTTATGAAGAGAAGTGAAGGTGTGATTCTCTGTCCCAAAAACAGATTCGTGTTTGCATTTTCACTCACGCAGGCGACTCTTCCCCTGCGGCTTGGCCTCTGTTCGTTCCGCCTGCAGTGCCACTGCCAACAGGAGCAGCCCCAGCACCAGCCACGTCTTCGCTATCCATTTGTGATCCATTTTGTGGCGTGTTTTCCTTGTTCTACACCTCCAGTTTGGCCTCTTTCTTCACTGGTGGTTGTGTGGCGAGTGTTGGCTTTAATGGCTGTTCGCATGGCTTTTATAGCCGAATTTGTCTGGGGTCTGGCTGACGCATTAGCTTCTGCAGCAGTTTTCTCGTGACATTGCAATCCTCAGCAGTTTTAACAATTCTCAAAGCCAAGCTGGTTCCCCCTTTCCACCTGGCTTGCACCTTCGCTTGTGATATATACCTACTATATAAATATTTTGTTTTGTTATATGCAAAGTAATTGTGCAGGCAGCTTGGCTGTCATTAAGTTCTGAGAAGGAACACTAAAGAACACTCATTTTGCACCCAATTTTCCCGATTTATATAGCCAGATTTTAAAGTGCCTAATAGCAGAACAGCTGCTAGTAGGCAGTAGCCAAACGAAGGCTTCGGGTTACGAACAAAAACCAAGTGATTTTTTCACTTTCAGTTCGACACTACATTTATTTCCATTGGGAGTACAACGAGCATCACTTAATATCAAAAGGAGAACGAATTAACATTTGTCATGTTTCGTTTTTGGTGCAATATACAAACAAAGAATTAATAAAAAATAAACATATATTCAAAAACTACAAATGCGATGCACTTCAAAGTTTCATATTAAATACTAAAATAAAAAAACTATAAAAATCTATCAAATTTTAACTAAAAACAAGTGTGTGGCATCGTGCGATGCTTTTGATTAAATATCTTCTGGCAAATCCTGAGCGAGAGAAACTATAACGAATCGATTTCCATGTCAGTTCTAAGCCTGAAAGAAATAAAAAGAGAACTCTAACAAGAGAAAGTGTCAAAGGAAAGTGATTGCACTCACATCTCAATGAGACGGGCTGCCTTGTCGATAACATTGTTCGTTGTTAGAGAATCAAAATCCGAGCTGTCGCCCATTGAGTTGGCCATTGTCAGTCGACCCATGGATTCGTTCAGCAGCAGCATTGAAGATGGGCCGGAGATGCCGATAGATGCCGATGCAGCGGTGGACAACATCTTTAAATGCAATTGAAAGATCTGCTCTTTGATTTCGCTGAATTTCATCATGGCTGTCCTCATAGCCCCCTTGGTCTTGATGAATAGCAAATTCAGCTTATCACAAGGCTTGGACTCGGTCTTTACCAGTTTCTCCTCATCTGAACTAGTCGTGATAAACAGCTTGACAGCTTTGCGGAAGTGTGCGAGGGATATTCCACCCAAAGAATCACGTTCAAAGGCAGCCCTAAGGAGAGATCTTTAATGATCAGTAATCATGTTTTGACTGTGTGAAATCGCACTTACAAACCAAACACATCGCTTTCTACATATCGATTTAAAAGCCGACTGGTGGTCTTCAGAATTTCGCGGGTACCGCTCAAAACAGATTCGAAACGCTCCTTGATGTGTATGGCACTGGCGTTCGTCTCCTGGTAAGTGTTTACAAGCAGCTTCCAGTCGTTGTCATTTACCTAAAATCGAAATCATTATTCAAGCACTCTAGAGGATTCTTCTATCTATCTCGATACCTGAATAGAAAACTTTTTCTCTTCGACAGCCGCTGTGCGCAGTTTCTGGAGCATTTTATATGTATCCGAAGTGGTGAGTATTGCATCGTTAATGGCCGCAATGAACTGGTTGGTGACAATCTCATGCTCCACCAGCAGGGCCAGTTCACGGAAGCCCGTGAGGAACATTTCCAAGTCCTTCTGTTGCTGCATGAGCATGTAGTGCATGTCCAGCGCAAGGCGCTTCAGCAGCCAGGGCTTGTCCGTTTGGAAGCTGCTCACGTTGCAGATCAAAATCAGCTTTGAGACCCTCGGTTTGCAGACGTCATAGACACAGTTTTCCGTGGCCTGGAAGACGAACAACATCACAGAGGGTGGGGGTATTTCGGTCGATTTGCGCGTCTCTCTGCTGGTGTCGCTCCACTTCTCGACATAGAGATCCAGGGGCTTGGTGGTTGGCTTGATCGTCTCGTGCGGATGATAGGTAGGCAGGACAAAGTATACATCGTCTTTGGCTATGTTTGTGTCTTGACAAATCAAAGCTTTCAAGTCCTGCATTGTCATGTCCTTCGTGACGACGTACTCCAGACGCTTAAAGCAGTTCACAGCGAAAATGGTGAGCACGCGTATCTGAAGGAGACTGTCGAGTGTGGAGAAGACGAGCGGAACGAAACCCGAATGTACTTCATCAGATGCCAATTGGCCGCGTCGCTTGTAGTCGGTGTCGAGGGCCAGGCGGAGCCACATGGTGAACTCTTTGGCCCATGGCTCTGTCAGATGGTGCTCATTTGGCAATTCTGTTTGGAACAGAAAGCGATTAGCATCCTGCGGATCCTCCGTAATGGCAATGCAGTCTGGCGTCTTCTTTAGCAGATTTACTAGTATGTTCCTGGGCGTCTGGTGGGGTATGAACGGCACCTCTCCGGTCGCCAGCTCATAGGCAATGATACCGAGCGACCAATAGTCCACCGCAGTGTTGTACATGCCCGTATCCACCACCTCGGGAGCAAAGTAGTGCCGTGTGCCCACCATACTCTGCAGTATCGTCTGGTCGGGGGCACCGCGTGCTAAACCAAAATCCGTGAGCTTGTATGTCTTTAATCCATCCTTCTGGCGGTGTATCACAATGTTGTCGGGCTTGAGGTCGCGATGGCACACCTTGCACTCGGAATGCAGAAACTGCAGGGCTTGCGCCAAGTCCCTCAGTATCTGCCGCACCTCGAACTCCGCCAGTCCGTTAGCATTTTCGGGCCTCTGCAGAAGCTGGCGCACATCTCCGCCGTTGCAGTACTCCAGGATGATCACGGGCAATTGGCAGATGTGATTTTTATTCAGATAGGCCACGAAGGAGGCATCCTCATTCTTTAAGCAAACGCCAGCAACGATGTTTGTGAGTTTCTGTATCGATCGCGTCCACTCCAACTCCTTCATCCATCGCTCTTTCAACTTGACTTGCTGATCGGCCCCCAGCGAACTCACGTCCTTGATATGTTTTGTGGCTGCAGAAAATAAACAAATGAATAGCTTTTATCTCCGAGACGCATTCGACATGACTCAGTCTCAGCCGCGCACGTAGCATCCTCTAGGAAGTTAGGTGGACGTCAAACGGAACTTTGATAACACAGCAAGACGAGCGCTATCAGCTTGAATCATTGAAATTCCAGGAATCAGACTGTTTTCACTCACACATGCGCAAAAAACATATCCATATATAGAAAGTGTAGTGCGCAACTGTTGGGTATCTGAAAATCTTACCTATTTGTTGGCCCGTGTTACTATTCAGCCAGTGCAGAACCTCGCCAAAGCCGCCCTGGCCCAGTTTTCCTTTCAGTTGCCAGTTGTCCCACGACCTCATTTTAATTTAATTGCTTTTCCAGCTCCAACTGAAATTCGTCCCAATACAAATAGCCGCAAACGATTCGTTAGAGATGAGCGAATTCAGGGATAAAACTGTGACAAGTAACAGGTTATTTTTCAAAATTACTCACAATCACAAATACGTGAATTCTATTATTTTAATAAATTACAGACCTCCTGTTTATCACTTGAAAGTTAAATTTTAAGGTTCTACCAATCTGGATTTCTCCCAAAATCTCCTCATTATCCATTTGATTGTTACTGAAATTGTAATTGTGTGAAATTGTTTGTGCCACGGTACTCCTTGAACCAGAGTCATCGATATGTCTATCGCTTTTAATACACCATCTCGAATCAAACAGGTTGTAAACAAAAACTGAAAAATTGCAATTAACAATACAAAAAAAGAAGAATACCCGTCACCCCCATCCGCATGCTTGTGTTAAAATGCGTTTCCACATGAAGAGCGGCAGCGATGACAACGACATTGTGGCAGCCACAGCTACTGCCGAGCATATACGGAAATTCGTTTTCACCAGCAGCCACGCCGCCGAGCGTCTGGAGATCAAAATCCCCGAGGTGCGTATAATTAAACTCCAGCTCTGAAGGCCTTGCCCATTGAGTGGCTTGCTCGTGCTATTGCAGCTGCTCCAAGGCGCTTATTCCTTCTACACATGGCCCTGTGCACCGGTCTTGGCCCATTTCCTGTGGGAACGGCGACAGACACTGGCCGGAAAGAGGATTCTGGAGCTGGGCAGCGGCACTGCTCTGCCGGGCATACTGGCCGCCAAGTGCAACGCCCAGGTGGTGCTCACCGACAACTGCATTCTGCCCAAATCTCTGGCGCATATCCGCAAATCCTGTCTGGCCAATCAACTGCAGCCCGGCGTGGACATCGATGTGGTGGGCCTCAGCTGGGGCCTGCTATTGAATTCTGTATTCCGTTTGCCACCGCTGGACCTCATCATAGCAGCCGATTGCTTCTACGATCCCAGCGTCTTTGAGGACATTATCGTGTCGGTTGCGTTTCTGCTGGAGCGGAACTGCGGGGCCAAGTTCATATTCACCTACCAGGAGCGAAGCGCCGACTGGTCCATCGAGGCCCTGCTAAAAAAGTGGAAGCTGCAGGCGCTACCCATCAACATGGACGACATTGGTAAGGAGTCAGGCGTGGATGTGCTGGAGTTTATGGGCGGACACACCATTCATCTGCTCGAGATTACGCAGGCTGAGAACAGTGCTACAATAAATACAATATAATGATTAATCAATTTGGTGTTCAAAGCATTTTCTTGTATCGATTTTCGCGCCCTGGCGTTATGTGTATCGCACAAAAGTATCGTTATGTTTTTACAAAAAACAATAGGGACGATATTTCTCATAAGTTTTTTTTTGGTAGACCTTTTTCGCTAAAACTCTTTTTTACGCAAAAATTGTAGGATATACAAAGGCTATGCGCGCATATTGTCGTAAAATACCAGCAACATTGCGACTGTTTTTTTTTTTTCATTTTTTTGTCTATGCTTCGTTTTAGCCAAAATACAATAAAAGCAAGGACTAAAAACCAACCAGTTAAGTAGAAAATTGATTCATTAATCGGAAAAAATTATATGGGCTTGAATAAATGTTCTATATAGTTAGTAATAATACACGCAATATCAAAAACGGGGAATATGCAATATAGAACTTTAGCTCGTCAGTATATTTATGGTATATTTTTAAAATGAGATGGTATATTTTATATTTCGGCGCGGTCACACTGCGAGCGACGGGTCGCTGCTTTTAATATTGTATTATTTGTTTAAAACTTTAAATTTCAAGTGAATTGTTTGTGGCGAAGCGTGGCAGCAAGTGTGCAAGACCTTCGTTTGGATTTTAATTATTATTTATTATAGCTGCTGCCACAAAAGCGCCTGGTTGGCTTGTGCGTCGTGAATGTTTAGAGAGTGTGCTCTGCAAGTGTGTTTGTGCTTTGCCTGTGAAAAATCGAAGTTTTTGCATTGCGCAGCATTTTGCCCTCCCCTCAGCCCTATTTGACAAGGAATTCCACGCTGATGGTGAGTCCCAAGGAATGAACTTGAGTGCATCGGTATGTTTTAAGCTTTGTTGTATTCCGGTCCGGCAGCTGCTGATGCTGCTGCTTCTGTTGCAGCTACATCTGTAGGCGTCGCTTGCGGTTGCCGCTTTGGTGGCGTGAATTACGTCTTACGACACTCTGCTGCGCTTTTACAGCTATCAAATTTCATTTTCTGAAAATTACTATTTGTCCAATGAGCTAGTGGAAGGAACAAACGGTAAACGACGGCATTTTGTTGACGCACAGCCCTGAGAGGCAAACATTTGTTGTTACAATTGATCCGTTAATTCGAATGCGGCTGCGCGTCAGTGAGTGTTGGTGTGTCTGTGTGTATGTTTGTTTGCGTGAGAAAGGGAGAGTGAGAGAGACGCGCTTTGACGAGGTTATAGCCGATAGCCGACTTGTGGAATGCTCTACTCTACTGAAACGTCATAGATAAGTTAAGGAAGTCCCGTTGTAGAAAAGGCCATTCTCGAGGACTCTGCCTTACCTTATATCCAATATACTTTGACGTTGACGCAAACAGGAGCTTGCGTGTGGAAGGGATGATATACATATGCCTGATTTATGCCCTGTTGGTGCACTGGCAACCTGAACTGAAACTGAAATTTGATTCATTTTAAGTCAAATATGTTTACTTTATTTGGAATTGCTGTGTTGCTGCTTACAGAAGACAAATACGAAATGATTTGAAATTAAGCGATCGATGTTTTGCAAAACATCGATGCATCGCTCAACAGCGGTACCAGCAAAAACACCGGAAAACATCGGTAAACATCGGCAAAAAAACATCGATGCTCGATGCATGTATTAGTTTGTGGCAAAGCAAGTGTGTAAGATTTAATTATTATTTATTATAGCTGCTGCCACAAAAGCGCCTGGTTGGCTTGTGCGTCGTGAATGTTTAGAGAGTGTGCTTTGCAAGTGAGTTTGTGCTTTGCCTGTGAAAAATCGAAGTTATTGCATTGCGCAGCATGTTGCCCTCCCCTCAGCCCTTTTTGGCAAGGAATTCCACGCTGATGGTGATTCCCAAGGAATGCACTTGAGTGCATCGGTATGTTTTAGGCTTTGTTGTATTCCGGTCCGGCAGCTGCTGATGCTGCTGCTTCTGTTGCAGCTACATCTGTAGGCGTCGCTTGCGGTTGCCGCTTTGGTGGCGTGAATTACGTCTTACGACACTCTGCTGCGCTTTTACAGCTATCAAATTGCATTTACTGAAAATTAATATTTGTCCAATGAGCTAGGGGAAGGAACAAACGGTAAACGACGGCATTTTGTTGACGCACAGCCCTGAGAGGCAAACATTTGTTGTTACAATTGATCCGTTAATTCGAATGCGGCTGCGCGTCAGTGAGTGTTGGTGTGTCTGTGTTTGTGTTTGTTTGCGTGAGAAAGGGAGAGTGAGAGAGACGCGCTTTGACGGGGTCATAGCCGATAGCCGACTTGTGGAATGCTCTACTCTACTGAAACGTCATAGATAACGTAAGGAAGTCCCGTCGTAGAGGAGGCCATTCTCGAGGACTCTGCCTTACCTTATATCCAATATAGTTTGACGTTGACGCAAACAGGAGCTTGCGTGTGGAAGGGATGATATACATATGCCTGATTTATGCCCTGTTGGTGTACTGGAAACCCTACCTACGCTGCTTCATTGTCTGTTTTTTGGTCGATGAACTCATGCCTCAGCCACCACTAACCGTCCTGGTGCCTCGTCATCGTCTGGAGACAAGCCCAAGAAGCGGCGGAACTTTGGCTAAAAACTAATTTGCACGCCCAATTCTTTTTCTGAGGCAAAAAAAAGGCAGCTTCTAAATATGGACCGGCCTGATGTCCGACCCATTTAAATGTTGTCGCTTCTCCGCCGTCGCCACAGTCGCAGTCGCTGCCGCAGCCGGAGGTGCAGTCGCTCAGGCGTAACGGATGCTCCGGATGATACATTCCATTCCTTTGGCCGGCCCCAAGTTTTCATCCACAATTAAGCTCAATTTTAAAACATTAGCTTTGATTGCTCCTGACACCCGACAAGTTCTGCTTCATTGGGATTTGGAGTTGATTTTAGAACGCTGTGTTACATTTCGCTATTCTCTGCTTTAATCGATAGATTGCCCATTGAGACACAAGGTTTCCAAATAAATCACTGAGAAGAAACCCCAGGCAGACCGACCCCACATCATGGCCGAGGATACGGAATACAAGAAGCTGCCGGTGGAAGAGCGATGCGTGCACAAGCTTTGGAAGGCCCGCGTCGATGGCTACGAGGAGGCGGCCAAGCTCTTCCGCGAACTGGACGACGAAAAGTCACCGGAATGGTCCAAGTTTGCGGGACTCATCAAGAAAATGGTTGTGGACTCGAATGCTTTGGCCCAGGAGAAGGGTCTCGAGGCGGCGCTTATATTTGTGGAGAACAGCGGCCTCGCCGGTCGCACCGTCGGCGATGTGATGTCAGGCATTGTCCAGAAATGCATTGCCGCACCGAAGACCAAGACCAAGGAGCTCTCGGTTCTGGTCACGCTCATGTACGTGGAGATTGAGAAGCAGGAGGCTGTCGTCGAAGAGCTAGTCAAGGGCATGGACCACAAGAACCCCAAGATTGTGTCGGCCTGCGTGGCAGCCGTCACATTGGCTCTGCGAGAGTTTGGCAGCAAAGTTGTGGGCGTCAAGCCGCTGATCAAAAAGCTCGCTCCCCTCATGTCCGAACGCGACAAGGCGGTGCGCGACGAAGGCAAGCAGCTGGCGGTGGAGATCTATCGCTGGATCGGGGCCGCCATGAAGGCACAGATCGCCACCTTGCCACAGGTGACACTCAAAGAGCTGGAAGATGAATTTGAGAAGCTCAAAGGGGAAAGGGCAGAGCCCTCCAGGTTAGAGAATTATGGAAACCCCGTACCATTGAATATTCGTATAATTTGTGTGTGTCTTTTTTGCAGATATCTCAAGTCACAGCAGGAGAAGCAGGCAAAGATTGCAGAGACTGCGGCCAGCGAGGATGTGTACAATGGTAATGATGCCATTTAGAATATGCTGCTACGGTTTGTCCGTTTTGTTTCCATTTGTTCTCTGTATTTATCTGGCTCTGGTCGTTTTCCAAGAAAAATACTTTTAAAAATGTTTAATGTTTAATTTTCACCGAATTTTGGACTACCTTTTGTTTGTTTTTTATGTCTAACACTTTTGAATTCTTTGTTTTCATTTAAACAAAAATGACACCCAAAAACGTTGGTATGTGTATAATTCCTGCTCCGCATATTCTGCAGGGGATTAGGAATAAAGTAGGCAATCCCCCTTCTAATCCCCTATCGATATCCCCCTTACAGAAGAGGATGGAGATGCTGGGACTGAAGAAATGGATCCCATGGATCTGCTTGATCCTGTGGACATACTATCCAAGATGCCCAAGGACTTTTACGAGAAACTCGAGGAGAAGAAGTGGACTCTCAGGAAGGAGGCTCTAGAGGCTTTGGAGAAACTGCTCACAGATCATCCGAAGCTGGAGAGCGGCGAGTATGGGACTCTGGTGAACGCCCTGAGGAAAGTGATTACCAAGGATTCCAATGTGGTACTGGTGGCCCTGGCTGGCAAGTGCCTGGCCATGTTGGCCAAAGGATTGGTCAAACGCTTCTCCAACTATGCATCGGTGAGTGTTTCGAGTTTCGAGGGTTATCAACCATTATAATCGGGGTTTCCTCTTCATTCGCAGGGCTGTGTGCCGTCGCTGCTAGAAAAGTTCAAAGAGAAAAAACCCAATGTGGTGGCTGCTCTGCGTGAGGCCATGGATGCCATTTACATGTCCACATCGCTGGAGGCCCAGCAGGAGGCCATTGTGGAGTCCCTGGCCAACAAGAATCCGACCGTCAAGTCTGAGACGGCTCTCTTCCTGGCCCGCGCCCTGTGCCGCACCCAGCCCACGGCCCTGAACAAGAAGCTGCTCAAACTGATAGCCACCAATCTGGTAAAGACCCTTAATGAACCGGATCCCACGGTGCGCGACAGCAGCGCCGAGGCCCTGGGCACCCTCATGAAGCTGGTGGGCGAAAAGACGCTGGAGCCACTACTGGCCGATGTGGATCCCCTCAAGATGAGCAAAATCAAGGAGTGCTACGAAAAGGCAGAGATCAAGGTGAAGATTGTCGGCCCCAAAAAAGAGACGCGTCCAGCCTCTGCCCCGCAAACGAAGGCTGGGGGAGCAGCCAGACCCACGGCAGGCAGTGCGGCACCAAAGGCAGTGGCACGACCCGCCACTTCGGGGGCACGCAAGTTAGTCAAGAAGAATCCTGCAGCCGCAGCTCCGGCTGCTGCCGCTGCCTCCAAGGCAGCAAATGCCAAGGCGCTGGCCACCGAGCGTGATATGCCCGCGGAGGAGGTGCAGGACAAGGCGGAGGAGATGCTGCCAGCCGAAATACTCAGTGGATTGGTGGACTCCAATTGGAAGACGCGCCTGGCTGCCGTGGAGCAGCTGTTGGGCGAAATCCCCAGCTACGATGCCAAGCAGCCGGGCATCTCCCAGGTGCTGGTGCGCACCGTCAGCGGTCGAAAGCCCGGCCTGAAGGAGATGAACTTCCAAGTGCTCAAACTGAAGCTGGACATTATACGCAGCGTCGCGGAGACCTATCCCCTGACCACCATCACCGTGGATCATGTGATCAACGAGATCACGGAGAAGCTGGCCGATGCCAAGAACGGACCAGTCGCCGGCGATGTCCTGTCCGCCTTTGCGGAGGCCACCAAGCTGGAGTACGTTGTGGGCAAGGTCCTGGGCTTCGCCTTCGAGCAAAAGTCCCCGAAAGTGCAGTCGGAGGCATTCAATTGGGTGGCCAAGGCCATTACGGAGTTCGGCTTCCAGATGCAGCCGAAGCTGCTGATCGAGGAGGTGCGCAAGGGCGTGCAGAGCACCAATCCCACGGTGCGTGGTGCCGCCATCCTCCTGGTGGGCACCATGTCCATGTACACTGGCCAGTCCCTCATGATGTTCTTCGACGGCGAGAAGCCCGCCTTAAAGGTACAAATTCAGACGGAGTTCGACAAAAATGTGGGCGAGAAGCCGCCGCGTCCAGTGCGTGGAGCACAGCGTGGGAGCGGTGGCGCTGCCGGCACTCCAGAAGGCGGCGACGACGACGACGAGGCTGGCGGTCAGGATGAGGATATGGCCTGCAACATGGCGGATCTGCTGCCACGCGTCGACATTGCACCGCAGATCACGGAGGCGCTGCTCAAGGAAATGTCCGACAAAGACTGGAAGATGCGTAACGAGGGACTGACTAAGCTGCAGACCATCATCTCGGAGGCGCGGCTCATCAAGCCATCTATCGGAGACCTGGGCCCCGCCTTGGCCCACCGTCTCGTGGACTCGAATGCGAAGATTGCCCAGACGACGCTCTCCATCTGCGAGCAGCTGGCCATCGCCATGGGCTCGGGGTGCCGCAATCACGTGCGCACCCTCTTCCCGGGCTTCCTGCATGCCCTGGGCCATGGCAAGGATTTCGTGCGGGCCGCCGCCCTCAGCTGCATCAATACGTTCGGCGAGAAGGGCGGCTACAAGGAGTTCTTCGAGAGCGAAATGATTGCCGATGCCCTCAAGGGCCCTTCAACAGCTCTCAAGGTGGAGCTGTGGGCGTGGTTGGCGGATAAACTGCCGGGAATACCGCCCAAAACGATTTCCAAGGAGGATTTGAACTCCATGGTACCGCAGCTGTATGCCCACATCTGCGATCGAACGGCGGATGTGCGAAAGAACGCCAACGAGGCGGTCCTTGGGATAATGATTCACCTGGGATTCGAGGCCATGAACCGGGCGCTCGACAAACAGAAGCCCGCCTCGAAGGCGGCCATACTGGCGTCCCTCGAAAAGGCGCGTCCCAATCTGCCCGTCAAGCCGCTGCCCAAAGGCAAACAGCAGGCGCCAATACTCGAGGATTCCGTCAAGAAGACAGTCCGTGGAAGAGGTGCCACTGGAGGGGCTGCAGCCCAGAAGGCGCCCAATGCCAGGGCCACTGTCGCAGGCGAGAAGGCGGCGGTCCCATCGCGAAAGAAGGATGAAGATGTAGACACGTCGCCCCTGCTGGCCGTCAATACGGCCAAGAACCAGCGACTCCTCGACGAGCAGAAGATGCGTGTCCTCAAGTGGACCTTCACCACGCCCCGCGAGGAGTTCAACGAACTGTTGCGCGAACAGATGACGGCAGCGAGCGTAAACAAGGCTCTAATGGCCAATATGTTCCACGATGACTTTCGGTAATAGATTCTTCTGGTCTCCCATTTGGGGATTCGTCTCTAATTTGTACCCTTTCCGATCCCCAGCTATCACTTGAAAGTCATCGAACAGTTGAGCGATGATTTGCCCAGCAATGGCAAGGCCTTGATCTGCAATCTGGATTTGATACTCAAGTGGCTGACGCTGCGCTTCTACGATACGAACCCTTCTGTCCTGCTCAAGGGTCTCGACTATCTTATGCAGGTCTTCCAGATGCTCGTCGAAGTGGAATATATCCTCGGGGAGAACGAGGCTGCAAGCTTTGTGCCTCATTTGCTGCTCAAGGTAAGCCATTGCTTGATTCCTCTAGAATATCCCTACAATCTCCCTTCTCTCTCTCTCGCTCTATGTGTGTGTAGATTGGTGATCCCAAGGACACTGTACGGAATGGCGTGCGTCGCGTCCTGCGTCACGTACTGTTGGTCTATCCTTATTCCAAGATCTTCCCTTACGTTATGGATGGCCTCAAGTCAAAGAATGCCCGCCAGCGCACCGAGTGCCTGGACGAACTCACCTTCCTGGTCGAATCGTACGGGGTGGGAATCTGTTCGAATGCCTCCATCAAGGACATCTCTCGCCAGATCTCCGACCGCGACAACTCTGTGCGCAATGCGGCCCTCAACTGCATGGTGCAGGTGTTTTTCCTCACAGGCGAGAAGCTCTACAAGCAGCTCAACCATCTTAACGAAAAGGATCTCTCAATGCTGGATGAGCGCATCAAGCGGGCCAAAAAGACATACAAACCGCCATCGACTGCACCCGCAGAAATGCCAAGCGGTGGGGGAAAAGTGGCAGCCCCGACTCGCCCCCAGCGGCAGGAGAGCATCGAGATCGAGGACGTTGTGGTGGGCAATGGCTACGGGGATGAGTTGCCGCCGCCAAGCGACGGGTAAGACCCAAAACTAGGAATCATTGTTATATTCGGATGGAGTTTTGTTGAATGTCGTCTCGCACGCTCTCTGTGGATGGGAAACTACTGGCAAAAGGAGGTGGGGTCTCCAGAGCTAATTGACTGTGAAGTATATTTATGTACATTAAAGCAAAAAAATCGGAGAATTTTGCATCTTTGCTGGAGCCCCATATGGAGCCATGTGCCGTCCAACCAGTAGTTTCCATCAGTGTTTGAAAACTTACATTAATTTTCGTTGTTCTCAAAATATTAGAAGTCCCTGCAGTAGTCAGAGCAACTTTCGTTAGAATTCTGTACTCGCTGTAGCGAGAACAAGGTTGAAGCAGCGAGACGAACTTTAAAACATTTCCTGCTCCGACTGTTAATTTTCAAACACTGGTTTCTCCATCCTCTGGGGCGGCATCCTCGCAGTAGTTTGGATCCTTCTTTGATTTTTCGTTGATTATTTTTTCGTTAACCATTCATTCATTCATTTTCCATTGGAACAGCAAGCAGCGAGAGAGCAACCAAATGGAGGGAAATAGCACGAATGTGGCGGCCTATTTAAACTCTCTGACTCGACACGCGTAAAATGGCTTTTCTTTTATACTTTCCTTTAAATGTCTAGTGCTTTGTTTTGCTTTGCTCTGTTTGTCATTGTTTGAGTTTTGTTTGCTTTTGTTTTATCGTCGCTTCTGTGTGTTTTGTGTGTGTCCCGCCAGAGCTCGGCTTACATATGGTTTCGAATCCTTTGCAGCACCTTCGACAGGGCACCGTCCTCACAGCTGCTCCAGTTGCAGCAGCAGTCCCAACAACAAAGGCCCAGTGGACCCTTTGGCTTGGACCCAGAGGTGATGGCTGAAATCGAGAAGGATCGGGTGCGCGTGGATGATATAAAATTCAAGCAGCTGCCGTCCGTGGACATATCGCTGCTGTACGAGCCCATCAAGGTAATACCCACTCGCGAAGGCGTCTATTATCCACAGGATAGGTTCGAGCGCCTCATCACAGGCCAGCTCTACAATGCCAGCATGGCCAGCGGTAATTCGCCCTATCGCAGTCTCCTGCGCAACCAGCAACAGCAGCACCAGAACCACATGGAGAACCATATTCCCAAGTAAATTGAAGCATAGATCTAAGTTTTAGGAACCTTTTTTATTGGTTTGTTCCTGTGTTTCGCAGCCTGGCTTATGTCCTGCCCAAGCATGATCCACAGCTGGTGAAGGTGATCAAGGCTGTCAGCAGCATGGACACCATGAAGGCTCGGGCGGCCATTAACGAGCTGGCGGACATTATTGAGTCGCCCGAGAAGCAGGCCGTCCTGCGCGACTATGATGACATATTCATACATAACGTGCTGGAACAGCTGAAGGTGAGCATTGCCAGGAGCTCCCTATAGCCGGTCCTTTATTTATATTTGCGTTATTTTTGTGTGCAGCATCTTTCACAGCAGCCAACGGCGCAGTCTTTGGTGATGTACCAGCCGCTGTTGTCCATTTTGTATACGTTTTTCCATGCCAACATTCTGGGCAAAACACTGGGCGTGACCTACATCAAGCATCTGATGTCTGCGCTGCTCCATTTGATGGCCGATCCCAAGTTGGCCAACGGCCAGGACGGCGAGTACAACAAGGTGATCAATAACATCTGTTTGAAAGTGCTGGACAAGGTTAATTTCACGAATTTAAATTGGTAAGACTACCCTTCCCTTGGTTATATGTACCCCGATTAATGGCGCTGCTATGCTCTTTAGTGCTCTCATCCGTTTGCTGCGTGAAACCTGCCCGGTTGCTGGACTCCCCAAATTCACGGATCTGCTGATGAAATGCATTTGGCGGACTGTCAAGATGCTGCCAGAGCGCAGCAATGAGCTGAACTACGATGACGTGATATTGGAGGCGCACGAATTCATGCTGGCACTGCCCAGCACCTGGTGGCAGAACCGGCCATCGGACACGCCGCTGCGCACAGTCAAGACGATTGTCCACAACATTGCCAAGGTGAAGGGCAATGCCATACTGCAGCATCTCAATCAGATACCCGTACACTCGGAGTTGCACACGTATTTGATACGCATCCTGAAGGTGAGAAAAGCTCCCTCAATCGCTATTCGTTAGATGCGATTAATGGGGGTGGATATGTTTTTCTGTAGAATTTCCAAAAGGATGGCTCTTTGGTAGGGACGGGTGCCTCGCCACAAAGAGCCAAGGAGATTGCTTCGAAGCGTATCTCGCATCAAACCCATGACACAGTATCGCAAATCTTTAAGCTTATCTCCGACAGAGACACCAAGCAGCAAGGACTGCAGAAGCTATACGATTTTAAGGTAAATTCTAGGAGATCTTTATTGATGTTTTTCACTCATTGAAACATACTTTCTTTAGCAACAAAATCCAGATATAGATCTGAGCACCTTCCTGCAGGGCTCCAGCGCCACTTTTCACAAGTACATTGAGGAGGGTCTGGCAGAAATCGAGCGCAGTCAGAATGGAATGCCCGGCTCCGCTGGACAGGCGCCGGACAATCGCTTGGGTAAGTGTGCAGGCCATAAAACACAAACGATTCTCTCCATCCCATACTAACCAAAACATATACAAAAATGTGGCCATGTATCTTGTATTT
The DNA here is from genome assembly GCF_003286085.1 of Drosophila persimilis. Taxonomy (NCBI): domain Eukaryota; kingdom Metazoa; phylum Arthropoda; class Insecta; order Diptera; family Drosophilidae; genus Drosophila; species Drosophila persimilis. The sequence goes on along the minus strand of NW_020825288.1, from coordinate 27,390,149 downwards.
CGACATTCCCAACAGCTGCTACACGTTCTTATCTCACAGATGCCAATCATCAGAATCTGAATCAGAATCAGAATGCTGCCGGCGACCGTGATGCCGACTACTGGATGGACCGAATGCAGAATTTGATTGGTCAGCGTGTAGATATCGGTGTCAGTGGAAAAATGATGTCCACGCGCCATATCTCAGACGATGGCTCGCGCGTGAAGATGGACAATAAGGTGGCCGAAGAGAATCTCTGCTTAAACTCGGGCTTGGGCTCCCAGAAGGCTTCGCTCATTCGACGAGAGGTGACATGGGGCAGAGATGTGCAGTATTATGGAGTTATATTCAATCAATATGAAAATCCCTTTCAGAAACCCGATGTCTCGCCGAATCGCTTGCAGCATATCCAGGCAAAGCTGGCACAGATCAAGAAGGAGAGCCACGCCCAATAGGAGTATTATACCACACTCCACACACAGATACACATATATGGAGATCTATAGCTATAGAAAAAACATGAACAGAGAGAGATTGAGAGAAGAAAAAAGATGACGTCGTGATGGCCGTCTTCAATTAAATGAATCATTATTATTTAACATTAGTTTTAATATGCGCTTATGCACACACCGCACCCGATATACATATATATTCACATACACATGCTACAGATACAGAACAGCAGAAGGGCAGCAGATGTAGATTCAAAGGCAGGTTAACAAGTAACAATTAAGAATAATTAACAGACGCGTACTACAACTACTACTTACTATTTACTACACTAATCCATATATCCTCCTGCTACATCATAAAGCCACATACTATATATATAAATTGTACTTGTACTAGCGCTTTCGATTGGAATTAGATTGATTTGTTGGTGAGCTGCAGCGCGAAGCAAAATAGCAACAGCAGCAGCATGTTTAAAGATTTTAAAACCTTGTTTTGTTGCCTCGATTAGGATCGATTCTTGTTATCGTCTGGTTACGTTTTCTGATTCCATAATCCATCTGTTTCCGACCTAAGTTATACTTTTAAATCTTAATTTTTAGCCTGTAGCAGCTACCATTTAACCAAAATTTTAGTTTAAGCTTCATTCAGCTGAATCCCCCAGTTACACACAGTCACCCACCCCCGATCCCCCCATCACCTCCGATCATCACACACTCGTCAGGCATAGCACGCGCGTGCGTATTTTTGTAACACAAAATCCTCTATCCTATCCATGAATTATATGCGAAAATAAATGTTATATTTATAATTCAACTAATCCATGGCCACGGGCACCACCTCTGTTATTTCGGAGAGCAGCTCCCCCTCCACATCCTCATCCTCGCCCCTGTTGGGCTTTGCATAGCGCGAGGAGATGGTAGCCACGCGTATGGCGGCCTTAAAGCCCACCCGTGCCTTCATTTTGGCCAGCTTTGCCTTCCAGTTCTCGTCGCGGGACGGCAGCTCGTTGAGGTACTCGATCATCTCTTGCTTTTTGGGATCCACAATCGCCAGCACCGACATGCACCCATCCACGGTGCCCAGGACAATGGCTCGCCCGTCCTTGCTACTCTTGATGGCCGTCAGCTCGGCCTGCAGTCGGTAGTTGGCTATCATCTCGGTGTCGCCAGTGCGGAAGACGCGTATGGTCTTCCGCCCGCTGTGATAGTACGCCACATACTCGTCGTTCTCCGTGAAGATGCAAATCACCGAAAAGACGCCCTCGGCCACCTTTGGAATGAATGTCTTCACAGTGGTGCCCTTGCGCAGCTCCAGCATCTCCAATCCGCCACGCGTCGGGGCATACAAACCGCACTTGCCATCCCGCGTAATGCTGCCGCCCCACTTGGCTATGGAGCGGATGTGCTTCTTGGTCTTGATGTCCATGACGCTGCCCTTCTCACTGCTGATGACCGCCACCTGATTGGCCTTATGGGGCATTGGCACCAAAGCGAATACCTCCTTAATGGAGCACCCCTTGAGCATGATCTTCGAGACAAAGGCCCCGTTGGTGGCGCTGTACACGCCCAGGCAATCCTTGTTCAACTTGTCCACGGTGACCACAACGATGTACGCATTATCCGCCGTCATCACCGACTTGCGGAAGGGCATACCCGTGATCATACGAATGGGGAATTCAAAGCGGAACAGGATGGTGCCCTCTGCAGAAGAATTGGTTCAATGGTGAGCTCATTAAATATATTTTCTAATCCTTACCTGGCACTGATCTCAATGTTGTTATAGCCGTCAATCGATTGGCCTCATCCGCCGCCGCCAGGATATCCCGCTGATTAATGTTGGGCACCGAAACCGTCAGCACCTTGTAGCCATAGTCCAAGAGGGTGATCTGCTGTATACCAGGCTGATCGTCGCGAAAGACCACCTGTTCGGAGACGCGATTCCAGACCAGAAACTTACCCGTCTCCGAGGATATGATGTAGCGGCCGTCTGGTGTGATCTCTGCATGTGTGACAATGGCGCCCAGGGCACTGTCGGAGAGTTTGGCCAGCAGACGGCCCGATCGTGTCTCCCAGACGCCGACACAGCTGCGGGTGACTGTCACGGCCATGTCCACCTCGGACAGACTGATGTCATCGATCTGGAGCTCGTGGCGATCGATGACGTGCACCTTCTCGAAGATATTGTTGATGTTCCAGACCTTGACCGACCGATCTATGGAGGAGGTCACGAGGTTGTTCCAGTTGCCGATCGTCAGCGGCTCCAGCTGTATGATACGCCCAAAGTGGGCGTCTAGGACCTTCGCCAACTGTCCCGATGGCAGGCACCACACATACAGATTCTTGCGAACTCCGGCGACGGCATAGTCCAGCCGGGAGCTTACCATAATGGAGTTTGACTGCATGATGCGGGTGGTGATGTTCCGCACGCCATGCGGGAGCGGCAGGTACAGCGCGCCCTCGGTCAGACGGGACTCTGTCTCGTCCTTTAGTTTGCTGCCAAAGTCCCAGATCACAAAGCCCTTGCCGGCGGTGCCCAGGAGCATTCGATCGTGCTGGTCCAGGCGCAGTTGAAGCAGCATCTCCTTGTCGTCATTCTCGAAGCGCGACAGGCTCTCCACCAGATTCCAGCTGATGGCACCGCTCTCCTCATCCTCCACAAAGTCAAACACGGAAACCTCAAAGTTATCTTCATTGGCACAGCCATAGGCCCGCGAGCGATGCTTGTTCATGGCCAAGGCACTGTAGAATCTCTCCGAATTGGAGTAGTTCCCTCCGCGACAGGAGTCCAGCCTCAGGCGCATGTCATTGATGGAACCCGACCAGAAGACCACATTGTAGTCCGTGGGACTGAAAAACTCCATGGCTGAGAAAAAGATGGGTAAGTAGTTGAGTGAAGGAATATCTAGGGGTCCATGCACTCACTTAAGATCTCCCAATCCTCGTTCTCGCCAGGCACATCGAAGGTGTCCACCAGATTGCCACGCATATCAAACTGAGCCCAACGCAGCTTGCAAGTGATAAAGAGACTACACCCCACAGGATTAGATTAGAGGACCCATATGCTAAAGGGAATCGAAATGCAGGAAACCTTACCAATGATTGAGCAAATGGAGACCACTGACCGGACCATGGCACTCCTCGAAGGGACTGTTGATCACCACGAATTCGCTGGAGAGCATGTTGAGGAGCACGGTCTGATTGTTGTTCGAGTATGCGGCGGCCCACTTGTTGTCCGGACTGAGGACCAGCTGCTGCATGATGCCCTCAATGCCTGGATTAACGTCACGCGTCAGGTCCGATGTGGACAGATCGAAAGTGATGAAGTGCGTGGAAATGGAGACCATGTAGCGCATGTCGCTGGTCAGGCAGAAGGCAAACACTGCAAACTGATGACCCTCCAGGGAGTACTAAGAGGATTCCAAAAGGAATAGAGATCCCAAACGAGAGAAATATCTAAAATTAGGTACCTTCAAGGGCCCTCCTGGAGTGTGCAGGCAATGATTGACCGGAATAAGAGCACAATCCTTGGGTCCACTGCGATCGCAGGCCCGCAGCAGCATCTTGATGTTGGGATTGCCCCCAATCTCGGGCAGCAAGCGTCCAATCAGCTGCGGAGCCAGCATATTGGGATAGATGGCCAGGATGGCGCCGCCCAAACGCAGAGCATCGGCTACGAGCATCAGCTCGCGCCTGGCCTCCTTGTCCTCCGTGTTGGTGGAAGCATCCTCGAAGTCCGCGAGCACCGCCTGCAATGGACAGCTTGAGAGCTTAGCGTGAAGCCAATCGTAATTGAAGAGGACGTGCTCGAACAGATCCTTGAAACGTCGCGAGCGCACAAAGTGGAAGGGCAGCTCCCCAAACTGTTGGAGATTCAAATGATAAGAAAAACCACTAGATAGGTGAAACCATCAAGGTACCTTGCGCAGATTGTACCGCTTGGAGAGACCATCCTTGCTGCTGAATACCAGCGGCTGGATGGGAACCTTACGATCCGCTGAGCCCTCCTTGTCGGCCAGGCCGAAGCGATGCCGCTGGATCTCGGTGAACTTGAACGGCTTGGGCACACCGCCACCCCAGATGCCCAGATAGTAATCGGCAATCATCGAGTGGAAGTATATGGCCATGTTCATGTTCTTGAAGTAGCGCTCTTTGGCGGTGTCCCGGAACTGTCGGTGATACCAGTTCATAACATTCACCCCGTCCGCCTCTCGTTCGCTTAGATAATTGGGCAGATCGTTGCGTATACGCGTCCATAGAAGCGGCGGAATGCGACGAACTGGAGGCATATGGTACTGATAGACATCGTCCAGCACCTTGTCGTCCAGCGAGATGAGATCCTCCAGTTCGCTTTCGGAGAGTCCCGACTTTGAGGCCGTGATGTAGGCCAAGGCGTGAAAGACCAGGATACGGCCATGCTGCTTCTCCACGCGCTCAAACAGCAGCATAATGGAGTCCATCACCGTGTTGGCCAGATGCGTCTCCTGGGGCCGTGTGTAACTCCGCCAGCGGCAGATCTCGGCAAACACAAGCTTCACGAAAATGGGCAGCGAACACTTGCTGATGGCATTGGCCACCAGACGCCACTGATAGTTGTTGAGATCCCGGCACGCCGTCTTCGCCCACATCTTGATCACGTTCATGGCCAGGTCTTCGCCCAAGGCCGTCACCTCGATGAAGTTCTCCTCCACGTCGATCATCTTGCAAAGGACATGGTACTCGTGCGACACTGTCGGATTCGCAGGCTCATTGGCGCACGAAATGATGATCTGTAAACAGTCGAATGAGTGTATCTCTTAGATATGTTCGTGTGGCATGGGAGTGGCCGAATGGCGGTGGCGGGTACCAAGAGAGGATTGCCTCATGCAGAACGGCCATCCTCTAGGCGTCGTTGTGTGTGAGGTGTGCCTTTGGTTTCATTGGTTTTTTTTGGCGAGTGATTTTGCTTAGCACGCACAAGTCAAGCAATTGGAAAAACTTACACGATTTCCCAATAGAGATTTGGGGGGAGGGGGGCATGCATTATATGTACATATGGAAACTATAAACATAAAGATTCAGGTATGTTTCATGCAGTGCTAGTAGAGGATATTCTTGGTATATACAGATCGTAGGATGAATGAGGGTGGAACTTGTGATTGAATCAATGTCTTGTAAAGAATTCGTCACATTGGGACTGGTTTTTCAGAATATTTGTGCTAGAAATCGTTGGACTTTGGAAGCGAGGACAATATAACATTTCTTTGGTACACGCTCCAGGCTCTTTTTTGTTGTGAGCACTTTTGATAGAAGGGTCTTTGACATTTCTTTGAGGATATATTTGTTGAGTGCAGACATACGAGTATTCTTAAGATAAAGTGAGAGAGGAATCATGCAGAATTTTGTACAGTGTCAGAGATAGTATAATCTGTAGATTGTATACCGAATATCAAATATCAATATCATGCATAGGGAAATTAGTTAAATATTTATAAAAGTTAAATGTATGTATGTACAGTACTGTTCATACATATGTACATGCAGAGGACTGTGGCTAGGAGTACCCTCGCCAGAATGGAGAGATCTCTCACCTTACAGTGCTTTGGCAGACGCGTGGGTATCCAGGATACCTTGTTCGAGTCTTGGGTGCCCGTCAGCTGGTCGACCGAGTCGAGGTAGAGGGTGAGCGGCTGGTTGGGGCTAGCATAAGTTAGTAATTGCTTAAAGTGTGCTGTTAAGGGTACAAGATCATCGGGTATGTTCTCGAAGGGTAGCATATAGTTGTACGAGATCTGCTTGGTTGGTTTTGAGAGCGGATTATGGGGTTAAAGGATTTATTTAACTATTGGATGGATATCACCTGCTGGCAGATGGAAATCAGGGTGGCCGTCAAGGCACTGGAGTCCGGCGTTGTGCCCAGGAATCGGATGACATTGATCGGCCTGACATGGGCGAACCATTCGGTGGCCACCAGGGCAGCGCTCTTCGAGAGTAGCGAGGTCTTGCCGCAGCCTCCGTCGCCGAAAAGGACAAGTGGCTTATCTGAATCCCCCAGCATATAGCGCTTGATACGCTCGCAACTCTCCTCCCGGCCGTAGAATATCTTCACCGAGTTGTTGCAAGCGTGCAAATGCTGAAGGATCTCAGTTACTATCTGCCCCTGTGCACTGGAGTCTTCTTTGCGCATCGCCCTATCCACCAGCTTCACCACGTTCTTATAGAAGTGCGATATGAAATGATTCAGGTACTCCTCGTGCGTCTCAATGTCCAGGCCCTCGCGTCCAATCCACTCCACAGTGTATCTAGAAAGAACCAGTTGGGACTACACTCCATCTAAGGATTGGCACCTGCTCTCTTACTTCTGGGCGTTGCTTGACTCGATCTTCGCCGGAAGCCGAGTGTCCCTGAGGTCTCCCAACAGCTTGGCCGACTCCGTGTCCAGACTCCGGTTGATGATGTCCACGAAAAGCGAGGCCTTCTTCAGGTTCTGCAGATTGATGTTGTTGATGTACCGCACATAGGCCAGGCAATGGTTCTTCGTGTTCTTCACATTCAGCACGCCATTGATCACCTCCCGCTCCGTCACTAAACGGGGATTGATCTTCAGCCACCGCTACAGCCACCAGATACTACGCTTACCCGACATGAAGTAGTTGTGGACATCTTCCTTGGACATCTTGTTGCTGGCCCCCAAAGAGGCGGCTGCCTTGCGCAGCAGCTTCTGCATTTTGTTGAGGGTGTCCCACCAAACGGCCTGATCCTCCGCCTGGAGCTTGGGCACGCGCTGAGGTTTGCGTTCGTACTTTGGTAAGTCGTTCCTAAGCCGAAAGAATGTATTGCTGCTCACCTTATTGTTGAAATTGATGAGTATCGATGAAATTGGCTGCAGCACGGAGATTGGGGGCACCGCATTGCTGTCCTTCTTGTACCACAGATCAAGCAGGGCCCGGTCCACGCCCATCGAGGTCAGCTCTTCGCTGATCAGCGCCAGCTCAGAGGACACTATGTACGTGGGTATGGGTCGGTAGCCGTACTTCTGGCCCAGAAACACAATGAAGTTCGGGCCCATCGACAGCCGCTGACAGTTCTTGATCTCGCGCATGCACAGCTCTGTGGTCATGTGATCGTCGGTGGCCTCGTCGCGCACACCCCATCGCATGTCCACCACTTGAAACTCCAGGCCGTGCTTCTCGCGACAATAGTCCTTGATCCTGGGATAGCACTTGGCCATCAGCGTGTTCCTTTCCATGGTGGTGTCTGATGGTGAAAATCATCCGCAAATTACGTAACTATTCTGTACACTTTCCCACATGGGTCGCACCCCCCCCCGCCCTCACGGAACATTAGTGATTGATTTGTTGACCCACCCGTGAACGTGGAGCTCGTGAAGATGCGCACAATCTTGGAGCTAACCGGTGGCAGGGCCTCCAGGGAGCCCAGAAAGATCGAGTCAATGGTGCGGTCATCCATGGCCACCTAATGCTAGTGTGTCTTTTGCTGGTTTGGTTTGGTTGCTGCTCGAGCAGCTTCTTTTCTAGGACGTTCCGCAGCCGTTGAAATCCAATATGTGTCTGCGCCAAAAACGGAGACCCAGAAAGTGGCGTAAAGTTCGCTGCTGTTTGGTCGATAATCGCCGGATACGTGCGGCACATTTGACAGTCGCCTAGTTGACGGTTGTTTTTGAGTTCAGCAGAAGCTCCACTGACGTGGCATATCAGAACACCTTCATGGGGAAGGGAAGGGGACTCCCCAGGAGGAAGCACTCTCCGGGCAGCTCTAGTACCGCACCTGTTGCCCAACCTGATTGAAAAGCCATAGCCATAGCGTTGCTTTATGGGATGTCAGCTGCCTGATTGATGTCTGAGACCCGCTTTGACATACAAACAGGTGTTTTCAAGTGCTCAGGACCTGCCTCGGCCCCGTGGCAGACATTTCACTTGCGTGCTTGCCTCACATTCGTGTCCAATCCCCAATCTCCGTTGCAGGCGTAGGCGTTGGATTGCGGCAGTTTTCAAAGTCGTCGACTTTGGATGGCAAACGGTGCCACTTAATGGGTTCGGATTGGAGTGGGTGGGGCCCCTATTTGGGAGTAAGAGCCTCCTTACACAGTTGACCTCGACCTAGGCACGTGCGTGTTTACTCAAAAAAATTAAGAAAGACGGAAATAAATGGGCTTGCTCTACTTTAAAGTAGAGAAGAAAGGCAGTGCTTGTTTTCGATGTGGAAATGGTCAAGATGGGACGATCACAGAAAACTTTCGAATGTTTGTTAAATTCCTTAATTATTTAAAACGTTAAACGTTTTAAATTAAACGTTTCAACGTTAAATTTACGGGTCCACAAGAAAGTCTGTTGGGAGCCAACAGCGTCTCCTCTGTCTGGAAGAGTATGTCAGTCAGCTCACCCAGACGTTCGTACAGGGAGCGGCCGGTGATCTGATTCGAGATGACCTTCAACCAGGAGGAGATTCGCAGGGGCAAGGGCGTCAGCTGGAATATATCAGCCATATACTGGCAGCGGATAACCTCGCGTTCACCCCCAGCAGCTTCTTCTCCAGTTTGGGGCGAGCGAGTTTACACAACAAAATGAAGAAAGACAGGCACAATTGGGTATGCTATACATTGAAGTAATTGGAGATAAATTCATTAATTCGAGAACCTTGGCAGAATCGGCAGTAAGCCTATGACACGGGCGAAAGTCGGCGAGGATTCACAAGTCCCGGGGGCTTCATCGATGATCGCGCACTCGATCGACACTGTTCCTGCGCTAATTCTCTTCACTTCCTCCTCGTTCTCTTCGATCATCCTTTGATGACGGATCTCTCCGTCCTCGTCCAGATTCCTGCGGAATCTTCTACGGATCTCGTTCATGGTTGCATTCAGCAGGGAGGTGTTCCAGGCCTCCGCATCCCTCAGACAGTGGCTCCACGCCCGTTTATCCTCGTATCGCAGATCACACGCTGGGCTTCAGCTTCGAGACGTAAGTGCATCAGTATTTGATTATGGATACATTTTGAAATTTATCTTCTTTCACAGATAACTTATGTAACCTACGCTTTGCCAAAAAACCAAGTCGGAAGGGGCTACGCGAGCTAGATAGATAGATCTCGTTGTTGTTAGATTTAAGGATATATAAGGATTTAGATTTAGATAGTAAATACAAATGTTTTCCAATTGTGTCTTTACTTATACTAAGCTAAATTTTGATGAATAAAAATATTAAGAAATCATCCTTGAAGTGTCCTGTATCAACGAAATTATCCTGATTACAAAAAGGCGTGGCACGCCCAGATTGGTTCACAAATAGCGGAGAAAATTATATATTTTTGATTGGGGAAAATGTCCTTGATCCTTGCAAAGGACTCCATCGAAGCAAGGACATTTTTCCGATCACAGGAAGCCATCGCACACCCAGATCGGCCTTCAAAAAGCCGAGAAAACTGAATATGTATGCTTGGGGGTGTTGGAGTCCTTGGCAAAGGATCAAGGACATTTTTCTTATCACGGCGGGCCATGGCACGACCCGATCAGGCCGTAAATAAGAGAGAAAACAAGATATATATGCCTGTAGAAAATATCCTTGATCCTTGGTCCTCGATAAGGACTCCATCAAGTCAGGGACATTTTTCCGAACACAGGAAGACATCACACGTCCCGATCGGCAATCAAATAACGGAGGAAAAAAACTGGCTTGTAATTGTTTGAGAAAATGTAGTTCATGGAATCGCCAATAGAGGCGCCACCGTACAAAGCAAAAAACCTCGCGTCAAATGGCTAAAATACCAGGCGAACAGAAATCAGCAGCAAGCAACTGAAGAAAATGCAAAAAATGTTGTTGCCTACTTTAGGGGGAACGCAAATTTTTTTAAAAATCAGTTACCTTCTGCTGACTTCTGTTCGCCTGGTATTTTAGCCATTTGACGCGAGGTTTTTTCTTTGTACGGTGGCGCCTCTATCGGCGATTTCATGAACTACATTTTCTCAAAAAAGTCAGTTTTTTTTCTCCGTTATTTGAGACCCGATCGGGACGTGCGACGTCTTCCTGTGTTCGGAAAAATGTCCCTGACTTGATGGAGTCCTTATCGAGGACCAAGGATCAAGGATATTTTCTACAGGCATATATATCTTGTTTTCTCCCTTATTTGAAATACGATCGGGACGTGCGACGGCTTCCTGTATTCGGAATAACGTCCTTGATCAGTTGGAGTCCTTATCACGGACCAACGATCAAGGATATTTTCTCCAGACGTATATATCCTATTTCTCCCTTATTTACGGCCTGATCGGGTCGTGCAAAGGCCCGCCGTGATAAGAAAAATGTCCTTGATCCTTTACCAAGGACTCCAACAACCCCAAGCATACATATTCAGTTATCTCGGCTTTTTGAAGGCCGATCTGGGTGTGCGATGGCTTCCTGTGATCGGAAAAATGTCCTTGCTTCGATGGAGTCCTTTGCAAGGATCAAGGACATTTTCCCCAATCAAAAATATAATTTTCTCCGCTATTAGTGAACATATCTGGGCGTGCCACACCTTTTTGTAATCAGGGTAATTTCGTTGATACAAAACACAGCAGGATGATTTCTTAGTAGTTTTATTCATCAAAATTTAGCTTAGTATAAGTAAAGCCCAGCATTTGATTCCGCGTCGTATGAATGGGGGGTTGCTGACATTATTTCCCGGCTCCCAGTCGAACATTAGTCCCTGCTGCAGTGGTTGTGACGCCACATTGTCGACTTAGCGCCAGTCTAGCGCCGGTCTGGAGTGGCGAAGAAAACAGTGTGGGACGCAAGGAATAGGGCCATTGCAGTGGCCGGACCCAAAGCTCGCCCAGCCCAAAGGCCACAGCTCGAGGAATCGTGGCCCCGTGCGCAGGAGACGGCGGGGAGCTAGCGATGTCAGCCGGTCAGGCGCCTGGAGTGGACAGCCGTCATCATATAGTACACAGAGACACACAGCTTTTGTTTGAGTTTTATAACAATATATTTATTTGTTTTGTTAGTTCTTAATACGGGGGTTTTCATGAATCTTTTCCGTTGAATATCATATAATTATGACGATGAAGATGATTTTCTGCAAAAATTTCGTATTCCAATATATAGTTTTTTATGTTTAGTTTTTCTTTCTTTAGTTATGAATGATAGTGAGTGCGTTGAATAAAGCTAATGAATGAATGAATGCATGGTTATGCAGAGATGATTTCGTATAAGAATAGGAGATGTTTCTCTATGCGATTTAGTTCGATAAAAGATTCAAGTTAATTCTGGATTTTGCATACACTTGCCTATGATTTTGAAACGCGTTTAACTAATTTCATTTAAGTTAAGTTGGCTATAGGATAGGTGGACTATATTCTATATAGGCTATAGGGTTAGTATCCATTTTTGTTTCATTCTTTCTTTTTTCGTTTTTCCTTGCTTTGAGAGATAAAAACATTGTTAATCACTTGGTTTTGGTTTTAGGGACTGTCGCGCAAATTAAATTAACTACGATTGGGTTGGGTTGGTTCGGTTCTCATACGTCTTACTGGTCATACTCGGGTCGGGTATCATATATCATATTATAGGTATTGTATATCATGTAGCTATATTTCGATAATAAATAGTTAAACATATTGAACTAAACAGTAATCAAATAGTAATCATAAACAACTAATAAATAATCAAAAAAATTAAAATACAAATTACAAACTACAGCCACGAGAGCCACAAACAAGGGCGAAGGGTTCATCTACGGCTTCTGGCCATTCTGTTGAACATCCACCGGTCTTAGAGTCATCGTCGTCGGTGTGGATGTTGCCTTTGGCCTCCAGATGGTTGTAGCTGCTGCCGCTGTTGTTGCTGTTGCAGTTGCTTCTGCTAATTTTGTGTCCGGTTTGGTGGCCGGTATGGCTTTGGCCGCCAGTGCCATTTTATGAATGTGTGGCGACGACGGCGACGTCACTGTTATTCTACAATAAGAAAAAGCTAATGGTTTACACGCACACACACGCGGAGGACGGGCGACGGGTCGGATTAGAGCAGGGCGGCAGGAGCGGAGCGGAGTGTGGAGTTTAGGGCGGGCGGGATTTGTTGCATTAACGCATTATTTACACGCATCGTTTGTTGTTTTTTGGGATGTTTGGTTTTTACGAGTTTGTTTTTTCGGTTTTAATGGCAGGAGTCGTTGCAGGAGCAGGAGCAGGAGCGTTGGCAGCGGCGTTTTGGTTGTCGGTTGTTGGTTTTTTTTGTGGGTCATTTGTGGAGGTGGATGTTGGCGGAGCGGAGCGAATGGTTTGCATGTATGATTTAATTATTTAAATTAGAAAAGCCGGCAATAGCAAACAGACCTTACAGACTATCTAACTAGCGATATGGGCATAGTATTAAGCTATCGAGCGAGCGAGCGACAGACAGATATAGAGATGGCATGGGATATAGATGGTTCGTGGTGAGTGTGAGAGAGAGAGAGCTACGTGGCGGTGGTGGTGATGTGCTTAATGCTTGTGCTGCTGCTGCTGTCTGCTGCTGTTCGAGTTGACTTCGTTGTCAGCGTACCTAGGGCTGTTGTCGTCCTTTTCGCAGACCAAGGTCCTTGTGTGGCTGGGCCCCACAAGGCTACCGCCGTTTAAGGACTGCTGCGAGCTGCGCTTCACATGCACCGGTCGCAGTCGGTCCTCCAGGTCGCTGATGGAGCCCACCGAACTGATGCTCTCATCGCTGCAATTGCACAGAACATATTAATTATCAGAAAAAAACATATCCCCGCGTGTTCCTACCTCTCGCTTAGCTCTTCCTCGCCCTCTTCCTCCATGGCCTGCTGCAGATCCGCTATCCGTTGCAGGGCCAGGCGCAGATCGTTCTTTAGGGCCGCTCCCTCCGACTCCATTTGCTCCATTTTCTTCTCGAGATCCTTGCGACGCGTCAGCGACTCCTGCTCGCGACTCGAGACCGTGTGATACTCCTCGCGCATGTCGCGCAGACTCTTCTGCGACTTCTTGAGCATTTCTTGGGCTTGCATTTCGCGCATTTTCGACTGGGTGACCTCGTTCTGCAGCTTCTCCAGGGCCTCCTTGTGACGGTTCACCTGCACCTCGAGGCGGGCACGCGTTGCCTGCTCCAGCTCGAGGCGGGACTCCAGCTCCTTGGTGCGCAGCTCCAAGCTACAACAGAACAGAACAGAATGAGATAGTGACATTCCTCGAATAGATATATGTTTGGTACTCCTCTACTTACCGCTTGGACATCATGGCCATGGAGGGATCACCCAGGTTCTCTACATTATCCAGCCTGTGCTGGAGCTCTCCCACCTGCTCCTTCAGATTGTTGCGCTCGGCCTCCATTTCGTTGAGCTTGAACTCCGCCTCGGACACATTGATCTGCTCGGAATTCAGCTGCTTCACCGTGGCACTGTACTTCTTCATCAGTTCGCTCAGCTCCTCCTCGTTCTCCTCGATCTGGGCCTGCAGCTCGGCCCGATCGCGATGCGCCACGTTGGCTCGCTCCTCGGCATCGTTGCGCGCCCGATGAGACTCCTCGAACATGGCCTGCACTTCCGTCAGCTCGGCCTCGGCCGTCTGGCGTGCCTTCATGGCCAGGCTGCGGGCGGACTCGGCATCCTCCAGCTGATTGCGCAGCTGTCGAATCAGCGTCTTGCCGGGCGTGTCCGCTTTGAGTCGCTCCAACTGCGTCTGGGCATCCTTCAGCAGGGCCTTGTATTTGCGCAGGTCGCGGCGCAGCTTCTGGTTGAGCGCCTCCTCGGCATCTCGATCCACACGGTCGCGGTCCTCCATGGAGGAGAGACGCCGCTCCAGCTCGTGCTTCTCGCGCAACAGCAGCGTGCGCTCCTCGTGTTCCGTTTCCAGCTGGCACTCCAGCGCCTTTATCTTCTTGTAGCCATTGCCGCGCACCTCCTCCAGCTCCTCGTCGCGCTGCTGTGATTCTCTGCGTGCCTCTTTGCGCATCGTCTCCAGCGTCATCTCCAGACGGAGTTTGGCCTGCTCCAGCAGCTGTATTTGGCCGGCCATCTCGTCCAGTTCCTCTTCCTGCTCTTTGGCCCGTCGCTCAGTCTCGTTCTTGGATCGTCGCAGTTGGGCAAACTCTTCCTCGGTGCTGCCACCGAATGTCATCTCCTCCAGTTCGCGCTGCAGCGAGGCAAGCTTCTCCTCCTTGAGGTCCAGATCCAAGCGTGTGTCCTGCAAAAACACAGAGATATGTATTTCTCAGATGATTCAGAGATCTGTGACTGGGCTTTTTAGTGCTGCTGTTCTCATTCCGAATCAAGACGGACGTACTTGAATCATTCGCGTAGCATAGCGGAAACTCATGGCTGTGTAATTGGTTTTCGGGGTTGGGCTGGGGTTTCTTTTCTGCTGGGAATTCTTTTCTTTCTTTCTGTGTTCTCTTCGGCCCGTATTCCGTATCTAAATCGCAGCGGACAGTCGGTCGTCGTTCAGTTATCACCCTCCATGGGCTTTTTCCAGTTAATTATAAGTATCGAAAGCGCGTAATGAGGACGCCGTAAATGTTTTAATTTCTTTTCTTTTTTTTCAGGCACACAGACAGATAGAACTGCTGCGGGATTGTCTTGTGTGATATGTATGTACTCCAGTTATCGCGCATTGACGTTCGTCGAGCTACTGTCGTAGCGGAACAGAACAATGAAGAAAGCAGCAAAGCAGAGATCCACAAATGTGTGACCAAGCAGTCGGAGAACCACAGACAGAGAGAGAGAGAGTCATCCGCCAGAGAGAACCTCAAGTACAGGCCGATAAAAACACGAAAAACACCAGAACCGAGAGCCGAGAACCAAAGAAACAGCGCGCATGGAAAATCTTGAAATGGGAATGGAGTACCTATGCAACATGCCGCACATGCGTACCCAACCCATGTGTCTGTCTATCTGTCTGTCTGTCTGTCTGTCGTGTGTCGAGTGTCGTGGGCAGCAGCAGCAGCAGGTAGAGGTAGAAGGCTCTAGGTAGAGGCCAGAGCTGTGCCTGTGGCTATGGCTATGCATGGGCAAACAAGCCGAACAAGTTTCCCAGTCTCTGAGTCTCAGATATGCAGTATCTGTATCTGTATCTGCTGCAAAATGTGCCGCCGACGCCGCCACTTGTTCAAACACTAAGCTACAAAGGCATTTTTTTGTGCCCAGAACTATTCTTGAGCTAATTATAAACGATAATCGTTTTTAAAATGATATTTAATGGGAAATTGAATGTCAAAGGCAATAAGAACTGTCGCTATTGGTATCTTTCCTAAATAGATCATAAATGTAGAGAAGCCACATCTGCGAGTCCTTTAGGTCTAAAACAACAAACAATTGCTAGATTGAAATGAAATATCTTCTGTTGATATCTATAAAAAAGAACCCCCTGTAGCACAGTGTAAACTCCAACACATGTTGCCCCAGACCTACATCAACAAGGAATACCCTCTCCCGTTCAACGCTAGTACGTACCGCCAGTGTTTGCTCTAGGGTAAATTTCTCCGCTTGGAGGACATCCTTTTCGCGGCCATAGCGTTCCTTGGCCTGGCGCTCCTGCCTGGAGGCATCCTGCAGCGATTGGCACTCGGCATCGAATTTGCGCTGCTTCTTCTCGAGCAAATTGTTACGGGCATTCTGCTCCTCGAGCAGCATGCGCAGATCGTTCATCTCGTTTGTCATCTTCTGTGCCTTGCGCTTCCATTGGCCCACAACCTGGCGTTGCTCCTCAACTTCCTCGTAGGCATCCGAAAGCTACAAGCAGAAAGGGATTACAATGATTAGAGAGAGAGAGAGAGAGAGCCCCAGGCAAAACGATCAGGCATACCTTCTTCTCCAATTGCTTCTTAAGCCCGACCAGCTGTTCCAGATCGTGCTCGTGCTGCGTCTGCAGACGCCGCTTCGTGAACTCCAGCTCCCGGGCCACGCGCTCGTACTTGAGCTTGTAGACGCCACCGCTTCCCTCCTCGTTGTCGCCTTCCTCATCCTCTGATATGCCATTCAGATCGGACTTGGCGCAGATCAGCTCCATCTCCAGCTTCTCTGTGGTCTCCTGCAGGTTCTTCACCTTGCCAGCCTGCTCACCGAGCTCCTTCTCCAGCTTCAAACGCTCGCCGGTCTCTGCCTCCAGGCGTTCGGTGGCAATATGGGCCGTCGATCGCTCCTCGGCCAGATCCACCGTCAGCTCCGACAGCTGCAACGAAAATTGGGGGCGTGGGCCAATGTTAGTGCAAATATTTGAGAAAATAGTGTTTCATTTAATTCGAAGAAATTATATTTTTGTTTGTTGTTTTTTTTTTCGAACATTCTCTCGGATTCCGTTTCCGATTACTGCCTGCCATATGTCGGATATTTATTTCCACAGTAAACAAATGTCTGGTGGAGATTCTAGGAACCATAATTTTCGTATATTCCGCAGTGGAACCCAAAGAATGGGATCATGGCTGCACGAGAAATTTAGTAGCTCTTAAAAAGTCTCTTAAAGTTTAATTTATCTACAAATTCTGCCACAATTTTGTTGAACATGATTCCAATATGAAACAAGGCCCAAGGACCACACGGAATGCTTTCTGTAAGACCTCATGATACCAAGTACTCCGTTACCAATCATGGAAACTAAAGAAAATACTCTTTAATGACGAATCATTCACGGATCCCAGAATATCTCTTCATAAGATCCGATGACAGAGTCACTAAACATATCCTCAGAGATCCCCCATAAGTCTGAAAGATCTCTCATTCATAGATCAAAGAATTACTGTCAACACTCTCTCGATTACTCAATGGATGCCCATGACACCAAATTGAAAAACTGACTCAATGAGTGGTATTCCGTATGGTATTCTACAGATTCAAGGTGCTCCACTCTTCGCAGTTCATTGGCCCCTCAGGAAAAGTGTTGAAAACATTCTCCAGTTCTATAAAAATTTCCAGAACCA
Organism: Drosophila persimilis; assembly: GCF_003286085.1. Lineage (NCBI taxonomy): Eukaryota > Metazoa > Arthropoda > Insecta > Diptera > Drosophilidae > Drosophila > Drosophila persimilis. Next base: position 27,372,844 of record NW_020825288.1, on the reverse strand, counting down.
GCCCCAAACAAAACAAAACATTCAGACCCCTATGGATATATGAATATGGAATATTCCCTGCCTCCAACTGAAAGAATTCCTCGGCATGAATCACATAGTTTACGGATCTAAAAATACAATCTATATCTACCATAGAGAGGGGAGACAGAGCAGGGAAGAGAGCGAGAGAGGATTACTGCTGTCAATGTCACCGCGCAGCATGGAAGCCCCTACCTGTCTGCCTCCCGTCTTTAAGAATTTCTAATTTATGGACCCATGGAGACATCATCACCCCCACAGCCATTACGGAGGCGTTTAGAAATTGTGTCAGAGAGAGATCAAGGTTAGGCGGTGGCTACCTCATCATCCTCCTCGTGTATGGTGCGATCATCGTCGTCGTCATTCCCATTCGTCGCGATGCTGGTGCTGGCCACCGAGGACTCGCGCTCCCTGGCCTGGGAGTTGCCCCGTGATGTCGGAGTGTGTGGCAGTTGTTTTGCCAGCTGGAAGGCCTTCGTGAGGATGTTCTGGGAGGATCGAGTGCGTCCCACGGACCCACAACGCTCCATGCTGTTCCGTTCGCGTTGCCGCTCGATCAGCGAGATCGTGTCGTAGTCATCGTAGCCGGAGCAAGTGCTTCCCGGAGTGGTGCAGCGGCTGTCCGCGCCTTCGCCACGGCTGCTCCTGCTCGTGGTGGTTGTCCGGCGCGTCCTCCTGCCCATAGCGGTCCACTCCTCCTGCACGTGATCGGTGCGCTTCAGGAAATTCTTGATCTTCTCGCTCAAGTACGCGGACGAGGTGCGCGGATCCTCGAACGAGGGTGAGGCCCTCATCGTCTGATGCACGGGTTGTCGCTGGCAGCCGAGCACAAACGACAGATTGCCATCAAAGACCACCGGGGAGCTCTCCAGCTGCCGCATCTCGTAGGGATCCACGCCACCCGATCTGTCCCGCGTGTAGCTCTGGGGAAAGACGCGCCTTGGAGGCGTCTGCAGGCGCGAGCAATTGGACACGGAGGAGGAGACGGCGGAGGAGCGCGAGGAGATCGAATAGGCGGGACTTGGCGAACGGTTCACCAGTCGCACACGATCCCGTTCCCGCTCCCTCTCCTGTGAGGCCGCTGTGGAGGATTGGTTGAAAGGCAGTTTCAGCGAGATCTCGTAGTGGCTTTCACTGTCCTCCTGCTTCAGGTTCAGGTCCTTACCCAGCAAGGACGTTGAAAGCGACGAGCCACCGCCACTGCTGCTGCTGCCACGCTTGGAGGAGGTGTAATTGTTGTAGGTGTGGGTGGAGCTAGTGGTGTTGCTAGTCGTGTTGTGTCTTGTGTGGCCGTGGCCATTGCTCAGGACGGGACTCTGCTCCCGCTGCTTGGGCAGCAGTCGGAGCTGCTTCCGTGCCTGGCTGGTCGGCGGTTTCGGGGGTCGGGCCAATGGGACAGAGATTGAGCCACTCAGAGTGGAGTTCAGCGAGGAGTTGCTGCTGTTGTGGGAAATGGTGGCAGTGCCACCGCCACCACTACCGCGTGTTCCATTCATGGCTGCCAGCACTCGTTCGAGGAATCGTTCCTTCTCCCGTCTGTCCGACTCTAGAGGCGACTCATGGCCAGGATGCCGGAGCTGGGTCTCTGGGTATGGTACTTCCTCGTCTGCCGCAGCTGCAATGTCAGCATTGGCCTCATTAGCAGGCGACAGAGGAGGCATTAGGATTAAGGGATTAGGAATAGGGGGTCGTGGGGTGGGTTAGTAGGGGATGCAGAGAGGGTGGGGGAGTGGTCCTTGGCCAATTTTTAATCAAATTTTTCGTAGCTAAATTTCGAAATTTTCGGTGTCGTATGGTGTCGTTTTGGTTCGTTATTTCAGTCGAGAAATGGTTTAGTTTTCTCTTGCGGTTTACAATATATTATATTATGTTTTGTGTGTGCAGGGGATGAAGGGGAGATTGTCAAAAACTTGAGACCGTTGAATGCAATTTTAAATTTATCTTCGGGCCTGAAATTTTTGTGTTAGCACGCGCTGGCAATAGCATCGAATTGCCAAAAGAAAAAAATACGACAAGAATTTCCTTTGTTTTTTCTCACTGCGGATTTTGTTTTTTTATTATGGTATTATGGCTTTTGGCACCCGTTTGTTCACACACGCACGAAACGGACGGATAGATGGATCGTCTGGTATCGTATCAGATCGTATCGAATCTCTCCCGAACGTAGACGGCGCCACGGTGGGGCCTCAGGCGTGCGCAACGTTTGCTCGGCGACTAAGTGATGCGTGTGCTCTGGGTCTTGCGTCTTGCCGGGGTTCGTTTGGTTCTGGCCAAAAGCTCTGCCGGGTCTTGTGGCTTTTCGGCAAGCCAGATAGAGCGAGAGCGAGAGCGAGAGAGAGGGCGAAAGACCACAAGAGATCGGAAGAGAGCAGAGACGCCGCCAAGTCAATTGCAACATTCTGCCACACACATCACATAATCTTTTGGCCAGACAGAGTCGATTTTCGGCCAACTGTTGATGATCCCATAATTTGGCAATCTTTGCTGTGGGTGCAGGGGAATTATGTAAAATAAACCCAAGCAGGCAGCAGATCCCGAACCAATACGTTCCCCCAAAGAGTGTATCCCCAGCTGCAGCTCAATTGTAGCGCGACAAAGTATTATTAATGATCTTTTAGAGCATTTAAAAATACATTCTGGCGTATCTATTCTGGTGGCACGATCTGTGCGAAACATTGGTATCCATCTCCACAGAAAGACACACACAAGAGGCACGGTACGGCACGGCACGGCACTCACGAATGACTCTCAGAAGAGTTTCAGAGTCAGTTGGTGTTCAATGCCCAAAATGCGATGCTATTTATAGATCCCTTCAGAACAAGAAAAGAAAAGCCAACGCCAAAGGGATGGAAATCTACCAGCGGAACGGGTACTAAAATACTTATAGCCACAGATCGATTAGACGACAAGGGAATTTGCTCTCGAAATCGATAAAGACATATTTTGTAATGGAATCTATTAATGAAGAAAACCGAATTGAATTCTATTCCATTTAAAGATGTTTTCTTTGAGACTTGTGCATCTCTACAGATCGCTGGGTGACTTCTTTCTTTGGGGGATAGAGAATTGATCTTGAAATTGATAGAAAGGAAATGTATCCACAGATTTATTTGTTAAGCAATGAGAAAGCACGAATCTTGTGGAAGTTTCTGCTGAGATTTTTATCCTATCCGCTCTAAGGACATTAATTCCTATAAAATTTGTATTTATTCATATATTACCCCTAATTATTTCTATATTTCTCAGATATTTTATCTACCACAAATAAAATCTATATATTAGACATTCATTTTCACCATCTTTCGCCATCTTTTGGCGACCCAAATAGTCGAAACGAAAGCCAACGCACAGACATAAGACGTGTGGTCACAGATGACATGTCATGTCAGCCGACGTTCTTTTTGTGGCGATGCTATTTTAATTGGACACCAAATCAGACGCAACTTGTCCATCTGCAGACACTTACCTTGGCTTCCAGCTTCTGATTCTCCGCCTTGACCTCGCTGCGATCGCACTCGATCTTCTCCAGCTTGGCGCGCAGCATCAGTAGCTCCTCATTGGCGGTCTTTAGCTGCTCCTCAGTGCGATGCACATTGAGCAGGGGCGTCACTCGAACCAACAGACGCCACCAGGGCCAGTCACGAACGGCCAGGAAAGCCTTGACATTCCGCTGAATGCAGCGTACAGCGAGTTCCTAATGAAATAATAGAAGATTTTAGTTGTTTTCTGTTAAGATGTTTCTGTTAAGGGTTTCAAAGTTACCTGAACTCTTCGCTGTGACATCTTCTTGCGGGCCAAGTAGCCGCGACAGAAGGCCTGCAGCTGTATGATGCGATCCGAGAGCAGGACATCGCGTTTGGCCTCCAATTCGCTGAGAACTCCAGAACGGAAGAGGATCTGAAATAAAGTGAAGGTTTCGACTATTAATATTGGAAAATTAAATGGGAATTTGTACAATTTTAAGGGTTTAAATCCTTCTATAGAAAAGTCAGGAATCGTATTTTATGAACACCTGCTTCAATCTGAAGACAGATATACATTGCAAAGCCTGATGGAATACTCGTACAAACATGTAAGAAATAAATCCAAAAGTAAAACCCTCCCAAAATGCTCAAAGTCCCCTCTGCATAGATATATCTTATAAGACCCCAACTGTAATCCAGTCTGCACGTGCAACATCATTTGGAGCACAGACGCAAAATGGAAACCAAAATAAAGAAAATCAAATTAAATTCAAGGAAGTGAAGGTCAGGGTGGCCCTGACTTTGGCCCCCTATCCACAGACAATGCTAATGAAGGCGCAGAGGCAGATGTTCGGGATGGGATGAGATCCAGAGGTTATCGCGGGGTAAGAGCCATGGCAATTTGAACACCTGTGGCAAAAGCAGAAAACAGATAGAGATGCCAGAGCTCTCGTCTTGACAGGTGTGAAAGTGAGAAGAGGGCAAATAAAAATGAAATTGTAAGCAAGATATTGCCATTAAGAAAAAAAGAGAAACAGCACAGCGATACTCGTACAATGGGAAGCCAGAGCCCTGCTAATGGTAGGGGTTCATGCAGGTTGCAAATGCAAATGCTTATGGGCCAGATACAATAGTATAGTGCTCGCTCGTACGGGGTTCAGCTACCATACCGCCAGCTACCAGGTTCCCATACAAATTAGCGACTGGCGACGCGGCGCGACGCACCTTTGAGGTGTGGCCCCACTGTCTGTGGCTGTCTCTTTTCTGTCGGCATTTGTCTGTCCCCCAAATTTGCGACTTTAGTCGAGAAACTATGAGTGTTTTGCTCTCCCTCTCTCGCCGTCGCGTAGAGACTTTAATTATGCCCCGCACGTAGACAAAAATGAAAGTAAACCAATGTGAAATGGCAAACTAAATGGTCTTTGGAGTGTGCTGGGCTGCGCTGCTATCACATCACAACGGATCGGATCGTATGGTGGTGCGGCACGGTTGTCGGGGATACCATCGTCGGGCTGGATACAGGGTTTGGCGTGGGGTCTGTCGTTTGGTCGTAAAATCTAGCCACAATGTATCACATTTCAACGATCCATAAACTCTAATCAAAGTTTGACAGCGCATAGGATACGAATTTGTAGAAAGTTGAGGAAATATGTTTCGTTCTTGTATGAAAAGGAATGCAGTATATCGATATATATCGGTAATTATCGATCCCCATTTCGATATTGATAAAAAGCAGCTAAATCCACCATTTTCTATATCAATTTAGGCAGGTATTTCGATATTCAGACTTTCGATATTCAGTATTTATCGATAATTATTTCGATTACGATAAAGGAAAGTCACCGATTGAGATTCAATTAACAGAAGGACATTCGGGAGACAGTATTTATCAGATTTTCGAGCAGCTATAAGATTAAGAGAGACATAAAATCATATTTGTATATCAAACATAGGAAATATTCCAGTCGATAACTTATCGATTGGTTTCTACAAGCAACGCAAGCGGGAGAACAGCAGGTGTTTATACCTTAAAGAAGGAAATCTTCCAAATAACCAGATATTAACAATTCAAAGTAGGACTTGATATAGAGCCAAAAGAACAGAACCGATGAAAGCAAGTGTAAGTTAAGTAAAGGAAGATAAAGGTACAAAATTAAGGGTAGATAAATTAAAGCCAAGGAAATTTTAAAGACCGTTGGGGAAAAGGGAAAATATAAGCCCAAAAACAGCAAATGGTTTTTTGTACAGTAAATATTTATTCCATTAACAGCAAAAACGTTAGAGATAAAAGATAAAGTTAGATGAGGCAAAGCACAATAGATAAGTAGATACATCTGAGAGTTAAGATGGGATCTGGTGGAGGCTTGGATGCACAGCTGGGATATGCTGGGTACTCGTACCGGGTGGCAGTCAGTGCAGCCGCATAGTTACCTCTTTCGTGTAGGTGGGATAGATCTCCACCTGCGTTTGGATGCACCGCACCGCCTGCACCTGTGCCACCACCTTGGTGGCAATCATGGAAGGGGCAGAGGCATGAGCAGCATTCGATTTAACAGCTGCCGCCGCTGCTGCCACTGCCTCGAACTTTTGCAGGAGTTCTGCGATTTTGTTGGACTTTTTCACTGCCGATGGTTCTTCGGCTTCATCGCCCTCCGATTCGCAGAGGCTGCCCGTGGAATTACAGGTGGAAGTGGACGTCGAGAGCACCGTGTTGCTGATGTGTCCCGAATCATCCGAATCGGAGGAGGGTTCCTGCTGTCTCTCCTCATCCTGCTTGAGGGGCTTCTTGAGCGGCAGAGAGTCCTTTGTCTTTGCCTTTGCTTTTGGCTTGGTTTTTACCTCCTGCACTACCTTGACCAGCAGGTCCTGATTCTTATCCGATGTCTCCCCCAGCTTCGGGGGTATAATCTTGCAGGACTCGAGCTTTGGCTTGCCCATCTTCTCCTCGTTCGCGTACTGCAGCTTCTGCTGGTGCCTCTTCTTGTTCCTCGCCAGCTGCGAGTGCTCCTTGCTCACCCCCCGACTGCTGCTTCGCTTCGGCTTGGCACTGCTGATGTTCTCCACTTGGCGGAGGATCTCATGGCCCTTGGCCAGGCACTTGACCAGCAGCTCATCGCTGTGCGCAGTCGTGGCTCTCAGCGTGGAGTTGGCTCTCCTGGGACCCGGTGGCCTGCTGTGCACCTGTCGCCGCTCCAGCGTGGAGTTGGCTCGCTTTGGTGGGAGTGGCGCTGCAGCGGAGGAGGCTTTGGCTTTCAATGGAACTGCAGCAGTGGCTCTGGCTGTCGCTGGAGCTGTGTTTCTGGCTGGAATTGAAGATCTACCAGTGATTCCACTGTTCAAAGTAAGCATCGATCGCGTGCGCTGCTTGCTGCTCCTGTGATTCAGCGGCTGATCCAGGCAGAAGCTCTCGCTTCTCTTCCTCAAGCTCGAGTGCTTCGAAACGGGTATCCGGCTGCCATTCAGTTCACTCAAAGAATTGTATCTGGAGTTCGCGTTGGACGTGGAATCGGATCTCCTTAGGAGCATGGAATTGGCCAGTTCAGGCGACTGGTAGATCTGCCGCTTGGCCCGGCCCATACTGAGGCTGCTGTGGGATTTCGAGAGCAGCATCTGTCGATCGCAGAACTCTGCTGGCGGGGCAGGCAGCGGCACCTCCTCCGAGGGCCGCATCTCTCTGATCGACTCCACTGGTGGATATTCGCTGAGGATCTGGTCAAAGCTCTGCAGCACTTCGTTCAGCTTACTCTCGTCGTGGGCCACCTTCTCCAGCTCCGCAAAGATCTCATCCTCCAGCGACTGCTGCGTCAGACTGAGGCTCAGGCTCAGGTGACTCTCCTCGTCGCTGTCCACATAGCTGCAGATGCTGCTGCTCATCTGTGGCGGCACCTGCTCCATCATCTTCAGGGGAGTGGCCACAGGTGGGCCCACTGCTTTCGGGGTATACTTGCCACCGATGCAGCCACCATCCACCTGCAGGCTGAGGGCACTCATCGATCTCGTGTGCTTGCTGCCTTTGTAGTACAGCTTTCCGCCCAGTTTGGGGCTCAGGTTATCCTCGATTTTGTGGCGAATGTGTGAGAAGAACTTCTTGCCTGCTCCCAGTCCATGTTTCGGGGATGTGGGCGTCGTTGTCGCTGCCGTGCCAGAAGCTGGCGGCGGCTGACTCCGGGCCTGGGCCAACCTTGACTTGACCGTGTGCTTGTACATCGAGGATCGGGCCGTGCCGTGCTTCAAGATGATGTAAAGCCAGCGATCAGCGATCAGTGATCAGCGATCAGCGTACGGACGACAAGCAAGTAAAAGTGCATATAATTTGTGTGCAATAAATTGCAGTTTTCCTTCCACTTTCACGGCTCAAAAGATGGCGAGCGGAACCTGGCGCGTAACTCTCGTATCTCGGTATATCGGTATTCGTGTGGCGTGGCGTGGCTTTCTGGCGTTGTTTTCTCTTTGAGCTCGGCGACGCAACTGAATTTGTTTTGGCCAAAGAGCTCGAGTCAGAGGCCCCCAGCCGCAGACCCAGAGCCCGCGACAGAGCTCGAGCCATGCATTCGAAAGTGGCTTATCAAGCAGTGGACACTGCTGGGTAGGGGGGTACTCTCTGAGGTTGAGGTTGCCACCGTAATTGGTGGTGGTAGAGAAGGAGAAGGGGCATGGGGCATGGGGCATGGGGCCCGGGCAGTACAGAGGTGAATGCAACCGAAAGACCAACGGACCAACACCTGGCAACGTGTTCGATGATGCTAATTGCCACAGCCAACAATTGGTCACCGAACGAGCGGACGAACACATGCCCGATTTATGCTTTGTGCCCCCCAGAGAGCATAATTAGCATTTACCATCATCATCATTATTATTATTATCATCATTCCATCATCATCATCACCTCTGAGGCGTTCAAAGAAAAGTGAAACAAGTGAGGCCATGCGGAATGGGGGGCTCTGGGGCTCTGAGGGCCCTGCGGCTACTTATTTGTGCTTCCACTTTTGTGCCTTTTCATTGCCAGCAATTGGACTTGGACAAACGGCACACAAAAGATTTAAAAGAAAACAGACCTACTCGTATACGCAATGCAATGGCACTGGAAAAGTGTCAAACAAACACCGAGTGTGGCAATCATAGAGGAATGACAAGAGTCGCAGTCTGGAGAGTGACATCCACTGCAGTTGAAAGGTCATTAACCGCAGAGCGGGTTCTACTAAACCCAATTGGGAATTGTACTTTGACAGCACATCCCAAGCCAAGCAGAAGAAATGCAGTCCATCTTCCTTACAACCGAGGGGTACTGCTGCAAGACGCGTGACATTAAGAAGTATTTATGGAGACCACCAGATCTTACATTAGAAATGGGCTGTTGATGAGAAAGATGAAAGATCGACATTGTTGAGGTAGGACCAGCACTAAGAACCACTTCCACTCCATAGATCCAATAGAAAGAGCAGAGTACCATATCCAGAGAGAGATTTTCAGGCATGCATATATCATATAACCTGCAGGGGTTTTTTAGCAGACTTTAAAATCAATATTTCCCACAGAAATCATCTGCTGGAATTGCGCCATCAACAAGGGGATTATCCGATAAGTTATCCCTTCTGTTCAGGATCAGGAAATCCTCAAAAAAAAAAAAAAAACCCCATAATTATCCTTGACTGCCCATCACCCATAAGAATGTCAATGGGGGAATTGATGTAATTCCAGTGCAAACGTCAGTGGCGATTACAGAGCCCTGCTGTGCGGCCACGAAAGTCATTCGGAAAACGCATCTGGCTTCCTGGTTATTGTTTCATAATTAAAAACTAGTTTACATATGCGTAAAGCCCTCGGTTTTTCGGTAAAGACGCGCCCCCTTCCACACACACACACACACACACACAGGGAGCGAGAGAGGCGTTAATGAAGTTTTCGTGTTTTTGGAGGGGGGGCCTTTTGTTTTGCAAAGCCAATTTAAAAAGCATTTCCCTTTGGTCCACTCTCTCTCTCTCTCGCTCTCCGTCTGTCTGCATCTCTTTATTGATGGAGCGATGACAGAACCCGCCCCAAAACCTCAAAAACGTATTATATAATCCCCAGATATAACCAGGTTGGGCAAACCAGACAGACAGGCGTGTACGCGACCGACACGGGCAGGGGCAGGCACTCCCTCTCTGCGTCCGCGTCTGCGTCTGCGTCTGCTCGAGCATTTCTAATGAAAGCGAACGCTGGAAATTTCACTTTGGGGAAACAATTTTAATGTGCATTGGTCAAATGTGGTTTTCTGTGGCTTCGGACTCGCCACTGACTGCGCGGCTGTGCGACTTGCGACTCGCGAGGCCTATGGCGAATGCAGGTTGCAACGTCATTTTTGTATACATTTTTTGTTGTTTTGTTTTTGGTGAAAGTCTCTGCTTCGATGTTGTGTAGTTGTATGTGTTCGTAATCATAATCGGGGATATTTGGAATTGGTTTTGGATTCCGATTTTGGACACTTTCCCATGTACGTACAACAGAGCGAGCAATCAGGCAGACCGTGGCACAGACTATGGCCAAGAGTCCAAAGATCGTGTAGTCAGGCGGTGTCTGGTGGATCCTCTCCATGAATATCCCCAAAAGGTAATCACTGGACAATCGGGGGACACTCGCGTTGCCGCTCGAGAGGCACACGGGCGGCTTTGGGCTTTCGTTCGACAGCCACATCTCGTCGAGAGAGATTCGTCGTCAGGCGATTTCCATTCGTAAAAACCAACTGAGCCGCTGCCCATCTTCCCAGTCTCATCGGAGATCGGAGATTACATCTGGGGGGAATTCTATACCACAGAGACAGTGACGAGCAACAATGGACTGTGGCGTGGCACGACGTGGATGAACTTGACCGTGAAAGTCGTCATCGCAGAGACAGAGACACAGCCGCACAGAGGCACAGAAGGGAGGAGGGGACCGAGGGGGAAACTGGACTTGCAACAAGTGACGTCAGTAAGTGGCTTTATTACGATCACTTCACTGACCATCCCATCCATCTACCCACCAGCAAAAGCAAAAGCACAGTTCGATTCACAGTTGCAGTTGCACGTCGATGAGAACAGGAAATAAAACACCCAACGTGCAGCCAAGCGGAACCCCAGAGATGATGCTGCATGCAACCGATATCTTTGCAGCACACACTCGCGGACAGCAGATTAGAAGCAGGGGATCGGATATGGTAGGAAAAGGGATCTTTCAAGAGGACAGATCAATGTTTCTTAGGCGAAAATAGGGATTATTCTTAAGTGATCGTTCCCGGGAGGGAAGATCAATGTTTCCTAGGAGAACTGGGATCTTTTGCTGGAAAGGAGTTATTATTTCTAAGGGAAGAGCGATCAATCATGGGAGAAGAGTAAAAGGACGAAAGGAATCCATTAAGATTTGTGATCTTTCTTAGGAGAAAAGCCATGAAAACGTAATATTCTTATAGAATAGTGCTCTTTCCCAGTTTTTAATATTTCTAGGACGACTATGGTTACTTCTGAGAAGAAGAGGGATACTTTTCAGTGATATTTCATCCTGCAAAAGAGATAACTTTCCCAATATAAAGAATGATCTATTTAAGGAAACGTTTATCTTTCAGAAGTGTTAGTAAACGTTTATAAAAACAAAAGTGATCTTTCAATTAGAAAGTGTGATATTTAATCCAGAGAAACAGTCACGTTTCCAAAGCAAGTTCTCGAACAAATCTCGACTTGGGTTCAACAAATTGTTAATTATGCATTTTGTTAGCACATTCATTCGCACACTCGAGAGATTTCGCACTTCGATCATTCAACGATCATTTCCAATTTGAATGAACTGTTTTAGGCCTTTTTTAAAACCGAAACTTGAATTTTGCATAGGGAAGTAGTAGGCTTCCCAACAAATTCTGAATTGATCTTAATTTTCGATCCATCCATATATTATGCAAAATCCATTCTAATTAAACTATTTTTTTAAAATGAATGAACAGATATAAACAGTCATGCTTACAGAAGACAAAATATTTATGTTTTACCGCTGATGAATAACCAGTTCTGTGTCTGGGGTGGTGTTTCTCCAAATGTGGGCACAGCTGTAGATTGGTAGGCTGGTAGGCTCGCCTCGGATACGCATCGAAAGATGCCGAATGGAGTTCCAATTTAATGCAATAATTGCAGGGTGGATGGCAATTTAATGAAAGGATATCTTCTTGGGATTGTCAGAAACAATTAAACGAAACTGCGGATGCAACCAACAAAATTTCAATATTCGTACCGTGGAGAGCGGACTCAACGGAATTCCAAGGTAGTTTCTCGCTTAGATTGAAAGTAACAGCGAATTTGTAAGGCAAATAAAAACATGCCGCAGCGAGCAGATGAGGTTTCGTTTCATGTGGGATAACAATAAGCTTACATTATATTGTATTTGCTTTAAGACGTATTTAAATCCTGTCAATAAACATTTCTTTGTAACAACTCGGCGCGAAATTCACACACACACGACACGACACGAGGGGTTTAACGATCTGTCCGAAATGTATATGTATATCCAAAAAAAAATGCCTCAGCACGGGCACTCATTTGTGAGGCTTCTTCCCCAGAAAGAGAGAGAGAGAGAGAGAGATTGGTAGGGGCAGAAGGGCCAGAGATCGTGTCAAGTCAAAAGCTAAAGACATGCTAAATGGTATGCAAAACAGCTGCTGAACCCTATAATTTGAGAATATGCCCCGACATGTCCCTATATCTCTCTCCTCGTATCTCTCTGACAATCCATGGAGATGATCTTCGTTCTTTGAAAGATCAATGACTCGTCATGGCTTTCTGTTTGCAGATATAATTAGTCATCTATCGAAAAGCCCTAATTGGATGTGGAATTGGAGTAAAACGATCGTGGATCACAGATCATAGATGGTATTAGTTCTTAAGTGAAACATTAAATATGATTCATAAACAATTACAGCTCTAAAACGGTCTGATCTCTGACAATCTCTGGTGTTTGTTTATTTTTATAGGCAATTATTTAATTATTTTTTTATAGTTTCGTAATTCCTTGCGTTTCAAACAATTTTCCAATCAATATCTGTGAAGCCTTAGGCGTACAATCTCTTATATAAGAGAGCTCTTCCGAAACATTATGGATGAGCGCGTATCTGTATCTTAGGCCGCAGATACACTCGTTTGCGTGTCGTTGGGGGAAATTAATAAAATAGTCAATGAATAAATGAATATCTTAAACAACACACAAAGGCCCAAGAGAAAGCCTTAAATTAGCATGGGATATTCAGGTTCTCTTCTCGGATATAGGCCTCATTTCGGCACCGATCAATTGATCAGGGAGTCGGCAAGTGTTTGCCTGTACTTACGAGTGCACTTACCACAATTGCAGTGGCAGTGGCAGTGGCAGTGGCAGCGGCAGCGGCTGGGGCTGGGGCTGGGGCAACATCATCAAGTCGTTCATCATGACAGTGACCGGGACCGGCCGCCGGCTCGACAGCGTCGCCCTTGTCTCGTCAGAAGCAACTGCGGGCCGAGAACGGACCGAGAGACAGCGAGTCAGAGACTTTATTTAACCAAGCCTCCATCTAGAATCTTGCCATACTTTTGCTCAGAGCTTGTAACACTTCGGACGGTGTCCGCTCAGGTCTCTGCTCCGCTCAGAAATCCGAAAATATTCGCAGGTTCTTTTAGTGAGCGGCGGGCAGCGTGTGTGATACAATTTAGTTCGAAAAAACAACAGCCTTAAACCCTAAGTTTAAGTGGGTTTTAATTGTGGCTGGCGTTGACATCTGGTTTTATTTTATATTGTGTGTGGCAATTTTACGATCGTAATCGTAATCCAAGATGCGAAGCCGAATACTCCTATTAGCTGCTGTGTTGCTGTGTGGCCCACTGGGAAGTGAGTGTTGATCCGAGCGTGATCTTTATGTTCGATCTCCGAGTGCCATGTGATTCCACCCGTGTCCATTCTGTTTCCTTTCCAGTGACCAGTGCCCGTGGCCCCCAGCGGTTGTTTGCCTATGAGCCAGGAAAATGTGCGTTAACCATCACAGAAGTCTTCGAGGCAATGTTCAAAACAGAGGTGGGGCTGCTCATCGGGGCACGGGCTCGCCTGTCGCAGAGCCACTTGCTCCATTATGATCTCTACACTCCACTGAATCCCCAAAAGAGACAATTCCTGCGAGCAGGAGATCTGGGAATGCTCAGGAAATCGCATTTCAATCCCGAATGGCCAGTGAGGTAGGGGATCCTCCGTCCATAGATGCCATCCCGCTCCTCTAACAATCCCGAGTTCTTATTTGTAGAATTTCCATTCATGGCTGGTCGGGCCGCAGTGAGTCCTGCTCGAATGCCGCCATCAAGGATGCCTATCTTTCACGCGGAAATTACAATGTAATCATCTTGGATTGGAGTCGCCAGGCAATGGACATCAGCTACCAGCGAGTGTCTACGCAGCTGTCTTCCATTGCCGCCAATGTGGCCAAAATGCTGCGCTTTCTGCACGACAGCACAGGCGTGCCTTACGAGCAGATCTACCTGGTGGGCCACAGCGCCGGCAGCCACATATCCGGGCTGGCGGGGAAGCACCTGCGCCCGCAGCTCCTGGGCGCCATAATCGCCTTGGATCCCGCTGGTCTCACGCAACTGAGTCTCGGACCGGAAGACCGACTGTCGCCCCACGATGCCATGTATGTGGAGTCCATTCACACGGATCTGACGCTCCTGGGCAATCCAAGCGATCTCCTGAGCCATGCCTCCTTCTTCGTCAACTGGGGCCTGGGGCAGCCGCACTGTCCGAATGCAACGGCCGCGGAGTTTGCCTTTGTTTGCGATCATTTTGCGGCCTTGTATTACTTCGCCGAGTCGATACGTCGTCCCAGATTATTCCCCGCCTTGCGATGCGACTCGGGGGCAGCCATACACTCGGCCACCTGCCACTGCCGCAACAGCACCAGCAGCAACAGCACCAGCTCCAGCATACACGCCATGCGACAGACATGCCATGGCGATCAGTTCATGGGCGGTGAGCCAGCTGTCCAAAAGAACGGTGTCTACTACCTGAGCACACGGCGGCAGGCGCCATACGGCCACATTGATGGCATGGTTCACATGAAGCCGCCAGTGAAATCAAACGTTTTTGAGACGGGTGGCCCACGATTTTGGCCGCAGTAGGCAGCAGCACCCCTCGAGGCAGGGCACTGCGAGTGTCCAACAAATGTGATTTATCCAAATGTTTAAGTTTAGAACTAAAGAGCCATTAAAATCCAAAGCATTCCCCCTTAAAATTAGATGTGAAAAATACATTTACATATATCTGTATGTAGGGGATCCAAGGGGGAACTGAGTTTCATTGAGAGTGCTAGTCTTTTAGATGTAAATATAGATGGAAAAGGAGGTGTCTAATATCCCAAAGAGTAGAGGAACGGGACCCAGAAGATGGCATTCGAAGTAGTACTCCTACAGAAGTAGCTCCCGATTAGCATTGTAATGTAATTAATCAATTAGGATCATTGATGGATCGAGTAAAGCAGCAATGGGCATTCTCCTATTCACTTTCTTGTGGCAAAAGCGTGGCGCCGGCCAGGCCATTAGAAGGGTTCTTCTTTCATTCTTTAGTTTCCATACAACAAAACCACGACTCACCTGACTAGGACCTATACGATAGCTAGCCACATCCAACTCGTTGATGGCCAGTATCTGCTCCACGCTCACATCCTTGTTGTTGGCCAGTTCGCCGGCCAAGAGGCCAAAGCGACGCACAAACTCCAACAATGGCACAGATTCGGGGAAGCCCAGACGATGGAGACGCGCTGCCTCCAGCACTTGAGAGCCACGTAGCTAAGAAACAGAGAATCAGAAAACATTATGCCTGCCACTTGGATATTTCTAGTGTCTTCCGGTACCTGACTCCGCAACAGTGGCACATTCACCATCTCCTCCTCGCTGGCCGTCTGACCCGCCGCGGAGTGAGGCGAGCCATTGGCCGTGTATTTGGCCTGCTTTCCGGCATTGTGCTGCAGCAGATAGCAGTGGACAAAGTGGGTGCCAGTGCGACGCAGGGTGTCGATGATCCCATCCACAGTGAACTTCACCTGCAGCATAATGGAATTGCGCTTCACTCCTGCGGTAGTGAAGGATCGCCGAATGCTGGACACACGGCGCAGCGACTGGGTGCCCTCAAGCCCAGCAAAGGAGCCACAAAAGACCATGGCGCCGGAGCCACGCGTCAGGGAGCCAATGTACAGGCGATTGATCTCCTCCCGACTGCTGTCCTGCAGCAGGGACACTGCATTCCGTATGCCTGGATGCTCGCGACTGTTGCGCACCCATCCATCGACGGCATAGAGCACGGGATTCGTGCCCTGGAGATGGTGCAGGACAAACTGCCGAGGACCGGCGCACTTGCGCAGCAGCGAATGGTGCTCCCGGTCGCCGTAGTGCGAGAACAGGCGCTCGAGGAATGTGTCGTCGTTGGAGTTCGGATAAATAGCCTCTTCGTCCAGGAGCCTAGGGGAGGGAAATCAAAATTAACGAAAGGAAACGGTAATGAATCCCAGAGAATCCTCACCATAGCATCCCTCGACGATCGTGCTCGCGGAGGTCGCGTTGGGAGGAGCGCACTACATGATTCTGTGGCGCCTTGTCGATCAGCGAGATCAACGGACCCGGGTGACACTCCGAGGCCTGATCCGCCTCGATCTCCACCAGCTCCTGGGCATACCGATCGCGCGGCGCCACCAGGGTGGTGTGATGGAAGAGCATTTGCAGCCGCTCCTGCAGATAGTTGTGCCGCAGATCGGCCAAAGTGGCCCCGAGCTGCTGTCCACAGCTCGCGGGGTTCTGGAAGCCGGGCGTATCGATCAGCATGATCGAGGCAATCGTATGAGCGGAAGTACAGATCTGACGATTGATCAGAGCCACCACGGCGGCCAGGGCCTCCGAATACAGGCCAATGACCAGCGCCTCCAGGCGCTCCCAGGCCCACTCGTGGCCATTGTCGGACGTGGGCGACTTCGAGGGACTCAGTCCGCCATTCGGAGCATTCGGTTGCGTGAGGCCAAAGGCAGCCGACGACAAATCCTCGAGGTTCACGCCCAGCAGCCCTGCCGCCTTGCGTGCCGCCGTTGGATTGGCAAACTGCGTCCGGGCCGTGGATCCGGTTCCCAGTTTGGTCACCCCTGCAATTCCCAGATGGTAGATGGCCGCAAGTATGCTCCAGATCCCACGCACTGCCTTCGCATCGATGTTGAGCGACTCGAAGGCCTGCACCGTGCGCATAAAGTCATTGGCCGCCCGATGCCGGTCCTCCAGCTTCTGGGAGAGCGATATAAACGGATGGCTATCCTCGGAGGTGATGTTCTCCAAGTGCAGCTCCTTCTGCAGCAGCCCAGCGGCCCCTGCCAGCAGTCGCGTCATAATATGAAAGCTGTGCTCGTGCGCTAGCCGTCGCCCAGCACGCTGTCGCTCGGGTAGGAGTACCTGAAAGAGGATTACCATTGCCATAACCAAGAGTGTCTTTTAGTTGTTTTTCCACACACTCACCTGCAGCGAGGCGGAGGCTATCTGTCCCGTCTGATCAAAGTCCAGGCTCAGCAGCTGCGTCATGCGTGTGGCATTCGAATTGAGGCAGGTTCTTGTATTGCCAAATGCCTCCAGAATGGTGCACAAGGCATTGACCTTTTCGGCATTTATGAAATTGTTGTAGGCACCTGTTAAAAAGAAAAGGTTTTCAGAACTTTTTCGAATGAGGAAACTATTTTTATTTCTAGAATCTATTCGAGCCCCTAAAGATATCTGGAATAAAGACTGAACACCATGAGCTTCTTGTGTTTTTTGATTATGGGTATAAAGAGGATCCTATTGTGAGGATAATATAAGTCTTTATAATATCCTAGATCTACTTTAAACAATCGTTTACCATTAAAATGTATGGGCGTTATTCATCTTACTATTAGATTGTCTTTGCTTATTCTATTCTGAACATTGAATAGTGAGTTAGGCCACACTGGGAAACATTTTGGATGTGGTAGATACAATCTATAACTTTAAGTCTGCTTTTGGGGTTTGCTTATAAATAACGAGTCTAAAACGACTTCTAATTTGCCTGGAAATCATTTTAGAGCAAGAAGAAAATACTACTGAAATGCTACTCTACATTTAACTAAAAGATACTGGTGGAATCCATTTCCACTTTGATTCCCTCCGCCTTTCTGTGGCACTAATGGAGGTAGGCTTGGGCTTGGGCTGGGGCGACTAATTGCAGCTGCATTTTCTTGGCCAACAATGCAAATGAGCAAATCGAATGAGCGAACACATTCTGTTGGCTGCCACACAGCCCAAAAACTGGGCCAGCCTACAGCCAAATGCAGTTGCAGTCGATAGATAGACACAGACACACGCGACACACGGGACACACGACACATACCAGCGGCCAACGCCAAGTAGTTTAAAGCATGCTTGAAGCTTGTGGATTTGCCAGAACCAGATCGGCCCATGAATATGAGGCTCTGGTCGCGTCGCGTCTCGACCAGACTCCTGTAGGCGGTCTGGGCCAGCGAGTAGACGTGGGGCGGCATGTCCTCCGTCTTGCAGCCCCGGAACATGGAGACAACCTACCGGAGGGAGGGGGAGAGGGAGAGAGAGCAGAGCAGATAAATAACCAGATCGCACACACAGATTCAGATCCAGAGTCAGATTCAGCGACCAGTTGTTACCTTCTCGGAGTAGAGGGACAACGGGGCCATCGGATTGACCACGAGCAGCGTGGGCCCCGCCTTGGTGTGGATGAGGTTGCTCGCATACCGCTGTCGCAGGCAATGCAGCACCGAGGCCTCGTTCAGATACTTTAGCTCGCAGATGTCCTCGCATAGGTCCAGGGCGGGGTTATTCTGCTTCTCCACATCGTCCTCGTCGACGGTCAGCTGCTCCCCGTTGTGCAGCAATCGCACCAGCAGCTTGTGGGGCTCCTCATGGCCTCCTCCTACGGTTGTTGGCTGTGGCAGGCGTATGGCTGCAGTGAAACCTCCGCGATGGACCAGCCACAAACGCTCTGGCTCCCGCTCTGCTTGTACGGTGGCGACAGCATCTGTCCTATCCGTTGCATCCAGCTCCCCTCCGCCAACAGCTGTTGGAGAGGTGCCTCCTGCTTCTCCGCCTCCATGGCTATTCTCGTGGCGGCTCTGCGAAAAAATTAAAACCAAAAATTGACGTTAAATTGGGGTCAACATTTTGTCGGCTGGGCCGCCTCGCAAAAACTTCAATACAAAGCAGTTCTTTCGTTGTTTATTTTTGTACACTCTCGAGGCAGATTGGGGGGCAGCATTTTCACGCATTTATTCCATTTATTATCGTATCGTACTCCCTGCTGGCAGATGCGAAGACACGAAGACGCAGCAGAGTTTCGTTTTTGGGGTTTATTTCGGTTGCATTTCTAAATTTGATGATTTTTCTAAATCCTAATTAGCCGCCCAGACGCCGCGCCAAATGCTATTCGGCTAGACACCAGAAGCCTCTGCCTTCGACTACTACTACGACTACGACGACGCGGATGTGGTTGCACGGACATGAGACACGGGACGCGTCATTATGCAACGTTCTCTACAGCGGAGTCGTTCTCGAAGTCAGTTCACATTTTGTGGCTATAAATGGAGCTGCTTTTTGGGGGAGAAGTAGCAGTGCTGTGATGCCGCAGCATCTCCTTTTGAATTATGAAAACTACTACTCGTATATTGTGCAAGGTTCAATAGCCCTCAATTAGCACTCGGGGAAAATGTTCTCTAGAGGAAGTTGTGTTGGGAAAGTCTCTCCTCGGACACGATCAGGTTGGGAAAGTATCTCTACGGATGCGAGATATAAACAAATTTAGTCAGCGATTTGTGTACGAATTAATTGTGTTACAGTTTGGAAAGACTTTTGAAATAGTTTGTGAATGGGAAGCGAATGCTCAAGATTTGAGTATGTTGTGGCTAATCTATACGACAATCTACTACAGAAATCTATGCCAAAACGGAACATTTAAAATCCTAAACCAACTTTATAGATCCCTAAAGTCATTAAATATATTATTTAAATAGTTCTGCAACGTTTCGAAATCGGGTAAATGCACGTTCTATTGTATTTTAACCGTTTTCTTCAAATTCATAACCCAAATGCATATTCCAACACGACAGCCTTCTCTCGAAACAATTTTACAGGTCCATGAGGTCATTTAATATATTCTAAATTACCTAATTTAAGCGAAAACCCCCTTATTTCATGTCTAGTTTTTCTTGATTTTCCAACAAGATAGACCCGCTCAAATAGCTCCCAAATTGATCGCTCACTTCACAGTCTTGTAGTCTTGCAGTCTTGTAGTGCATGTTTTCCACGCATATCCATCCATCCATCCATCGCTCGGTGCGCGGAACTTGTTTGAAAGAATATTTAGATAAACACAGAAAAATACGCGTCTGGCGCATGTCCACTGTCAATCAATGCTGCACTCCAGAATAGAGCAACGGAGCAAGAGTGCAACGAACTCCGCACAGAGGAGGCTATGGCTATGGCTATGGCTATAGCTATAGCTATTGGGGGAAGGGGCACGCAAACGCACACACACAAATTAGATATAGAAGAGGCGGCGGTGTGTAGACAGCGACACCGCGAGAGACCTGACTAATTAACATGGCTGTGGGCATGGATGGTAGGGGGTGTGGGGGCACCGGCACTGGCTAGAAGTATATAAAAATGGAAAGACAATTGGGGATTTGCTAAAGCTTCTGTCTCGATATCATATCATATCCCCCCTGCTATCCGTTCATTGTATTATGGAGAACCTCTAAATAAGACAGACAGCTACGATACGGTCGTACGACGCTAACTCCGTTCCTAAATGAACACTTCCGCTCATTGGAGGGAGCCCATCGCGGCAGTGGTGGTAGTGGTAGTGGTCGTGGTCGTGGTCGTTGTCGCCGCGGCACCGCAGGCGTATTGAGCCATAAAGGCCAGCCATAAATGCAGCAACAAGACAGCGGGCCATACCATACTATACCATACCCAAGCATACCGTAAATTATGAGACTCGGGGATTGTACAGCCCACGCACCGTCCAAGCATAATAATAATAAAAGGTCTAACAACTAAATCGTACATTGGGTCATGGTTCGGCGATCCGATCCGATCCGATCCGATCGATACCATCTTTTGTGTCCACTTCATTCGTTTCATTCGTTGTTGTTGCCTTTTATTGCATCGATCGATCGATCGGTTGGAGAATTACTAGAAAGTTTTTCAGATACGAATGCAGCACTCCAGCACACTGTTCAACAGGGTTTTGGGTATGTTTTTCAGCTAGGAAAATTATCTAAAGGGTTTCCAAATAAATTCTTTATGTGTGTATAAGAAAATCTTACACGATTTGTGATGTTATACAATGATTGGTAAATATTCTTTAAAATCATGAAATGTAATTAAGGAATAACCCTTGTAATCGATTTTCTTTAGGAATTGATTTAACAGATCCTTCAAATGTTAGAATTATGAAAACTAATAAAGGATCGAGAGCTAGTTGTCCTCTTTTATACAAATCTCTCATAGTCTAATAATCAGAAAATGCTTTCAATGAAGCTTCCAAGATCATCGGAGATATAAATTTCAGCTCTGCTTTAGTTTCTGTTCCACAAGAAATTCTAAATGGATTTACATATTATCGGGTATCATTAAATTCCCTGATAAATTCGCATAAAATTGCCATTCAGGTCAGATCAAAATTCATGTTCCTTTCATATGTTAATTGGATCTCTTCTCTTGCAATTGGATCTCTTTTTTATCCCCAATGCTAACATTTTTTTTGCTGCTTAGTGTTGGTCCGTTCTTCATGCCGCTTCATACGATACCTTTTGACGCTTGACGCTGGCATCATAGTTTTTGTAGTTGGCGGCCAGCGCAGTGGCCCAAATGGCCGGCCATTGGAGGCCAATGTTTTGGGCATCGCGACGTCTGCGGTAGGAGCTCCGTAGGCTCGGAATGGGGGACTGGGGAGCACTGGCAGCAGCGGCTGCATACTTGGAGGCGGCCACAGCAGAACTGTTCCAGGGCGGACGGATGGATGCGGTTGGCGGAGAGGCTTCTGCCTTGCTGCGGAAGCTCCTTGAACGACTGGTGGCCCTCTCGAAGATCGGTGTAATTGGCAGCGGAGGGGTGGGAGTAGGAGTAGGAGCAGCAGCGGCAGCCGCTTCCTTGGCCTTGGTGACCGCCAGACGCGGCGGCTTGGGCGGTGGCACTGACCCTCCTCCCGTGGAGGACGAGGGCCAACTGTTGGAGTTCTCCGATCCGCTCTCACTGATCGTCTCCGAGCTGATGCTGTTCTTTCGCTGTGCCTTCGGAGTGGCTTTCGCGGAGGGCTTGCTGGGTGCTGGTACTTTCTGGACTCCGGATTTGTTGGTGCCACAGGCATGCGCCTTGCCCGTGCAGCCCTTGTGGAAGGAGGGATTCAGTCCGGAACCGGGTGCTGCCGGCACGGCAGGCACAATGCCGCCCCGCAGCGTCTGCTCAAAGCTCTTGGGCTTGAGGAACATGGCTAATGCTAATCTTCTGTCTCTTCTGTTACGTGATCACTGTTTGTCCACACCGACAATTGTCATGGCCAGCAGCTGTGGCAGCAACAACAGCAGCAGCACTTGGAGCATGACCAGAGCGTAGGACAGAGCAGATCTCTGAGCAAATCTGAGATCTCCGGACCGAAGCGGGACAATGGCAGCAGCAGGGAAGTGAATGAGAAATTGGAGCGCGCGTTGAAAACCTTGGAAATGTTTGCTTTTGTGGCTATCGGAGCACTTAGCGCTGCTTTGACATTAGACACAATTACTGCCTGCTGACTGTTGCCTCAAAATGGCCAATCATCGATCAGTCGGACGATCGGATAGGTCTTTGAGTATCGGTTTATGCTGTTTTGCTGTTTCTTTTCTGTGTGTTGTGTTGTGTTGTGTTGATTGATTGATTGCACTGCACAAGACTCCAGTCACGAAATCGTCTGGGAGTACAAATTATGAATTAAAGCCAAACTCGAATGACAGCCAGAATAATCGTCACGGCATAGAAAACATTAAAATCAACTTCGGGCACAGTACTCCGCCACTCCGCCACTCTGCCACTCGAACAACAACAAATTTCACTGTGGGTGTATGGTGGAGCCGTCGCGTCGCTTCGTCTCGCGGTATTTTGTTTTTGTTTCTTCTCGATCTCCCGTCGTCTACCGAACCTGGTCAAAGTTTTCAGCGTACTGACGGCACGGCCCTGCTCCCAAGCAAAGCAGCAAGCCCCATCGAGCCGACCGACCAACAACAACAACAACAACAAACAGAAAACAAGTCAGAATAATGAAGGTGATGTATGGACCTAGGGGCTACCCAAGAAACCCAAAGAATGTGTGTTTTGTTGATAGATTCTGGGGACCGCCATTATATGGATCGATGGATGTTCACAAATTACCGATTTATTCGACTCTTCTAGAGATCTATTAGAAAAAGAAAAGCGAAAATGTATATTTAAAGACCCTTCCTTTTGCCTATCCCAGAACCCAATATACCCTGCGTACGCTGGGTACCAAAAGACACACAGTCAGACGCAGGCAGAGGCGAAGCCTGCGTTGACGTCGCTGCTGCTGCTATTTGTGTAGGCCGCCGCCGCCGCCGACGTTCCAAGTGGGTGTAGAAATGCACACACAGCTGCAGTCTCCCGAAGTTGCAGTCGCTGTCAACGCTGGCAGCGCCGCCCTGGCTGCTTGTTGCCCAAGGTATATCAACAGGAAGGAAAGAGCTCCGACATTGAATGCAAGCGAGAGAAGGAGAGAGGGGAGCATGTCTCCCCCAAGAGCGGAAGCACCCCACCTTATATGCTATATGCCCTGCCATATTCGTGCTATGTCCCCAGGCGTACTACTGGGCTGCACGAGGGATCGCTGCTGCTGCTGCTGCCATCTGAAAGACGCTTTGAAGAGTGGGCTGGCTGGCTGC